>NC_058373.1:35445000-36760000 GCF_018350175.1 Felis catus | reverse complement strand
TTGCTATGAGCTGGGCACTGAATGAGGCCCCAGACAGGCCTTTATCCAGGTCACTGACTTCGTGGTGCTCATAGCCTGGTGGCAAGGATGAACCAGGAACAAAAGCCATCTAGGCAGCGGGAGCATTGGAGGCGGGGACGTGGAGGTGTGTGTATCAGCATAGTGTGGCACCAGCAGCGGGGTGAGGGAATCTGTCAGAGCAGGACCAAGCTGGGACTACAGCAATGGCTTTTATGTCTGAATGAGTTGGGCTTTTCGAGTCTAGGCAATAGGGAGCCATTGAAACTTATGGAGCGGGGGAGTCGTGGCAGCAGAGCCGGACTCTAGGCGAGATTTTGTAAGATGAATTGGCAAGAGAACTGAAGAGGGTAGACACTAGAGGCAAGCAGACAAATCGGGGTCCCACCTGAGGAATCTCACGGAACCGTCCTGGAAGCTCTAATGTGAATGAAAGCCCTCCGCCCAAAATAGATCTCCTAGCAGACTGCCTAAGAATCTGAAAAGCCGGAGAGTGCCCCTGTGGGCCAGACGGCTTTCTCTAAAAGGTTCCTGTCAGTGTGCACATAGGTGACCGGCAAGATGATGGGACTGACCCGTTATCTCCCAGTGTCGTCCTTAGAAGGCTTTTGCTTATTGGATTAACTGGCCGCGGAGATCAGGGCCCTGAAGTATGGGACGTGAGACCAGTGCGTTCGTGATTGGGATGGAGACAGGGAAGGAGGAGAGTCAGAGGCCTGGACGGAAACGGCCACGTGGGTTGTGTGTGCATGCGTGCGTAAACGTGTGTGTGCACGCAAGCGTGTTGGGGACTGTCACTAGCAAATTAGGGGAGCACCCACACTTTGGATGAAGGGCACACAGTGTTCGGAGCAAGAGACACCCCGCTTGCCCCCGCCGGAAGGGCCATGGTGGCAGTCAGAGCTCTGAACCTGCACAGACTTGTCCTGGCTGTCACTTCCGGGTGCGGTGACCAGGGACAACTTTCCTTCTTTGTCCAGCCGCACTTCCCCGGGCAATATTCATTAAGTACCTGTATGTGTAACTGCTTTGTGAGGTGTGAAGGGCTGGGAGTTGGGAGCAAGGCTTCCTTCGGGCCCAGGGCCAGGACACAGGGGCCCTGACATTTGCCCAAGGCCTTGAGGAGAAGGACTACGCTTCCCATTTTCCGATGACCCTCTCTTATTTAATACCAACTTACATCTGGAGGAGAGAGAGCAGAGAAGACTGCAAGCAGCCGAATTGGGGGGTCTGGGAGGCATGGGACAGCGCATGGCAGAGGGAGTGTGATGACTGACTGGGTGCCCTGCCCAAAGATGGCTCCCCCACCAAAGCTTGGGATTCCTCTGTTAGACCACCCATGCCCTGGCTCAGCATGCTCCATGCCCTGGGCCCCTCTTTATTTATTTATTTTTTAATGTTCATTTATTTTTGAGAGAGAGAGAGAGAGAGCACATAGGGGAGGGGCAGAGAGAGGAAGACAGCGGATCCCAAGCGGGCTCCACGCTGACCGAGAGCCCTATGCGGGGCTCGAACTCACGAACGGTGAGATCATGACCTGAGCCGAAGTCGGACGCTTAACCGACTGAGCCACCCAGGCGCTCCAGGGCCCTCCTTTAAATCACCCATCGCCTGATGTGACTGTTACCTTCCTATTTGCTTCATCTGTGCTTTCTGCAGATGAGCCTATAGTAAGTGTGCGGTGATGTTCTTTGATTCCATGGTGTCCTTACCACAGCCCCTGCATCCCAAGGGTAACTCTGGGAAACTCTCAGGTAACTCTGACAGCCCAGCGGCCTCTGTCCCGGTCTCAGAATGCATGCCTGTTACCAGTTGTTCCCTGAAGCCCCGGCAGAATACGGAACCCCTACGGTCGCAGTTCCCAAACTTGTTGCCCATTGGAATGCTTGGGGATCTTTAAAAAATACTGATGTCTGGCTCCCCCATCCCAGTCATTGTGATGAAATCCATAGGGGTGCAACCTGGGCATTGGGATTTTTTTTTAACTTCCCAGGAGATTCTAAAATATAACCATGTTTGAGCATCACTAGGGAGAGGGGAGAGACTTGAGTGAGGGAAGGAGGGAGGGGTCTTCGAGAGCAGATTCAAGGGGATTCACAACAGAGTTGCCAGCCAGCCCCTCCTGAGAAGGTCCTCTAAGAAACTCTAAGGTCCTACTTCCGATCTGTGACCACTTTTCTCCCTGATTAGCAAATGTCTCACCTACGGTCTGAAACAGGAGGCAGCAGAACGGAGGTGGCCTCAAGGCAGATAACGCTCTTATCCCAGCTCCCAGCTCCTCACCTCCAGCAAGTCAGTTCAAGAGCTCAGTTTTCTTATCCCTAAAGTGGATTGTTAGGGGAGGGTTAGAAGCATTTGATAAAACTCGGCAGGGTTGTTACGAGATTTAAATAAAACGGTGTACGTAAATTGCTCAGCACAAGGCTTAGGGCTTAGCAAGCCCTTGTCGAATGATCTGTTACTACCGTCCTTGTCACCGTTAGTGTTGCCGTCCCACGTCTTTCTGACAGCAGACTGTGTGACTCTCTATGTTCTGTCCGGGTACCGGAGGCAAGGCGCTCTGGTTACAGGCCAGCCTTGCTTCATACAGTAAAAAGTGCAGCCACGAAGAATCATAATGAGCGATAGCCCAGTGGGGTAGGACTCTGGGAAGCCCAGAGAGGCCAGGGGCCACGTTCAGGGTCACTCAGCGGGTGAAGTGAGTGCCCGAACTGGGCCTGGAAACCCTACCTCCTGCTCCAAGTCTGTCCTTGAAGCCGCGCTGAGCTGATCCCCCAGGTAAGAAATGTTTTGCTTCTGTGTACAGAATTCAGCTTTGCAGCGATGGGAAACTCTAAGAGGCAAAGCTGCAATGCAGGTTGTTTTGAAAGTATCTTGTGGTCCAGTCAGTTCACTGGGTTCAGATAAGAGCCTGGACGGAGGCCCAGAGCCCCTGCAGCTCCCCCTGGGCAGCCCTTCCAAGGGAGCGCCTGGCCCTCCACAGCCCGCATGCACGCTGTGCCCTCTGCAACCTGCTTTCAGTTAAATAGGCAGTTTTATTCCATTTCGGGGAGTTTGTCTCCCCCCAAAATATTTGTGGGGTAACAAAGGAGTAGAGAAGGCTGTGTGAGCAAACATATTTATGTTCCACAAGCCGTGTAAATCTGGGAGACGCGAGTCTGTGTCTCACTTCTGGAAGACCTATGTGGTCACAACCAGAGGGAAATACTTTTCAGTCAAAGTTACGGAGCATGTCGGTGTGTGCTTTTAATAACGTCTATCTTTTTGATAAAAATTGTAAATGTCCTGGGGAAGAATTGGAAACCACGAAAGTGCAACTAGCCAGACATTGCCACTATTAACATCTTGATGGATTTTCTTACAGACTACGTGGGGTCTTTTGTTTGTTTGTCTTTAATTTTTTTAATTTATGTATTTATTTTGAGAGAGAGAGAGAGAGAGAGAGCACGTGCAGGGAAGGGGCAGAGAGAGAGGGAGAGAGAGAATCCCAAGCAGGCTCCCCACCATTAGCACAGAGCCTGCTGTGGGGCTCAAACCCACAAACTGCGAGATCATGACCTGAGCCGAAACCAACTGTTGGGAACTTAACTGACTGAGCCATCCAGGTGCCCCAGACTGGGTGTTTTTTTTGTTTGTTTGTTTGTTTGTTTGTTTTTAGTTTTTTTAATGTTTATTTATTTTTCAGAGAGACAGAGATAGAATGCGAGTGGGTTAGGGGCAGAGAGGGAGACACAGAATCTGAAGCAGGCTCCAGGCTCCGAGCTGTCAGCACGGAGCCCGACGCGGGGCTCGAACTCACGAGCTGTGAGATCGTGACCTGAGCTAAAGTCAGATGCTCAACTGACTGAGCCACCCAGGCACCCCACTACGTGTTTTTTAATAGATGGGGAACGCTGTATGGGTATAACTTGCTTCTGACTGTTTCACTAACCGTTAGTTCTTGAGAAATTCCCAAGTCATTAAATATTCTTTGAAAATACGATTTTCGGTGACCTCATAATATTCTGTAATGTTGGTGTCCTATAACTCCTTTGGGCAGTGCCCCACCGTTGGGGACTGATTATACTGTTTGCTATGATGAACAACCATGCGGTGAACGTCTTGGCGTGCTTGGCTGCTGATTTTCCTGGGATGAGTTCCCAAAGTGGAGTTATTGGCCAAAGGCTATGAACCTTTCAAAAGTCTTTGCGAGACTAGGTCAAATGCACCTGCAGGAAGGTTGCCCTACTTCACACCCCCTTCCACCGCACAGAAAGGCCTGTGTGCCAGCCCCTACTAACTCTGTCTTTTGGTCGATGAGGTATATTTGAGACACGACCCGCCGCCCCCCCAGAACCTGGCTCCTCCTTGAAAAGACTCAGGGTGTATGGCAGCCGCCACCCCACATTTGATGTTGAAGGTCTGTCTCCGTGCAGGGGCTGGATTTGTTCTTTGAGGCTTCCGGGATAAGGTCCGCACCAACGGCATGAAGATTTCCCTAGTGATTGTAGGATTAGAGACTCCAAGGAACGGACTTCCCCTCCTCACCCCAGGGAGCAAGGTCTGTGCCTCAGTTCTGTTGAGGCTGAAGCGCTCTTTGAGGTTCAAAGACCAGACGGCAGGTTAGACCCCTACCACGGGGGCAGTTCTGTGAACTGACCATCTCCACAGTGATGCTGACATTATGAAACACTGAAAAGCCTTGACTCTGCTCCTTAGACGCTTTGTGAACCTCCGCTCCCTCAGCTGTAAAAGGTGTTATGTGAGGATAAAATTTGATCTCAGGAGGGGTCACCGTTAGCATCAGCGTGTCAGGATGAGAGTGTAGAAGGCAGTGTGGTGTGGCAGTTACTAACCAGACCTGCGTTGGGTCTCAAGTCGTCCCCGCCCCGCATACAGAAATGGGAACAGGGGGCGCCTTGGGGGCTCGATCGGTTAAGTGACTTCGGCTCAGGTCACGATTTCACAGTCTGTGACTTCACAGACATCAGAACAGAAAACAGCGGCGTTTGGGGGGGGTCTGGGGTGGGGATTGTTCCCGTGTAAGAAAAAACCCAACAGAACCAGCTTCCTTTAGAACGCCTAGTGTGTGCATTTTATTTATTTGGGCTTTAATTTTTATGTCCATCGGAGTGATAACTCTCCAGAGTTCATAAAGCCCAGGGCTACTTTGAGGTCTAGGGTACAAGTGGCTTGTATCGGCTTGTGAGAGCCCTTTGCCACACCGATTGGTCAACATGGCCGTTATTAAAAACCAAGTTATGCAAACTTGCAATTAAATAAATTATATCAGAAACAGAGGTATTGAATGTTAATAACTCATTACTCCCTGGTTACTTTACCACTCTCTGTGCTCTTGAGGAGACTTGTGTCTATTACAGCACATGGTAGAAAGCTTACGTAATGGGTCTGTTGTGAGGCTTTTCCGACTCTATTTTTGGTGACGTCACCCTGGTAGATTACAATTAGCGTAGTGGGAATATTTTTGCCACTGGGATTGGCAAATGCTCCAAACCAGGGCCTTTTTCCCTCGGAGAACCAGTTAAACAGTTACCAGCACACGACTGCCTGTAACCAATCCCTCTCCCCCTTTGCTACACACCCCGAGGGGAACTCTGTTCCTTGCTTTTAGCTGTTTCTTTTTGCACTTATCCCCGTATTTCTTAATTATATGCTTTCACTGCCTTGTCTGGATTTTTTTAAATCTTAGACATTGTGTGTTGACTTCCTATTATGGAATTTGAGGATCTGGCTCTCTTCCAGCTCAGTCTCCCCTCTTACTACACACACACACACACACACACACACACACGCACACGCACACGCACACGCACTCTCCCTACCTCTGTGCCCCCAGTATGTTATAGTGTAACTCTTGTTTAAATAAATATTCAGGATTTATATTATTACAACTATGTAAATGTTGTACATAAATCATTATCACTATGATTTACATTCGCTTTCTTATACAGCCTTCTTCCTGGGGTTAATAATTGTGTTTTTTAATTTACTTGATTTTTCCATAGAACAATGGTTTTCAGACATTTTTTCTTAGCAGTGGAACTCGTGCTGCAAACAAAATGTTATGTAGAAGCCTACGATATAAACAGGAAAAGCAGGGTTGCCAGGTCGAAAGTGGGGGGATCTTCCCTTGAGGGCTGCTATTATGTGCAGCCAACCAGGTCACACACTGCACAACCCTAGGGGGTCACCGTTCACATTAGCAACAATGTGATTTAGTCCTGACAGTCGTAATTCCCCACCCCACTGGGGAATGTGTCCATTGTGTAAGGCGAGGTCCACCTGGGGTATACATTACATCAGGATCATTCTCAGCTTTAAAAAGACGAATTCCTTTCCCAGTGCAGGGCTCTGACCTCGCCCCATTCTCAGTGGACTCCGGTGATGCCGCTTAACCTGTCCGTCCGGTGCATCACCCGCACAGGCTGCTGGCCAGAAGCTGCTTTTAGCTGATGGCCACCTATCGACCGATTCGGTGCCCCTCAGATTTGCCTGGGCTGGGCTGGGCCGGGTGCCAAAAGCTTAATGCAGAAGATTTGCTCGGGGACCGCTCAGATGCAGCCTTTGGGATCAGATGTAAGGGACGGCTCTGTCAGAGGGGGGTGTGAGCTGTGGGAGCAGAGAGCGCAGTGCCTGTCTGCCCTTAGAGGTCAGACTGCACGAGGGGAGTCGGCCAAAATGAGTAGAGTGGGCTTCGAAAAGCTTAGCCTTGAGGGTTACCCCTCGGCAGGAACCCCTGATTGGCCTTCAGCCGGGTAAACTCGTGTGAGTTGCTTAAGCTCTCTGGGCCTGAGGGTCCTCATACCTGAATCACAGGGTGTGTGAGAGCCAAAAGAAGATCATGTGTAACCCTGACCAAAGCCGTGGTCACATGTGGCTCAGTCTCTGCTTAGAGTCTCGTTTTAAAGAAATAGTCCGACAGCCCAAAAGTCATTGAAATAGGCTTTCCAGCTCTAACTGCATCCCCCCATAAAATGGCAAAGGGGACCATTTGTGGCTGGTGTTGGTACACCCCAGACCCTTTTCGTCCATTCTGTAATTTTCCCACAATGCACAATGTCAGTGGAGCTCTCCTGAGTACCCCTCGGGTGCTGTTTTCCTCTCTCTCTTTCTCCACCATTGCCACTCTCTCTTGGGTCTGTCTTTTCTCTACCCGTCTCACCGTTGCCGGGTCACAAAAAACCCAGCTGATCTGGAAATGAGCCGATGGCGATTCGGACAGGAAGCGGGTGGGGAGAGGTCATAGCAGGACACATGTTCTGAAATAACCCCACCGTACTGGTGAGGCAGAGGGCACGCGAGCAGAGGCTTTACAAAAAAGGACTCTCTTCTTCGTTATTCAGTGGAGGAACCCAAAGCAGGGAGGTATGACCTGCCTAAGGTGCCTCCGAGGACCTAACCACTCTTAGCCAATGGGCGGTGACTGGGAAGATCCTTCCTATTTCCTCCGATGCCCCAAAAATCTAGCATTAAAAAGCCTGGGGATGGAAACACAGCTTCTGCCTGTCATTTTCCTTCCCTTCATTAAACGGACTTCCCTTCCCTTCCCTCCCCCCCACCCTCCATCTTTTGTGGAATCAATTCCCTTTGAAGGATGTCTTTCAGGTTATATACCTAGCATATAGTGCGTGCCAGGCTTGTAAGGAGCTGGACAATCAGAGACAAGAGACAGGTACTGTCCTCAGTTGCTCACGGACAAATAGAAGCAGGCTGCAACGGCGCATGACGGTGCCTGTAATAGAAGGAAGCACAGAATGCAATGAGCACATAGAGGAGGAGCTCTTAACCCATTCAGGGATCAGGGCGGACTTCCTGGAGGAGGTGTCATTATCTAATCTGCATGAGAATACTACTACCCTCATATATTGAGCATTCACTATGATGATAATCTACACACCAAGCACTTTGCTAGGCGTTAGCTCATTCGGTCTTCACAAAAGGCTAAGAGGCAGGGGTTACTGCCCTCATTTCAGAAATGAGGAAACTGAAGCTCAGAGAACTTCACTGACTCTCCCAAGGCCACGTACCTAAAAAGTAGCAGAGCTGTAATTCAAACACAGGCCTGTGTGACTCCATAGAGTATGCTTTGAACCACAGGGCACTGGGTACAGGTGTTTAAGATACGCACTGAACAGGCATCCACATCTGGGAGCGGCACTGGTCACATCGTAGGCAGAGAAACTTATATGATAGTGTTTAGGTGGACCCAGAGACTCAGGCCTCTTTGCTGACTCCTGGAGCAGCAGGAAGGAGCCTCCTGCTGACCCTGGCGCCTCCCTAGAGGGCAGGGGGGGAGTATGGGCACTGGGGGGAGTATGAGAGCACATGCCCCGTGGCTGGATGTGTGGACTGCCACGCCTGCTGCCCTCTAGGCTCTGGTTGTTCAGGTGAACAGGAGCATCTTAACTTGAAACTTTCGCTTGGGGAAGGGGTACCTTTTCCTAAGTTGCACAGGGGCATGGTATGGACCATGGGTGTATCACTCTTCTGTGTCCCCTGCCCCATTACCATTCAGGGTTGGGGAGCACACAGCCACAGAACAATTTGGACCAACCTGGTGCAGAAATGCAGAGGTGAATAAGATAGTGGGTAGGTCCTCGAGGACCTTGCAGTCCAGTTTAGAAGCCCAGAATAAAGGCTCTCCTCCACCCTAGGCCCATCAAACTAATCCCCTGCTCTCTCTCTCTTCCTCCTCGGCAGACGGGCAGGATTGAACCCAACTACCCCAAGGTCTGCGGTCACCAAGGCAACGTGCTGGACATCAAGTGGAACCCATTCATTGACAACATCATTGCCTCGTGCTCAGAGGACACGTCGGTGAGCAGGAAGGGGCCTCCCCCCTGCTTCCTCCGGGAGGCCTCCCTTCCTAAACTCCTCTCTTTCTCCGTCTTTGCCCTTCTTCTGTCTTCTTTGTCACCCTTCCAGCCAGCCCCGGGGTGGGGAGGGAGCTAGGGAAAGGACGAAGAGAGCGAACCCACGGACCGTTTGGCAGATCTTGTGCTTTGAGTGTGATTTCCTTTGGAGGTGTCGATTTTGTAGGTGAGAATTAAAACAAGGAGTTTAGGTACGTGATTCGGCACTCGTCGGTGGTCTCAAAAGGAGACCTTCCTCCCTGTGTGTGGTCTCCCTCCTGCCCACCCTGGGCTGGGAAGGACGCAGCTGGAGCTGGTGGGGCGGGAGGGCTCAGTGGTCGGTGCACCAGGCACTGGGCTGGGCGGGAGAGGGGGGCCAGTGGGGAAGCTGTCCAGCCTTCTCGTCCGGGTGCAGAGAGCCCACAGAGGGGTGCGGCCACCCCAGCCAGCTCCGTCCCTGCCTGCTGAGGTGTTGGCGACAGTCATCAGCCGTGGGGGGAGCAAACACGCTGAAAGTGGGGGCTGCCTCCTATGGAGCTCCGCCTCTCAGTCTGAGCTGGAGTGTGGTGAGTCCTCCTGTGTGACAGGGGCACTGCCGCCCCCAAAGTGAGGGCCGGGAAGGTCACACAACTAGGAAGCCGAGGAGCAGTCCTCTAAGAGCTGGCTGGACAGCCCGTGCTCTCCCCGCTCAACCAAGTGACGTCATGACACGAGTCCACACCGTCAGAGCTGGAAGCCTCTGCCCGCCCCCCACCCCGCCCCGGTATCCCGTGTCTCACTAGGGCAGCCAGCTGGGAAAGAGAGGAGCAGTGACCAGCTTGACCCGGGGAGGGACAGACAGGCCAGGGCTCTCAGAGCCCTGGCTCCACCTCTGGTCCAAGCTTCTGCCTGACTCAGCGGGAGGGAGGAAGGGTCGCTCGCCCTGAGGGCCCTGCCCGGTTCTAGCTCAGCACCTTCTTGCTCTGTGAGTCAGGTGCCTTTTGCTCCAGCAGCCCGGCCAATAAACCAGCTCTCCACGCCCCGTGTCAGGAAGAGCATCAGGCCCCGGCCCCGACCACACCAGCCGAGCGGCCCTCTTCAGTGTCGCACGCACTGACCGAAGGACCGCAGTGTGCCCGCCGTGCTCCCGGGTGCTGCCCTTCAAAGGGAGCTCGGCTGTGGAATCCCACGGGCCGGGAGTGAATCTTGGCATCACCGCTTGCCAGCTGGGTGACCAAGGGCGTGTGACTTACCCTCTCTGAGCCTCAGCTTTGCTCCTCTGGGTAACAGCAAGAGTGATCCGTGCCTCTGGCAGCCGCTGTGAGGGGGAAAGGAGGTCTGTGCCCGGCACTATGCCTGCTGGTCTCTGTGCCGCTCCGGAAACATCACCAGCAGAAGGGCGCCACTCGCTGAAGTGCAAGGCAGAATGAAGTCAGAGCGCTAGGCACACGGGGAGGCGGGATTCGTTTTGCCGGAAGGGCAGGCAGGGGACAGGGAGTTAGGGAAAGCTAACTGCAGGCAGAGAAGGGGCTGAAGGAGGCCCGGGGAGAAGGCACAGGCCTGCGGGCAGGGGCGGGGGGTGGGGGGTGCATAGTCCCCGGGCTACTGTAACAAAACACCAGACTGAGTGGCTTGTAAAGTGAGTCACTTGCTCACAGTTCTGGAGCTCAAGTCCGAGATCAGGTGCCAGTGTGGTCAGGGAAGGGCCCTCTTTTCCTTGTAGGCCCACATGGCAGAGGGGGCTGGGGTCCCTCTGGAGGCTCTGAAAAGGGCACTAATCCCACTTTTGAGGGCTCCACCCTCATGAGTTAGTCACATCCCAGAGGCCCTGAGTCCGCATACTGTCAGCTGAGGGGGTAGGATTTCAACATGAGTAGGGGACGCTGTGCACCCCAGGGATCAGGGAAGGGGAGCTGGCGGGCCGGAGGGGTCACGGCTGGCTCTGTAGAGGAGGCCCCCCCTCCCGGAGCCAAACAAGCCCTGGAATGTGGCTTGGCCACCCCAAAGCTAGAGTAGCCCCTCCGGGAGAAGGTCCCTGAGGCCCGAGGGGAAGCCCCGAGTCCAAGGTCACGCAGGGAGGTGGGGCACAGGCGGGGCCAGAGCCCAGGTCTCCGGACTCCCAGGCAGCACTCCTCAGCACCTCACCAACAGTCTTAGGTTTACAGATGAGGAAACTGAGGCTCAGCGCCTCAGTGCGAAGGCTGGCAGTTCAGATTCGTCAAACACTCAGCGTTGACATCTCAGTGTCTTGTCCTGTACCGGGAACCCACCGAGGGCACACGGAGGGGCGGCATCCTCCGCAGGTCCTGGGATGTGCGGGGGAGGAGCCCGCAGCTCCCAAGGTCAGGTGAGGAGGCCAGTCAGACCTGCCTCCATCAAAGCACCTCGAGGGGCAAGACACCCTTCCTCAACCCACTCCGGCCCAAATGACCAACTTCCTGCACACCAGACGTGACATCCAGAACCAGGGTTAGGAGGTCAGTCAGCAGACCTACTAAGTGCCAGGCTCTGTGCTACTCACGGGGGGCTAGGGAGGGGACCCGCCGGCAAGGGCTAGAGAGGAGCTGTTTGAAGCAGATCCAGACCATGTCTCCAGGCGGTGCCTGCCCACCTCTTCTCACCCCTCCACTGCCCTCTGCTTGTCTCTCAGAACGTCCAGAGGACACTGAAGGGAGCCAGCCAGCCCTCCCAGCTCCGTAGCTCCTTTCCCATATGCCCCATCCCTGAAAATCCTCCGGTGAAATCCATCCCCTACGCCCCGACCCTCCCCCAGGGAGAGAAGAGGGCCTCGGGAGTCTGACCCCGTCCCGCCAGAGGTCCAGTGGAACATACCCAGGCCCTTTCCCGAGGGGCTCCCGTCCTGAGGGAGAGATAGGGGCCATAACTCTCCCTGGCATCTGGCAGAATCCAGTTCTTTCCGCCGCTGGGTGATGTCACCTATTGTTGAACGGCTGTGCTTTTTATAGCTTCTGCTGCAGCTCCGGAGGGTGGCTGGCAGGCGGCGGGGAAGGGCTCTATGGGTTTCCAGCCTCGTGTTCCTAGCCTTCCCAGAGGACCGGCAGCTGCAGAGAGAGGGAGAGGTTTCTGACATCTCAAGGAGAGGGAAAGGGTGGTCCCAGGGAGGGGCAGGGTGGGGGGAGAGGGAGGCAGACCCCTCTCCCGGGCGGGCTGAGCTCAGCAGCTTTCCTCTGCCTTCTCTTCCTCTGCCCCTTTGTCCAAAGGCTGCCCTCCCTCCCCACCCCCACCCTCAGAGAGGATGCCCCTCTCCCGAGGCACTGTGAGTGGGATGGGGCAGGATATCAGCCCTGCGGGGAAGCAGCCAGAAGCCACCCACCACCCTGCCCTTCCACACACACACACACACACACACACACACACACACCACCCTCTAGCGAACCAACACTTCTTGGAGCTAGAAGGGAGCAACATACCCCTTTCAGAGATGGAAGGACAGGCACCCTGAGAGAGGTCGATGGCCTGGCTGAGGCCTCACCGACAGACCTGCCACTCAGGCTCAGGAGTCCATAGGCCTGGGTTCAAATCCTGGTTCTGCCCCTTCCCAGACCTGTGACTTTGGACCAGTTTCTCTTAACTCTCTGCACACAAGTTGCCCCCCTGTAAAATAGAGATCATACTGGGCTCAGCATCAGAACGAAATGCACCATGGTTCGTGTTTCTTGTCTACTGAGAACTCTCTCTAGAGCCCCTGGGGCAACCAGAGAGCTGGAGTCAGAGACCCAGTGCTCTCTCCATGTCATTCTTTGCTCGCTGGGCCCCCAAATAGGCCTTCTGTCACTGGTTTCCGGGTAAAGATGAAGCTGAATGGTGAACCTCAAAATCCAAGAGAGAAATCCCCCCACCCCTTCCAAACCAGGATTTCAGGGGTGATTTCGCATCTACCCAGCTCACCAGCAGCTGGCGTAAGGGCTCCGCCAGGTCAGGGGATGACTCATGACTCATTGCTGAACCTGCTGATGATGTGATAGCAAAGCTTCTGGGCTTCTAGGATTCTTCCATTGCCTCATTCATTCAACAGGTATGTGCCAGGCCCCATTCCTTGCGCTGAAGGCAAGGATAGTGACAGGGGATCCTACCCCTGCATAGAGGAGTCGACCATCCAGTGGGATGGCCTGGCAGGTTGTCTGGGCCCTGGCACTGGGGAGCTGCTCTCTTTTTCGGAATCGATAGGCAGAAGGACAAACCGTGCCCTCTCTAAGGTGTCAGATTCAGTCCAGGCGAGAAGGAAGGAATGGGGGAAGCCACTGAGGTCAGAGCGTGGATTTGAACAGAGCTGGTTAGACTGCAGAGCTCTCCCTTTGTTCGCCAGCTGCCCCCTCCCCAGGCACAGGGACACTTGGTTTTGTAACTTGATTAACCATCCTTATCAGCCGCCTCCCGTTAGCCTTGTCTGCCCAGCCTGCTGTCTCCCCCACAAAACTGTGAGCTGCTGAGGTGAAGGACACCCTCTCCTGCCCCGTATCTGGTGTGTGTGACATAGGGAGCCATGGAACATATTTGGTTGCATTGAATGTAGCTGAGTTAAACAGGGCTCTGAGCCAGGGACCTGAAAAGGGGCGCAGCTGGCTTGCTAGAGAGAGTGTTTTGCCACCTTTCTCCACCCCTTCCTTCCAGAAATCCGGTTTGTCTGCCCTTACCAGGTTTCCTGTTGAATGGAAGTAACTTTCCAGAGCAACCTCTGAGCCGATCCGCAGTGCTCCTCCCCCACGCGTCGGCTCTTTGCTTCAAACAAACCCCTTGAAGCCCAAGGGGTTGGAATTCCTTTTCCAGCGGCTTAGGCCCACTGTGAACTCCAGCTCCTCCTCTGAGCTCCCATGGCACAGGGATGCCAGCTATGTGCTATAGCAGGAGACCCAGCGTCTCGGCCCCTCGCCAGTGATACATTCGATGATGTCAAACGCAGGGGACTTCAGGAGATTAACTAGTATGGCCTCGGCGTGCAGATGAGAAAACTGGGGCCCAGGGAGGGAAGTGGCTGGTATCAGATGGGGGTGAGGCGAGGTGCCTCTCTCCCTCTCCGTAGGACATTTTCCATCGGGTCCCCCAAGCCCTGCCGGGGACCCTACACCTAACAGTCATTGGTGAAAACAGCTCTTTGGGCCTTCCCCTGCAGGCCTCGGCTCCATGGATGGGACTTGGGTCCAGTTCAGAGGCACAGACACAACCTGCCGTCCCCATCCCCTTGGCTCAGCCCCTGGGTCCCTAGGCCGAGCTGTCATCCCAGCAAATCCGCTGCTGTGGCTAGAAAGCCTCAGACTCCCAAGGACATGAAGCCCAGGGTAGTCTGACCCTACATGGGGCACGTGTCTCTCTTCATCATCTAGACAAGGAGCCTGAGCCTCAGAGAGGTCACCTGGCTTTCCAAGGTCATCCAGCAGCGAGTGGGATTAGAACCTGGGCAGAACCCCACTTCACAGCTTCCCTCGCGCCTCTACCTTAGCCTGGCGTGGGACACGCCTCAGTTAGCTGACGCTCAGGAATTGGACTGTTCTGGAAATGGGCTCTTCCTGAGACCCGGCCCAAGCGAAGCTGCTTCCTGAGGCCTCCGTGACTAGGTGTGACACACATGGCTTCTGGCCTCCTCCGCTCCCTGCCGGCCTGCTCTACCCCGGTCAGGCTGCGGTTCCCCCAGCCACCGTGCCGGAGCCCCCCACGCACGCTGGGCCTGTGTCTGTCTCCTCCCCCCTCCCCACATCCCCAACCTCTCTTTTCAAACTTGGGCCAACATCCTGTCTTCTAGCCCTGCTCTGCCAAGACCCTCCCCACCCACCCTTAGCCCCCCTTCAGCTCTGTTTCCATGGGTTCTCTGCCCTTAACTGCCCCACTGTGTGCTGCTCAGGAGCAGGGCACCGGGCGAGCTCAGCACAATCCCCTGGCTAGCAGGACTCTGGCTCATAGAGGTGCGCGTGTGGAATGAATGAGTCTGTAATCTCTGTTTCAGAGATCTCTCTCAGAGCCCAGAGGCCACTCTCCTGCCTCAGTCAACACTTAGGCACTGACTGCCTTGGTGTCCACGTGTATATATACTCATCTGTTGTCCTCAGGACACGGTATAAGGTACCCATAGACAGCATCCTCTGCCTCCAGACGTGTCCACACTGGCCTTTCATTACGACCCTCAAAGGCTCATCCCTTTGAGTCCAAAAGCTTCCAGGGCTTCCTCCTCCAGCACAAACAATAAACACAGAAGATGATGCCGAGTATTTCTAGGAACCAAAGAAATGCAGACCCGAAGAGTGAGATGTCATTGTCAACCTATTGGGTGGACAGAAGTCTATTTTTGAAGGTAGAGTTAGAGACCGAGGTAAAGAAGTGCTCTCAGACTCTGTTGGTGAAAACTGGGACAGCTTTTCGGGGACAGTTTTACAGTGACTATTAAAAAATGAAACGCTTGTAGGCACGTGCCCTACAGAAATATCCACTCCCAAGCTTGTATTACAGGACTGTTCGGCACAGAGTGAATTGTAACAGGGACAAAAGTGGGCAGAACCCTGGTGTCCGTTAATAGAGGCTGATTAAACCCATCCTGGCACAGTCACGCATCAGGTGCCCCCCCCCCCCCGCCCCGGCCACTTAATAAGATAAGGTAAATCCATGTGTCCTGGTGTGGAAAGATGTCCACTACCTGTTACGGGAGAAAAGCAAGTTGCAGAAGAACATGCGTAACGGCCTCCCTCTGCGTAAAAGACAAAAAAGCGTGGGGTGTGTGGTTTGTTGGGTCCTGCTGGGTCCCCTATCACCTCGCTCCCCCAACCCCCACCACCATGCAAGGCTGTGTGCGAGCTCTGGGCTTTGTGTTGTTGGTTTTAAGTAATCTCTACCCCCAACATGGGGTTCAGACTCATGACCCCCAAGATCAAGAATCACACGCTCTACCAACTGAACCAGCCAGGCGCCTCCTGAGCGCTGGGCTTTCGCAGAGAGCTGGAGCAACCAAAGGCGATTAGCATGTCAGAAAAATATCGCGAACTGTCCCCGAATTATAACTGTTTCTCGAGTGTGTTTTTTAAACATTTTTTTTTTGAGATTTATTTTTTAAGTAAATTCTACATCCGGTGTGGGGCTCAAACTCACAACCCTGAGATCAGGAGTCACATGTTCTACCGACTGAGCCAGCCAGGTGCCCTGAGTGGTTTGTTGTTGTTGTTTTAATGTGTATTTATTTTTGAGAGAGACGGAGACAGCGCGTGAGTAGGAGAGAGAGAGAAGGAGACACAGAATCCGAAGCAGGCTCCGGGCTCTGAGCTGTCAGCACAGAGCCCAATATGGGGCTCGAAACCACATACTATGAGATCATCACCTGAGTGGAACTCAAATGCTTAACCAGCTGAGCTACCCAGGCGCCCCACTGAGTGTTTTTTTTTTTTAAGTTTATTTATTTATTTATTTTGAGAAAAAAAGAGAGATGTGGGAGGGGCAGAGAGAGAGAGAGAGAGGAGAGAGAGAATCCCAAACAGGCTCCATACCATCAGCACAGAGCCCGGCTCAGGGCTCAAACTCACGGACCGTGAGATCATGACCTGTGTGGAGGTCAAGAGTTGGACGCTTAACCAAGTGAGCCACCCAGCAACCGCCCCCCACCCCGAGTGTATTTTTTTAACAGAATGATACACCTAAGGCGTATGATTGATTGAACCTGCCTTTCTCACCCCATGCCTCCCACGTCTGCGTGTGCAGAGCTGGGTCTTCCGGGGAAACGCACATGATGTGGGAAATACTCATTGCTAGAATCTGCGGGGGGGGAACATCAAGAAGGGAAACCACCAAGGGAATTCCCGCAGGGGTGCCCCCAGTTCCCAGCCTTCCCCCCTGTCCCTAGGACGGTCTTTGGCTTTCCCTGTTTACACATGGGCTTCGGAATTATCATTGAACAGCTAACATCGCATAATGACATAACGTATTAATTTGTTGCCCTAGTGTTGGCCACTTTGAGTGTTTCTAAATTTTCCGTGTTGCAATGAACACCTTCATGCATGGAGATTTTTGCTTATATTGGATTTTCAGAGTGAAATTACTAGGTCAAAGGATACAACATAAATGTCTTTATGGTTCCTACTAAAGATTGCCAAATTGCTTCCAAAAGAGTTACTCTGATTTATAATACTACCAACACCAACGGAATCTACAAGTTCCAGGAGATAGTCTTGCCAACCCCTGGCCCTTGTCCCCTCCCAGGGTGGCTATTTTGGAAAGTTATAAATGGTATCTCAAAGCTGTTTTTCTCATTTGTCTCCTTACTGGCCAAGGTGGAGTTCAGATTTTCAAAAGATTTGCTTTAAAGGTGTCCTAAATGGCAGTCACGTGTGTTCTTTCCTCTCCAGGGAGCACGCAACCGATGGCATTACTGACGACAACAATTATAATGAGGACTAGAACTCCTTAGGTCTTTAGAGCACTTTACAGTTTACAGACTTTGCCAACCAGCATCTCATTTAATTCTACCGGTAGGCAAAGCAAGGCAAAGGGTTTCCTCTCCCGTTTGTAGAGGAGACGGTTGCAACCGCGCAGGGTATGTTTGGCCAGAGACACGGAAGTCCCCCACGACTAACGTCAGTAATGAGGGGGACACTCAGAGATGGCAGAGAAACTGCGCACGTCCTCTCTCTGGGGCCACACGGCCTCTGCTCTCTGCTTCTCCGTGTGTCCCACCTTCGCTTGGCCCATCATATCTTTCTGCTTCTTCTTTTTTTTTTTAGTTTATTTATTTATTTATTTGAGAGAGACAGAGACGGCGTGAGTGGGGGAGGGACAGAGAGAGAGAGGGAGAGCGAGAATCCCGAGGAGGCTTCTCGCTGTCAGCGCAGAGCCCGACACGGGGCTCGAACTCACGAAACTGTGAGATCATGACCTGAGCCTAACCCGAGAGTGAGATGCTTAACCGACTGAGCCACCCAGGCATCCGGAAGACTGTGAATAGTGGCAGCATCCAGGCTCTGCCCATCCTCCCGGGGGGCTCCAGCGTCCCATCCACCTCTGCCCCTTAGTTCTTCATCTCTCAGGAGAGACTCCGGGCCTCCCAGCCTCCCAGATGGCTTTTTCTCTGCTCACGTGTCCACCCTTGGTGGGGGGCACAGTAAGGGACGGCTCCATGGGGTATCAGCAGAGTTGCTGGGACGGAGGTCAGAGCTCTTAGAAGGGTGTGGGAAGGGAAGCGGAGGCAGGCTTTTAATACAACACTGGCCAAAAGCTGATTACTGTGTGGCCCTCTGGGACGAACTAGACTGTAGCAATATCCCGGCAGTATGAGTTGTCTAGGGCTGCAGAGACCTGCCAGAGAAACCCCCCAAAGGCACAAGAGATGGTCACCTTCCTCTTGAAGTGCACCCCGGAGCCTCCCCCGGGCCTCAGTCAGGCTCTACCCGCCTCACTGGCCAGCAGATGCCTCCCTGGGCAGATCTGGGAAGCCTGGTGTCTGAAGGAGGGGGCCGTCAGGGGCTTCTCCTGGCCCTGCCCACCCAGCCCTCCGTCCCCCCCGTCTGCAGGTGCGGATCTGGGAGATCCCCGAGGGTGGGTTGAAGCGGAACATGACAGAGGCTCTCCTCGAGCTGCACGGGCACAGCCGGCGCGTGGGGCTGGTCGAGTGGCACCCTACGACCAACAACATCCTCTTCAGTGCCGGCTACGACTACAAGGTGAGCTGCTAGGCCGCGGCTGTGGGGAGGGGGGCGGGGGTGGGGGGAGCAATGTGGGTCTTGAGGAGCTGCCTGTAGGGGGCACTGTTACCTTCCAGAGCACGTTCATCAGCGTTGTCCCACCCGCCTGTCCATTCATTCGTTCAGTCGCTGCACACCGCCGGGCATCTTCTGTGTGCCCTGTCTTTCCCGGGGTCCACGGAGGCTGCCTGTCTGGCTTCTCTGGCTCCTACGGGTTGGAAGAGAATGCCCACTCCGTGCCCATACCCTCTGCCTGGCCCCTTCTTAAATCTAGAAGTGGCCGCTGCCCTCCTGGTGGGAAAAAGGAGCAAAGTTGGTGGAGGGAAGAGAACAACAGCACGGGGCCCTGGCCAGGAACATGAATCCTTCTTGCTGGTAGCAGAAACCGATCCCGGCTGGGGCTGGGATCTGCCGAGGGACAGTAGTGGATTTGCGCAGCAGGGAGCATCAGCCTCTGACATAGAGTTTAACGCCACCCCCCCCCCCCCCCCGCCTCCCAGAGCACCCCGAGCCGGCACGGGGCGTCTCTCCCGGGGCCGCCGGGTGCAGACCGGGACAGGCGCCTCACGGCGCAGCCGCAGGGCTGACCCTGCCTCCGGCATGCCCACCCCCCTGGCAGGTCCTCATCTGGAACCTGGACGTGGGTGAGCCGGTGAAGATGATAGACTGTCACTCAGATGTGATCCTCTGCATGTCCTTCAACACCGACGGCAGCCTGCTCACCACCACGTGCAAGGACAAGAAGCTTCGCGTGATTGAGCCACGCTCTGGCCGCGTCCTGCAGGTGAAGCCCCACCGTCTTTGAGGGGAAGGGAAGGTGTCGGGATGTGGGGCTTGGCTTTCAGGCAGGCCTAGAGGAAAAGGCTGTGCCAGCTCCCCTTCTCCCACGCACCTGGCCTGCACCCCTGCTGACCTTGTGGATTCTGGGTGCTTCTCGGGGCCCTGCTTAGACTGGGTGGGGAGAGACCTCAGCACCCTTTCTCATCCCCACTGCACCCCTCTCCCCAGATGGGCTTCTTCTGGCCTGCTCCGGGGGCAGAACTGGTGGCACCCTTCGGGGCACAAATCCTTGGGTATTGCCCAAGCCCCATCGTGGGCACAGGAGAGGGGATTTGGGACTCGCTACCCAGGCACCTGCGTGGGAACCGGCCTGAGGGAGATGGCTCAGGGCACCAGTCCCAGAGATGGCTCCAAGCGGGGAGGTTGATGGAGAATTTAGCTCCACCTTGATCTTTGAGTGTTCCGGGTCTTGACCGCGAGGAAGGGATTAGATGCCGTTGGGGAGTAAGAAATGAACTTCTCGAGCAACCACTGTGTGCCGGCCGTGGGGCATACATGGATGGAATGGGAGGGAAACTTTGGGTGAAATGTGAGGTTTACCTCCTACCCAAGAAAGGACCGATGCTTGACCCGGCTGTGTTTCTCTCGGAAGAGTCCGAAGTGGCAAGACCAGAAAGCCACCTACTACCACCATCGCAGAGAATAACACTCATAGTTATTAGCATCATTAGCATCAACCGCCATTTACTCAGAGCTCCCCGTGTGGCGTGCACTGTACCAAGGGCCCCAGGACGTTACTCATTTAATCCTCACGACAGCCTTTGGGGGGTGGGTGGCTCGGCTGCTCTTCCCCCTTTCACGCAGGGGAACTGAGCCTTGGAGGGGGGGTAGAGACGGACATTCAGTTACGGGCAGAGTTATATGTGGATCCTGAGAAACTTAACAGAAGACCATGGAGGAGGGGAAGGGGGGCAGTTATGGAGAGGGAAGGAGGCAAACCATAAGAGACCCTTAAATACTGAGAACAAACTCAGGGGGACTCGGGGGCGGGGGAGAGGGGAAAGCGGGCGACGGGCATGGAGGAGGGCACCTGTTGGGATGAGCACTGGGTGTTGCGTGGAACCCAGTTTGACAATAAATTATATATAAATAATATAATAATAATAAATGAACATTAAAAAAATTTTTTTAAAAAATTCAAACCAAGCTGGGATGGGAGGGGGTTGGGTCCAGAACCCATGCTGAGCGGAGAAGTTAAGGAGCTGAGAACCCAAGCTCCGCCCCACAGACGTGACACGGGCCAGAGGGGTGGAACTCCTCAGGGCCACCCTTCTTTGACAGACGTGGAACTGAAATCCAGAGCAGGTGATGCCAGCCTGAGTCTTAAATTTTTTTTTTTTCAACGTTTATTTATTTTTGGGACAGAGAGAGACAGAGCATGAACGGGGGAGGGGCAGAGAGAGAGGGAGACACAGAATCGGAAACAGGCTCCAGGCTCCGAGCCATCAGCCCAGAGCCTGACGTGGGGCTCGAACTCACGGACCGCGAGATCGTGACCTGGCTGAAGTCGGACGCTGAACCGACTGCGCCACCCAGGCGCCCCAAGCCTGAGTCTTTGCACCACCCCGCCAGCCTCTGGTATCCGACCTGATGCTGACTCATGCAGGCAAAGGGCCGTTGCATGTTAGGAGGAGAAGGAAGGGACGAGAGCCAAGAGGCAGGGGGAGTGGATGCGGAGGATGGCCCTGTTAGAAGGAGCCCTGGGTGAAGCAACTTATCGAGAAGTGACCCCGTGAGTCCCCCGTGCTCCCTGGGCTCCTGGTCCCAGGGCTCTCTTGCTCCACAGCACCTGACCTGGCTTCCTCTGGCGGCTGTGACAAATCACCACAAACAGTGGCTTAAGCTCTCTCTCTCAGCTCTGGAGGCTCTGGGAGAGAACCCTTCCTCGCCTCTTCCAGCTTCTGATGGCTGCTGGCTTCCTTGGCTGGGAGCCACATCCTCCAGTGTCTGCCTCTGGAGTCACATCACCTTCTCCTCTGTGTGTCTGTATCTCTCACCTCTTACAAGGATGCTCGCCGTGACCTTTAGGTGATCCAGGGGAGTTAAGGACCCCGTATCACAGATTCCAGGGACTAAGGCATGGACGTATCTTTTGGGGGCCCCCATTGAGCCCACTACGGTTTCCTAGTATCCAGCGGCCGTGGCTTAGCAGCTGTCTCTGTCCCTGCCAGGAGGCAAGCTGCAAAAACCACAGAGTGAACCGAGTGGTGTTCCTGGGAAACATGAAGCGACTGCTCACGACAGGGGTCTCCAGGTGGAACACGAGACAAATCGCCCTCTGGGACCAGGTCAGCCACGGGGAGGCCAGGCGGTGACACGAAAGAGTTGTAGTCCTGGGGGCTGTGCTGGGGTCGGGGAAGGTAAGGGGCCGTCCTGCCCGGACGTAAGCTGATATGGGCCTTCTTCCCTGCAGGAGGACCTATCCATGCCCCTGATCGAGGAGGAAATTGATGGGCTGTCGGGCCTCCTGTTCCCCTTCTACGATGCTGACACCCACATGCTCTACCTGGCTGGAAAGGTAGTCGAGGATTGGGGGGTGGGGAGCGCTGGGGCAGCCTGTTGGGAGACCCCCTTGCCCCACCATTGTGCCCCCGCTCCTGCCCTACCCCCTGAGGAGAGCCAGGCTAACCTCTCTGGTCGTCTCTCTCACTCTCTTCGAGCGAAACCCGCCCTCAGGTCTGACACTCATTCTTACTGAAGTGTCAGTGACTGACAGTTCCCTCCGAGGTGCACTGGGGTGGGGTGGACACCGGGATAAGGCTCAGAGCCTGAAGTGTAGAGCGCAGTGACTAATGACGGCATTCGAAGCACCTGCCGGGAGCTTTTTGGCAAATATGGCCTCGTTTATCACAAACGCTGTCTACACGCACACACCGCCTCCACCCCATCACCCCGGGAGTCCCCTGTGACGACCGGCCACGGGTCTAGAGGCCAGGTCTCCCTGGTCTTTGGACCACCGCTGAGGCTTTCTGCAGCAGACCCCCGGGACCGGGGCCTGCTCAGCCCAGCCCACCCCCGTCCCCACTTTCCTCACCTCCCTCTCTCCCTGCCCCCAGGGAGATGGAAACATCCGGTACTACGAGATCAGCACTGAGAAGCCCTTCTTGAGTTACCTCATGGAGTTCCGCTCCCCAGCCCCGCAGAAAGGCCTAGGTAAGGGGCTCCAGAGGCTTCCATGGCTGTTATGCTATAGAACAAGAGACTGGATGTTTGGTTCATGGGTCACCCCTGCCTTTAAATGAAAGTCAGAGTCAGAAGCCCACAGCTCATGGGCAGGCAGAACCTGCAGATGCTGCCCCTGGGAAGGTCCGCCTGCCCTTCTTCACCAGCCTGTCACCACCCACCTGACTGACTGTCATTCCATGGTGCCTGACATCCTCCATCACCTCTGGTCCTCAGCGGCCCACACGGGCTTCATTCCCATTTGCAGATGGGGATACTGGCGCTCCAAGTGGCTCTGAACTCTTGTAAGGTGGTTGAAAAACTAAAGGTCAGAGAAAAGTCTGGGTCCAGACACTTTCCTGAAGCCTTTAGGAAGCCAGGACCCCGGTCTCCAGGAGCAGCTCTGTCCCTGCCTGAGAGGACAGGAGGAAGTCCCAGGGTGTCCCCATCCCTGCACCCCCAGGTTCCCCAGCCTCTAAGCAAATCCTTCAGAGGGTCCAGAATTGATGGAGCGTAGTGAGTTCTTCACACCCCCGTTCTACCACCGCTAAAGTCTTACAGCAAAAGTTTCATTCCTCTCAACTGGCATTGCGTATGATTCAGCAATTTCCTGTTTGGGGTCAGAATCGGCCCGTTGGAAGAAGTTTCTTCGGGGGCCCCGTTCCCTCCTTACCTCGGAGCCCGAGCCTGGCTTGTTCCCTCTGGGGATCCGGTGCTACGGATACGGCCTGAGAGCCAGCTTCCAGACCATCAGTGCCGGAAGGGTCCGGGAGCCCACCTCAGTGACTGGCAACAAGATGGCGGCCCTGAGATAGGCCCAGTGACCATTCCATTGACTTCACCCCTCCCCGACTCTGTCGTCTCCTCCTCCTCCTCACTGTCACCTCTTGGTCAAGTAGAATAAAAAGCATCCTGGACAGTAGAGTCAGACCTAGGTCAACGTTCTGGCTCAAATGTATAGCTCACTCTCCTGAGGCTCAGTTTCCCCATCTGTAAAATAGGGAAAAATCAAGCCTACCTTTCAGGGCTATTGTAAAGCTTAGATGGAGAGCACCTGGCCGAACACCTGGCTCCTCCTGCCCTTTCACACCGTCGTTCAACAAACACTTACTGGGTATCAGCCGTGGGGCAGCCTCTAGACTCAGTGGGAAACAGTGCAGAACCCAGCCTTCCTCTTGGGATCTCACATTCCACTGAAGGGAGACAGACAGTCAACACCTAAGGAAGGAAAATACTGGATGGTAGTAAGGTCTAGGCAGAGAATCAAATGAGGCAATAGAACAGAGAGCGACTGGGGGCTATTTTAGGCCAGGTAGTCAAGGAAGGCCTCGCCGTGGAGGTGACCTTTTAGGCCGAGATCCGAAAAGCAGGAAAGAGGAAGAGTAGGACCAGCAGGAAGGATCATCGATGCAAAGTCCCTGGGGCAGGAATGAGCCTGGCATATTCTAGAAACAGAACGGAGGTCCGGGTGACTAAGCGTGGACTCTGTGACATGGCAGAAGATGGGGAGAGGCTTGGGACATGAATCTGGAGCTTAGGGCAGAGGCCGGATGCCATGAGATGGGTTAGAAAGGTATAATCACGAGGGGTCTTCGGAGAAACAGATCTGCTGGCTTCCTGGAGACCCAGGAAAGCTGGAGGTGACGTTGGGTCCACGTCCGAAGATCTGAGAACCAGGAGAGCTGATGGTGTGAATCCCAGTCTAAGGACAGGAGAAGGTGACGGGAGCTGTCCCAGCTCAAACAATGAGGCAGGAACAAAAGGGGTGACTTCCTCCCTCCTCTGCCCTTTGTTGTATTCAGACCCTCAACGGATTGGAAGGGGAGGGCAATCTTCTTTCCTGAGCCCACTGATACATACAGCCATCCGTCACACAGGGGAAGGAGTTTGGGTTTTACTGGGAACCCACTGGAGGCCTTATTTGTCTTAAGCAGGCGGGTGGGAGATGGGACAGCATGACGCAATCTGAAATGTTAGTCCAAGATTGCTCTGGCTTCTGTAGGGAGAACGGATTTTGAAAGGACAGGAGGGAGGCAGAGAGACTGGTTTGGAGGCCACTGTGGACTTCTAGCCAAGAAACGATGGTAACTAAGGAGGAGGCGGGAAGATGGGGAGAAGATGAATCCAGGTGTTTCGGAAGTCGAGTCAGCAGGGCTTGAGGAGGAGAGAGGAACCAAGGAGAACTGTCTCTCCTCGCCCCCGTCACCTGCGGCCACTGCAAAGCATCTGCCATGAGCCAGGCACCTTTCACAGGTTCAGAGTGGCTGGGTAACTCACCCCGGGCAGGTCACCTAGATCCTGCATGGCAGAGCCAGAATTCAAAACCAGCCCTACTGGCTCTAAATCCCACCTGGGTACCATGATAGTACTTCCCTGCGGCTCCTAGAATTCCTGTATCTGGAAGAGCAGACCTCCACTCCAGTCAAGGAGAGCTGCAACCTTAACTCCTGTCCACGTCACGGAAGAAGAAACTAACATCCCCTGCGCTCATGAGGGTGGCAGGCAGTCAATGAGCATCTTCTGGCCCAATCCCCTGACCGTCTCGTGAAGGGTCATACTGTTCTCCTCTAACCCGCCAAGGAACCTGAAGCCTTCAGAGAGGCAGTGATCTACCCAAGACCTTCCCAACCAGAAAGAGGGGCAGAGTCAGGACTCAGAACCAGGTGTGTCCGACCCCAAAGCTTGTGTTCCTAACCCCACACCGCACTGCTTCCTCGGTGGGCGTCGAGTAGAGGCAGCCGTTAGGAACGCTGTGGCGAGTGGGGACACACGGATAATACATGCACCAGGCATGCACACCCTGTCAGTCCTAGATACACAACTCGACAGCAGTCTCGGGCTCTAGGGTGCGTGGAGAAAGGGTTCTCTCTCCTTTGTTCTCTCTGAGGACCAGAAACACAGAGGCTTAGGGGAGCTAGTTTATTTTAGGCGACAGGCTCAGGGTGCCTGGGTGGCTCAGGGGGTTGAGCATCCGACTTCAGCCCAGGTCATGACCTCACGGTTCGTGGGTTCGAACCCCACGTCGGGCTTTGTGCTGACAATACAGAGCCCGCTTCGCATTCTCTGTCTTCCTGTCTCTGCCCCTCCCCAGCTCTCCCTCTCTCTCTCTCTCATAAATAAATAAACATTTTTTTAAAACCTTAAAAAAAGAAACAAAAAAGGTGACAGGCTCTGTGGCTCTGCCCCAGCCATACTCTGTGACCTGGGGCAAGCCCCTTCCCCTAGACCCTTAGGAGTTTCATCTATAAAAAGAACGGAATAGACTAAACTATCCCAACAGCCCCTTCCAGTTATAAAAGGCCCCATTTCTAAAGCACGCACCCTGGTGAGGTAGGACTGGCCCGAGGGGCTTATTTGAGACGTTACTACTTAGAGACAGGGTCTGACTCAAGAAGCCCCCGGTCCACCTGCTGCCCTCAGCATAGAGCATTGCCTCCAGACCTAAGTGCTCAAGGACACTCTTGATCAAGGACATCGGGGAGGAGGGGTGCTGACGGGGATCCCTGGGACCCCATGGAGCCACGTGTGCCTGTCCACAGGGGTCATGCCCAAGCACGGGCTGGATGTGTCGGCTTGCGAGGTGTTCCGCTTCTACAAGCTGGTGACTCTCAAGGGCCTGATTGAGCCCATCTCCATGATCGTGCCCCGGAGGGTGAGTGGGGCCATGCTGGGCTCCAAAGGGACCCCCCGCATTGAATCCTAGCTGGCTCGCCACGGACTGCAAGCCTGAGGAGCCCAGAAGAAGGTCCTGTGGACTGGGGTCTTCAGGCCCAATCTGGGGTGGGAGTTGGGGGCCGTTCTAGGGTGGGGTCAGTCTGGCTTGCTAACGAATGCAGGGTGGGGATTCCACATGGGAGACACCTGAGTGCAAAGGCTTGGAGGCGGGACGGCGGGAGCTGGGCGGGAGGTCAGCGAGGAGAACCGGCTGCCGAACAGCAGGGGTTCTCTCAGCGGCCCCTACGTGTCCACTCTTCTCCCCTCACTGCAGTCGGATTCCTACCAGGAAGACATTTACCCCATGACGCCAGGCACGGAGCCAGCCCTGACCCCTGATGAATGGCTGGGGGGCATCAACCGAGGTACCGTGCGGGTGGGCTTCCCGGAAGAGGCTTCGAGAACTGCAGCTTTTGCCTTCACTCGAGTTCACCCGTTTCCCCTTTGCATGGCCTCTGCTCGACTCCCCCACGCTCGGCCAGCTGCCAAGGATGGTGTGAATGAAAAACACCATCGCTCGACACTCGACCAACCTGCCAGTGTGAACGTTTCCCTTGCCTTTCGTAGATCCCGTGCTCATGTCTTTGAAGGAAGGCTATAAGAAGTCCTCAAAGATGGTATTTAAGGCTCCCATCAAAGAAAAGAAGAGCGTTGTGGTCAATGGAATAGATTTATTAGAGAATGTCCCACCCAGGACAGAGAACGAGGTAAGGAATATAAGTTATTACCTCCACAGGTCCTAGAAGAGCGAGACCTTTACATTTCAATTATGGGCTGCAGGCCTTTAAGCCGACTCCATCTGGGGCATTTTTCTTTCTGTGACAAATGCCATAAGTAGCCTGCTATTGGCTTCCGTTGCCTCTGACCCTAGTAAATAGAGGCTGGGATGTGGTAGCGATATTGATGCCCCACCCCCAGCCCTCGCATTCACTAGCCCACGCAGTTCCGTGGCTCATGAATCCGTTTCGGAACGTCGCTGTCATTTGCTGTTCCGGGAGTTATAAATTCCTGGCTAACAGAGGAAAGCCTGGCCTCAGGCGTTACAGCGCGGCCTTCCTCCCTGGCACTGCGGCAGCGATGGGGTCTGACAATTTCCTGTTTGGCGGGGAAGAGGCTGTGTTTATGAAAGTACTCTCTGTATCATTTAGAAGGAGGGCAGGTCATCCAGGGACAGCTATAGTTGGGTCTTACCCATGCCCCCCGAAGGCTTCTCCTTTCAACGGTACCCCCAGTCCCTGGTGTCGATACCAGGGACTGAGTTCAGCCCAGCCAGGGTTCACAGATGGCTGCCCTGTGCCAGGCACGTGGCTCGATGCCACTGGAGTAGAGATGACTACTTGGACTCCCCTGCATTTGATTCCGGGCTCGGCCGTTGCCTGGCTGTGCCCGAGCAAGTTTTCTGACCTTTCTCGTGGTGAGATGGGGATATGAAATGCAGTGAGCATTAAAGAGGTATTTTCTAAGAGACTAGCACTCTTCCTGGCCCATATTCAGTGCTCAATGAGGCTAACTGCATCAGGTATCTATTGCTGTGTCAGACATCACCCCAAAACTTAATTCTTAAACCCACAAACCTTTATTATCTCATAGTATCTCATAATGGATGCCCATGGCTCAAGGTCTGTATGAGGCCGTGTGGTTAAACTGTCAGCTGGGCTGCTGTCGCATCTGAAGGCTCAGCTGTGAAAGGAGCTGCTTCTGAGTTCATTCGCATGGTTGCTGGAAGGACGCATTCGCTCACAGGTTGTTGGACAGAGGGTTTCGGTTCCTCGTGGGCTATCAGCCAGAGGCCTCCCTCAGGTCCTTACCGTATGGACCTCTCCATAGGACAGCGTGGCAGCTGGTATCCCACGGAGTGAGCAAGAGAAGGTGTCCAAGATGGAAGTCATAGTTTTTTTGAAAATGACAGACCATCACTTCTACCATTTTCTATTCATTTGAAGCAAGTTACTAGGCCCAGTCCACCCTTGAGGGGAGGGGATAACACAGCGGCCATCTCGGAGGTTTCTTGTCACACCAACTTAACGATCATCACTATTATTTGTCAAACGAAGACTATTCCTGACCTCTGGGACCTCACAGTCTTGAAGGGAAATTTGAAAGACAGACTGACAATTGCTATAAGATATGTTTCGTACCATTGTAGGGGGATGTTCCGATTCCTAGGGTTGGGTGGAATCATGGGACCAATGAGATTTGCTTCAAAATAATCCCTGGAGGCAGCGGGACAGGTGAATTGGGTAGGAGTAGAGATGAAGCAAAAATGGTCACGTGTTATTTCTTGAAGCCAGTTGATGAGTTCTTGGAGGCTCATAGTGTGGTTCTTTCCACCCTAGTATATATTTGGCATTTTCCACTTAAAAAAAAAAAAACACTTTTTTTTTTCAACGTTTTTTATTTATTTTTGGGACAGAGAGAGACAGAGCATGAACAGGGGAGGGGCAGAGAGAGAGGGAGACACAGAATCGGAAACAGGCTCCAGGCTCCGAGCCATCAGCCCAGAGACTGACGCGGGGCTCGAACTCACGGACCGCGAGATCATGACCTGGCTGAAGTTGGACGCTTAACCGACTGCGCCACCCAGGCACCCAAAAAAAACACTTTTTAAGCACACTGAGAAGTTAGAAGTAGGAGAGTTGCTGCAAATAGTCCAGGTGGGCCATAACAAGTGCCTGAGGTCGGTTCTAGTACCCAGCGTGGAAGAGGCAGGGCTGAGCAGCCGTGAAATCAAGTAACATTGAGCTACGACTGATTTGTATGAACCAAAACCGACCTGGAGCAAAGTTTTCAAGGGTCTCTGAGCAGGCGACACAGATACCACAACCTGCACTAAAGCTCGTGAACCTTCCTTATTGTGAAGAAACTCGCTCAGAGCCTGCTGACTCTGGGTTTACCCACAATTTTAACCACCGCCGCCGATTGGGATCAACCGGCTAGACATTTAGGCTGTAAATGGTGGACACAGTGGTCTAAGTGTGAAGAGAAACTGGAAGTGTGGCACAGAAGAGAAGACTTACGGTTATATGCCTCTGAATGTTACTAAAATTCATTTTACCCAATCTTACTAAAATTCGCTGTTGCTAATTGTACACTTACAATGAGTGGCATTTATGGTATGTGAATTACACCTCAGTACGGCTGTTTTTTCTTCTAAACGAAACCTGACCAAAAGGTTAGGCAAAGAATATTCGAGAACTTGGAAACCACAGGAGTGTGTGGAATCATTTAGCACAGGGGCAAATAGCACATCATCCCTCTGAACAGATGTAACCGGTACCGATTTGATTTAAAAAAAAAAAAAAAAAAGTCAGTTAAAGAAAGAATCATAGGGGCGCCTGGGTGGCTCCGTCGGTTAAGCGTCCGACTTCGGCTC
This sequence comes from Felis catus, assembly GCF_018350175.1. Lineage (NCBI taxonomy): Eukaryota > Metazoa > Chordata > Mammalia > Carnivora > Felidae > Felis > Felis catus. The sequence continues at coordinate 36,730,391 of NC_058373.1, read as the reverse complement.
AGGTCATGATCTCACGGTCTGTGAGTTCGAGCCCCGCGTCAGGCTCTGGGCTGACAGCTCAGAGCCTGGAGCCTGTTTCAGGTTCTGTGTCTCCCTCTCTCTCTGCCCCTCCCCTGTTCATGCTCTGTCTCTCTCTGTCTCAAAAATAAATAAACGTTAAAAAAAATTAAAAAAAAAAAAAAAGAAAGAAAGAATCATAGGGGCGCCTGGGTGGCTCAGTCGATTAAGCGTCCGACTTCGGCTTAGGTCCAGATCCCACGGTTTGCGAGTTCGAGCCCCTCATCGGGCTCTGTGCTGACAGCTCAGAGCCTGGAGCCTGCTTCGGATTCTCTGTCTCCCTCTCCTTGTCCTTCCCCCGCTTCACACTCTGTCTCTCTGTCTCTCAAAAATAAATAAAGATTGCGGGCGCCTGGGTGGCTCAGTCGGTTGAGCGTCCGACTTTGGCTCAGGTCATGATCTCACAGCTTGTGAGTTCGAGCCCCGCGTCGGGCTCTGTGCTGACAGCTGAGCCTGGTGCCTGCTTCTGCTTGTGTGTCTCCCTCTCTCTCGGCCCCTAACCCACTCGCATTCTGTCTCTGTCTCTCTCAAAAATAAACATTAAAAATTGAAAGAAAGAAAGAAAAAGAAAGAAAGATTAAAAAAAAAAATAAGACTTTTAGAAAGGTTCCCTTTCAGGGGAATCTGAAAGCCAGTGCCTGGCTGGTTTAGTGGATAGAACATATGATTCTTAATCTCAGCGTCGTGAGTTCAAGTCGTGAGTTCAAGCCCCACGTTGCGCTTGAAACCTACTTAAAAAATAATAATATGGGGCACCTGGGTGCCTCAGTCAGTTAAGCGTCTGACTTCAGCTCAGGTCACGACCCCACAGTTCACGAGTTCAAGTCCCGCATCGGGCTCTGTGCTGTCAGTGCAGAGCCCGATTCAGATCCTCTGTCTCCCTCTCTCTCTCTCTGCCCCTCCCCGCTGGCTTTCTCTGTCTCAAAACTGAATAAACATTTAAAAATTAATAATAATAAAGGTCCCCGTTCCAAATGGCAACTAAGAGTATTATGCCTGCCCCCCTAAAAGGGTGAGCTTGAGATATTTGGGAAAGGGGCCCATGTGGACTCTCTCATACCTCCCCAGGGAAGTAGGAGCCATGAGCTGGGTCCAGAGAAGGGCATGCTGCAGGGACAAGAGCCTCCGGGGACTAAAGCGGGGGCAGGGGGAGGCCTGGGAGAGAAGGGCAGAGGCTGACGGGGAACAGGGGCGGGCACGATACCCACTCAGGAAATTGCCTTCTCACCTGCTCTCTCCCGGCCGCCTGGCCCCTCTCTTCCTCCACCCCAGCTCCTCCGAATGTTCTTCCGGCAGCAGGATGAGATCCGGCGGTTGAAAGAAGAGCTGGCCCAGAAGGACATCCGCATTCGGCAGCTGCAGCTGGAACTGAAAAACTTGCGCAACAGCCCCAAGAACTGTTAGCTCGCCGGCTGGGCTGCCTTCTAAGCTGACCTCCGATCTCTCCGTGGTTTCTACTCGTCCCTTAACTTCCCCTTCTCCGGTGACCCCAGGGACATAGCCGGGACTGGAGCTGGGGACAGCCAGAGGACCCCACCTGCCGCCTCCAGGACTGGAAGCTGACCTTTGATCTCTTGACCTCATGCTAATAAAGTCCCCAGCCTCTCCTGGAGACCCACCCTTTGGCGGCCACCCCAGGAGCCAGCTTCTCCCCTGCGGGGCAAAGAGCACGGGCTCCCTGAGGGGTGTCCTCAATGGACCAGGGAGCAGAGGGGGAGGCCAGGACCCCCAGTACTCACAGAACTTGAACTTTTGTCGCCGGGACATCTCGGCACTCCCTGCTGGGGCTCCCAACATCCCCGCTGGACTGCACAGAAAGGGCTGGATTACAGGCATCGGCTGTTTTGCCTGCCCTCCCCGCACCTCCCTTTCTTCCCCGGCAGCCAGCCCCACAAGGCTCACCCACCTGACAAGGGTTGCAAGCGGCCCGGCTCCTTTCTGTCTCTCGCCCCCTCTCTCTTGTCTTCAGGGAATTAAGAGGATTGCTCGCCAAGGCCATAATGACCCCTTGCCTTCCCATGATTCTCTTCAAAGCTCTTGGAACCCCCTTCTCCCATTTAACTTGTGAGGTAGGCAGGGTAGGGAATAGTGTCCCCGTTTCACAAAGGACAGAACTGAGGGTTGCAATGGGGAAGTGACTTACTAAGTCACCCGGAAGGTCAACAGCTGGCCCAGGACCAGGACCCAGTGTATCCAGACTCCGGGCCAGGGCCCTTCCCAGTGGCTCCCACAGGGGCTTCGCCAGTGCCCAGGTCTCTGCGGAGAATGAGAACCGGAAGCCACTGCTCCCGTCTGCCCAACACTAGTAATGCCAATGTGTCACACTGCCTAGTTGAGGCCCTCCACACTCAGTGCCCCTCTACCCTCCTGGCCCCCACCTTCTGCTCTCACTCCCCAGGTGACTCCCTCAGATGAGGCCTCTTCCTCCTGGAAGCTGAGGCTGAGAAGGGTGGAGCTCGGCCCTGGGGAAGGCAGAGCAGGGGTCTGACCACTTGAGGGCTGCTCCACGTGTGCCCCTCACCGCTTGTGTCTCAGCCACTTTCAGCCTTACACTTGTAGAGCGACCACAGCCCCTTGCGTCCGTATAGCACTTTAAAGTTTACGCGGTTCTTTGACACGTAGGGTCTCAGTTGAGCCTCACATCCGCTCCAAGAAGTAGGGAGCATCCTCCCTCCATTTTGCAGATGAGGAAACAGGAGTGGCCCAAGGTCACGCAACTCTTTGAGACGCCAGATTTCGTTTGGTCTTCTACACATTTTCTTTTTTCTTCCCTTGTTTTCTCCCTTCATTGCCCACTACCCACCGAGTCTATAAACACTGCTCTCAGAAAAGTCACAGTCTGGGGGTGAGATCTGGCCTGCGGGGGGGGGGTCAAGAAACGGGTGTCCACTCCTCTCTCGTTAGCATTATGCCCCCACACCTGCTTGTCCCTTGGCTGCCCTGCAGCACATCCATCCACAGAGGCCAGGGCTCCCTAAGCGCCACCCCCCCCACGTGACCTGGGCGGGGAAAGCCCCACCCCTTGGGCTTTTCCTCCAAGAACCCTCCACCCTCCCCGCCAGCTAACGCAGGGTCTCCTCGCCCTCCACCCCCTGCAGCTAGACAGTGTCCCCTCTCATCTCCTCACACTTCTTGACCGTTCTTTTCTTCCCCGGTGACCTTTGTGGTCTTTTGTGATTATTTATGCTGCCTCCCAAGGATAGAATTGAAATAAAAGGTTTTCAACTTCTCACACCCGGGCACGACCATCTCATTTAACTCCAGTGGCTCCTGCCCTTGGTCACCATGGTATCTTGATGGTCCTTGCCTTTCTGGAACAGCGAGCCACGTCTGTATCTACAGATACAATGTGACACTTTTGTTCGTCTACAGCAAGGCTTCTGAAGCAGCACTAACTGACATTTGGGGCCAGATAATTCTTTTCTGTGAGGGCCGTCCTATTCACTGTAAGATATTTAGCAGGACCCGTCAGATGCCATAGCAACCCCTCCCCAGTGGTGATGAACAAAAATGTCTCCAGATATGACCCAGTGTCCCCTAGGATGTGAGCATCACCCCCAGTTGAGAACCACTGTTCTCCAGATACTCGGTAAGCATCCGCTCTGGATGAAGCCCTGTGTTGAGGCTGGGGGACACCGATGTCTTACACTGGAAGGATGCCTTCCAGTTTACAAAGCAGCCCTAGCTGCTATGGTCTAATATCATTTCCATTTTCTTTTTTTTTTTTTTTTAATTTTTTTTCAACGTTTTTTTATTTATTTTTGGGACAGAGAGAGACAGAGCATGAACGGGGGAGGGGCAGAGAGAGAGGGAGACACAGAATCGGAAACAGGCTCCAGGCTCCGAGCCATCAGCCCAGAGCCCGATGCGGGGCTCGAACTCACGGACCGCGAGATCGTGACCTGGCTGAAGTCGGGCGCTCAACCGACTGTGCCACCCAGGCGCCCCTCATTTCCATTTTCAAGAAGAGCTGTCAAATCCAGAGCAATGACACGTTCAAGGTCATTCAGCTGGTATAGTAGGGAAGACACAGATCTTCTGAGCCCGGAGCCAGAAGACGCACATGCTTCCGGTCCGCCAGCCAGGCTCAGCGTCGAGCAGAATCTGTTCTGAGAGGAGGGCCGGGGACCCATCATGAGACAAGGGGAGAAGGGCGGGAGCCGCCAGGCCTCTGGGAGACACTGTCTCACCAAGCCAGGATTGTCACGGAGCAGAGTAGTCAGGCAGCTAAGTGGAGAGACGTGTAGCAGTGTGGATGCCATAGGGAACTCAGAAGAGCCACAGGAAAGCAAGGAAAGTCTTAGAAAAGAGGGCTGGAGAGGAAATGGCAAAGGGCTGCAGAGAAGCATTGGGCAGGATGCCGGGGACTGGCGGGGTGGTCCAAGCCCAGATCTGCCTCTGACGGGCTGTGCGACATTGAGTAATTTGCTACCCCTCTCTGGACCTCACTCTCTCTTTCTATAAAATGAGGGAATAGGACAATTTTAGGGTTCCCTCCCCGTCTAACACTTAAGTTTCCATTATGCCAGCAGTCGAGAGAATGGGACAAATCTCCAAGAGCCCCCGGCATCCAGCATAAGTAGTGCAAACAAGAAACATGTCAGGAGAAGAGAAACAGCACAACAGTATCATGTGCAGATTTGGGTGCAGGAAAGCACTTTTGCTAAACATGAGTTTGAAGAAAGACACCCCTAGAGTTTCTGCTCTAGATCAATTCACGAAGTCCTGGGCTTGGAAAAAAATATCAAGGTCGCCGTGAGTTACTGAGAGTTCCGTCTCCTGGCTGGGATATGCTGAGGAGGATACATTCTACCTTGACCAAGACATCACCCTCCCCGGGTCCAAGGGAGCAGGAGAACGGACAAGGAGATCTGTCTCATGTGTGCCTCTATCCCACCGAATCCCCAATTCTGAGCCTAACTGGACGGCTCTTTAATCACTACTTATCATGGGAAATTGTCCAAGGTCAGGGTCAGATGTGATTTCCCCCACCCCTCCCCAAGTAGCCCATTTTCCCAATTGCACTGTTGAACAGCCCATCACTTTCTCATTGGTTGTCTTTATATCCTTCAGGTCTTCATATACTAGAAAATACTCCGTGCCTGGTCTGTTACGCTGATCCCTCTTGCCAGTTATGGCCTCGCCCACCACACTGCTTTGATAACCGTAACAATGTAGCACAGGGTCTTTGAACAGGTTTCTACTGCCGTGTTCCCCACCATGTGCCTGCTCCCTTCTTTTCTCCAGGTGAGGACATCTTAGGCTGGCCTCCCTTCTCTTCTACGGAGAGGTCCCTCCTGAACATGCCTAGAAGCCCTTGTCCTGCCCCTCCCCCCCCCCCAACACCTGCTTGAATTTTCAAGCGTCTAACACACGCCGGGTAGCTGAATTTACTCAGTCCTGGGCTCTGGAAACCCATCAACAGGAAAGAACCAGGCCCGCCCTTAAGGGCTCAACCAGCGGTCAATCTGTGGGCATCATGTCACCCAGTGGGACACAGAGCCCCTGGAGGCTGGAATGAGCTTCACCTTCTGCTGGCTTCCGTGTGGGGTAGGCGGTTGTTTGGGGATTTGTTGTCTCCTGGGTTCTCTTCCAGCCAGATTCCTGAGATCCCAAGATGGGCTTGGGGCATTTTTAGACTCTCTTCTGGCACAGAGCAAACTTCCCAGGTTGCCAGTGGACCGTGTGGGATGTGGGAGCTTCTTCACTGTGGGAAATGACTTCATATTGAAAACATTCCCGCCACAAGGCTCCTGCTTCTCACTCAGCCTTACTGCTGGGAAGGGCTGCACGCACAGACAGGGGCTGCCCGGAGCAGGAGCAGACACTTAACCTCCACCACAGGAAGCATTACCAGATCCTTTTCCTCCAAAGGGCGTGTGGAGCAGGGAGGGGAAGTGGGCCCTGTCTGGGATGTTGGCAGAAGCTCTCTGTTCTCTGTGCATGTGTGTTTCTATTTGGAAACAACCTGCAGCCCGTCTTTCTTTGGAATTTTAATTCGGTAACAAACACAAATGGGTCAGCCTTACTTGACAAAGGGGAGGTCAGGTCTGAGCGGTTCTACAAAGCTCCTGGCTCAGAGCCCCTCCCTTAGAAGTGGCTGCCGCATTACCTGCTGTCCCCCATTAGCACATAGTCCCTTCGGGTTAAGCATTGCCCCTTGCCAGAGCCTTCTGCATATACATACGCATCCTGGGGCTGGGATGTTAGTATGAGTAGGGTTAACGGGCCCAGTGAGGGAAACGGGGCAGTGAAAAGGGTCAGGCCTCAAGTGGGAGGAGGGCGGTGGGGACCCTGTGGACAGAGATTTGGGATTTCAAGGTCACAGCGATTAAGGCAAGATTCCAAGACCAGAAAGAGTCTGCTGGGAGCTTGAATCCAGCCAGCAGGTGGCAGTTGATGGCCTTCCTATCAGGCCCATTTTTCCTGAGCTGGGTCCCTTCTGCCACCTCCCACGCCACCCCGGAATTAATGACCCAACCATGGGCACCAGGACTTCATGGCAAAGCAGGCACACGAAAGAGCCAGGATCTGAAACGCCCCAAGTATAGGAGAAGGGAGGCTGGGAAGAGCAGCCTGGCCGCCGCCCTGCCCCAGCTCAGCTACCGCCAAGAAGCATCCAGAGGAGGGCGCTCACCACACCTCCTTCCTCTGAGGTGGCCTGCCCAGAGTAGCTGGGAAGAAGCTGGATCCAGGTTCCCGTCCCAGCCCAGCCCAGCCCTTGACCTAGTCTGCGACCTTGAGCCGCTTTTTCCTCACCACCCCCTTCCCTTAGGGACAAAGACAGGGAGGGCCTGGAGAGTCTTCAATTCAATGAGGCTTGGGGCTGAGGAGGCGGCTGAAGAGCTGGGGAGGAGGCACAGGGTAGGGAAGAAAAGGCGGGGAGGGAGGAGCAGGGGTTCAGGCCAGACCTCTGCTGCCTGGTAGTTCCAGCCCAGCCCAGCCCTGGGGCCCACCAGCGCCAGCCCCGTGTGGTCTCCAGGAAGTTACCGATGAGAGTGACAGGAGCGGCCTGGGGCACAGGAAGAAGGGTCGCAGCCAGACCACGGAAACCCTAAACCCCTGCTCTGGGCGTCTGGACTCCACTGGCTGCAACCAGGAGCCAAGGAAGGAATGGAAGCAGGAATGGACGCGTCCCTCTGGCTGCTGGGCTGCCCCGAGGGGAAAGAATCAGAGGGCAGCCCTGAAGCAGGGAGTGGGGGCCTGGTGGGCCAGTGGTCCAGGGGCGCTGTGGTGGGGATGCTGGGGCAACAGTCAGGGCAGGCTTCACATCTTTGGTCAGGGGGGCAGGGCGGGAGGAGGGGGAGAAGGGGATGGGGGGAAAGGGGAGAGTGAGGTGTTAGAACACCACCCAGGAATGGAACCAGAGCTGGGGGTGGGGAGAGAGGAGCCACCCTCTGACAGACCACAGATGGGGCCCTCCACAGAGGGTGGCACCTCCCTTAAACCAGCACCACCCAATGGGGGACCTAGGACAGCATGGCTGCACCCAGCTTAACAGGTGTCCTTTGCATTAATTCAGTTCTTTTTTAATATCTGCCTTTTTCCACAATAAACCTTTTTTCTTTTTTTTTTTTTTCAATAAGAGAGGAAGTGTTTTTTAGCTTAAAGGTATTTTAAACACATGTAAGAGCCTAGGATTTGCCACCAACTGTTTTTCCTTGGGATGAAACCTCAGGCTCGTAATGTTCGGTCCCCCAAGTAAGGTCGCTGGGGCCTTTCCTACCGCATCACCACTGTTCCTCTGGACCGGAAGAGGTTGCTCACGTGAGGAGCTGGATGGGGTGAGGAGACTTAGGTCGGGCCGGGTGTTATTTCTGTTGGACGCTTGAGAGGTAGGGTCCTCACAGGAGGCTGCCAGCTGCCTGCCACGGAGAGGCACGGCTCACACGGATGCCTGCAGGAAATAAAAGAGGCAGCCGATTTTCACCAAGCCTTGGCTCAGCCTTCCCTGGATCCCCTTGATGCTGACTTGGCCTTTCTTGATCCCTCTAGGTCTGGTGCCACCCACTGACCTCCTCCCACTCGACCGCAGGTGTCCCCAATCCCTAATCTAGCCTATGGAAGAGCGGGCTACGCCGGCTGTCTTCACCTAACTTCCCTGTGCGGGGCATAAACCTTATGACCCGGCATCGAGCCCTTTCTCTTCCAATCAAAAGTCTCGGCTTTCAAGAGTCTTGACTCTATCGTGAATTTTTGAAAATTGGCTTGGAAACTCAAACGCTGAGCATTGACCCTTTCTTTGTTTATGCATTCCTGCTATCAGAATCCTGACCTTCCCTTGGAGAATGTATACCTCAGGCTGGGGGGGAGGGGAGGGGAGGTATATCGAGCAGAGGCTGCTTTTAGGCAATAGGTTTGAGCAAGGCTGTAAGGCCCACGGTGATCACCGAGCTGAATGCGGAAAGGATCAGGAAGTGACCCACCTCGAAAGGCCCTGACCAACTACCACCAGGCACAGTTCCTAAGATTACCAATAAAGGGAGTATGTCCCAGTCCCATGCTCCCTCATTCTGCCCTGTCACAATAGCCCCTCACCACTGCTTCCTCTCAGACAGTCTCTCCTTCGCTGTCCTGCCCCCTCCCTTGCAGTGTATTCAAGAAACTTCTAGCTCTTTTGTTCTGCCTTGGGTGAATCCTTTCACTGGCACAGCCAGTCCCCTTCCAATTGGGACACCCCATATTCGGTGCACCCCCCATCTGATCAAAGCACCGCACTCCTCGGGGACTGCAAAATCACCGACTGATTTCCAAGATCTACCCTCTCCGCCCCCTACAGCATGCACAGGTGTGTGAACGCACACGTATATAATAACTAGATTGTTAAGATGGCCAGAAAGATTAAGATCATACAGAATTGGGAGAAATGTAATTAACGATATGAAACTGGAGAACAGTGTCTTTTTGCTAATTTCCAGTGAACACCCACTGGACAGTGACATTACATTAGGTGCCAGTGATATAAAACCGACTGAGACACACAAGTCCCTGGCCTTGGGTTTACTGAGGGATGCGGACGTGTCCACGAGTAATTATAATTCAGTGTCATAACTACTATCCCAGAGCTGTATAGAGGAGCGATCGAAACACAGAAGACAGACCTCATGGTGATAGGTAACCTGAGCTCTATTTTTTATTTACGGAGATACGATTTACATATAACATTGTGTAAATTTAAGGGATACACACCGCAGTGTTAGCTGATACCTCCATCACGCCACAGAATTGTCATTCTTTTTCGTGCTGAGAGCATTTAAGATCTAGTCTGGGAGGGGGCGCCTGGATGGCGCAGTGGGTTAAGCGTCCAACTTCAGCCAGGTCACGATCTCGCAGTCTGTGAGTTCGAGCCCCGCGTCAGGCTCTGGGCTGATGGCTCAGAGCCTGGAGCCTGTTTCCAATTCTGTGTCTCCCTCTCTCTCTGCCCCTCCCCCGTTCATGCTCTGTCTCTCTCTGTCCCAAAAATAAAAAACGTTGAAAAAAAATTAAAAAAATAAAAATAAAAAAAAAAGATCTAGTCTGGGAGTCCCTGGGTGGCTCAGTCGGTTAAGCATCCGACTCTTGGTCATGATCAGGTCACGATCTCAGGGTTTGTGAGTGTGAGCCCCGCATCGGGCTCCAAGCTGATCCTGTAGATCCTGCTTGGGAGTTTCTCTCCCTATTTGCCCCTCCCCGGTGTGCATGCGCACACATCCTTGTTCTCTCTCTCTGAAAAATAAACATTTTTTAAAAAGACCTAGTCTGTTAGCAGTTTTGGAGTATATAATACAGTATTGTATTACAACATATTGTAGGACCACATTGTATGCAATTTCACGGTATAATACAGTGATTATAATCATTATTCTACACATTAGATCCCCAAACTTATTTATCTCCTAGTTGCAAGTTTGTACCCTTTGGCCGACATCTCTGCAGTCCCCTACCTGCCAGCCTCCAGGAACCACCATTCTACTCTCTGTTTCTAGTAAGTTCAGCATTTTTAGATTCCACCCAGGAGTGATAATCATACAGTATTTGTCTTCCCTGTCTGGGTTATCTCACTTAGCATAAGGCCCTCGAGGTCCATCTATGCTGTTGCAAATGGCAGGACTTACCTCCTTCTAGGAACCTGAGCTGTTGAAGTGAAGGCGGTTTCCACTAGAGAAGAGAGAGAGGCATTCCAGCCAGGGAACAGCATGTGCAAAGTCACAGAGGGGAAACGACTGGCATCTGGCAGGGGAATTACAAAGGACCTGCAGTTGCTGAAGCCCCGGAGAAGGCTGGTGAGCAGCAGATCGTCTGCACAGGGCCTTACACTCAGGCTATTGATTTGAAATGCACTTTTAAGCAATGGAAAACCTCAGGAGGTTCTTAAGCATCAGGAAGGTCAGTCAGATGAAATCTGCATCCAAGAAAAAGTGGGGGGGGGGGCGGTGAAAGAGAGAGAAAGTCTAAAGGCAAGGAGGCTGGTGAGAAGCTTCTGGGAGTTCCAAGTACGTTTGAGAATCAGGAGCAGGCGAGAGGGAGCTGGGCTCAGCGGACAACCAAATTCCACACTGTGTGGTGGAGATTAGGTTAAAGGGATTATTCTTAGTGGGCCATGATGTCAATTTGGTGGGTTGCAACCAGCATTTTTTTTAATGTTTATTTATTCTTGAGAGAGAGAGAGAGAGAGAGAGAGAGACAGAGCGTGAGCAGAGGAGGGGAAAAGAAAGAAGGAGACACAGAATCCGAAGCAGGCTCCAGGCTCCGAGCTGTCAGCACAGAGCCTGACGCGGGGCTTGAACTCACGAGCGGTGAGATCGTGACCTGAGCCGAAGTTGGACGCTTAACCGACTGAGCACCCAGGTAAGGGTAAGTATCTGTGTGCAGAACTTTTGGAAGTAGTGTACCTGTGTGTCCTGCCTTATGTGTGGGAGGCAGAGAAGGAGAGGGTGGGGTGGTGGGTGGACCAAGATGCAAGGCAAAATGCGTGTTTGTCTCTGAGGGACGAAAGCAACCACGTTTGCAAGCCACTGATCTAGAACACGCTAATGGTGCAAAGCAGAGAGTAATTGCCAGCGGGATTCCTGGGAGAGAGAGACTCAATCCATGTGTTTGGCTGTCAGGGATGGCTCCCCAGAGGGTGTTCGGGAGCGGGGACGGGCATCCAAGGAGACTAGGGGAAGGATGGGGGAGAAACAGGAGCGGCATCCATGGTGGAGAGAAGGCCTTGAGAGGTGGGGCTGGAGAAGTCCTGCTGGATCCTTCCCCAGCCTAGGCCACTTCTAACGCCTCAAGATGGCTATCTTAAGGGGTTAACCTTTCAGTCTCAACAAAGAAAAGCATCTGCTGACAGCTTATCTTTTCGTCCAGCACTTACGTAAAACCTATCTGCCAAATAATCCTTGTCTCTTTTGACCTCCCATAGGGGTATCAAGTTCACTCTCGAAACAGCTCCCCTGACTAACAAGCAAGCAACATTTTCCATTTTCAGGGAAACTCTCAAGGGAAAGAGAATTGAAGGAGCTGGAATCTGGGTTCAAGTTCTAGCTCAAAAACGCATTCGTCTGGTCAACGGCCATTTCTAAACCCCATTTTTGCCCGTCATAAAATGAATTCATAAGAACCACCCAGCCCTTCTCCCAAACCTGTGAGCACCAAGTCAAATCACATAATTTAGGGGGGACCTAAATTACCAGTGCAGACCAATTACTTTTCCGGTTGGCCAGAAGGCCCAACTAAGGTCAGATCGCCCAAAGAATAAACACAATTTGGCAACCTTGCCATTGTTATAGCAGATAAGAGAAGCTATTATTTTATCAGCTGGCACCAGAGTTCCTTTTAGGGAAGGAAGTGTCTTTGTTTAGGAAAATACCTTCATAGGCCCCTTGGGGGTAGAAGGTGAGGCCCTAAGGACATGGGTGGAGAGGAAAAAAACAAAGAAAGCTTAAAAAACTCTGCCTAAGGGGGCGCCTGGGTGGCTCAGTCAGTCAAATGTCCAACTCTTGATTTTTGATTTGGGTCGTGATCTCAGTGTTTGTGAGATCGAGTCCCACATCAGGCTCTGAGCTGGCAGTGGGGATCCTGCTTGGGATTCTGTCTTTTCTTCTCTCTCTGGCTCTCTCTCTCTCAAAATAAATAAATAAGCATTAAAAAAAAAAACCACCAAAAATCATAAAAACTCTGCCTAAGAAGTGAACAAGAATTTGGGGATGGGGAAGAACAAAGAAGAGAAAAAGAAAGAAAGAAAGAAAGAAAGAAAGAAAGAAAGAAAGAAAGAAAGAAAGAAAGAAAGAAAAAAAGAAAAAAAGAACGAAAGAAAGAAAAACTAAGCAAAATAGCCAAAGATTAAAAGTGGAAAGTTGGAGAAGCTTTTTATGGTTTCATTTTTTGATGTTTATTTATTTTTAAGAGAGAGAGAGACAGAGCACAAGCGGGTGAGGGTCAGAGAGAGAGGGAGACACAGAATCTGAAGCAGGCTCCAGGTTCTAAGCTGTCAGCACAGAGCCCAGTGGGGGGGCTCGAACCCACGGAATCAGAATCGTGAGATCATGACCTGAGCCACCCAGGCGCCCCAGGAAAGCTTTTTAAAAGGAGAGATGTCTGGGAGCGCCTGGGTGGCTCAGTCTGTTAAGCATCTGACTCGGTTTCGGCTCAGATCATGATCTGACAGTTTCATGAGATTGAGCCCTGCATGGCTCTGTGCTGACAGCACAAAGCCTGCTTGCGATTTTTTGTCTCCCTCTCTCTCTCTCTCTCTCTCTGCCCCTCCTCCACTCATGCTGTCTCTGCCTCTCTCAAAAATAAATAAATAAATAAACTTTTAAAAAACCACAAAAGAGATGTGTGGCTGCAATTCTGTAATCCAGCCCTCCATTGTAATCCATTCCCCAAATCGCCAATGAATGTCTACTATACAAAGCTACCCTGTGGGAGGAGGGCTAGAGGGTGTCAAAGAGAAGGGGTTGTATTCAACTCTCAGGGGCAATTCTGGGATAGAGATAAAGGTGTGGCCACAATTCAGCAAAGAAAGAAATTGAGAGTCGGAGGCGACACTGAGAAATGGAAATCCAAGGAATTAACAGACATCTTGGAGAAGGCCTGAATTTTCCCCGCCTTGTGGGATGAGCTTCAAACCAATCACATGGAGAGTTGGTTGAGGTATGTTAGGATTACACCAGCAGACACTGGAAATCATCAACTATCCGATTCTTATCTATTATCACAATAAACATTTTTCCAGGCTTCTGTCTGGCTGAAGTCAGTATTATCTGGCTAGTATTGATTGAACTTCAGTCATCATTTAAGCATCAACCACAGAAGAGAGTAGGGTAGCTTTTATCCTCTCTTTTCTGACTGCATCCTGACCAATATATGCTCTGGGCAGTACTAATCTAATGCAGAAAAGTAATTCCTTTAGGATAATAATCTGCTGCACCCGCATGCTATGTAAAACTCTTTACCATTTTAGCTCATTGAATACCAGGTTTTCAAAATAAACTTATGAAGCAGGAAAGATGTGAATTATCAAATTCATATTAACAGTGAGGAAACTGAGGCCCAAAGAATCAAAAAATTAAAATTGGATTAGGTATAGGGAAAATTTCAGATCTTTTTCTTTTTTGAGAGAGAGAGAGAGAGAGAAAGAGAATACTCACGAGCATGCTAACAGGGGAGGGGCAGAGGGAGAGAGAGACAGAGACAGAGAATCTCAAGCAGGCTCTACACTCAATGTGGAGCCAGACACAGGGCTCAATTTACAACCATGAGATAGTGACCTGAGCTTAATTCAAGAGTCAGACACTTAACCGACCGAGCCACTCAGGTGCCCTGATAATTTCAGATCTTAAGGACTATTGGATTGAAAAGATATAAATGCATGAAAAGCCAAATAACATCATAAAAGAAGTAGGAATAAATATAAAAATAAATGTTGTAGGGGTTCCTGGCTGGCTCAGTTGGTAGAGCATGCAATTCTTGATCTTGGGGGTGTGAATTCAAGCCCCACATTGGGTGTAGAGAGCACTTAAAAAATAAAATCTTTTAAAAAATTAAAATACAAAAAATAAATAGTATAAGGAAGAACATAATTGCTGGAAGAATGACAGAGGTCACCATGCATCCAAAATCAAAGTAGGGCCAGCTCAACCAGACCCCACCCGCTTCTTCCCATCTTCTTGACCTCCCAAGACCATCACTGTCTCCACCAGGATTACCATAATAGCTTCCTCACTAGCCTCTCTGACTCCAGGCTTGTTTTTCTAATCAGTTCTCCAAACAGAGTGACCTTTATAACTTTCAAATCTCCCCCTTTCACTGCCTCCCACCCTTAACCCCTTAGTGGCTCCCCACTGCCCTAATCTGAAGGAGAATTCTCCAAGGTCATCTACAGATCTGTCTTGATCTGGTCCTCTCATCTCCCAGGCTACATCTTTTGCCATTTGTTACTTGAAACCCTTTGCTCCTTAGAGACTGCTATATAATAAAAACATATCTGGCCTTTGTCTATCTTCCTGACACAGAGCTCCTGAAGCATTTGGGATTTCCTGAGTGATAGTATCTTTGGTTATTCATAATAAGTCCCTTCCATCACACTTGAGTTTATGCTAATGAGGTGACTTAAGGTGGGGCCCCTAGATAGCCTCAGGATGGGGCTGGTCGCCAGAAAGACCATTGATTCCAAGATCAGAACCTCCGCCCCACCCACAACCTGCTGGGAGTTGGGGAAGGGGATGCTGGAGGATGAGGTCTATAAAAACTTGGACAAGACCCCAAGAGTTTTGATATTGGTGAACATATTCAGGTGTTGGGAGGGTGGTACACCTCAACTTCATGGAGACAGAAGTTCCTGTGCTTGGGACTCTTTCTGATGTCTCCCTATGTACCTCCTCATCTGACTGTCAATTTATATCCTTTCTAATAAACTATTAAATGTAAATAAAGTGCCTTCCTGAGTTCTGTGGACTGATCTAGCAAATTATCAAACCCAAGGTCATGGGAACCCCAATTTACAGCCAGTCAGAAGTATGGGTGACCTGAGGGACAGCTGAGTGGCTCGGTCGGTTAAGCATCCAACTCCTGATTTCAGCTCAGGTCATGATCGAGGCCCTCATCGGGCTCCATGCTGAGTGTGGAGCCTGCTTAAGATTCTCTCTTCCTCTCCCTTTCTCTCTCTAGAAAACTAAATAAAATTAAACAAAGAAGTATGGGTGGTCTGAGACTTGGCAACTGGCATCTGAATTGGGGTCATTCTTATGGGAATGGGCCCTTAAGATGTGAGGTTTGTGCTGAGCAGTTAGTTTCAGAATTGAACTGAACACTCAGCTGGTGTTGGAGGATTAGTTGGTGTCGGAAAACATCCAGATAGATTTTTGTTTTCTTTTCCCAATTTCCTGAACTGTGTTTCCAGGCACTCTGCCTCTCAGCCTTTGTACACATCATCCCCTCTGCTTGCACCACTCCTGCCCACCCTCATGGTCTGGTTAATTTCATTTCATCCTTCATGTCTTGGCTTCTTTTTTTAATTTATTTTTTTAATTTAATTTAATTTATTTATTTATTTTTATTTGAGAGGTAGCAAGTGGGATAGAGGGGCAGAGGGAGAGAGAAAATCTTAAGCAGTCTCCACGCTCATCATGGAGCCCGACTCTAGTCTTGATCCCACAACCCTGGGATCATGACCTGAGCTGAAATCTGACTGAACCACCCACGTGTCCCATGTCTTGGCTTCTATGCCACCTGCCAAGAGAGGTCCTTCCCATCACTGTCACACATTAGCACCTACACCCTGCTCCTTCATAGCATCTTTGACTTCCCCTTCTCAACACTCATCACTTCACAGCTGTTACTTATATAATTGTCTTCTCCAAAAGCGAAGGTTGCTCCGTAACTCACTGATGGGTGAACCATGTCTGTCTTGCTCCCCATCAAATCCAGCACCTGTTGTAGTCCCTAGAGTGTCATAGATACTTAATAACTATATGGAGTTCAGAATGAATGAATGGAATTCATTCAAATTGTAGGAATTTAGAAGGGGAAAAAAAAAAGAGATCGGTATAGCTTGAGGTGGTCAAGAAAGAGGTAGGCTAGGACTTGAACAAGTGGAGAAGGTTTCACAGCCATCCAATACATCAGTGATAAACCATGGCTCCTTCCTCTATCCCAGAAGGCAACTACCGTGTGGAGGACAGAGCACTGAACTATAAGACAGTAAAAATTTTTTTTTTCAAGTAATAAGAAAGCACTGATAAAATATAGGGATTATTTGGCGCATTGAGTACGTATGCAGACACACACATACAATATTCAAAAGAGAGAGGTTGGTTGAAAAACGCAAAAAAAAAAAAAAAAAAACAACAAACAAACTAGAAAGAATGATATCTTGGCAAATAAATAAAGTCACTAATATTTGTCCCTCTAGGGCAGAGACTGGGCAGGTCTGCTTGCACAATATTAGAAAACACGGGGTTTATTTATTTTAAAACAGTTCTACTGAGGCGTAATTGATGTCAAAGAATTACACATAGTTAATATGTACAATTTTATGAGTTTAGATACGTGCAAACACTCATGCTACATTTACCACAAACAAGATAGCAGACGTATCTATCGCCCCTCAAAGTTTCTTCACATCCTTTTGTTTGTTTCTTTGTTTATGATAAGAACACTTAACACCCTAATCATGACTCGAAGTCATGAGGTGACTTCCAGGCAACCTGTAGGTGACGAGGACAGAATCAAATAGGGAAGTTGTTGGTCCCAGGGCCCAGTGAGATGCTGGACTCCAGGAAGTGATGCAATCCCGGAAGTTACATATTGCACATAAAGTGGCAATTCTGGAAGTGGTGTTTTAGTTCCAGCTGGCAGCGTGGGAGGCAGACATCCCTGCTGAGACTCTGTGTAGGGATCTTCCAAAGCAAAGGGCTCAGGGTGAGAGGCCAAAACTTTGCAGGAGATGCAGAGGCTATGGAGGAAGGAGAAGACAGTGCTGGATGTGCCCGCCCCCTGCCACCCCCTCCCACCCCCCCCCCCCCCAGAAGGGATGCTCCATCGACAAGTACATTCAAGAGATGACGCAGGACCAGGAAGCAGGCTTCTCGTAGGCTGCGTATTTGCTCTATGTCATCGTGAGGGAAGAACGGCCAAAGAGAATAGACATTTTAAGTACTTCTGTGAAACAACGTTTTAGTTAAGTAAGGAAATAAAGAAAAAGAGAGGAAAAAGGAAAAGAAGTACAAACACCACGTACCCACCAGTGAGGATAAGCAGTGAAGGGAAGGAGCTCAAAGATGGAAAATTCTGTCCATTTTTGCTATAAAGCCCTGGGCGTGACTTCCAGTGTAGGGACCCGGACCACGGCCAGAGACTGTAGACTCCTCCAGTTTCTGGATGCAGAGGGAGTTTATATGTTCAGGGACCATATCAATTCAAGAAACCCCTTCCAGTCACCTGCAGGATAGCAGGGCAGAATAATAAACAGGAAAGTGAGTTACGGGGCAGTAAAGCAGGGTCCCCAAGAGACAGCAAACGTCACCTTTTAAGATCAACAGGAAAGGAGGAAGCAGAAACTTTTTCTCCTGAAAAACAAATTTCCAAATACTCCAGAAAACTCAGAAGAGGAATGAGAGAGAGAAAAAAGAGCTAAAGTAAAGGAAGAAGGCAAGCTGAATGCCCCCAAGAAGTATAAAAAACGTGATAGAAAGAAGAGGCCTGCACAATTAGGATCCCCTACAGGGTGCTTCCTCCGAAGCCTGAGGCTCCAGAACAGGTTGGAAGGTCAGGTGTACCGAAACATGCTTCCCGCTGAGACCTCAGAGCACACTTCTTTATGAGAAGATGAAACTTTAGTTCTTCCTTCTCAACGTTGCTGGCAGAGAAGAGATTCCTTAAAAATTCCCTTTACACCGTCTCAAATCATCTTTCTCTGAAAAGCAAACCATCATTTTTTTGGTGACTCTCCTTCCTGGAAAACACGAGAGCCCAGCTCTCTTCCCAGAAGCCTGGGTTGACCATGCACCAACCTCAGGGAGGTGCTGAGGGGCAAGGCGGGGCCCCTTCATGGGCTGGGCTGCCTAGGAGTCAGACTACCTCCCTCCTAGGCAGATGCACCTTGCTCTCTTGACATCAGCAATGACTCCTCGTCACCAAGTGAGCTCCCAGGCCGACTCCACCATTCAGCCTGGACTGCACCCTTCGAATAAGGGATTCCCTTCAAAAGGATCATTCGTAGGGATGCCTGGATGGCTCCAGTTGGTTGAACATCCAACTCTTGATGTTGGCTCAGGTCATGATCTCAAGGTCATGGGATGGGGCCCCAGTGTCAGGCTCCATGATGAGTGTGGAGCCTGTTTGGGGGGATTCTCTCTCTCTTTCTCTCTCTCTCTCTCTATTCTTCCCTCTGCCCCTCTCCCCAGCACAAGTGCTCTCTCTCAAAAATAAAAAAAATAGTAATAATGAAATTAAAATAAAAGGATTGTTCATAGACACCTTGCACATCCTTGTGAAAAATACCTTAAATTTCACTTTAATCGGTAGGTAGAGATTCAAATCAGCTTAGGAAGATTCTAGGGAGCAAAAGCTTTGAAATGGAGGAAATAATTCTAATAGCGTTTAAAAAAACATTTTTTTTTACAGATGGATACATACTTTTTAAATTTTTTAATTAAAAAATTGTTTTAGAGAGAGAGAGTGAGCAGGGGAGAGAGAGAGAGAGAAACAGAGACAGAGAGAGAGAATCTTAAGCAGGCTCCATGCTCAATGCAGAGCCTGATGCAGGGCTTGATCCCATGACGCTGGGATCATGACCTGAGCCAAAATCAAGAGTCAGACTGTCAACTGATCGAGCCAGCCAGGCACCCTGAGGCATACTTTTTAAAAATTAAAGTGGGGTTTTTTGAGAGTGCGAGTGAGGGAGGGGCAGAGAGAGAGGGAGAGGGAGAATCCCACGTCTCAGCGCAGAGCCCAACATGGGGGCTGGACCTCATGAACTGAGATCATTACCTGAGCTGAGATCAAGAGTGGGAAGCTTAACCAACTGAACCACCCAGGCACCCCTAAACTGTATTTTAATCATTTAAAGAACATTAGTATTTAGGGGCGCCTGGGTGGCTCAGTTGGTTGAGCATCTGACTTCAGCTCAGGTCATGATCTCACAGCTCGTGAGTTCAAGCCCCGCGTCAGGCTCTGTGCTGACAGCTCGGAGCCTGGAGCCTGCTTCGGATTCTGTGTCTTCTTCTCTCTCTGCCCCTCCCCCACTCATGCTGTCTCTCTCTGTCTCTCAAAAATAAATAAACATTAAAAAAATTTTTTTAGAAACAACGTTACTATTTAATAAGTGACTTTAGCAGGCAGTCATGCTGAATTATTGTCAACGACTATGGTAGTACAGACCAGCGCTGTTTATCTCTTAATCTGAGTTGGTTCTTTTTTTCACTCATAGGGGCCATAATGCCCTTTCACATCCAGTCGCTTTGGGTGTTTCTGATGATGTTGGTGCAGGTATGAAATAAAATGTCAGGTATCTGGAATTAAATTCCTTCCTAAAATTGTACAAGAACACACACATCATGAAAAAGACTCAAATCATTTGGAAGTATACAAAGTGAAGTCCCCTTCCCTACCACTCTTTCACACCTAGGGGCATTTGGGGTAAATATCCTTAATTGTTTAATTACCCTTCCAGACCTCTTAATATCTATCCATCTATCTGTCATTGATTGATAAGTCACATACTCACACATATCAAAATGTACTCATGCTATGACAACTGCCCAGAAGCTTCCCCTTTCATTCTTTTTGACAAGACAACACATTATGGACATATGTTGAGGTTGTTATATAAAGGTTTGCTTCATTCATTATCATGGTCACATTGTCTCCTACAGTGTGGGTTTATCATGATATTAACTAATTCACTATGGGAACGCCAGGCTTCTCAAATATTTTTCCATGACTTCAAAAAGTGTTTTAATGTTTATTTTTGAGAGAGAGAATGAGTAGGGGAGGGGCAGAGAGAGAGGAAGACACAGAATCTGAAGCAGCTCCAGGCTCTGAGCTGTCAGCACAGAGCCCGACGCGGGGCTCGAACTCACGAACCGTGAGATCATGACCTGAGCCGAAGTCGGACGCTTAACCGACTGAGCCACCCAGGTGCCCCCAAGCAGCCTGGATATCTAAACCTGAGTTTAGAACACCTGCCAAAATTTCAAATCCTGGTACTCTCTAATCCAGCAAGTGCCAATTCTAGGAACTGATCCTACAGATACACTAACGGGCTTGCCAAAGGACGCGTCGACAAGGTTATTCTTTGCGGTATTGTTTGTAACAGCAATAGACTGGAAGCTAATAGGAGACTGGTTAAATAATTTATGGCTCCTCCACACAATGGATTACTCTATAGCCATTTTTTTTTTCAAAAAAGAGAGAAGCTGTCTTTGTACCAATACAGAACAATATCCAAGATGTATTTTTAAGCGAATACAAGAGTGTAATAGCTAACGCTTGCACCCTGTATTTCATCAATTCCAGGATGTGCATTTTTTTCACTTTGTTACAGTTTTGAAATAAGGATGTGTTACAGTCAAAGGCACGTCATAATTTAATTGGAATGGTTTTTCTTTCCTAGCCCATGAAATAATGATGTCTTACAATCCATGGCATCTTGGATTTGATGAAATACAATAGGGCTTACCAAGCGCAAGGCACTGTTCGTTTCAATCTCACGACAGCCCTGGGAGAAGTGCCATTCTTTTCTACATTTTACAGGTGAGCAAATGAGATTTGACCTTGGGCAGTCTCACTCCAGGGCCCATGCCCATAGATTCCCGACACCACACCTGCCTTGGATGACAACACCACATATCCCATATAGAGGGCTCACTGCATGCCAGGCCCCTACCCTAAATGCTTCCTACCTGTAGTTGCTCACTTAATCCTCAATTACCATATGAGTCAGATGCTATTCTTGTCCTCATTATACAGAAGAGGAAACTGAGGCACTAAGAGGTTATGAAATTTGCTTAAAGCCACCCAGCTAAATAGTGGGAGAACGGGGTCTGGCTTCAGAGGTTATTCTCTTCATACCCTTTATGTTGCCTTTTATATAAAAAGAGGGAGGGTGGGGTTCCTGGGCGGCTCAGTTGGTTGGGCGTCCGACTCTTGACTTTGGCTCAGGTCATGATCTCTCAGTCGTGGGATCGAGTTCCACATCGGGCTCCACGCTGAGTGTGGAGCCCACTTAAGACTCTCTCTCCCTCTGTCCCTCTCCCTCGCTAGTGCTGTCTCTCTCTCTCTCTCTCTCTAAAATAAAACAAAAAATTAAAAAACATGGTGGAGTTATAATGATACAATCATATTTGAAAAATGGCATCTTAGAAGGAATAAAAGAAACAATTATGAGTGTATCAGTAAGGCAGTGGGTAGGAACTAAGTAACTGGGGAGGGGATGAGAAACTAACATTTTATTGTACACCTTTGCGTTATTTGATTTTTGACTCATGTGAGTGTCTTCCATATTTAAGCCAAACACAATGCCAATTTAATGATGCTGTGTATTAATACACCAGTGATGTGAGAGCAATAGTCCTAAGTATCGTTAATAAGACTTCTGTATCCATTTACTCCTTTAATATCTATCTTTTAAGGCTCAGAAGGATTTTGTTCTATTGTTTTTATTTTATTTATTTATTTGTTTGTTTAGTTTTAAGTAGACTCTATGCCCAGTGTGGGGCTTGAACTCACAACCCTGAGATCAAGAGTCACATGCTCTACCTACTGAGTCAACCAGGTGCCCCTGGATTTATTTTTCTTTCTTTCTTTCTTTCTTTCTTTCTTTCTTTCTTTCTTTCTTTCTTTCTAACTTTAGAAAGAGAGAGCAAGTAGGAGAAAGGGGCAGAAGGAAAGAGAGAGAATCTTAAGCAAGCCCCACGCCTAGCACGGAGCCTGACTCAGGGCTTGATCCCATGACCCTGGGATCATGACCTGAGCCGGAATCAAGAGTCAGGCACTCAACTGACTGGGCCACTCAGGTGCCCCATTTTATTGTTTTAAAGTAGCAATGGATGACAGATGAAAACCTCCATCCATCCTGATCACAATACCATGATGTCAAGGCTTGAGTCCCATCATAACACCACACATATGGCTCTGCCAGACCGTGCCAATACAAGGACGGTGGCACATCGCCCATGCACAGTTCCGCCGCTCTCTTCGACTGCTGCTGCTTCCAGGGAGTGAGCAGTGGAATAGCACAAGCATCAGTTGTGTAGTGCATTGATTTTTCGAAGCCTTTTAACTCACTGTAATGTTCAATTTATAGAGCCAGTGGCTCTCCCGACATTTTTCTCCATCATCATTCAGAGAATCTGAATCTCTTGAATATCTGGGTCCCACCCCCCCCAAATCCTGCCCTGAAAGGCTGGGACTTGGGTCGCCTGTATTTAGATGACACCGTGGTAGCATCAGCTTTAAAGTGAATTCTTAAAAAGCTTTGGCTTCCTAGAAAAGATAATACAATGTCTGCTTTTGATTTGTGTTTAGCTTTGGAAGCTCCCCTGCGAGGACTTACACAAAGGACATGATGAGATCCATTTTGGCTTTGTTAAATGGTTTACTTGAGTTGGTACTCCGCACTGCAGTCTGATGCTTCAAGGGGGCGGGGGAGAAAGCAGCCATTCTTTGAGTGTTGACCTTTCCACGTGTTGTTCCAGCACAAGGGGAAAATACCTGGGTTCTGTTTCTTTCTAGATAAAGTCCTAAATAATTAGCTAACAGGATCCCAGTACTGCTCGATCAATTCCTAGGTCAATTCCTAGTACTCAAAGGACTCAGGGTTCACTGTAGATTGCCCAAGTCATCAGAAGAGACCTCAGCTAGTGCCATTTTTTAGGATTCCCGGTGAAGTTATAAGATGAAGAAGCATCCAAACGGGGCCACAAAATTATGGCATATTTTAAATATACACATGTTTTATGTCAGTCTCTTTAGTATTAAAAAAAAAAAAAAAAAAAAGAGGGGCACCTGGGTGGCTCAGTCGGTTAAGCGGCCGACTTCAGCTCAGGTCATGATCTCGCGGTCCGTGAGTTCGAGCCCTGCATCGGGCTCTGTGCTGACAGCTCAGAGCCTGGAGCCTGTTTCAGATTCTGTGACTCCCTCTCTCTGACCCTCCCCCGTTCATGCTCTGTCTCTCTCTGTCTCAAAAATAAACAAACGTTAAAAAAATTTAAAAAAAAGAAAAAACAAAATGTACTATATTTGTGCTACTTGAAAGATGTTCACAGAATTCATAAAAATATTAATTCACAGCACATGATTGGCAGCGTGCTCCAGTGATGGGCCACAGTTTAAAGGCTCTGGGTTAACATCTGCTTTCAGTTTTGTGGCTGTGTTTCTGTGGTTGTACGTATAATCTCATTTGGAAATAAGATTAAAATTCTATATTTAAGATCGTCTGTTACCTTGAGGCCTGGGGAATTCAGCAAAATTCTCGAGGTGGGGAGAATTAATTCCCACAAAACAGAAATTAGAGGGCTTTTGATTTTAGTTCTGCTCTTTGGCATAAGTTCTGGAAGGATTGGTATAAACCAGCTTCAAATCAGCCACATCAAAATTACTAGGATTCGAGTTTATTTTTTTATTAGTTCGTTTGCCCACAGAAAGGCATCGAGAGAGTAAATAAGTGAATTCAGCAATGCTGCTTGGCCGTTGCACTTTTAGATTCTTTTCGTGACGGGTAACTAAGGGTTCACTATAGTTTTTATAGTGTCTACAATATTTAATTAGAATTCTCATCAGCCATTTTCCGTTTTAAAGAAGCTCTTTAGAAAATATAGCTCCCCTGTAACAGCAACCTGAGAAGAACGAAGCTGGACCACTTTCTTACAACACACATGAAGATAAATTCAGAATGGATGAATGACCTAAATGTGAGACCTGAAGCCCTAAGAATACCGGAAAAGAGCATGGCGGTGATTTCGCTGACATTGGACATAGTGACTTTTTTTAAAGGTATGTCTCTCGGGGCAAGGAAAACAAAAGCAAAAATAAACTGTTGGGACTGCATGGGGTGCCTGAGTGGCTCGGTCGGTTAAGTGTCTGACTCTTGATTTCAGCTCAGGTCACGACCTTGCGGTTTGTGGGTTTGAGCCCCGAGTCGGGCTCTGTGCTGACAGTGCAGAGCCTTCTTGGGATTCTGACTCTCCCTCTCTCTCTTTGCCCCTCCTCTGCTCATGCTTTCTCTCTCTCTCTCTCTCTCTGTCTCTCTCTCTCAAAATAAATAAATTAACTGAAAAAAAAATTCTTGGGATTACATCAAAATAAAAAGCTTCTGCACAGCTAACGAAACAATCAACAAAACAAAAAGCCAACTGACTGAAAGGGAGATGCTATTTGCAAAGGATACATCTGATAAAGGGTTAGTATCCAAAATATATGAAGAACTTATAAACTCAAGACCCCAAAAACATCCAATTTACAAAATGGATGGAATACACAGACATTTCTCCAAAGCGGGGGGGAAATACAGATGGCCCGCTCAACATCATTCATCATTAGGGAAATGCAAATCAAAATTACAAATGAGATATCACCTCACACCTGTCAGAATGGCTGAAATCAAAACCACAAGAAACAAGTGTTGGAGAGGATGTTGGGAAGTAGGAAACCTCATACACCGTTGGTGGGAATGCAAGCTGGCACAGCCACTGTGGAAAACAGTATGAAATTCCTCAGAAAGTTAAAAATGGAACTATCCTACCATCCACCAATTACACCACTGGGTATTTACCCCCCTCCCTCCAATACAAAAACACTAATTAAAAGGGATACATGCTTATATCAGCATTATTTACACTAGCTAAATTATGGAAGCAGCCCATGTCCATCTACTGACGAATGGATAAAGATGTGACACATATCCATACTATGGAATATTATTCAGCATAAAAAAATATAAAATCTTACCATTTGCTACAACATGAAGGGAGCCAGAGAGTATAATGCTACGTGAAATAAGCCAGGTAGAGAAAGACATACGCCATATGATTTCACTCATGTCTGGAATTTAGAAAACCATCAAATGAGCAAAGGGGAGAGAAAGAAGAGAGATAAACCAAGAAACAGACCCTTAACTATAGAGAACACACTGATGGTTACCAGAGGGGAGATGGGGGTGGAGGGATGGGTTAAGTAGGTGATGGAGATTAAGGAGTGCACTTGTCATGATGAGCAGCAAGGGTTGTATGGAATGTTGAATCACTGTATTGTACACTTGGAACTAATATAACAGTGTATGTTAGCTACACTGGAATTAAAATGAAAAACTTAATTAAAAAAGAAAATATAGCTCTCATGCAAATATCAATCCAAAAAAAAAAAAAAAAGGCAAAGCAAGAGGGGTTATGTTATCATCAGATAAAGTAGACCTGAGAGCTAAGAATTTTACCCGGGACAAATCATAATGATAATGGGACCTATCTACCAAGAAAGCATGGCAAACCCTAAACGCGTGTGCACCCGCAGGAACGCTGCAAAACATACGAAGCAGAAACTGATACAATTAGTGGAGAAACAGGCATGCTCACACTGGGTGTTGAAGACGTCAATACCCCTTTCTCAACGATTGATGGAATGACACAGAAAATCCACAAGGATAGAGAAAAACACAACAACCAGTGGGACCTCACTGACATTTTTAGGACATTCCACCCAACAACGGCAGATCAGACATTCTTTTCAAGCATTCATGGAACACATACCAAGATCTCCCAGGATAGATCTCATACTGGGCCATAAAACAAGCCTCAACAAATTTAAGAATTAAAGGCATTCTGAGTTTGTTCTTTGAACACAGTGGAATCGAACGAGATAACAAAAAGTTACCAGTGAAATTTTCAAACAATTGGAAACTAAATAACACACTACTATAAAAACCCATGGGTCCAAGAAGAGAGGGCAAAAGAAATTTAAAACATACACTGAACTGAATTCAAATCAAAATAAAATATGTCAGACACCAGGGTGGCTCAGTTGGTTAAGCACCCGACTCTTGATCTTAGCTCAGGTCTGGTCTCAGAGTCTTGAGTTCAAGCCCCGCCTTGGGCTCCATGCTGGCTGTGGAGCCTGCATTTTAAAAGAGAGAGAGAGAGAGAGAGAGAGAGAGAGAATAAAACAGCAATTTGTGGAATGCAGGTAAAGCAGCACTGAAGGGGAATTTTAGAACTAAATGCGTACATTTGAGAACAGGTAAATTTCCAAGTGAGAGATCTACACCCTTACCTCAAGAACCTATTAAAAGAGCAAAATAAACGCAAAGCAAGAAGGGAAGACCATGATAAAGACAAGTAGAGAAATCAACGAAATTGAAAACAGAAAAACACTGAAATTAAAAAAAATCAATGGGAAATCAATGAAACAAAGATCTGGGTCTTTGAAAAGATCAATAAAGCTGCCAAGACTAGGAAGATGGGAAAAGAAAAGAAGAAAAAAATGGGAGAATGCATGAATTCCCAATATCAGGAACGAAAGTGAGGCTCGTACTACAGACCCTGCAGAGCTGAAAAAGAAACTGTTGGCACCTGGCTGGCACAGTGGGTAGAGCATGCAAGCCTTGATCTCAGGGTTGTGAGTCCAAACCCCACATTGGGCGTGGAGCCTACTTAAAAAAAATAAATAAATAAAAAATAAAAAAAAGAAACTACGGTGATACTATGAACAACTCTACATACATGAATCTGACAACATAGATGAAAAAAGCCAATTTCTCAAAACACACAAGCGGCTACAATTCACCTAATGTGGGATGGATAAATCGAGTAGCTCTGTAACTACAAAGAAATTGAATTCATAATTTAAGAATTCCAAAAAAGAAAACTTCAGGCCCAGGTGGTTTCACTGGAAAATTCCACCTTAAACGCTTCAAGAGTTAACACCAATTCTACATACTGTTATTTAGAAAATAGGAGAGAATACTTACAAATTTATCTTATGAAATATTACCCTGATACCAAAATCAAATAAAAATAGTACAGAAAACCAGAACCCAATATCCATCATAAATATAGATGCAAAAGTCCTAAACAAAATATTAGCAAATAGAATTCAGCACTATACACAAAGAATTATACACTATGACAAGGTGGGTTTCTTCCTAGGCTGCAATTTTGGTTCAACATTTTAAATCAATTAACGTAACCCACATGAGCAGTCTAAAGGGAAAAAAAGTCACATGATCCTATCAATCATTGGAGGAAAAGCATTTGGCAGAATTTAGCATCTATTCCTGATAAAGGCACTCAGAAAAAAGGGAATAGAGAGAAACTTCCTCAATTTGATACTAAAAACCTCCAGTAGCATTATTACTGGAGAAAGACTGGATGCATTTTCCCAAAATTCAGGAACAAAGTAAGAATGTTCACTGTCATCACTCTTATCCACATAGTGCAGGAAGTTCTTTCCAAGTCAGAGCATTAAGTCAAGAAAAGAAATTAAAGGCATAAATATCAGAAGGAAGAAATGAAACTTCCTATTTGCAGATGATATGATTACCCACATAGAAAACTTTCTTTCTAGACAGAAAACTCCAACGAATCTTAAACAAAAACAAAAACAAAAGGTTGCAAGATACAAAACCAACGTAAGAAATTTCAATTGTGTTCTTATATCCTAATAATGAACATGGAGACAGTGAAATTAAAACTAAATTACCATTTAAAATTTCTTAAAAAAAAAAAACTCCAAAATACTTAAGTATAAATCTAACAAATGTACAGGACTTGTGTGCTAAAAACCACAAAACACTGAGAAAGAAATCAAAGAATATCTAAATGGAAAGACAGATTGTGTTAACAGATTAGGATACTGAAAACATAGTAAGGATGTCACTTATCTCTAAATTAATATATGTTTAATGTAATTTCTATCAAAATTCCACAAAGAATTTTTTGTAGACACAGACAAGATTTTTCTAAAATTTATATGGAAAGGCAAAGGGACTAGAATAGCTAAAACAATTTTGAATAAGGAGAATATGGTGGGAGGAATCTATCTACCTAATTCAAGATTTATTAAATAGCTATATAGTAATCAAGACTGATGGAGGGATAAACACATAGATCATTAGAATGAAGTACCCAGAAATAAATGAATGGATGAATGAGTCAATCAGTCAATCCACATATATCCCCAATTGATTTTTTTAATGTTTATTTATTTTGAAAGAGAGAGAGAGCACGGCGGGGGGAGTGGCAGAGAGGGAGGGAGAGAGAGAGAATCCCCAGCAGGCTCTGTGATGTCAGCATAGAGCCTAATATGGAGCTCAATCTCACAAACTGAGCCAAAATCAAGAGTCGATCGCTTAGCCAACTGAACCACCCAGGCATCCCTGCCCAACTGTTTTTTGACAAGCGTGCAAAAGCAAATTGATTACTCAATTTCAATGGAGTAAAGATAGCCTTTTCAAAATATGGTGCTGGAATGATTGGATACACAAAGGATTAGACTTAAATGTAAAATGTTCAGGGGCACCTGGGTGGCTCAGTCGGTTGAGCCTCGGACTCTTGATTTTGACTCAGGTCATGATCTCGCGATCCATGGGATCAAGCCTTGCGTTGGGCTTAGTGCTGACAGCATGGTTAGCCTTCTTAGGATTTTCCCTCTCTCCCTCTCCTTCCGCCCCTCCCCTGCTCACGTTCTCAATCTGTTTCTCGCAAAATAAATAAATAAAACTTTAAAAAATAATAATAAAATGTAAAACCATGAAACTCTTGGAAAAAACACAGGAGAAAATCTTCCAGATTTAAGACTAAACAAAGAGCTGTTTGTCTTGATACCAAAAGCATTATCCATAAAAGCATGAACTGCACTTCATCAAATTTAAAATTTTGCTCTGCAAAAGACCATGTTAAGAGGATGGAAAGACAAGATAGAGACTGGAAGAAAATATTTGTAAACCACATATTCAACAAAAGACTAGTAACTAGTACATATAAAGAACTCTCAAAATTCAATAGTAACAAAAGAAAGAAGCAATCTAATTGGAAAGGATATTTCACCAAATAGGATATAGTGATGGCAAATAAGCACATGAGAAGATGATTAACTTCATTAATTATTAGGGGGATGTAAATTAAATCCTCCAGGAGTTATTGCTTCATACCCATCAAAATTTCTAAAATAAAAAATTGTGACAAAACCGGGGTGCCTGGCTGGCTCAGTTGGTGAAGCATTCAACTCTTGATCTCGGGGTTGTGAATTCGAGCCCCACGTTGGGTGTAGGAATTACTTGTTAAAAAAGTGACAAAACCAAATGCTGGCAAGGATAAAGAGACACCAGATTATTTATACATTCGTGGTGGTATTGTAAAATGCTATGGCCTCTGTGAAAGAGTTTGACAGTTTCTCTGAAAACTAAACATGTGACTACCATACAATCCAGTCATGCACTCCAAGGCATTTACTCCAAAGAAATTAAGACTTATATTCGTTAGAAACTTATACAAGAATGCTTACAGCAGCTTTATTCATGACCAGAAACTGGAAAGAAAGCAGATGTCTTAGAAAGAATGGAAGGCTGAAACAAACATGGAACACTACTCAGTGATAAAAAGGAACAAGCTATGAATCCAGGCATCAACTGACATGGATTACAGAGAATTACGTTGAGTGAAAAGAGACAATCCCAAAAGGTTACATATTGTATAATTTCATTCATATAACATTCCTCAAATGACAAAATTAGAAAAATGTAGAACAGAATAGTGGTTGCCAGGGGTTAAGGAGGGATTAGGGGCAGGAGGGAAGTAGGTGTCACTATAAAAAAGGTAATATGATAGAGGTTCCATAAAAAATACAAAATAAAAAATAGAACTACCCTATGACCCAGCAATTGCACTACTAGGAATTTATCCAACGGATACAAAAATCCTGATTCAAAGGGGCACATGCACCCCAATGTTTACAGCAGTACTATCAACAACAGTCAAGTTATGGAAAGAGCCCAAATGTCCATCCACTGATGAATGGATAAAGAAGATACACACACACACACACACACACACACACACACACACACACACACAATGGAATACTACTTGGCCACGAAAAAGAATGAAATCTTGCCATTTGCAACAATGTGGATAGAACTAGAGTGTATTATACTAAGCCAAGTAAGTCAGTCAGAGAAAGACAGATGTTACATGATTTCGCTCTTACGGAGAATTTGAGAAACTCAACAGATGAACATAGGGAAAGGGAAGGAAAATTAAGATAAAAACAGAGAGGGAGGCAAACCATAAGAGACACTTAAAAACAGAGAACAAACTGAGGGTTGCTGGAGGGGGTGGGTTGGGGGCAGATGGGCTAAATGGGTGACGGGCTTAAAGTTAAGGAGGGCA
Source organism: Felis catus (assembly GCF_018350175.1). Classification (NCBI taxonomy): domain Eukaryota; kingdom Metazoa; phylum Chordata; class Mammalia; order Carnivora; family Felidae; genus Felis; species Felis catus. The sequence continues at coordinate 36,699,987 of NC_058373.1, read as the reverse complement.
CTTGTTGGGATAAGCACTAGGTGTCATATGTAAGAGATGAATCACTGGGTTCTATTCCTGAAACTAAGACTACACAGTATGTTATCTAACTTGAATTTAAATAATAATAATTTTAAAAAGGTAACAAGAGGGATCTTTGTGATAATGGAAATGCTCTGTAGATTGACTGTCAATGCTAAGATACTGTGCTACAATTCTGCAAGATCTTACCATTAGGGGAAGCTGGGTGAGGGGTGTGCAGAATTTCTCTGCATTATTTTTTTACAGTTACATGTGAATCTACAATTATCTCAAAATAAGAAGTTCAATTAAAAAATATTCAATAAACTGGGAAAAATATCTGTAGCAAGCACATAAGGCATGGGATTAATAAACTCATTTTACAAAAAGCTTTATTTAAAAAAAAATTTTTTTTAATGTTTATTTATTTTTGAGACAGAGAGAGACAGAGCATGAACAGGGGAGGGTCAGAGAGAGAGAGGGAGACACAGAATCTGAAACAGGCTCCAGGCTCTGAGCTGTCAGCACAGAGCCCGACGCGGGGTTTGAACTCACGAACTGCGAGATCATGACCCGAGCTGAAGTCTGACGCTTAACCGACTGAGCCACCCAGGGGCCCCTTATAAAAAGCTTTAAATCAATACCTTTTAAAAACTTCAATACATCAATGTAAACATAATAAAAATCCCCCCAGAACAATAGGGAAAGGATGCAAACAGATTGATAATTCAGAGAAGAAATACAAATCATTAACAAAAATTTGAGAAAGGAAATGTTTAATAATATCCAAAGGAATACAAATTAAATTTATAATAAGATGCAATCTGCTTCCTACAAAATTTTGGCAAAAAAAAAAAATAAAATAAAAAAGAAAACAACAACAAAAAAACCCAAACAAACAAAACCCCACAAAAACACAACGAAATTAAAAAAAATATATTCAAAAGTGACTAAGTTTCAGGGGGAAAAGGGCACTTTCACATACTACTTGGGGTATGTAAATTGATATAACCCTTCTGGAACGCAATTTGCTAGTATTAAATGTAAAAAAATGTTCCTAACTTTTGACCTAGTACCCAGCTGCAAGAAATCCATCCTAAGGAAAAATCAAAATGTGGTCAAAGATGTATGTACTGTAACATTCCCCCTAGCTTTGTTTGCAATAGAAAAACTTGGAAACAAGCCAACATTTAACAATAGGGAATGATTAACAATTTTATATATAGTACATACATACAATGGAATGTAATACTATCTAAAAAACACATTTTCAAGAAGATTTAATGACCGGGAATGTTCAAGATATGTTTAGTAAGAAAATATACTATGTTGTTAAGTGATTTTCTATGGGCCTTGGTATAAGAGATTTAAAATTTTCGTTTCTAAAAAAAAAAAAGAATTTTTGTTTTTACTCTGCATATTCCAAAATTTCTATAATAAGCTTTTCTTTTTTACTTTGGCAATACAGAATTATGTGAAAATATTTTAGGTGAATACAAAATACAAAGTTAATGTTGTAGGTGATTAAAAAAATCACCCATAATCTTAATTCTAATAATATATCTTTGTTTTGCATGTTTTCTTTATCTTTGTTTCGCATGCTATCTCCACATCATTATTACCATCCTGAAATTTTTCCACATACAGAAAACTTGGAAAAATTGTGCATCAAACAGTCATATATTTACTACCTAGCTTCTATAATTAACATTTTGGCCATATTTATTTTATCACATATCCATCAATCCTTCTTATTTTTTATGAATTTAAAAATAAGTTCCAGAAATCAGTGCCCTTCACCTCTAAATACGTCAGCATGCATATCATTAGCTAAAGTTCAATATTTACTTATGGTTCTTACTTTTTTTAGGTAAAATTTACACACAGTGAAATGCACCAGTCTTGTGTTTGACGAACTCTGATGAATGTACATACATTTGAAACGCAAACTCTAATCAAGATAGAGAATAATCCTTTCAGCCCAGATAGTTCCTGATGCCCCTTTCCAATCAATCCCCAGTTGCATACCCCAGAGGGAAAGCAGTGTTTGATTTTATCACTGTAGATTAGTTTTGCTTGTTATTAAAATTTATGTAAGTGGAATCATACAGTCTGTACTCTTTTGCGTCTGGCTCGGTTTGCTTGGCATAACCGTTTTGATATTCTTCTGAGTTGTTGCGTTGGTCAGTCATTCATCTGTTTTTTATTGGTGGGGAGTATTCCATTATTGGGTCATCCTACGATTTGTTTCTTTATTCACCGGCTGTTGGACGTTTGAGTTGTTTCCAGTCTGAGGCTATTGCAACAAAGATACGGCCCTTGTACAGCATCTTGTGCTGTCCTTGCATTCTTGTACAAGTCTTCCTGTGAGCATGTTTCATTTCTGTTGGGTAAATATTCAGGCATGGAATTGCTGAATTAGAGGGTAGGTATACAACTGTAAAATTTAAAGAAATTGCAGAACTTTTTCCAAAGAGGCTGTACCATTTTATGCACCCACCAAAACCACAGCAGAGTCTGGTGGTTCAACATCCTCATCAGCTTTTGTTGTTGTCAGTCTTTCTCATTTTAGCCATTCTGGTGGGTGTGAGTGATAACTCATTTCCCTGATAGCTAATAATGTTGGGTACTTTTTCATGTGCTTATTCGCTATTTGTATCTTCCTTTGAGAAATGGCCTGTTCAAATATCTTTATTTTACGCATTTTTATCTTTTTTTTGTTCTTATTGAATTATACAGCATATTCCTTTTCATATGGCAAAAAACTTTACATACTGTTCTTATTTGTATGCATATTAATTTGTTTTCTGTTCTCTTCAATAAGTATTGCATAACAGTTGCATAACATTTCTCCTTTTTTCCTCCTAGACAGCTGGAAACGTCACCCGTTTTATTTTTTTTATTTATTTATTTTGAAAAGATAACTTCAGTTTTATTAATACCTAATGACTGGTTCTCACCTGGGATACAATAACAGTCATCTGGGGAACTTTGAAAAAAATTTTTTTTAATTTTATTTTTTATTTTTTAAAGTTTACATCCAAATTAGTTACATATAGTGAAACAGTGATTTCAGGAGTAGATTCCTTAATGCCCTTTACCCATTTAGCCCATCCCCCCTCCCACAACCCCTTCAGTAACCCTCTGTCTGTTCTCCATATTTAAGACTCTTCTGTTTTGTCCCCCTCCCTGTTTTTATATTATTTTTGTTTCCCTTCCCTTATGTTCATCTGTTTTGTCTCTTAAGGTCCTCATAGGAGTGAAGTCATATGATTTCTGTCTTTCTCTGGCTAATTTCACTTAGCATAATACCCTCCAGTTCCATCCACGTAGTTGCAAATGGCAAGATTTCATTCTTTTTGATTGCCGAGTCATACTCCATTGTGTATGTATATATATATATATATATATATATATATATATATATATATATACCACATTTTCTTTATCCATTCATCCATTGATGGACATTTGGGCTTTTTCCATACTTTGGCTATTGCTGATAGTGCTGCTATAAACATGGGGGTGCATGTGTCCCTTCAAAACAGCACACCTGTATCCCTTGGATAAATGCCTAGTAGTGCAATTGCTGGGTCGTAGGGTAGTTCTATTTTTAGTTTTTTGAGGAAACTCCACACTGTTTTCCAGAATGGAAACATCACCCATTTTAAAGTGTCATATGCCTTTTTGCATGCTGAGACAGTTTTAAGAATATTCAGTTCAGGGGCGCTTGGGTGGCTCAGGCACTTAAGCATTCAACTCTTGATTTCGGCTCAGGTCGTGATCTCACAGCTCGTGGGTTTGAGCCCTGAGTCAGGAACCTGCTTGGGATTCTCTCTCTCTCTCTTTCTCTCTCTGACCCTACCCTGCTCATTCTCTGTTTCTCTCTCTGTCTCTCTCTCAAAATAAATAAATGCAAGAAACTTAAAAAAAGAAAAGAATTATCAGTTTGCGTGGTTACTGATCAAATTTGGCAAAATTTAATTTGTCACCATAAAATCTCATGGGACAGCTCAAATTCAGATTGTGCTGAATCTTGAAATCAGGGAGAAGACAAGCCTCCCTAAACTCTATAGTCTCACCCAATTCCTCCCACTAGGGCTGGCATGGTGGTCAATGACTGCTTTTTCAATATTTCCTACACGGTGGTCCATTTCATGAACTATTGATCTGTGTGGGGGAGAATCTGACTCCCTAGTATCAACAGACCCATCAGTTTATCCTATTTAAGAGCTCTTGCTGCGAGGGCTCTAGTTCTGCTCTCTTTTGCCTTGCAAGGAATTGAATGGCACAGCCTGGAGGTGGTCAGGTCAAGGGCAGCCAGGAACCTAAATTATGGAGATCTAAGAGACTCCCGGGGACCAGTCACGGCCGCTGAGAACTCCCAAAATCTGAATAGGGTTCAAAGAAGCGGGCAAAGACAGGTGTTGTGACAGGGGCCCGCACAAGATCTGGGGTGCAGGAAGCGTGAGCAACAAAACGCAGAAACCAATTCCTCCACCAAGCTTCAGGTGCTTAGCCTGTCCACAGCCTCTCCTGAGAAAGGGGGCCCAGGCGGCTCTTTCTGCACAGTTGATAGGGCTTCTCAGTGGGAAGCTGGAGCCCCCTTGGCCGGATGACTGAAGCACGAGTTGGTGTCCAGGCCAGAACCTGCCCAACAGTGGAGGCCCCCCGCTGCTGGTGACTAACCGGCTAGGGCGGCTCATTTTTGCCTGGGGAAGGGCAGGCCTGATGTGATGTGCGGAGAGCAGGGGAGTGCACTGAGTGGCTGAGGCCCTGGGGGCTGCCGTGATATGGGAGTGACAACGTGTGTGTTATATAGTCCTCCAGGGGCCAGGGCACGGAAGGGCTGGGCTGGCGTGGTGTTTCCCGCTTTCCTCCCTACCGCTGGAATCCCAGCCACGGAGTTTGGGATGCTGGGCCCACGGCGTGTAAGATCTGGCCAGTGGATGCGCGCTCATGAGCTCTTGCCGGAACGGCTCCGGAGGGGAGAGTGGCCCTGAGCCCACAGGCAGAGACCACGACCTGTGCGTGGCTAGAACCAGGGAGTGTGGAGTGCGGGGTCCCAGGGCGTTGGCAGCCAGTGGAGAGGAACCAGCAAGCGCAGAGTCCGACGGCAAGCGGATTGCACGAGCTTCCTCCGTGGACGCCCACAAGCGTCACGATGCGAAAAGCCCTGATCCTTTTCCCTGCCCCAGCCACCCCCCCACCCCCGGCCCCTGCCAACGTGAAGATCCACGGAAGTTGTATTAGGGAGAACAAGGGTTATTCTTCCCCCCTTCCACCTCTCACACCTGCAATCGCGTGAGGTCCATCCGTAAGCAGCTGACGGACCCCCCCCTCCCTTGTCCCAACTCCAACCTAGTCCTACCCTGAGGGCCCCCCCTCTGCTGCAATCCCAAAGCCTGGAACCGGAGACTTTTTCCTGTTCCCCATCACTGCCTCCATGTCTCCTTCCTCTTCCTTTAAAAAGTCGTGAATGCTTCTCTGTTGCTGTTTTCTGCCTCCTCTTTGGCGAGGTGGTCCATCATCTCTTCTCCTGTTGTGATTCCTGTCATCATTCTGAGCAACTTCAATGACGCTGCGGATGAACCATCCAATGCCTCGACATCTCAGCTCTGTGGCCTCCTCACCTCCAGTGCAGATCTGCTCTGGCGTCCTGCTCAGACACCCACCTCCACGGCCCTGTCCTTGACCTTCTTGACAGTAAGTACGGCCTGTGGGATAGCTCCACTCCCTGAGGGCTGCCTCCTCCCGCAGCAGCTCACACGCCTTGGTGGTCCCAGCCCAACAGCCCTTCCACTCTGTCAGTTCACCTTCTCGCACCTTCTCCCCATCAGTCATGACTCACTTCCCTCCTGAGCTGACTCGGGATTCCTGGTCTGCCCTTATAATCTCGTAGACACCCCGTCTCCCTTGCCCCACGCCTTAATGTGTTAGAATCATCCAGCTAGTTAAACAATTTTTTACAGAGTTTATTTATTTATTTTTGAGAGAGACGGTGAATGGAGGAGGGGCAGAGAGAGGGGGAGAGAGGATCCCAAGCCCCCGATGCGGGACTCGAACTCCTGAAACCGAGATCATGACCTGAGCCAAAACCAAGAGTTGGGTGCTTTATGGACTGGGCCACCCGGGCACCCCTCATCCAGCTAGTTAAATCCAACTCTCTGCCCCACCGACGCCCATACTCAAGCAGCTGGGCCATGTTGACTGGTCCCCCCTTTAAAGTTGTGGTTCGCAGTCGCAGGTAAATGGGCACTGGCCCCTCCCAGGCTTCCCAGGGGTGGTCCCCCCGTCCTGAACAACCACAACTGTCTCACGCCTTCTGGTCTCTCTTCAAACCCTCGCTCCCAATCTGCCCCCTCCGCCCCCAAAGTCCACTGACCACCGTGCCTCCTATTTCCTTCAAAAGCAGCCGGGAACCCTGCCACCTTCCCTCCACCAAATCTACCCACCTTCCTGTATCTACAGCCTTGCAGTCCCTTCTCTCCTGCTACAAAGGATGAAGTGGGTTTTTTTTTTTTTTTCCCTCTGCCAAAGCCTAAAGAGGATCCCCTGCCTCTGATTTTCCCCAAGATGCTCCCCATTTCGTGCACATCACGCACGCCTCCTTCTCTACGGGGTCATTCCTGTCAACATGCAAACATGCTCCGTGCCTCGGGACGCTTCTGGGATGCAGACGCCGCGGAGAGGTGGCCTGTCCCAGGTCACAGGGCCTCTGGGCTCTAGCCCAGGATGGTGCCCCCAGCTGTGCTGCCTCTTCCGATGTCTTCAAGCATGGGAAGGAACTGCTGTTGCTCCTTCAAGACAGCCGGTGTCCTCCCTCTCTCCAGAGGTAGAGATCTCCTTGCTCCTGAGGTACAAGTCATTTCTGTGGCAGACGTCTGCTCCCAGGGACTATGGAGAGCCTGGTTTCATCACAGACTTAGGAGTCTGGAGAACCGCAGAGCTGAGTGGGAGGACCGTACTGGGCCTGAGAACTGGATTCCTGAGAAAAGGTGTGAAATTAGTCAAACCAAGATTTGGAGGAGATGAGTCTTTGCTGCAGATCGTTGTAGACTGCAGAGGACTGAGAACTGAGGAAATACCTCCGTCCTTCAGGCCCGGAAGCTATGGGTTCTCACGCCTGCTTGTGCCTTCCTGGCTGTGTGATCCGGAGCAAGCTCCATAATGTCTCTGAGCCTCAGTTTCTTCTGGGAAGAGGAAAGGCTACCTACCTCAAAGGCAATTGTGCTGTGAGAATCTGTGGGCCCGAGACGGGTCGGTTTTAGCTCTCCTTCCGTATTGGGTCAGCTGGGTGACCCAGGCAATTGTGGGTGTGGATAGACCCGGCTATCTGTCTACACGGTGAGACCTCAGAAGTGCACCGGCCTCTGCAGAAAAGGCTGTTTCTGCCATATTGGGCCCTTCCTCTTGGCAGGGACTGCCAAGTCCCTTGGGCAGGGATTGCCTTTACCAGACTTCCTGTTCAACCTAGGCCTGACTGGGGGGCCTCAGGGCAATGAGGGAAAGACTATCACAGTGAAGTCCAGACTAAGGCTTCAGATGTAATGTCATAAAGCCAAGGTGTCTGCAGTCACCCAGTCAGTTAGTCTCAGAGCAGAGCTAGGATGGGAATCCAGGCCTCCTGACTCCCTGAGCCCTGGCCAAGACTCAGAACACCTCAGGAGGCGGGCTGCAAGATTTAGGATACTCCCAGAGCACAAATTCAGTTCTTTTTACAACTAAGATCTTTCAAGAACTGTATCCTGACTGTGGTTGTTGATACAGAGAGTAAATTTTATTGTATGTAAATTTAATTTTTTTTTAATGTTTTTATTTATTTATTTATTTATTTTTAATTTTTTTTTTCAACGTTTATTCATTTTTGGGACAGAGAGAGAGAGAGAGAGAGCATGAACGGGGGAGGGGCAGAGAGAGAGGGAGACACAGAATCGGAAACAGGCTCCAGGCTCTGAGCCATCAGCCCAGAGCCTGACGCGGGGCTCAAACCCACGGACCGCGAGATCGTGACCTGGCTGAAGTCGGACGCTTAACCGACTGCGCCACCCAGGCGCCCCTGTTTTTATTTATTTTTGAGACAGAGAGAGACAGATCATGAGCAGAGGAAGGGCAGAGAGAGAGGGAGACCAGAATCCAAAGCAGGCTCCAGGCTCTGAGCTGTCAGCACAGAGCCCGACCCGGGGCTCAAACTCACAGACCGTGAGATCGTGACCTGAGCTGATGTCGGACACTTAACCGACTGAGCCACCCAGGTGCCCCTATTGTAGGTAAATTTTTAAAGAATGTGGGGGATAAAAGTCTTCCATGTAGATTATTAATTACCAAGTGGTTTTTAGGACTTTGTTTTCCACTTCTTATAGAAAATATGTGGGTTGCTTGGGCCTCTTTTTTCATAAAACTGGCCTCTCACTCTCTCTCCTCTCTCCTTTAAAAATTTTTTTATTATTTTATTTATTTATTTTTTAAATGGTTTATTTATTTTTGAGAGAGAGAGAGCAAGAACGAGGAGGGTAGAGACAGACACAGGATCTGAAGCAGGCTCTGTGCAGACACCAGAGAGCCCGATGTGGGGCTCGAACACACGAACTGTGACGTCATGACCTGAGTCGAAGTCAGATGCTTAACTGACTGAGCCACCCAGGCACCCCCCCACCCTCTTTTTTCTTAAAGTTCATTTATGTATTTTTTAAAGCAATCTCTACACCCAACGTGGGGCTCGAACTCACAACCCGCAACATCAAGGATCGCATGCTCTTCTGACTGAGCCAACCAGGCGCCCCTCCTCTTCCCTTATTAATAGCAGATTTGCTTTCCACTTTCCCATCGCCTAGCAACCAATGAGGTCCACAGTAGGTAGGATCATCCTCTTTCTGCAGCAAGTGTGAAAGCCACAGACACCCAGGTTCAGATCCCAGCTCTGTCACTTGCCTGTGTTAGCTTGGGTGGGTTACTTAACCTCTCTGGATCTTCCCTTTCTCATCTTTAAATGAGCATGGCCATACCTTCTTCAGGAGGCCATCGTGGGTACTGAGTCCCCAGTGATGAGAATCCTCTGGGTACTTGTTAACACACAGATTCCCGGCCTCGATCCAGAGCTACTGAACCAGAATTCCCAGGGGGTGAGGTCTGGACCGCTGACAAGCCCCAGGGATTCTTATCAGGGAAATTTGGGAAACATCAGGTTGATTTCTTTAAGGCATTTATTGTTGTCTGCCACTAAGCGGCTAGTATTTATGGAGCACTTGAACGTGCTCAATCTTGGAAATGGGGGTAATAACGACTACCCGATGGGAAACAAGCAAAATAACTTACGACGTCCAGCAGACAACAAGTTCTAAATATATGTTGCGTGTCTTCACTCCCTCATAGTTGTCTGGACTCTCCCAGGCTGACGCAGAATGATCCAGAGGCTCTGTCCAAGGGATGTGCCTCCACAACTCCCGGGCCTCCAACCTCCCAGCCCCAACCAAACCCCCAATAGGAAGTTGCTCATTTTCCAAATTCCAGGGGCCAAGCCTCATTTAACCAGTTTGGGTTCCAGGCTCTTCCCTGTACCACTCAACATGGTCTAAGTTCAGAATACACTGATTGGCCAGGACTGGGTCATCCCCGGAACCAGAGCGGGTAGCCCTACCTGAACTTCAGGTCCGTATCCACACGAGTCCTGCTGGTGGTCCCTGTAGTGTTGCTGCCAGACCAACTCCACGGATGTCCCCTGCATCGGCTTCTTGAGTCACAGTCGGCCATCAGGTTGGACTCTTTCTCGTCTCTCCCCTGCTGGCGTGCGCATGGCCTGCCTGATTCGGCCTGACCTGCCCTCCTGCGTCCAACCACCTCTCCTCGGCCCTGCTCACTCACCCCTGGGCCCAGCCTGCCACAGGGGCCTGTCTAAGGGCTGGTCCAGGGACTCAGGGCCACCATTGTGCAAAGCTGCTTATTAGGGACCCACTGTGGGAATCCTTCCAACCATGAACAATGAGTTTCTGAACAAGGATAAAAACAGCCTTTGCAAGTCAGCAAATGAGAAAAACGGAATTGCTCACCCCCCCTTCCCTCAGCCGCCTGGCCCTTTTAACACAGTGGATAAGAACAAGTCTTCCAGCGTCAGGACGTAGGCTTGAGGCTTAACCGCCACTTACTAGCCAGGCTAGTTGTCTTCTCTTTGAACTTTGATTTCGTCAGTGAAATCTGTACGAGGATTAAGGGAGGCCATGGATATAAAGCGCATGACACAGAGTAGCTCCTAATCTAGAAGCATCATCATTGCGCTCTTTCCAGGCACTGGCTCTGCATCGGGAAACACACACCGATTCCAGGGATGACCAATGTCAGACACTATGGGGAACATTTAAAAACACAGGACACACTCCAAAGCCAATGGAGCCCCCGGGTGTGCCGTGGCACTCGCTCCGTCCTGCCCGCCCAGGGCTTAGCGGTGTTCTTCCTGTAAGACACTACACTGTGTATCTTCCACTTCTGGAAGCCCACAGCAGCTGGGCTCCTCGCAACCACAGTGCAGCTGCGGATGTCTGAGCAGCAGCCCAGGAAAGGGGGTCCTGCCTTCCACGCCGGGCTCTCCCACCGCCTTGCTGCATGACCTTGGGCACATCACTCACCCTCCCTGGTTTTGGTCTCCTTTTTGGTCAAATGGGACGGTTGAGGACTGGGTGATTTCTAAGGGCCCTTCCCTCTCAAGGGCCCATCCTGTGCATTTGCTGGCACTCAGCGGGGAAACCTCTGTCCTGGGGGCACCGTGACGGGCAAGGAGGAGGTGGCTGCAGGGATTCTGGTGGAAGGGAAGAGGGCTGGCTCTGGAACCACACACCCCTGGTTTATTACTGGCGCTGCTCCTTCCTGCCTGCATGACCTTGGGCCAGTCACTAAACCGCCTGTAGAACAGGGATAACGGCACTTACCTAAGGCAGCTGTGAGGATTCGGTAAGATGGAGATGACGCACATACAGCGTGGTACCTGGCACACAGCGAGTTCAATAAATAGGCTTTTAGCGCCTCCCCACCCCCCACCCGCCCCTTGGGCTGAACTTCCTCTTCCTCCTTGTCATTCTTGACTAACTTCAGTGAAACGGAAATAGTTCAAACAGACCTGGGTTTCATCCTGGCTCCACCTCTTCTCAGCTCCACATCACTTGACCTCAGTTTTCCTCATCTGTAAAATGGGCACGGCAAGACCTTTCCTTAAGGGTTGATGTAAATACTTGGTATGATTGCTACAGATAGTCTGCTCTTCCCTTAATCCCATCAACACTAACCCAGTCATCACTATGCATTTCACCTTACATTTTATAGCATGTATGTCCATTATCTGCATGAGTCAGCTAGTGTCTAAAGCCCCCAAGGAGGCAGTCAGGGTCAGAACACCCAGGGCCAGGTCGGAGACGCTCTCAACTTCACCCCCTCCCCATGTTCTGTGGCCGGCTCCGGGAGGCACAGAGCACGCCCACCAGTTGATCTTCACCACCCCGTTGCTTGGCATGGGACCTGGCCTCTGGGAGGTCATCTTCCCCGCCTTCCACCTGGGGCTGGAGGATGTCTTTGCCAAAGAAGAGGACAGCAGGTGTCTGGGCACCGCCCAGAGACGGGGTGGGTCAGTCTCTCCCCAAGAAGCACCTCATTCTGCTGGAACCACGCAGAACCAGGCCTTGCTAGAACTCAGGGTTCAAAGACGTAAGGCAGAGAATGAACATAACGTGCATACGCATTAACTACCACAGTATTCTACCATGGCGTGATCCTCCTGGAAAACACAGAACCTTGCACGGGAGCCTTAGAAATGTCCAACTTTTGGTTCAACGACCCTGCTTCTAAGGCTCTGTGCGGAGAAATCCACAAAAAGTAGAACAGAACCGCTGCAGGGGGAAGTGAGAAACAACTCAAACCTCTAACCACGTGGTTAGACTGAGAATCAAGCGGGTCAGAATAGTTAATGGACAACTACATAGCCATTTAAGATCCATGCTTTTGAACTCTTCAGAGGTAAGAGAAATTACCGTAAACGGTGGTTAAGGAAAGAAGGAACAAATCTGTTTTATCCATCCCCGGGGGCTTCAGGTGAGTATTCTTTCCAACAGAACCACGAAAGAGAACTCAAAATAAGGTCCCAAAGTTGGCCTCACTTTTGGGTGACTGTTTCGGTGTTCGAGGAGCTCTTTTTCTAGCTTTACATCTTTTGGGTTTTTACTCTGAAGACGAAGCTTTCAATGAAGACCGCACACCACTGAGCCTGGCTTTGAGAACCCCAAGCCTCCAAACTTGGCACCAGGTTGCATACTCTGTAAAGAAGCTATTTTAATCGGGTAACCGATGCTAACGCTTCCCCGCCTCAGCTAGCAGGTTATCTGGAATGCATCTTAGAACGATCAATGGCCTGCTGGACTCAAAGAAGCCATCCCCAAAAAAATTGTATAAAAAGATTTATTGAAATTTATCAATGACAAACAGACATAAAACTCAAAGTTTGGCTCTTCTGAGGGGGAGGGGAAAAACCGGTGCAGATGTTCTTTTGTACAGATGAAACGCGGGCTAGGAAAAAACACGTCACTTCTAAAGCAATCCAGAAGGGGGACACGAAAGCAAACCTGTACACTCACTAGGAATTTGCAGTCATTTCAGATTTCCACTAGGTAAGAAAATACAATTTTGTGTTAGTTTATCCGTGCTCGGGTGTATGAAAAAAAAAACCCAGCCGACATGCAGCACTGCCTCCCGTGCCTAGGTTTGTAAAAACGGTCTAAGCACAGAAGGACACGTGGAAGAATTCTCTGGTCGTTTTTTGTGAAACAAGGCGTTCGAGTATTTTACAGAACAAGATAGGACAGTTTTGTGTTTCCTTAATCTTATTTTAAAGAGGTTGAAGTTTGAGGGTTTGCTTCTTCTCTTTTAATTGTCATGACCGAATCCGTTCTACTCATAACCCATAAGCCTGCTGTTTTCGGCTCTCTGGCTCATAGCTCTGAAGAGTGACGCCACAGTCTTCTTCACAGAGCAAAGCCCACCACCATCTGTGAAGAGGGAAAGGAATGAGAGACGGGGAATGTCCCCCAACCAGTGCCAAAATACGCCTTTAGGTTGCTATTTACAAACCAGGGCGTTGGATGCCTCTAGCAGGCCCAAGAAATGCAGAAATCACGGGAAGGAGCACAAGAGGTAAGACGTGGCTGGTGCTCAGCGCCTTCTGGGCTTCGAGAAACCAAACGGAGGCCAGCCACGACCTTCCAACTGACTCCAGAGACTCCGGAAGTACCAGGAGACAGAAGAGCCCTCCAAACCATCCTCTTTGAGAGTAAGAAACAAATGCTCACTTGGTGTGTACCTTAGCTATCGCATTTACAGGGACAAAACCAGACACAAAGAAAAAGTAGGGGAAAAAAATAAAGAGTGGCAGTAAAAATAGTATTTTATTCCACCCCCTCCCGCCCTCCCTCCCCCCACAACCCCCAGTACACGTTTCCCCTCTCGTTCCCACAGCAACGTTACAATCAGAAAAAAATAAGTTTCGGGGGGCGGGATTTCGGGGGGGGGGATGGGTAAAAACAGTCAAATCACAATAGGAATTTTTCAAAATAGGTTATTCCACTTAGTCATCGTCTTCTCCCTCATCTTCAGGTTCTCGTTTTCGCTTCTGACCCCTTTCTTCTTCTGGAAGAGGAAGGAAAAGGCGTTTAGGTTAAAACACTGAGCCTGCCTCTCACTCGACCCACCTGCTGGGAAACCAGGGGACCATACGTCTGGGAAGCTGGGCCCTCCCTGGCAGATCTGAGGGGGCAGATCTGCAAGCCAGGGAGGCACGGGGGCCCCGGATGGGTGTGTTCTACCCTCGGGCAGGTCCCCAGGGCCTGTGCGGTCCGCTGCCGACCGAGGGGGCCAGGCTAGCTGAGAGGAAAAAGGCTGCCATACCACCAACATCTTCTTCATCTTCCTCGTCGTCTACTTCCCCATCGTTATAACCCTCTTCATCCTCCTGGAAGAGAATACAGACAGCAGACATTAGTGATGCCCCTGGCCCAGGGACCCGCTGAAGGGGCCACTTCCCCAGACAGTGAGATCGAGAAGGTGGGGGCCTCTCAGAGCCTCACAAGAACCTGCCACCCCTGGATGGATCCAAAGCAGACGTTCTCTTGCATCAAGGATCCCTTTGAGAAAATGACAAAGCTCTGAACCCCTTCTCCAGAAGAAACCGCCCACATCACACACAGTATCTGCAAACAATGTTGGGGGGATGGCAGATGCTACCCCAGTTCAGAATTCTGACCCGGAGTCCCCGTAACTCAAGCAGCTTTCCAATCTGTGCGCTCTCGGGAGAGAAACTTCCCCAAGCCGACTCTGTCATGCACAAGCCAGCCGTGCTTTTATTTGCCCTCCAAGTAGTTTTCGCTTCAAGGGAAGACCCCGGTTTTAGCAAACCCAGGTTCTGTGGGCAAGTTCAACCTCACGCTACCCAGCCTGTCCACCGCCTTGCACACTTGGATCACTCGGAGGGGACGATCAATCCCAGGCCCCTGGAGGACATCATTCCCGGCTCCTTGAGATTCAGCAAGGTGTGTGAATTCATTCTCAGCACAGGATCCCTGTTTCACGCCGCTTCTGAAGTCCTATGCTAGCTGAATCTCTACATGTTGAACACTGTTCCTAAAGCACCAGGCAACCAGCCCATAGTTTAAGAAGAACCTGGTGTGGGGCAGTCAGTTAAGCGTCTGACTCTTGGTTTCAGCTCGGGTCATGATCTCTCCGTTTGTGAGTTCAAGCCTGACATCAGGGTCTCAGCTAACAGTGCAGAGCCTGTTTGGGATTCTCTCTCCCTCTCTCTCTGCCCCTCCCCTGCTCATGCTCTCTCTCTCTCTCAAAATAAATAAGTAAACTTAAAAAAAATAAATAAAAAGATCTTGATGAGAACCTTCTTTTTGTCAAGAGACATACCCTTTTAGAAGATCACCAAATAGTTTTTCAGTCTGTCTGCTAAGACTTTTTTGGTCTGTGTGTAAGTTCAACTTCACTGGAAGCTAGAACTCTTGCAGATGGTCAATGAGATTACAAAAAAAAAAAGAAACAAAAAAAACACAACAAAACCCTGCACGTTGGGACTCCTGTGACAGGAAGCGCAAGATGAAAAATCCATTAGCCAACATGACTTACTGCCCTGTCCTGGGGGGGGGGGGGGACTGTTTTTCTAAGTCTTTATTTTTTAAATATTTGCAATATTCTTGCAGCCTACACCTAGGGAAAAGGGAAACCCAGCAGCAGAACTAGGCGGGAACAAGGCCGATCTTTTTCTATTTGCCTTGCCTTGTGCCTCTCCTGAGTTTGGGGTGGGCAGGAGATCCTGTCCAAATGGGTCTGTGGCAGGATAGAGACAGGAAATCGGAGAAGGTAGGTACCCTGTCCGTGTTGTTCTCACTTTCAGCCTCTCCAGGTGTAAATTTTTGTTTTTTTAATGTTTATTTATTTTTGAGAGAGAGAGAGAGACAGAGTGCAAGCAGGGGAAGGGCAGAGAGAGAGGGAGACACAGAAACCAAAGCAGGCTCCAGGTTCTAAGCTGTCAGCACAGAGCCCGATGCGGGGCTTGAACCCATGAGCTGTGAGATCATGACCTGAGCCGAAGTCAGAGGCTTAACTGACTGAGCCACCCAGGCGCCCTTCCGGGTCTAACTTTTGTAATCAGAAAGAGCTGATTTAGAATTCTGAACAAGTCACGGAAAATGACTATTACAGAGAGACTCCGAACATCCAAACACAAAACCTAGCACAAGACCTTGGAGAAGGGTGTAAAAGCCTAAAATAGTAAGTGCTATTACCTACAAATTTTTATATTCTCTTAAGAATTCACTGAATTGATCCTTCTTTACAACTCAGATGTAAAACAATACCTATCTTACAGATGAAGAAATAGGCTCAGAAAGGTTAAGGAACTTGTCCAGGGACACAGAGCCAGCAAATGGTAGAGCTGGGATCCGCCCTCCTCAGACTGTGCTATTAGTAACCCTCACAGACACGCACAAACCTTGTCAAGACGCTGGGAGCAAGCCAATGTATTAGGATCACAGCATTATTTCCACGTGTGCTAGGGACCCTTGTCACTCTGAATGGCACCAAGCAGGGCCTTCTCCTATCACCCATGAGTTCAAAGCAGTCTTTGATTTTCTCTAACACACTCTAAGTGCTCAGTAAATATCTGAATTAACGTATGAATGCAAAAAGGCAGAAAATAAGGATGTGGATTCCCTAAGAACTAATTTTCGCATATAAACCAGGGCTGGGTTTATTCCATCAGCACATGGCTCCCCTCCTGACCTGCCTCCAGAATCTTCTCCCTCTTCCTCTCCTGGGGCTGGCTGCAAGCCTGGACTCCCCCATAGCAGCCCCATAAAAGGCCCCGAAATGGTCTCGTTTCCCCAACCAGGGTTTCGTGGCTGCCAAAGGCCGATCACTGAGGCCTTTAAGTTGAACAGAGTCATAGGCAGCAAGTAAGGGGGACTCTGGGAGCTGGTGCCCCTGCCCGGTTCAGCCTCTTACCTCTTCTTCTCCACTCACGTCCTCCTCTTCTCCTTCCTCCTCCTCCTCTTCATCCTCCTCGTCTTCCACTACCTGAGCATCTTCATCATACTCTTCCTCTGTGCAGCAGAAATGGGGACAAGGGAACTGGTGGTGAGCCCGCCTCCCTCACAGCACGCGCCCAGGCTGTGCACGGGTGTTCCGTACAGGTAGTCTCGCGTGGGGCCCAGGACCTTCCCACGCCCACTCAGGCCCAAAGCCTGGAAGCCCCAGTGTGACTGAACACACCCTAGGGTCATCCAAAAGCTAAACCCTCCTCCCAAGTTGTACAAAAACGAGACTGGGTGGAGGCTCAGCCCACAGAGAACTCGCTGGATCAGAGGAACAAGTTACAGGGTCTAGGAAGGCAGAGAAGTCAATTCATTTGCCAAGAGCATCTAGCCAAATTCCTTGCTTTAAAGGTGAACATCCGAGTCCCTGAGGGGGGACGTGACTTGTTCAAGGTCATACGTCAGAGTTAGCCACGGAGGTGGGCCTAGAAACCTGGCCTCAGGACTCCTGTCCTGGGCCCTTCCTGTCATACCACAAGATGGAATAAACTAAGGCAAATGGGTGTCTTGAGTATCTGACCTAACAAGGAAACTCAAAAATCCTATGTCTGAATTAATGGGCCAAATGTCTCAACTCTCTCTGTTACTGTGGCCATCAAGAACCCGCTGGGAAACTACACTACGCTGGCACAGGGGGGAAGGAGACGGGACACGCTCCTTTCCTTTCTTCCTTCCTTCCTCCCTGCAGGTCCTGCCGCTCACGGCTCAACCTCACCCTCCCCGGACCACCAGGGGGCCCAGCATGCCACGCGAAGCAGCCTCTTGTACTTCCGGGGCCCCTGGGGGCCCCTGGGGCTCCAGCATCCACACCCTGCAGGTCCCGCCTGTGGTCCTGTGGGCTGCAGCCACCAGGGGGCCCCACAACCTCTCCAGCTCATGACCTCATCTCCACTGCTGGACACCCAGGTGAATGGGACCCTCAGGCCACACCCCACCTTCCTCTGTGCGCTCACCAGCCCTGGGCTGGGGAGTCCACGGTCACGGTCACAGTCACACTACAGAGAGACACTGTAGGATCTCATTCCGGGGGTGGGGACTTCGGAAAAGAGGAAAAACCGGAAGGGAAGGTTTAGTTAGATTTCTTAAAGAGTTACCGCACTGTCAGGCAGTGTCACGATGCCTCTCTGGGGTTCGAGCCCCAGTGAGGAAGATGAGGGATGGTGGCAGCAAAGCAGCCCCACTCTCCCCACCCCACCCCACCCCCGACACCCACCATCCTCGTCCTCCTCATCGTCGTCCAGCCCCTCCACATAGCCCTCGGCGTCTGAGTCGGGGGCCTCCTTGTCATCCCGGTCGTAGCCGTCGAGATACGTGAGCTGTGGGAGGAGCTTGAACACGTTTTCTCGGTAGTCGTTCAGGTTGGTCACCTCACAATTGAAAAGGTCTAAGCTCTTGAGGTTTTCTAACTTTTTCTGCAAGCAGAGACATGAAGTCGACAGTGAATGATCTGTGGGAGGGCGGGAGGGCAGGGGGGAAGCAGGAGGGGGGACTGAGCCAGGTGGAGGAAACAGCTTTGCTCTGCCCAGCCCCGTCACCCTGGTTGGTGGGCCTCAGTTCCTTCACCTGGAAAATGGGAGGGCGGACTTCAGGGCCTTTGAAGCTCCATCCAAGGCCAACACATTTAGTCTGCAAACACAGCTTTGGCCGTGTCAGTGACCAGCTTCAAATTAACCTGGGGCTCCCTGGGGCTCCAGCCAAGAGCTTTGCGGCTGCCCCTGTGACGAAGGAGCCAGAGGGGAACGAAAAAGGCGCCACGAACAAAGAGACTCCTGATGTGTCTATTACTAATGATGGTGTGGACGACGGCCATTCACATAGCACACTAGGTATTAACTCAGTTTATCCTCACAGCCCCGATAAGGAAGAAGTGATTACTAATGTTCAGTTGCTCTCAAGATCTCAGGAGCGAGAAGTCATTCTCAGCAGGCAGGGAAGGAGTCTGGGCTGTGGTCTGGGTGGGCGAGCCCAACACCCTTCCCCAGCCTGAGGAGGTGAGCGTAAGGCATCAATCACATTGATAACCAGGGAAGGAGAAGCTCCAAAACCATGTGTGGTCTGTGCAGGAAGAATAGGGTGTGTCTGTCTGTCTGTCTAGGTCAGACCTTTCATCGTAAGCCGAATCACCATGTTTTATATACACATACGCTTGGCCTCTACACCTGCCTCCCAAAATACACATATACAGAACTTCAAAGATCTTCCTATGAAATCACGAAATCAAGGCTTCCAGGTAGATCCAAATAGTTTTGCTTTGCCCTAGGAGGTTGGTGGAAGACCTAAAGAGAAGTTCTGTGGGCCGCATATACTCGTAGTTGACTCCACGCCACAGCTGGCGAAGTCAGAGCTTGGGAAAGATGTGCCGGCTTCTGGTTCTGCCGTTCTGGCCCATCAACCTGCCCCTCGAGCGTCCACAGAGGGCAGGGAGTGCCTTTTGGACAAGAACCCTACAAACCCGAACTGAGGGATGCCCCAACTTCTACTCTGTAAACCTAGAAAGTGTGGCAAACTTGGCAAAATACCCTCATGACCTTTCCCTGACTCTAAGGTGGATGGCTTGTGAGAGGGTTCTTACGTGTGTGTTCGCAGTAAGAATGCTTATTTAACGTGTAAGTATTTCCGTATGTCAAGAAAGCTATTAGTCAAGGACAGCTGAAATCAAGGGAACACACTCACTCAGATCCAGGTAATGGAGAAATTGTTATTGTGACCATGCCTTATCCCTTTCTGGTGAGTAAACCCATGAAGTCTGGGGTGTGTTCAGCTCTATGGAAATGAACAGGAGCCAGAAACACGGCCCGCGTCTCTGAGGCCCTGGTCACTATCACACCAAGGACTAGAGACCATGGCTCAGTCGCTCTCTGCCCCTCAGAGCAAGGCCTGCATCGAGGCTCTTGCCCCATGCCATTCTGTGCCATCCAGGGGGCCATCCCACCATTTGGGGGTACCAGCCTCAGGCCAGCAATCCAAGGAGAAAACAGGTGGGCTACTCCCAGGGGCAGCTTAATTCTTGGGTGGCTCCTCCCTCCCCAGCGAGGGACTATGAACCAAGCTCAGGTTCCCAAAGCTGAGCAGAAACTGTAAGAAGAAAAGCACTGGACCAGAAGTTGAGGACAGGGTCCTACCCCACCCCGGCCCCCTGACTACCCACTCTGGCAGTGTGAACTTGCTCAAGCCATTTAACTTCGCTAGGCTTCAGCTTCTCTGCGGACAAGGCAGAAATAGTAGCTCCAAGTTGATCTCATAGCACACGAGAGTCAAATAACGTAAAAGAAGTGAGAAGAAGGAAAGGAAAGGAAAGGAAAGGAAAGGAAAGGAAAGGAAAGGAAAGGAAAGGAAAGGAAAGGAAAGGAAAGGAAAGGAAAGAAAAAAGAAAAGAAACAAACCCCAAACATTCTACAAACGCAAAAGTAGTATTCCCTGATATCAACTCCTCCCCCCTCCCGCCCCGAGGAGAGGGAAGGACCCGAGGACCCGAAAGACTCACCAGTGGCTCTATTGTGCTGAGGTCTTTAATTTTGTTGCCACTTAAATTTAGATGCGTGAGGTTCGGACACTTTTCTGCCAATACTTCCAGGCCCCCTGAGATTCTGTTATCGCTTAGTTCAAGCTAAACAGGGCAGGGAGGGGAAAAGCAGAAAGAGCTCTTAACACGAAGGCGGAGGGCCCAGGGTGCCCAGCCCTCAAAGTCATCTGAGGGCCTCGACCACGGGCGTGTTGGCGCACGCGGCCGCCTCACCTTCGCTCGCGCCCCCTCAACACCAAGCAACGAGTGACCCTCTCCCCTCCTCCCCGTGCACAGTCCTAGACCCTATTTACCTTCTTAAGTTTGTTTAACTTTGGTAAGTTTGCGACTGAGGTGAGGCCTACGTTGATTGTACTTAAGAACTCCAGTTCTTCAAATTCATCTGTGAGGCCCTCGATTTTGCCTTCGATTGACCGGCAGTTGTCCAGGACGAGCTCTTTCACCTGCAAAGGGAAGGCCAGCGGGCGGTCAGACCCAAAGAGCAGTCAGTCCGTCCTACACTGCAGGCTGCACCTCCTCTGTCTCTTCAGGGGCATCGTGCGGCCAGCACCCACCCGGGTCCTCCTGCCGTCTGCGGTCCTGAGGGGAAGGACGGAGGGGGTGGGCACACGCTCCGGGCATGGTGGTCTCGTTCCAACGCCACGGCCACACTTCTCCAAAACTCCCCTTAAAAATAAGCCGCCACAGTCCCCAGCTTCCCACCAGCACCAGCCACACCGTCGGATCCCCACCGCCCTCCTCCCAGGCCCTGTGGCCTCAGCCTGACCACCTCCCACGGCCAGCTACTTCCCCTCCTTCTGCCTCCGTGTGCCTGTGACCCTCGGCGTGCGGACGGGGCCCAAGACACACACGTACACCACCCTCACCAACTCACTGGCCAGAGCCTGCCCACTCGTCACCACAGTCACCCACTTGGCCTGGCCCCTGGTAGGGGCCGCAGACTAGGGGGCCCCCCACTCTCCGTTCTCTAGACCAGCCCCGTGCAACAGAACCTCCTGCAACGATGGATGCCTCCTGCTCTGGCCAAGAGAGGAGGCGCTAGCCGAGGGTGGCCACTAAGCACCTGTGACCCGGCTGGTGAGACTGAGGAACTGAGTTTTCACTTTCATTTTCCTTAATTTAAATGTAAAAGGATACTTAGAATTACCATACGGGATAGTGCATCTCTAGACCCTGCTCTTCCGGGCCCTGAGCATAGATGTGAAAGGAAAAGAATGGAAATCCGCAACCCTAGGACGGCCCCATAACGCATGCTGAGGTCGTCAAAGTACAAAAAGTCAGTCTTTGGAAGCACCTCTGTGACCCTGTCTGGCCCTTCTTTAAAACTCCCTGGAGGCAATTTTGCCACTGGAGTTCTTAGATTCTTTTCTCTTCTCTTCTTACTCCAATCTGGGTCCAAATCCTTTATTTCTGATGATGTAGAAAGACGAGTTTGGCTCAGGTCATGATCTCATGGTTTGTGAGTTTGAGCCCCACCTCAGGCTCTCTGCTGTCAGTGTGGAGCCTGCTTGGGATTCTCTCTCTCTTCCTCTCTCTCTGCCCCTTCCCCGCTCTCTCTCTCTCAAAATAAATAAATGAACGTTCAAAACACCCCCCCCCAAAAAAAAACTGAGTTCCTTTATTTAAAAAAAAAAAAAAAGACTCATGAAAAGCAACTTCTCATTAGGTGGTTAAAAGGTAGATTTGGCTGAAGGGAAGATTCCAGGCTCCAGGACAGACGGTGGGGAGACAAGCTGAGGAACACATCAAGTCCCAGGCCTCAACGTCTCTGGGGAGTCAGCAAGGGAAGCCGGGGTGCCCAGCCCTCCAGGAGGATGCCCCGGTGACCCACTCCTGCCCCAGCAGTCTGGCTGCTCCTTGGCCACCCAGGGCTGGCGGGCACCTTAAAGGTAACTTCCTGGCCGCATCTGGTGCTGGACACAACACCCCCACCTGTCTGCTCCCCACAGCCTCAAGGAAACACACATCACCATCTCGGGATCTGCTGCCCCCCTAGGACTTCCCCCTACAGGTTCTGATTGGTCACAGATGGTTCAGACAGTACGATCTAGTTCTTCCAAATGGCAGTCCCACACCGTTCGAGCCCCTCAGAGCCTTTTCTTCTCCTGGACAAGCAGATGGCCTTCTGTTCTAACCAGCCCCTGTCCAGAGCTCCTCCGGCCCCCTGAGCAGGCCAATTTGCTTAGACCTTCCTGCCGGGCCCAGGATGACCGGCTTGCCACAGTCCTCCAATCCTCCTTCCTGCTCAGGCGTCTCGAGGCCAAGCAGAAACCTGGGGGGACAGAATCGACAGTGGGCCTGCTGGGCCCCTTCTCAGCCCACCCTTGTCAGCGGGCAGACCAGGGGCGCTCGGGGCACATCTGGACTGCAGAGCCCCCACAGTTCCCCTGCTTTCTTCTTCCCTGGCAGACAGAGGTGGTGTGCCTAGCCCAGCGACAGTGGCAATCTGCCAGGAAGGGCAAAGCCAGGCGCAGGAGCTCCTTCCCAGAGCTGACCCGTTCTGGGCCTAGGCAATGGCCGCCAAGTCCTGCCTTTCCCCTCGGATCTGGGATGGGAGAAGTTAAATCCTTTTCCACTCCCTCAGTCCCCAGGAGAGGCCAGATGTCCAGGTCAAGCCACCTTCTCAAGGTCACTGGCAAGAGTGCCTGGGAATAAATCCTGAGAGGCCTTCTGCCCTAGGGCAGGAAATCAGCGTAGAGCCAGGAAGCCAGGCCTTAGGGGAGCAGGGCAAACGGAGGGAGGTTCACAGTGCCGGGGAAGGGGGTAGGCCCACCTCCTTCATCTGCACCAAACTCTGGAGCCACAAGGCCTGCGGTCTTCGGAAGGCGCTGCAGACTCTTGGAGCTCCACCAGAGAAAGACAAATACGAGCAGGGATTCCAGTCCACCCTCAAAGATTTCAGACATGTGGTTTTTCCAGACGGGTCAAGGGCTTCTCCTCTTAATGACCATTTGCCAAGGAAAAGAAAGCCTTAGAGATGGGGGTGGTGGGGCTGGGAGTCAGGGGAATTCCTCCCGGAAGTCGGCCTCTTTTCCAGAGAGGCACGGCGCTGCCTGGGAATTCTACGGACAGGCACAGGGTCCCAGTCCCGGCACCCCACACGACCGCCAACTGGGGGCCATTCCTCCCGGGGGATGATATGCAAGCGGCTACCACTAATGTTTTTATTAATAGGAACCATCAGATCTTTCCAGAGCCTGCACAGGCCCTCTTGAAGTGCTTTGCTGGCACCAGCTGGTTCACTGGTGGGAATGGGATTTTCCCATTCCACAGCCACATCAGAACCACCTATCCTAATGGCCCCTGGAATGGACATAAGACCCCATGCAGTGAACCAAGGTGGTCAGTGTTGACTCCCGACTGGTCCTCAGATGTTCCCAAATATGAGGCGCGCTCTCCCAGACTCCCCCAACTCAACCCTATAAGCTCTCCTGAAGCCCCTTCCAACAGGTCCACCAGCAGGGTGGGGACCGCTCCTGGCAGTCCCCGCCCTGGTTACACTTCCTCTGTAACCAACACAAAATCCAAGCCAGCCCTCCTTCAGATGACACTGCGATTAGGGAGCAAGGATGTGGAGAGGGGCTGGGGGACCTGGCACCCTGCTCTTGCCAAGCGGGAAGAGGCTGCTTCCAGCCGCTTGGGCAAGTCTATGCCCTCTGGAGTGCCAGCAGTGGCCAGTTATAGGTCAGGTCTGCGGGGCCTCTGGGACCACCACTGGTTTCTGCATTTCCTTCCTGGCAAGAGTTTCGGCAGTGTTTGGGGTGAGATCAAAGATGTGAGAGAAGGGCAAGGTTCAGACACTGCGGCTGCTGATATCACCAAAAAGCCCAAAAACCACGAGGGGGAAACCCACTGCTGCTTTGGGGAGTGACTGTCACTTTGGGGATGGCAGGTAAGCCGCCTGTGAAGTGCCTGAAGGTGACCAAACAGGAAAAAACAAAAACACCGGCCCAAGAGGTGATCTGGAGTCATTCCATGCCCGTCCCCCGGGTCCCCCTGGGTCCACAGAGGGTGGCCCTTTCCTAGAGCTCCAGGACAGACTCCCACGTTTGCAAACATCTAACCAGCCCCAGCGCTCCTCAAATCCACTCTGAGCTCCTGATCCAATTCCAACCCACTTCCTCCCGTCTCTGTGCGGTGGCCGCCACTCCAAGCCCTTCCAGGCAGAGAACATATCCCTGTTACATCCAGGGTGTGTTCGCCTTAAAAAAGAAAAAAAAAAAAAATTAAGGTCCACTTCCCCCTGCCAAATCCTGGGTGTGAGCTAAGTGCAAAGTTAAAATTAAACTGGAAATTTGTACTTTGGGTTGAGACTCTCTCCCAAGCTTCACTGGCCCTTTAAAAATATCTGAATGTGGTTGTTCTCTAGCCCAACAACTGGCTTACTCTGCTGGTAGCAGAAGCTTTTCAAACACCCATGGACAAAACTACACAGGATTCTAGGCTTCACTCCTCAGGTGTCAACACCCAAGAGGAGTCTGCATGTTCACACTCAGCCCTCGCGAGAGGTCAGTGGGGAGGCCACTGAAGCTTCCCAAGAAATCAGACTGTCCGGCTCCAGCATTTCCTGAAAAACTTGTCCCCAAAGCAAGGACACAGCAATCATTTCTCACCAATGGGAGCTGAAACGTCCGTGCTAAACACAAACACATTATTACTCTAAGGAACAACCCGTTGCTTGTTTCAAAACTGTGAAATCTTGTCTTCACAGCTCTCTCAAATGTGACCATTTCCTCTCTATTCTCTACACCACAGTCCTGATCACAGTCATCGAAGTCACTCTAAGTCCGATTCTGCCTCCCAGCGGGGTCTCTGTGACAGCGGGGGGTGCACTGGACTACACAAACCGGTCAAGGACCTGGCTGGCTGAGGACCCTGACTCTGTCCCTGAGGGCTGGGCTCTGCCTCTGCGGAAAGAGGAGAATGGGATCTGTTTAACTTGTGAAGTACAAACCCCAGCCTAGAACACATTCCTTGTGTGTGTGTGTGTGTGTGTGTGTGTGTGTGTGTGTGTGTGTGTGTTTGGGGGGGGGAGGGACGGGGGGCTCCAAGTTCCTACACTGACCTAAGTGGGCCCTCCACTCTGACCTCTCCTCAATCTCACCCTTGCATCACAAATCGAGTTCAGGCCCCCCCCCTCCCCAGGAAACCTTCCCCACACCCAGCTCTGAGCATCCCAGGGCACTGAGGGCAGCTGCCACATGAATCATTTAATCGTGTATTAAGCATCCGATCCTCCTAGAGGTCAGGGACTGTCCTTCCCCGTAATCAGCCTAGCGGGGAGCGGACACCAGAGCAACTGCTTAACAAATGTCCTGCTTACCGTGCCAGGCACAGCACTAGGTGCCGGGAGTACAGAGTGAGTCAAACTTACAGTGTCGCGGGTCCCCTATACACTGAATGAACCCGACCTCTAACAAACAACGTTTTCCACGTGCCTTGTGTCCCCCAGGAGGCAGGCCAGCTGCGCACACTCCTTTTGACCTGACCCGGTGCTCTGCACGCCAATCTCTCGCCTATTAAAAAAACCCTCCCTCCACCAAGGGTGCTCCTATGACACTGTTCACCTGGGTAAATGCTGAGGGGACTCAGAGGCAACGGTGAGCCAGTGAGCCGCAGCGGGGTCCCTGCCAGCAAGAGGTGTGGTGGCGGCTGGGAGGAGGCAGACGGCTGGTAAATAACCTCAGAGCAGCGTGCCAGGTAGCAGACCGAAGGCTGGGACAGAGTGCATTCTTCAAATGCCTCTGCCCCAGACGGGACAGGCATGTTAAAGGAAGACAGGAGGGACCCAAGAAAGGGGATGTACTATATCAAAGCCAGGACTGGCTATATAGTTGGCAGGGCTTCGTGCAAAATGAAAACATGAGCCCTCTTGGTCAAAAATTATTAAGAGCTCCAAACCCGCGACAGCAGCGCATTGAGCCCAAGGGAGGGCCCTCCTAAGCACAGGTCACATGCCCGTGATCAGCTGGCCCTGATTTAAATGGACAGCTTGGGCCTAAAACAGAGCCCTCTGAAGGCCAGAGCCAGAGAGAAGGAAGCTTTAGTGAGAACAGCTCTTTATTTTCCCAGCACTTCCGGAGGCAACGTGGAGAGGTGGACAGAAGGCAGGCTCTGGAGTCAGAGAGACTTGGCTCAAGTCCACATTCTCGACTTGCTAGCTCATCTCACCTCTCCTGAGCTTCCGCTTCCTCCAGTGACAACAGTGCCCATCACCTAGGGCTGGATTAAGTGAAATAATGAATGCACTTAGAGCATTCCCAGTTTGGAAAAAGCCACTTGCCTTCTCCGTGATCCACAAGCCACCTTTACCACGGTGTCCACAGCCATGCCACCAGAATGGGAACAAAGGCAAGCCGCCACATCTGAGCCACCAAAGCTGTCTCTCATGGAATGCACGAAGCCTCTTAACATTCTGGAGAACTAAGGTAGTAGGCCCAAAATATACCCCTCTCGACCTTACATCTACACCTCTCGTTTTTGGCATTGTTTTCCCCCACTGGCCTCGAGTCTCGATTTTCTTTTCTTTCCCTGAGCAAGAATGCAACACATATTTGTAGCTTTGGTCTTTACCTGTCCGTCCCCGACCAATTTAGTTTTCAGGTTCCAGTCTTGCACAGAAGACGAGACTCAAATCAAATTGACCCCGAGTTTTTTTGGTGCTCGTGGGTTTTAAATAGGTCAGCTTTTAAATGGGCCATCCCCCGCTGCAGATCCCATTTCTGGCTAGAAGGCCAAACTCTAGTTCGGCTTAACAGTCTTGTGTGGCAAGACCTGCCAAAACCCAGTCAGGTTCCATGGAGGGGAAAGTCAGGCTCTGGGAGAAAAGTCAGACATTTCGAAAGCTGGAAAGGCCTTTGGGATCATCTAGGTCAGTGGCTTTCTGACCACAACCCACAGTAAAAATATATTTATACCCTGGCTCAGTGCACACATGTCCTGTGCATACGAGACATGCACACCGAAACGAAACGTACCCTATTACAATTACTGTTTTCTGTTGCATTAAAGAAAAAAAAATTTTTTTTAATGCGATTTTTTTAATGCGATCCACCGTGTGTAAAATGCTGGTCAAGTTTAGCCCTCTTTTTTTCCAGAGGAAAGAGCAAGGTGCAGAGTTGGCCCCGAGTCCAGGAACCTTGAGCTGGGTGATTCTTCTGTCAAGCTACCCCATACCACCCCTCTGAGCAGAAATCAGACGCCCCAGTGGAAGACTGGGGAATCATCCACATAGCTTTTGAATTTCTGCTAACAGGAGGGTATTCTGCAGCCTCAGTGGTAGCCAAGACCCTGGCCTCCACACCTTAAAGATCTTTTAAAATCTTAACTTAAGGGGCAGGGTCCCAACACTACCTTAAAACCAAAAAAAAAAAAAAAAAAAAAAAAAAAATCTCTCCAAGAAAAAAAAGCATCTGAGTGTCTGGATTTTGTTTGTTTCCTACAATAGAGCTCTGAAGGCACGGGTGGGAGCACATGGCCGCGGGAAGTCGGTGACGCCATCCTTATTATTTTAGGGAACCGTGGAACGCAAGCCGAGGCGCGCTGCAGCGGTAATTAAGCTGTCGGCCAGGGCCCGGGTAATAGGCTAAGCGCCGGCTGGGGGAGGGCCCGCATTAACATAAACCCTGTGACTGGCTCCTGCTCTGCCTGGAACCGGCTCCCTACCTCCTCCAGCGGGTGCGGGGAGGTCTCGGTTTCTGCCTCGGAGACAGAGAGGAGCTGGTTCCACTGCGGATGCTTCCTCCAGCCAGAAGGACAGACTCGCAGTAACCGGAGGCGGGCGGGGATGGCTGTTGTAGGACCTGGGCTTCCGGCTTGTGGCATGGGCCCGCTTGGCGCAAGTGAGCCCCCGGCACAGGGCACAGCCGGGCCTCCTCCCTGATGTTTCGGCCCTGGCTTTCCTCCCCTAACACCTCATTCCTCCCTCCGGGGCCAGTCTACATTCTACTCCCCTTCAAGACTTGTCAGTTCCACTTCCCTGACCGCCCAGCCCCTGCCCTAGCCCTGTCTGCCTTAAGAGTATGGGAAGCAAAGTATTCCCAGAGCGGCAGAAAATAGGGCCAGAAGGCTGTTTGGACCCAGGACGTGGGGAGGGGGTGTCTTGGTCTGACTTTGCTGGGGGAAGGCAGTGTAGTGGGAACAGGGAGAGATGAGGTCTTGGCTCCGGTGGATGATGCGATCGGTTGGCAACCTAGCAGGCTACATTTTCTCTCCATGGTTGTCCCTTCCCACCTTTAGTGGGTACTGGATGAAGCAGGAGTTTGAAACTGGTCCCAGAAGGTGGTATCTGAATGGTGACCAGAAGGAGGAAAGAGGGACAAGAAGCATGAGGGTGCTGATCAGGCAGTCAGATGACCTGGACCCTGGTGCCCACCTTGCCAGGGACTTGCTGTGTGCCTTGGGGGAGAGCCACATCCCTCTCTGGGTTTCTGCCAGCCCCCTAATTCACACACTGGACAATGGAGCCTGAGCACAGAGAGGAGATCCTTTCTAGCTCCAAAATTCTGTGGGTCCATCTACTTTTAGTCCCACTCACATCCAAACTCAGCCTCTGTTCCTCCAAAAGGAAGTGAGAGATTTCATGGACCAAAAGAGCTCAGGAGTCATCACTGAGGGATGCCAGAAAGGAAATTTGGGGCCCCAGGCAATTAATGAAACACAAAAATCAATCGTGTAGTCTCTTAAAACACACCAGGGTCACAAAAACAGCCCCCAGAGGCCCAGGGTGCTGGGTTCCAAATGCAGCAGTCTGGCATCGTCCCATCTGATGTCTGCCTTTTCCCAGGGCAGCAGGGAGCAGGCACCTCAGCTCACGGGGTCCTATTCCCTGCTCAACAATGCTGCGGTTCATAAAAAAACCACACTGTTCACAATGATCTTATTAAATAGCCACAGCACTGGCCCCTCGCAACAGAAAAGCCATGAGGAGATTGAAGGGGAAGGCCCAGAGAGCAGAGGGGTAAATCCTGACCAATCTCCTAAAACGCTGCTTTGATCATGTCCTATCACGTCCCGTCACTCCTGGTCCACAGACTTTCATGGCCACAGGGACTGCAAAGCCGGAGAAGGATTCCCAGCCCCCCAGCCATCAGTGCTCCTGGACCAAAAACCCTGTGCCTCTTCCCAAGGCAGCTTGTCCCCACCTCACCTCTCTGCCAGCCTCCCTGCCCTGCAGCAAACACGGTGGCACCACCTGGCATTTCTTCCCTATATGACAGTTTACAAAGTGCTTCCCCAGGCATCACTGCATTGAATCCTCAGACAACCGGAATTCTACTCATCCTACTCGTCTCCCAGGGAAAGTGCTCCTTCCACCAGGGTCCTCTGAGAGCTGCTGCTCGGCCACAGAGGGCATCTGGCAGTTCTTCTTCCTGTGATCTTTTCTCCAAACACAAGCTTATTACCAAGGGCTGAGGTCTCAGTGTTCCCCGCTGGTGCCCTGCCCAGAGGGGCTGGCTTTCAGTAAATACTTGCTAAATGGTCAAACTGGAATGGGTCACTGAAGCTAGAGCAAAGAATGGAGGGGGGGGGGTGGCGATGGCTCTGAAGAATCTTCTAGATTCTAAAAGGCTAACTAATCCCTAATTCACTTTCCTTTTTTTAAATTTTATTATTATGTTTATTTATTTTGAGAGAGACAGAGTGTGAGTGGGGGAGGGGCAGAGAGAGACAGAGACACAGAATCTGAAGCAGGCTCCAGGCTCTGAGCTGCCAGCACAGAGCCCGGCGTGGGGCTCGAACCCATGAGTGAGATCATGACCTGAGTCGAAGTCGGACACTCAGCCAACCGACTGAACCACCCAGGCGCCTCCCTAATTCTAATTCACTCTCTTTAAAAAAAACTTTTTTTCTTAAGGTTTATTCATTTTTCAGAGACAGAGAGACAGAGCGTGAGCGGGGGAGGCACAGAGAGAGAGGGAGACACAGAATCTGAAACAGGCTCCAGGCTCTGAGTTGTCAGCACAGAGCCCGACGCGGGGCTCGAACTCACAGACCGCGAGATCATGACCTGAGCTGAAGTCGGACACTTAACCGACTGAGCCACCCAGGCGTCCCCCCTAATTCACTTTCTGAAGCAAACCATCCCATTAGTTCCACTCCTAGACAAATCAACAAGCATGGCTTCCTGGGCCCTCTGTCCCAGCTGCCTGATGTGGTTGATGTGGACTCCTGAAATCAGATTCAGGGACTGTCAGCCTGGCTGGGGTCACCTGTGGACAGCAGGGGCAGTCTGATGTGGAAATGCCACTGGAGTCCTCAGGTCAGCAGAGTCCAAAAAGAGGGCCCAGTGTGGACCTTGACTGCTACCCACTCCCTGTGGACCCCCAAGTGGAAGAATGGTCTGCAAAACAAAAGTTAATTCACTTCCTCAGATCCATGAGCTGGCAGGTCAACCCTCTGCCCAGCCCAGCCCAGCAGCACAGCCCATCTGAGAAGACACCTCACTACCCAGACTCAGACTCAGAGGATGGGAAGCGTCCCACAGCCTCTGGACGTGCCTCAGCCAAATTTGCAGCTGGCTATTAAAAAGTACATCACAGAACCAAAGGACCCCATCATCACCACCTCTCCAGCTCCTCAGGCAACTGACGAAGCTCTGTGAAAACCAACCCAGTGACTCACCCAAGGTCACACAGCCCATTATGGAATCAGACCTTGGGCTGTTCTCAATTCTCCCACACCCTAAAGCACAGGCCTCTCCGTGATGAACTCCTGGAAGCAAGAGGAAACAAAGGAGGAAAAAGAAAATAGCTGTGAGGAAAAGAGCCCCATGCCTGAACCTGGCCCTCCTCCCTCCCTCCCTCCCGCCTCCACACACACACACACACACACACACACACACACACACACACACACACCCAGCAGGACCGGAAACGCCGAAGAGGCAGAGAAAGGCTCAGTGGCCTCAGAGTCGAAACTCTCGACCTTGGCCTCCTTCCCTGCCACCTCTACCCAAAATGACAGTGGCATTGGCAATGACAGAAGCAGAGCAAGTAGTGCGGTGTGGAAGGCCTCATGTCCAACCACCAATAGGAAACCGCTGATTTGGGCAGAAATGGGAACCCATCATGCAGAAGAGCCTAAAGCTGGGGGCTGAAAGTTTTTTCTATCCAAGGCCACAAAGCAAATTAGCCAAGGGTCACACATGAGAAGCAATTTAATCTCCGTTCTTTCTCCTTGAGAAAAATGGGACACGTGCACCTTAGCCTAAGCCTGTAAATGAAAGGCTATGGGTAAAAGTATTTGCAATGGAAATGCTGAGAAGGAAGTGTTAGCTCCCCCTGTCTACTAAGTGGGAGGGCAGGGATGGGAGCAATGGCAGGAGGGAGAGGGAGGGAGGGGGAAGCGAGGGGTGGGCGGGAGATGGAAGGCAGAGGGACAGACAGACACTGAGGAAAAGACACAGGCAGTCAGAGGCGGGAGAAAGGATAAAGTTGAAGGCTCTGCACGTTTTGCTTTACTTCCAGAGTTCCACCCTCTTCACGTGGATTTTGGAGACAGAACTTTATTCATGTTTACTATCTTTTAAAATAGGGCATAGGGTGGGGCGCCTGGGTGGCTCAGTCAGTGGAGTGCCCAACTTCAGCTACGGGCATGATCTTGCAAGTTCATGAGTTCGAGTCCCAGGTCAGGCTCCGTACTTACAGCTCAGAGCCTAGAGCCTGCTTTGGATTCTGTGTCTCCCTCTCTCTCTGCCCCTCCCCTGCTCGCTCGCTCTCTCTCTCTCAAGAATAAACATTAAAAAAAAATAAAAATAAAATAAGGTACAGGGGCACCTGGGTGGCTCAGTGGGTAGAGTGTCTGAATTCAGTTCAGGTCATGATCTCATGGTTCTTGAGTTCAAGCCCCGCATGGGGCTGGCTGCTGTCAGCTTAGACCCTGCTTTCAATTTTCTGTGCCCTCCCCCACACACCCATCTCTCTGTCCCTTCCCTGCTTGCGCTCTCTCTCTCAAAAATACATCTTAAAAAATTTTTTTCTTTTAAATGCCAGAAGCCAAAACCAAAACCAAACCCTTATAACCTTTATGATTCTTGAAGAGTCTGAGAGGGGCTCAACGACTAGAGACAATGTAAAAGTGAACCGAATGTGTTCTGTCTCCCAGACGAGGTCATCCCAAGGCTGTGCTGACAGCAACAGGTCAACAAGGACTGAGGCTCCTTGGGCAGGGTCTCTATATACACTCCGCTCCGACGGGACTAAATCTTGAATTCTGAAACTTGAGGCAGAACAAACTTGAGGAAGGCACCCAGGGTGGGAAGGCCCCTGACAACGGTGGCACTGGGAGAACCATCAAAGGGACCGGTGATGTTTTGGCCGGAGGGTGGGGGAGCCTTTCGACAGCCATCTTTTCCCAACTATCTTGAAGGAGTGTCCTGTGCACACAGAAGTGCGTTTATTCCGTGCTCTCCTGTGCTTCGAGAACGAAGATCAGTGTGCAGGAATTACAATGAGGCAGTTTTCGGCCCCACGTAAACTATGAGAGTGTTTAAATCATTACAACTGTCCCAGAAAAGAATAGGCTGCTCTGGAAAAAAAACAAAACAAAACAAAACAAAAAAAACAGCGAGCGGTCTCCCAAAGCATACAAATCAGAGGCCTCTAAGTGACCGTCTGCAGAGGGCTCTAAACAGGGCTGAACAATTATTAAATGGAGTGATACTGTATGATGAAGCGCTGCAGACAGACAAGCCTTGGGTCTTTTCGCCTTTAAAAAAGAGACTATGATTTGCTTCTTTCCTCTTTAAAGAAGTGTTACTTGTTTAGGCCACAGGGCAATTTACAATTTACCCATTCAATACTGTGTACGGAGTATCTATTAGATGCTGGGCACCTGTGCTAGGCAGACGTTAGGGATACCGTGCAAAGCCCAACTTGCCAGGCTTCGTGGGCTCACACATCAGAGGGGACCGGGGTGAGGCAGGAAAGCGATCAATGTAGTCTGTATGTAATATGAACAGATACCATAAAGAGAAAACAGCAGTGGTGGGGAGGGATGCCACTTTCCTATCCAAGGGAGTTTCCAGCGGAGACTTGAAGCCACGGGAAGAGCTTTTCAGGCAGAGGGAGGGAACAGCCAGGGCAGAGACCCTGAGCGGGGAGCATGTGTGGCTCTTCTGGGAAAGAGGATGACAGAATTTGTGAAAGAAGGGAAGGAAAAGAAGAGGAAACGGTGGCAGGAGAAAGGGGTGGCGAGAAGGATGCTGTCACATCCACCCTTACACACGCCTGGGACATTCTGCACCTAACTTGTGGCAGGGTGGTGGGCTTCACAGGCAGTGGAGGTCCGAACTGTTGGGACCACAGCAAAGGGGGTTAAGACCCAATGTGTGACCGTAAGCCTGAGGTTTCCACTGCCCTTCCATAAAGGCGAACAGTGAAGGAGGCTTACTGAGGACTGCGCTCACCTGACTGTTTCCAGGTAGAGACTGGCCCACACCACACACCTCCGGGAAATCTCCTGTGGCGGAATGTTCTGCTTACGAGTGTTTGGGCTCATGAAGAGCATCAGAGAAAACCTGGTTTAGTTCCAGGCTCTACCACTTAGGAACTGTGTGGCTTTCGTTGGGCAAGACTTCACTGAGACTCCATTTCCTCATCTGTGAAATGGGGAGAATCCCCACCAACCCCACACGTCTCTGAGGGACCAGATGAGGTAAACTGTGCAGTCCTGGACGGTATGAGGAGGAATTTTACACTCAAGTTTCTCACCCAACACTTCACACTCCGGAGAGCAGAGATGAGGTGTTATGGAGCTCTGACTCCCCCACGCTGCCTTGCACTTAGCTCTCAATTAATGTTTGCTGAACTGAAAAGCATTAAAAATAACCTGGGAAAACATTCTGCCATTTTTTTTTCCTTCCTATTAAACTGCAGCACTTTGCCAGAAAGCTCCAGAACAGTCTCTCTTCACTGTAATCCTCCTGTTTGAGGGAAGAACCAACTGAGTCACACCAGGGCAGGGTGTTCAGAGGACAAACTGCCAGGCACGGGGACAGGAACAAGGCTCAGACCTCGGCAGAGGGCTCCTTGCTCTCTGCATCGCCCTGGCCTTTCTCAAACAGCCAGAGCTGATCCAGGTGGAGGCCACCAACAGAAGGGACTGCAGACCGTCCTAGGACCAGGTCAGTGTCTCCTGGAAAAGCCCACAAAAGTCAGACATACACACAATATACACAACGTGATGAAGCCTTGCTCTAATCCAATCACCTCGTTGTTCAGATGGGGAGACGGGTTGCCCCGACAGACAAAATAGCGAGTCCAAAGTGACTTCCATTATTTTTTTTCTTTTTACTTTTTTGAAGAAGTTAACGTTCATTCTCATGGTTTCAAAACCAAACAGCAGGGGCGACTGGGTGGCTCAGTCGACTAGGCGACCAGCTCTTGACTTCAGCTCAGGTCATGATCGCACGGTTCATGGATTCGAGCCCCACATCAGGCTCTATGCTGCCAGGGTGGAGCCTGCTTGGGATTCATTCTCTCTCTCTCTCTCTCTCTCTCTCTCTCTCTCTCTCTGCCCCTTCCCTGCTCATGTGCTCTGTCTCTTTCTCAAAATAAATACTTAAAAAAAAAAAAAAAGCATAAGATAAACAGTTAATTCTCCCTCCCATCCTGCCTAGTTAACCATCCCACCCATTAAGTATATCCTTCTAGAATTTGTTTACACATACACAAATTCAAAATCTTATTTTTCTCCCCTTTACCCAAAACTAGCATATTATATACTGATCTTTGCCTTTTTTTGTTTTTGTTTTCCATGAAGTTCATGTAACATAGTACACAAAAACCTTTCTTGTTTCTTATTTGCACCGTTTGGAATGTGCCATCATTTTTCTTAATCGGGACCTTATTGATGAGTATTTGGGTCGCTTCCAATCCTTTTCTACATTAATGTTGCGATTCAGATAAACGGGTACATATGTCATTTTGTGTTCATCCCACTTATTAACCAAAGAGCTGGAATCAGATCCTACTTCTGACCCACAGAGCAGCTGTCCTGGAGCCTCGGAGTCCTACAATGGAAAGGCTTCACCACTGCACCTGTGTGGACAAGCTACTTCCCCTCTGCTCATTCAACAACGCTTAGAGCCTACCCAAAACGCCAAGATGGCACCGCACCAGGCACCAGGGACCCAATGATAAAGGTGTCCTTGCCCTCTGCCCCCAGATTGGCCAGTCTGGAGGGACAAGCAGAAGGGACTGTCAGGACACATGGGGGCAGTTCGGCGTGCCTTGAGGGCCACCTAACCTCAGGGGGCCAGTTTCCCTGTCTGGTAATGGGTGTCCACATGCATACCTTAGGGGTGTTCTTGAGGATCAAAAAAGTGTTGTTTGCCAAACACCGAGCTGGACACAACGCTTGCAGTAGGTGCTCTGTAAGGGAGCAGCCTGACTCCTTTCCCAGAAGGGGTCCTGCTGATGGCCAGGCTGCAAGGGGTTCCAGGGAGAACACGCCGTCAGGCCCATTCCACAACCTCCTACGCTCTCTTCTTACTCGAGGTCAGAATACGCTGCTGTGCGGTTTTTGAGGCAGCACCTAAGCCCCTAATTGTCTTGGCCTACTTTTACCGGAAAAGAATTTGGTCTTCCCCCACTTTTCAGACCCTCTTTAGTACTCTGAGGCACCCTAGGTAGGCTTCTCATCTGTGCGCCCAGGCCCTCGTGGTTGAAGAACGTCAGAAACACGGAGACGTGCAAATAAGACTGGCACAGAAAGGCAAAGGAAGGCACGTGGAGAGCGGATTTTGCTGGGATTTCCCCGACGATGCAAAAAAATCACTTAAGGGGAAAAATCCGAAGGAGGGGCGCCTGGGCGGCTCAGTTGGTTAAGTGTCCGACTTCGGATCAGGTCGTGATCTCACAGTTCGTGAGTTCGAGACCTGTGTCCGACTCTGTGGAGCCTGCCTGGGATATTCTCTCTTTCCCTCTCTCTCTGCCCTTGGCCTGCAAGCTCTCTCTCTCTCTCTCAAAATAAATAAATAAACCGAAAAAAAATCCAAGGGAGAAAAATCATTGAACCTCACATTTACTTCATTTACTTTGATGTGTTCCATATCACAATAAAAAATATATATTTTAAACCAGATATGTTGGCATCATATGTCCATCCTCCTAGGGAAGACAAATGCAGCAGATTTTACAGAAAAGAGAAAGAAATGAAAGTCAGGAATCTAGAGCATTCTCATATTATCAGCAGCCCCAAAGTGGCTGGGAAGATGGGGGAAATCACAGTTAAGATTTGAGGCTATGTGCACAGCTCTGAAGTCAATGACCTGGCTTGGTACCCAAGCACAGCTCCTCAGTAAGATGTGACCTTGAGCTAGTTGCTAAACTAGCTTTCTGAGCCTCAGCTCCCTCATCTGTTAAAGTGGGAATAATCCCACTCAGCTTGTAGCATTTTTTTATACAGATTAAATAAGAACAGCTACTCAACGGTTAAAAGCAAACAAAACACATAAAAAGATACTACATTTTTCTCAATATTTAGTAAAAGGATGAAAACCTAGCTCCTCCTTTTCAGAACCCCAAACCAGAACAGTGGTCATCAGATTTATCCAGCCCCCCTAATACTGGGAAGCCGTTTCCCTAACAGGCTAATTAATGAAGTCTTACTTCACCAAAAGCTCCTTTCAAATTCACGCAGGACACCTTCTTCTAGATGAAAACTATCAGCCAATTAAGGCTCTTCCTGGTCCTTGGGAGAAGACGTGGGTCAGGGCTGGTTCTCTGACCTGATTTTACAGTGTGTTTCTCCCTGAAAGTAAGCCTGGGGGGCGGGGGGCGGGGGGCTCTGAGTCCTGCCTCACCATCTTGGGTCAGAGGTAAGGGCAGGGTCTCCCTAGCCCACCCAAAGGCACCTGGCCCCTCAAACCAGGGTGGGAGGGCTAGATGGAATCCAAAACGTAGCAATGGGACCTTCCAAGAAATTCTGCCATTTCAGAAAGAACACGAAAAATCCCACTTAGGGGTGCCAGGGTGGCTCAGTGGGTTAAGCGTCCAACTTCGGCTCAGGTCATGGTCTCGAGGTCTGTGGGTTCGAGCCCCATGTCCGGCTCTATGCTGACAGCTCAGAGCCCAGAGCCTGCTTCAGATTCTGTGTCTCCCTCTCTCTCTGTTCCTCCCCCACTCGCACTGTATCTCTCAAAAATGAATAAATGTTAAAAAAGAAAGAAAGAAAGAAAGAAAGAAAGAAAGAAAGAAAGAAAGAAAGAAAGAAAGAAAGAAAGAAAAAGCAAGCAAGCAGGGAGAGACCAACACCAGGTGGTCAGCCCTTGCCCAGAGGGCTCACTAGTGGTTACAAGATGTGTTTAAACTTTGTGCCCCCCACCCTCTGACTCACACAGCCATAAATGAGAAAATAAATCTGCTATTGTTAGTAAACACAAATTTGCAAGTACAGATCTTTCAAAGCCGGAGCCTTAAGAGAATAATAAGACCTTCTGGGATGAAAAGGCAGGGGGGGTCAGCTGGCCTGGGGAAATGACTAACGCTGGTGTGAGCAGAGTACTGGCCACTTATGTTTTGTCCCGCTCTTCTATCACATCATCTTTCCTACTTATCACCTCACGAATCTGCACCTTAACCTCGCTGGGCCTCTACTTGCTCGTCAGCAGGCTGATTCGTAGGTACTCTGAGATCAGATACTTTAGGTTCTGGTTCACGGGGGCCAGGTGTCCAGTGTAGGTTACCGAGTGATTGCTCAAATGCCACCTCATCAGAGAGGCCCTCCTGGATCACACACCCCCTTCAGCACAGCTCTGTCTTCTTGGGGCTTAGCACACAGGCATCGTGACTCTTTACCGACCACCTCCCTCAATGGAATGGGAGCACGGCACGGGCAGCGCAGATGAGAAGTTTGTCTAGTTCACTGCCGCATCATGCAGAATGCCTACCCGGTGCACAGTGGTCATTCAATCAATATGTGAAATTGATGCATTGAATGACCCCTCCACAGTATTTGCTATCTGCAGAAATCACCCTCATAACTCTGGTGAACATCAGACGCTAGCCGGCCAAGTGCTGTTTATCACCAGAGACATCTGGGGCCGTCATAAGCCTCCCAGGGCTACTAACGAAGCATCTGCCCGAGACGAGTCTGGTTTGCCAGTACGGTGGGCACCTTGCAGACCAGGATCCCGACCTTGCTGGAGTCTATGGCCCCTGGTCAAACTCACAGATGCATTTGCACTTCCACTTTAGACACTCCCCTGTGGCCACTCCTGGCAGTGACCACACTGGCCGCTGGGACTGAGGGAAGGTTCCCAAGTGCCTACAGAGGCCAAATGCCTGCCCTGAACCACGTACTCCTTCACTGTTAAGAGGAGAGCATTCCACTTCTGCTGCCACGACCGCAGCTCCTCCACCTCCACCCAGAACAGCAGCCCTAGAGGGAGGGCCCTGCTCTGGGAGAAGCCTCCCGAGACTCACAGAGCGCACCTAAAAGGACAGACACACCAGCTCTACACAGGCACATCTGCAACAGAGCCGCAAACTAGACGGGGGCTAGGAGCACAGCCACTCATCATGGCGGCAGGCCAACCTCTGCAGAGAGGATTCTCCAAGCCTTCCAGACAAAGCTGAGGAGCTGTACCAAAGTGCATGCCTGCCCACCCTTCCCAGGCTGCACCCAGGGTGCACCCGAATCTCCGTAGGGAAAAGGAGACAGGCAGAAGTGGCAGGAACGCCCCGGGTGACTGTGATGGCCAATTCCCGGCCCTCCATATGGAACAGGCCCCTGTGCCAGCACAGACAGATCCTTCCCACAGGCAGCTAGGCGGGAGGCTGGAGACACATGACATCATCACAGAGCCTTCCTGGGGCCCCCAGCTGCAGGGGGGCTGCCCCGGTCTCTGCAAACCCTCAACGCCACCCTCAGGCAGGGGGAATAAAGAGACACGAACCTGACCCCACAGAGAGCTGAGCCACAGTGGAAGTGAGGTGCCATGGAAATTAGCGCAGAGGAGAGCACAGCTGGAAGTCCTGGGGACTTCTGCATCTCGACATCACCTGGGAGGGACATGAATCGCACCCTTTCGTCCGGGTCAGTAGAGGAAGACTTCCTGGAGGAGGCCCATCGGGAGCTGTCTGAATGAAAAAGGCCGGACTGAGGCACGCCTGGGGTCCTGCAGCCAGGAGGGGAGTTGAGAGGCAGGAGGGCCTGCGGGCAGAGCAAGTGCTCCAGAAAAGAGAAGCCAGGCAGAGAGCCCAGTCACCCCTACTCCACAGGGAGAGGGGGGCCCTGGGGCAGGGGTGTCTGCAGCTCGCAAGCAAGCAAGCAAGCAAGCAAGCAAGCAAGCATTCCGGCTGTCTCTTGCCCGGGGCTCCTCCAGCCCCCTCCCACCTGCTTGAGCAGCTCCAGGGGAGGCCTCCTTCTGGGACAGGCAAAGACAGCTCTCCCCAAAATTGCTCTGGCCACACACAGGCTCAGACACCGAGCAAGGGCCTTCTTCAGACAGGCTGCCCCCTCCCCAACCCTGTTCAAACACTCCTTCAAGCCTGGGCTGGTTAGAATCCACTAGCCTTCAGGGGCTATCCGCGACCCACACCCGGCACAAACATTTCTTTCGGTCCTGACAACAAGCAGGCGTTATTGTTAGTCACCATTTTACAGACGAGGTAGCTGAGGCTCAAACCTGCTGGATGTGCTCTAACAGTGGAGTCAGCAGCTCGGGCCCTGCCCGAGACACCCGACTGCTTGGCCCTGGGGTCCCGTCCTCCTTACATAAAGGTCCCCTGGAGATCAAGAAGGGCCAAGTGCAGTCTTGCTCAAGAAACCTCACTCGACACTCCAGTAGCAGCCCCGTGAGGTCCAGGTTCACGTGCAAGTGTGATGAGCCGGAATGTAGGCCCGTGAGGGGGCCAGGCCAAGGACCAGAGCCCGGCACCCCGGCGGCGGGGGGATTCTGGACCCCTCTTTCCTCTTCCCCATTTTCCTTTCTCCATTTTCCTCGTCTTTTACCTCCACTTACTTTACTTCTTCCTACCTGCTGTGGAGTTCTGCACCCTGCCTCAATGTGGCGGTTCCCAACTGTGCTTTAGAGCCCCCTTTAGAGCAGTCTAAAAATACACCGACTGGGCACCACCCTCGGAGACTGATTCTGTAGCTGGGTAGAGCCTGGGAATTTCTTAAAATGCTCCCCTGGTGGTTCTGATACACAGCTGGGGTTGAAATCTGCCTTTCTAGCCACATGCATTCTTTCCCCTGTCCACGCTCTATCTCCCCAACCCCACCACAGAAACCACAATGCCACTGGTCTGCAACCCACTCCCCACCCAGCTCGCGTACCACCCCCCTCCCCCGCCCCCCTTCCCCCCAATCCAGAACATAGGAACTGGATTCACTAAATTCAAGCTGCTACCCAGATACTTACGTGGCATTCACAGAACTCCCTGCATCATTCTGGACGCTAGGCACACAGGCCGTGTCAGTGAAAGTGGGCTCCCCTCACCCTCCCTTCACAGCCACGCCATTTGGGCCTGCTGGGGAGGCCAGCAGCTACAGAAAAGTTGGTTACATAATGGGGGATGAGGGCCTCCACGGGATGCATGCCCCTGAAGAAATCTGTAATCCTTTTAAATTTACTATTACAGGTTCTTGCTTCAACCCCGCCCCCTACGCGCGCGCACACACGCACACACGCGCGCACACACACACACTCTCACTCTCTCTCTCTCTCTCACCAACCCCTCCCCCCCCCCCCCCCCCCGACTTCTGAGGGACGCAGCAGAATCCAGAGACCTGGACCTTCTGGACACTTCTGACGGCAGAGTCCCAGCACAATGTTGCTCACAGAGACACCACAGGCCTTTCTCCTCCAGACTTCACTCTGGCCCTCCATTCCTGTTCTTCCAGCCCGCAGCAGAACCCTGCCTTTTCCTTATTCCCAGCCGGAGGACAACTAGGGGGAAAGCCTCCTCACTCCCACTCTGCTAATGGAATGCTCTCACCTCAGACGTGTCTGAGCCTCACAAGACATCTGCAGAACAGCCCAGGGGGTTGCCTTCGCTGGACCCTACGGGATGGCCTGAGAGGACTTTGGTGGGTCTGTGCACACAGCCTAACCAGACAGCACCTACTAACACAGAGCAACGGATGCTTCCTCTGCTGGGGATCTCAG
This sequence comes from Felis catus, assembly GCF_018350175.1. Taxonomy (NCBI): domain Eukaryota; kingdom Metazoa; phylum Chordata; class Mammalia; order Carnivora; family Felidae; genus Felis; species Felis catus. The sequence goes on along the minus strand of NC_058373.1, from coordinate 36,658,727 downwards.
GCAGAGCCCTGCACCTTCCCTGCTTGTCAAAGAAGGGTAAAGAATGCTCTTCACCCCTAACCCATCACACACCAGGGCTGGGAAGTTCTGAGTAAGGAAAGAGTGCTTGGTAAGGTACAGGCATTTCTTGTACGGCACGAACTTTCGTGACCAAATTAAAAATAAAATAAGCCACAGAGTAGAGTTGTAGTCTCCTAACACAATCCACTGACATGCAGGAAGAAACTATTTGGACCTTGAAAAATACTTTTGTGTTTTATTAGTTTTTTGGTGTTCTGCTTTGCTGTGTGTGAATAATCCACTAAACTAAAAGGTAGACAAACTAGGGCTGAGGTTCAGATGTAAAAACCGGAAAAATCGGAGAAGCACAGGGCGCTAAGAAAGTGTGAATCACCCACTCAGAGGAAGAGCTCACACTCACCCAGGGGAGAGCTGGAGGGGAGGGGGTTGGTGGGCAAAAAAACCCTACATTGTTTCTGGTGCTTTGTTTCAGGGGCTCGTGCTTGGCTTTCCAGAAGGCGATGAAAATGACAAGAACATGCAAGGACCCTGGTTTCTTCATTCACCTTCATTTCTACAATGCCCGCCATGTGCCGAGTGCAGTGCTGTGCTCCGAGAGCACACAGTGATGTGTACCAAAAGCAGGGCCTTGAAATCATGCGGCTACACAGGGGGACAGAGATGCTAATTAAAACACTCACATTCGGGACTGTGAAGGAAATTTCTGTGAGAGTTTCATAACAAAAGAACCAGACCCAGAGCTGAGGAGGGTGGAGGGTGAGGGAGCTGGTGGAGACAATTAGACGCTAAGTCGGTGATGGTGGCAGTTATGGCCTGGAGTAGATATGCAGGAATAAAGGCGGCAAGTGAGGCCAGTGCCGTGGCAAGGCGGTGGGGGAAACGATGAGGGCAACCAGTGGCCAGTCCCTGCAGAACCTTCTCCTGAGAACACCACGTATTTGAAGCACGGCGACACAATTACATCCGTGTTTCGGCGAGAGCATGCTGGCTCAAGTCTGAAGCGTGGCTCGAGGGGGCTGTGGATGCAGGGACATCAGCTGGCAGGCAGTAGAGGACGTATTGCGAATAGACAGGACTCGTGACGGATAGAAGGTCGCGGCGCATCTAGGGGAGGATGGAGGTTACAGAGGTCATGGGTTCTTCCTGGGCATTTGCTTGTGGGGTGATTTGGGGACACTCAGGTGGAGACATCGGGTGGGTCCCGAGCTTAGCCAGGAGTCCAGGGCGGGGATGCACCCATCAGTCACAGAGCGAGCACGGTCCTTTCAGCTGTCAGGGCGGGAGGACACCACATGGTGTGGAGGGAATGCAGACCGAGAGGGCCCAAGGCCCGAGCGGGCAAAATGCTTCGTGGCCACAGAGAGGAGGGCAAGGGACACTAGAAACGAGGAGTGACCAGAGCGGTAGGAGACATACTGGAGAAAGGGAGCGCGGGAGGGAACCCGTTTCATGAAGGTCAAGGGTGCAAATGCTGCTGAGGAGTGATGTAGAAGACGACAGTGAAGTTGTCTCTTTAGAGCTGTTTAGGAAGCAAAGCAGACGGAGGAGGGTTGAGGTGTGAGAGAAGTGAGGGAATGGAGAAGGTGGTTCTAGACAACTCAGGAAGTCTGACTGTAAATGGGAAGACAGAGCTAGGCAGCAGCCACGGTGATACAGAATCAAGTGAGGTTTTCTGCTGGCTGGAAGATGGGAGAAACACCACAAGCCTGAAAAGGTCCGAAGGAGAGGAGCGGCATAGGTGCCCAGGGCAAAACACCGAGGACACCTGAGCGGGGCACAGATTCCGGCTAGGCATTTCTTGGGAAACCAGGCGTCACTTTTCCATGAAGAAGGCGGGGGTGGCCAGCAAGGGGGCAGGCTGGGAGGGCGGTGAGGAACAGTGCCGTCGCCCCGTCCGGGAGAGAGAGAGTGGTGACCTTACCCTCTGCACAGACTACCTGGGACCCATGGCTGGGGCTGCTCTGTGATGGTTAGATGTGCAGCTATACTCACATCCAGAAGCCACGCGTTTACTACTGAATTGCTTGCTCGTGGGGAAAAGACTTCTGCCAAGTTAAGAATCTCTAGCTTCTAACCTCTTTTCTCACTGAAACGAACGTTACTTTTTAATATAATGTGTGTTGGTAACGTATGGGGTGTTTTTTGGTCGTTTTTTGTTTTTTTTAAAGCGAATGCCAACTATGCGGTTCCAGTGGGACAGAGCATAATACCAATGACAGTTCTGGTTTCCTGAGTGCTTACCGTGGGGTAAGGTACTATCACATCATCACGTTACAGAGACAAGAGGAGGGAGGCGCTGTGAGGTGAAGGGGCTTGCCCAAGTGCCATGGCTGGAAGTAGGGGAGACAGGATGCACCCCCCAGGCAGGCTGGGTGGGAGCAGAAGCCCAAGGCACCCTCCTCACCCTGCAAGTCTCTCCTCCACGCTGGAAAACGTGGAAGCCAGGCCCCAGGCAACCTGCACAGTGTGTGGCACCTGAAGGATGGAAGGCACTGGGTGGTGAGCGTGGAGAGAAGGGGGTGGAGGAACAGGCTTGGCTGAGGGCCACTGGCACAACCAGGAACCTTGGAAGGCATCCACTTGGGGGTAGGAACTTAGGATAAGGATTCCTTAATGCCATGAGAAGGTTTGGGGTGGGAAAGAGCTAGAACTAAGGAGAGAGTGTGCAGTTGGAGAACATGGGACCCAGGGACAGGCGGCTTTTTTTTTTTTTTTTTTTTAGTTTTATTTATTTTGAGAGAGAGAGAGAGAGAGAGAGAGAGAGAGAGAGAGAGCCCAAGCAGGGGAGGGGGTGGGGGTAAAGAGGAGGATCTGAAGCAGGCTCTGTGCTGACAGCAGAGTCCGACGCGGAGCTCGAACTCACGGAGACCATGACCTGAGCCGAAGTCAGGCATTAAAGGACTGAGCCACCCAGGTGCCCCTCGAGCTGGCTTAAAAGCTGGAGAAATCACTATTGACCCTCAATGGAGGGAGTTCACAAAGCTACACATGGCATTCCCTCATTCCCCCAATCAAACCACCAAGTATTTGAGTGCGAAGGAAGCTTAACACTCATCTTTTAATGTCTTTCAAACAATAACAAGTGACGTGATCAATTTATGGGTCAAAGCCAGCACACTTTTTTTAATGAACAGAAATGTTTTACATGTAGTAAGGAAGCGTCTTGTCATTTGTTGGTAGAACATATGTACGTATATACCTACCGGGTAGTGGTGCAAAACATATTTTTACTGTTAGGATCAAGAAGTTTGAAAGCCACCAATCCAATTCAATACTCTCATTTTAGAGTGAAGGAGACAGAGAGGCCCCAAGAAGCCCAGCAACTTGTCCAAGTTAGTTAATAATAGCAAAACTGAGAACAGCACACAAGTCTTTAATAGCCCTCTGCTAATTTGCTCACCAAACCGGAATCTCCAAACGCAAATATCTCTGGGAAAGACAGCCTTGACTTTAATCCACATTAGGGTAAGTGATAGTGGAGGAGTAAGCTGATCTTTTAGATCTGCTGCCTAGGGCAAGTTCTGGTAGAGAAGATAGATGAGCGTCCCAGGGCAGCCGTGGGGCTAAAACAAACTAAATGCGAGTGGATGTATGGGGGTTGCAGGGTGTGGCTCGCTGGGCACAAGACAGGGACTAGTGTGGGAGGACAAAGATATTTTATCTTGTTTACAGTCTTTGTATTAACAAATATCATCAGGACAACTGGTTCTATGTAAGGAGGCTATTTCCACGTCCAGGCAGGTGGCCCAGGGCCACGGGTGCTTGGCTCATCTTGTTTCAACAAATTTTATTAAATGACAAGTTCTGAGTAACAGGTGCCTTCGCAATTCTCCATCCCTGCCCAACTCCATCTCTTTAATGAAAACATCATTGTTGGGGATTTATCATGTGTACAATTGTATTTCAATGTAACGTAAGATTCTAAGATTCAAAGTCAGGTCCCTTTTTCTCTGTATTTGTGGGAGGAAAGCGGTGGTGATGCGGAATGGGTGGAGTGCACTTCCCCAGGAGCCGAGACAACTAGCTAGGGCAGGGGGTGGGCAGGTCAAAACGGGGTGGGGAGACACGGCAGTACACATCTGTGAGGGAGTGGCTGCCTCTGGACAGCAGAGTAATGAGCCTCCTTTTCGTCTCAGAACTCAGGCCAAACAACTGGGCCAACCAAGCTCATGTGACCAGGGCTTCTCACCACTCAGCAACAAGCTCTGTGCTCCCCTCCCAGACGGAGACACCAAGGTAGAGGGGGCAGGCACAGGGGGGAGGAGCCGCCTGATGAGTAGCCGATACGATATCCATAAAGGGTCACCAACAGTCCCCGAGTTTTTTATTTCAACGTGGGATCATTCATTCGGATGGAGGTCCTGGGATGGCCAGCCCCCAAAGCTCAGTTAGGTGCCTGTATTACAAATAAAAAGGATTGTGTAAGTCTAGCATAAGTCACCTTGAAAGGCTGGTGGTGCAAAAGCCGCCAAGACAGGGACCTGGGTCTGCAGTCCGCTGTCCTTAAAGCATACGCCGAAGTTGTGGGGACTGGGATTCTTCCCCTTGGATTTATCTCCTCCTCCCCTCAGCCTGGCCAGTCTTATTCCTGTTCCCTCTGCTCGTTAGCTCGGGCACAAGTGGCTAGAGGTAGGAAGAAGGCTCTGAAACTCAAAGCCACTTTGTTGAGGGTGTGTTCCCCAGGAAACATGCATGGTGGGAGAGCAGCAGGGCAGGACCAGAGATTTCAGGATTATCTGTGGCTTTCAATGATCTGTGTTCTGAGGGTCTGATGTCAGCCATGGAGGACACAGCTGCTGCACCTTCTGCAGGCCTCAAAGCTCCGAGAAGACATTTGAAATTGAAGAGTAACCATAGAACTACAAGATACACAACACCCTTTTGAAATACGGAGTATGCAAGCTGAAGAATTTTAGTTGGTTACACAGAAGAACTTCTAGATAGAAGGGGCACTCAATTCTGAACTGGTAATGAGGACAATTTCTCTTCTGATGGAGGTTCTTGGATCAAAGCCAATTTCCACTAGGCATCAACTAGTTAAAGGGCACACACAAAAGAACTTGGAAACACTCCTAAAGCACCACCCAAATGAATGGTCTGCCACATGCTTAATAAAAAATTTCAGAATTAAAAACAATAAAATAAAAAAATCCAGATCCCAGCCCTCTCTTCCCCCAACTAAGAAAGGGATCACCAAGCTTTCTCTGTAAAGGGCCAGGTAGTAAACTTTACCTAGGGGCAAAACTAACAATACAACACAGGCACTTTTATAATGACAGAAAACAAATTTCCACAATTCTTTTATTGATGAAACTTAAGATCTGTAATAAATACAACTCAGGGTATTTGATGATCAGGGTAATGATGGTCTAACGAGACAAGTGGAATTCTTTTGGTGGGGGGGATAACATTTCACATAATTGGAATTCAAAGTTAAGCGTTCCACATCATCAAACTGATCGCAGTATTTCTATGTACAGATTATTCTTAGCTTATGATACCAAAACAGGCAGCTGACCCTGAATTTGACAGCACTTGTGCTAAACCAACATCTAGGGGTGCCAGGAATCTGCATTTTACATGCTCCCTAGGTGATTCTGATGATGGATGGGCCATGTTTGGGACGTGATGGACTACACAACTCTCAAAGTCCCTAATTTCCAACCAAAGAGGCCTCTGGTTTTACAGTAGGAGGAGAACCCAACTCTGTTGTACACCGTGACCACCCTCGCAACATGGAGGATGTCACACAGCTTTGCCTACCCTTAATTAGTCGTTAGGAGAGTTCAGTGAGATGATCCATGAATTGTTACTAGTATACCACATCTTAGGTAAGAGGACATGCCAATTCTCTTCAGTTTTTTGGATGCAGATGGTGACAAATAAAAACAGAAAATGCATTCCATGCAGGATCCCATACAAACCACTGCCTAAGAGTCTTCTCATGACTAAAATGTGTACCCCAACATCTAAAAGGACAGACTTATTTCAGCCTAAACAGATGTGATGTTCTGAACCAAACTCGGAAAGTGTATGGCTTCCCTCCTTAAAATGACAATTCAGAGCCCCCCGGTCCTGACCACCCACCTCAGTATCTTCAAGCGGGAGGCCGTCCAGGGTTCATTTCAATACCTTAAATGACAGGAAACTCAATCTCTCATGAGGTGGCACTATTTTAAAGCCAGAGAAGAAAAAGCTCTCCCCTTAGTGTCTGATCAAAAAAAATAAATAAAAAGGTGCTTCAGGAGATGGAACAGAGAGTAAGATGATGAGTATGCAGACTGGCTGTGATAAGCTCTCTATGCCTCAATTTCCCTGTGTGTAATATGAGGATAATAACAGTACCTACACCTCACAGTGCTGCTGTGGGGACTAGATTAATTGATCTGTATAATCCACTTAGAATTGTGCCAGGCACAGCATGGTGCTGTGTAAGCATTCGCTATTATTATTGTTGTCGTGGTGGTTGTTGTTGTCCAGAACTGCAGAGCAGCTCAGAGTTGTGCTCTATTATCTCTCCAAGACCAACACTATCGCATATTGGGCACCTGACGGCCAGAAGAAGCCACTTTTGTCACTTACTCATTAGACCAGCTCACTAGTCCCCTTGTAAAGATGAGGAAATGAAGGTTTAAAGAGGAGGTTAGGTTACCTGCCCAAGATCACAGGGACAGGTTAACTTACCCTACCTCTTTTTGGCCAGAAGAATTCAAACGCAGAGGTCTGGGCAGCTCCAAAACCCACCTTCAGTATGGAGCCCCCAGACTCAAAACTACCACCAGCAGCAGCAATCCAGGAACAAAACATCACTGACCATGACCATCCGGAGCCCCCGCTCAATTTTCTGCCTGTGGATCCTTGGTTGGCTTGCATAAACTGGAGTTAATATCAGGCTACATGAACCCAATTAGGCAGTAGTCTGGAAAACATCATGCGACGTATTCCAAAGGTCAAAGTTAAACCTGGCTTCCTGGGCAGCCTTTGCCAGGCACTGCCATCAAAGCTAGTCTCACGCAGACACCAGAGTTTAACCAGAGAGGTGCTTAACCAGCACTGACATCGGCTTTTAAAAAGTCCCGGAGAGAAGCCAGAGACGTGACGCAGAAAGGCGGTCGGCAGAAAGACATCGCTTACTTTTTAAAAAAGCAAACCTTATTCCCTTCTCTTTTCGGTTTAGGGTTACTACCGTGAACTGCCTTCCCCAGGGCAAAAATAAAAGGGGGAGGGGCAGTGGAAAACTGGGGTGGAGAGGGGGGCCTCCCCTCGCAGACTGCAGGGCGCTGTAACACCCACCTGAAACACGGGGCGCGACCTACCTTCCCGGAGAGCCCAGCCCCGGAGGGCGTTTCCCCAACACATCGACAACTCGTCCCTCCCGGGTAAGCGGCTGCCGTCCTTGGCTCCAGTCAGGGCCGCTGGAGTCGCGCGCGCCCCCCTCCCGAAAAAGAAACCTCATGTTTAATTTCTCCCCCGACCCTCCTATCAGTTTCTCCGAAAGAGCCAACACCCGGGCGACCAGTACGTCTTTAGGGCCACATTTAACTACGTCTGAAAACGCCAGCAGGAGGAAGGGCGAAACACTGGAAAGAAGAGGGGGTGGGGGAGGTAGGGAGAACGATGGGGGGTGGGGGGAGCACTTGCGGGGAGGATCGTCGCCCTCCCTGGGCGACCGCCGCCGCGACGCTCCAGCCAAGCCTCAGGCCGTTGTCTCGGGGAAGAAAACCCCATCGGGGCCCACAGCACGACCGGGGGTCCCCGGAGCCGGCTTCCCCTGCTGCCTCCACGTCCGGGGCCGTCGGGGCGATGGCGCAAGACTCCGCACACCACCCCCACCATCCCCCCCCCCACACACACATACACAGCGACAACAGCCACGGTGACAAAATGGCAGCCCGGCGCCCGGCAGTCGTGCCACAGGCGAGCAGGGCCCCGGCGGCCGCCCCTGCCCCCCAATAACGCGTCGGCGCCCTTCGGGCTCGGCCTCCGGCGGGCCTGGCCTTTGCAAAAATAATAATAATAACACAACACCTCGAGCTCCAAAGCAGCGGGGGAAGCCAGGAGGCCCGCCCGGGGCCGGCCCCGCGCGCCCGCGCCCGGCCCGTGCGCACGAGGCCCGGCCGCCCCGGCGCCAGCCCGCCCGCCGGCCCGCGCCCCGCGCCGCATGGAGCCCGGCGCCCGCACTCGCAGCCCCGCGCTCGGCGCCGGCCGCGCCATGGGGGAGGGGCGGGGCGGGCCGCGCGAGACCCGGGAAACATGGCTGCTCGTCCTATTTCGGCGTCGCGGCGTGGCCACCAGCCCCCGGATCCGAGTTGGGAGAGGCTCCGAAGGTGGGTATGTGGGGGCCCCCGGGGGGGGGGGGAGCGCGGCGGGGAGGGGCGCAGGGGGCGCTCTCCGAGAGCTATTTGTCTTAAGAACGTTTACAAAAAAATAGTTCCTCCTCCCCCACCCCTTTTGTCCCTCATTAGCAAGCTTTCTCGCTCCCCCTCCTCCCCAAATGTGCAGAAAGTGCCCCCTCCATCCCCACCCGCGCCCCACCCCGCCTCGAGGCAGGGGGCAGGCGAGTGGGCAGGGAGACTCGGAGGCGAGGGGGCGAAGCGTGAGAAATCGCTCCCAGTTCGGCGCGGCGCGCTCCCCTCCCCCAGCACACACTCGGGGAAGTTTAAAGAGCCGGTTCGACCCGCTTTCGATCTCGCTCCCAGTTGGCCGGCCGGGTGGCTGGGGCCGGCCTGGCGAACCGCGCCTCCACACCCACCCGCCACGACCCCGGCCCCCCACTGCGCGCCCTTCCCCCTCCGCACGGGGGGCTTCCGGAAAGTACGCGGGAAGACCGCGGCTCCGGCCCCCTCCCCCATCACCACACCCAGCCCCCAAATCCTCCGGCTCGGGGTCTAAGCGGGGATGAAACCGGCCAGAGAAAGGCAAACCGCCGGCAAATTGTTCGCGGAAACTCCTGCCTTCTCGGCGGGCACCCCCTCCCCTCCCTCCGCCACCCCCTCCCCGCCCTGCGCGCCATAAGGCACTGCACGTCTACAGTCCACAGCTGCGTTATGGTGGGGGGGGGGGGCACAAAAAGGATCTTGTTTTCAAAAGTCTCACTCAGGTTTGGGGGAGGAACTAGAGAAAAGAGGAAGCAAGGCCTGCCTTCGCCAGGGATTCGGGTTTTAACGGGCTGAAGGGGCGACAGGTCAGCGCACCGTGCTACCCAAACTTCCAACTCTGTGGAACCCTGGCCACCGAGGCTGGAGGAGGGGTCCTCCGGCCCGCGCTGCCCGGGTCTCGGAAGGGGCCGCGAGAGGAGCCGGCCAGGGTCTCCGCCCCAGAGCCGGGGTCTCCGCTGAGCCGCCAACTCACATAAAACACTGTTTGAAAGCGAGAGGGAGCCAGAAATACAAACGAGCGTTCGAGTAACCCACCCTCACCTTCCCCCTCCTTGGGGGTGGGCTTTCGCCCGAGCCTCCCAGTTCCCATCCGTGTAAGTTTCCTCCGGCCGTACTCCCGCCGCTGCCCAATCAATAACGGCGACCAGAAGGCAAACTCCCATCCCGGAGCTGCGTGTTTCCTATGCCCGCATAAATCTGGACCCGGCCAATACCCACCACGGGCACCAGGTCTGGGCAGCTCGCGTCCTGACAAAGTTTCCCGTGCCCATTTATTAACCAGGCGCCGAATGGCTGCCGAGGAGCCCACCCCGGAGAAAGCCTGGCCGGGGGGCGCCAGGGCTCAAAAGCTGGCATCTCAGCGAGGCCGGAAGGAGCAGGGGCGAGGGGGGACCGGGACGTAGCCTTTGGGTAACTTGCAATAGCGATCGCTCGAGGTGGGGAGGCGCGGGGATTATCTGTGCCTTAGCACGTTCGAAAATCCCTCCCCCCTTCCAATTTATCCTCCCTTCGGAAGGAAAGGAAGAAACATCAGCATCTGGCCCGAAGGTGGGGTGGAAAGAGTGAGGGAGAAAGAGGAGGAGAGGAAGGGAGGCAGAGAAAGGGAGGGAGGGAGAGAAAGGGCGCGTTCACGAACACTACAAAGTTACAAATATGGCTCCCCCGTCTCTCGCCTCATCACTGCAAAGAAATGAAGACGCACTTTAAACTCGAGCCATTCCCAACTCCACTGCAGCCCCCTCCCCACGCGCTCTCCCCGGGGGCCTCGGCCCACATTTATCAGAAACTAAACCGGACTCGCGAAGCCCAAAACTTATTGTGTGTGTGCGAGCGAGAGAGAGAGAGAGAGAAAGGGAGGGGGAAGGCGCGGGAGGGGGGCGGAAGGGGGGATTCATTTATAAAATATAAAACCCCCTTTTTTTGTTGTTAAATCCAGGAGGCAGCCCCCCTCCTCCTCTGCCTCGTTAATCTTTCCCCCAGACGGAGTCAAGGGAGCAGCGAGCTCAGAGGGTTATTTTGCCTCATTCTCTCCGACCCAAACGCGTGCGCCCGCTGGCCCCCGGTGGGTGCACACTCGCACGCACACTCTCGCACCCACACTCGCACACGCGGGAGCACACGCACAGGTAGTCACACACCAAGGGCAGCGGCGGCGGCAGCCGGAACATGCTCGGATGGCATTGCAACCCCCCAACCTTGCAATTCATTTGCAGTCCGACCCCGAAACCCACACCTCCCGGGCGCCCCCCCCTCAAAAAAAAGTGCCTCCCCCCAACGCACACACACACACAAAGTAGGAGAATGGACCGACAGAGATATTTTTGGCAAATGCTCACATCAGAGGGCGTCCTGTTCCGCAGCTCTAAATGAATCCGTTTGTCCATTTCCATCTCTCGCGCTCTCTCTCTGCAGAGGCTCCCGCGCCGGCGGAATTCAATCAATAAACCCCGAACCCACGGCCGCGCGTTTTAGGACTTTGAAGGCTCAACCAGCTCCGCTCGGTTCTCGAGCCCCCAGCACCCGCGGCGCACACTAACCTGATCACGGTGGAGGCGGGACCTGCGGGCCGGCGGATGAGCGGCAACAGCTGGAGCCAATCGCCGCCGAGGGTCTCCGGGCAACAGCCAATGGTGGCAGCGGCGGGGGGGGAAGGGACCAATGGGCGGGCTGCGCAGCCGGCCAGGGAGGCTCAGCCATTTGGTTGTGGTGCCGGAGACGGACCCCTTTAGATTTCGGGGCGGCTGAGGAGCGCGGCGGCTGCTTGGTGGCTGAGCTAGGGGGGTGGGCAGAATGGCGGGGGAAGGGAAGGTGACTGCGCCTCGAGAGCCTAGCCGCTCGGCCTCGCCAGCCCGCCGCCGCCGCCTCAGCGTTTGGCCGGGGGCGGGGCCGCAGGTGCGTTACTCGAGGGGGAGGGGCGCGGCCGGAGGGGTCGGGGTCGGGATCCTCGCAGGGCCGAGGGCTTCGCGGGGACGCCCTGGGCCTGCCCGCCTCGCTGGAGCGGGTTGGTGAAAGAGGTGGACGTCCGGCGCGAGGTCTCGGGGCCGCGGGCTGCCCCGCGGGCGGGCTGATGAAAGGCCTGGAAAGAGGGGGGAGGGGTCAAGGGTGCAGTGGGAGGAGGGGCTGGTCATTTTCTGGGTCCGGAGGGCCGCGCGGTGGAGCGTGGCTGCTGCCCTCCACCCCCTCCGCGGGTTCCCACCCCCCCCCCCGGCTGCGGCTCACAGCCCGCGCGCCCCTTCGCCTCCCGCCTCGTCCTCGTCCAGCCGCGGCCATCGCCGCCCCTCTAATAAACAAGTAAATGAAAGCAAGATGCGTCCACCTTTGGATGACTTTCCTCGCGGTCTTGACCCTCTCTACGGAGGGGCCTTTCAATTTGCTGTCATGTAAGGTCAGCCTGGAAGGAGCGATCACCAAGAGGCACCCAGGATCTTGTTCAGCCAATAAATGAATGGAGACCATGGATTAAGAGTTGTTGCTGAATATACTGAATATTAAAAAAAAAAAAAAAAAGTGAAAAGGGAAGGTGCTAATAACTTCTGGTTTTCTGGTCCAAACATAATTTGATGGGCTTTGTAGACCTAGTGAAAGGAAACGGCGCACAGTTTATTCTAATCGTCCACCTGACTCATTTGGTTCAATTTGGGTTGCCAAAGAGGCTCTATTTGGAGCACTTTCTCCAGGTTTTACGGTTTGCTTGCTTTGGGTTTTTTGTTTTGTTTTGTTTTGTTTTGTTCTGTTTTGTTCATCACATTAGTTTTTAGACCTTAAAGCCTTCATCCCCACTGGGTTACCTACTTCTTATGGCCAGGCCTTGGACCTTGTCATGTACTAGGTTGGCTGCCTATGGCTGTTAATAAATCATGGGAATTGTTGTCAACAAGGACGGATCCATCGTTACCCTTCCACACAAGTGTTTTTCAGTGCTTCTATTTCTGTGTGTCTACACTTTTCCTTATACACGCCAAGGTGGTTTTTAGGTGGGGATACATTGTATTTTATTTTTCAGGCACATGGGTTCAAGGGAGCGATAAAGCAGTATGTATGTTGCAAATTTGAAATATTGTTACATAACACCAATACAGTTTCATTCTTGAGCATATAAAGTTGAGGAGGAAATAGAAAGTGACGGAATGTAAATAAAACGCAGAGAATGCTCACACTGGGGAAGAAACTGTAGTAACTCTGATACTGTAACCTGATGGATTGTAAACTTAAAATCCTACAGCCAAGCATTTTACTCGGTAAATTTTTCTTTCAGATAAAATAATAAGTGGAATTTGAAAAGTGATAATGTTTACCCTGAGTAGCTGGGAAATCCAAAATAAAAATGGAAAGCCATTGTTTTATTTCATCAGGGTAGTAGCGTGTAATGTATTTGACTTGTTGACTTAGCCCACATGTTTGTCTTCCTCAGTTTTTATAATCTCGTTGAACTCAGTTTGTGTAGTTGGAATTTATTTATTTTAAAACTGTATTGGCTTTGTTATAGGACATACAGGGACCCTAAATTACCTCTCTTTGCCAGAGTCAGTTGTTATTTCTGGATATAGCATTTAAGGTGGTTTCGAAACAGCTTTTCCTCACATACATTAAGTCAATATGATGTGTAGAAGATATGTAACAGAGGAGTACTGAAGGTTATGTTCTATTTGATGGTAAATGCTTGTCTTCAATTTGAATTTTTGACCACAGTTAAGTCCACACTGCTAGCAATGTGATAGGGAAACAGGGCCTTTCCAGAGGACTAATCCTTTAAAAGCCAACCAATCAAATGCAGAGATGTTCCCTTATCCAGCTCTGCTAAACAGAAGCAAATAGCTCACCTTGTCACACAAAGATTGCAGAAGATGACTTGGAAGCCTAAACCCCCGTGAAAGAGAGTTACAGGACAAATTAAGGTTACAATTGAAAAAAATTGTAGTTTGGTCACTAAGTCAAAATATCAAGCAACAATTGTTTTTAGAAGGATCTTTTAAACATTTTGATAGCAGATTTTGTATTGGTGTCAGAAAATTGAAAGAAGGCTTCACTAGATTCCAATCGTACAGAAGTTGAAATATCCAAAAAGTATATATAACCAATTGAATACTTAACTTCCCATATTCCAACATACTTTTTTTAAACGATTTTTTTTTTTAAGTAATCTCTATACCCAACATGGGCTCTAACAACCCCAAGATCAAGAGACACTTGCTCTCCCACTGAGCCAGCCAGGTGCCCCTCCAACATACTTTGAAAGGACAGACTTCCTCTCACTTCCACAAATAGATTTGTTTGTAGTTTATTTCTAAGAAAATTTTAATGATTCTGACTTTTTCTTACCAAAAGGAAATGGAAATTTCACTCTAAAGCTGAGCCATTTACCCCATGCCACTTGACAAAAAAAAAAAAAAAAGAACTCTTAATATTCCTTATTTTATGGAGTTGTTTCTTAAATTACATTTCATTGCATAATATAGTATTAAACAAACGCTCTGAATGATTCTGAATATCAGAAGATAGAGTAAGAAAAGCGCATTCTATAGTGGGAGTTTGGTTATAAAAGTTGCAGTCTGTAACTTCTGGAGCTGGATTTGATTCACACTGAGAAGAATAAATGAGCTAGAAAGTTGGCCTTCAAGTAAGGAAAGATGTCTTCCTGCCTTCCAGGATATTCTAGAATGTTTTTCCTTCAAGAACCATTCCAAATAGATGAGCACCCTATGTTCTCTAAGAGGTCTGATCTGAGCAATGGATGTCTTAGCTTCTTGATACATGTTGGAAAGTACTGTTTTATAAATAACCCACAGTGAGGCTGCCGCCGTGTAAGCTCATTTGCCCTTGCTTGGTGTCCAAAGATGGAGGCCCTCTGGTTAGCATTCTTTTTAGGAGTTGAACGAATGTATTCACAGGTCAACTTTTCGTTCTTCAGCCCGAATCACATACATTGGAACCTGGCCATTGTACTTTTTCACCTACATCATGGTTCTGCTGCCTGGACCCCAAAAGACAATGATATGGAAAGACTCCAGCTTAATTATGTTCTCTTTTGTCTTTCTATATAAATAGCTTTTAGAAATGTAGATTATTCTTTTGAAATCCATGGTAACAAATGTGAAGACTACTGCATTTTGGTTTGAATAGCAAAAGACTGTTGAGGTCCAGGATCTAAAAAGTTAACTATTAATTCTTTTGCTTAATAAAGCATTGAGTGGTTTTATTTTTTAAATTATTGAATAGTTACTTTTTCAATGAGTTGGGCATAGAGAAAAAGCACTGCTAGATGAAAAGTCATCCCATGTGATTTTTAAAATTAAATTAATAGTAAAAATTTTAAAGCCACCTTAAGGATGCTTTATTTTGAAAAGGAAAAAAAAAAATCAACATCACCTGCACACTAGTTTGGAAATCACTAGAGTTTTTTTGAATCCGATTCTTAAATATATTTATTAAAGATAATTCAGGGGTTGCAATAAGAGAAAGTTGATTACCGTTCACCAAGAACACCAGAACTATAAGCTCTGGCATCTGGTATTAAAATATGACTAAAAATAGATGCCTTAAAGGCAAATAATGGAATGAGAAGCCATTAGAACAAGACTGTGACTAAGGGTAAGCTAGGCTGAAAAAACAGAAATGCAATTAATTTCAAACTTACTATTTGTTTTATTTTATTTTTTTCCTTAAGTAGACTGCATGCCCAGTGCTGAGCCCAACATGGGCCTTGAACACACAACCCTGGGATCAAGACCTGAGCTGAGATCAAGAGTCAGATGCTTAATCTACTGAGCCACCCAGGCACCCCCCTACTCATTTGTTTTAATCTATCTGCAGTTGAAGTTTGCCACTGAAGAAAAAGGTACTAAAGTCTATTAAGATATAGGCGGTAGAGAACAGACTTTCTAAGAACTTTTAATATTTTTAGTATTTGCCAGTAGTGTTTGTAATTGTAAAAGTGCATAGCAAAACTGTCCTCTCAGATTATCTCCTTTGTGGCAATAGTTTACTATTTGTACCTATAAGTAATTATTTTAAAATATGAACTCTACAACTCTTCTTGAATTAGAGATCAATTTCATGCATTCTGAGAAATTAGCCATTTTTAAATGAATTTCTAGTTGAAATAGCAGGTCCTCAGGAGAGTATACCTATACCCTAAATTTTCTCTGGAATTCCTGAATCCCAGCAACTTGAATCTAAAAATTATGCCTTTATTTGCACATGACCGAACAAAGATAGCCATGTTAGGTGTTTGAGGACTTTTACCCACCAGAGGAGCACAGGCTTTCCCCTGCTAGATTAGTTCTGTCCCAAGAATTCACCTGAAATCATTTTATATGCCTTTGCTTCTCTCCTCTCTCCCTCTCCCTCTCTCTCTCTCCCTCTCTCTCTCTCCCTCTGTCTCTCTCCCTCTCTCTCTCTCCCTCTCTCTCGGCAGAGAGAGAGAGAATTCCAAGCAGGCTCTGCCCTGTCAGCAAGGAGCCCGACACCGGGCTCAAACTCACAAACCATGAGATCATGACCTGAGCCAAAACCAAGAGCCAGACTGAGCCACCCAGGTGCTCTTCTACATATATTCGAAGGGAACTTGAGTTGAGTGTGACAAGTATTCTTTACTAGGCTAGACTAACTCATTATATGTCTGTGTTTCTTTTCTCTTCTTTTTTTTAAATTTATTTTTAATGTTTATTTATTTTTGAGAGAGACAGTGCAAGTGGGGCAAGGGCAGAGAGAGAGGGAGACACAGATTCTGCAACAGGCTCCAGGCTCTGAGCTGTCAGCACAGAACCTGATACGGGACTCGAACTCACAAACTGTGAGATCGTGACCTAACTGAAGTTGGATGCTTAACTGACTGAGCCACCCAGGTGCCCCTGTGTTTCTTTTCGTATGGAGAAGCAATGCTATAGATGAGGCCAAATAGCAGGCAAACACTAAGCCTGTGGATTGCGGTGTGTAGCACTTTTTATAACAGCTAAAGAAAGAAACAATATATTCATGTGCCCAGGAAAAAAGTTTGGGAGAGTGTGCCAGAAAATGTTTCAAATATTTTTTTACAAAGTTTCTCTATGGGTGATGGGGTTACAGTGTTTTCTTGTTTATGTTTTTTCAGTTGATAACTTTTGCAATGAGATAGTTATTTGTAATGGAAATATAGGTATAGCAGATTTGAGGGATGCTTGTGCTAGTTGGAATTCTTGGCTGCAGACAACAGAAGCTTTCCCTGACCCATGCAAGCAGAAAATAATTTCATATAAGGCTATCACAGAACCTAAGCAGAACAGGGTCCGGGAAAAGAGCAAACGGGAAGCTGGGCAGCCTGGGATTGCCAAGATGGTGTTCCATGTATAGGCTGCAGAGGAACCCCCCCCCCCCCATACCTCAGAAGTGGTATCTGGACTGTGGACTCTGCCCCCCTCCATTGCTGCAAATGATCTCTCAGGAGCCTCCATTTTTGTGTCACTCCCTCAAGGTTCAGAGCCCTTGGCAGGAATATTTGCAGATGTCCCGGCTATCAGGGAAAATGATTATCTGCCCTCTTTAGCTTCTACGGTGGGATGTGTGACCCTGCCTCCTATCTGTTTCAGGATTCTGCCCAAAGAGTATTCTGACGTGAGGTGACCAAAAGTAAAATCCACTAAAGCGTTCTGGTTGAATAATACTGTGAATGTTTCTTAATGATCCGAATTACCCCTGTCTTAGCTCCTCTCTGGCTCTCTACTACTTACCAGGAAAAGACTTGCTATGGTCTGAATGTGTTTCCCCCAAATTCACATAATGAAATCCTAATCCCCAAGGTGATGATATGAGGAGGAGGGGCCTCCAAGTAGGAGGTGACTAAGTCATGAGGCTGGACCTTCAGGACTGAGATTAGCGCCCTTATGAAAGAAGACCCACAGAGCAACTCAGAAGACTGTGGTACCTGATCTCAGACTTTTAGCCTCCAGAACCGTGAAAAATGAATGTTTTGTTTTGTTCCTAAACCACCCAATTTGATATTTTAAAAAAAAATTTTAAGTGTTTATTTTTGAGAGAGAGAGAGAGACAGAACATGAATGGGAGAGGGGCAGAGAGAGAGGGAGACACAGAATCCGAAGCAGGCTCCAGATTCTGAGCCGTCGGCACAGAGCCAGATGCAGGGCTTGAACCCACAAATCGCAAGATCATGACCTGAGCCGAAATTGGACGCCTGACCGACTGAGCCACCCAGCGCTCCCCAATTTGGTATTTTGTAGTAACAGCCCAATCAGACTAAGACAAGACTGCAGCATCTTCCTAGGGTCAACCTAAAACAGAGCTAAAAATCTGAAATCCTTGATTCCCTTCATTTCCTTTCAAATGCTTCCCTGTCCAAATCCTAGGCCATAATAAGTGATATATATGTGTGTGTGTGTGTGTGTGTGTGTGTGTGTGTGTGTGTGTGTGTGTGTATTATTGTTCATGTCAATGAAATACTTAACCAAAACAGAACTGATGATAACTCTGGGACTTTGAGAAGAAGGATCCCGGTAGAGATATTTGATTTTTAAGTCACAAGGAATTTAGTCCTGAGGAACACACCAAAGATAGGAGTGATCTACGTGTTATATTTCATGACTAAACACAGCAATCTCTGGATATCTAGTGATCTAAGATCTTGAGTAGTGATGCATTACTGACAGTGGTTTCAATGCACTACTCTGAGCACAGGTTCAGGCTCCAGTGCAGAACTAAGCTGAAGTGGATGAGATTTGTTGTAAAAATTTATGGGGAGTAGGCAAGTGGTCACAGGCTAAGTAAGGGATCATAAAAGGATGCAGTCACTTTAAGGACAATTTTGAAGAAAAAAATGCTGATGGTGAGAAAAAATGTCAAAACCACAAACACATCAAAGAGGCCATCTTCCTGGGAACAGAGAGGAAGGCTGCAAAGGATCTGCTGATAGAAAACATATTAATCCTGGGGTACTGCCTCTTTCCTCTTGCCCCCCATCTTCTCAGGTCACTTAGCATAGATTGCTTTCAGTGAGAAAAAGCAAATGATAACCTTGCAAAGACTCTCAACAATGATCTAGGCATTCAGCTGTTTTCTCGTTTGATATTTATAACTATTAAAGCATGGCCTAACTGTTACACGAATAGAAGTTCCTCGGGAATGGCAATAACTTCTCTCCAGAGAGGCAGTGCTAAAGATGCTGTCCACTGACACACCACATGCTCTTCGTGACCAACTGCTTTATTTATTTAAATGTAACATTTACTCAGACGATTTGATGCAAATTGTGGCAGGCTACTAATTATTCAACAAAATCTATTTCCTCTTCTTCCTGGACACAAAGTGTGACTATGCTTCCCAGCTGCCCTAGTAGTTAGAGCAGGCCATATGACCGAGTCTTAGGCAGCAAAGCGTTCTGAGAAGTGACGTTTGCCGGCTTGAGGCCTTATACCTCCCACGCAAGCCGACTGAGATGCAGGTGACAGTGACCTTAGTTAGAAGCCATGTGTTGTTCTTGAGGGTGGAGCCTTCCGCAGCTTGGGTCTCTAAGGAGAGCTGGTCTACCAACCTATTCACTTGCTAATCAAGAGGTAAACTGTGACCGAGACAGAAACTTCCATGGTGCTGGGCCATTACATGTTTGATCTATTTATTACTGCAAGCCTATGCTAACTAATACACTAATAAAGTTGCTTTTCCCCCTTAGTTTTCTGTCCATTTATGATTTTGTAGATGCATTGCAAATTTGAAATATTTATTATTGTGTTTGCAGTGTATCTTTGAATCATAGGTTCTCAGAAGCACCATAAAGCAGGCATAAAAGAATTGTGTTAAATAACAAGGACTTAATGAAGAAAAGATCATTGTAAGAGAGTCTACATAAATGACACACAAATATCTCTTTCCCCACATATAATGCTCAGTTCATAGTAGGTGTAAAATAAATGTCTGTCATCTCATCAATAAATGAGCCTCCCTCGCGAGCTCCACACTGACATTTCCATTGCCCGTGAGACAGTTCCAAACAGCTCTCCTCAGGAACATCCACAGAACATTCCCCAAACTAATCTTCCCTGTCAGCCTCTGCCTGCTTTGCCTCCACCAAAATACCATTGTGCTCCTCACTCTCCTGTTTTTGTCTGTCGCACCCTTGGTGTTGTCCTCTGTTGACTCACATAGCCAAACGGTTGCCTGTCTTCTGAGTCTGATTTCCCAAAACTCTTTGTCCCTTTCAGCCTTTTTTTTTTTTATTTTTTATTTTTTTTTTTTTAAATTTTTTTTTCAACGTTTATTTATTTTTGGGACAGAGAGAGACAGAGCATGAACGGGGGAAGGGCAGAGAGAGAGGGAGACACAGAATCGGAAACAGGCTCCAGGCTCAGAGCCATCAGCCCAGAGCCTGACGCGGGGCTCGAACTCACGGACCGCGAGATCGTGACCTGGCTGAGGTCGGACGCTTAACTGACTGCACCACCCAGGCGCCCCTGTCCCTTTCAGCCTTTACTCCACGCTAAGAGTGCTTGACCCAGCTCCTGTCTCCCTCATGTCTACATTGACCAAATGCGACCTAAAGTTCCCAGGCTTCTGTTTTTTCCACCAAAAATGTTTCCAAAAAAAGTGTTTTAAGGACCAACATAGGATTACCAAATTTTACTTTTGCCAGATAAAAAAATTTTTTATGGTTGAGAGATGTATATACACACACATACACATACACATACATACACACATATATAAATATATGTTTATATATTTTCTTTGTCCGTTCATCCGCTGATGGTCCCTTACATTGTTTCCATGTCTTAGCTAGTGTAAATAAGGCTGCAGTGAACATGGGCATTTATCATTTATTTATAGACTTTTAAAAATGGTAATGTAGAGAGGACTCATTCAGAATATAGGGGAGTCCTTCACATTACATATTAATTTTATGCAAACTCACCACAGTGTCCAAGACTTTCTACCCACGTAATTGGAAACTCTCCTGTGGGCCCTCGCTTGCCCTGAGGTCCCGATATCCTCTTATGGCCAGATGAATGTTGTTCTGAGCTGTGGTTACAATACTCCCATGACCAACAGCCTCTGGCTCCTGGTGGCCTACACCCTCCCCCCCCCCCCCCCCCCCCCCGCCACAGCCTGGCATTGAAACTCCCAACAAGGAGATCCCACACTACCTTCTCCCTGTTCTCTCTAGTTTCCAGACAAATTGGACCTTCTGCTATTCCTTTCTTTTCTATCTTGCACTATATGTTTCTCCCAGCTTACATATTCTTTTATTCATTTATTTTTTGCACCAGTCAAAACTCCACCCAGAATTTAAGACCAAATTTGATGCCACTGCTTTTGTGAAACCTTTTATGATCCACCCGAACAAACAAGATCTTTGCTCACCTTGACCTTCTGTAACAGGTCAAGGGCAGCAGGGGGCCGGTGCCTCCAGGTGCTTTTTTATCGACCCCTCCCACAATAAGTCCCCGAAGATAAGAATAATGTTGAACACATTTTTGTTACCCCTGCCTTACTGGAGCATTAAATATTCGGTATATATTCAGTAACTAAGTAAATGTTTTGAACATACTGGGCACCCTATTTTTAAAAAGCCCCTTTGACACATTTCAATAACTTTAATCTTCAGTGTCAAGTAAATAGCAATTGAAACGGATTGCTAAGTAAAGTATTCTTTCTAACATGAGGGAAGCAAGAATAAATCCTTGTTTCTATGAGCATAACACAGAAGCTTTCCTACTATAAAATTTTTATTTTAGGCTTCTACCCAGGAATTGTCTTGTCTTTTATTTTAGGTTCCCACCCAAGGATTGAATTGTCTTAAAAGCAATTCGTAAGAGAGATGGGAATGACAGAGCTCACTAACTCTAATTTTGTGTCTATGCCAATTTTAAAGAGGATACACAATTTTCCTTCCTTTGGGTTTTGCATTCTTCAAAAAGCAAGAAGGAATGAGATGGCAAAGCTCAACGATGTGAAACCATGAAACTCCTAGAAGAAAACATAACGGGTAAACTCCTTGACATTGGTCTTGACAATGACTTTTTGGATGTGACACCAAAAGCAAAAGCGACCAAAGCAAAAATAAATAGGTGGGACTACATCAAGCTAAAAAGCTTCTGCACAGCAAAGGAAACCATCAGCAAATGAAAAGGCAACCTACAAAATGGGAGGAAATATTTGTAAACCATACATCTGAGAAGGGGATAATATCCAAAATATATAAAGAACACATACAACTGAATAACAAACAATCCAATGATAAAAAATGGACAGAGTGGGGTGCCTGGCTCAGTCGGTGGAGCATACAACTCTTGATCTCAGGGTTGTGGGTTGAAGCCCCACGTTGGGTGTAGAGATTGCTGAAAAATAACATCTTTTAAACAAACAGATGGGAAGAGGATCCGAATAGACATTTTCCAAAGAAGACCTACAAATGGCCAACAGGTACATGAAAAGGCACTCAACATCACTAATCATCAGGGAAATGCAAATCAAAACCACACAGAGATATCCCCTCACACCTATCCAGGAGTTCTAGTATCGAAAAGACAAGAGATAACAAGCATTGGTGAGGATGTGTGAGGAAAGGGAACCCTCGTGCACTGTTGGAAATGTAAATTGGTGAAGCCACTATGGAAAACAGTATAGAGTTTCCTCAAAAAATTAAAAAAAGAGCTACCATATGATCCAACAATTCCACTTCTGGAATATATCTGAAGGAAAGGAAATCGTTATCTTGAAAAGATATCTGTACCCTCACATTCACTGCAGCATTATTTACAGTAGCTAAGACATGGAAATAACCTAAGTGTGCATCAGTGGATGAATGGGAAAGAAAAATGTGAGATCTATCTGTTTATCTATAACTCAGTCATAAAAAAGTAGGAAATTTTGCAACAACACGGACAGAACTTGAAAGTATGCTAACTCGTTGTAAGTGGAATAAGTCAGACAGAGAAAGAAATATTATATGATCTCACTTAGGTGTGGAATCTTAAAAAAACCAAAGTCATAGGTACAGAGAATAAGATTGTGGTTGTAGGAGGGAGGGGTCAGGAGGTTGGACAAAATGTGTGAAGGTAGTCAAATGGTATAAACTTCCAGTTTATAAGTTCTGGGGATTTATTGTACAGCATGGTGACTGTAGTTACTACTGTATCATATATTGAAAAGCTGCTAAGAGAGTAAATCTTAAAAGTTCTCATCACACACACACACACACACACACACACACACACAATTGTAACCATTTGTGGTGATGGAAGCTGACGAAACTTAGTGTGGTGATCATTTTGCAATATGTGCATATATCGAATCATCATGTTACACCCCTGAAGCTAATACCATGTTATGTGTTCATTATATCTCAATACAACGGGGAAAAAAATATTCTGATTATTTTCAAAAAGAGGGAATGAGAAGACAAAGCTCGTCTGTTTCACTCTCCTTTAACAGCTGGAGTTCTGAGCACTTGTACTGCCATGTTTTGTCTCTGACCAAAGAAATCTAATTTCCACCTCTCATGGTCTATAAATATGAACATCAGTATGTCAGTGTTGCAGGCTTACTCCAATTATATGAACAGGAAATTTAGCAAAGGTGAGGATGAGTATATTTGATTAAGCTATTCATTGTTTTATGGAAGGTGTGAAAATAAAGGACTTTCGACGTGGGATTTGAATTTGACAGAGACAATTTGGTAAGAGGCTTTATGTGTTTAGCCTCACACTAGAGTGAGAGATGGGAAAAAACAGAACGGTTCTTTAAATTAATTCCTTTTAAAAAATGAATTCTCTTGACTTCCAGCTCTAGTTATGATTGAGTGCCTGACATTGGACTCACCTTCCTGCTGTAAACAACAATAGAAGCTAGACAATTGTATAAGACAACAACTGCGGGCTTTGAACAGAAACCAAGGCAGGGTTATTACCCTTCAGAAAAGGGAAGCGCATGAGGTCAGCCTTGCATTCATCCCAGCACAGGGACGTGGAGCCCAGGCAGGGAGCAGCAACGTCTCTGGGCAGAGGAAACAGAGGTCAGAGCGCAAGCCCTCTAACACTGCTGGCTGTGGAGGGCAAGGTGCCTGGGAGGAGGGAGTTGCAGAGAAGGAATCCTCCACCATTGCATCCAAACTTCCCCTGAGTACTTGGCCCACTGGTAAGCTGTGTATGAGCAGGGCAAGGCTCCAGGAGACCCAGCAGAGAACAGTTTCCAGGAGGTGATTGCCAAACAGACTTCAGAGGCTTCACTATCAGGGGAAGGAGACAGGGGAGGGTAGGCCCAGCCTAATGCAGAATGTATAAACATTCATGAATACGGAGGCACGCATGGAGACCCCAGAAAGGTCACACCCCGGGATTGAGGACCATGAAATACCAACGTCAACAGAAGTTTGGATTCCAGTCCACGTGGAGGACTTGGAGGCGTCAAGTCTTCAGTGGAAGAAGTAACTGCGGATGTGGTAGAAATAGCAAGAGAACTGGAATTAGAAGTGGAATCTGAAGACAGGACTGAATGGCTGCAGTCTCAGGATAGAACTTAATGGATGAGGAGCTGCTTCTCATGGGTGAGCAAAGAAGGCGGTTTCTTGAGATGGAATCCACTTCCGGCGAAGATGCTGTGAAGATGGTTGGAATGACAACAAAGGATTTAGAATATGACACAAAGTTAGTTGATAAAGCAGCAGCAGGGTTTGAAAGGATAGATTCCAATCTTGAAAGACTAAAAGATAGATTTCCAATTTTGAAAATGCCATGAAACAGCCTCACATGCTGCAGAGAAATCGTTTACGAAAGGAAGAGTCAGTCATTGTGGCAAACTTTGTTGTTGTCGTACTTGAAGAAATTGCCACAGCCACCCCACCCTTCAGTCATTACTGCCCTGATCAGTCAGCAGCCATCAACGTCAAACAAGACCATCCACCAGCAAAAAGTTGATGACTCACTAAAAGCTCATGTGATGGTTAGCATCTTTTAGCAGCAAAGTATTTTTTACTTAATGTACATTGTTTTTTAGACATGATACTAACTGCACACTTAATAGACTATAGTGTAAATAAGCATAACTTATCTGTGCACTGGGAAACCAAAAAAATCACTTGAATCTTTATTGTTTTATTCACTTTATTGTGGTGGTCTGGAACTAAACCCATAGTACCTCTGGTATGCCTATATACTGCAAACTATGAACATTGTGAGAAGATCTAGCAAAGACCTAAATAAAATGAAACGTGTAATGGTCATTGAATAAAAAATTTGATATTATTAAGATGGCAGTTTTCCCCAATTTGACCTATAGATTCAACGTAGTCCTTTTTTTAAAATTTCATTAAATTTTTTTAATGTTTATTTATTTTTGAGAGAGAGAAAGAGTGCGCATGTGCACAGAAGTGGGAGAGGGGCAGAGAGAGGGAAACACAGAATCTGAAGCAGGCTCCAGCCTCTGAGCTGGAGTACAGAGCCCGATGAGGTGCTCGAACTCACAAACCATGAGATCATGACCTGAGCCAAAGTCGTACGCTTACTTGACTGAGCCACCCAGGCACCTTAGATTCAACACAGTTCTAATCAAATTCCCAAGTAGCATTTTTTGGCTAATCAACAAGCTGATTCTACAATTTATATGGAAACCCAAAGGACCTAGCAGAAACAATCTTGAAAAAGAAAACAAAAGTGAAGGACTTACACTACCTGATTATAATGTTACAATAATCAAGTACAAGAGGGGTGTTGGTACCTTAGTAAACTACAGATCAATGTAACAGTATAGAGAATACAGAAACTAATCCACATGTATACAATAATTGTTTTTTGACAAAAGATTCAAGGTCATTCATTAGAAAATGAAAATCTTTTTTAACAAAAAGTATAGGTACAACTGGGTATCTGCATGGAAAAAAATAACCTTGGCCTTTGTCTCACAGCATAAACAAACATTAATTTGGAGTGGATCAGAGATCTAAACATAAAATCTAAATTTTAAAGCTTTTAAAAGGAAACACAGAAGAATATCTTCATGAGCTTGGAGTAGGCAGATATTTTGGATGGAATACAGAAACACTAGCCATAAAATTAAAACTCATGAGTTGGACTTCATAAAAAGTAAAAATTTCACCATTAAGATAATAAAAAGGCAAGACACAGAGTGGCTGAATACATTCTCAAGGTATACGTTTAAAAAGGACCTGAATCCAGAATATATGAAGAACTCTCAAATCAAGTAGACACCTGACAAAAGAAGAGGTACGAATGGCCAATAAGCACGTAAAAGAAGCTTATATCATTAATCAGAGATATGCACTCTAAAAACATAAAGACTATGTCATACCCTATAGAATAACTAAAATTTAAAGGAATGACAATAGGTCCATACCCCTTGCTCTGTCCCTTCACTTCCCAAATGATTCAGTCCTAAAATCATTGTGTGGAACAGAGCAAGGTAGGTGCCACATGATGGAGATTTGGGGGAAGGGGCAGCCTCATTGGGTTAGAACAGTGTATCAGGACTCTAGCAGGGTGAGGGGGCAAGCATGTTTAGGAACAGTTCAACATGGCATATTAGAGCATAAGCAACTTGGGACAGGTGGTCACACAGAGGGAAGCCCGGTATTAGATGTCAGAGGCTGAAGAGGAAGAGCCCAGAGTCCATAATGGGAGATAGCCTAACATGGGGAGTTAGAGCCCAAGCTGAGTGAGAAGGTATCCGTGTGAGGGTGACCCAGCATGGAAGTCAGAGCCTAAGTGGACTAAGGAGGTCATCCACTTGGACAGGTGGCCCAAAGCAGGGTCTCAGAACCTGAGCAAGGAGAGGAGGGTATCCTGGTAGAAATAGTGAGAAGGGTGACCACACTGGGGAGGAGATAGCAGTGGACATGGGAGATTGGATATATTCGGTGTATTGATCAAATAAATGAATATAATGATAACATATGTCAGAGAAAAGAGCTAAAAATATGGAAAGTGGAAAAACAAAAGTGAACCCCACCATATGAGTTGTGTTAAAATTGGAAGTATTGGTGTAGACTCATGGTTTTCAATCAATGTAAAGGGGGTATAGAAATAAACATAGATGTAAGTGTGTGCATAGGTGTGTGTGTGTGTGTGTGTGTGTGTGTGTGTGTGTGTGTGTATGTATCCATCCACATATTCCCTAGTTTTCTCCTGAGAGAGGCCTTGGAGCAGTGATATGCTAATAACAATGAGCACATGAAGTGCCTAAATCTTGGTTTCTAAATACCATCTTCCATTAAAAGAAACAAAGACTCCTTGGATAAATGGCTGATTCCAGAGGTAGGCAGAAGAAGTTCACGGCAATAGTGAATGTTCTTGTGCCAGAAAGCAGAGAATTGTTCCAAGAATGATAGGGACATTTCAAAAGGACACAGAAGTCACTTTATAGGGCCAAATATGGTACAAATTGAGTATCAAAATAAACAATGATAGTAAGAGGTTATTACCTACTGAAGAACATTGGAAAACACAAGTCCATGCAGATATAAATTAATAAATGAACAAACTGAAAGTTTGCAAAGCAATTAGTTACCTAATATCAGAGTACTTCCCTACAAAAATATAAATTGCAAAGAGAAAAGAGTAACTTTATATTGGAGAAGACATGTAGACGCCACCTTATTCAAATGATCAGAGTCAATATTATCAGTAAGGACAAATTAAAGTCACGTACCTTCTATGATAATCTTGCCAAAGATGTATAACATGGATACGATTATGAAGAAACATCAAACAGCCCCCAAATTTGAGGCCATTCTACAATATAATTGGCTTGGAAACTTTAAATCTTTAGGAAAGGCAACCTGAGAAAAGTTCCCGTTTAATGAAGACTAAAGAAATTTGACAATTAAATGCACCATATACTTTTTGAACAGGATTCTTTTACTAGAAAGAACATTATTAGGACAATTGTTAAAGCTTGAATAGTGTCTGAGGATTAGATCTCTGCAGTGCACCAAGATTAACTCCCTAATTTTGATTGTCATGTAGAAGAATGTCCTTGATTGTGTAAAATACACACTAAAGAATTAGGGGAACATGGAGCATCACATTGGCAAAGGAAAATGTTCTTTGTACAGTAGCTGCAACTTTTGTGACTGTGCTACAACTTTAACAAAATATATTAAAAGTATGATCACACACACGTACAAGATAAGATCGAGTTTTGGCAAGGATGTGGATCAGCTGTTCCCTACTGTGGGTGGATGGTTAAATGGTACAGCCACTTTGGAAAAGTGTATGTCAGTTTCTTATACCATCAAAGTTACACCTACCCTATGCCCCCATAATTCCACTCCTCGAAGTGCCCATAAAAAGCCTTTTATTAGAATGTTCTTAAGCAGATTAATTTGACATAGCCCCAAACTGAAAGAACCCATGTGTCCATCAATAGGTGAATGGATAAATAAATTGTGATTTATCCACGCATTGGAAAACTTCAGCTATAAATAGAACTGCTGATACACAGAATAACGTGAATGACTCTCAAAAGAATTATGTTGAGGGGTACCTGGGTGGCTCAGTCAGTTAAGCATCGACTTCGGCTCAGGTCATGGGCTCATGGTTCATGAGTTTGAGTTCCGCGACCGGATCTGTGCTGACAGCTCAGAGCCAGGAGCCTGCTTCGGGATTTTGTTTCTCCCTCTCTCTCTCTGCCCCACCCAACCCCCCTTGTGCTCTCTCTCTCAAAAGTAAACATAAAAAAAAAAAAAAAAGAATTATGTTGAGTGAAAGAAGCCAGACACCGTCAATTTATACTTATGATTCCACTTATATTTAGTTTAAGAAGAGTCAAAACAAAACCAAAGAAATTGAAATTAGAATAGTTATTGCTTTGGGAAAATAAAGATTGACTGGAAAGGGACAGGAGAGAACTTTTTGGGTGCAGAAATGTTTTATAGTTTGATTGGCTGATGGTTATATGTGCATGTGTATGTGTCAAAACTGATCGAACTGTACATTTAAGATCTATGCATATTATTTTTATAATCTATACCTCAATTTAAAAAGCTACATTTAAAAAAATTCACTAAATCATCAGCAGTGGTTACTCTAAGGAGTGGGATTCTTTCATTTTCCACATAGTGCATTTCTGAGGTGTTTGAACTCTCTTCAACATGCATGTGTTAGTTATTTAAAAGAACCACATTTAGAATCCAAAAATATAACTACATAAATGTAGGATTTGTCCAAAGGGTGCTCAAGCAACTAGTTGTTTCAGGAGGAAGTTAAGTTAGACCTTCTTCTGTAGTTTATACCCTGCCCCCAAGTTCAGGTAAGTGAAAGAGGTAATTAATGTATAAAGTCAAGCCATAATTTTAAATCAAGCCATAAATAACAGAAAATAGAGGTTAGCATTTATTTCTGAATGGCAAATAAACTAATATTGAAAGCAGTGTTAGGAACTCTAAAGGAATAGATTTTTGCTACACAAAAATATTAAGATACATAATAAAATTATATGCGAACAAAATTAAACACAACAGGAAGTTGGGGGAATTTACAAAAATACAGTGTTTGACAGATTTATAGGCAAAGCATGTGAATTCTAGAAAGGAAGGAAGAATAGAAGGGATGAAGGAGGGAGGAAAAGAGAAAAAAAGGAAGGAAAGAAAGAAAAAAGGGAAGGGATAAAAGAGAGGAGAAGAGAAGGGAGGGTAGGGGAGGAGAAAGGAGGAAGGAGGGGGAAGGGAGGGATAGGAGTTAGGAAGGGAAGGAAGAGGAGGAGGAACACAATGGCTAATCAACAAGTGAATAAAAACTAAACCTGAAATTTTACCTATCCAATTAGCAAACATTATTGTACATTCTAGTATTTGATGGCAGGCATAGGCAGGCAAGACAAATTCTTGGTCACTACTTGTAGGAGTGTAAATTGCTATATTTCTGAAAACCAATCTAACAATGTGTATTCATAATCGTTAATATGTTTATATTCTTTGAACCAGAAATAGCACTTTTTGGAATCTTTCTAAAGGAAATAATCATAAGAGTCACTCTTTTCAGGATTATTCGTAATCGCCCAAATGATTTTAAATAATAACCCAAATGCCAACAGTATGGGACTAATTTGTTATATCATAGGATATCTGTTTGATGGATTATTATTCTACCATTAAATAAAGCTTACAGTGAGTTTTCAACAACTCTTTTTTTTTTACTTTTTTTTTTTTTTAATGCTCATAATAAATTAAGACTAGCAAGGCTGACTCCAGTTTGCCTCCAAAACAGAAATTTCCCACTGGTGCAAAAACACTGTCTCTAGACACACCACATCCCCCCTCATTATATTGTAAATATATTAAACGTTAAATGGTACCTCTGCCCCATATGTACTATTCAGGGTTTGTTCAGGACAACACAAGCCACTTCACGTCTTCTGGGTCTACAGGTTTAACACAGCAGTAGGGGTTTACACGGTTGTTGGATGAGCAGGGAGGGAGCAGAGCTGGGGCAACTGCTGCGAAGGCACAGGTGGACGCTGGAGGTCTCAGCGGAAGCAGGGGTTCCCCGAGAGCTTGCCGGACAGCCTCGGTGACGCGCATCTGCTCAGCATCTGGCTGTCACCACCTCTGGAGAATAACAGGTTCCCTTTCCCTTCTACCTGCCAAATTTCCCCTGAATTCCTTTCATGCAAACGCCAACCTCCAAGTGGGGGCATTCTGGGAAATGTAGTTCCTGGCTGCTCTGCATTGCGGAAAAGGGGTGGGAGGGATGCTGTGCTGAACAGTCTATCTGGCACTAGGTACCAAGTCCGAGGATTGTCCTCACACTCACCTGTCCGAGTCGGCAAGTAGTCAGGAGGCCACAGGCGTTAGGGTTGAATAAAAAAAGAATTTGGATTAGAGATAACAGAAGTTGAATTATATATGTTCTTATTAAAATAGCTCATTTTTCACACATGAGGCATTTCTAGCTCATTTTATTACAAATTGGCAAAGCAAAACAAAGCACCAAGCTGTATGAGTGAAGCCAATTTACAGATCCTCTTTAGAAAAATTAGAAAATGGCATTAATAAAACTACTCAAAAAACTATTCAAAACCCTCATACACTGGTAGGAATGTAAAATGTTGCAGCCACTGGGGAAAACAGTAAAAAGCTAAGCATATTACTCAAAAAAATTTTTAGGGGTGCCTGGATGGCTCAGTTGGTTAAGCGTCCGACTTTGGCTCAGGTCATGATCTCGCAGTTTGTGAGTTCGAGCCCCGTGTCTGGCTCTGTGCTGACAGCTCAGAGCCTGGAGCTTGCTTTAGACTGTGTGTCTCCCTCTCTCTCTGCCCCTCCCTCACTTGTGCTCTGTCTCTGTCTCTCAAAAATGAACAAATGGTAAAAAAGAAAATGTTTTTAATTTTTTAATCTTAGAAAGAAAGAAAGAAAGAAAGAAAGAAAGAAAGAAAGAAAGAAAGAAAGAAAGAAAGAAAGAAAGAGAAAGAGGCACCTGGCTTGCTCAGTTGGTAGAGCATGTGACTCTTGATCTCAGGGTTATAGGTTCAAGCCCCATACTGGATACAGAGATTATTTAAAAATTAAAAAAAAATCTTTTCTCAAAGAAGTTAAGCCTAGAATGACCATATAACCCAGCAATTCCACTCCTCGGTGTATAGTCAAGAAAAATATAAATATATGCTCAATATGCTCACACAAAAACTTACACACTAATGTTCATGGCAGCATTTTTCTTACAAGCCAAAAATGGAAACAAGCCAAATATCCACCAACTAACTAATATACAAGCCAAATATCCACCAACTTACTAATATAATGACTTATACTAATGAATAAACAAATGTGGTATATCCATACAATGGAATACTGTTTGGCCCTGAAAAGGAACGAAATAACTGACACGTGCCAACACGGATGAACTTTGAAAATACTATGCAGTGTGACAGACATAAAAGCTATAGGCTTTATTGTATCCTTTGTATAAAATGTCCAGAAGAGGGAAATGTATAGAGATAGAAAGTAGATTCAGCGCTGAGGAGAAACGGGGACTGGAGAGCGACTGCTGGCAGTAATTGCTAGTAATCGCTAATACCAGGTTTCTTTGGGCAGTGATAAGAATGTTCCAAAACTACAGGGGGTGACAGCACTATGTCTCTGTGACACACTACAAATGTGTCACACTACTGTGATACACTACAAATCGCTGAGTTTGCAAAACTTGCGGCAAAATATACGTAAAATAAAATGTATCATTTCGGGGCGCCTGGGTGGCGCAGTCGGTTAAGCGTCCGACTTCAGCCAGGTCAGGATCTCGCGGTCCGTGAGTTCGAGCCCCGCGTCAGGCTCTGGGCTGATGGCTCAGAGCCTGGAGCCTGTTTCCGATTCTGTGTCTCCCTCTCTCTCTGCCCCTCCCCTGTGCATGCTCTGTCTCTCTCTGTCCCCAAAATAAATAAATGTTGAAAAAAAAATTAAAAAAAAAATGTATCATTTCAACAGCGCTTAGGTGTGTGGGTTCTGTGGCGTTAAGCACGTTCCTGTCGCTGAGCAACCATCACCTGCATCCGTTTCCGGAACTCTTTCTGTTTTGCAAAAACCGAAACTCCGTGTCCCATTAAACAATAACCCTCCGCTCTCTCCTCTCCCAGTCCTGAGCTGGACTTCTTGAGGGTCCTGGTGTAAATGGACTCATACTCTTTATCTTTTTGTGACAGGTTCATTTCACTGAGCGTGGTGTCCTCACGTTTCATCCATCTTGGAGCATGTGGCAGAATATCCTTCCTTTTCAAGGCAAGATAATATTATGTTTATCCCTTCATCTGTTGACAAACACTTAGGTTTCTTCCATTCTCTGGCTATTGTGAATAATGCTACGATGAACATGGTTGTTCAAATGCCTTTTTTTCTCCCCCAACACCCTGCTTTCAATACTTAGGAGTATATACCTAAGACTGGAATTGCTGGGTCATATGGAGGTTCTGTTTTTAATTTTTTTTTAACGTTTATTTATTTTTGACAGAGACAGGGAGAGAGACAGAGCATGAGTTGGGGAGGGGCAGAGAGAGGGAGACAGAGAATCGGAAGCAGGCTCCAGGCTCCGAGCTGTCAGCACAGAGCCCGACGTGGGGCTCAAACCCACAGGTGGAGAGATCATGACCTGAGCTGAAGTCAAGCACTTAACCGACTGAGCCACCCAGGTGCCCCTCTTATGATAGCCATCTTAACAGATGTAAAATGGTATCTCACCGTGGATTTTTTTTTTTTTTTTTTACAGTTCACAAATTTGTGTGTCATCTTTGTGCAGGGGCCATACCAATCTGCTCTGTATTGTTCCAGTTTTAGTATGTGTGCTGCTGAAGGGAGCACTCATTGTGGTTTCAATATGCATTTTGAATTATTCACTTTTTAAGGGGTAATTTTATGGTATGTGAATTACATCTCAATTTAAAACAACTATTCATTGAGAGGCCTTGTGCACTGAGCATACCTAATGTCCGGATCTTGGCTTCTATGTTTCTTCACTAAAAGAAACCTGATCTGTGGTGAAAGGACAAAGTGAGCCTGGGATATTAAGCAAGGAAGTGCTTAAACAGGGATGCGGCCTGTCTAAAGGACACTGGCCAAATTGGGGACAGACTGAGCATCAAAATGAGTAATGACTACACTTGATTGTAAAATATGGCATAAATAACAATCCATGAACTCATGGCAATAGAAAGGGAGAGAAAGAGAGAAAACAGTGATTCTTTATAGAAGAGTCCCAGCTAATAGACGTAAAAGGAATTAGAGAATTTAGAAATCACCATTTTGCAACTCCTAACGAAATAATCGGTTCAAGCAAGGGTTCGGTAATAGGTGCTAGAACCATTAAGTGAACAACTATTAGGAAACCGAATATTCACATGGTGGCATCTCCCAGATTACTTTTAATTACAGATGGAAACATACACCTTTGCAGTGGAGAAATCTGGCAATTACTACTTTAAACACGCGGTCAATTTAAACATCATGAATGGTAGAAAAACTTGACCTCTGTGCTTCCGAATATGACGCAGTGGTAAGTATACAACATCAGCTATTATTCTTACTAAAATGTGTGGCCTGAATGTAATCAGCTTTCTCTAGACCTGATCTTCATTTTCCAGTAATTCAGCAGATAGTGGGACTATTCTCTAAGACAGATGACCTAAAATCTTCAAAAAGTTAGGGCCATTAAAAAAAAAAAAAAAAAAAAGGAAAGAAGCAACAGCAGCAAAGGGACTGCTGTAGATTAAAAGACACTGAGGAGGGGCGCCTGGGGAGCCCCTGGGGGCACTCAGTTGGTTGAGCCTCCAGCTCTTGGTTTTGGCTCTGATCATGGTCTCATGGTTTGTGGGGTAGAGCCCGGCATCCGGCTCCGTGCTGTCAGTGCAGAGCCTGCTTGGGATTTTCTACCTTTCTCTATGTTCCTCCCTGACTCACGCTGCCCCTGTCTCTCTCAAAATAAATAAATAAACTTTACAAACAAAACTAAACAAAACAAAAAAACCGAGGGGCACCGGAGGGCTCAGCCTGTTGAACGTCTGACTTGGGCTCAGGGACCCTCTGTTCCCCTCTCTCTGCCCCCCCTCCCCCCCCCCCCCCCCCCCCCCCCCGCTCACTCTCTGTCTCAAAAATAAACAAAAAAAGACACTTAAGAGACCTAATTAAACAATAGCAGCAACAACAAAACTTCACACCTGTTCAGTAAGGGTCTATTGCTGGCTGCATGTAGATTTTGTAAACTGGTGTTAAAATCAGGGACGCACATTATCACGCTAAAATACTTATTATTAAAACTTGTTAACGAATGGAGATTTTCATGGCAAATCTCTTTCGTATTCCCTCCCCTGTGGGAAAAGAAATCATAATCACAGAAATGGCTGCCCTTGAAAGTATGTAACACAGCATGTGCTTCAAGATATTTGTATGATTTATCACGAAATCACAGATTCAGCATGGAAGAAAAGAGAAATGTACGGAACAACTTCTCGTTTCACTGAGCATGCAAACCCTTTCCACCTGTTAACGTCATTAACTGCAGTATGGGCCACTATAACATAACATTTCTAGACAAATGGAGCTTTTTAAATAGCACTGCCCAATGGAAATATAATGTGAGCCACAAATGTAAACCCATGTATAATTTTACCTTTTTTAATAGTCATGTTAAAAAAAAAAGTAAAAAGAAGTAGGCAAAATTCACTTTAACAATATATTTTACTTAACCCAATACATTCAAAACATTATAATTTCACTAAGTAATCGATATAAAAATTATTAAAAAGACATTTTACATTGTTTTATTGTACTGCCTTTGAAATCGGTATATAATTTGCACTTCTAGCACATTTCAATTTGGACTGACCACATTTCATACACATATAAGTTGGACAGTACAGGCCTAGAGTGTAAATACTGAAATACTGAGTCTAAACAGAACTGGTTTTAAGTGCTATAAATGAACAGTGTCAAATACAAAACTTTTTCCTAATTATATACATTTGATTTGCTTTTGCACTAGAAATTTTTTCAGGGATGAAAAAAAAAATAAGCCGAAAAATTCTGTTAACCAAGCACGTGACTAATATTTTTGTATTTAGGGTAAAAGAGTGGAAATAACAGTGGGGGGGGGGGAAGAACCTCCAATTTTATACATACACATTCAAAGTCATTAAGCACTAAATTACCTTATAATGCAGTTTACCCAGAGTATCTGGATGCAAGGGACATAAATGTTCCAAATTCTCCCGCCAAGCCAGCCTTAGTTATTTTCCTCTTAGGTTTCCATCACCCAGACCTTAATGCACCAGCACCTGGGCTGATGCAGTTTCTCTCTGCTCTGTTCCGGAAGTTGTTCCAGCCCTGCCTCACAGACACCACCAGATCTGTCCTCCTCTTCCACGTCCCCGCCTCACAGACTGATGCTCCTGTAGGTGCAGCATCCTTCCAGCCATCCTGGATGGAAGGTTTCTGTTATCAGGCTTAACCCCGTCTTTCCATCTTGAATGCCATCCACCTTCCCCCAGTAGCCCAGGCTTGCCCTTGATGTTGCACTTTCTATCTCCCCTCTATCTCTATGCTCCCCTCCCTCTACATCCCCTCTATGCTCCCCTCCCTCTATCTGGCAAGTTGAGTCCTAGCTGCCTTTCCCTGCCTGGTATAAATTTCAAGTCTTTCAAGGAAGCTTTGCTGTCCTGCCTGCCAGCAAGCTACTCTCACCCCTTGTGACCACACTGAGTTGCTTGTTGTCCACTGCCATTCACTCTCGTGACCGTCCCCAAGGGTATCTTACCTTGCTTGTGAGCCCGCAGGGCCAGATCACTGAGTGCTGCAGATTGTTGCCTCACACTGGCCTCAGCCCCCTGCATGGGGCTGCAGTGGGCACTCGGGTATAGAATTGCCCCCTTCCCCTGCCCCCGGAAGCCTTCTCCACAGTTCACAGATGCCTACAAAGTCCGAAGACATGCATAATTCTTACACTTCAAAACATATGTGTGAGACTCATGGCTACTTTTGGACAGAGCGAAGATCAGGGCCTTGGAAGATATTTGCCCCTTGTGTTATTCTTAGTTTTTTACCCTGTTGTGTATCCACGCCTGCTGCAACATGACTTTGTCGCTCCTCCTGTCGAGAGATGGACCCCACTTCCCCAGCCTTGAATCTGGGCTGGCCGTGTGACTTGCTTTGGCCATTAGAATAAGGCAGAAGAGAGAAAGTGCCTGTGGGACCCTAGGCCTCCAAGTAAACCAGGATCCGTGTGGACACAGTGGGAAGAGAGGGGGGTCAGGGGTCTGCCCTCCCCCTCCCACCGTATGCCAGTCTGGCTCTGCCAGTAATGAAGGAAGATACCTAAGGGCAAGGCCTTTCACCTCCCGGACCTCGGTTTCCTCATCTACCAAATGAAGAGATCCAACCAGGATAATGCTAGAGTCTTCTAGATCTTTATCATTTCGTGCTCATGAAAACTATTTACACATGTGTATTATGTACAGCCATTCTCACCCAACTGGACTCCTGAATTAAATTTTTGCCAGCCATTGTAGAAAACGAGAGTACCCTCTATGCGGAGCAGATAATGCAGACAGGGTGTTCAATGTCTTAGCAATCACCGAAATCTTAAACCATCTTTGAAAATAGTCACTAGAATTAGTCACTAATTCTCCAAGTGCTTTCACGTACCATTGTCTTATCTCGTTCTTCCAACCCTGCAAGATGGTTATCTGTTTCTTGTTTCTTTTCGGGAAACAAACCCCCTATTGGTGAAACTGCTGGGGGTCGCACAGTTAGTGCATGGGGGGTAGCGCTGAGATTTAGACCTTGGTCCTGCCCAGAGTCCATACCGTGCCTGCCAGGCTGCACTGTCTTGCAACAATTGAGGTGGCTCAAAATGAGACATAGAAGTTAGTGCATAACTACCTTCTTGCATTCTGGTGTGAAGACAAATGTGGTAAAACACTTTTATTTTTTTTATTATTTTTTCAATTTTATTTTTGAGAGAGAGAGAGGAAAAGACAGGGGGAGGGCCAGAGAGAGAAGGAGGCACAGAATCCAAAGCAGGCTCCAGGCTCCGAGCTGTCAGCACAGAGCCCGACGCAGGGCTCGAACTCATGGCCCACGAGATCATGACCTGCGCCAAAGTAGGACTCTTAACGGACTGAGCCACCCAGGCACCCCTACTAAAACACTTTTAGAGCTGGCAATTTTTTTTATACCTTCATCCTTTTCTTTCAGAGTTTATGCCTAGGGGCAAGGCCTCAGTTAGACCTTTCTGTTTAATTTGCGTTTCTCTGGTACAGTTCCTCCCGTTAGAGCCTGTCATCGGCAGGGATTCACATTTCACAGAACAGCACTCACATTTACAACGTGGATGTTATATCACAATGTGATGATATCTCTACTTACAAGGTACACTGACAAGAATGGGGGGGGGGAGTTGTTTTTCTTATGATTTTAAATTTGTGGCCCTTTACTGGATACCAGTGCTGATAGAGCATTGTTAATTAATAGCCTTACAATCCTTCCGGGTATCTAACAAATAACAAACTGTAAAGAATCACATGTTTTGTATTTTGAAAAAGGTCATGTTCGTTATGCATAAACATTTAAAATATGCTCTAATTTGGTTAACTCCAGCTTGAAATTTCTGCATTTTATAATACAGCCTCGATGAAAGGAAGAAATGGGCTACATACTGAGAACAACATTTTCCACTCACATCTGAGCCCTTCAGGGTACAGAGAACCCGAATCGGATAGGATGGCTGGTTTCATGTTCTTTCTAGAGACGAACAGAATACATCTAATTTCCTCCAGCACCTAAAGAGGGAATTACTCTAGAAGGGTGGCTGGCGGTCTACACACGCTCCCGTCCTTTCCCCTGAAACGACACGGGACACTAGCGACTTACCAACTCGAAGGAACATGAAACAAAAAGCGAAAACACAAAAACCAAAGGTAGACGTCTGCTTCTAGCTAGGACAGAGTAGCTGGTATCAGATATATTCCGCTGAGAACCGCTACGAAAACCACATTTTTAAAAAAGCTGCTTTTGGGGGCGCCTGGGTGACTCCTGATTTTGGCTCGGGTCATGATCCCACATCTCATGAGACTGAGCCCCCCTCCCCCCACCGCCCGCACAGCACGGAGCCTGCTTAGGCTTCTCTCTGCCGCTCTCCAATGCGTGCATGCGGGCATGTGTTCTCTCTCTCCCTCTCGCAAAGTAAATAAATAAACGTTATTAATTAATTAATTATTTATTTATTAAAAAGCTGCTTTGTGACTGCATTGGAGGGTAAAGCAAGCCCGCTGGCGCCTGGAGGAACAACATCCTACAGCCAGGAGAAGCGCAGCGACTGGGACCTACACTTTTAGCAGCGTTCCCCCTCGAGGTGCGTTGCCAGTTCGCGGTTCTGGCGATAGAGACTGCAAAGCAGCAGCGCAGCACCTGCAGCAAACTTAGCAGGTTATGGAGGCAAAAGTTGGAGCACAGGGCTGTCGTAAGGTAGCCGGGATTTGAGGCGTGAAGACCCCGGAAAAAAGGGAAATACCAAGAAGCGAGCCTGAAATTGTATTTATCATCCCATCTCCAGACATTTGTTGACACCTAAATTGAACTCATGAGACGCCAAGAAAATTAACAGGCAGTTGCTAAGGGGCTAAAAAGCTAAGCAGAGATTTTGGCAATCTCGCCAAAGGAGACAAATATGGGAATTTAAAATCCACCAAGGTAAAACCCAGGCCCTCCCGCTGAGACTCATGGATGGTCGTTGCTCTAAGGGGTGGACATAGACCAGCTTCAACTCGACCAAGGTGGTCTGTCTGAATCTCTCTGTCTGCCAGGATGAGGAGGGCATCCATGTGGGCGGGTGGCCCAAGGCAGAGTACAGGAGCCAGAGCACCATAAGAGGGGCTCCTGGGTGGCTCAGTGGGTTAAGCATCCGACTCTTGATTTCAGCACAGGTCGGGATCTCATGGTTCGTGAGTTCAAGCCCTACACTGGGCTCTGTGCTGACAGTGGGGAGCCTGCTTGGGGTTCCCTCTCTCCTTCTCTCTATGCCCTTCGAAGCCCTGCTTGCTCGCTCTCTCTCTCTCTCTCAAAATAAACTTAAAAAAAAAAAACACACCATAAGAAGGGGTATTGCATAACAGGGATGCCCAGCACAGTGTGAGAAGGATAGTCATGTGGCAGGGGAGGGGCAGACTGGCACAGGAAGTGCGTTCACAAGTCGGGGTGGCCCATGCTGGAGACTCAAAGCCCAAGCAAGGTGAAGAGGAGATCCCCATAGAGACAAGGGCTATCGGGGGGTGTCAGATACTGAGCAGGTTGGGGGCGCTCAGGAGGCCCCGAGTGGGGTGTCAGAACCCGCCCAGGAGAAAGAAGGGCATCCATCTAGAAGGCCAGCCTGGTATTGGATGTCGGATCCCAAGCAGGGTAAGGACGAGTGCTTATGCAGTGGGCTCGTCCAATGTGAGAAGCTGAAGCCCGGATGGGAATTTTGCGTGAGTGAGGGGTTGGTGGCAGTGATGTGAAATTGGTTATACACCAAATAACTAAACATATTAGGGATGATGGAGCCATGCTTCTCACTGTCAGAAAAGAGTTACAAATATGGAAAAGGATACAATTTGAACGCTGTGATGTCAGACTGGAATTCAAGGTATTGGTATGAGCTTCTGGCTATCAATAGATACAGATAGAAATAAATATGGGTGGAAACACATGCCTATGTTTGTACCATATACATACATATGTACATGCACACACATGTGCCTGTTCTCTTGCTCTGTGTACTGAAAGGACCTGCAACGAGGCACATCCCCACAGGGATGAGCACAAGTGAGCCTGAGCTATCTTATGCTGGAAAGCCAGGAAGTACTCAAAAATGATGGGGATATGTCAGAGGGACGTAGATACCAGCTGAAGGACTCTCATTAGTCAAATCAGGGACAATTCGAGCCTCAAAACACATAATGATCGCAATGGATTATGACCATCTAATCAGTCAGGAAACCATGAGTTCATACTGCTATAAACAGGTGAATAAATAAATAGCAAGTATGATGAAGAACAGGATATTATATAGTTTAATATTACTTGCCCGTGAATATGAGTTGCAAAGGGCAATAGAATAACCTTAGCTGTTACACATACTGCAGAATTCCACTTATATGACATTATGGAAAGGGCAAAACTACAGGATGGAGGACAGGTCAGTGATTGGTAGGTGTTAGGAGTGGAGGGTAGACTTGACCGAAAAGGGGCAGCGTAAAGCAGTATTTTCTGGAGGGACAGACTTGTTCTGTATCTAGCCCCTGGTGGTGGTTACATGACTCCACATATTTGTCAAAACTCACCGGACTGTGCACCCAAAAACACATT
This sequence comes from Felis catus, assembly GCF_018350175.1. Taxonomy (NCBI): domain Eukaryota; kingdom Metazoa; phylum Chordata; class Mammalia; order Carnivora; family Felidae; genus Felis; species Felis catus. The sequence continues at coordinate 36,618,515 of NC_058373.1, read as the reverse complement.
TTACCGTATACAATTTTTTTTAAATGTTTATTTATTTTTGAGACAGGGAGAGACAGAGCATGAATGGGGGAGGGTCAGAGAGGGGGAGACACAGAATCTGAAACAGGCTCCAGGCTCTGAGCTGTCAGCACAGAGCCCGACGCGGGGCTCGAACTCACGGACCGCGAGATCATGACCTGAGCCAAAGTCGGCCGCTTAACCGACTGAGCCACCCAGGCGCCCCACCGTATACAATTTTTAAAAAAGAATTTTAAAGGAGTACCTTTGCGGTTGAAAAGCCTGAGAGACAACACTTTAATCAAACAAAGTGAAAATCATCAATAATGTCACCAACTGAAGCCCTGTGATACCCGAGAAGATGCAATAACCGGCTACAGATCGTGTACACGGTGTGTTACATTCAGATCTAGGTATTCCATTTGTTTTGGGGGGATTATAAGTGGCCTTGTGTTTTAAATTTTGTTTTGCACATGCTTGTTGCTAGTATATTAAAATGTGATGAACTTTTGTGTGTTGATTTTGGATCCTGGAACCTTGCCAAGGTGCTGTCTCTCAGGCTTTTCCTTGAACATTAGAACTTTATGTGACTTAACCTATGCTGGGTTTTTTCTTTCCCAGAGTACTAGATTCATTTATTGTTAAAAATCCACACTTCTCAGTACAACCTTCTTACCATTGCTTTGTTGTTGTTGTTGATGGAATGACTTTCTGTTTGTTTTATTGTGTGAGAACATTTTTTTAAAAAACACTTTATTTTTTTTTAAGTTTATTTATTTATTTTGAGAGAGAGAGAGAGAACACAAGCAGAGGAGGAACAGAGAGAGAGGGAGGGAGAGAATCCCAAGCAGGCTCCTAGCTGTCAGGGCACAGAGCCTGATGCGGGGCTCAAACTCACAACCCATGAGATCATGACCTGAGCTGAAATCAAGAGTCAGATGCTTAACCAGCTGAGCCACCCAAACGCCCCATGGTGAGAACATTTAACGTGAGATCTACTCTCTTAACGAATTTTTAAGAATATAACACAGTATTGTTATAGGCGTGATATTATATAGCAGATCTCTAGAACTGATTCATCTTGCTTCACTGAAACGTCAGGTCTGTCGAATAAGAGCTCTTTATTCCCCTCCTTCCTGTTCCTGGCAACCACCATTCAGCTTTCCATCCCTATGAGTTTATTTTAGTTTCTTCAGATGAGTGGAATCAGGCAGTGTTTGTCCTTCTGTGACTGGCTTATTTCACTTAGCATAGTGTTCTCCAAATTTGTTTACATTGTCACATACAGCAGGATTTCTTTCTATTAAAAAATTTTTTTTTAATATTTATTTATTTTTAGAGAAAGAGTGAGCAGGGGAGGGGCAGAGAGAGGGAGAGGGAGAATCCCAAGCAGGCCCCGCGCTGTCAGTGCAGAGCCCAATGCGGGACTCAAATCGTGAGATCATGACCTGAGCTGAGATCAAGAGTCAGACACTTAACTGACTGAGCCACCCAGGCACCCCATTTTCTGGTTTGTTTTTAAGTTTATTTATTTATTTTGAGGGAGAGAGAGAGTGAATGAGAGCAGGGGAGGGGCAGAGAAAAAGGGAGAGAGAATCCCAAGCAGGCTCCCTGTTGTCAGTGCAGAGCCCCTTGTGGGGCTCAAACTCAAGAACCACGAGATCATGACCTGAGCTGAAATCAAGAGTTGGATGCTTAACTGACTGAGCCACCCAGGCACCCCAATAGTAGCCATTCCAATAGAGGTGAAGGGATATCTCTTTGTTATTTTGATTTTCATTTCCCTCATCATTAGTGATGTTAGTCATCTTTTCATATACTTTTGGATATTTGTATGTCTTCTTTGTACCTATGGTGTTTTTGAAGGTTTCTCTGTCATATATTTTTCAGTGGTTGCTCTAGGTATTATGTTATACATGTATAGCTTATCACCATTCACTAGTGGGCTGAATTGTGTTCCCCCCAAATTCATATGTGGAAGCCCTACTCCCCCAATATGACTATATTTGGAGATAGGGTCTAGAGGAGGTAATCAAAGTTAAATGAGGTCATGGGGTTCAGCCCTAATTGGGTAGGACTGGTGGTCCTATAAGAAGAGGAAAAAAGATCTCCCTCTGCTTTTCTGTGGGAGCACAAAGAAGAATTATGTGAGCATACAGCAAGGGAGTGGCCATCTACAAGCCAGGGAGAGAGCTTTTACCAGGAACTGAATCAACTGGAACCCTGATCTTGGTCGCCTAGTCTCCAGAACTGTGAGAAAATAAATTTCTGTTGTTTAAACATAGTCTGTGGTATTTTATTATAGCAGCCCAAGCAGACTAAGACAATTGGTCTCAAGATTTTATGATTTTGAGTGACGTGTAGAAGGATTTAGGTCTCTCTATCCTCTTCCATATCATAGTCTTAAATATTTATTCATATGCATTAAGAACCATACCACACAGCATTTTAATTTTTGCTTCAACCATCAAACATAACTTTAATTATCAACATTTTAATTTTTTTTGTTATTCTTTTTTCATTGCTGATTTTTCAAATTTGCTCCTTTTATCATTTCCTTCCTATTGAAGAACTTTCCTTTTTTTTTTTAAGTTTATTTATTTTGAGAGAGAGAGAGAGCGCAGGAGAGGGGCAGAGAGAAAGGGAGAGAGAGAGAATCCCAAATAGGCTCTGAGTTGTCAGCACAGAGTCAATGTGGGGCTCAAACTCACAAACCGTGAGATCATGACCTGAGCCTAAACCAAGAGTTTGTTGCCTAACCGACTGAGCCAAAAAGGCACCCCTAGAACTTTCTTTATTTACTATGTTAGGGTCAATCTTCTGGTAACAACTTCTTGTAGTCTTCCTTCATCTGAGAATGTCTTGAACTGAGAATTGTCTTGTCATTACCGAAGGATATTTTGGTATTTTCTCATGATTACATTTGGGTTATGCATCTAGAATTTCTAGAATCCTAGAATTTCTGATTCTTTAAAAAAAATTTTTCCCATTTCTCCATTGAAATTCCCTATCTGTTCACCCATTTGCCCATGTTTTCTTATAGATTCTCTATCATATTTATTGTACCAATTTCAAGGTCTTTGTCAGCCAATTCCAACATACGAGTTACCTGTGGGTCTGCTGCTACTACCTCTTAATTCCAGGTCACATTTTTTGCTTCTTTGCATGTTTAATAATTTTCTTGTTGCATACTGGGCATTGTGAATAATATGCTGTAGAAACTCTGGGTTGAGTGATCTTCTTGTAAAGAGTATTATATTCTGCTATGGCAGCAGTTAAATTACTGGCAAATTACCTTGATTCTTGGGGGATTCGTTTGGCCCTTGTTCGGGTAGCTATATTCAGTTTGGCCTGTGGTCCTCAGATGTGGTCTTTACTCATAAAGTGTGGCTCTTCTGTTTTGTCAGTGGAAAGCCCAAGCCATTTACCAAATTTCTCTCTTTTGGTTGGACTTCAATGCCAAACTTAAACTCCCGGGTCCTAGGCAACTGCTAAAATCTCAGCTAAGTTCCTTAGCCTCCTCCCCCCCCCCCCAATGTTTATTTATTTTTGAGAGAGAGAGAGAGAGAGAGAGAGAGAGAGAGAGAGAGAGAAACAGACAGAGAGAGAAAGAGAGAGAGAGAGAGAGAGAGAGTAGGGGAAGGGAAGAGAGAGAGGGAGACAGAGAATCTGAACCAGGCTCCATGCTGTCAGAGCAAAACCCCATGTGGGGCTAGAACCCAGGAACCATGAGATCATGATCTGAGCCAAAGATGGACACTCAACTGACTGAGCCACCAAGTGACCCTGACCTCCTTCTTTTTGCTGGAGCTTTTTTTAGAGCTTTTCTTGGAGCTTTGTTACATGCATACGTACCTTAGGAATCAGTCAAGGATTTAAGGGAAATTTATATGAAAAATTCAGATCTTTTTCTTTTGTGGCTTTTTTTTCTTTCTGGGACTCCCCATCCTTCAATTTCCATTGTGTCTCGATCACTTCCAGAACTGGAACTGTCTTCTGGGGAAAATCTGATTCAATGTGTACATCACACAGGAGCTTCCCTTTTTCAAGGATAATATCCTTCCCATCTCTCCCTACTTTGGGTTGCTCTCCTGTGCCTTCACACAGTTGTTTTTTATATTTTGTCCAGGATTTATAATTGTTATTGGCAAGAGAGTTAATCTACAGGCCACTATCCCATTACATGAACTGGAGCTAGATAAATATGTTTTGATTCAAGGGTATTTAGAATTAACTATAAAGATGAAGAGGCAAATCAAACAAGCCGTGTTAATATTTATGTCTTAATGAATTTATTTCTGTCCGGCACTTTAGGAGTTTGTACTGTTTGATAGAATTTAGCATGCTAGGTTTGCAATTCTAACTTATAATGTGTAATTGAATAATTGGTTTAAGCTTGTCATTTAATGTTTAAATCTCATTTATTTTATAAGCAGTATGGGAAAAATTAAAGGCATTTTGACTCATCATATTTATATTTAATTGATTGAATTTGCAAATAGATACTTTGGAGAGGTTTCTCTGTAAGTCAGATATTGAAATACTTAAAAAGGAAACTGACTATATTAAATTTCAAAATTTAACTTGAAATAATTAAAGCATTTAATTACATTTATAAGAGGAACCAAAATTCATACAAGCTCCTTATTAATAATTATTAAATTTTTCTGCATTTATAAGGAAAATAAGAGAACGATTTACATTGTAAATTGAACTGGGATTTTACGTTTGTAATTTTAATAAATTGAACAATTAACTTTAAAACAGTATTCTAAGTGGGGATTTACTTAGATTAATAGACATAGATTAAGTGCATGAGTTTGAATTCTATAAGACTTGGTTACAATTGCTCTAGAACATAATTTATTTAATGTCTGTCATCCTCAATTTTTAATCTGTAAAATGGGAATAATGGTACCTCCCTAGAAGTATACATTTCAATAAATAATAATACTCATGATGCTAATAATGATTAATGATAACATATTTTCAGAGGAGAATTATAGAACAATGTGTATAGTATGATTCCAGCTCTTGGTTAAAAAAGAGATATACAAACATAGGTACTACAAAAAAAACTCCAGGAGATGTGGTGCCCAGGTGGCTCAGTTGGTTAAGCATCCAACTCTTGATTCTGGCTCAGGTCATGATCTCATGGTTGTGAGATCAAGCCCATGTCAGGCTGCTAGCTGACAGCATAGAGCTTGCTTAGGGTTTTCTCTCTCCCTCTCTCTCTGCCCCTCCCCTACTCTCTCCCTCTTTCAAAATAAATAAATAAACTAAAAAGAAAAAAGAAAAAAAAAGCTCTAGGAAAATGGGGCACCTGAGTGGCTCAGTTGCATCTGACTCTTGGTTTCAGCTCAGGTCATGATCCCAGGGTTGTGGAATTGATTCCTGTGTGGGGCTCTGTGCTAAGGGTGAAGCCTTCTTAAGATTCTCTCTCTCTTTGTCTCTCTCTCTCTCTCTCTCCTCTGCCCCTCTCCCCCACTTGCTTGCTCTCTTTCTCTCTAAAAATAAAAATTAAAACAACTTTTTTTAAATTAATAAAAACCTCCAGGAGGCTATGTGTTTGACTTTAATTTTTATACACAATTAGCTATCATTTCTAATTTTTCCACCATGTAAATATGATATTTGTGTGTGTGTGTGTGTGTGTGTGTGTGTGTGTGTATAGTCATATATAAAACTTTTAGTTGTAGCTAATTATTTTGTGGGCTGGGATCATGAGTAATTTTTACTGCTTGTTTCTTGATTTTATTTATTTTCTATGTTGAACAGATGTAATATATAATCAGAACATATACCTGAGCTTTTTAAAGTTAAGAAAAAGACATCCATCTTTCCTTGGTTTTAATCTTTCATGGAGATCTTACCACAAGGATTCAGGGAAATAGAAAGAAGTCATGCTTGGTATAATCCATCAGCATAGCCATTAAGAAATCTTTTTTTTTTTTTTTTTTTTTTTAGCACATTTGGTTTGAGATTGGGTGCAGACTGATTTCCATCCATCCACGCTTCATTCCTGCCAATAAATGTGGTCTTGCTTCACAGTGTGATGGAGGTGTGCCTTCGCCTGCCCTGGGTCCGCCAGTAGAGTGTGTGTCTGGGGAGAACCCTTGTATCCTTTCCTTTTTCCCTTTTGCCACTCAATTTCACTCTTCGTGCTCTTTTCTAAAGACCTTAAGCACTCTTGAGGCCTTCCTGATACCCCCACACCCACTCTAGGGATTTCCTAATCTGTCTCTTAAACTCCTTCCTCTCCCCAGAACCCGCATCAGAATATCCAAATGTCTACTGAACATACCCGCCTCAAACTCAGCAAACCAAACACTGAGAGAGTTTTGTACTCTACAAACCAGCTTTTTGTCCTTTTTAAAAAATAATCGTTAATGTGATCTCCAGCTGTGTATTTAAGCAGACAAACTGTATTTAACTTGAACTCACAGGTCATTTCTTCCCCAAGGTGCCTATAAGATATTCTCATCATTTGTTCATTGTCTTGAAGCAAAAGCAATACATTGTGAGCCTCAAAAATGCACTCCCCTACTGAGAAGAGGCAACCTCTTTAAAGAAGAGTCCCAAATAATCTATGTAGATACCCCATCTCTTACTCCAACTATGGCCTGCATGTAGTGACTCACTTCCAAAGAGTAGAGTATAGGAATGGAAAAAAATAATAATCTTACAGTATTAGAAGCCTTGCAAACACCTTAATCAAGTGATGAAGGTTAACATCATCAGTGATGCCAGGTAGATATCAGGTACCTCCTGGTAAGATGTGATGAGTAAGGCACTTCACCTCTGTGCTTCACCCCAAAGCCTGTATCTCCAGTCTAACCATGAGAAAGCATGTGGCAAACCCAGACTGTGGGACATTCTACAAATACCTGACCTGCACGCTTCAAAACTGTCAAGATTATTCGAAAACAAACAAATAAACACATAAACAAAAAGACTTGAGAAACCATCCCAGATCAGAGGAGACTAAGGAGACATGATAACTAATGTGATGTGGGATGCTGGACTAGATCCTGGAACAGAAAGGACACTAATGGGAAAGCTGGTGAAATCTGATAAAATCTGGAGTTTCCGTAATGATGACGTTGCCTTTCTAGTTATGACAAATGCACCATGGTAATCAAGAAGATAATATGTGAGGAAACTGAAACTGGTTAAACAAGGAATTCTCTGAACTATATGTGCAAGTTTTCTGTTAAGTCTACAATTATTCCAAAGTTAAGTTTTATTTAAAAAAAAAATCACTCCCCCGTATACTATACCCTGTGTAAAGGCCAACAGGTCAAGCATGTCTATCTGGATATAAATGGTACCTCGTTAGTTAGATACCACGTGGAATTGAGCAATACAAGCAACATAATTTATTTTTTACTTTATATTGATGATAATGGTTTGTGGAAGAGAATGCCAACTGCCTACATATCCATCCTTCACTAACAGAACCCACGTTGGTGCTCAGCTGAATGGCTACATTTACTATCTCCTTTGTAACCTCAAGTGACCCCATGACTAAGTTCTGAACAATGCAATGGAAACAGAAGTAGACGGCATTTCTGGGGAGTCTCCTTCAACAGGGTGGAAAAAGCTCCCTTCCTCTCTCCTGCGGCTGGCATGAGAATGGGAAGACCCTAAGGTGGTCTCCCAAGGCTGATGGACCCACAAGAGAACATGAGTCTGAGTCTTTGATGAAGTCTGGGAGGTGTCACACCCAATTCTGACTGATCCACATGCACATCATTTTTTAAAAGTGGGAACAATTCAAAAAAGTATATAGGTGCATACAGAAGACAATAAACATGAGCTCCAATTCCACCACCCAGAAATAGATTGTTTGGGGCCTATCCAGTATCATTTGTTGATTAAAAAAAATTTTTTTAACGTTTATTCACTTTTGAGAGAGAGACACAGAGCACGAGTGGGGGAGGGGCAGAGAGCGAGGAAGACACAGAATCTGAAGCAGGTTCTGAGGTGTCAGCACAGAGCCTTGACGTGGGGCTCGAACCCACCAACCACAAGATCGTGACCTGAACTGAAGTCTCCTAACCCAGGTGCCTCTATCTAGTATCATTTATGAGATAAATATATATTAGATTTTAAAAACCTCTGAGGGGGTGCCTGGGTGGCTCAGTCAGTGAAGTATCTGACTCTCCATTTTGGCTCAGGTCATGATCTCATGGTTCTGAAATTCAAGCCCCGAGTCGGGCTCTGCACTGACAGCACAGAGCCTGCTTGGGGTTCCCTCCTCCCTTTCTTTCCCTGCCCCTACCCCACTTGCTCTCCCTCTCAAAAAAAATAAATACACTTAAAAATTTTTTTAAAAAATGAAAAGCTCTTAGGATTCTACATAGTGAGCTATCTTTTTTAAAAGTTTGTTTATTTTTTTTTTAGTAATCTCTACACTCAGTGTGGGCTCGAATTCACAACCCTGAGATCGAGAGTCACGTGCTCTTCTGACTGAGTCAGCCAGGTGTCCCTCTATCGTATTTTTAAAATGGTTTGTTTGGGGTTTTTTTAGTGTTTGTTTATCTTTGAGACAGAGAGAGACAGAGCATGAGCAGGGGAGGGGCAGAGAGAGAGGGAGACAGAATCTGAAGCAGGCTCCAGGCTCTGAGCTGTCAGCACAGAGCCCAGCTTAGTGCTTGAACTCACGAACTGCGAGATCATGACCTGAGCTGAAGTCAGACGCTTAACCAACTGAGTCACCCAGGTGCCCCGCCCCTCTATCTTACTTTTAAAAACAATATTATATCATGGGAATTTTTTATATGTTTATTTTCTTTTTTTTTTTAATTTTTTTTAACGTTTATTTATTTTTGAGACAGAGAGAGACAGAGCATGAACGGGGGAGGGGCAGAGAGAGAGGGAGACACAGAATCGGAAGCAGGCTCCAGGCTCTGAGCCATCAGCCCAGAGCCCGACGCGGGGCTCGAACTCACAGACTGAGAGATCGTGACCTGAGCTGAAGTTGGACGCCCAACCGACTGAGCCACCCAGGCGCCCCTATGTTTATTTTCTTAAATATTGTCTTGATGTTTGTACAATATGCATTACGGTGATGAATGACTATGAGGAGTACGAATTTGGTGTTACACAGACTTGTGTTCAAGTCTCACTTGCGCTGTTGACTGTGTAACCTCAAGCAAGTTGTGCCCTCACTCTATAAAATGGAGATAAAGAGGAATTACCTTTGAGAATTATCAAGAGGATGAGGGGCGCCTGGGTGGCGCAATCGGTTAAGCGTCCGACTTCAGCCAGGTCACGATCTCGCGGTCCGTGAGTTCGAGCCCCGCGTCAGGCTCTGGGCTGATGGCTCAGAGCCTGGAGCCTGTTTCCGATTCTGTGTCTCCCTCTCTCTCTGCCCCTTCCCCATTCGTGCTCTGTCTCTCTCTGTCCCAAAAATAAATAAAAAAAAAAAACGAAAAAGAAAAAAAAAAAAGAAAAAAGAGGATGAAATGAATTAATGCATGCAAAATCTCCAGCACAGGGTCTGGATCTTAGTAAGGTCTTAATAAAAATAAACTATGGTGATTATTATCATTCTCTACCCAGTTCCCTCTTCTTGGGCAGTTAACCTGTCAGGATCTAATTAAGAAGTAGAAACTGCACAGGAGAACTTAAAACAGAAGGAATTTAATGCAGGGAATTGGCTACGCTGCATTAGGTGATAGGAACGCTGAGAAATCAAACAGGAAATTAACCCAAAGATTAGCAACAGCAAGAAGGCACTACCACTGTTCAGTGAAAGGAGAGAGGGAAATGGCAGTGGAAGCGGAGCCTAAGGGCAGGGTCACAAGGTGAAGCCAGAATCGTGGTGGATCTTTCCTATGGGAGCCACAATCATGGAGGAAGTTCAGCTACTTCTGGAGATGCCATTAGAGGTGAAAAGCGTAGGGAGAAAGACTCTGGATTCTCCCTTTCTCCCACCTCATATCTCTTTCCAGACCCTCTCATTGGCCAGACCCATCTAGGGGTCTGGGAAACAGAGTCTTCAGGGATCAGTTTTGGGGTACAGAGCAGAGAAGGGGAAGAGGATCTGGATGGAATGGATCCAATGGAAACAGATCAAGGACTAGCACAGTCTACCCCTTTTACTATGCAGTATCCATTCTCACTGACCCCCCCCCCCCCACCATATCTCACAACTTCATATTTGAAATGCCTATCTCCTACACTTGGTTTCTCCTTCCCTCCAATGAGAGGACTTGTAAATCCCACTAGTCATCATAGTCACGTTGGGTCTAAGATCTCTGGGAGCATTTCAGTCCTCCCCATTTAGTTTGGATGTGGCTTGTCATGGCCTAGTGAATTCATTGTGAAACTAAGCACCAACAACATTCCTCATATAAAATACCAGGGGAAGAGGGATGGGGGGAAAGAGATATCAATGGTTAATACAAACCAAAAAGTATGTACTGATCTTTCAGTTCTCATTTCTATACCTGGTCACAAGGCCATCACCGATCACATACCATTTTGTCATTGATATTTTATTCCACCACCCATTCCATCTTACCCTGGCCCTCAGTGCCTTCGCTAGTTGTGATTATTTACTTCGTGAAAAATACCTTCACACATGAATGACCTGAGTCCTTGTTATTCCGTGGCTTTATTGGGTAACTTCAGTCTTTAATTGGCCTTTAGTATTGGACATGCAATTATTATTCTGTAACTGTTTCTCTATTCTAAGTGGCACCCCAGTGACGCCCCTTGGTTGCAGATATGATTCTTCCTACACCAGATGTGTAGTGGAAAAATTATTTTCCCTTCACAATTGGTACCAACCACCCCACACAGTGCAGTTCTCCTTTCTCAGCCTGTCAATTCAACTCAACTTCAAGTTTATGGAACCATTATGGAATCTCCTGAAGGGAAAATACTTTTCTTGAGGGCCTAGATCATGAAGCCAGCAGAACCCAAGGTTTGGGAACGGGAAACAAGAGATCTTCAGGTCTAAAGTGAGACCTGAAATATTGGCTAAAATATTGGCTAAAGTGAGAGGGGCCACTCCCAGTTTTACATCTCAGTTCCCAGACCCTTTAGGGCAGCATTTCAACCTTGCAGGTGCTGTCTCTGAGTAGACACCAAAAAAATAGTCTTAAGCAAGTGATTCTCTGTTTAACAGGGCACCTGCTTCTGGGTGATGGCCTGTGTGATCAAACCAGTGAATTTCATCGACAAGAGCCTATTGATGCATTTCTACTGCTATGAAGTGAGTACTTTGGTAAAAAAAAATAAGTGTATGGGATTTAATGATGATAAATAGGATTTTCTCTAACTCCACAGATGACATACTGGCAAAACCCTGGTGGGCAGGGAAGACAAATGAATACAGCAAAACAAGAGTTTATCCTATTTAGGACAGATGGATGCATCTCCATCTTGGAGTTGGTTTTCTGTGGAACCAAACACGCAGTCAAGCGTTCAGACTCTATGAAGTCCTTGAGGCATGCCACGGTCTTCTTCTCAAAGGAAGGCTAGTTACTAGCTCAAAAAGACACAGCTTTGCTTGCTTCAAAACTCTATGAGATTATGCTGTGATTTTCTTACTGGGACTTTCTTGTTCCATAAAACTTTGAGTACCATTGAACCTGTTGGGTCACAGGCCAGAGCCACAGCCTGGACCCACTATAGAATCTGCTCTTACTCTGAGCCCCACTTAAAACTCACCGTCTTACAGATCACTTGGCAGATGGGCTGGAGCATCACACCTAAATATGAAATATATACCCTTTGAGATCTAACGTTCGGGAATGGTACAGGTAGTTCAGTAAAATACAATAATTTTATAAATACTTTGCTTTGTCCACCATATGTCAGTCACTCTGAGAGGGGCAGGAAAAAAGCGAAAAGTGGATTCACCCTTTGAAGAATTTCATGTAGTCAGTCGCACAGCAATAGGAACCATGACTATGGCTCCTTGTGGACAGCGCCACGCTACATTTAGGCGTGCAGGGTTATGAGCATCACTCAAGGAGAAGGCAATCATTCCTGCCCTGGCAGGCTGAATAGGAGGAAGAGGCAATATCTGGTCATATTAAACTGAGCTGATCAGCTCAGTGAACAGCAAAATATTTTATTTGGGCCAAATATGAAAGGTGTTAAGATATTTCATGACTCTGAGATTTAAGCTGTTCTTAAGTATGTAGTATACCTAACAGATAAATTTGGTTTCTGGATGTTGAGCCTAAAAAATGCAACAGGATGGTTGGGTGGCGCTTGGGTGGTTCAGTTGGTCAGGCGTCCAACTTCTGCTAGGGTCACAATCTCACAGCTCCTGAGTTCGAGCCCTGCATGGGGCTCTGTGCTCACAGCTCAGAGCCTGGAGCCTGCTTCCGATTCTGTGTCTCCCTCTCTCTCTGCCCCATCCCCACTCATGCTCTGTCTCTCTCTGTCTTAAAAAAGTAAATAAAACATTTTAAAAAAATTAAAAAATTGCAACAGAATGAATTTCCATTTCGCCTTTATAAAAAGGGAGAATTTAAAATTAATTTAGGTAATTTCTGATTGCTCTTCAAATCACCAATATAATCTTCACCGTTACCACTTTCTGCTCATGGCCTGGCACTGAATCATATACTTAATACAAATATACACTTAATTATAAATCATATGCTAAATGTGTGTTCTAAGTATATTATTGGATATAATAATATTGGCACCAAATTTTGAGAGTTGAATACAGCCATTTTTTTGTCTCATAATGATAAATCAGATGCAAGGTACTCAGAACACCCTAGAGAATTAATTCTCATTCACTATTTCTTTTCTTTTAATTTTTAAAAAATGTTTATTTATTTTTGGGACAGAGAGAGAGACAGAGAGTGAACGGGGGAGGTTCAGAGAGGAGGGAGACACAGAATCCGAAGCAGGCTCCAGACTCTGAGTTGTCAGCACAGAGCCCGATGTGGGGCCGAACTCACGGACCATGAGATCATGACCTGAGCCGAAGTTGCATGCTTAACCGACTGAGCCACCCAGGCGCCCCTCTCATTCACTATTTCTACTCTGTGTGTGTGTGTGTGTGTGTGTGTGTGTGTGTGTGTGTGTGTGTAAGACTAGGAAGTCATGGAAATACATCAGGAAATGTTCAGCAACTTGAATCAACAATCTGTATATGACATCTTGTATAAACTGATGTCAAATGTGATTAAGATTGAATAATTTATATTTTCCTATTGATAGCAAAAATATTTTGAGCTTTGTTTATAAGAAATGAATTTCTCTGATGCCTCTTTTCTAGGGGCCCCTGGGTGGCTTAGTCGGTTAAGCATTCAACTCTTGATTTCGGCTCAGGTCACCATCTCATGGTTTCGTGGGTTTGAGCTCTGAGTTGGGCTCAGCACTGGCAGCTCAGAGCCTGCTCAGAGAGATATTCTCTCTCCCTCCACCTCTCTGCCCCTCCCCGACTTACACTCTCTCTCTCTCTCTCAAAATAAATGAATAAACTTAAAAAAAAAGGTTTAAAAACATAAAAAATACAAAAACAAACTAACACATACACAGGTATTTAAATGTCTTGCCTTATCCTGTGATAGCTAATATCTTAAGGTTTAATGTATACTTGAGGTGATGTTGATAGTTAATAATAGTGTGTGTAAATAATACATCTCTCATAGTCTTCCTGATAAGTTCAAACCTTTTTGGCTAACTTTTTGTCAGACCTGATCCTTTAACGGTTGCTGTTTTTCAGCCTTGTGGGTTGACGAGAGATATATAAGGTTTTGCCTCTCTTTGCTGTTGTTCAATTGTACTGGCTTTACTGGTGTCATCTGTGATCCAAGGTCCCTTTGAAGGCCCAACTTTACAACATGTTGGGAGGGTTATTTAAGTGAAAAGGAGATAATACAGTCCGTAAATCCATGTAACCGAGTGCCTGTAAACTTCAGTGCATTGCTGTGAGCTGGAAGAGAGGAAATTCTCGAAGGCACCATTGTCAGCTGCTCCAGGTCGTGGAGCCACCTCTCATCCCCCAGCTCCCAGGCTCACCCTTGGATAACGTGGCTGTCCTATGTTGAGGTGACGGTACTAATGTCAGCCTCATTACAGGCACCTCGTCTTAGTGTGCTTTGCAGCTACTGCGTTTTTTTATTTTTGTTTTTGTTTTTGTTTTTGTTTTTACAAATTGAAGGCTTGCGGCAGCCTTGGGTCGAGCAAGTCTATGGGCGCCATTTCTCCAACAGCATTTGCTCACTTCATGTCTCTGTGCCACGTTTTGGTAATTCCCACAATAATTCAAGCCTTTTCTTTATTATATTTGTTATGAGCATCGGCGAGCAGTGATTATGACTCACTGAAGGCTCACATGACGGTTAGAACTTTTTAGTGATAAAGTATTTTTTAATTAAAGTATATGTACATTGTATTTTTTTAGGCATAACGCTATTGCACACATAGTAGACTACAGTACGGTTTAAACATAATTTTTAGGGGCGCCTGGGTGGCTCAGTCCGTTAAGCATCTGACTTCAGCTCAGCTCATGATCTCACAGTTCACAAGTTCGAGCCCTGCATCAGGCTCGGTGCTGACAGCTCAGAGCCTGGAGCCTGCTTCAGATTCTGTGTCTCCCTCTCTCTCTGCCCCTCCCCTGCTCACACACTCTCTTTCTCTCTCAAAAATAAATAAACGTTAAAAAAATGAATATAACTTTTATACTCACTGGGAAACCAAAAAAATCACTTGACTCATTTTATTGTGATATTAGCTTTACTGTAGTGGTCTGGAACTGAACCCACAATGTCTCTGAGGTAAACCCGTGTTACAAAATCATGCCTGGGTAAAAACCCATTCCAACTGCAAGGCAGACCAATGGATTTTAATGTAACAGCCTACTAAAAGTTTATTGATATGGTTTCAGGTTCTGCATTGCAACTAACCTAAAAAATCGACCACAATGATCTGGAAAGACTACTGAAATATTTCTCCTTTTCCAATTACAAGTCTATACGAAATCAGATTATCTTCAAATATTTCTACCAAATAACATATCACAACATATTAAATGCCAAAGCAGATATAAGAATCTGGTTGTCTTCTATTAGGCCAGACCTTAAGGAGATTTGTAAAAATTAAATTTGTGTAAAATACAATTTTTTGGTGTTTTTTAAAAATACAGTTATTTTCATAAAATCGCTTATGGTAATATGCAATGGGTTATTGTTGTTATCTTAAAGGCAATTAATACATATTTTAAGATTCACAAATTAAATTCTAATATGGTGTCAATAGATATAACTTTCATAAGGGAAAGCTCTTAGAATCCTCGATGATTTTGAAAACACCAAAAAAATGAATAAAATGAATGTACCATGGTAACATCAACAACATGAATAAATTTTATTAACATAATAAGGAGTAAAAACAAGTTTTGCCAACACTAGTATTACGTCTGCTTAAAAAATTCAAGCCATGATGTCAGCATCATGGCCGAATAAGATGTCCCTCATCTGTGTCCTCCCCTCCTGCCCCCAACAACAACAGTTTGGCATCCATCCATGGACAAAAAGTGCCTTTGTGGACCCTGTGGAATCCAGCACCATACACCCAGGGACCTGGGAGGAGTCTCACCCACCCGTGCATTGGGTAATAGACAGACACACCTCGGTCTCAGCTGTGGACCCTGCAAGGAGCCACAAACTGGCTACAGCCCCTCTCGGTCATGACCTGGAAGCCCCTGGGAAACTGTCTTAGACAATCCCCCACAGATGGAAGTCCAGGGTTCTAGTACGCTGTCAGAGCAAACAGAAATATGAGTTTGGATGCATCGTAGAGGGAAGAGAGACAGTTTGACTTTACTTGCACACACACACACACACACACACACACACACACACACACACACCCGCCTCAAGGTGACGACTTAGGGCCAAGAGAGATCTTCTCAGCTTATGACTTCTCTCTTGGGGAAAAGAGAGCATGTGAATGAGCACCTGGCTTCCCCAGCTGTGTGGGATGCTCCCAAAGAAGCTCATCTCTCTCTCACTGCATCCAGCATACTGAATCATGAGCTGCGTGAGTTGGGGGTGGGCAAGAAGAGGCTGGGAGAATAGCACATGTGACTCTCTGAGGGCATTAAAGGGTGCAGATCTACTAACTGTGTTGCAGACTGCATCACAGAGCCTGTACGCAAGCCACTGGGGACACTTTGTTCATGAATCTCCCAACTGACCCATGGGCACCCACAGCACTCTGTATAACACACACACACACACACACACACACACACACACACACCGTGGCCAGCCCCCGTGTGCTCCTGATGGTGGCAGTGAGAGCAAGGTCTGGCAGACGTCTTAGCGAGCATGTGCAGAAAGCCAGCCGGCATCTACAGGCCACGGAGAGACCACAAACTTGAGCTTTAGCACCACCTTTGGGAAAACAAAAGAGAGACTGTATCAGTGCTCTCAGCCCGGTGCATTTCAGAATAGAAAGAAGGCATACTGGCTTCAGAATTCTGCCACAAGGGGGAGCAAGAAACACGGAGCAGGTGTCTCCACCGAGTTTCTGCGAAAGCCTCAAAATGCCTAGTAGGGCTGATGGAAGGAATTTTTCTCCCAGAGGCAGTTAATAAAGACTGGAGGATGTGGCCCAATGCAAAACTTCAAGAAACATGAAAAATTAGGGAAACCTGACACCACCAAAGAATCACAATAATCTCCCGTAGCCAGATCCAAAGACATAGAGATTGGTGATTTAACCGATAAAGATTTCAAAATAACTGTTTTTAAGAAAACTTTGAGAAAACTCAGTTATAAGAAAGCACCGACAGCTGGGGCACCTGGGTAGCTCAGTTGATTAAGCTCAGTTGATTAAGTGTTTGACTTCAGCTCAAGTCATAACCTCATGGTTCATGAGTTCAAGCCCCGAAATGGGCTCGACTTTGACAGTGCAGAGCCTGCTTGGTAATTTTCTCTCTCTCCCTCTTTCTGCTCCTCCCCTACTTGTGCATGTGCTCTCTCTCTCTCTCAAAATAAATAAATAAATAATCTTTTTAAAAAGGTGAAGAAATCTTATGGAACCTATAGATTCCATTAAAATAAATAATTTGCAAATTATTTAAGTTCCAGAAGGAGGAGAGAGAGAGAGAGAGAGAGAGAGAGAGAGAGAGAGAGAATGGGGCAGAAAGCTTATTTAAGGAAATAATGGCTAAGAATTCCCAAATCTGGGGAGAGAGTTGGATATCCAAGTTCATGAAGCTCATAGGCCACCGAACCAACTCAAAAAGACCCTTTCCAAGACACATGATAACAAAGCTGTCAAAAATCAAAGACAGATAAACAATCTTAAAAGACACAAGAGAAGAGAATTGTGTAACTTACAAGGGAACTTCTGTAAGGCTATCTGTAGATTTCTTAGCAGAAACCTTACTGGCCGGAAGAGAGTGGGGTGATACATTCAAAGTAAAGGGCTGAAAAGAAAAAGCTAACCAAGAACACTCTACCCAGCAAAGTTATCCTTCAAAAATGAAGGAAAAAATAAAGGTTTTCCCAGACAAACAAAAGCTGAGGGAGATCATCACCATGAGATCTGACTTACAAGAAATGCTGAGAGGAGTTCTTCAAGCTGAAACAGAAGGATGGAAAACAGTAACATGAAAATACACAAAACTGGTAAAGGGAAGTATATAGACAATTTCAGAATATTCGGATACTATAATACGGTGGTGTGTTAGCCACTAACTCTAGTATAAAGATTAATGGACAAGAGTGTTAAAAATAACTACAGTGATAAAAAATTATAGTGACAGTAATTTGTTAATGAGCGCACAATATAAAAGACGTAAACTGTGACATCAAAAACAGAAAAGGGGGAATCGACTTTTTATATGCGACTGAAGTTAAATTGTTATCAGCATAAAATAGACTGTTATACCTCATATAAGATGTTTTACCTAAGTTTTTTGGTAACCACAAACCAGAAACGTACAGTAGATTCACAACAGATAAAGAGAAGGGATCTAACAGACATATACAGAATATGCCATCCAAAAACAACAGAATATACATTCTTCACATGGAACATTCTCCAGGATAGATCATATGTTCATTCACAAAACAAGCTGAGCGAACAGAAGAAGACTGAAATAATACCAACTATCTCTTCTTTCCACATGGCGTAAAACTAGAAATCAATCAGAGGAGGAAAGCTAGAAACTCCATAAATATGTAAAAATTAAACAACACATTCCTGAAAAACCAATGGGTAAAAGAAGAAATAAAAAGAGAAGTAAAGAAATACCTTGAAACAAATGAAAACGGAAACAACACATCAAGACCTATGACACACTGCAAAAACAATTCTAAGAGGGGTTGAGGTAAGTGCCCACATCAAGAAAAAAAGAGAGCACTTAAATAAACAGCCTAACTTTTCACCTCAAGGAACTTGACAAAGAAGAATGAACTGAGCCCATAGACAGCACAAAGAAGGAGCTGACAACGATCAGAGAAGAAATAAATGAAATAGAGACTGAGAAAACAATAGAACAGATCAACAAAACTAAGAGGTTTTTTTTTTTCATTTTTAAATGTTTTATTTATTTTCTTTTTTTTTCTTCTTTTATTTTATTTTATTTTATTTTATTTTATTTTATTTTATTTTATTATTATTTTTTTAATATGAAATTTATTGACAAATTGGTTTCCATACAACACCCAGTGCTCATCCCAAAAGGTGCCCTCCTCAATACCCATCACCCACCCTCTCCTCCCTCCCACCCCCCATCAACCCTCAGTTTGTTCTCAGTTTTTAAGAGTCTCTTATGCTTTGGCTCTCTCCCACTCTAACCTGAAGAGGTTTTTTTTTTTAAGTTTATTTATTTAGAGAGAGAGAGAAAAAGTGCGAGTGGGGGAGGGGCAGAGAGAGAGGAGAGAGAGAGAATCCCAGGCAGTTTCCACACTACCAGTGTGGAGTCCTATGCAGGGCTCAAACTCATGAACCTCAAGGTCATGGCCTGAGCCAAAGTTGGATGCTTAACCGACTAAGTCACCCAGGCTCCCAAGAGTTAGTTTTTTGAAGACATAAAATTCACAAAACTCCAGTTAGACAATGAAAAAAAAAAGAGATAAGTCTCAAATAAATAAAATTAGAAAAGACAGAGGAGATGGTACAATTAATACCACAGAAATATAAAGGATCATAAGAGAGTGTATAAACCAAGACACCGACATATCGGACGGCCTAGAAGAAATGGGGAAATTCCAGGAGGCGTGCAACCTACCAAGACTGACTCATGAAGAAACAGAAAATCTGAACAGACCAGTAACAGGTTAGGAGACTGCATCAGTCATCAAAATTTTCCCCAGGGCACCTGGGTGACTCAGTCAGTTAAGCATCCACCTCTTGGTCTCCGCTCAGGTCGTGATCTCACGGCTCGTGAGTTCAAGCCCCGCATCAGGCTGTGCACTGTCAGTGTGGAGTCTGCCTAGGATTTTCTCTCTCCCTCCCTTTCTCTCCCTCTCCAGCGTATTCTCTCTCTCTCCCTCTCTCTCCCCACCCCCTCTCAAGACAAATAAATAAAGTTAAAAAAAAATTCCCAATAAGAAAAGCCCAGGACCAGATGGCCTCCCTGGTGACCTTCTGCCAAACATTTAAAGAAGAATTAACACCAAACCTTCTCAAACTCCTCCAAAAAATAGAAGAGGAGAGAGCACTCCCAAACTCATTTTACCAGGGCAACATCACCCTAATACCAAAGCCAAATAAAGATCCCACGAGATGAGAAAACGATAGGCCAATAACCCTGATGAATGTCGAAGCAAAGATTCTCAAAAATAATTAGCAAACCACGCTGAACAGCACATTAAAAGGATCAGACACCATGATTAAGGGGTGCGGTAAGCCAGACGGAGAAAGACAAAGACTGTTCTCTAATATCTGATATACTGATATCACTGACATGTGGAATCTAAAAAAACCAAATGCACGGAAACAGAGTAGAATGTTTGTTGCCAGGGGCTGGGGGTGGGGGCAAAGGGGAGATGTTGGTCAAAGGATACAAACTTCCAGTTGTAAGATGAGTACGTTCTGGGGATCTCACGTACAGCATGGTGACTATAGATTATAATGCCGTATTATATACATGATAGAGTTGCTAAGAGAGCAGCTCTGACATGTTCTCACCCCCCAAAAAGCAATGGTCATCATGTGAGGTGATGGAGGCTAGAGTGGTAACCATTTCACAATAGAGAAGTGTAACAAATTACCACTTTGTACACCTTAAACGTACACAACCTTAGGGGCGCCTGGATGGCTCCGCTGGTTAAGCATCCAACCTCAGGTCGTGATCGCGTGGTCTGTGAGTTCGAGCCCCGCGTCGGGCTCCGTGCTGACAGCTGGGAGCCTGGAGCCTGCTTCGGATTCTGTGCCTCCCTCTCTCTGTGCCCCTCCCCCACTCACGCTCTGTCTCTGTCTCTCAAAAATAAATAAACATTTAAAAAACATTTTTTAAATGTTCACAATTTTATATGTCAATTCCATCTCAATAAAGCAAGGAAAAATGTTGACCAGAAAGACTTATTAAAAGTGGTTGCATAAGGGGGAAAGGGAATGGAAGAGGAGCTGGAGGAAGAAGTGAAAAATAAATAAAAAAGAGGGGCTTTGCAGGAACAATGTAAAGAGCGTGCCATAAATTGAGGAGAGGAAATACCTCAATTTTATGTAGTTGAGGTTAAAAAAAATTTTTTTTTTGTCATGTAATGTGATATGGCCTAAGCAGGCCGAAGAGATCTTACTGAGGTAAACTTCCTAGTATATAAAAGGTTCTACTAGTTTCCCCAGGTTGTCTTTTTTATGAGAGTCCTATTCCTGCGGAAAGGTAATTTCGATTCTCTGACAGTATCTCTCGTATCTCCTTGTTGGAATGTGTTTTAACAGAACACAAATCTCTCCCGTTTCTCAAATGGAGATATTTAAAATGCAAATAACCTTGAGAGGGACAGCCCACAAATTAAATTTACGGCAAGGAGTAAATGATTGATAGTAGATTTCCTTGTTAAGCATGTACTTAGTGGGAGGCTAACAGAGCACGACTTTAAATTTCTTGATCGGGTGTGGGAATGGAGGGGATAGAAAAGAGGAGGACAGACAGGTGCATCGAGGCACCAAAGGCAAATTAGATCCCTCATAATTCTGCTGAAAATCAGTGCTCATGACACATTTTATTTTGGGGTTGAAACAAGAAAGAGTTCACCTTGCGTTTATGGTTCAAGATATGCCACAGGGAAATTGCCACCTGTTTAATTTTCACCGTGATTAACAACTAAATAAATATTAATTTACTCTCTAAAAATATACAGATTGTATAGGCATACATATTTATGGGATAGACTATTAAAAATGCAAGTGGATGATAAACACACAGTTGAGAAGTAATGGATACCTGGTGTGAGAGGAGCATATGGGTAGCTGTAAGTTACCAGTAAAATTCTGGTTTGAAGGATTGAATGAAGGAATGAATAAATGCAATAAAAGAGGGGCATTGAATGGACTGATGGTTTTGGTGCCATATTTAAAAAGAAATTTTTTTTAATGTTTATTTTTGACAAAGAGAGAGACAGAGCGTGAGTGGAGAAGGGGCAGAGAGAGAGGGAGACACAGAATCCGAAGCAGGCTCCAGGCTCTGAGCTGTCAGCACAGAGCCCGACGAGGGGTTTGAACTCACAAACTGCAAGATCATGACCTGAGCCAAAGCCAGACGCTCAACCGACCGAGCCACCCAGGCGCCCCTGGTTTTGGTGCCATATTAACTAAGCATCCTCACTAATCAAATTCTGTACGTCTGAAATTCAACAGAAAAAGGGGAAGTTAAGGCCCAGTGAAGTAGGTGAAATCGAGGATTAGGTTCTGTTAGTGGCGTCTACACATCTATTGCTTTCTAGTAGAGGAAGCAGCATTGGTGATGTTGGAAAACAGGTTCTTGTTTTAAAAAAATTTTAATGTTTATTTATTTTTTGCAAGAGAGAGACAGAGCACAAGTGGGGAGCGGCAGAGAGAGAGACACACACACACACACACACACAGAATCCAAAGTGGACTCCAGGCTCTGAGCTGTCAGCACAGAGTCTGACACAGGGCTTGAACTCACAAACTGTGAGATCATGACCCAAGCCAAAGTCGGACGCTTAACCGACGGAGCCACCCAGGCGCCCCTGGAAAACATGTTCTTCAGCAGCTCCCCTGGACTGGTGAGTCAGGCCAGGGCTATCCTGAGAGGCGATCCGATTTTGCTGGATCTCTTGTAGGGAGTAAACAGAAGCAGCTGTGCATCTATCCTGAATGACAGAGCCCTTGAGATTGAGTCATCAGGGGTCTGCTCAATAATTGGGTGGGCTGGAGCCCCGCAAAGTGTCAGCCCCTCGGAGACCAATGCAGGAGACTGAGAGTAGATCTTAAATGCTCTCACCACAAAAGAGAAATGGGCCTTCCTTCCAGGTGGCCTTAGCAGGGAAGGAGGTAGTGACCGAGGCTATAATGACCGAGGCTGGTAAAGTCCAGAAGGGCAGCCCTCCCGTGCAGAACCTCCCTGGAGGTGTTTGTTATACAGGAGAAGCCCAGAGCACTGGACAGGCAGGGGCCTGCCTCCGTGTCAAGAGCCTTATCTGGGAGCCAGCCACTCCTAAATATGGCAGGCGCTGCGGAGGGAGGGGTGGCGGGGCCCACAGCTTCCTGGTTTGTAGGTGGCAGCGAGTACTGGCTTCTCCAGCCGGGAGCGGAGGAGTTGATCAGGAACATTCAACCACTCACTGGGAGAGCCCCTCCATCCCAAGCCTGGCATGGGACCCTCTCTGATCTGTCATCAAGCCTCAGTTTATTCACTCCCGAGGCAGCCTCCGTCTCATGTGGGGTCTACTGGTTGGGCCTTTCGTGAGATTCAACCCTGTCCACCGACCTCCGGTGTTCTCGTTTATTTGTTTATTGTAATAAATTCAAGTGCTCATAAATAGGTAATATAATGACATATTCCAGAAATCAAAAGCAAGAAAATGCTATATACAGTGAAAACTCCCTGCCTTCCACCCTTAGCCACGCCTTCTTTCCGGAGGCAACAATTATTGTCAGATCCTCGTGCTATCTCTGTTATATACCTACGTGTATGTGCATCTCAGCAAGCGTATGCTCCTTTTTCGATCCTTTGCACACTAATAAAGAATATCATAGGGGCGCCTGTGTGGCACAGTCGGTGGAGCGTCCAGCTCTTGATTTTGGCTCAGGTCATGATCTCACGGTTGTGGGCTCGAGCCCTATGTAGGGCTCTGTGCTGAGCATGAAGCCTGCTCAGAATTCTCTCTCTCCCCCTCTCTCTGCTCCTTACCCGCCTCAAAATAAGTAAATAAACATAAAAAAAGAGAATACCATATACATGGTCCCGTACTTTTTTCCTCTTCTTTATCTTGAGGATGTCTTCATATCAACAGACTAAGAGCTTTGTCCTTATTTTTTTTTTTAATTTTTTTTTCAACGTTTATTTATTTTTGGGACAGAGAGAGACAGAGCATGAACGGGGGAGGGGCAGAGAGAGAGGGAGACACAGAATCGGAAACAGGCTCCAGGCTCCAAGCTATCAGCCCAGAGCCCGACGCGGGGCTCGAACTCACGGACCGCGAGATCGTGACCTGGCTGAAGTCGGACGCTTAACTGACTGCGCCACCCAGGCGCCCCTTTGTCCTTATTTTTAACGACTGCGTGATTTTCCACTGTGTGCACGTGTCATAGCTTATTTAACTGGCCACCCATGGATGGATATTTAGATGTTTTCCGGTCTTTCCACATTGTAAACAATGTTGCATACAATAACCTGGTACCGTGTAATTCCCATGTGTGAAGTGTGAGAATATCTGTAGGCTTAATTCTAAGAAAATCTGAGGTCACGGGTATATTCACGGCTTTGATAGATACTGCCAGATTCCCCACCACAAATGCACCGATTCCCCGAGGACTGGGTGAGAGGCCTTATTTTTTAGAATCTGTGCCTCCTGGGTGTATTATTAATCTTCCTGATTGCTGCTAGCCTCCTAGATTTAAAAAATGACATCTCCCTGGTGTTCTCATTTGTTTTTCCTTAAAAGAGGGGAGTTGAGCATGTTGTCATATGTCCAAGATGCATTTTCACTCTTCTCGATAAACCGTTCATTCAAATGTTTTACCCATTTTTCTATTGCGTGATCTGTCTTCTTAGTGATTTGTATGTCCCTTTGGATGTGCTTTATTTCTGGCATTTGTCTTGATTTTTCTCACAGCATTGTGTGTGTGTGTGTGTGTGTGTGTGTGTGTGTGTGTACAAGCGGGGGAGGGGCAGAGAGAGAGAGGGAGACACAGAATCTGAAACAGGCTCCGGGCTCTCGATGCCAAGCCCATCTCGGGGCTCAAACCCACGAACCACAAAATGGTGACCTGAACGGAATGAGCTGAAGCTGGATGCTCAACCGACTGAGCGACCCAGGTGCCCTGACAATGCGACTCTTGGTCTCAGGGTTGTGAGTTCAGGCTCCACAATTGGGTAGAGGGCCTGCTTAAGATAAACATTAAAAAAAAAAAAAAAAAAAAAAAAAAAAAAAAAAAAAAAAAATTAGAACCAGCCTCTTCAGATACACATATACGGGCAAAGCACCCATGTTAACCTAAGGAAAAGTCACATCTTTGACATATTGCTTGATCCTTTTCATGCACGTGGCAAACTTCCATTTGTTCAAGCATTTTCTTGTGTAGTGTAGGGGTAATATGATTATCCGTCCTCTCATGGCCCCTGACCCTGAGCTCAAGTCTGCCATCGTGTGGCCACTGCTGAGCCAGCGAGAGGGCTCCAGATTGTATTAGCCACCCAAGGGTCCACCAGTGGTATCTGTCATTGATTTTTTGTTTTTAATCACCTTTATTGAGGTCTAATGCAGACATAATAAGCTATATCTTATGCACACATGTTGGCTCAAAAAATAAAATGTCACAAAATTTTGCTGAGAAAAATACAGCACATCGTCACTGAAAAAAAAGAGTGCCGGCAGGTTTTCCCAAGCCCACGAATGCTGTTTAGTCAAGGACTACTATGTGCCATCCCTGCCGCATTCGCCTCCCTCTGGCCCCAAATAGGTCAATCTTCAACTCCGTTGTGGAGTCTGTTACCCCAAAGCATCATGGGATGTTGGAGTTGGAAGAAGCCCCTTGCAGGCTAAGGAGTCCAGTTGACCAATTCAGTATCATGTAGGAGAAAAGATGCTGTGTTAAGGCAAAGGACACCTGGGCATCCTTGTCGCGGCCCATCCAGTATCCAGTTGCCTGGCCAAGACTTTTAGTGTTTTTGAGACTCTATTTCTACAACTACGACTGAGGGGTAAGCAATACATGCTTGGTCTATCTTTAGGTTGTTCTGAGGATGGAATGAGATAGAAGGTGTGAAAGGTATTAGTAAAGTCAAAAGACAAAAATATAAGGGGTTATGATTACACAGATAAGAAAGAATAAAATGGAGTCATACGAAGGTCCCCTTACCCAAAGTCATCTTCTTTTTGATTTGGTGACACGAATTCAAGGAGCTCTGAATCTCATTCGTCACACTCGACAGAGTCTACCCCCCTTCCCCCCCCTCCCCCCGCCAAGTGTTGTGTTAAGAACACTTACTGTGTTAACAATTGTGTTAACTTATTGTGTTAACAAACAATAATGGTTATCCCTGCTCTGAAGAAACTCATCATCTAGTGGGGTAATCTGTTTCATTTTCAAAAATAAAATAAACTTTTGGGTATGGTACAGTGAAAACTGGTGTCCTTTTCTGTATGTATATTAGGTTCTATACAGAGTTTACAGAAAAGTAATCTAATTCATTTGAACTTTGTGTTTGTAAGACGCATTCACAGATCTGAATATAGCACAGCATTTTATCATTTATTTTTATCACTTAAATTTTACCATTTATTGCACTACATTTTTTTTAACCTATTCTAGTAGTGACGGGCATCTGGTTGTTTCTAGTATGGGGCGATGGTGAACAAGGCTGCCGAGAAGTTCCTTAGATCTGTCTCCAGGGGCACAGGTACCCGAGTTGCTCTGGGGGTAGACAGCTGAGTCGTTGGTTATGGGTAACTTCAAGTCTACTGGACGGTGTTAAACTGGTTTTTGAAGAGGTTGCTCCAGTTCTTCTCCCCACCAGGAATGTAGGAGACTTCTCCAACTGCTGTTGACAGACATTAACTTTTTTGCCACTCTGACCAGTGCTTTGTGGGATCTTATTGTGGTTTTATTTGCATTTTCCTGATGTGGAACCTTTCTATATGTCTATTGACCTTTTGGATTTCTTCTTTGGAGAAATGCTTCCTCAAGACTTTGCCTGTATCTCTACTGGCGTTTCCTTTTCTTACTGATTTGGACTGAGGATTACTTAAGAATTCTGGAACTCTAGGTGGACAGGTACCCGGGGATCCTGGTGTGGTCCAATGGGAAGAAGTTATAGCTTTGACATCTCTGAAGTCGCCAGCTATGCTTCCTCTCTCAATAGGTCACTGGGAAAGATGGCTTTTCCATTATACTTTTGTTATCAATTTTTATCCTAATCGCACTATAGCCAATCCTCTGAAGTTGTTGAGACTTGATTGATGAACTACTGTACTGTCATTTTTGTAAAAACTCCAAGTGTGATGGGACGAACGTACCTTTTGCAGATACTTGTTGGAGGTCTGTGCGTGTGCATCATGTCAAGTGGTTTCTTTGTGCTCCTCAAAATCTGTACCGCTTATGATTTTTTTTGTCTGCTTGTCCTCATCGTTACTGAGTTGAGTACATGAAGATATTTCGTTGCAATGACAGATTTGTCTATTTATCCCTGTAATCCTGTCCACTTGGGCTTTACATACTACCAGACCATTTCTGCCCGCTTTTGCTGTGTTACAAATCCACGTTATTGACCCACCTTGCTGTCACAGGATATAGGAAGCCCCTACATCTGCCTGATGATGCCTGTAGCTCAGGTATCATGAAGTATTTCCTTCCACCTCCCTTTATAATTGTACTTCTCTCACTTTACAAAAGGAGGGCACCTCACTCACCCATTTCACTTCCCACAGTGCTTCATTGCTTCTGGAGCACCAAAGGGTTCTCTGAAATATTTATTATTAATACTAATCAAGCCTTGAAGGCAAGGCTTTGTGTTTATCATTGGTTAGACATATATGTGTTAGAGCACAGTGTTACATTAGATTATCATGGGATTTTCTGGCATATAGCCCAAGAACATTTAAAAAGTTGAATGACATGACATAATAAAATTCCTCCTTTTTCTACCACTGATCTACGTAACCATCCTTTCCTGTTATTTACATATATAGAAGTGGCAACAGAAATAGAATTTATTTCGAAACCTGTCTCATTCAACTGATCAGTAGCATTTACCACAGATTTGCAAACTAACTGAAAAACAAAAGTCCCAGCCATTTCATCAAGAAATATAGACATAATTTAATTTAAATAAAAGATATTTAATGTGATTTAAACTTTTACGTTTAATACATATAAAAATTTATAATTATGCTGTTTTAGTTAATTTTATGCCAATAATAATTGCAATGGTAACAACTAGAATTTTTTTAACATTTAGATCTTCATGGTCACATGAAATTAAAAAATGAAAATCAATTTTCCCATATTTTAGTTGCAGATAAGGATAATAGGGTAATGAATTTAAAAAAAAAACCTTTAAATATAAAGATTTTTTAATGTAGAATTCTGACTTTAAGGAGAAAAAAAGAAGGATGTAAAATGTTTGGCTGTTAAAGATGAGTTAGTTCAGGTACATTTTAAACAGACAGCAATGGGAATCAAACTGCATAGTATTTATTTTCCATTGTGTACATTCATTT
Organism: Felis catus; assembly: GCF_018350175.1. Lineage (NCBI taxonomy): Eukaryota > Metazoa > Chordata > Mammalia > Carnivora > Felidae > Felis > Felis catus. The sequence continues at coordinate 36,590,664 of NC_058373.1, read as the reverse complement.
TTTTTTAACTTTTTTTTTTTTTTTGAGAGAGAGAGAGAGAGAGCAAAGCACACCAAAAGGCAAAAAGTTTGAAGAGACTGAGCAAGCATCAGAATCAGGCACGTTGGAATCATCAGTCTTGGAATTTAAACAACTATGGCTGAAATACTAAGGGATCTAATGGATAAAGTAGACAGTATGCAAGAACAGATAGACAATGTAAACAGAGAGATGGAAATCCTAAGAAATAACCAAAAAGAAATGCTAGAGATTAAAGACACCAAAAACCCCCACTATAATAGAAATGGAGAATGCGCCTGATGAGTTTAATAAACTGGACACATCTGAGCAAGGAAATCTCTGAGCTTGAGAACATCTCAATAGAAACCTCCCAAGTAAAGAGCAAAGAGAATAAAGATGGGAAAACAGAACAGAGTATCCAGGGATTGTGGGATAACTACAAAAAGAGCAACATACATGTAATTAATGGGCACTCTAGAAGGACAGGAAGGAGAGAAAGAAACAAAAGAAACACTTGAAACAATAATCACTGAGGATTTCCCCCGAATTAACGTCAGACACCAAACCATAGATCCAAGAAGCTCAGAGAGCACCAAGCAGGATAAATGCCGAAAAAAGAAGGAGGAGAAGAAGGAAAAGGAGAAAAACCCCACACCTAGGCATATGGCTTTCAAATTGTAGAAAATAAAAGATTAAAAAACTCCCGAGAGAAGCCCGGGTTGGGGGGGGGAGGGGGAAGATACAAATTACATCCAACTTCTCTTCCGAAGCCTTGCAAGCAAGAAGAGAATAGAGTGAAATGTTGACAGTGTTGAGAGAAGAAAACCACCAACTGAGGATTCTGTGCCCTGTGAAATTATGCTTCTGAAGAGAAGGAGTTTGTTTGAGCCTTTCTCAGATAAACAAAAATTGATGGAATTTGTTGCCGATAGACACGCCGGCAAGAAATGTTTAAAAAGTTCTTTGGAGAGAATGAAAATAACGTGGGTCAGAAAGTTGGATCTACATTAAGAAGTACATCAAAGGATTAAGTAAAGGCAAAACGAAAACTTTTGTTGTTCTTATTCTTTTTTTAAGATTTTATTTTTAAGTAATCTCTACACCCCACGTGGGGCTCGGACTCACAACCTGAGATCAAGAGTTGCATATTCCCACTGAGTGAGCCAGCCAGGCACCCCTGTTGTTCTTATTCTTAACTGATCTCACCGATAAAGGTTTGTTCAAAGTAACAACAGCAGGAGTGTCTGAGGCGGGGCGGGGGGGGGGGGGGGCTCAGTCGGTTGAGCAGCTGAGCATCCGACTCTTGATTTCAGCTCAGGTCACGATCCCAGGCTTGTGGGATCGCGTCCCGCATCGGGCTCTGCGCTGAGTGTGGATGGAGCCTGCGTAAATCCTCTCTCTCTCTCCCCTGCCCCGCCCTTCTCCTCTCTCTCCAACAAAACAAAACAAACACGAAACAAAAAATAACCCCCCACCAAATGATAATAGCAATAATGTATTTGATTATGAATGCTCGTATATATATACTTATATATAAGTGAAATGATATCTGGGGGCCCTGCACCATCCTCTAAATTTTGCCATGAACCTAAAACTTCCCCCACAAAAGAAAGTCCTTTAAAAAAAATGTCTATGGTAGGGATGGACATTAGTGTTGTTAAAAAAATAAGGGGCACCTGAGTGATTCAGCTGGTTAAGAGTCCAACTTCAGCTCAAGTCATGATCTTACTGCTTCTGAGTTGGAGCCCTGTGTCAGGCTCTGTGCTGACAGCTCAGAGCCTGGAGCCTGTTTCAGATTCTGTGTCTCCCTCTCTCTCTGCCCCTCCTCTGCTCTTGCTCTCTCTCTCTCTCTCTCTCTCTCTCAAATATAAAATAAAACATTAAAAAAAAAGTGTTATGAGAAGAAAGGAAAAGCACAATAAATTGCAATTGGAGAAATGTGTGAAGAAGTTTCCCAGAAGACATGTCATTTGAACAAATTTTGAAGAATTAATTAGATTTTCCTAGATTTGGCACAGGGGTGGGGAAGGGAGGCCCTTCTGCTTCAGAAAAAGAACTGCACGAGGCTTTATTTATTTGTGTCTGTACCGAGCACATACTGAGCGTGTTGCTAGGTGCCGTGTAGGACGCAGAAGTACGAGAACTTTCCACTATGAAAACAAGACAAAACACATCACATGGGGAAAAAAAAAAAGCGAGCTGTTAAATTCCACGGTGTAATTAGGTGTCAATATTATCAGCAGGACCCAGAGATGGGGCAGACCATTGCCTGAAATATTTGCAGCACAGTGGAAAAGAAGCCTACCGGGGACCGAGGGAGAGATGAGAGGTACATTCTTACCACCCCCTTTCCTTAGTCTTCTAGCTTAAAAGTATTATTATTTCTTTTTTTAATATTCATTTATTTATTTTTGAGACAGAGAGACAGAGAATGAGTGGGGGAGGGGGAGAGAGAGAGAGAGAGAGAGAGAGAGAGAGAGAGAGAGAGAGTCTGAAGCAGGCTCCAGGCTCTGAGCTCTCAGCGCAGAGCCCCACATGGGGCTCAAACCCACGAACTGCAAGATCATGACCTGAGCCAAAGGCAGATGCTTGACTGACTGAGCCACCCAGGCACCCCTGTTATTTCTTAATGCTATATGAGTGATACCTGAAAACACTTGGGCAAAAAATTCAAGTGTAAACAGTAAAAGAAAATCAAAGCCTCCCTTTACCACTTCCAACTCCCCTCTAATCCTATCTCTCTCCCCAGATAGAACTACCATTGCCAGTTCGGTGTGGATTCACTCAGGACTTCATGCGTTTATGTACAAGTAGGTACATACACAAATACACAGGGGTTTGGTTTTTTTTGAGTTCCTGTATCTTTTATATAAATGATTCTGAACATTTCGTCAACTCTTATTTTTACTCCAATATATTTAGGGAACTTTACATGTCAGTCTATTTAGATATACCTCGTTATTTTTAACGAGTATTCCATGGTATCCTTAGTTCCTTAACTATTCCCCTCTGATCAACCATAATAGGGGCAACCCATTAAGGTTCTACTTAATTTGAACAATAGCAACAACAACAACAACAACAACAACAACAAGAATGAACCCCAGGCTGCGTTTAGTAAATGGAGCCCTCACTCTAGGGAGGCATAACCCTACTGCTGATTCCAAGATCTGAATCAATGCACAGATCCAGAATGGAGGGGCATCTGGGGACCCTTGAAGAAGAACACAGCAATGGTACTACAAGGGTGACCTCAGGATCTTTTTCCAAGCCTTCCCCAAAGAGATTGGTGGTCTTTGACTAAGTAACTATACATGAGAAAAGAGAAATACCAAGAGCTCGACAGCCATGGTGGTCCATCAGTGAGGGTGGGGAGTCCAGTGGGCAGGGGAATAAATGGTGCTTAGATATGAGATATGCCTCATAGGAGGCTCCAAACTGGAAGAATGTTCCAAGATGTTCGGGGTGGAGAAGGCAAGACTAGGTAGAGCTCTTTGCAACACTACAGATTAAAGAAATGAAGATAAGAACAAGATACCCATTCACCAAGCTGAGTGGTAAGTCAATCCATCGTTCATGGGATGGAAATCAGTGTTTGCCCTTTGACCCGGCAAACTTACTTTCAGAAATTATCCCATAGAATTGCCCTCACATGTAGGTAGAGGGAAAGCAGAGAGTGAGAGAAGCTGGTGAACTTCTGTTTTACTTAAATCATGGGCTTAACCTCTGGGATAAAGTGTTTTGAACCCATCTGGTCATTACTTTCCAAGTTCCTGAGGGTAGTGTTGAAACTGATACACTTAGAAACGGGAAGAATCTTTACTCTGGATCCTGAATCCCCCGGAGTGAGGGCTGTTATGGTGGGAAAACCCAGACCTCCCCTTTTTACCATATCAAAGAGTAAAATCGCATCCCCGGAAGGACTGCAGCAACTTGAAGGATGCAGGAGTGGCGATTTTGATCACATCTGCAATTTACCTGACGAGGTGGCTGAGGCACAGCTTAGAAGAACATGGAGAATGGAATGACAATGACTTTCACTGCATCTCTTTCACAGATGTTGTCTCTTTCGTAGCCCCTGGTATGTCATTATCCATTGGGCCAGTGCTTCTTCCCCTGTCCCAATAAACAGCGACACCAGGAGCGGTTTGCTTTCCCATGACAGGGACTGTCGAGTACTTGCAACATCTTGGCCTCAGACATATCAGCTACATGGTTTTGTTCCTCAGTCTTTTTTTGTTGTTTTGTTTTTTTTAATTTAGAGAGAGAGAGAGAGAGAGAGAGAGAGAACGTGCAAGTGGGGGAGAGGGGCAAAGGGGGACAGCGAGAATCCCAAGCAGGCTCCATGCTTGGCTGGACATGGGGCTCGATGCCACCAGCGTGGGATCATGACCTAACCCGAAATCAGAAGTCAGGCGCTCAGCTGACTGAGTCACCCAGGCGTTCCTGTTCGTCAGTCTTGTACTTAGAAACCTTGATCCTGTCACCAACCCATTAGGACATAGTCCTGGTCCTCTATACTGATGTCTCTGTGCTAAGCGGGCCTGATGAGCAGGAAAGAGCAGGCACCCTGCCTGACTTGGTAAGATACTTGGATGCTGAAGGGAGGAGATACAGCCCAAGAAAAATCAGGGAATTGCCACATCCGTAAAGTTCCCGGGGGTGGGGGGGGGGTCCAGTCATCTGAGTTATGTTGGATACTTGCTCCAGAATGGAAGGCAAGTCTGACAGACATAAGGCACTTTATAGGACATCTTTGGAGAAGCAAAAGCCTGCCAGCTTTGAGCGAGGCCCAGAGAAACAATGCTTCTCAAGCTATACCAGGCTGCAGTGAAGGTAGTCTGTCCCTAGTCTAACCCAGAACATCCAATGGTGTTCAAGTGCGTGTGGCAGGTTGGGCTGTGTGGAGCCCAGGGCCAGCCTCAACATGAGAAAAGTCGTATGAAGGGTACTACATACATGGCCTAATATACATGTTTCCTTTGCTGTAATTTCCTTTTGCTATAGTACCACATGATTTTTGTTGTTAATGTATTTTTTTTTTTAATTTTTAAAAAAAGTTCATTTGTTTTTGAGAGAGAGAGAGAGCACAAGAGCAGGGGAGGGGCAGAGAGAGAGGGAGACACAGAAACCGGAACAGGCTCCAGGCTCTGAGCTGTCAGCACAGAGTCCGACGCGGGGCTTGAACTCATAAACTACAAGATCATGACCTGAGCTGAAGTCAGACATTTAACCGACTGAGCCACCCAGGCGCCCCCTCATTCAGCTCTTCTAACCACAGGCAAGCGGCTTATTTCAAGTAGTACAAAGATTAAAGAGGGCGACCTAGGAGCCAGAAAATTTACTCCCATTACTGAGGGTAAACGAGGGTAAACTGAACACCTGGATGGAGTTCCTCCTTAGACTGAGTGGTCGAATTTGGTGTCAGAAAATTCCTGGACTAATCATCAGACTAAAGTCCGATGCATTACAGTTCTGTTTTGGGAAGCATTCTGGACTCACTCATTTTGATCACGGTTCTTCCATGTGGCACAGAAAAGTGAAAGAAGGCTTCTCTGGAAGGCATTCTAATTGTATCAAATTTGAATCAACTACTTTGTAAGTTGCAGTATTCCAGGAGTATATATAACCAACTACACACTGAACATTAAAAACATTCTACAGCATACATTAGAAAAAACATTCCCCTCCCCTCCTGATTTTATAAATGGAGCTTACATTTGTAGTTTCTTTCTAACATAATTTTCATCTAAGCTTGATTATTTTACATATATAAAAAAATAGAGTTACATCCTGGATAGGAAGGCTGAGTGGTTTACTCTGTTACCTACTACTAAGGATAGGATGAGTGGTTATGATGTGCCCCTGAGGTGATGTAGAGTGAAGCACACAGCATCACACATGCAGTACCCTTGCCTAATAAAAAAGAAAAAAAAAAAAATGGAACCTGAATCTCATCAACCAGTGGACCCAACAACATGTTAAACCATATCATAAGAATACAATCAGGCTGCCGGTGCCTGGGTGGCTCAATCGATCAAGCATCTGACGTCAGCCCTCATGATCTCATGGTTTGTGAGTTTCAGCCCCACATTGGGCTCTCTGATGTCAGCACAGAGCCCACTTCAGATCCTCTGTGCCTGCCCCCCGCTCTGCCCCCCTCCCCTGCTTGTTCTCTCTCAAAATAAATAAATAAACTTTAAAAAAAAAGAATACAGTCAACCTAAAGTTATCTTTATACCAAAGAATAGCGTTCCTTTTCAGATTATTGGTATACGTGATTGAACTGGTTCCAGAAAGCTAAATATTTACACACTCACCATAGTGAGCAAGAATTCATCTTACTGCACTTTGACCAGAATTGCTCATAATCATCCATTTTAAATTATGTACACTATTTAAATTAGGCAAGATAGTATTTGTTATTGCATTAATTTGAACACAATTGAGGTTAAGTGTATTTTTTGCTTATTGATTAGCTGTTGTTTTCTTTTTTCAGAATTGTGTATTCATATTTTTTGCCCATTGTTCTGTTCGCTCCTTGATAATTTTCTTGCTTCTACATATGAGGCTTTTATTTGGTAAAGAGATTTACCCTTTATTAAATTTGCTGCAATTTTTTCCAGCTTCTACTTGGTCTTTTAATTATGTTTATAGTCTCATATAATTTTAATGTTGCTAAACTTGCCACTACTTTCCTTTGAGTTTCTAGCATTGCTCTTGAATTTAGGCAGTTTCTCCTTATTTAGAGAGATATTCTCCTGACCAATAGAACCTGACAGATATACAACTCTACTTTTTTTCTATTTATTTCTTGATGTTTATATACTTAACTATTTAATCTATCTAGACATTTTTTGGTATAAGACATAATAAAACTGGATCTAACTTATTTTTCCCCAAATAACAGCCCTGTGGCTTGAACACGATATTGATAATTCTTATATTCATGTAATTATTAGTATGTGAAGTTATAAAGTTATCAAGACCCAATGTTCCTGCTTTATTGCAGGAAAGAGCAATTTTGCCAAAACCTGAACGGCTTTGGTCTTGATGTATTTTTGCTCAATTTTGTTGTTTTCTTTTTTTTTTTTTTTTAATTTTTTTTTCAACGTTTATTTACTTTTTGGGACAGAGAGAGACAGAGCATGAACAGGGGAGGAGCAGAGAGAGAGGGAGACACAGAATGGGAAACAGGCTCCAGGCTCTGAGCCATCAGCCCAGAGCCTGACGCGGGGCTCGAACTCACGGACCGCGAGATCGTGACCTGGCTGAAGTCGGACGCTTAACCGACTGCGCCACCCAGGCGCCCCTGTTGTTTTCTATGAAGTAAAAACGGATGCTAGCTTTTCCCTCCCTTATGTTACTGATTAACAAACAAGAGATCAACTCATTTGCATTTTATAATAGTGAATAATTGCCTATTGCATATTTTGCAAGCTAATATTTAATTTTCACTAACAGCAATAAATTTTGATTTCTGTTTGCACGCACTATTCTAAAACTAGGAAACCCAATTCCTTAAATTACTACAAGTGAAATGCTGACTGATTCTAGTTTTAAAATGTACTCCTAAAGAGAAGTTCAAAAATGTTTTAAAAAAAATCAATTGACAAACAGAGAAAGTAATTAACACCCACATGTCTGTTGCACTAATGAACCTTGGGGGGGGGGGGGGGAAATGACAAGGTAAATTTCATCATGGGAAGAAGGGAAGAAGAGAACCACCTACCGGACAGCGTCAGAGTGGGTTGGCCAGACATTTCACAGAGAAGCCATGAAATCCAATGAGAACCCAGCAAGGCTGGATTCTGGAATGCCGCTGGAACATGTCTTTTAATATATTTAAAACCCAAATGAAAACACTGTCTGCTTCCAGATGCATCACTGGGTTTAAATATATTAAATGATGCCGAAGAAGGAATACAGGTTGCCCCCGTTATCCAAAAGTACAGTATGCCTATGATACCTATCGTAAGCCGAAATGGCATAAAGTGAAGAAGCAATTACCATTAATTTATACCGAAAATTTTTTGAGTGTTCCCGGACCCCCCCAAAATAACCTCCCTTAGGCTTTTCTGATATCTTAGGGCACATCTTGTTAACAGATGCACAAAACAAATTGAGATAAAGCACAAATGCTCCAAGATACTGTTCAAAGCCGAGGGCTCGCTGCTGATACCGAGTGCAGTTCCCAGGGAAGGCGCTTGGCGGCGCCACTCTCCCTGCTTGGTGTCTGCTGTCTCCGCAACCGCTCACTGCAAAACACTGAACGCGCTCTTTTTGCGTGTGGCCTTCTTCACAAAAGCAAAACTCCTCTTCGGATTTCCTTCCGTCAGTGAAACCAGGTACTAACGTAGGTCCCTCGCAAAAGCCAAGAGGCATATCGCAAACCTTCACACGGTGGGGGTGCCTGCCAAATGTATACAAATCTTACACGCTCAGAACTGAGCGTTGAACGAGTCGCCAGGAGGCGACAGGTGCTGCGACTGAGCAGAAAACTAACCTAGCGAACATGGCAGAGTGGCGTTCTCAACTGAATCGTTACTACATTATTAAATTATTTCACTTCGCACACACCTGCCATTTTGAGTTCATCCTTCTACAAATTAGGGAACAAACAAGCCGAACTGTTCAAGCTAAGTTGGACAACCCTTTCGAAGGTAAGAGCAGAAAACGTTCAGAAACTGTTTGGTGAGAGCCCACTGCTAGCTAGACCAGAATGTGTTACGTACATTAAAGCTAAATTTAAACCTGAAGTCAAGTCTACCATGATTTGGAATAAATATAAAGTGCTTGTATTGACATTATATTTTATGTTGCCTTCCCCCCCGGGGAAGAAAAAGACCCATAAATGTGTGTCCTTGAAAGCAGAGAGTGTAATATGTGCTCCGTGACATTCGTATGACTCATTGCTACGGGGTAGAGCTAGCCTGGGAAGAAAACAGAAAGATCTGGAACAACCTGTGCCTTCACTGGACATGTAAAACGTCTCCAAAGGTTACTGCTGTTAGCGTGATAGACCGTTCCGTGAACAATGCCTAGGGTCTGTCTAAATGTTGGACCATGATGGGATTGGCCATGCGTAATATCAGTACAAAGTCTTTAAATGTCTGCTATGAGTCTCTCCCCAGCCACTGCAGTTAACTCTTGGGGTTATTGCCTGCGTGGGTCTCACCTTGTTCATGAGCCTGCAGGGGTGGAGCGGTAACCCCTGAATATTCCTGCTTCTGGTCTAGCTCCCCATAAGCTCTCCTAGGTACTCACTGAAGAGCATTTCAGAGGAGCCCACAGTTTATGAAGGAGCTGTTGGGAAGGTCTCATAGACATTAATTTATACTTGGGGGGAAAAAGGAAAACATTTAGGAGAACCACAGCTACTTTTGTGCAAAATACAATTTTGCACAAAGAACAAAAATACAGAGAACAAAAATATCCTTTAAAAAGTTTTTAAGTGTTTATTTTTGAGAGAGAGAGAGTGTGTGTGTGCATGGGAGAGGGGCGGGGTAGGGGGAGGGAACAGAGGATCCAAAGTGGGCTCTGAGCTGACAGCAGTGAGCCAATGCGAGGCTCGAACTCCCGAACTGCGAGATCAGGACCTGAGCCAAGGTTGAACGCTTAACCAACTGAGCCACCCAGGCGCCCCTAAAAACGTCCTTTTTAAACAACAGATTCTTTTACTGCTGAACTTCTAGACCCAAATGCTTAAGGCCTTGAATTACATTTGAAAAATGTGCAAGAACAGATGGTGAACAGTAATCATGCAGTTGTGGAAAGGACTGACGTGGAGTCAGAAGAACAGGGTTTCGGCTTCTGCGAGTTAGGTTCTGACTGTGCGATCTTGGACGAGTCACTTGACTTATAAACCAAAGACATATACAAAGGAGAGAAAAAAGTTAATGTTAAAGCAGATACATGCAAATATGAACATGTTTAGTAACCCCTTATCCTCCATATGATAAAATAATTTTCTTTATAATCAGTAATAATAGTTTTCTTGATTTGGTTTTAGTTTTACAGCTATTTAAAAGGAACTGGGGCATCTGGGTGGCTCAGTCGATTAAGTGTCCGACTTCAGCTCAGGTCATGATTTCATAGTTAGTGGGTTCCAGGGCCGCGTTGGGCTCTGTGCTGACGGCTCAGAACCTGGAGCCTGCTTTGGATTCTGTGTTTCCCTCTCTCTCTGTCCTTCCCCCGCTCTCTCTCTCTCTCTCTCTCTCTCTCTCTCTCTCTCAAAAAATAAATAAATATTAAAATTTTTTAAAAGGAACAGATATAAATTTTAATGATATTTCAGGTATGAACTAAAATTTGCACTTACCAACAAAAAATTATATCTCATGATTGGCACACGATTTCACTGTTTTCAATTGTAAATACAAGTAGAAACTCCAAGAGGTCACAAAGAATAACAGAACTGAGGTAACTCAGGCTCCGCCTTCTCATCTTTCCAACCGTGTGCCATCATTGCTGACGTCAAGTCTCCTATCTAGACGCGGGGACATGTCATATCACCAGTGCCAGAGGCACACACTGCGTCAAAGAGGGCTCGAAGAATTCTGAACAATTTGAATTTAATCGCAAAACAAAAGTGCACAGCTGAGTGTGTTAGGGGCCAATGGCCTAACTGGGAGTTCTCCAAATTAGCCTCCGCGTAGAACAGGTGCTTACCAAACTGTAAGTAATAAACAAAAGTGCAATTTCAAGGCTTGTGTGTATATTCCTTTTTTTTTTTTTTTTTTTTTTTTTTTAGAGAGAGAGCCAGTGGGGGGAAGGGCAGAGAGAGAGAGAGAGAGAGAGAGAGAGAGAGAGAGAATCCCAAGCAAGCTCCACACTATCAATGCTGGGCTTGATGGGGGCTTGAAACCACAAACCATGAGATCATGCCCTGAGCTGAAATCAAGGCGCTGGTCTCCGCTTACGTGTATATTCTTGAAACCCAACTGTAGTCACTGCTCTTCTTAAGAATGTAGAACAACAAAAAAATTTTTTCAGGGAGCTGGTGTTTTTCTTTCAATGATTTTTTTTATCAGAATTGTCAGAGTAGTGATCATAAAAAGCAGATCAATTTGCAGTCAGTTTTATTATCATTTGAAAATTCTCTTTAATGTTCCCCTCTTGCTTGCACCAGGGACAGGCTCACCTTGCCCTTGGTAATCCACCTGACCTAGTCTCTTGCATTTTGCCTAGTGAGATTGGCACTGACTACCCCATCCTTACCTCCCCAGAACCTGCCATGGCCCAGGCCCAGCATTCACAGAGGACCTTACATTTAGAATTTAGATGTACCACCTTTTTTCCCCCATTTTTTAAAAAATGTATTCATTTAAATTTAAGTTAGTTAACATACAGTGTAGTATTGGTTTCAGGAGTAGAACCCAGTGATTCATCACTTACTTATAATGCTCAGTGCTCATCCCAACAAGTGCCCTCCCTAATGCCCATCACCCATCTAGCCCATCCCCCCAGCCACCTCACTACTAGCAGCCCCCAGTTTGTTCTCTATATTTAAGACTCTCTTATGGTTTGCCTCCTCCTCTGTTTTTATTTCACTTTTCCTTCCCTTTCCCTGTGTTCATCTGTTGTGTTTCTTAAATTCCACATATGACTGAAATCATATATGTGTCTTTCTCTGCCTGACTTATTTCACTTAGCATAATACACTCTAGTTCCATCCACGCTGTTACAAATCACAAGATTTCATTCTTTTTCATTGCTGAGTAGTATTCCATTATATCTTTATCTTTTCTTTATCCATTCTTTACCCACATCTTTATCTTTTCTTTATCCACATCTTCTTTATCCATTCATCAGTTGATGGAAATTTGGGCTCTTTCCATAATTTGGCTATTGTTGATAGCACTGCTATAAACTTTGGGGTGCATGTGCCCCTTTGAATCAGCAGTTTTGTATCCTTTGGATAAATACCTAGTAGTGCAATTGCTGGGTCATAGGGTAGTTCTATTTTTAACTTTTTGAAGAATGTCCATAGTATTTTCCAGAGTGGCTGCACCAGTTTGCATTCCCACCAACAGTGTGAAAGGGTACCATCTAAATGAGGCTATTCCTATAGTCACAGATAGACCAACAAGAATGAAGGAACAATGAAGAAATGACTGTTTATATGCCCTTCTGGTCCCAAGATTATGGCCAAGTAGATATCAAGGTCACCAATAATAATTGGAGATTGCCAAGGACTTGTTTTAATGTGTTTTCAAGTCTGACTGAGAATTCTGACATTTTGAAATAAATAAGAAATTATGAATATCTAAAATCAGGTTTTCTTTAAAAAAAAAAAAGAATGAAGGAAGATGTTCACCTTACAATTTTTAACCTGTGCCATTAACTGGACTTCCATGTGTAAATTAATATTGTTAAAAATTCTGAAGTTATCTTGTGAATAGCACAAGTATAATGAATTGTATATTTGGGGTGTTTTAAGTGCATTATTTTGTGGTAAGTAAATGTTAACATGTGCCACAATTAAAAAAATTTTTTTTAATGTTTATTTTTGAGAGACAGACATAGCACTAGCAGAGGAGGGGCAGAGAGAGAGAGGGAGAGACACAGAATCCGATGTAGGCTCCAGGCTCTGAGCTGTCAGCACAGAGCCTGATGTGGGGCTCAAACTCACGAACCATGAGATCATGACCTGAGCCGAAGTCAAACGCTTAAGTGCCTGAGCCACCTGGGTGCCCCTGCACGTACCACAATTTTTATAACCATTTTGTCATTTCTACAAAATGACAAAGTAATAGATATAGCTGAGCCTGTTTGCACTGTTTGCGTTTCCCGTAGGAACCGATCCTATGGGTTTTCCAGGATGCAGGACTTCTAGTAGTTAAAAGTGGGACAGTCCCGGGGTGCCTAGGTGGCTCAGTCAGTTAAGCATCTGATTTCGGCTCAGGTCATGGTCTCCTGGTTCATGAGTTGGAGCCCCACATCAGGCTCTGTGTTGACAGCTCAGAGCCTGGAGCCTGCATTGGATTCTGTGTCTCCCTCTCTCTCTGCCCTTCCCCCGCTCATGCTCTGTCTCTGTCTCTGTCTCACTCTCTCAAAAATAAACATAAAAAAAAAAAAAAAAGAAGTGGGACAAGTCCCCTCCAGGCAAACCAGAATTGTTGGCTGTCTTGCCTAAACCCTTCAGAGTATAGCACACTCTGATCTTACAAGATGGCTGGTTTCTCACTGGCTGAGTCTGGAAGTCTTTTCTGGAGAGGAACAGAAGCTACCCATTCCCCCTTTATGCTGAAACAGGCACTCATACGAGGGGCATTCAGCCTAAAAGCATGAGGCCTCCATATTCCACTGCCCACTCCTCTTCAAACTGACCTCTCTCGAACTCAAATCGAGCATTTATCTGATGACAACAACAAATGCAATTATGTAATATCCCTTGTATAAATCACACTAGAGTGTTTTACAAACTAAAAACAAGATGAATGTAGACACTTGATGATTTTTTTAGGACCTGGCAAAGAGTTAGCTTTCTCAAAATCACCTGGAGGCTGCTGCCATACCCATGTGGTATAAACTCAGAAAACCCTAGATTTGGGGTTCCAAGGCTGACGTATGAAGTATCTAAGACAGTTGAAGGATACAGACTTTTGAAAGTGTAATGAAATAAAAGGTTTGGAGAGTGTGTGATCTTGCTAAAACTGTGCCATGGGTGAGTCCAATAACTTAAAAAATCAATACACAGTGTTACTGACAACCCCAAGCTATTGTATTGTGGAGGTTTTGTGCTGAAACAAGTAGTAGTAAAAGAGAATGATGGTGTTTTTCATGCTTTATGTGTTGCCCTCCAACCAACGGCATGATCTGGGGAATCCATAACTAGTGATTTATGGCACAACTCAAGCCCTGAAATAAAGTCATTTGTGATCACGTTTGATCAACGTCGTTGCCTGTTGTTATTTACAAAACAATAAAAGACTTCCGGACCCGAAAGATAATCACCCACATGTTAAAGGAATAAACGGGTTACAGAAACTTCATTAACTGACCACTTAACACTTGGCCTTTCACAGCACCAGTCAGATTTAAGCTGCAAGTTCCGTTAAAATAAAGCCAGTCATAGTTTATGAATGATTGGAAATGGATCAGCTTTGTGGAGAGCCAAATAAGAGCCTTCCACCACAAGAGTATGGTTTGAACATGCTCACCTGTGACTGTGGAAAAGGAAAGCGGGACAAACTCTGTCGAGGGCAATTTGGTCCCAAATACAAACTTTTATGTATAGTGTATCTGATTGAGAAGAGCCATTTCTCAGAATTTTGTTCACAGAAATATTGGCACAAATTTGCAAAAATATGCAAACAAGGAAAGCTGATTGCTGAATAGTTGTGCTATTTGTGATCGTGGAAAGTTGACCACCTAGATGTTTAACAATAGTGTTAAAACCTTTATTGTAGATCTATACTTGCAACCATCGAAAAGAAGGATATAGATTTCTGTGCATCGTCTTGGAAATGAGTCTGGGATACACTGGGGATAAGATAGCAAGTTTCAGAGCAGCATGCACGGGATAATTTATTTTGTAAAATAAATTCAAAAAAACAATCTGAATACACATTCATATGTATGCTCATAAATAATTCACGAAGCACTATATTCACAGCAAACTTAAGAATGGTTCGTGCTTGAAGAGTGGGAATGTGTCATTTAAATGTTTTTAGGATGTGCTTACATTACTTTTTTTTTTTTAAGGCAGAATTTCCTTTTCTTTGTTTTTTTTTTTTTTAAGAATCAGGAATATGCTGTCAATTAGGTGCTGACTCTGAAAATCATTGTACCTCTCCCTTGCAATAACCACATCAGAGACAAGGGGCAGCGGTAATTGTATGTAAAAAGACACCAAGGATCCAGCAAGGAAAATTGGGCCTCTTCACGCTATCCCAGGTACAAGGATGGAAAAAAAAAAAAAAAAAAAAAAAAAAAAAGAGCTGCTCTAGCCTGTATTTTTGGCAAGGTTTTAATCACGTTACACGTTGAAGTCACTTACGAAATGAAGATAACATATTATTTATTTATTTATTTATTTATTTATTTATTTATTTTTAATTTTTTTTCAACGTTTTATTTATTTTTCGGACAGAGAGAGACAGAGCATGAACGGGGGAGGAGAGAGAGGCAGGGAGAGAGGGAGACACAGAATCGGAAACAGGCTCCAGGCTCCCAGCCATCGGCCCAGAGCCTGACGCGGAGCTCGAACTCACGGACCGCGAGATCGTGACCTGGCTGAAGTCGGACGCTTAACCGACTGCGCCACCCAGGCGCCCCAATAACATTATTTAAAGAATCAACGTTCTCTATTGGTACCTATTCATATTGCACTATTTTAAATTTGAAGGATAAAGCATCCCTTTCCTTCTTTCTCAAGTTCTCTCTCACTTCCCTGGGTTTTCCCAAGCCTACATCCGTCTCTCTCTAGAAACCATTCCTTTAAAGTCAACTTTTTTGCCTGCACTTTTTAAAAAAGTTTAATTCCAGTGTAGTTAACATACAGTGTCATATTAGTTTCAGGTGCACAACATGGTGACTCAACATATATTCCATATATGGCCCAGTGCTCATCAAGGTAAGTGTACTCTTTTTTTTTTTATGAAACTTATTGTCAACCTGGTTTCCATGCAATACCCAGTGCTCATCCCAACAGGTGCCCTCCTCAATGCCCATCACCCACCTTCCCCTCCCTCCCACCCCCCATCAACCTTCAGTTTATTCTCAGTCTTTAAGAGTCTCTAATGGTTTGCCTCCCTCCCTCTCTAACTTTTTTTTCCCCTTCCCCTCCCCCATAGTCTTCTGTTAAGTTTCTCAGGATCCACATAAGAATACTACAGATATTTTTAATTCCAGATGAAAAAGATGTGAAAATTTTGAGATCGACGTTTTTGTAGAAAATTTAAAAAAACGGCATCAATATGAAACTCAAACAGATCATTACTAATCTTCAGGGGTTTTTTTGCAAATTCTTTTTGATTTAACTTTATGTTTCAAAATTTACATCCAAATTAGTTAGTATATAGTGAAGCAATGATTTCAGTAGATTCCTTAATGCCCCTTACCCATTTAGCCCATCCCCCCTCCCACAACCCCTCCAGCAACCCTCAGTTTGTTCTCCATATTTACGAGTCTCTTTTGTTTTGTCCCCCTCCCTGTTCTTATATTATTTTTGTTTCCCTTCCCTTATGTTCGTCTGTTTTGTCTCTTAAAGTCCTCATAGGAGTGAAGTCATATGATTTTTGTCTTTCTCTGACTGACTAATTTCACTTAGCATAATACCCTCCAGTTCGATCCACATAGTTGCAAATGACAAGATTTCATTCTTTTTGATTGCTGAGTGGTACTCCATTGTATATATATACCACATCTTCTTTCTCCATTCATCCATCGATGGACATTTGGGCTCTTTCTATACTTTGGCTGTTGTTCATAGTGCTGCTATAAACATGGGGGTGCATGTGTCCCTTCGAAACAGCACACCTGTATCCCTTGGATAAATACCTAGTAGTGCAATTCCTGGGTCGTAGGGTAGTTCTATTTTTAGTTTTTTTAGAAGCCTCCATACTGTTTTCCAGAGTGGCTGCAACAGCTTGCATTCCCACCAACAATGCAAAAGAGATCCTGTTTCTCCGCATCCTTGCCAACATCTGTTGCCTGAGTTGTTAATGTTAGCCATTCTGACAGGTGTAAGGTGGTATCTCATTGTGGTTTTGATTTGTATTTCCCTGATGATGAGTGATGTTGAGCATTTTTTCATGTGTTGGTTGGCCATCTGGATGTCTTCTTTGGAGAAGTGTCTATTCATGTCTTTTTCCCATTTCTTCACTGGATTATTTGTTTTTTGGGTGTTGAGTTTGATAAGTTCTTTGTAGATTTTGGATACTAACCCTTTATCTGATATGTCATTTGCAAATATCTTCTCCCATTCTATTGGTTGCCTTTTAGTTTTGCTGATTGTTTCCTTCGCTGTGCAGAAGCTTTTTATTTTGATGAGGTCCCAGTAGTTCATTTTGCTTTTGTTTCCCTTGCTTCCAGAGACATGTTGAGTAAGAAATTGCTGCGGTTTTTGTCTGCTTTCTCCTCGAGGATTTTGATGGCTTCCTGTCTTACATTGAGGTCTTTCATCCATTTTGAGTTTATTTTTGTGTATGGTGTAAGAAAGTGGTCCAGGTTCATTCTTCTGCATGTCGCTGTCCAGTTTTCCCGGCACCACTTGCTGAAGAGACTGTCTTTATTCCATTGGATATTCTTTCCTGCTTTGTCAAAACCATACGTTGGCCATACGTTTGTGGGTCCATGTTTGGGTTCTCCATTCTGTTCCATTGATCTGAGTGTCTGTTCTTGTGCCAGTACCATACTGTCTTGATGATCACAGCCTTGTAGTAGAGTTTGAAGTCCGGAATTGTGATGCCTCCTGCTTTGGTTTTCTTTTTCAAGATTGATTTGGCTATTCGGGGTCTTTTCTGGTTCCATACAAATTTTAGGATTATTTGTTCTAGCTCTGTGAAGAATGCTGGTGTTACTTTGATAGGGATTGCATTGAATATGTAGATTGTTTTGGGTAGTATCGACATTTTAACAATATTTGTTATTTGTTCTTCCTATCCAGGAGCATGGAACCTTTTTCCATTTCTTTGTGTCTTCTTCAATTTCTTTCATCAGCTTTCTATAGTTTTCAGTGTATAGATTTTTCACCTCTTTGGTTAGACTTATTCCTACGTATTTTATGGTTTTTGGTGCAATTGCAAATGGGATCGATTTCTTTTCTTTTTTTTTTTTTTTTTCAACGTTTATTTATTTTTGGGACAGAGAGAGACAGAGCATGAATGGGGGAGGGGCAGAGAGAGAGGGAGACACAGAATCGGAAACAGGCTCCAGGCTCCAAGCCATCAGCCCAGAGCCTGACGCGGGGCTCGAACTCACGGACCGCGAGATGGTGACCTGGCTGAAGTCGGACGCCCAACCGACTGTGCCACCCAGGAGGATCGATTTCTTAATTTCTCTTTCAGTTGCTTCATTGTTGGTGTATAGGAATGCAACCGATTTCTGTGCATTGATTTTATATACTGCAACTTTGCTGAATTCATGAATCAGTTCTAGCAGTTTTTTGGTGGAATCTTTTGGGTTTTCCATGTAGAGAATCATGTCATCTGCAAAGAGTGAAAGTTTGACCTCCTCCTGGCCGATTTGGATGCCTTTTATTTCTTTGTGTTGTCTGATTGCAGAGGCTAAGACTTCCAATACTATGTTGAATAACATGGTGAGAGTGGACATCCCTGTCTTGTTCCTGACCTTAGGGGGAAAGCTCTCGGTTTTTCCCCATTGAGGATGATATTAGCATTGGGTTGCTCGTATATGGCTTTTATCATCTTGAGGTATGATCCTTCTATCCCTACTTTCTTGAGGGTTTTTATCAAGAAAGGATGCTGTATTTTGTCAAATGCTTTCTCTGCATCTATTGAGAGGATCATATGGTTCTTGTCCTTTCTTTTATTAATGTGATGAATCACGTTAATTGTTTTGCGGATATTGAACCAGCCCTGCATCCTAGGTATAAATCCCACTTAGTCGTGGTGAGTAATTTTTTTAATGTATTGTTGGATCCAGTTGGCTAATATTTTGTTGAGGATTTTTGCATCCATGTTCATCAGGGAAATTGGTCTGTAGTTCTCCTTTTTAGTGGGGTCTCTGTCTGGTTTTAGAATCAGGGTAATGCTGGCTTCATAGAAAGAGTTTGGAAGTTTTCCTTCCATTTCTATTTTCTGGAACAGTTTCAAGAGAATAGGTGTTAACTCCTTAAATGTTTGGTAGAATTCCCCTGGAAAGCCATCTGGCCCTGGACTCTTGTTTTTTGGCAGATTTTTGATTACTAATTCAATTTCCTTACTGGTTATGTGTCTGTTCAAATTTTCTATTGCTTCCTATTTCAGTTTTGGTAGTGTATATGTTTCTAGGAATTTGTCCATTTCTTCCAGATTGCCCATTTTGTTGACATATAATTGCTTATAATATTCTCTTATTGTTTTTATTTCTGTTGTGTTGGTTGTGATACCTCCCCTTTCATTCTTGATTTTACTTATTTGGGTCCTTTCCTTTTTCTTCTTGATCAAACTGGCTAGTGGTTTATCAATTTTGTTAATTCTTTCACAGAACCAGCTTCTGGTTTCATTGATCTGTTCTACTGTTTTTTCGGTTTCGATAGCATTAATTTCTGCTCTAATCTTTATTATTTCCTGTCTTCTACTGATCTTGGGTTTTATTTGCTGTTCTTTTTCCAGCTCTTTAAGGCATAAGGTTAGCTTGTGTATCTGAGATCTTTCTTCCTTCTTTAGGAAGGCCTGGATTGCTATATACTTTCCTCTTATGACTGCCTTTGCTGTATCCCAGAGGTTTTGGGCTGTGGTGCTGTCATTTTCATTGACTTCCATATACTTTTTAACTTCTTCTTTAACTGCTTGGTTAGCCCATTCATTCTTTAGTATGATGTTCTTCAGTCTCCAAGTATTTGTTACCTTTCCAAATTTTTTCTTGTGGTTGATTTCAAGTTTCATAGCATTGTGGTCTGAAAATATGCACAGTATGATCTTGATCTTTTTGTACTTAGGACTGATTTGTGTACCAGTATATGGTCTATTCTGGAGAATGTGCAGTAGGGAAGAATGTATATTCTGCTGCTTTAGGATGAAATTTTCTGAATATATCTATTAAGTCCATCTGGTCCAATGTGTCATTCAAAGCCATTGTTTCCTTGTTGATTTTTTGATTAGATGATCTGTCCATTGCTGTGAGTGGGGTGTTGAAGTCTCCTACTATTATGGTATTACTATCGATGAGTTTCTTGATGTTTGTGATTAACTGATTTATATATTTGGGTGCTTTCACATTTGGTGCATAAATGTTTACAGTTGTTAGGTCTTCTTGGTCTTATAGACCCCTTGATTATGATAATGCCCTTCTGCATCTCTTGATACAGTCTTTATTTTAAAGTCTAGATTGTCTGATATAAGTATGGCTACTCTGGCTTCCTTTTGTTGACCATTAGCATGATAGATGGTTATCCATCCCTTTATTTTCAAACTGTAGGTGTCTTTAGGTCTAAAGTGGGTCTCCTGTAAACAGCATATGGATGGGTCTTGTTTTCTTATCCATTCTGTTACCCTATGTCTTTTGATTGAAGCATTGAGTCCATTGACGTTTAGAGTGAGTACTGAAAGATATGAATTTATTGCCATTATGATGCTTGTAGAGTTGGAGTTTCTGGTGGTGTTCTCTGGTCCTTTCTAATCTTTTGTTGCTTTTGGTATATATATAGATAATATATAAATTTTCATTTTTTGTCCACTCAGAAAGTCCCCCTTAATATTTCTTGCAGGGCTGGTTTAGTTATTTTGATGAGGTCCCAGTAGACAAACTCCTTTAATTTTTGTTTGTCTGGGAGACTTTTTATCTCTCCTTCCATTTTTAATGACAGCCTTGCTGGATAAAGAATTCTTGGCTGCATATTTTTCCTGATTCAGCACACTGAATATATCCTGCCACTCCTTTCTGGCCTGCCAGGTTTCTGTGGATAGGTCTGCTGCAAACCTGATCTGTCTTCCCTTGTAGGTTAGGGACTTTTTTTCCCTTGCTGCTTTCATGATTCTCTCCTTGCCTGAGTATTTTGTGAATTTGACTATGATATGCCTTGTTGATGGTCGGTTTTTGTTGAATCTAATGGGAGTCCTCTGTGTTTCCTGGATTTTGATGTCTGTGTCTTTCCCCAGGTTTTCTGCTATGATTTGCTCACATAACCCTTCTACCCCTATTTCTCTCTATTCTTCCTCTGGGACCCCTATGATTCTGATGTTGTTCCTTTTTAATGAGTCACTGATTTTTCTAATTCTTAAATCATGCTCTTTTGCCTTAATCTCCCTCTTTTTCTCTGCTTTGTTATTCTCTATAAGTTTGTCCTCTATATCGCTGATTCTCTGTTCTGCCTCATCCATCCTTGCCACCGCTGCATCCATCCATGATTGCAGCTCAGTTATAGCATTTTTAATTTCATTCTGGCTATTTTTTTTTTACCTCTTTAATCTCTGCAGAAAGGGATTCTAATCTATTTTAGACTCTAGCTAGTATTCTTATTATCGTGATTCTAAATTCTGGTTCAGACATCTTGCTTGAGTCTGTTAAATCCCTGGCTGTCATTTCTTCATGCTCTTTCTTTTGGGGTGAATTCCTTCATTTTGTCATTTTGAAGGGAGAAAAGGAATTAATGAGGTAGAAAAATTGAAATTAAAAAAATTAAAATTAAAAAAATATTAAAATGAAAAATTAAAAACACACCCACACAAAAATTGAATAGATGATGCTAGATCCTAGGTGTGTTTTGGTCTGGGTGTAGAAAGTGGTTTGACAGATTAGAGAAACAAAAAAAAAAGGGGGGGGAGAGAAAAAAAAGGAAATTGAGAATTTGAAAAAAGGAATACACTAAAGTAGACTAAAATACACAAAAGTAGAGAATATAGAAGAAAAAATTATAGAAAAATATTTTCAATAAAATTAAAAGGAAATATGATTTTTTTCATTTTCTGTATTTAAGAAAAAAGAAAAGAAATGAAAAAAAGAAAAAAGATAAAAAAGAAAAAGGAAAAGAAAAAAAGAAATTGTTTGAAAATTTGAAGAAGTGAATACACGGTAGTAGACTGAAATAAAGTGATGTGAGTAAGATAGAATTTGAAAAAAATTACATGAAAGCAAAAAATATAGTAATAAAAATTAAATAAAAATATTTTTAAAAGAAATTGAAAGTAAAATGAAGTTTTCTTTTTCTGCATTCAAGAAAAGAAATGAAAAAGAGAAAAAAGAAAAAGAAAAAAAATGAAATTGTTCAAAAATTTGAAAAGGTGAGTACACTGAAGTAGACTAAAATAAAATGATGGAAATAAATTTTGAAAAAATTTACACAAAAGTAAAAAATCTAGTAATAAAAATTAAAGACAGATATTTTTAATAAAAATTGAAAATAAAAATGAGTTTTTTCTCTTTCTGTATTCAGGAAAAAGAAAAGAATTGTAAAAGAGAAAAAGGAGAAAGAGAGAAAAAAGAAAATTGAATAGATGAACCTGCTGACAGATTGAAGTAGGACTGAAATTGCTGTGTTTTCCCCTAGAGGTCAGTCCATGTAGCTCTTTATAGTCCATATATTAAATCAGCGGTGAGGTTTGTGTTCTTAAAGAGCGAACTTGGCGCAGTTGGGCAGGGCTCGGTGTAACATCTCAGCTCTCCCCTAGATGGCGCTGCTAGCCTACTGGGGTGGATTGTTGCCGTGCTCGTCGGTGCGCATGCGCATGCGCGGGAGCGGTGAAAAAATGGCACCACCCAGCCACCCAGTCTGTTCTCCCGGATCAGCAATCGCGCACCGGTCCTCCGTCTTCAGCTCTCCTCCACTCCCCGCTTTTCCACTCTCTGTGACCAGGGCCCAGGCAGTACCTCTCTCCTGAGTTTTGTCTCAGATGCGGCTGTTTTCCCCGGCCCCTTGCTTCCGAAGGACTGCGGCTTTGACCCGCTCCGCCCCTCTGCAGGAGGCTCTCACAGAGTGATGGCTGAATGAGCAATGGCCAAATGTCGGCTGTACCCAGGAACGCCCGCTGGATTCTGCTGTTGCTGGTGCCCCAAGACTGCAACCAGGTGCCAGCACCCCCCCCCCGCCTCTCCCCCCGGAAAAAACGCAAGACAGTGTAGCCTCAGCGTTTCAGGGACCATGGAAAATCGCAACACACATCTGACACCAGGCTTCACCCTCAACAACCTTGCCCCAGGACCAGCGAATGTGGCTGCCTTCTGGGGTCTGCTGGGACCAGGTGGCTTCAACAGTCTCTACCAAATGTCCTTCCAGCAGTGGAACCGCTTTCCCCGTGTGGCCTGAGAACCTCCCTGACCCTACTCTGTTCCTGGGGATTCACCTTTCCCACCAGAGCACTGCCAGGTATCGAGCTGCGGGGTTGCAACCTTTGTGCTCCCCTTGTTTACAGTCTTAATGGAATTTAAACCCCCTCCTTTCTCCTTTCTCCCTTTTTAGTTTAGTCCCTGTGGCTGATTCCAATTTTCCGCTTTCTCTCCAGCTGCTTTTGGGGAGGGGTGCTTTTCCCATATGCTCCCCCCTCCCCAGTCTCCATCCTTTCTCTGCCTGCAGGGCTTCTTGCTCCCCTAGTCCAGCTCTTCGTGTCGCGTACCTGCTGAATTCTATGGTTCAGGTTGTGCAGATTGTTGTGTTAATCTTCCAATCGGTTTTCTAGGTGTGTAGGATGGTTTGGTGTTGGTCTGGCTGTATTTCACGGATGTGAGACACACAGAAAGCGTCCATGCTGTTCTGCCATCTTGGCTCCTCCCTAGGTAAGTGTACTCTTAATCCCTATTCACCTATAGCACCCATCCCCTCACGCACCTCCTCTCTGATAACTATCAGTTTGTTCTGTGCAGTGAAGAGTCCGGTTTTTGGTTTCTCTTTTTTTCCCTTTGGTCACTGTTTTGTTTCTTAAGTGTCACATATGAGTGAAATCAGATGGTATTTGTTCTTCTCTGATCGGCTCACCTTGCTTCAGCATTATACTCTCTAGCTTCATCCATGTTGTTGCAAATGGCAAGATTTCATTCTTTTTGATGGCTGAATAATATTCCATTATAGATCTCTATCTATCTATCTATCTATCTATCTATCTATCTATACACGTGATTGAAAAGCCTGGCGGCCAATTTGAACATCACCCTCATCAATGACTTGGTCGCCTTTGACACAGTTGACCAGAATTCCATTCTTTTCTTTAATTACAAAAATGATTTTATTGCTTGTATATATAATAAAACCTATGCCTGCACACAAATGAAAGTTTAGAAAACACAGACAAGGAGGAGGAGGGGGAGGAGGCAGGAGAGGAGAAAAATTCAAGCAAGCATTGACTCGGGCCAGTCACTTAGAGCACACATGTATACTCACTTTGCAAACATGATGCCATGCTGCACTTCCACTTTTGTTATTTGCTTTCTTAAGAATCTCTAACATTATATTTTAATTTTTTCCATGTCAAAACATACATATTGTCATTGTTTTGCAGCTATTTTTTAGGGCTTTTTAAAAAAGTGATTATTTATTTTGAGAGAGAGCATGAGCGGGGGAGGGGCAGAGAGAGAGGGGGAGAGAGAGAGAGAGAGAGAAAGAGAGAGAATCCCAAGCAGGCTCCCGAGTGTCAGTGTGTAGCCTGATGTATGGCCTGTGTGTGTGTGTGTGTGTGTGTGTATCACATCTTTATATATATATATGTGTATATATATGTATATATATATATACATATATATACATATATATACATAAATATATGTCACATCTTTTTTTTTGAGACGAATTTTTTTAAAATATGAAATTTATTGTCAAATTGGTTTCTTTTTTTATTTTATATATGAAATTTATTGTCAAATTGGTTTCCATACAACACCCAGTGCTCATCCCAAAAGGTGCCCTCTTCAATACCCATCACCCACCCTCTCCTCCCTCCCACCCCCCATCAACCCTCAGTTTGTTCTCAGTTTTTAACAGTCTTTATGCTTTGGCTCTCTCCCACTCTAACCTCTTTTTTTTTTTTTTTTCCTTCCCCTCCCCCATGGGTTCCTGTTAAGTTTCACAGGATCCACATAAGAGTGAAACCATATGGTATCTGTCTTTCTCTGTATGGCTTATTTCACTTAGCATCACACTCTCCAGTTCCATCCACGTTGCTACAAAAGGCCATATTTCATTTTTTCTCATTGCCACGTAGTATTCCATTGTGTATATAAACCACAATTTCTTTATCCATTCATCAGTTGATGGACATTTAGGCTCTTTCCATAATTTGGCTATTGTTGAGAGTGCTGCTATAAACATTGGGGTACAAGTGCCCCTATGCATCAGTACTCCTGTATCCCTTGGATAAATTCCTAGCAGTGCTATTGCTGGGTCATAGGGTAGGTTTATTTTTAATTTTCTGAGGAACCTCCACACTGCTTTCCAGAGCGGCTGCACCAATTTGCATTCCCACCAACAGTGCAAGAGGGTTCCCGTTTCTCCTCATCCTCTCCAGCATCTATAGTCTCCTGATTTGTTCATTTTGGCCACTCTGACTGGCGTGATGTGATACCTGAGTGTGGTTTTGATTTGTATTTCCCTGATAAGGAGCGACGCTGAACATCTTTTCATGTGCCTGTTGGCCATCCGGATGTCTTCTTTAGAGAAGTGTCTATTCATGTTTTCTGCCCATTTCTTCACTGGGTTATTTGTTTTTCGGGTGTGGAGTTTGGTGAGCTCTTTATAGATTTTGGATACTAGCCCTTTGTCCAATATGTCATTTGCAAATATCTTTTCCCATTCCGTTGGTTGCCTTTTAGTTTTGTTGGTTGTTTCCTTTGCTGTGCAGAAGCTTTTTATCTTCATAAGGTCCCAGTGATTCACTTTTGCTTTTAATTCCCTTGCCTTTGGGGATGTGTCGAGTAAGAGATTGCTACAGCTGAGGTCAGAGAGGTCTTTTCCTGCTTTCTCCTCTAAGGTTTTGATGGTTTCCTGTCTCACATTCAGGTCCTTTATCCATTTTGAGTTTATTTTTGTGAATGGTGTGAGAAAGTGGTCTAGTTTCAACCTTCTGCATGTTGCTGCCCAGTTCTCCCAGCACCATTTGTTAAAGAGGCTGTCTTTTTTCCATTGGATGTTCTTTCCTGCTTTGTCAAAGACGAGTTGGCCATACATTTGTGGGTCTAGTTCTGGGGTTTCTATTCTATTCCATTGGTCTATGTGTCTGTTTTTGTGCCAATACCATGCTGTCTTGATGATGACAGCTTTGTAGTAGAGGCTAAAGTCTGGGATTGTGATGCCTCCTGCTTTGGTCTTCTTCTTCAAAATTCCTTTGGCTATTCGGGGCCTTTTGTGGTTCCATATGAATTTTAGGATTGCTTGTTCTAGTTTCGAGAAGAATGCTGGTGCAATTTTGATTGGGATTGCATTGAATGTGTAGATAGCTTTGGGTAGTATTGACATTTTGACAATATTTATTCTTCCAATCCATGAGCAGGGAATGTCTTTCCATTTCTTTAAATCTTCTTCAATTTCCTTCATAAGCTTTCTATAGTTTTCAGCATACAGATCCTTTACATCTTTGGTTAGATTTATTCCTAGGTATTTTATGCTTCTTGGTGCAATTGTGAATGGGATCAGTTTCTTTATTTGTCTTTCTGTTGCTTCATTGTTAGTGTATAAGAATGCAACTGATTTCTGTACATTGATTTTGTATCCTGCGACTTTGCTGAATTCCTGTATCAGTTCTAGCAGACTTTTGGTGGAGTCTATCAGATTTTCCATGTATAATATCATGTCATCTGCAAAAAGCGAAAGCTTGACTTCATCTTTACCAATTTTGATGCCTTTGATTTCCTTTTGTTGTCTGATTGCTGATGCTAGAACTTCCAGCACTATGTTAAACAGCAGCGGTGAGAGTGGGCATCCCTGTCGTGTTCCTGATCTCAGGGAGAAAGCTCTCAGTTTTTCCCCTTTGAGGATGATGTTAGCTGTGGGCTTTTCATAAATGGCTTTTATGATCTTTAAGTATGTTCCTTCTATCCCGACTTTCTCAAGGGTTTTTATTGAGAAAGGGTGCTGGATTTTGTCAAAGGCCTTTTCTGCATCAATTGACAGGATCATATGGTTCTTCTCTTTTTTTTTGTTAATGTGATGTATCACGTTGATTGATTTGCGAATGTTGAACCAGCCCTGCATCCCAGGAATGAATCCCACTTGATCATGGTGAATAATTCTTTTTATATGCCATTGAATTCGATTTGCTAGTATCTTATTGAGAATTTTTGCATCCATATTCATCAGGGATATTGGCCTGTAGTTCTCTTTTTTTACTGGGTCTCTGTCTGGTTTAGGAATCAAAGTAATACTGGCTTCATAGAATGAGTCTGGAAGTTTTCCTTCCCTTTCTATTTCTTGGAATAGCTTGAGAAGGATAGGTATTATCTCTGCTTTAAACGTCTGGTAGAACTCCCCTGGGAAGCCATCTGGTCCTGGACTCTTATTTGTTGGGAGATTTTTGATAACCGATTCAATTTCTTTGCTGGTGATGGGTCTGTTCAAGCTTTCTATTTCCTCCTGATTGAGTTTTGGAAGAGTGTGGGTGTTCAGGAATTTGTCCATTTCTTCCAGGTTGTCCAATTTGTTGGCATATAATTTTTCATAGTATTCCCTGATAATTGTTTGTATCTCTGAGGGATTGGTTGTAATAATTCCATTTTCATTCATGATTTTATCTATTTGGGTCATCTCCCTTTTCTTTTTGAGAAGCTTGGCTAGAGGTTTGTCAACTTTGTTTATTTTTTCAAAAAACCAACTCTTGGTTTCGTTGATCTGCTCTACAGTTTTTTTAGATTCTATATTGTTTATTTCTGCTCTGATCTTTATTATTCCTCTTCTTCTACTGGGTTTGGGGTGTCTTTGCTGTTCTGCTTCTATTTTTAGATTTTGTGCTGTTAGATTTTGTAGTTGGGATTTTTCTTGTTTCTTGAGATAAGCCTGGATTGCAATGTATTTTCCTCTCAGGACGGCCTTCGCTGTGTCCCAAAGCATTTGGATTGTTGTATTTTCATTTTCGTTTGTTTCCATATATTTTTTAATTTCTTCTCTAATTGCCTGGTTGACCCACTCATTCGTTAGTAGGGTGTTTTTTAACCTCCATGCTTTTGGAGGTTTTCTAGACCTTTTCCTGTGGTTGATTTCAAGCTTCATAGCATTATGGTCTGAAAGTATGCATGGTATAATTTCAATTCTTGTAAACTTATGAAGGGCTGTTTTGTGACCCAGTATATGATCTATCTTGGAGAATGTTCCATGTGCACTTGAGAAGAAAGTATATTCTGTTGCTTTGGGATGCAGAGTTCTAAATATATCTGTCAAGTCCATCTGATCCAATGTCTCATTCAGGGCCCTTGTTTCTTTATTGACTGTGTGTCTAGATGATCTATCCATTTCTGTAAGTGGGGTGTTAAAGTCCCCTGCAATTACCACATTCTTATCAATAAGGTTGCTTATGTTTATGAGTAATTGTTTTATATATTTGGGGGCTCCGGTATTCGGCGCATAGACATTTATAATTGTTAGTTCTTCCTGATGGATAGACCCTGTAACTATTATATAATGTCCTTCTTCATCTCTTGTTACAGCCTTTAATTTAAAGTCTAGTTTGTCTGATATAAGTATGGCTACTCCAGCTTTCTTTTGGCTTCCAGTAGCATGATAAATAGTTCTCCATCCCCTCACTCTCAATCTAAAGGTGTCCTCAGGTCTAAAATGAGTCTCTTGTAGACAGCAAATAGATGGGTCTTGTTTTTTTATCCATTCTGATACCCTATGTCTTTTGGTTGGCGCATTTAGTCCATTTACATTCAGTGTTATTATAGAAAGATACGGGTTTAGAGTCATTGTGATGTCTGTATGTTTTATGCTTGTAGTGATGTCTCTGGTACTTTGTCTCACAGGGTCCCCCTTAGGATCTCTTGTAGGGCTGGTTTAGTGGTGACAAATTCCTTCAGTTTTTGTTTGTTTGGGAAAACCTTTATCTCTCCTTCTATTCTAAATGACAGACTTGCTGGATAAAGGATTCTCGGCTGCATATTTTTTCTGTCTAGCACCCTGAAAATCTCGTGCCAATTCTTTCTGGCCTGCCAAGTTTCAAAAGAGAGATCAGTCACGAGTCTTATAGGTCTCCCTTTATATGTGAGGGCACGTTTACCCCTTGCTGCTTTCAGAATTTTCTCTTTATCCTTGTATTTTGCCAGTTTCACTATGATATGTCCTGCAGAAGATCGATTCAAGTTACGTCTGAAGGGAGTTCTCTGTGCCTCTTGGATTTCAATGCCTTTTTCCTTCCCCAGTTCAGGGAAGTTCTCAGCTATTATTTCTTCAAGTACCCCTTCAGCACCTTTCCCTCTCTCTTCCTCCTCTGGGATACCAATTATGCGTATATTATTTCTTTTTAGTGTATCACTTAGTTCTCTAATTTTCCCCTCATACTCCTGGATTTTTTTATCTCTCTTTTTCTCAGCTTCCTCTTTTTCCATAACTTTATCTTCTAGTTCACCTATTCTCTCCTCTGCCTCTTCAATCCGAGCCGTGGTGGTTTCCATTTTGTTAGGCATTTCGTTTAAAGCGTTTTTCAGCTCCTCGTGACTGCTCCTTAGTCCCTTGATCTCTGTAGCAAGAGATTCTCTGCTGTCCTGTATACTGTTTTCAAGCCCAGCGATTAATTTTATGACTATTATTCTAAATTCACTTTCTGTTATATTATTTAAATCCTTTTTGATCAGCTCATTAGCTGTTGTTATTTCCTGGAGATTCTTCTGAGGGGACTTCTTCCGCTTGGTCATTTTGGATAGTCCCTGGCGTGGTGAGGACCTGGAGGGCACTTGCCCTGTGCTGTGGTGTATAACTGGAGTTGGTGGGCGGGGCCGCAGTCCGACCTGATGTCTGCCCCCAGCCCACCGCTGGGGCCACAGTCAGACTGGTGTGTGCCTTCTCTTCCCCTCTCCTAGGGGCGGGATTCACTGTGGGGTGGCGTGGCCTGTCTGGGCTACTTGTACACTGCCAGGTTTGTGATGCTGGGGATCTGGCGTATTAGCTGGGGTGGGTAGGCAAGGTGCACAGGGGCAGGGGGGGCAGGCTTAGCTTGCTTCTCCTTAGGTGATCCACTTCAGGAGGGGCCCTGTGGCAGCAGGAGGGAGTCAGATCCGCTGCTGGAGGTTTGGCTCCGGAGAAGCGCAGAGTTGGGTGTTTGCGCGGAGCGAGCAAGTTCCCTGGCAGGAACTGGTTCTCTTTGGGATTTTGGCTGGGGGATGGGCGGGGTAGATGGCGCTGGCGAGCGCCTTTGTTCCCCACCAAACTGAGCTCTGTCGTCCGGGGGTTCCGCAGCTCTCCCTCCCTTTGTCCTCCAGCCTTCCCGCTTTCCGAGCAGAGCTGTTAACTTATGACCTCCCAGACGCTAAGTCGCGCTTGCCGTCGGAACACAGTCCATCAGGCCCCTCCGCTTTTGCCAGCCAGACTCGGGGGCTCTGCTTGGCCGGCGAGCCGCCCCTCCGCCCCGGCTCCCTCCCGCCAGTCCGTGGAGCGCGCACCGCCTCGCCGCCCTTCCTACCCTCTTCCGTGGGCCTCTCGTCTGCGTTTGGCTCCAGCGACTCCGTTCTGCTAATCCTCTGGCGGTTTTCTGGGTTATTTAGGCAGGTGTAGGTGGAATCTAAGGGATCAGCAGGGTGCGCGGTGAGCCCAGCGTCCTCCTACGCCGCCATCCCAAATTGGTTTCTATACAACACCCAGTGCTCATCCCAACAGGTGCCCTCCTCAATACCCATCTCCCACCCCCATCAACCCTCAGTTTGTTCTCAGTTTTTAAGAATCTCTTATGTTTTGGCTCCCTCTGTCTCTAATCTTTTTTTTTTTTTTTCCTTCCTCTCTCCCATGGTCTTCTGTTAATTTTCTCAGGATCCACGTAAGAGTGAAAACATATGGTATCTGTCTTTCTCTGTATGACTTGTTTCGCTTAGCATCACACTCTCCAGTTCCATCCACATTGCTACAAAGGGCCATATTTCATTCTTTCTCATTGCCACGTAGTATTACGTTGTGTATATAAACCACAACTTCTTTATCCATTCGTCAGTTGATGGACATGTAGGCTCTTTCCATAATTTGGCTCTTGTTGAAAGTGCTGCTATAAACATTGGGGTACAAGTGCCCCTATGCATCAGTACTCCTGTATCCCTTGAGTAAATTCCTAGCAGTGCTATTGCTGGGTCATAGGGTAGGTCTATTTTTAATTTTTTGAGGAAACTCCACACTTTTTCCAGAGTGGCTGCACCAGTTTGCATTCCTACCAACAGTGCAAGAGTGTTCCCATTTCTCCACATCCTCGCCAGCATCTATAGTCTCCTGATTTGTTCATTTTAGCCACTCTGACTGGCGTGAGGTGGTATCTGAGTGTGGTTTTGATTTGTATTTCCCTGATAAGGAGCGACGCTGAACATCTTTTCATGTGCCTGTTGGCCATCCGGATGTCTTCTTTAGAGAAGTGTCTATTCATGTTTTCTGCCCATTTCTTCACTGGATTATTTGTTTTTCGGGTGTGGAGTTTGGTGAGCTCTTTATAGATGTTGGATACTAGCCCTTTGTCCAATATGTCATTTGCAAGTATCTTTTCCCATTCCGTTGGTGGCCTTTTAGTTTTGTTGATTGTTTCCTTTGCAGTGCAGAAGCTTTTTTATCTTCATGAGGTCCCAATAGTTCATTTTTGCTTTTAATTCCCTTGCCTTCGGGGATGTGTCAAGTAAGAAATTGCTGCGACTGAGGTCAGAGAGATTTTTTCCTGCTTTCTCCTCTAAGGTTTTGATGGTTTCTTGTCTCAAATTCAGGTCCTTTATCCATTTTGAGTTTATTTCTGTGGATGGTGTAAGAAAGTGGTCTAGTTTCATCCTTCTGCATGTTGCTGTCCAGTTCTCCCAGCACCATTTGTTAAAGAGACTGTCTTTTTTCCATTGGATGTTCTTTTCTGCTTTGTCAAAGATGAGTTGGCCATACGTTTGTGGGTCTAGTTCTGGGGTTTCTATTCTATTCCATTGGTCTATGTGTCTGTTTTTGTGCCAATACCATGCTGTCTTGATGATGACAGCTTTGTAGTAGAGGCTAAAGTCTGGGATTGTGATGCCTCCCGCTTTGGTCTTCTTCAAAATTCCTTTGGCTATTCGGGGTCTTTTGTGGTTCCATACAAATTTTAGGATTGCTTGTTCTAGCTTTGAGAAGAATGCTGGTGCAATTTTGATTGGGATTGCATTGAATGTGTAGATAGCTTTGGGTAGTATTGACATTTTAATAATATTTATTCTTTCAATCCATGAGCATGGAATGTTTTTCCATTTCTTTATATCTTCTTCAATTTCCTTCACAAGCTTTCTATAGTTTTCAGCATACAGATCTTTTACATCTTTGGTTTGGTTTATCCCTACGTATTTTATGCTTCTTGGTGCAATTGTGAATGGGATCAGTTTCTTTATTTGTCTTTCTGTTGCTTCATTATTAGTGTATAAGAATGCAACTGATTTCTGTACATTGATTTTGTATCCTGCGACTTTGCTGAATTCATGTATCAGTTCTAGCAGACTTTTGGTGGAGTCTGTCGGGTTTTCCATGTATAATATCATGTCATCTGCAAAAAGGAAAGCCTGACTTAATCATTGCCAATTTTGATGCCTTTGATTTCCTTTTGTTGTCTAAATGCTGATGCTGGCACTTCCAACACTATGTTAAACAACAGCGGTGAGAGTGGACATCCCTGTCGTGTTCCTGATCTCAGGGAGAAGGCTCTTAGTTTTTCCCCATTGAGGATGATATTAGCTGTGGGCTTTTCATAAATGGCTTTTATGATGTTTAAGTATGTTCCTACTATCCCGACTTTCTCGAGGGTTTTTATTAAGAAAGGATGCTAATTTTGTGAAATACTTTTTCTGCATCGATTGACAGGATCATATGGTTCTTCTCTTTTCTTTTATTAATGTGATGTATCACATTGATTGATTTGTGAATGTTGAACCAGCCCTGCAGCCCAGAAATGAATCCCACTTGATCATGGTGTATAATTCTTTTTATATGCTGATGAATTCGATTTGCTAGTATCTTATTGAGAATTTTTACATCCATATTCATCAGGGATATTGGCCTGTAGTTCTCTTTTTTTTTGCTGGGTCTCTGTCTGGTTTAGGAATCAAAGTAATTCTAGCTTCATAGAATGAGTCTGGAAGTTTTCCTTCCCTTTCTATTTTTTGGAACAGCTTGAGAAGGATATGTATTGGGGCGCCTGGGTGGCGCAGTCGGTTAAGCGTCCGACTTCAGCCAGGTCACGATCTCGCGGTCCGTGAGTTCGAGCCCCGCGTCAGGCTCTGGGCTGATGGCTCAGAGCCTGGAGCCTGTTTCCAATTCTGTGTCTCCCTCTCTCTCTGCCCCTCCCCCGTTCATGCTCTGTCTCTCTCTCTCTGTCCCCCCAAAAATAAAATAAACGTTGAGAAGGATAGGTATTATCTCTGCTTTAAATGTCTGGTAGAATTCCCCTGGGAAGCCATCTGGTCCTGGACTCTTATTTGTTGGGAGATTTTTCATAACTGGTTCAATTTCTTTGCTTGTTATGGGTCTGTTCAAGTTTTCTATTTCTTCCTGTTCGAGTTTTGAAAGTGTGTGGGTGTTTAGGAATTTGTCCATTTCTTCCAGGTTGTCCAGTTTGTTGGCATATAATTTTTCATAGTATTTCCTGATAATTGCTTGTATTTCTGAGGGATTGGTTGTAATAATTCCATTTTCATTCATGATTTTATCTATTTGGGTCATCTCCCTTTTCTTTTTGAGAAGCCTGGCTGGAGGTTTATCAATTCTGTTTATTTTTTCAAAAAACCAACTCTTGGTTTCATTGATCTGCTCTACAGTTTTTTTAAATTCTATATTGTTTATTTCTGCTCTGATCTTTATTATTCCTCTTCTTCTGCTGGGTTTGGGGTGTCTTTGCTGTTCTGCTTCTATTTTTAGATTTTGTGCTGTTAGATTTTGTAGTTGGGATTTTTCTTGTTTCTTGAGATAAGCCTGGATTGCAATGTATTTTCCTCTCAGGACTGCCTTCGCTGCATCCCAAAGCGTTTGGGTTGTTGTATTTTCATTTTCATTTGTTTCCATATATTTTTTAATTTCTTCTCTAATTGCCTGGTTGACCCACTCATTCGTTAGTAGGGTGTTCTTTAACCTCCATGCTTTTAGAGGTTTTCCAGACCTTTTCCTGTGGTTGATTTCAAGCTTCATAGCATTATGGTCTGAAAGTATGCATGGTATGATCTCAATTCTTTTATACTTATGAAGGGCTGTTTTGTGACCCAGTATGTGATCTATCTTGGAGAATGTTCCATGTGCACTCGAGAAGAAAGTATATTCTGTTGCTTTGGGATGCAGAGTTCTAAATATATCTGTCAAGTCCATCTGATCCAATGTCTCATTCAGGCCCCTTGTTTCTTTATTGATCTGTGTCTAAATGATCTATCCATTGTTGTAAGTGGAGTTTTAAAGTCCCCTGCAATTACCACATTCTTATCAATAAGGTTGCTTATGTTTGTGTTTGTTTTAATATTTGGGTGCTTCCGTATTCAGCGCATAGACATTTATAATTGTTAGCTCTTCCTGATGGATAGACCCTGTAATTATTATATAATGTCCTTCTTCATTTCTTGTTACAGTCTTTAATTTAAAGTCTAGTTTGTCTGATATAAGTATGGCTACTCCAGCTTTCTTTTGACTTCCAGTAGCATGATAGATAGTTCCTCATCCCCTCACTTTCAATCTGAAGGTGTCCTCAGGTCTAAAATGAGTCTCTTGTAGACAGCAAATAGATGGGTCTTGTTTTTTTATCCATTCTGATACCCTATGTCTTTTGGTTGGCGCATTTAGTCCATTTATATTCAGTGTTATTATAGAAAGATATGGGTTTAGAGTCATTGTGATGTCTGTAGGTTTCATGCTTATAGTGATGTCTCTGGTACTCTGTGTATACCACATCTTTATTCATTCATCTATTGATGGAAACTTGGGCTGCTTCCATAGTTTAGCTATTGTAAATAATGCTGCAATAAATATAGAGGTGCACGTATTCCTCTGAATTAGTGTTTTTGTATTCTTTGGGTAAATACCCAGTAGTGTGATTGCTGGATCATTAAAAATTTTACTTTTTTAAAATTACACCATTTGCTTTCCCACCAACAGTGCACGAGGGTTCCTTTTTCTCCACATCCTCACCTATAGGATCAGGTAAGTTTCCTGAGTTTTTTATTTTAGCCATTCTGACAGGTGTGAGGTGATAGCTCATTGTGGTTTTGATTTGCATTTGCCTGATGATGAGTGATGTTGAGCATCTTTTCATGTGTCTGTTGGCCATCTGGATATCTACTCTGGAGAAGTTTCCATTCATGTCTTCTGCTGATTTTAATTTGATTATTTTTTTCCCCTTTTTGGTGTTGAGTTGTATAAGTTCTTTATGTATTTTGGATACTAGCCTTTTATGGGATATCTTATCTGCAAATATCTCTCCCACTCAGTAGGTTGTCTTTTAGTTTTGTTGATTGTTTCCTTTTCTGTGAAGAAGCTTTTAAATTTGACATAGGCCCAATAGTTTATTTTTGCTTTTGTTTCCCTTGCCTCAGGAGACATATCTAGAAAGAGGTTGCTGTGGCCAATATCAGAAAAATTATTGTCAGTCCTCTTTCTAGGATTTTTTGTGGTTTCAGGTGTCACATTTAGGTCTTGAATCCATTTTGAATTTATTTTTGTGTATAGTATAAGAAAGTGGTCCAGTTTCATTCTTTTGAATGTAGCTGTCCAGTTTTCCTAACACCATTTGTTGAAAAGACAGTCTTTTTTCCCATTACATATACTTGCATCCTTCATCAACAATTAATTGACAATATAATATGGGTTCATTTTTGGGCTTTCTATTCTATTCCATTGATCTATGTGTCTATTTTTGTGCCAGTACCATATTGTTTTGATTACTACAGCTTTGTAATATAACTTGAAGTCCGGAATTGTGTACCTTCAGTTTTCTTTTTCAAGATTTCTTTGGCTAATCAGGGTCTTTTGTGGTCCCCATACAAATTTCAGGATTGTAATAAACAATAGCTAGAATAACTACCTCTGTGAAAAATGCTGTTGGTATTTTGATAGGGGTTGCATTAAATGTGTAGATTGCTTTGGTGGTATAGACATTTTAACAATATTTGTGCTTCTAATCCATGAGCATGGAATGTCTATTTCTTTGTGTCCTCTTCAATTTCTTTCCTCAATATTTTATAGTTTTCAGAGTACAGCACTTTCACCTCTTTGGTTAAGTTTATTTGTAGGTATTTTATTTTTGGGTGCAATTGTAAATGGGATTATTTTCTTTTTTATTATGTGTTTTTAGAGAAATATCTTTATTTTTTTTAATTTAGATTCAATTTAGATTCAATTTATATTAGTTAACATATAGTGTAATATTGGTTTCAGGAGTAAAATTTAGTGATTCATCACTTAAATGTAACACCCAGTGCTCATCCCAAGTGCCCTCTTTAATGCCCTTCACCCATTTAGCATATCACCCCACCACCTCCCCTCCATCACCCCTCAGTTTGTTCTTTATGTTTAAGAGTCTTTTTTTTAATTTTTCCTTCCCTCCCCCTATGTTCATCTGTTTTGCTTCTTAAATTCCACATGAGTGAAATCATATGGTATTTCTTTCTCTGACTCACTTATTTTGCTTAGCATAATACACTTAGTTCCATCCACATTGTTGCAAATCACAAGATTTCATTTTTGATCACCGAGTAATATTCCATTATACACACACACACACACACACACACACACACACACACGCACACAGTACATCTCCTTTGTCTGTTCATCAGTCGATGCACATTTGGGCTCTTTCCATAATTTGGCTCTTGTTGATAGCGCTGCTATAAACATTGGGGTGCATGTGCCCCTTTGGATCAGCATTTTTTTTTATCCTTTAGATAAATACCTAGTAGTACAATTGCTGGGTTGTAGGATAGTTTTATTTTTAACTTTTTGAGGAATCTCCATAGTGTTTTCCAGAGGTGGCTGCACCAGTTTGCATTAATAGGAGTTTTAAAAATTTATCTTCCTACTGCTTCACTATTAGTGTATAGAAATGCTATGGGTTTCTGTACATTTATTTTGAAAAAAATTTTTTATGTTTATTCATTTTTGAAAGACAGAGAGAGACAGAGCACAAGCAGGGGTGGGCGGAGAGAGAGGGGGACACAGACACGGGGCTTGAACTCACGAATCGTGAGATCATGACCTGAGCCGAAGTCGGATACTCAACCGACTGAGCCACCCAGGCGCCCCTTGTACATTTATTTTGTATCCTGCCACTTTACTGAATTCATTTATCAGTTCTAATAGTTTTTTGGTGGAGTCTTTAGGGTTTTATATATATAGTATCATGTCATCTGCAATTAGTGAGAGTTTGACTTTTTGCCGATTTGGATGCCTTTTATTTCTTTTTGTTGTCTGATTGTGGTGGCTAGGACTTCCAGTACTATGCTGAATAAAAGTGGTGAGAGTGGAATCCTTGTCTTGTTTCTGACCTTAGGGGGAAAACCCTTAGTTTTTCCCCATTGAATATGATGTTAGCTGTGGGTTTTTCATATAAAATCTTTATTATGTGGAATTATTCCTCTAAACCTACTTTGTTGATGTTTTTTTTTTTTTTATCACGAATGGATGTACTTTATCAAATGCTTTTCTGAGTCTATTAAAATGACCATACAGTTCTTATTCTTTCTTTTATTGATGTATTGTATCATGCTGATTTACAAATGTTGAACTACCGTTGCATCCAAGGAATAAATCCCACTTGATTATGGTGAATGATTTTTTAACATGTTGTTGGATTTGGTTTGACAGTATTTTGTTGAGGATTTTTGCAATATTCACCAGAGATATTGGCCTGTATTTCTCTTTCTCCTTTTTAAGATTTTAAGTAATCTCTACACTCAAGGTGGGGCTCGAACTTACAACCCTGAGATCAAGAGTTACATGCTCTACCGACTGAGCCAGCCAGGTGCCCCTGTAGTTCTCTTATTTTGTGGTGTCTTTATCTGCTGTCTTTATTTGGTATCAGGGCCTCATACAATGTATGCTGGCCTCATACAATGAATTTGAAAGATTTCTTTCCTCTTCTATTTTTGGAATAGTTTCAGAAAAATAGGCATTAGCTCTTTTAAATGTTTGGTAGAATTCACCTGTGAAGCCATCTGGTCCTGGACTTTTGTTTGTTGGGATTTTTTTTTTTTTTATTATTGATTCAATTTCATTGTCAGTAATCAGCCTGTTCAAATTTTCTATTTCTTCCTGTTTCCATTTTGGTAGGTTATATATTTCTAGGAATTTATCTATTTCTTCCAGGTCATCCCATTTGTTGGTATATAATTTTTCATTATATTCTCTTACAACCCTTTGTATTTCTGTGATGTTGTTATTTGTGATTTCATTTATTTGAGTCCTATCTCTCTCCCTCTCCCTTGCTCTCCTGTCTCTCTCTCTCTCTCTCTCTCTCTCTCTCATGAATCTGGTTAAAGCTTTATCACTTTTGTTGATCTTATCAAGGAACCAGCTCCTGGTTTCATTGTTCTGTTGTTTGTTTGTTTTTTAGTTTCTATATCATTTATTTCTGTTCTAATATTTATTATTTCATTCATTCTGCTGGTTTTGGGTTTTGTTCTCCTTTTTCTAGCTCTTTTAAGTGTAAGATTAGGTTGTTTATTTGAGATTTTTCTTGCTTCTTGAGGTAGACCTGTTTTGCTATAAACTTCCCTCTCAGAACCACTTTGCTGCATACCAGAGATTTTTGTACCATTGTGTTTTCATTTTCATTTGTCTCCATGTAATTTTTTATTTCTTCTTTGATTTCTTAGCTGACCCATTCATTATTTAGTAGCATGTTATTTAGCCTCCATGTATTTGTGGTCCTTCCAGATTTCCTCTTGTGGTTGATTTCTAGTTTCATAACATTGTGGTCAGAAAAGATGCATGATATGATTTCGATCTTTTTGAATTTGTTGAGTCTTGTTTTGTGGCCTAATATGTGATCTATTGTGGAGAGTGTTCCATATGTACTTGCAAAGAATGTGTATTCTGCTGTTTTAGGATGGAATGTTCTGAATATATCTGTTAAGTTCATCTGGTCTAGTGTGTCATTCAAAGTCACTGTTTCCTTATTGATTTTCTGTTCGGGTGATCTGTCTACTTATGTAAGTGGGGTTTTAAAGTCTCCCAGTGTTATTGTATTACTGTTGATTAGATCCTTTATGCTTGTTATTAACTGTTTTATGTATTTGGGTGCTTGCATGTTTGGTGCATAAATCTTTACAATTGTTATATCTTCTTGTTGGATTGTCCCCTTTATGATAATATAGTGTCCTTTTTAATCTCTTGTTACAGTCTTTGTTTTAAAGTCTGTTTTATCCAGTAGAAATTTTGCTACTCTACTTTTTCCTGATATCCATTTGCATGATAAATGCTTCTCCACCCCTTCACTTTCAATCTGCATGTGTCTTTAGGTGTTAAATGAGTCTCTTGTAGGCAGCATATAGATGGGTCTTGTTTTTTTTATCCATTCCATCACCCTATGTCTTTTGATTGGGGTGTTTAGTCTGTTTACATTCAAAGTAATTATTTGTAAGTATATATTTATTGTCATTTTGATATTTGTTTTGTGGTTTTGTAGTTCTTTTCTGATTCTTCTCTTGCTCTCTTTCATGGTTTGCTGCCTTTCTTTAGTGTTATACTTGGAATCATTCGTCTTTATTTTTTGCATATCTATTATTGGTTTTTTATTTGTGGTTACCATTAGGTTTGTATACAACATCTTCTGCATGTAGCAGTCTACATTAAGTTAATGGTCACTTAATTTTGAGCCCATTCTTTACTCTTCCTCCCCCACTCCCACCAGATTTTTGGTATATGGTGCTAACTTTGTATCCTTTTATTTTGTGAGTCCCTTGTCTGATTTTTACAGATATATTTATTTTTACTGCTTTTTGTGCTTCCTACCTTTTTTACTCTTACTTATGGTCTTTCCTTCCCACTTAAAGAGTCCCCTTTAGCATTTCTTACAGGGCTGGTTTAGTGGTCATGAACTCTTCCAGCTTTTGTTTGTCTGGGAAAGCCTTTATCTCTCCTCTTATTCTGATGATAGCCTTACTGGATAGAGTATTCTTGGCTGCAGACTTTTTCCTTTCAGCACTTTGAATATATCATGACACTCACTTCTGGTCTGCAAAGGTTCTCCTGAAAAATCCACTGATAGCTTTATGGGGTTTCATTTCTATGTAACTATCTTCTTTTCTTTTGGTGCTTTTAAGATTCTCTTTGTCATTACTTTTGGCCATTATAATTACCATGTGTCGTGGTGTGGACCTCCTTCGGTTGATTTTGTTGGAGGATCTCTGTGCCTCCTAGATCTGGATTTCTGTTTCCTTCCCTAGATTAGGGAAGTTTTCAGATATTATTTCTTCAAATTAATTTTCTGCCTCCTTTTCTTTCTCTTCTAGGATCCCTATGATGTGAATGTTGTGCTTGATGGAATCACTGAGTTCCCTAAGTCTGTTTTCATTTTACATAATTTTTTTCTCTCACCTGCTCAGCTTGATTGCTTTCTATTACTCTGTTCTCCAGGTCACAAATTCGTTCTTCTGCTTCTTCTAGCATGCTATTTATTCCATCTAGTGTATTTTAAATTTCATTTATTATGTTCTTCACCTCTGATTGGTTCTTTTTTTATGTTTTCTATTTCTTTGTTAAATGTCTCATTGATGTCCTTCAATCTTTTCTCAAGTCCAGTGAGTATCTTTATAATCATTACTTTAAATTCTCTATTGGATATATTACTTATACCTGTTTTGCTTAAGTCTCTTGTTGTGGTTTTGTCCTGTTCTTTTATTTGGGACATGTTCCTCTGTCTCCTCATTTTGTCTACCTCTCAGTGTCTTTTTCGGTGTGCTAGGAAAGTCAGCTATGTCTCTAGCTCTTGAAAGTAATGGCCTTATGAAGAAGAGGTCTTCTAGTGCCCTGAAGTGCAGTGTCCCCTGCTCACCAGAACCTGGTGCTTCAGTGGTGTCTTCTATGTGTGTTGCTGTTGTGTTCTAGCCACTTTTACTTTCAGTCCAATAGTCTGCAGAGGCTCTCTTTGCCTGTTATGGACAGTATTTGGTCCCTGGCTGGGGTGACACATACAGTTTTAAGAAGGTGCACATCAGTGAGCTTGCCAAATGAGACCTGCTGCTACCACTGGGACTGGGACTGGGACTGTCTGGACGGGGTACTCAGTTTTAAGAAGGTATGCCTTGGGCTTGTACAGCGCCCACAGCCACCACCACTGCCACAACCATGACCAACGCCCTACAAAACACATTGGTGGAAAGACATGGTGTTTGGAAGATTTGTGTCAGTCTTCTGGGAAAGGGAATCCACAGTGCCTGGACTGAGGTAAAGTGATTGGGAAGGGTGGATACCCAAAGCATGGGGTAGGTATGTTGGTGTATGTAACTTCAGTGGTGTGTTGGCACTGGGCTGGTTCCTACAGGTGGCCGTGTGTTTATGCTGGGGAGTGGGAGAGGGAGATGGTGCCTGCCACCTTCTTAGTTCCTGGAGAAGTACCTCCTCAAATGCTGCCCCTCTGGGATGTGCTCTGAGATGCATAAATAACTCTTGCTTCTATGTGCACCAGACATTTTTTTCAAACTGCTGTTTTTGTGCTGTAATTCACAGGCTGTTTGTCATGCTATATCTTTAAGGGTAGAGACTCAGCTTCCTATTGCCCTCCAGGCTCTCCCAGAGTCAAGTCCTCTGAGTTTTAAAATTCAGGCTTTATGTCTACCTGGTTGTAAGAACTCACAAAATTTGACTTCTCTAGGTTTCAAAGTCAAATATTTTGGGGATTCATCTTCCTTGCACAGGCTCCCCAGTGTGATAGTCTGTTTCTCTTTCTTCTCTACGCCTGCAGCTCTCTCTTCAAGGACAGTCACAGTCCCCACCGCATCTCTGCTCTTCCTTCCCTCTTTGATGTGGCCTCTTATCTACCTTTAGTTGTGGAGTTTGTTTTGTCAGTCCTCAGGTCATTTTCTGGCCTTACACTGATGTGAGTGCTATCTAGTTGTATCTGCGAGAGGAGGTGAGCCTAGGGTCCTCTTTCTCTGCCATCGTGGGCCCCCTTTCAATTTAAGTAAATTAGGATATTTTAAAACAGGAAGCAGAAACTGTCAGTGAGTGCCTCTAAAAGAAGGGTTATTTCTGGAAGGTTCCAAATGGGCCAGGGGAATGGAGTAGGTCAGGACATACTTGTGAGACCTAACAGTTATGAAGAGACTGAAGAACAACTACTCAAAGACCAAGGATAACTCTCTCCCCACCCATTAACAATGCCTGCCAATCAGCTTAGTACTCTGTGAAAGCGACCAAAGAATTAATGGAGAGTATTAGAAATGTAGGAAATTAAGAAGAATGGCTTTGAACGACATCAGTTTAATCTTGGAAAACATCATTTGAACTCTTATAAAGGGATTGAAAATAAACTTTTAATTGAAGTATAATATACAAACACAAAAGCTCAATATAAAAAGTGTACAGTTTATTAAATTTTCACAAACTCAACACACCCATGTAACCAGCATCCAGATTAAGAAAGAGTACATTATCAATACCCCAGAATCCCCCGTTGTTATTTTTTAAATGTCAAGTGACAGTGTGGGCCTGTTTCTGGGCTCTCTTGGGAGGGACTGACATTGTCACAATACCGAAGTCTCCAATCTTTGAACATGGTCTGTCTCTTACAAAAGGAAGATTTATGATTCAGCAGCCTCCCTGGGAAATGCAGGAAAATCAGGAAGAGGCTGGCTGAGCTCCTCAATTTCTCGGGGGCTTCTAAAAGTCCTTCAATGAAGCAGATGTCCCACCTCTTCATATGACCCAGGGGGAATATGATTGTGCTCTTTGTCTTCGTGTAGTAAGTAAAAAGTTGTCACCTGGAGCCTCTGGTTCTAGTCACCACTCCGTTATTCATCCAAATCACTGCAGGTGTTTGGTGTCTTCCCCTCTCCAGAGGACATCCTCCGTAATTTTGTGTCACTTTTTCTCCAGCTCTTCTGCTAAGAATTTTAGTCTGATCCAGTACTTTTGGTGGCAGGGCTGTTGGTCTATCCTCTATTCTTGCTGGGCACTTTGGAGTGGTACTCCTGGCTGTTCCTTGTGGACTTGATCTCCCATCCTGGGATTGTCCTTGAAATTTGTTCTTCATGCCTTTGTGTCTAAAAGGAAATCAGGGACACCTTCTTAACCTGGAATGCTTCTTCCCAATTCCCATGATAAAGTTTCGACGTAAAGAAAACTAGGACAAATCACATAGTTTATATCCACCAACCAATCAACTAGAGTTAACAACTGTTAATATTTCCCATGTTTGCCATATTGGTCTTATTGTTGAGATGTTGTAAACATAGACATCATTATATTTCACCCTAAGTATTTCAGTAAGCATCTCTGAAAAGTAAGGTCATGGGGTGCCTGGGTGGCTCAGTCA
Source organism: Felis catus (assembly GCF_018350175.1). Lineage (NCBI taxonomy): Eukaryota > Metazoa > Chordata > Mammalia > Carnivora > Felidae > Felis > Felis catus. Next base: position 36,547,447 of record NC_058373.1, on the reverse strand, counting down.
GTTGAGTGTCTGACTCTTGTTTTTAGCTCAAGTCATGATCTCACGGTTCATGAGCTCAAGTCTTACATCCAGCTCTGAGCTGACAGTGCAGAGCCTTCTTGGGATTCTCTCTCTCTCTCACTCTCTTGCTGCTCCTCCCCTGATCATCCTCCCTCTCTCTCTCTCAATAAATAAACTTTAAAAAAAAGTAAAAAGGTCACTTCCCTACATGACTACAATAACTTTATCATCTCTAACAACAATAATTCCTTCATATAATCTAATATCTAGAAGTTACTCAAGATTTTCCAACTGTCCACCAAATATCATTATAGCTGATTTATTCATTTATTATCTTATTGTATGTCTCTTCAATCTTAAACTATCTTACCATTCACTTGTTGAAGCCACACCTTCTGGACTTGTCTGCTTGCTTCTTCATCCAGTGGTATGAGTTGTTTTTCTATCCCTTCTCCTTCCTTTCAATCAGCAGTTAAATATTTTTTGGCAAAAATTACCTCATAGATGGTGCTGCATACTTCATATTTCATCATGTTAAAAGGCACATGAATCTAGTTCTCCCAATATTTGCAGTGCTAAGTGTGATCATTGGGTTAAGATGATGATAGCCTGTTACTAGAATTATTACTTGCTTAGCAAGTAACCTGTGGGGTAAAATCTTGTGAATATGTAAAACACCAGTTTCCCATCAGTCTTTCACCTAATGCTTTTAACATATTTTGTTGATCCTTGCATGAATCAACTATTTCATTAGGGGTTGTAAATTGATTTTCTAATTCTATTATTCCTTCGACATTTATTATCCAGCATTCCTCTATACATCAGACTCTCCCTCATCAACAAGGTTAATCTGATTATCCTGATAACTGATCCTAATGAAAAAATGGAATAAATGCTTAATTACTTTACTTTAATTACCAATTTTCAAAGTTAATGTTATAGCCACCACTACTGGTAATAAATGAGCTTATTGTTTTACTCTTATTCAAGTTGCATTGTGAATTTATAATATAATATCACTATGAATTCTAAATACTTCAACCAATTACATTAAATATTTTTTGATCCCCAGTTTATTCCTGTTGACAAGCTTTTATAAGCCTGTGAAACTTTCCTTACTTTATGACATAAGAAGATCATCCAGGCTCACCAGCTCATCAACTCACTAGCTGAACAATTTTCTTAAACTTACCAAGCTTCAGCATCCTCATTTATAAGATGGAAATAATGATACCTACCTCAGAGTATTAATATGAAGAATAAATGAATAAATGAATAGTGTTCGTAACTGGCATTTAGTAGGCAGGTAATAAATCATAGTTATTATTATTGGTCCAGGTTCTGCCTTCAACAACCTTAGTGAACTTGGATAAGACATGTAGCCTCAGCTTCTCTATCTGTACAATGTGAGATTTAGACTATAAACTCTGAGGTCCTTTCCACTTCCAACATTCTGTGCTTCTCTTCTGTAATAAGATCAGTGGTTCTGTACAGGCTTGATGAAAACAAAAGCTAAAATAACAACAACAACAAACCAAGAAGGGCATTTATGAAAAACCCACAAATAACACCATATTCAATAGTGAAAGACTAAAATCTCCCTTTAAGATTAGAATCAAGAGAAGCATGCCCTCTTTTGTCACTACTATTCATCGTACTGGAAATTCCAGCCGGAGAAATTAGGAATTGAAACAAGTTGAAGGAACATTGAAGAAGTGTCCTAGAACTGAGCCAATGTACGAAGACTGGAGAAGTCTCTCTGCCATTCAGTTCCTGGAATTCAAGGAAACCTGTTAAAACATTATGTGAATACAAACTGAAAAAAGAGAGACTTCAGACATCACTTATAACAAAGATTAGAGACTTCTCATCATTAGATTTCTCATCAGACATATGGAGGCCAGAAGGGAGTGAGATGACATTTTTTAATGTTCTGAAAGAAAAAAACTGGCAGCTGAGAATTGTGTATATGGCAAAATTATCCTTCTAAAATGGAGGAGAAATTAGGACACTCCTAGATAGGCAAAAAGTAAAGGAATTTGTTGCTAGTAGAAATGCCATATAAGAAATACTTAAAAGTGTTCTTTGGGTTGAAATGAACAGACTTTAAGCAGTACTCAAAGCCATATGAAAAATATAGCTCTCCAGTAGATGTAACTACATAGGTAAATATAAAAGCCAACATTGCTGTATTTTTGGTTTCTAACTCTACTTTTTATATCCTACATGATTAAAAGACAAATGCATAAAACAATCACTGAGTCTATGTCATGGGTGCACAATGTATAAGATGTAATTTGTAAAAAAACAAAAAACAAAACAACCTAAGGAAGAAATGGAGATGTATAGGAGCAGAATTTTGTATGCTGTTAAAGTTAAGTTGGAATCAATTCAAACTAGATTGCCGTTTAGGTAATCTTCATGGTAACCACTAAGAAAATATCTAAAAATGATATACAAAAGAAAATGAGACAGGAGTCAAAATGCTACACTGCAAAAAAATTAATGAGCACCAAAGAAGCAGTAATGGAGAAAATGGAGGAACAAAAAAGGTATAAGATATACAGAAAAAAAAAAAGGTAAATGAAAAGGTCTTTTATCAATAATCACGTTAAGTATAAATGAATTAAACTCTCCAACAAAAGGCAGAGATTGGCAGAATGATTTTTAAAAAACTATGATGCAATATTATTGATTAAAATAGACTCATTTATTTTATTATTATTATTATTATTATTATTATTATTATTATTATTATTTTAGTTTCAGGTATAAAATTTAGTGATTCCTCACAACGCTCAGTGCTCATCACAACATATTCCCTCCTTAATACTCATCACCCACTTAACCCATACCCCCACCCACCTCCCCTCCAGTAACCCTGCTTGTTCTCTAAGAGTCTGTTTTCTGGTTTGTCCCTTTTTTTTTTCTTTTTTTTCCCCTACGTTCATCTGTAATGTTTCTTAAATTCCACATATGAGTGAATTCATATGGTATTGTCTTTCTCTGCTGACTTATTTTGCTTAGCATAATACTCTCTAGCTCCATCCATGTCATTGCAAATGGCAAGATTTCATTCCTTTATATGGCTGAGTAATATTCCATTACACACACACACACACACACACACACACACACACACACGCCTTCAATTTGGCTATTGTTGATAATGCTGCTACAAACATTGGGGTGCATGTGCCTCTTTGAATCAGAATTTTTGTATCCTTTGGATAAATATCTAGTAGTGCAATTGTTGGGTCATAGGGTAGTTCTATTTTTAACTTTCTGAGAAACCTCCATACTGTTTTCCAGAGTGGCCACACCAGTTTGCATTCTCACAACAGTGTAAGAGGGTTCCCCTTTCTCCACATCCTTGCCAACACCTGTTGTTTCCTGTGTTGTTAATTTTAGCCATTCTGACAGGTGTAAGGTGATATCATTGTAGTTTTGATTTGTATTTCCCTGATGGTCAGTGATGTTGAACACCTTTTCATATGTCTATTAGCCATGTGTATATATTCTTTGGAAAAATGTTGATTCATGTTTTGTGCCAATTTTTTAACTGATTATTTGTTTTTGGTGTTGAGTTTTATAAATTCTTTTTATATTTTGGATACTAACCCTTTATCAGATATATCACTTGCAAATATCTTCTCCCATTCCAAAGGTTGCTTTTTAGTTTTGTTGATTGTTTTCTTCACTTTGTAGAAGCTTTTTATCTTGATGTAATCCCTATAGTTCATTTTTGCTTTTGTTTCCCTTGTCTCAGGAGACATATCTAATAAGAAGTTGCTATGGCCAATATCAAAGAGGTTTTGCTTGTGTTCTCCTCTAGGATTTTGATGGTTTCCTGTCTCACATTTAGGTATTTAATCCATTTTGAATTTATTTTTGTGTACAGTGTAAGAATGTGGTCCAGTCATTCTTTTGCACGTTGCTGTCCAGTTTCCCAAACACCACTTGTCAGATTGTCTTTTTCCCATTGGATAATCTTTCCTGCTTTGTTGAAGATTAGTTGACTATATAGTTGTGTGGTCATTTCTGGGCTTTCTATTCTATTCCATTGATCTATGTGTCTATTTTAGTGCCAGTACCATACTGTCTTGATTACTACAGCTTTGTAATATAACTTGAAATCTGGAATTGTGATGCCTTCAGCTTTGCCTTTCCTTTTCCAAGATTTCTTTGGCTATTTGGGATCTTTTGTGGTTTCATACAAATTTTAGTATTGTTTGTTCTAGCTCCGTGAAAAAGGCTGTTGGTATTTTGATAGGGATTGCATTAAATGTGTAGATTGCTGTAGGTAATATAGACATTTTAACAATATTTATTCTTCCAATCCATGAGCATAGAATGTTTTTACATTTCTTTGTGTCATTGATTTCTTTCATGAATGTTTTATAGTTTTCAGAGCACAGACCATTCACCTTTTTGGTTAGGTTTATTCCTAGGTATCTTATGGTTTTTGGTGCAATTGTAAATGGTATCAATTCCTTGATTTTTCTTTCTGCTGCTTCATTATTGGTGTATAGAAGAAATGCAACAGATTTCTGTACATTGCTTTTTTATCCTGTGACTTTACTTGATTTATGTATCAGTACTAGCAATTTTTTGGTGGAGTCTTTTGGGTTTTAGATATTGTATAATGTCATCTGCAAATAGTGAAAGTTTGACTCCTTTTTTGCTGATTTGGATGGCTTTTATTTCTTTTCATGTCTAATTGCTAAGACTAGGACATCCAGTACTATGTTAAATAATAGTAGTGACAGTGGAAATCTCTGTCTTATTCCTGATAGTAGAGGAAAAGCGCTCAGTTTTTCCCCATTGAGGATAATCTTAGCTGTGGCTTTTCATATATGACCTTTATTATGTTGAGGTATGTCCCCTCTATCCCTACTTTGTTGAGGGTTTTTTTTTTTTAAATCATGAATGGATGTTGTACTCTGTCAAATGCTTTTTCTGTATCTGTTGAGAGGATCATATGGTTCTTATCCTTTCTTTTATTTTTAAAAGATTTTTTTAAATGTTTATTCACCTTTGAGAGAGAGAGAGTGAGCGGGGGGGGGGTGCTGAGAGAGAGGGAGATACAGAATCCGAAGCAGGCTCCAAGCTCTGAGCTGTTAGCACAGAGCCCAATGCAGGGCCCAAACCCACCAACCGTGAGATCATGACCTGAGCCAAAGTTGGATACCTAACCGACTGAGCCACCCAGGCACCCCGTATCCTTTCTTTTATTTTTTTTTTAATTTTTTTTTTCAACGTTTATTTATTTTTTGGGACAGAGAGAGACAGAGCATGAATGGGGGAGGGGCAGAGAGAGAGGGAGACACAGAATCGGAAACAGGCTCCAGGCTCTGAGCCATCAGCCCAGAGCCTGATGCGGGGCTCGAACTCACGGACCGCGAGATCGTGACCTGGCTGAAGTCGGACGCTTAACCGACTGCGCCACCCAGGCGCCCCTCCTTTCTTTTATTAATGTGGTGTATCATGTTGATTGATTTGCAAATATTGAACCACTCTTGCAGCCCAGGAATAAATCCCACCTGCTCGTGGCAAATGATTCTTTTATGTACTGTTGGATTTGATTTGCTAGTATTTTGTTAAGAACTTTTGCATCTGTGTTCATCAGGGATATTTACCTGTAGTTCTCCTTTATAGCAGGGTCTTTGTCCAGTTTTGGAATCAGGGTAATGTTGGCCTCATAGAATGAGTTTGGAAGTTCTCCTTCCATTTCTATTTTTGGAATAGTTTGAGAAGAATAGGTATTAACTTTTCTTTAAATGTTTGGTAGAATTCTTCTGGGAAGCCATCTGGCCCTGGACTTTTGTTTGTTGGGAGATTTTTGATTACTGAAACAAATTCTTTGCTGGTTATCAGTCTGTTCATGTCTTCAATTTCTTCCTGTTTCAGTTTTGGAAGTTTATATGTTTTTAGGAACTTACCCATTTCTTCCAGATTGTTCAATTTGGTAGCATATAATTTCTGATAATATTCTCTTATAATTGTTTATATTTCTGTGGTGTTTGTTATTTCTCCTCTCTCATTTGTGATTTTAGTTATTGGGGTCCTTTCTCTTTTTAATAAGTCTGGCTAAGGGGTTATCAATTTTGTTAACTTTTTTGAAGAACTAACTCCTGGTTTCATTGATCTATTTTGCTGGTTTTTTTGTTTGTTTCTGTATTATTTTTTTCTGCTTTAATCTTTATTATTTCTCTTCTGCTGCTGACTTTAGGCTTTGTCTATTGTTCTTTTTCCAGCTCTTTCAGGTGTAAAGTTAGATTTATTTGAGATTTTTCTTGCTTCTTGAGGTAGGTCTGTATTTCTATATACTTCCCTCTTATGACTGCTTTTGCTGCATCCCAAAAGTTTTGGACTGTGTCGTGTCCTCGTTTTCTTTTGTTTCCATGTATTTGGTTCCTCCTCCTCCTCCTCTTCCTCCTCCTCCCCCTCCTTCTTCTTCTTCTTCATCATCATCATCATCATCATCATCATCATCATCATTATCATCGTCATCAATTTCCTGGCTGACCCTGTCATTCTTTAGTGGCATGTCCTTTCACCTCCATGTATTTGTGTTCTTTCCAAATTTTTTCTTGTGGTTGACTTCAGGCTTCATAGCATTGTGGTCAGAAAATATTCATGGCATGATTTCAATCTTTTTGTAGTTGTTGAGGTCTGGTTTGTGACCTGGTATATGATCTGTTCTGGAGAATGTCCCATATATACTTGAAAAGAATGTGTATTCTGCTGCTTTAGGATGAAATGTTTTTACTATATCTGTTAAGTCCATCTGCTCCAGGGTGTCATTCAAAGTCACTGTTTCCTCATTGATTTTCTGTTTTTGAGTGATCTGTCCATTGATGTAAGTGGGTTGTTAAAACCCCTTACTATTATTGTATTATAATAGTAGTTTCTAGTTCCTTTATGTTTGTTATTGTTTTATATATTTGAGTGTTTCAAGTTGGGGGCATAAATATTTTCAATTGTTAGATCTTGTTGGATCTAGTCCCCTTTATTACTTTATGGTGCCCTTCTTCATCTCTTGTTAGAGTCATTGGTTTAAGATCTAGTTTGTCTGATATAAGTATTGTAACTGGTTTACACCATTTGCATGATAAATGTTTCTCTATCTCCTCACTTTCAATCTGCAGGTGTCTTAGGTCTAAAATGAATCTCTTATAGGCAGCATATAGATGTGTATCTCTCTCTCTCTCTCTCTCTCTCTCTCTCTCTCTCTCTCTTTAATCCATTCTGATACCCTATGTCTTTTGATTGGAGTGTTTAGTCCATTTACATCCATTAATTACTGATAGATATGTATTTAATGCCATTTTCTTATTTGTTGTTGTTTCTGGAGATTTTCTCTATTCTTTCTAGTTTTTGTCACTTTTGGTCTTTCCTTCCCACTCAAAGAGACTGCTTTAATAATTCTGGCAAGGCTGGTGTAGTGGTCACAAACTCCTTTAGTTTGTTTGTCTGAGAAACTCTTTACCTACAAGAGAGTCACTTTAGATCTAAAAACATGCATAGGTTAAGAGTGAAAGTTTGTAGAAAGAGATCCCCATGCAAATAGTAACCCAAACAGAACCGTATGACTATACTAAAATCAGGAAAAAATAGACCTTAATTCAAAAAAATCTAATGAGACAAACAAGGACATAATATGTAGAAGAGTCAATTCATCTGAATAACAGCTAAGTTGTTTCCAACACTTTTGGTTATTATGAAGAAAGTTGCTATGAAGAATCATGTCAAGGTTTTTGTATAAACCTAAATTTTCAGTTCTCTTGGATAAGTGCCCAAGATTGAAACTGCTGAGTCATATAGTTGTTTTGTTTAGTTTTACAAGAAAATGCCAAACTGTCATCCATAATGGTTATGCCATTTTACATCCCAACAGCAATTATGAATAATCCTGTTTCTCTGCATTTTTTTAATCTAAATAATCTCTATACCGAACATGGGGCTTGAATTCATGACCCCAAGATCAAGAATAACACGCTCTACTGACTAAGCCAGCCAGCCCCTTTCCCTGCATTCTTGGCAGCATTTGGTGTTTTCACTATTTTTATTTTAGTCACTCTAATTAATGTGTGAAGTCGTATCTTGTGGTGATTTTAATTTGCAATTCCCTAATGGCTAATGATAATTAAATATCTTTTCATGTGTATTATTTGCCACATGTAGAATCTCTTCAATGACGTGTGTCTTGCCCATTTCCAATTGAATTTTTTCTTACCTGCTGAGTTTTGAGAATTCCTTGTATATTCTAGATAATAGTGCTTGTCAGATTAGTTGTTCACAGATATTTTCTCTAAGCTATAACTTGTCTTTTCATTCTTTTAACAAGGGTCTTTCTTGGAAAAAGTGTCATTTTGATGAGGTCCAATTTTTCAATTTTTTGTTGTATAGATCATGCTTTTAGTGTCAAATGTAAGAAATTTTTGCCCAGCTCTAAATCCTAAAGAGTTTTTCTATTTTTTCCCTAAAATTTTACAGTGACCCTTTTTGAATTAATTTTTGTGAAAGGTGTGAAGTTTAGGTTCAGTTATATTTTTTAACCTATGGATGTCCAATTGCTCCAGCTCCATTTCTTGAAAAGTTTATCCTTTTTCCACGGAATTGGTTTTGCTTTTATCTATCTATCTATCTATCTATCTATCTATCTATTTTTAGAGAGAGAGAGAGAGAGTGTGTGGGCAAGCAGGGGAGAGGGGCAGAAGGAGAGGGAGAGGGAGAGAGAGAGAGAGAGAGAGAGAGAGAGAGAGAGAGAGAGAGAGAGAGAAAATCTTAAGCAGGGTCCCTGCTCAGCATGGAGCCTGTTGTGGGCCTCAGTCACACAAGCCTGGGATCATGACCTGAGCTGAAATCTGATTTCACTCTAAGCTGAAATCAAGAGTCAGACATTCAACCAACTGAGCCACTCTGGTACCCCCACTTTTGCATTTTGTAAAAAATCAGTTGGGCACATATGTCTGAGTCTCTTTCTGGATTTTCTATTCTGTTCCATTGATCTATGTGTCTATCCCTCTGCTGCCAATACCACAAAGTCCTGATTACTGGTTTTTTTACAGAAGCTCTGTACTGGGGCACCTAGACAGCTCAGTCAGTTGAGTGTCCAACTCTTGATCTTGGCTCAGGTCATGATCTCATGGTTCATGAGTTTGAGCCCCACGTTGGGCTCTGCGGTGACAGTATGGAGCTTGTTTGGGATTCTGTCTTTCCCTTTCTCTCTGCCCCTTCCCACCAAAGTAAATAAATAAACTAAATAAAATTTTTTTTAAATAAATAAAAAGCTCTGTATTAACTCTGCTGTGAGGACTGAGAACCATTGCTGGGGCCAGAAAAGCAGTTTGAGGAGACTGACTAGTACAATTATCTTTTTAAAAATTTGTAAATGTTTATTTATATTTGAGAGAGGAAAGAGAGAGCATGGGTGGGGGAGGGGCAGAGAGGGGGGAGTCAGAGGATCTGAAGTGGGCTCTGTTGCTGACTCAGTGAGCCCAATGTGGGGCTTGAACCACAAACTATGAGCTCATGACTTGAGCTGAAGTCAGGTGCTCAACTGACTGAGCCACCCAGATGCCCCATCTCCAGGTACACCCAGAGAAGTACAGTAAAAAGTATGCTGTACTTAGAGGCAAAGACCTGTGTTTTTTAGTTTTAGTGCATGAGGATGTGGCGAGGTAACCAAATCTTTTAGCCTGAGTCTCAATTTTCTCATATGTGGAGCTGGGATGCGAATACATATTTAATCTATCCTTCTGTTATACTTGAGTATAAAAGGAAATATAGAGTCTGTAAGGTTTAGACTAAAGCAAGTATTCAAATACAAAGGGTTATTATTTGAAGGAAAAGGAAAATGAGATCCAGAGAGATTAAGGTCCTTCTTACCCAAGGTCACTTTCTATTTTATTTGGTGGTTTTGGCAAGAAAATTTCAAGTTATTCAATGAATACTTACAGAGTACATTCTGTGAAAAGTCCCTGGGACACAAACACAAAAAGATACAGTCCCCGTCCTTCAGAATCTTTCTATTTAGTAGGGACATGTAACATTTTTCAAAAGTTAAGTGAATTAAAATTTAATTTGTATTGAGAACTCTTTTAGAATTCCAGGACCCTCCTAAGTAGATGGATCCATGGGGCAATAAATCATTGTTCTGACATCTCTGTAAGTCACCAACTACATTCTAAGACTTTCACGGGATTTTGCACACTGACTTTGTAGAGCTAAAAGGAACGAGGGAGAGTTTCCCTGGAAAGAACTAAAAACATTCCTAGGTTCACGTACTTCCAACCCCTTCCCAGCTCTTCTCATCCACATTCCAAAATTTCTTTGCCACTCATACATTAAAACAAAATAAATGCATCCCATGGATCCAATTCAGAATCCTGTATTGGGAATAAAAAATGCATTTGCCTACCTCAAGTGGTGCAGAGCCTAGTGAAAGAGGGCAATCCTAACAGTAAGCCTACCTCCTCTGTGTGCTTCCAGGTCTCATTTTACAAACTGATTTCAGGCAAGGTCTGTCTTTAATGTAAGTACAAATGGAGTAGCTTCAGCAGTTAGTGGAAGACTCGATGTGCAACATTCCTCTAGACAGCCTGCGCTGAAGAAAATCTCTTTGGAGGACAAAGGCTATTATTATGTAATCATTTGTACTATTATTAAATGCTATTTGGTGTGTTCAGAGTGCAAGGCATGAGAATAAGACAAAACACACGAGAGCAAAACATGCTCCAGCACAACAAAATCAGAACCCACTTCCCAGACTCCCAGCCTGAGTGATGCTCAGAAGTAATTGCAAGTACCATGCCAGCCATTGGCGAGGCTCTGCCGCCCCCAGGTGGCTGAAGTCCTTCTCTGACAAAGTCGCTGGTGCTCCTGTTAGGATTTTTAGTGTTAGGATTTTTAGAACTGTGGAGTAGATGGTTGGGTAGGGAGATGGGTGGATTCATTTAGTAAATATTGAACTTCAGCTATTCTTCCAGAATAGTGTCAAGTGCTGTTAGGAAGTGACATTTGAGATCTCAGATCTGAAAATTGCATTGGCATTACATAAGGCAAGGGCTATGATCAGGCTGCCCTGTGCTTTGGTTCCAGAATAGTGGGGGAAGTGGCAAAGATTGGGGAAATGACTTACGGTGATGGGGCCAGGACTTCCCAAATATGCTTCATTCTCCAGGGAGACAAACATAACTCTAGCTAACCATAGCCTATGAATTCGAATCCATTGGGTCGGGGCATCTGGGTAGCTTAGTCGGTTAAGTGTCTGACTTTGGCTCAGGTCACGATCTCACAGTTCATGGGTTTGAGCCCTACATTGGGCTCTGTGCTGACAGCTCAGAGCCTGAAGCCTGCTTCAGATGTGTGTCTCCCTCTCTCTCTGCCCCTCTCCTGCTCATGCTCTCTCTCTCCCAAAAATAAATAAACATTTAAAAAAATCCATTGGGTCAACAGGTGAAAGAATACAGAGCAGGTAAATGCAGGCTTCAGATACACCCTACAAGAAGTATAGGGCAAGTTCTAGGTGGGGGCATGGAGGGAGAGTAGGCAGAATTCTTTGCCTCACTGAGAAACAAAGTGAGACAGATTAAAAGAACAAGATACCATATTTAATATGGTTGGTCTTCAAAGATGATGACACCCAGGATTAGTAAGTCATTATACTATTGATGGGTATGGAAGTTGGTACAATCCATTTGACAGAAATTCCACAATTAGGAATTTATTGTTCAGAATTACTTGGAGGGGTATATGGAGAAAAGAGCAGATGATGAGACCAGTGCCATTTGTTTCAACTGGGCTTAAATAATGACGTCACAGACACTTAAGAGCTGAGGAACTCCTTGTTCCTCCTTGAGGAACTCCCTGAAGTTGTCTCTGCAGCTGAGTAACTATTCTTAGTTTCTTTTGGGATTCTGTAAAAGCCTACATAAAAGTCCCAACCTTTTGATTTCCTTTGAACTCAAACATGCATTTATCGAGCAATCCGTGAGTGCAGGATGTTGGCTGGGCTGGGGAGGGTGCAATGCAGGGATAATTTAGATCTGCTTCTTTGACCTCAAAGACTTTAGTCAAGAGGGTCGACTTGTAAAAATGAAATGCAGTAATTCAATGAAAAATGGCTGTAATAGAACACTGTGGAATTATGGGATAGGGAAAATACAATATATTCTAATTGAGGAAGGGGTGGATTCCTAGCAAACGTGGCATTTGAGCCTTGAAACACAAGTGGATTTTGATAGGTCTGGGAAGTTCAGAGGGAGGGAAGGTTGGTGTCTCTTCCTTTAGGTTGGAAGAGCATGAGCCGTTATGTTAGTATATCTTTATGGGCACCAACAAGGTGCTGTGTGTGATAGAGAAGCATAAGAATCATGATAAAGCAGAGATACAATACATCCCTGAGAAAAAAAATCATATAATAGTAAATGATTTTAACTTAATACTGTGTGATTAAGTTTCAGAACAGTCCACAGACAGAGTCCAGAGGTAAAACAGAGATACAGGCAAAATACTATTTTTGTTTTGTTGTTAGTGAATTAGTCACCTTAAAAATATTTCAGTGAATCACGGGGCGCCTGGGTGGTGCAGTCGGTTAAGCGTCCGACTTCAGCTCAGGTCACAATCTCGTGGTCTGTGAGTTCGAGCCCCGCGTCGGGCTCTGGGCTGATGGCTCAGAGCCTGGAGCCTGCTTCCGATTCTGTGTCTCCCTCTCTCTCTGCCCCTCCCCCGTTCATGTTCGGTCTCTCTGTGTCCCAAAAATAAATAAACGTTAAAAAAAAATTAAAAAAAAAATATTTCAGTGAATCAGTAGGAGAAAGTACGAGGCATAAGATATCCATTACTTTTGCTACTGTTTCTCTTCTAAGCTTCTAGATTTTGTAAACAGTTTTCATTTTTAATTACATGAGAAATTAATCATATATAATACACTCTTGTTTGGAAAAATTCAAGGGATAAGGAAAAAATTGGAGTAAAGAGAAAAATTCTCCCTTCAAAATCTCTTCTTTCCACCCAATCTCATTCCTTTTCCTAGAAGCAAGCACTGTTATCAGCTTGCTGTGTTTTCTTCCAGAAAGATTTCTGGAGTATTCATGTAAATATTTAACTGTGCTATGATTTCACATAAATTGATACATATTTTTCTGCACTTTAAAAGATACTCAATACCCTATTTTGGATATTTTCCTATGTTAGTACATAGATCATAAAGTACACAGAGTTAAAAGTCATTCTTGGTAACTAAAATTCCACAGTAAGGATATCCTTTGGCTGCTTCACCAGGTCCATTTGGGTTTTTTTGTTTTTTAAAGCTTATTTACTTAAGTAATCTCTATAGCCAACATTTGGCTTGAACCCACAACCCCAAGACCAAGAGTTGAACGCTCTTCCAACTAAGCCATCCAGGTGCCCTTCAACACGTCCATTTGGATGATCCATGAGAGCCGCTAAGGTGTTACCGGATTTATATAAACACACAAAAAAGCAAAAAACAACCCAACCCTGGGTCTAACAAACTGACATCGTATTTGAACCTCTCACTTACAGCCTTTCACTAAATTTGGGAGAACAAATCTCTGCAACCACCAAAACCTATCAGGGGGGTTCTGTCTGCAAACCACAGTCTGTGTTGGGGTGATACCCCCAATTTATAGTTTATGCTCTCCTGTCCTCAGTTTCCTTGGCTTTTGATATTCAAAGTCAAGCATGTCCAATAAAAATACAAACAAAACAGATGAACAGAAACAAAACTTTTCACCTAAGCACCCACTCCTATAAAGGTGGTTTAACTTTCAACCACATCATGAATTGAAAAACAAAATCCAGCCCCTCTTTTGACTTGTCTGTTCAAGATTCTAGCTGTCTTTCACTGAGGCTCATGCATTAAGGTGGAATGAAAGGTAGTGGGGCAAGGAAGCCCAGGGAGGGTGGGACCTCAATTAGTAACTCAAATATAATCCACTCCAATGGGAACATTTCCCCCAAATTAGATATAATTTATGAACCCCATTTTAATAGTTGCCCAGTATTCTAACAGTATTTTAGAATGTTCTTTTATAAACAAAATGTACCATTCTCTTATATTTTTTTATTATATTATAGATAATGATCCATTACGGCTATCTTAGGACATATCCCCCTCTGAATTTATGTTATATAACTTATAAAATAGTATTTATATTATGTTAAGGGTTGTTACATATTCCAAATTGCTTTCCAAGTAGTTGTAATTATTTGATTCTAGAAGGCTGCTAAGACACTGGTGGAGCACATCCAAGACTCCTGCACCAACCGTGAAAAAGTTGTCTGTACTAGCTGTCCCTATTTCCTTGGCTCTTGGTCATTCCTCAACTCACATGGTCTGGATTCTGCATAAACCACTCCACTGAAACTGCTTCTGCCAAGGATCCTGTTGCTAAATGGAAGTTCTCAGAAGCATGTGACAGCCTTAGACTCTCCCCCTCCAATGAAGCTTTCATTCTCTCCTGGTTTTCCTCTCCCCACTTTCAGTCTTCTTTGCAGGTCCCTCCTCCTCTTTCTAGCCTGCCATGTTTCCTAGGATCTGACTTAGGCCCAGTGGCCTTCAACCCTGAAAGCTCTCCTCAGGCAATCTCACACTTCTCCTCTTCTAGATTTTGACGCCTCCTACACCTCCCTCTTCACCTCAGCTCTCTCTGGGGCCCTGCATCCATCTGCTCACTGGACAGGCCCCGCCAGTAGTAGTTCCAAGCCCATCTCAACAGAACAATGTTGAAACTAAACTTCTCTTCCTCCACTGCCCCTCCCAAACTCCTGTATTCCCCATCTCACACCACATGCCAGGGGCTCCAGACAGAAACATGAGCATGATCTCCTCCCTCAGTCCTCACATTCAGACAATCTCCCAGTTTTGTCGATTCTAATTAAATGTCTCTCAACTCTGTCCACAGGCCCCATGTCCTCTGCCAGTATGAGTCCAGGTCTCTATCAATCCATGCCAGGATTTCTGGAACAGCCTTCTCACTTGGCTCCCTGACTCTCAGTCTTGCTTCCTTCCTGCCAACCCATTCCTGACATTGCAAGGAGAGCTTTCTGAAATGCAAATCTAATTATACCTTTCCCAGCTCTGAACCTTGCAGTATTTCCCCATTGCCTCAGAATAAAACCCAGGCCCTTTGCTTCCTGAAGCAGAGTATATGGGTGCCTATGGATTTTTTAAATTACCATATGGTAAACTTATGGTAAACTTATTCTTGGTGGTGTACAGTTCTAAGAATTTTAAGTTTTGTTTATTCTTGAGAGAGAGACAGAGAGAGTGAGTGGGGGAGGGGCACAGAGAGAGGGAGAGAGAGAGAATCCCAAGCAGGGTCTGTGCTGTCAGCACCGAGCCCTATGCGGGGCTCGAACTCACACACGTGAGATCATGACCTGAGCCGAAACCAAGAGTCGGACTCTTAACCGACTGAGCCACCCAGGCGCCCCAACAGTTCTAAGAATTTTAACACACGTATAGAATGAGGCCACCACAACTCTCCATCACTCCTCTTCTCTCATACATACTCTTTTATAGTCACGCTCTCCCCAATCCTAACCCCAGACAACCCACCTGTCTATTCGCCATAGCTTGTTTCCATAGTTTGTCTTTTCAAAAAAAAAAAAAAAACGGGGGGGGGGCGTCTTTTGAACAAAACAAACCCAAGCCCCTTAAAGTGGCTTTAATGACTACTTAGCTCTCCCCTCTCACTTCCAACATCTGCTCCCTCCCAATCGCTGCAATTAGACGGAACGATTTCCGGTTCTCTGGGAGTGGGAGCGCCCAGCTTTCTTCACGGGGGGGGGGGGGGGTAACCTCCTCCCCGCCCTTTTGGGTTGGGGAGGGGGGGCTCCTCTGTGCCCACAGTGCCTAGTGCTTCCCCCACTACAGCACTTCCACGCGGCTGCGACTGCCAGGCTACTTGTCCATGTCTTCCATCACATAGCTCCCTCCAGGCACCGCCACACGCCCAGCTTCCACCGGCCGGCCGAGCTCTGCCACATCCCAGGCCTCGTAGCTCCAGAAGTCGCCCGGGCGTCAAGACATTCGGAGCCCGCGCCCGCCACGGAGCTTGGGAACCAAAGCGAGCATGCGCACCGGGGCGGGGCAGAACGTTGTGGCCCAGTCTCCTGCGCGCTGGTCCAGGAAGGGGCGGGCCTCGGCCACTCGCGTTCCCCTCCCCCAAGCCCTCGCTGC
Organism: Felis catus; assembly: GCF_018350175.1. Taxonomy (NCBI): domain Eukaryota; kingdom Metazoa; phylum Chordata; class Mammalia; order Carnivora; family Felidae; genus Felis; species Felis catus. The sequence continues at coordinate 36,531,231 of NC_058373.1, read as the reverse complement.
GCCTGCGCGCTGGGGACAACCGTTGCAGGGCGCCCACGGCCCTGAGGAGGGACTGTCGCGGCTGACACCCTCTCTTTTCGGCCCTGAGGTACCCGGCCTGGTGGCCCAGGACGTTCCCGTCGCATGGCGGAGTGCTGCGGACGGTGCCCATGAAGTTCTTAGTCCTAGTTGTGCTGTTGCTATGGCTTTCATCCGTGCCTGCCTTTCCGAGTGAGTGACCGACCTGCGGCGGCAGCGACCCAGGGGACAGTCCTGGGGGAAGCTCCCTGCTCCGGGGCCCGCCGGAGACCCGGTCCTGAACTCTTCCCACACCTCACTGCCCGGGGTCCTGGCCTCCGTTGTGGAGGTGTATCCCTCTCCTCGCGCCTTCCTCCGCCGCGACCTGCGCGCCGCCGGTAGCGATGCAGCGGGTCCCAGGCATCACCCGGGATGCGCCGGGCTGGGCACACTGGGCTGGCGGGTGTGACCTCCTCACCCTTGGCGGACACGTTCCTTGACATTAATCTGGTTCCCCTTGGCCAGAGTCGCTGCGTGTGAGAGAAAGCAGGGGTCTGCAAACTGCTGCCCGTGGGGCCAAGTGGGCCTGTTTTTGTAAGGTCGGCTGGCCAAGAATGGCTTTTACATTTTTAAAGGTGAATATGAGATATACTCGCTCCTGACTTGTGGAAAACTATGAAACTCCAGTGGCATTGTTGATAAATAAAGTTTTATTGGAACACGGCCATGCGCATTCCTTTATTAATTGGCCATGGCTGCTTTACCGCATTGTTTAACAGCAGAGTTAAGTAGTTGCCACAGAGACGGGATGGCGTGCAAAGCCTAAAATGTTTACTTCGGGCCCTTTACAGAAAAAGTTTGACCCCTGTGGTGAAACACGGAGAGTAGGTGGATTGAGGTGGCTGCCTAGGACACTCTGTGTCCCCCTATGCCCCCCAACAGTGGATCCTCCAGTGCACAGGATTCAAAACCTCTGTTGAGCAGAATTCTAACTTACGACTTGTTCCTGCCCCTCCCCAATAGCTGAAAACTAGTAAGATCAAGATCAGACGTGCTAAGACTACTATGTTGACGAGGACACCTTGAAATATTTAAGTACATGTCTGATATTCCAGATGTAACTGTGAGGCTCATCCATCTAGTTTAACTGTAGTTCATTGTAACTTTTATTAACGTTGGGGTTGACCTACCCAAGTAAATAAATAAAGTTTAACAGGTAGGTGTGAAAAAAGTACTAAGGAGCATGCCAGTTATGAAGAACTCTATTTCAGAATTGTTAAAAGGTCTTAGTAAAAAATTAGATTTAAGAAGTGAAAATACAGCACAGCCTAAATCGTGAATACTGGTGAGAAAAGTTCTGGATAAAGTGCCATATACCAAAGTCATCCCTTTAAGTAGTGGCATTTATGATTGTTAGCTATTTTAAACAAAGATCTTTTGTAAAAATGTTCTTCTTTGCCATAAAGGAACAATATACTGAAGATATCTTTTCGTGATGTCTGATGGTCATTATTACTAACATCAGTTATTGCATTTTGGTAGCCATAGATCAGTAAGTCGCAACTGACTGACATGTATGGAGACTTTAATTGAAGTGACGTTAATATTGTCACACACCATACTCTGCGATTGCTGGATCCTTAACTCAGTGCAGTCTCCTGCTTAACTGCATCATTTCATGGCTTGTTCTTTTTTGTATGTGTGCCCTCTTCCCTAAGCTTTCGTAAAGCTCGCAGGAAATGAAAAGAAAAAGGAGTGGTATTGTGTTGAAGATACAGATGACACAAGACATAAGGAAAATGTATACAGATCACAGAGGATATCTTGGAAAATGTAATTGACTTCTTTTCCACAGGATTGGATTAAGGGATATGTAGAGCAACGTTTACATGGCTACTTTCTCTGTCTCTCTCATTCTCTTTCTCTTGGTAATTTTAATTCTGTTTATTTATTTTTTGGAGTAAGTACACCAAAAGAAACCAGGCTTATCCTTGTGTTTGGTTTAAATCCAATTTGTGTTTTCTATTTTATATGGCCACTATGCCAACATTTGTGGGTGAGAGTCATATAAAAAATGCTGTCAGGCCAAAGAAAAGGCACATAGATTTTTATAATGAAAAGTACAGTTTTGCTTTTTTTTCCAAGAATACTAAGACAGTTTTGAGGTCATCTTACACAAATATCATAGGTATTTTATTAAGTAATTACATTTTTTTGAAGACCTCAGTACTTCTTTTAACTGTCCATACCTTTCTAATGTGCCCAACCCAAGTTTAGCTAGTACCAGTTTAATCCAAGTTCAGTTTGACATGAGTGAGGCTTGGATTCTTCCACATGCATACACCTCCTGATGGTGCATGCATCACCTTTGTACCATCTACTTAAATTTATGTACACTCAGTTAATTTTCTTGTATCTGATTTTTCCATAGTTTTAGTTTTAAATATTACCAAATTTAAAAATCATACCCCTTTAATGTGTTGGTGGTGTATAACTTGCTTTACTTCTTAATGAGAGTTCTGGTTGCTATAAAAGAAAATTATAACTTCGAAAGTATCTATAGTTATATATTTAAATATTAAAATAAATTATACGATTTGCCTTTTATAATTTTAAGTCACCAAATATTCATAAGCCTGAAGCTACAAACACAAGAATGTGAAATACTAGCTTTTGGGCTCTTTTTCTTTTTTCTTTTTTTTTTAAGTTTATTTATTTTGAGAGAGAGAGTGGTCATGTGTGCTCACACATGTGAGCAGGGGAGGGGGAGAGAGAAAAGAAGAAAGAATCCCAAGCAGTCTCCCAGCTATCAGCGGAGAGCCCCACGCAGCCTTGATCACATGACCTGAGCCAAAATCAAGAGTCAGACTCCTAACCAATTGAGCCATGCAGGCTCTTTTTTATATCTTATAATTAAATTGTTTTTTTTTTCCCCCTGGTTATCTCTTTGGATCGATCAGCAAAAGTAGAGTTAATGATATAGGATTGTTTCAAGCTAGGATCAGAAAACCTCTTAACTTGCTTCTCTAGATTGGTGTTTAAAGAAGGCTAAATATATAAGTTTTTTGGCGTCTGTCTTTGTCCCTAGGAAGGCCTTTGTCCTAATAGACCTCAGAAGGCAAAGGAAGTAGTGAAGCAGCAAACAGCAATAATAATTGTTGAAATGTATTGGCAAATAAATTCAAAAGAAAAGCAGATTCCTTTTATTTATTTCAAGTACAATCAAAAGATCAAATTCACTTGGTTCTGGTGCTGCAAGTTCACTTTACACTGTTTCAAAGCCTAAGGCTATGGTCTCTCAAACCTGTACATGCAATGTTGTGACATACCTCATTAATGTTTATGAGGAGCATATTATCTAATGTGGAATGTCCAGAGGGGAGGCATAACAGTAGTTGCATTAGGCTGTCCTTCGATGTTTTATCAGAAAAAAGTCCTGTCTTTCTGTTCTTTTGAGCTGTTTTTTGTGTTGTTTTGGTAGGATCTCATGTGTTTTTAAAGACTTCTTGTTTTCTCTTATTAGCTGGTTGTCCCAAGACCACTTTTTATCTTCCCTTCTTTCAGTGGGATCGACCATCCTTCTGAGGAGACATAGGACATAGTATTAGAGACTAAAGTACCTGGGATACATATCGGACTTACATGATGGGGTGATATTGTTATTTACATCATTTTATTGAACAGAACTAGAAGAGATATATTTCAAAGTCATCAGTTTGTTTTGATTCCAATTAAAATTTAACATTACTCCTGGGATGACTTTCTGATTTTTAACCTTTTACCTGAATTAAATTTGTATCCCTTTTAAAAAATGTAATTTGGGGTGCCTGGCTGGCTCAGTTGGTAGAATATGTGACTCTTCAAAAAAAAAATTTTTTTTAACGTTTATTTATTTTAACAGAGAAAGAGCATGAGTGGGGGAGGGGCAGAGAGAGAGAGACAGAATCTGAAGCAGGCTCCAGGCTCTGAGCTGTCAGCACAGAGCCCAATGTGGGGCTCAAACTCACAGACTGCGAGGTCATGACCTAAGCCGAGTCAGACACTCAACTGACTGAGCCACCCAGGTGCCCCAAGAATATGTGACTCCTGATGCCAGGATTGTGAGTTCAAGCCCCATGTTGGGTGTAGGGATTACTTAAAAATGTGTGTGTGTGTACATAAATATATGACACTTTTTTGGTTATGTGTTGCAGAATAAAGTAACACCCCCCAAATTTATTATTTCTCATGATTCTATGGGTTGACTGGGCTCAGCAGGACAGTTCTGCCTCATAAGGTGGAGTTGAGGTCAGTCATTCAGCTGTATTCAGCTGGAAGCTCAAGTGGGATGAGAACATCCAACATGGCTTCTTATCTTCCAAGGTCTTTCTCTAAATGATTTCTTATCTTTCAGTAGTCTAGCCCAAATGTCTTTCTACCACGGCAGCTTGCTTCTAAAAGGGAGTTTTACAGGACCCCAGTATGTAAGTTCTTATCAAGCTTAAGCTGTGTTAGACTCACTAATGTCTCTATAGGCCAAGATAGTCACATTGGGCAAGCCCATATTCATTATGGGAAGACACTAACCAAGAACATAAATACCAAGAAGTGCAAAGCCCAAAGTTACAGTTCTTTTTTCTCCCCCAGCCTTATTGAGGTGTAACCGAGAAAACTAATATATTTAAAGTATACCATGTGATGATTTGATATATGTCTATACTGTGAAAGGATTCCCACTATTGAGTTAATTAGTGCATCACCTCACATAATTACCTTTTTGTGTATATATCAACCATAGTCCCCATGTTATATATGTTATACATTATCACTTCTCGGCCTTTTGGCTAAGATCAAGTGTATATATGTTATACATTAGATCCTCAGGCCTTACTCGTTTTATAACTGCAAGTTTGTACCCTTTTACCAGACTCTCTATTTCCTCCACCCCCAACCCTAAAGTTATATTTCTTTAACTGGAACACTTAATTCATGGGAACATAATTGTTCATTTTACCTGTCAGCAAAAATTTAAATGTGAATTAACAAATTATAGGAAAACTGCTGGATGAATAACAAGATAGAATGTTTCTCTTTGTGACCATTCTTTGAGTGTACCCCACTAATGAAGCACAGTTATTAGAACTTTGATTTGAGCTGGAAGTACTTCATCTTTGTGATTTAAGTTCATTTTAATTTGAAGGTGTTGGTGTGTTAGCTGGCAGTTCTTATGTGATGAAATATTTCAGATATTAATTCTTATTTGCAGCACTTCTGTAGAATAAGGGAAGTCTATTTGTGAGCCCACTTAATGACATGGATGGAAAATAGAAAGAAATTGTTCTCCAAAGTTAAGGACATTCAACCAGAGTCTGGTCCACCTATACATGATTCCTTGCTTGGGTCTATATTAAGCTTTATATACATGAGTTCCTTATCAATAAAACCATTCCATTTTTCATTCTTGTGGTAATAAAAATCCTAGTTATATTTGAACCTTTAAAAAAATGGGCATCCATGATTCTTAGTTAAATTTTGAGTGTGATCACCAGTTTCCCTATCGAGGTTACAGGCCATGGGCAAAGTAAAAACATGTGAGTCCTTAAAGCACAAGGACCAGAGGTATTCCATTGAACTTTAACTTCTTTGTCTTTGTATGAAAGTTAAAAAGTTTACTGAGTTTCCCCCAATTATAAGGAACATTTTACTACTACCTTACCAGGTATGTATTCTTATACCAAACCACACATTTAAAAATTAACAGTATTTTTGGGCTTTAAAGGCTTCCTTTTTTAGGGGCACCTCAGTGGCTCAGTCAGTTGAGCTTCCAACTCTTGAGTTTGATTCAGGTCATGATCCCCGGGTCGTAGGATAGAGCCCTGCAGCGGGCTCTGTCCTGAGCATGCCACCTGCTCAAGATTCTCTCTTCCTTTCTCTATCCCCCCACCACTTTTCCTCTCCAACACTACTCTTCTCCCCTTCTGCTCCTCTCCCCCATTCGTATGCTCTCTCTCTCTCTCTCTCTCTCCCTAAAATTAAAAAAAAAAGCCTTTGTTTTTTAAAACATAAGTTGTATATTACATGGTCAGATAGCACCCATCTTATATTGAGAGATACAGATTTTTTTTTTTAGAATTCCATCTGACTTAAGGTGTTTTTGAGTGTATTTCTTTGTATAACCTACGTATTACATTATGCATATATAACTTATCATGGTCTATTGGTATCAACATTTTACCAGTTTGAATGAAATGTCAAAACCTTACCTCCCTGGGGCACCTGGGTGGCTCAGTTAAGCATGCGACTTCAGCTCAGGTCTGATCTCACGGTTTGTGGGTTCGAGCTCACGTTGGGCTCTGTGCTGACAACTCAGAGCCTGGAGCCTGCTTCGGATTCTGTGTCTCATTCTCTCTTTGCCCCTCCCCCATTTGTGCTCTGTCTCTCAAAAGTAAATAAATGTTAAAAAAAATTCTTTTAAAGAAAACCTTACCTCCCTTTATGTCCTTTACCTCTCCCATTTGCAGTATAATTGCCTAATTGCATTAAATATTTCCTCTACATACACTGAGAACCATATCAGAGTATTGCAAATTTTGCTTCAGCTGTCAAATGTAATTTGGAAAACTCAAGAGAAAGAAACTGTTGCATTTACTCAGGCTTTTACTCATGCTTTTGCTCTTCCTTTTGTTCTTTCTCCCTTCTCAGTGTTCCAAGATTCCTTCTTTTATCAGTTTCTTTCTATTGAACAAACCTCATTTAGCCATTCTTTTAGGGTAGGTCTTTGGACAGCAACTTCTTTCAATTGTCCTTCATCTGAGAGGTATTGATCATTCTTTCATCCTGAGGGATATTTTCCCTTGATAGAGAATTCCAAGTTGACAGTTTTGGGTTTGTTTTTTTTTTTTTAACTCTTGACAAATATTGCTGATCTCCATGGTTTCTCATAAGAATTCTAGTTGTCATTCAGATTGTTTTTCCACTATAGATAAGGTGTTTTTTCTTTTTTTTTCTTTGTCCTTACTTTTCAGAAGTTTGACCATATGTCTTAGCATGGATTTCTTTTGGTTTATTTTGTTTGAAGTTCACTTAGCTTTTTGAATCTATAAGTTCATGTCTTTTGCCAAACTTGGAGTTTTTTCCAGTTATTATTAATATGTCTTTGATTACTTTTTCAGACTCAACCTCTTTCTTCTTGGATGACTTGAATGTTCCAAGACTTAGATGACATGAATGTTAGGCCTTTACGTTACAGTCTCACAAGTCTCTGAGGCTCTGTTCATTTTTTTTTTTTTTTTCCAGTCCATTTTCTATTTTTCACATTAGGTATTTCCCATTGTTCTGTCTTCCAGTTCACTGATTCTTTCCTCTGTCCCCTTCATTCTGTTGTGAGCCTATCCATGAAGGTTTTTTTCATTTTAGTCTTTGTGTTTTTCAGTTCAAAACTTTCAGTTTGGTTCTTCTTTATATATTCTGTTTCTTTGCTGAGATTTTCTTGTTCTTTGCTGAGACTTTCTATTATTCATTTGTGTCAAGCATGTGCATGATGGCTTGTTGAAGCATTTTTATGATAGCTGCTTTTAAATGCCTGTCAGATGATTCTAACATCTGTGTCATCTTCGTGCTGGCTTCTTTTGCTGCCTTTGCTCATTCAAATGGAGATTTTCTTGGTTCTTGTTGTGACCAGTGTCTTTTGATTAAAACCTGGGTATTTTTGGTATTATGTTGTAAGACTCTAGATCTTATTTATATCTTCTGTTATAGATTGACTGAATTAGAGATTTAACTGATTTATAGATTTAAATAATGTTGCCTTGTTACCACATGGTGAAGATGAAAGTCCCAGCTGCTCCTCAGCCTTCTCTACCGGAAGAGAAGGTATTAATTCATACCTGGTAGCAGCACTTCGATGAGATAAAGGCAGAGAGGTTGGAGCACCCTACTGAAGCCTGCCTGATGAGGGTAAAAGTCTGGGTTCTCCACTCAGCCTTTGCTACTGGCCATAGGGCTATAAAGTTTTCTATGGTGTTTGGCTGGAATAGGATGGTTATTGCCTAAAATCTTTCTGTCTTGCTAGGCTACCGTTTTACTGGTCCTTTGGCTATAGAGAGCAGTCTTTTCTCGGAAAATTTTTTGTCTGCATCCATTGGTGTTTCTCAGTTGCCAGCTTCTCCAGTCTCTAGTCTGAGGTGTGTGTGGCAAAAAGAAAACCCAGGGAACTCACTGCTGTGTCATTCCTTAGGTCTTGAAGTTCCTAGTTAGTCTGTCTTCTCTCTGCCTTTCAGATTACTTGTTTTGTATATGGTATCCAGGGTTTTTAACTCTACTTAGTGGGAAGAATAGAGGAAAAGTGCATGCTATCTTTTTGGAAGTGGAAGTCCAGATACATTGTTTTATAACATTTTATTTGGGACTTAGTGGAAGAGACCATGTGTTTTACAAATAAGCAAGAATACCTAAGTAGAGCATACATGGGAATTATGTGATAACCTGATTTTATTTTTAATTTTGGTCAAAATATGTTGGAAGTATGTTTGCAATGCTTTTCTTTATATTATTTCCTAGTTTGTGTATAAAGAAAGTACTAGATATTAGAAAGGAGAGAGGAGTCTTAATAGACCATCAGACATCTAAATTTAGATCGAATTTTATCTGACTAGTGATTCATAATACTCTACCTAAATAATTGAGATAGAATGTAAATAAATTCAATATTTTGAGAGTTTGTCTAAATTCTCCTTTAAGTTTTTATTTTTATAGGCAGTTAACCAGTGCACATTACTTTATTAGCAACATTCCTTTTAACTTACAGGCAGTTTGATGCCAAACCTCAATGTTTTTCTTCTAAGTCTTTAGAGAAATACATATTATTAATTTAAACGTTAGCTTATGCATACATAATTAAGAATGTCAGGAAATATAATCAAGTTAATGTCAAAATAAAATACAATTCATGTTAAACATTATCAGTGAATTATAACACTTAAAATCTATACACAAAACATTTTAATGGAAAAATTCTGTTGGTCATTATGATTTTATAATATTATAACTAATTTTTAAGACACCAGATATTTTGTTTGTAGCACATTTTAAGTGAAATTGCATATTCACATTATATTCATGTTTTTCAGTACATTTCTCAAAAAGTTTAGGTACATTAGCTTAAATGCAGAAATCCAAATTGTGCATAGGTTTGGATATGCCTTATTTACTTTTGAGTTTTGTATTCTGTGATAGCAATACAATCACCACACAAATGAAGCACATAAACAAAAATACTTTTTTGGGGCGCCTGGGTGGCGCAGTCGGTTAAGCGTCCGACTTCAGCCAGGTCACGATCTCGCGGTCCGTGAGTTCGAGCCCCGCGTCAGGCTCTGGGCTGATGGCTCCGAGCCTGGAGCCTGTTTCCGATTCTGTGTCTCCCTCTCTCTCTGCCCCTCCCCCGTTCATGCTCTGTCTCTCTCTGTCCCAAAAAAAAAAAAAAAAAAAAAAAGTTGAAAAAAAAATATTTTTAAAAAGTAAAATTTTTTAAAAGACCTACATTTTACCAATATTCTTCCAGAATTTTAAATTGTAGCATTAAGAAACTCCCCAAAGAGATATTAAAATTACTTTCTTTTATTAGAGCCCTGTATTTTTTTTTGTCCTTTAAAGTATAAAAGTTCTCAAATTTGAATTACATGTATATTTTTATTTATTTTGAGAGAGAGAGAGAGAGAGAGAACACAGGAGGGGCAGAGAGAGAGGGCAAAGGAGAGAATCCCAAGCAGGCTCCACACTGTCAGCACAGAGCCTGACATGAGGCTTGAACCCACAAGGTGAGATCATGACCTGAGCTGAAATCAAGAATCAGATTCCCAACTGACTAAGCCACCCAGGTGCCCGTGAATTACATGTATATTTTTTAAAAATTATATTCCCCCTCCTTTTTTTTTTTTTAACCAAAGGAGGTGGGAGTGGTTTAGTTTTCCTTTAAAAAATTTTTTTTAATGTTTATTTATTTTTGAGAGAGAGAGAGAGAGCATGAGCAGGGGAGGGGCAGAGAGAGAGGGAGACACATCTGAAGCAGGCTTCAGGCTCTGAGCTGTCAGCACAGAGCCCAATGTAGGGCTCGAACCCATGAACTGTGAGATCGTGACCTGAGCTGAAGTCAGACACTTATCTGACTGAGCCACCTAGGTGCCCCTAGTTTTCCTTTTTTTTTTTTTTAATTTTTTAATGTTTATTTACTTTTGAGAGACACAGAGACAGAGCTTGAGTGGGGGAGGGGCAGAGAGAGAGGGAGACACAGAATTCTAAGGAGGCTCCAGGCTCTGAGCTGTCAGCACAGAGCCAGATGCAGGGCTTGAACCCATGAACCATGAGATCACGACCTGAGCCAAAGCCGGATGCACACCGACTGAGCCACCCAGGCGCCCCTAGTTTTCCTTTTTAATTCAGCTTAGAAACTATTGACTCTTTGCCCAAGATTCAGTGTGACATGTTTTTCCTTTTTAAAAAAAAAAAAAATTATTTTATTTTATTTTATTTTATTTATTTTATTTTATTTTATTTTATTTTATTTTATTTTATTTTATTTTATTTTATTATTGTTCTGAAATTAGTTAACATACAGTATAGTCTTGGCTTCAGGAATAGAACCCTGTGATTCGTCTCTTACATATGACATGCAGTGCTCATCCCGAAAAGTACCCTCCTTAATGCCCATTCCCCATTTAATCCACCCCCATTCCCCTATCAACCCTCAGTTCATTCTCTGTATTTAAAAGTCTCTTATGGTTTGCCTCCCTCTCTGTTTTTATCTTATTTTTCTTTCCCTTCCCCTATGTTCATCTGTTAACTTTCTCAAATTCCACGTATAAGTGAAATCATATGATACCTGTCTTTCTCTGAGTGCCTTATTTCACTTAGCATAATACCTTCCAGTTCCATCCATGTTGTTGCAAATGGCAAGATTTCATTCTTTTTCATAACCAAGTAGTATTCCATTGTATATATACATATACCACATTTTCTTACTGCATTCATCAGTTGATGGACATTTGGGCTCGTTCCATAATTTGGCTATTGTTGATAGGGCTACTATAAATGTTGGGGTGTACGTGCCCCTTCAAATCAGCATTTTTGTATCCTTTGGCTCAATATCTAGTAGTGTAATTGCTGGGTCATAGGGTAGTTCTAGTTTTAATTTTTTGAGGAACCTCTATACTCTTTTCCAGAGTGGCTGTACCAGTTTGCATTCCTACCAACAGTGCAAGAGCATTCCCATTTCTCCACATCCTCACCAACATGTGTTTCCTGTGTTGTTAATTTTAGGCATTCTGAGGTAGTGTCTCATTGTGGTTTTGATTTGTATCTCCCTGATGATGAGTGATGTTGAGCATCTTTTCATGTGTCTGTTTGCCATCTGGATGTCTTCTTTGGAAAAGTGTCTATCATATCCTCTGCCCATTTCTTCACTGGATTATGTTTTTTGGGTGTTGAGTTTAGTAAGTTCTTTATAAATTTTAGATACTAACTCTTTATCTGATACGTCATTTGCAAATACCTTCTCCCATTCTGTTGGTTGCCTTCAGTTTTGTTGATTCTTTCCTTCACTGTGCAGAAGCTTTTTGTCTTGATGAGCTCCCAATAGTTCAGTTTTGCTTTTATTTCCCTTGCCTCTGGGGACATGTCAAGTAAGAAGTTGCTGTGACTGAGGTCAAGGAGATTGCTGCCTGTTTTCTCCTGTAGGATTTTGATGGTTTCCTGTCTCACATTTAAGTCTCTCATCCATTTTGAATTTATTTTTATGTATGGTGTAAGAAAGTGGTTCAGTTTCATTCTTTTGCATGTTGCTGTCCAGTTTTCGCAGCACCATTTGCTAAAGAGACTGTCTTCTCCATTGGATACTTTTTCCTGCTTTGTTAAAGATTAGTTGGCCATATATTTGTGGGTCCATTTCTGAGTTCTCTGTTCTATACTGTTGAGCTATGTGCCTGTTTTTTGTGCAAATACCATACTGTCTTGGTGATTACACCTTTGTAATTATAGGTTAAAGTGTGGGATTGTGATGCCTCCAGCTTTGGTTTTCTTTTTCAACATTACTTTGGCTATTCAGGGTCTTTTGTGGTTGCATACAAATGTTAGGATTGTTTTCTTGAGCTCTTTAAAGAATGCTGGTGCTATTTTGATAGGGATTGCATTGGGTAGATTGCTTTGGGTAATATTGACATTATTAACAATGTTCTTCCAATCCATGAGCTTGGAATGTTTCTCAATTTCTTTGTGTCTTCAATTTCTTTCATAAGCTTTCTATAAGTTTCAGCATACACATCTTTTACCTCTTTGGTTAGGTTTATTCCTAGGTGTTTTATGCTAGGTTTTTGGTGCAGTCGTAAATGGGATCAATTCCTTGATATCTCTTTCTGTTGCTTCATTATTGGTGTATAAAAATGCAACTGATTTCTGTACATTGATTTTATATCCTGTGACTTTGCTGAATTTGCGTATTAGCTCTAGCAGTTTTTTTGTCGAGTCTTTTGGGTTTTCCATGTAGAGTATCATGTCTTCTGCAAAAGGTGAAAGTTTGATTTATTTGCCAATTTGGGTGCCTTTTATTTCATTTTGTTGTCTGATTGCTGAGGCTAGGACTTCTAATACTATATTAAACAACAGTGGTGAGAGTGGACATCCCTGTCGTGTTCCTGATCTCAGGGGTAAAGCTCTCAGTTTTTCCCCATTGATGATGATATTAGCTGTGAGTCTTTCATAAATGGCTTTTATGATGTTAAAGTTTTTTCCTTCTATTCCAACTTTCTTGAGGGCTTTTTTTTTTTTTAAGAAAGGATGCTGTATTTTGTCAAATGCGATTTCTGTATCTGTTGACAGGATCATATGGTTCTTATCCTTTCTTCTATTAATGTGATGTATCATGATTGATTTGTGAATATTGAACCAGCCCTGCAGCCCGGTAATGAATCCCACTTGATCATGGTGAATAACTCTTTTAAAGTACTGTTGGATTAGATTTGCTAGTATCTTGTTGAGAAGTTTTTACATCCATGTTCATCAGGGATACTAGCCAGTAATTCTTCTTTTTAGAGATGTCTTTGCCTGGTTTTGGAATCAAGGTAATGCTGGCTTCATAGAATGAGTCTGGAAGCTTTCCTTGCATTTCAATGTTTTGGAATAGTTTGAGCAGAATAGGTATTAACTCTGCTTTAAATGGCTGATAGAATTCCCCTGGGAAGCCATCTGGCCCAGGACTCTCATTTGTTAGGAGATTTTTGATAACTGATTCAATTTCTTTGCTGGTTATGTGTCCATTCAAATTTTCTATTTCTTCCCGTTTGAGTTTTGGTAATGTGTGAGTATCTAGGAATTTGTCCATTTCTTCCAGATTGTCCAGTTGGCATATAATTTGTCATAGTATTCTCTAATAATTGTTTGTATTTCTGTGGTGTTGGTTGTGATCTCTCCTCTTTCATTCATGGTTTTATCTATTTGGTTTCTCTTTTCTTTTTGAGAAGTCTGGCTAGGGGGTTATCAGTTTTGTTTATTCTTTCAGAAAATGAGCTCTTAGATTCATTGATCTGTTTGTTTTTTTATCTATTTGTGTATTTCTGCTCTAATCTTTATTATTTTCCTTCTTCTGCTGGCTTTGGGCTTTATTTGCTGCTGCTTTTCTAGCTCCTTTAGGTGTACGGTTGGGTTGTGTATTTGGGACCTTTCTTGCTTCTTGAGATAGGCCTGAATTACAATGTATTTCCTCTTAGGACTGCCTTTGTTGCATCCTAAAGTGTTTGGACTGTCATGTTTTAATTTTCATTTGCTTCCATGTATTTTTAAATTTCTTCTTTAATTTCCTGATTAACCCATTCATTCTTTAATAAGATGTTCTTAACCTTCAAGTACTTGGGGGCTTTCAATTTTTTTTTCTTGTTGCTGATTTCAAGTTTCCTAGTGTTGTGATCTGAAAATATGCATAGTTATGATCTCAATCTTTTTGTACTTGTTGAGGGCTGTTTTGTGACCCAGTATGTGATTTATTTTGGAGAATGTTCCATGTGCACTTGAGAATGTGTATTCTGCTGCTTTAGGATGAAAAGTTCTGAATATATCTGTTAAGTCCATCTGGTCCAATGTGTCATTCAGAGCCGTTGATTTCCTTATTGATTTTCTGCCTAGGTGATCTGTCCATTGACGTAAGTGGAGTGTTAAAGTCACCTACAATTATAGTATTATTATCACTAAGTTTGCTTATGTTTGTCATCAATTGATTTATATATTTGGGTGTTTTAAGTTGGGGGCATAAATATTTATAATTGTTAGCTCTTCTTGATGGATAGACCCCTTAATCATGATATAATGCCCTTCTTCATCTCTTGTTACAGTCTTTGTTTTGAAATCTAGTTTGTCTGATGTAAGTATGGCTGCTCTGGCTTTCTTTGACATCCATTAGCATGAGATGGTTCCCCATCCCCTCACTTTCAATCTGCAGTTGTTCTCAGGTCTAAAATTAATCTCTTGTAGGCAGCATATTGACAGATCTTGTTTTTTTATCCATTCTGATACCCTGTGTCTTCTGATTGGGGCATTTAGTCCATTTACATTCAGAATGATTATTGAAAGATATGGATTTAGTGCCATTGTGTTACCTGTAAGTTTTGTGTTTGTGGTGATGTCTTTGGTCCTTTGTAGTCTTTGCTGCTTTCCACTCACAGAGTCCCCCTTTGGATCTCTTGCGTGGCTGGCTTAGTGGTCATGAACTCCCTTAGTTTTTGTTTGGGAAAGCCTTTATCTCTCCTTCTATTCTGAATGACAGCCTTGCTGGATAAAGGATTCTTGGATGCATGTTTTTCCTATTCAGCACATTGATTATTTCCTACCATTTCCTTGTGGCCTGCCAAGTTTCAGTGGACAGGTCTCCTACTACCCTTATGTGTCTACCCTTGTAGGTTAAGGACTATTTGTCCCTAGCTGCTTTCAGAATTCTCTTTATCTTTGTATTTTGCCAGTTTCACTATGATATGTTGTGGGGTTTTTGTTTTTGTTTTTGTTTCATTTTTATTTTGAAGGGAGTTCTCTGTACCTCTTGGACTTGAATGCCTATTTCCATCCACATATTAGGAAAGTTCTCAGCTATAATTTGTTCAAATAAACCCTCTTCCCCTTCCTCTAGCTCTTCTTCTGGAACTCCTATGATACAGATACTGTTTCGTGTCATGGATTCACTTAGTTCTCCAATTCTCCTCTCATGATCTAGGAATTTCCTTTCCCTCTTGTTTTCAGCTTCATCATTTTCCATGATTTTATGTTCTATTTCACCTATTCTTTCCCCTTCTTCTTCCACCCTTGCTGTCACTGTGTCTAGTTTATTTTGCATCTCAGTTACAACATTTCTTAATTCATCAGGTCTAGTTCTTAGGTCTTTGATGTCTATAGCAAGGATTCTCTGATGCTTTCTATGCTTTTTCAAGCCCAGCTGTTAGTCTTATGACTGTTACTCTAAATTCTTTTTCAGATATATTGTTTATATGTTTTGAGCAATTCTCTGGCTGTGATTTCTTCTTGAATTTTCTTTTGGGGAGAATTCCTCCATTTTGTCATTTTGGCTAAGTTTCTCTCTTTTGTGTTTTTTTAAAAGCTTGTTATGTGACCTGCACCTGAGAGTATTACTATATTAAAAAGTGCTCATACCCTGTCCAGGTCCTGGGACTTCAGGAAGTGTTTTTTTTTGTGTATGTTTCATGCATTCTGTTGTTGAGTTTCGGCTGCTCTATCCCACCTCTGCAGAGCTCTTTACTTGCTTATAGTGGTGGAATGTTTGGAACCTTCAACCTGGTGTGCTTTGATTTGTTTGTTGAAGTAACCCTGGAAAAAGAAAAGGAAAAAAAGTGGAGTGGGGGTGGGGGGAAGCCTGATCCCATAAAAAAAGAAAAATTAAAGGGTAAAAAAGACCAAACAGAATCAAAAAACTGTAAGGCTAAATCCAGAGAAAGAGAAAGGAAAATAAAGAAGAAGAAGATAGAGAAAAGGTGGAAAAAGAATAGAATAAAAATGCCTGATCAAAAAAATTATATTTATATATTTATATTTATAATGTATATAAAATAAGAATTGACCAAAAAAAACACAAAAAACCAGGAACTATGGGCTTGATTCCAAAAGAAAAAAAAAAGAGAGAATCTAGAATAATAAACTAAAATTCAAAAACAAAAACAATTGTCTGTTGGCTGTGCTGATCTGGAGGAGAAGCTGACTTTGTGTTGGGTCAGTCTTGCTCCAGTAGATAAGCAGTTGCCAGGCACCAAGGGGCAGGGTTTGGTGTAAATTGGTATCACCTCCATTGGGAGCCCACTGTCCTGCTCCCTGAAGTCCCTTCATGTTGGTGTTGAGGAGGAAAATGAGGACACCCAATCTCTCCTCCTCTGAACAGGTGTTGCAAATCATGCCGTTCGGGCAGCCCTCACAGAGTATGGAGGGCAGTCAGCTTGCCCTGTGCCACAGTTCTCCTGTGCCTCTAGGAGCTCAACTGGGATTCAAAATCTGATGTCTTAAATGACCCTGCACTGTGCAGACCCTGTTCTGGAGTAGCACCACTCCGCCCTGCTGATCAAAGGCCTTTGGCTGGCACCTGCAGGGTGTTTTGTCCTTGGGGAGGCAGTAAACCCTCTTCTTACAGTACTCTGGGAAGAGGACTGTTCTCTCCCATTGTGCCCCTGAGATGGCTACACTCCACTATGCATTCCAGGGCTGGCTCCCTCTTCCCCAGGAGCATGGCAATGGCTTCCAGCTCCGCTTGGAGAAAGTCGCTCACTTTTGTACCTCCAAGTTTTAGCTCCAGAGGCCCCATCCTGCCAAGCTGTCTCCCTCCAACTGTGGAGATCTTGATGTCACTCCACATATATTTCCTAGGTGCTCCGAGTGATCTGACCTCAATACAGCTGTGTTTGAGGGACAAGGAAAATCCCGGTCCCCTTACTTCTCTGCCATCTTAACCCGTCCCGAAATCAAGCTGTTTCCATGGTTTTCCTCTCTTAAAACTTTAGTCTCAAGGAACTGGGTATATTACTGTATAAGATTTTTAATATTAGCATTTTATTATTATCATTATATTTTATTGTAATTTTTGGCATACTGTCACTTCTTAGAAGCATAGAATCTTTTTTCTTTTTTTTTTCATTTTTGAGTATAAGTTTTTTGTGGAAAAAAAATTGTTAGTTAAAACAGTTAATGTATAATACCATTTTAGCTTTACCAATTAGGAAATCTCTCCAGAAACAAATAAAGGTGTAGCCTTTTGGATTTTTATGAACATAATCATATATATTCGTTCTCTTAAATAGACATTGTAGAAGAAATTATTTGTTTTTTTACACCTCTTAACAATTGGAAGTTTTATGTATACAATTAGATATTTTAATTGATGCTTGATAGTGCATTTGTAAGAACTTGAGACTTCCAAATATTTTAAAAATTCACTTAATTTACAATATATTTGCATAGATAATAGGGCACTAGGTTTTCTTGGGTTTGTTATTCAGTTTCTTTAAAAAAAGAAAAGAAGCCACTTAATTTACATGTTAAAACCATGATTTGCGGTTTAAAATGACTGACTAGAGGTAAAAAAAAAAATCACATTTTTTAATCTCTAAAAATTTGTAATATCTCTGGCCACAAAAACCATAGTTTCTCAGGTGAGACAAGGGAACCAAACCACTCCTAACTCTTTGGTAGAAGAAAAAAATCTTATGAATTATACTGTCATATCCATAATCTTAAATTTAAGAAATTTTATGTTAATTTTGTCTCAGTTTAAAGTAATAAAATTTATGGCATGATGAAACTAGGAAATATAGCTTGATTTATAGAATGTGTTCAATTAGTTACATTACAGTGAAAATAGCATCTATTGATAAAATTAAATTTTATAAACTAGTTCTTTAAAAATGATATTTTTGTTTTATCTTTGTGTTAATGTCCAGTAACTATAATGCAAAACAGAGTTATAAGCATGACATTTTAAATACATAATATACATACAATGAGGTACACAAATCACAGGCCTGAACTAGATGATAAAATATTACCAGCCTAGACTAGTTTACAAGTATTATATTTTAATGCTTGCAATTATTTAAAATCTTGCATAGGAATTTAAGTGACTGGAATTTTCTAAATTACTTATACTTACAAAACTGAGTTTCTCCAGAAAGAACTTATGTAGAGAGAAAGATTATTCATGTAACTACATGAGTCATTAGGTTAACCAAATAAGATTCTTGAATATGACAGCTCAAACTGTTTAAATTTTTCATCCATCTCATAAAGTGTACTAAAAAAGAACAAGCTTTTTTTAAACTCTAGTACTGTAATGCTGCGCTAAGAAAAAATTGTCAGTTAAAACATTAAAATTAAGCAATTAGAACAGAGAATATATCAGACAGTGGTGTATTTAACAACAAAACGGTTTTTAAAATTACGCAAAACCCCAAACAAGATAATTTGACCATTCATTAGTTGGAGTGGAATGTAGTCCGATTATACAAAAGCAATTGTAATGTTTAACCTTGTTATTCATTAGTATTTTTATGGTAAGTTTTAATATTAATAAATTGTTATTGACAGAACCAATAATTATGTCAGTTTTAATCAAGATTTCCAGCTAAAAGTAATAGTTGTATGGCTTATTATATTATAAAAAGGAATGCAATTATAATTTAGACAGGGGGTTTAAAATTCAGGTTGGTGTGCCTTAATGTTAAAACTCAGCTGGCAAAGATCAATAAAAATGAATGTCTGTTCATATATATTTTTTAGTTCTGTTGACTAAAATGGCTTGATAACAATATCACTTCTTAATGTTAGTCTTGAGATGTACCTCTAGCCCTCAGATTTTTATCTCTAATATTGTTTTCCGTGAAAAGAAACCAGGATTCCTTGAAAGGATAGCTGATTTTCATCTTTAGGAAAATAAAGTCTAGACTTGAGGGGTAAGGATGAGAGTGGGGTAGAAGACGGGAGGGAGGCAGGCAGCAGTAACTACCAGAGAACAAACAAGGATACTTTAAAAATTCAGAGGTTCCCTCAAAAGGATACAAGAGACAGCTTACAGTGGCTCCAACTGACTAAGTTGTGACTATTTGAGCATAAAAAACCAAAATGATAGTTTAAAACTGTTAAAAAAAAATCTAAGAGTCATAATGAAACTCAAAAGTGTGAGAACTACTTTTTAATACCTCATATTTTACTCAGGTGAAGTTTATTCAGATATTTAAAAATACTGTTTACATTTAATTTTATTTATGTGCCCAAGACAGGCAAAAGTGTTTCCTTACACAAAACTAATACAAATCAATGCTTTACAAGATCTTACTTTCTTCCTGTAAAATATTTGTGGACAGACTCATGATTCTTTTGCTACTACCCACCCCCACAGGCTACCCACCAACAGGATTCACATATTAGAAGATATACTACCATATTGTTTCGGAAGTTAATGAAATGTATTAAGATGGTCCATGCACATGAAGGTGCTCTCTCAACTGATCCTGATAGCTATACCACAACAGGATAAAGACAACTTGATGCCAAAGTCAAGTGACCTTTTAAATGTGCTTAAATTACATAGAATTATGGGGCACCTGGGTGGCTCAGTCAGTTAGGCATTCAACTCTGGATTTCAGCTCAGGTCTTGATCTCACAGTTTGTGAGTTCAAGCCCCACATTGGTCTCTGTGCTGACGGCGTGAAGCCTCCATGGAATTCTCTATCTCCCTCTCTCTTTACCCCTTCCTAGCTCACATGCACACTCTCTCTTTCAAAAATAAATCAACATTTAAAAAGTAATAAAAAATAGAGAATTATGCTTTTTCTTTACATTTATTTGCTTTTTGATGGGTTTAGTAGTTGTTGCTGGTGGCTACTTTAACTTCTCTCCTTGCCCTTCATGGTTCTTAAAAAGAATGGAGTGGATGAAAACATCCCCAAAGACAATGTTAGAAGCCAAGAACTGACACACTAGGCCTAATAATCTTGCTCTGAAAATTTCATTTGTACCATTTAGTCATAGAAGATGAAATGAACAATAAATCGTGTTGCTTACACTTCAGATGAAAAATACCCAATTTTTTAGATTCTTGGCTTTGTGTCTTCATTAAATAAGGACTTAACAATGTATAAAAGGCATTTCAATAAAAATTTAAATGTTGATCAAATATAATAATATATTACGATCCTATTTATATAAATATGTATAATCTTGAATTCTGTTAAAAAATCTATCAGATGGAGGGGTGCCTGGGTGGCTCAGTTGTTAAGCATCCGACTTTGGCTCAGGTCATAATCTCACTGTTCCCGAGTTCGAGCCTCACATCAGGCTCTGTGCTGACAACTCAGAGCAACAACAAAATAGATAAATTGAACTACATCAAAATTAAAAACTTTTGTGCTGCAAACGATAACCTTAAGAAAATGAAAATACAACTAACAGAGTAGGAGAAAACATTTTCAACCCATATATATGCTAAAGGACTTGTCTCCAGAATATATAAAGAATTCTTACAACTCAATAATAAAAAGACAACCCAATTAAAAAATGGGTAAAATATCATCAGAATACAGATTTATCCAAAGAAGATATATAGGTGGCCAACAGGCATGTGAAAAGATGTCCAATATCATTAGCCGTTAAAAAAATATAAGTCAAAACTCAATGGGATATGACTTAACACTCACAAGGATGGCTATAATCAAAAGAACAGAGGATGATCTGGAGAAATTGAACCCTTTATATATCATTGGTGGGAATGCAGCTGCTTTGGCAGTTCTTCGAAGTTTAAACATAGTATCACTATATGACCTAGTAATTCCATTCCTAGACATATGTACAAGAGAAATGAAAACATACATCCACACAAAAGCTTGTATGTGAACATAGCAGCATTACCCATTGTCACTAAAAAGTAGAAACAAGCCAAATGAGCAGCAAATGATGAATTCATAAATTGTGGTATATGCATACAATGGAATATTATTTGGCCATAAAAAGGAATGAAATACTGATGTGTGCTCCCAAATGGATGACTCTAGAAAACATTATGCTAAGTGAAAGAAGCCAGTCATAAAAGAATGAATATTATATAGTTTCACTTATATTAAACACCAAGAATAGGCAAATCCATAGAAAAAGAAAGTAAACTTGTGGTTGCCTAGGGCTGAGGGAAATGGGGAATGGGCTTATATGGGGGATGATGAAAATGTTTTAATGGTTATGGTTGCACAACTGTGAATATACTAAACACCACTGAATTGTATACTTTAAAATATGTAAAAGATAAGTTATGAAGGAATTTTATTCTTAGTAACCCTTAGGGATTTTTTAATCCCTAAGATTGTAATTTACTTAAAATTATGTTAATTCAGTGTTACCTTAGAGATTGATAACATGAATTAAAAGGGGATTAATAAAACTTAAACAAATTTAGTTAAATTTATGTGATCTAAATTTATACTAGGCCATTTAGTAAGGGCCAGTTTAAGGAAGTGCAGGGACTTTCTGAAAATTGTAGCTATTTAACTACAATTATTTATGATACTGTTGATAAACTTCAGACTGAGAAATTTAGAAAAATATAATTAAAGCTGTATCTTCTATTGTTGTAAAAAAGTGCCTCCTTTGCCTAAAATAAGAGGACTTTTTTTAATGTCCAGATTTTCTCCCTAATAATAATAGGACTGTTAGCTAAAAACCAAAACCAAACAAAAACAAACCAAAAGACAGTCTTTAGACCAGCAGATTTATTTTAAACATAACATGATGTTTAGTTTTCCTCTATAGCATTCTTCTATAGAACTGTTTTAACCTGTTATTATTTCTTTAAGATAAATCACTGGAGGTACAATTAATTTATATACTTACCAGAATTTGGTTCATTTATTCAACCATTCATTTGACAAATGCTTTTTGACTGTCTGCTATGGCTGTAGGCTCTGGGTATAACAGGATATAGAGAACAAAGTAGACATGGTCACAGCTTTCAAAGAGTTTTCAATATGTAGTAGTTAACAGACATTAAATTTAGATAGTTACGATGATCTTAAATTCTATAAAGAAAAGATCAGTGTGCTAGAGAGAGACTGATGAAGGATCTGGGATTCATAAAGGAGGTATTGAAGTTGCTTTTGTTACTAAGGAAGTAACTATACATACACATGCCAATCCCAGGTTTTATTGTTTTTAAAAAATTTTATCTCCCTGACTGGCAAAATAAAGATTGTTTTTAACGTGCATTTCTTTTATGAACAGTGAACTATAGCAACTTTTCATGCTAATGGGCTTTTTATTCATTATACTCTCTTCTTCCTTCTTTAAGTGGCCATTCTAGGAGAAGGGATGTATGTTTTGAATATATTATTTGTTGATTGAAGTTTTATATTTCATTGCTTATTTTAAATCATGATTTTATTATTTTCCTCAAAATAAACTCAAAAGTAACTTATTTTTGCTTCTGTGTGAAGTGAATGGATCCTTTTTGCGTCATTGACTGTCAGTTCCTATGTATACTTTGTAGTACCAAAACATATCTAATTTGGATCAGTTTTAGACATTTTTCCAAAGAAGACATACAGATGGGCAACAGACACATGAAAAGATGCTCATCATCACTTATCACCAGGGAAATGCAAATCAAAACTACAATGAGATATCACCTCACACCTGTCAGAATGGATAAAATCAACACAAGAAACAACAGATGTTGGTGAGGATGTGGAGAAAGGAAAACCCTCTTGCATGATTGTGGGAATGCAAACTGATGCAGCCACTGTGGAAGACTGTGGAGGTTCTTCAAAAAGTTAAAAATATAATCCAGCAATTGCACTATTAGGTATTTACCCAAAGAATACAAAAATATGAATTCAAAGGGATACATGCACCTCAATGCTTATAGCAGCATTATCTACAATAGCCAAACTATGGAAATAGTCCAACTGTCCATCAACTGATGAATGTATAAAGAAGATGTATAAAGAAGAAGATGTATAAAGAAGAATGTATATACATATATATATATGTGTATATATACCCACAATGGAATATTGTTCAGCCATAAAAAGGAATGAAATCTTGCCATTTGCAATGATATGGATGGAGCTAAACAGTATTATGCTAAGAGAAATAAGTCAGAGAAAGACAGATACTGTATGATTTTGCTCATATGTGGAATTTAGGAAACAAAACAAACAAGCAAATGGAAAAAAGAGAGAATGGGAAACCAAGAAACAGAGTCTTAACCATACAGAAACAAAATGATGGTTACCAGAGGGGAGGTGGATGGGGGAGAGGGGATGGGTGAAATAGGTGATGGGGATTAAAGAGTACACTCGTTATGATGAGCACCAGGTATTGATTCTATGGAAGTGTTGAATCACTATATTGTACACCTGAAACTAATATTATACTGTGTGTAACTAACTGGAATTAATTAATTAATTTATTTATTGAAAGAGGGAGAGGACATATTCAAGGAGGGGAGGGGCAGAGGTAGGAGAGAGACAGAGAGAGAAAGAGAGAGAGAGAGAGAGTGACCCAAGCAGGCTCCATGCCCAGCTCAGGGGCCTGATGCTGAGCTTGATCCCATGACCATGAGATCGTGACCTGAATTGAAATCAAGAGTCTGACTCCCAACCAACTGAGCCATCCAAGCACCCTGTCAACTAGCTGGAATTTAAATAAAAATAGAACAAAATAAAAATTTTAAAAAAGTAAAAAATTTTGGGATCAGTTCAAATATTTCCAAGTACATCTTAATATATGAATGGGGTGTATTTTTGTCCAGTTGATAGTAGAGCAAAATTCTGTATATTTTACTTATGTATTGATTGTATTTTCATATTTACATGTATTTTAAAAGAAAGTTGTATTCCTCCAGAATAATTTTATTATCATACTTCTACTTTGCCAGCATCCTTGTGTCATGTTTTTATGACAGCATTGTGTAGTTATTATGTGTACCTGCTTTGAAAGAAGGCAGCCTGTTTGAATGCCATTCTTCCCACCTACAAATTGAATATAATCTTAGGCAAATTACTTGTCCTTTCTCAGTATCCTCCTTTTCCTCTTTATAAAAACATTCCTCACATTCAGAGCCCTCAGTGTAGTGCCAGGCACGTAGTAATCCCTCAGTCAGTCAGAGCTATTATGGTCTTTTCAATCACTGTCTTGCAATTTTGCCCTTCAGATTTGGTGCCACTTTTGTTCCCTGCAGTTGTTTTACCATTTTGTTTAGTTTCCTATTATTCCTGTCATGTGACTCATTCTCCCTGTACTATTTCAAGAAAAGAAGTGCAGATAGTCTCAAGCACAGCTGTGACATCCATATCTATGATTCATGTTAAACTGTAAACCTGCTTTGCAGGGAGCCATCCTGCTTACTAGAGGCACTGGAAAGCAGCATTATGATTTCTCAAGGTGGAAGAGGTTCGTTCTTGTCCTCATTTGGAGACATTGCTCTGTTTAGCCGGAACATTACCTGGAGACATTGCTCTGTTTGGCTGGAACATTAACTGGTAAAGAGAGAGGGGGATATTATAAAGCGTGCCAGGGTAAACTACAAGTATCCAAAGTACAAAAACTCAACTTCTAGCAGAGTAGTCTGGTCTTTGTAAGAATTTGAATTTTGTTCATCTTTCTCGTAACTTCTGAAGAAAGAGGAAAAGCAGGTTTTCATAGTGGCCAGAACCATTTGCAGGGATATTGGAGGCTTGACTATCTTTTACTACCTTGCTTGCAAATATCTGTACAAAGATCAAATTGATTTGCAAGAGCAGTCCTGATTAGTACAACTATGAAGTCACTATGAAGTATGTAGATTTTTTTAGGGGGACAAAGTAGGAGGTGGGAAGTGTGTGGGAGTGGATGGATTTAACAACAGAACAATATGGAGACAAAAGGTACATGAAGAAGGGAAGAAAAGCAAGGTAGAAAGTAGGGTGCTGTATCGTTCAGCAGCCATGAACAGGCTTTTTAATGTTGCCTAAGTAACAGTGTAAAGGGATAATGAGTACTTCAGTTTTTTTTAGGAATCCACTAGCAGTAAGGATGTCCTTTTCCAGTCCTTTGACAATCTACTTCACCTAATAGTAACTTGGGTGTCCTGTTTACTACTTTGAGAAGCGACAAGCTAAATGATTAAAAACGGAGTGTTTAGCAGCCTACCGTCTAATGGCAATGTCTTTTTAAAAGCGCTTAGGCCTTTCTGGGCTGCAGATTTTAGATTTGTATGTGAATAGTGGTCCAGAATTGAAAATTTTCCAAAGCATATATAAAAAAAATTCATTATGGGGGCGCCTGGGTGGCGTAGTCGGTTAAGCGTACGACTTCAGCCAGGTCACGATCTCGCGGTCCGTGAGTTCGAGCCCCGCGTCAGGCTCTGGGCTGATGGCTCGGAGCCTGGAGCCTGTTTCCGATTCTGTGTCTCCCTCTCTCTCTGCCCCTCCCCCGTTCATGCTCTGTCTCTCTCTGTCCCAAAAATAAATAAAAAAAAAAAAAGTTGAAAAAAAAATTCATTATGGAGAAATTTAAATATATACACAAGTAGAAATAATGGTATAATAAATCTCCATATATCTATAACCAGCCTCAACTACTAACCCATACTTACTCTTGTTTCATTGATATTCCTTTCCCTCTCATCTTCCTGGTCCCTCTCTCTAACTTCTCAGATTTGAATTTTTTAGAAGCAAATTCCAAACATCATATAATTTCATTAGTAAATATTTCAATATGAAGACTAAAATATAAGTACTTAAACACAATAACAATGTTAGTTTCACACCTAAAAAGATAATAATTCCTGAGTATTATCAGATATCTGGCCAATGTTCAAACTTTCCTGCTTTTCTCTCTTCAATTTTGTTTGGATGAATTGGGATTCAAATAAGATTCATACATGTAATTCATTGATACGTCTTTTAATTCCATTTTAATGTACATTCTTCTTCATCTCTGTTTTTCTCCTTGCAATGTAATTGTTAGGAAATTGGATCATATGTCCTATAGTTTCCCACAGTCTAGATTTTGCTGATTATACCCCTATGGCATAGTTTATATCTTCCTTTGTTTGTTGTCCCATGGATTTTCAGTATATTGCTAGTTAGACCTAGAAAAATCGTTAGATTCAGGTTTTGACTGTTTTTGCAAGACTGCTTCATCGGTGGTATTGTATTCTTTCATCAGAAAATAGATAATATCTGATTTTGTATCTTTGGGGGGGGTATAAACAATCACTGATGTTAATAATCATTGCAAAATGTCATATTCTAAGTGGCTTCTTCATTTATTAGCTAGAATAAGTTTATAAATTGAAAGCTTCCCTCACTTTGAGCTATTTTTCCATATACAGTTGGGTCTGTTTCTATCTTTTCTGTTCTGTTCCATTTATCTGTATATTCATGTGCAGTGCTATACTAGATTTATAACAGAGGCTTTATAATATAATTTCATGTCTCTTGGGTCTAGCCCCCATTTTTTGGGCTATTCTCATTCAGTTTTCCTTCCAGATGAACTTTATAATCCATTTTTCTAACTCCAGGAAATAGTGATATTTTGTTAGAAGCATATTAAATGTATACCTTAACAGAGAGAACATGACATCTGAGCATCTTTATGATGTTGAATCTTTTTTTCTAAGAACATGGTATATCTTTCCATTTGCTAAAGCTTACATTATGTCTTTTAGAAGATTTTATTATATTCCTATATCAGTTTTCTGTGGCTGCTATATAACAAATTACCATGAACTTGGTGTCTCAAAAATAACAGAAATTTATTCTTTCACAGTTTTAGAGGCTGTAAGTCTAAAATCAGTTTCACTGAGCCAAAATCAAGGTGTAAGGCAGAGCTGTGTTCCCTCTGCAAGCTCTAAGAGATTTTTTTTAATGTTTATTTATCTTTTTGAGAGAGAGTGAGTGTTAGCAGGGGAGGGGCAGAGAGAGAGGGAGACACAGAATCCAAAGCAGGCTCCAGGCTCCAAGCTGACAGCAGAGAGCCCGATGCGGGGCTTGAACCCACGAACCGTGAGATCATGACCTGAGCCGAAGTCAGATGCTTAACGGACTGAGCCACTCAGGTGCCCCAAGAGATAATATTTTAATTGGCTCTTCTAGCTTCTGGTAGCTGCCAGCATTCTGTGTTTTATGGCCATTTCACTCTATTCTCTGCTTCCTCCTCTATATTACGCTCTTCTTCTTCTGGGTATCAGATCTCTGTCTCTCTGTTATAAAAACATTTGTGATTGGATGTAGAGTTCACCCAGATAATCTAGGATAATCCCCTGTCAAGATCCTTAACTTAATCATATCTGCAAAGACCTTTTTTTTCCTATAAGGTAACATTTACAGGTTCCAGAGATGAGGACCTGACCTCTGCATGCCTATATTCAGCCTAATAGAATTACTCCTATAGTTTTGGGGCATGTTTTTTTTTTTTTTTAATTTATGATTAGATATTTTCTTTCATTATTTGTTATCAAAATAGCATCTTCTTTCTCATCTTTTAACTGGTTTATATTTGTGTATCGATTTTCATAGATTGATTTTATAACTTGCTACTTTACTAAATTCTCTTAGTCCTTGTAGGAGCTTTTCAATGAATTCTTTTGTGTTGTCTGGAAGTATTATTATATCGTTTACACATAAAGATAGTTTAACCTTTTTCTTCCCAATTCTCATGCTTCCAATTATTTTTGTTGTCTAATTACTAATAACCTCCAACACAATGTTAAGTGGTAACGGAAATGTTAGTATCCTGATCTTGTTTCTGTCTTTAGTGGGAAAGGGTCTAAGGTTTTTTATAGATAGGATCCAAGACATATTTTTAATGTTTTTTTTTTTTAGGGATTTAAATTTATATTTTAAGCTGAGAAATGTCAGGAGTTATCTTTATAGAACTTTTAAAGTGTTTTCAAGTATCTGTTTGGTTCCAGGTAGATACAGTATCTTAATTTTATAGTTAAGTAAATGTTCAGAGAAATTAAGTAATTATCTAAGGTCATGATGTTAGAAAGTGGTACCCACAGGACAAAAATAAAAAAAAAATTTTCACTGCAGTAGGCTACTTATTACTTTAATATTTTCCTCCAGGAAAACTATAAATTCAAGACAATGATTTACATACCCGTAAGAATACGTAAATAAGTTATTTTCCCTTTTAAAATGTGAGTTTTACTGGTTTACTATATTAAGTGTTTGGGTGTGTGTGCTTGTGTGTTTTTAGAGAGTAAGATACTATATACGGAGAAGGCTAGTCCTCTTTAATGACCAACTCTGGTCCCATTTCCTCAGAATCAATGTAGTATAAACCCTGACAGTTGTAGTATTTTTCTTTTTTGTAATGCAAAGTCCAGACTTAAGCTTTGATTGTAGAGGCATCTATTTCAAAGAGCCATCCATTTCAAAGACTGCTATCTTGAATAAACACATTGCCAGCAGGCCACCCTGGTTCATTTATTTTAGAGATCTTAATTGATTTTGATAACTGACCTTTTGGGCTACTTGTTTTTTCCTTTCCTGTGCTTCAAATTCATGGTCTTATGTTTTAAATTCAATAAAGAGTGAACCCTAGGGTCCCCACATTTGACCCCAATAAAAAAAGAACCCCTGGCCCATTTGCACTCTCCACCCCTACCACCCTCTCTCTGGTGCTTTCTAGGGTGCTCTCTCACTCCCTCTCTTTCTTTCTCTTTCTCCACCCCGTCCACCCCATCCTCCTCCCCCAGCGTGGCCCCAGGTGTGCTATGCAATTTCAAGATCTTGTAAGTAATAAACTTTTTTCCCCCCAAATTTCCTGATGGTTGTTGCTGAAGGGTGTTTTGCAATTATAGTAAGAACCGCAAGGGTCAGTCCAGTGGTTACATTGGTTTGGAAAGGGGACTCTTCTGTGGAAACAGCTGCCCCCACCCCACAATGGCCAAGCCCAGGTGAGTACCACCAGGCATTTCTAGCTGGTAGTCTTACTATAGGTAGGCTGAGACTGACACAAAATAGGCAATAGCTCACAAGAGTTAGGTATGTTAACCTTCTGGTTCCTTTTTAAAAATCCACAATTCACAGACAAAAATGTATGATACTGTGTCAGTGATTTTAAGAAAATTATTACAAGGTTTGGGGCGCCTGGATGGCTCAGTTGGCTAAGGGACAGACTCCTGATCTCAGCTCAGGTCTTGATCTCAGGGTTGTGAGTTCAAGCCCTGCGTTGGGCTCCACACTGGGTGTGGACCTACTTAAAATATATATATAAATATTACAAGGTCATTATCAAAATCTACCTCCTCTTTTTTCCTCACCCATCATCATCGTATGGATCTTGAAGTATGCAAGGCTTTTCTAAGCATAACATAAAACACAGAATCTACTTCTAGAGTCAGATCTCCAGACAAGTCTGGTATCTTTCCACTGTCTCTGCCTCACTAAACTGTTCTTATTAAGAAATTTTTAAAATTGAGAAATAAGCTATCAATTTTGGTTAAATATCCATCTGGTCTCTCTAAGTTGCAACAGAAGAGTTAAGGAAGAGAGGAAAAACATGTAAATGTAAAGCTTTTTTTTTTTTTTTTTTTTTTTTTTTTTACTGTTTTGTGCTTGCCAAAGTGCTGAATAGAAGTGCCTTCTGAACAGAAAGTTTGTTATTTCATTTTGCCTGAAGAGGGAGGGTTTAGGTATGAGTTATGCATGAGAGCTTGGTAAAAAGTGACTTACTTTCTTCAATTAAGCCATTTATATCCATGATAGTGGCAAAATGATTTCAAAATGACATGTATAAAATCCCAGCACTTAAAATTAAAAGCTGTTTTAAGAAAAGGGGAGTTGAGCAGAATTTCAGAATATCTTATTCAATTATCTTTTTTGTTTTCCATGTTGGAAATGAGAAGCTTCATCAACCACTCAGATGCTGCAAAATACCAGTATAAATAGAACTGCCATTTTTGAACTAGAGTGTATTATACTAAGTGAAATAAGTCAGTCAGAGAAAGACAAATACCGTAATTTCACTCATGTGTGGA
Source organism: Felis catus (assembly GCF_018350175.1). Classification (NCBI taxonomy): domain Eukaryota; kingdom Metazoa; phylum Chordata; class Mammalia; order Carnivora; family Felidae; genus Felis; species Felis catus. The sequence goes on along the minus strand of NC_058373.1, from coordinate 36,501,215 downwards.
ATTTAAGAAACAAAACAGATGATCATAGGGGAAGGGAAGGAAAAATAAGATAAAAACAGAGAGGGAGGCAAACCATAAGACTCTTAAATACAGAGAGCAAACTGAGGGTTGCTGGAGGAGAGGTGGGTGGGGGGATGGGCTAAATGGGTGATGGGCATTAAGGAGGGCACTTGTTGGGATGAGCACCGGGCGTTATATGTAAGTGATGAATCACTGGGTTCTACTCCTGAAACTAATACTACACCGTATATTAAGTAACTTGAATTAAAAAAAAAAAACAAAAAACTGCCATTTTGTGTTGAGAGTGAAATGTTGATGGTTTAGAGCAGGAATTGGCAAACGTTTTCTGTGAAGGGCCAGATAGTATTTTCAGTATTTGTATACCATATGGTCTCTATTGCAACTACTCAATTCTATTGTTGCAACCCAAAGCAGCCATAGATAATACATAAACAAATGGACGAAACTGGCTGGATTACAAGAAAACTTTATTTACAAAAACAGTTAGGTGGATATGACCCACAGGCTGTAGTTAGAGCTTTGCTGGGTTGAGGGCAGTTGGATACTGGTAAATGTTCAACAAATGATTTTTTGGAGAGACTAGTAAACCCAGATTTATAGCATTTGCCCATTTATATGATGTAAATACTCCCACCATCGTTGGTTTCAAGCTATGTATTTGACATTACTGAACAGGGACATAGAAAGAGATATAGAGTAGTACACTATTACAAGCATTTCTGCCATACAGCTATGCAAGATGTAAATAACCTCAAGACCATAGATAATAGTAAAATGACATAAAAATAAGAAGTGATGAATTTTGAATATTTATTACCTTTATTTCTGATACAATTTATCTAATTGCAAATTAAAATAATTTTTAAGAGTGTCTATGTTTAACATTTGGCTTACAAAATTCCTAAAAATTTAATAATTGGCTCTAGTGAGCCAGTATGAGGCAATTCCAACACACCACTTCTAGAGATTGTAATCAGGAATTTTGTTTTAATAAACTGCCTACAGAATCATAAGTTATATGGGAGGTAGGAGCCAAAAAATATAGAGAATTGTGTTGATACGCAACTTTTACACTAACCTTGTTCATCTGTTTTAACAATCTGAAAAAATAATTTTGTTTATATAAGTGAGAGTTGACTGAGTCAAAAGTGCTTTATTTCTTGGTTCTTTATCTCAACTTTTAAGTGATAATATATGAAGTAAATTTAGGTCAGTAGATTCTGTCAATATGTCAATATGTAATACTAAGTGTTACCATTTGATTTTTTTCCCCTTAAGGTATAACTGTGACGCCTGATGAAGAACAAAACTTAAATCATTATGTAGAAGTTTTACAGAACCTAATACTAAGTGTTCCTACTAGGGAGACAGGTCGTGAGGAAAAATCAAAGTCTCCAAATAATGCTCATTCTATAGGACCAAAGTTATCAAGATTTAAGGAGATAATTACACATGGAGACACTTCAACTAAAAATGATGTTTTAACGAGTCCTGTCAGTGAAGAAACCACAGCATCTCCCACTGGAGGCTTCACAATGCCAGGAAGGAAGGGAAAATCTACTGAAAGTACAGCATTCTGGTCAATTAAACCAAATAATGTTTCGGTTGTTTTACATGCCGATGAACCTTATATTATTAAAGAGCCAGAGCCAGAGCCCGATTCAGAAGTAAGATCCACTGAGGCGCCAACGCCATTGCCAAATGTTACTAAATCATCCACAAGTCCAGATGTCACCCCTTTAAGTAGGAGCACTGACATGGATACTGTCACAGAACCAGAAGACGTTCCTCAGCTCTCAGGCGAATATACAGTGGGAACACTTGAAACAATAACATTTGGAAGACACCCACAGATTTTGAATAATGAAGACATTTTGAAAAAAATTTCAGATATTAGTTCACAGGTGCGACAGGCACCTCTTGTTGAAAGCCTCAAGCCAGAATACAGAGAGGACATTCGAGCCTCTAGAGAGCACCTAAAACGAAGCCTTGCTTTAGCAGAAGCAGCAGAACATAAATTACAAAAAATGTATAGATCCCAGTTCTTACCACTTGGCCGAAGCAGTAGTGGAACTGATGACATTGAAACTGTAATTAACATGCTGTACAATTCTAGGTCTAAATTATCTGAATATTTGGATATTAAATATGTTCCACCAGAGATGAGAGAAAAGGCTACTACAGTCTTCAATACATTGAAAAAAATATTATGTGTAAGTCAACTAGAAACTCAAAACCTTATTAGGAAGTTATTAAACAATAATATAAAAATGTTGCACCTACTTGATATTCCATGACAAAAATTGATTGAAACGACCTATGCATTCACTTCACAGAAGAAATAAGCACATTAGTGATTCACAAGTTGTATAAAAATATTTTCTACTGTTCAATGTGCCAACATCTCTACATGTCATATGTTCTAAAATATTCTCATATGCACTAAAGCCTAATAATTTAAAATAAAATTTTGGTTCAGGAGTTTGTAGTTTTTTTTCCTCATTAATTAACTTAAAAAAATTATGAAGATCTAATCTTTAAAATGTTTACGCTTTGATTTTACTTGAATAGATTAAATTCACTTGTTTTATTGAGAGTCAGACTGTGTGCAATCTGTATGTAGCCTGTTTTAAATAATTGAATATAAATGTAAGATTTTAGTACATATGGTCTTTATTACTCTTTCAGAGAATCTGAGAGTTTTCAGTCTGAATAGCAAAGTTGGAACTTGAATCAGAACTTTTATTTGTATATATGTCTGCCTCCTTTGAAAGGTGGATGGTAGATGAAGATACAACCCTTTTTCTTTGTTATTAAGTACTTCTGGAATATCAGTGAGTGACTGTAATTTGGGTTTATAACGTAGTCATTCTCACTTCCTCCTTTTGTTTGTTTCTATACATTTATATTGAAGCTTTGCAAATCTTTTGTTCGGAGTATGACTAATGAAATTAAGGTTAACTGTGTAATATCATGATCATGGGGCAAGTAATTCTCTTTCATGATTTGATCGGTATTATATTTAAATTCATTTATTCATTCACCGAGCCAGTAGTTTTAGCTTACTGGAGGCTTATTGACCTCCTACACATAGGTGCAGGACAAAATGCTAGGCTTTGGGGATATAGTAAGACCTAGTTCCTTCTCTCTTTGAGAAAGACAGATGTTAAATAAATGACTTCAATAATTTTTAAATTTCAGTTGTGACCAATCAGTAAGAATCTGTGAGAAATTTGACCTCACCTAGACCAAAATAATGGGAAAACTACCCTGAGAAAGTAGCATTTAAGGTGAGATCTGAAGAATTAAGGTGTGTGTAGGGAGAAAGGAGGCATTCCAAGCAGAGGCAACAACAGGTGTGATGCTCTAAGTTGGGGATGAGTATGGCAAGTTCAAGAAGTAACGAGTGTAGAAAGGTAGGCAGAACATCTCAAGATGGAGCTGGTCAGGTACACAGGGTTGGAGTAGATCCTGTGAGGCTTTAAAGCGTGTACTGACGATGTCAGCTCTTATCCTATGATCAGTGAGGAGCATTTGTGGACTTTAAGCAAAGGATGAGGTATGATCAAATTTGTATTAAAAAAAAAACACTCTGGCTGTAGTTTTGAAGGTAGACAGAAGTAGAGGTGCACTATGCAAAGGCCAAATTTAGCTTGGACTAGTTCGAAAGAAGTGTTAGTTTAGAGGTAGGAATCAACAGTATTTGGTGATTGCATGGATATGGAGACAGAGAGTAGCAGGGATCAAAAAGAATTCCTACCCAAAAGACCACATGGATTTTGTTTCACAACAACACTCTTCACTGGATTTTTTTGTTTGTTTATTTATTTTGTGCATGTGTGTGTGTGTTGCTTATTTAAAAAAATAATTTTACTTTAGAAGATTTCAAACATGTGAAAAGTCAGCAGATTAACGTAACAAACCTATGTGACTGTCATCCGGTTTCGACAATGATCTGCTAACGACCAGTCCTGTTTCACCCAAACCCCCACCCTTTCTCCTCTTTCCTACTTTATGTTGAATTAAATCCCAGATACTTTTCATTTCATTTGTAAATATGACAGTGTGAAGCTCTTTACGTTTAAAAAAAAAAACTACCACAATTTCATCACACATACAAATTTAATGATTCTTTAGCATCATCAAATACCCAGTCAATGTTCAAATTTTCAACTAATAATTTTTAAATTTAGAATTTGTATGAATCAAGATCAAATAAAGTTCACACACTGAGATTGGTTGATATGACTCATAAGTCTTTTAATCTTTCCCCCTTGAAACTTATTTGTCAAAGCAATTGGTCATTTGACCTATAGTTTTACACCTGTGGATTTTGCTGATTGTATCCCCATGATGCCATTTAGTATGTTTTCCTGTCTTCTGTATTTTCTGTAAATTGATAGTTGAGTCTGTCAGACTTTATCAGACTCAGGTTTGTCTCTTTTTTTGTCAAGATAGTGTAGTATTCTTCCATCTGGTTGTGTTTGCTTTTGTATTTATAGAGCAGCCTTTGATAATCATCTAGATAGATTATTGATCAAGTGTTGCAAAATGGACGTATCATTCCTTCCTTATTAGCTGGAATATGTCTGTAATGAGAAACTTCCTCTCTATTATTTGATTACCTAGGGGTCTGGGATATATTGGAAAGACATAAAATCTTTCTTTGTTTAACAGTTTTCAAAATAATTTAGTTCATAGAATCCTCTAATGGTGACCTGTTTTTTAAAATTAGAACTTTATTGGGGCTCCTGGGTGGCTCAGTCGTTTGAAAGCGTCCCACTTTGGCTCAGGTCATGGTCTCACGGGTTCGTGGGTTTGAGCCCCATGTCCCACTCTGTGCTGACAGCTCGGAGCCTGGAGCCTGCTTCCGATTCCGTGTTTCCCTCTCTCTCTGTCCCCTCCCCCACTTGCTCGCGCCATAGTTTACATTAAGGTTCACTCTTTGTGTTGTACATTCTATGGGTTTTGACAAATGTATAGTAACATGTATCCACCATTACAGTATATCATACACAGTAGTTTGCCCTAAAAATTCCCTGTGCTTCACCTATTCATCCCTCTCTCTTCCTCCCCCATCCCTCCAAACTCTGGTAAAACTGATATTTTTACTCTCTATATATGTTTGTCTTTTCTGGAATGTCATGTAGTTAGAATCTTATAGAATATAGCCTTTTAAGATTGGCTTCATTTAACAATATGCATTTAAAATCCCTCCATGTCTTTATGTGGCTTAACAGCTTTCTTTTAGTGCTAATATTCCATTGTATGGATGTACCACAGTTTATACATTCACCTATTGAAAGACATCTTGGTTACTGTCAAGTTTTGGCAATTATGAATAAAACTGCTATAAACATCTGTGTGCAGGTTTTTAAGTAGACATAAATTTCAATTATGCCAGTTTTTTTTTTCATATCTTTGAACATGCAAAGTTAGCAAACTTATATTTTGGCCAATCTGATAGATGAAAAGTGTTACCTAGTTGTTGCTTTAATGTATATTTCTTTAATTATGAGTGAGGTTGGGCATTTTTTAAAAATGTTTATTTCTGAAAATGGCTTGCTCATGTTTATTTCTCTACTGGTTTGCTTTTCCTTAGTGATACATACAATCTTTTTGTGTAACAAGGGAATTGGAATTTTGTGTCATATTTTTACAGCTGTCTTGACTAGTTTACTATTTGTATTTTGATATTTCCATGTATAAATTGAAAATATTTATAAATTCAAATTTATAATTTTTTTTCCTTTGGGTGCCTTTATGTTTTGTGTTTTGTGTCACCTTTCCCTCTCTGAGATTTTACAAAATTCCTCTTTTTTATTCTAGTGTTTTAATAGTTTTACTTTTTAAAAATGAACTTTATTTTTTAGAGCAGTTTTAGGCAAATTAAGCAGAAAGTGCAGGGATTTCCCATATATACTCACACATGTATAGCCTCTCCCATTATCAACATCCCCCACTAAAGTGGTATATTTGTTACAATTGCTAAATCTACATTGTTGTATCATTATAACTCAAAGTCTGTATTTTAAATTAGGGTTCACCCTTGGTGGTATATTCTGTAAGTTTGGCCAAATGTATAGTGATATTTTCCCACCATTATAGTGTCATAAAGAGTAGTTTCACTGCCCTAAAAATCCTCTCTGCGCTGCCTATTCATCCCTCCCTCCCATCAACCCCTGGCAACCACAGATCTTTTTACTGTTTCCATAGTTTTGCCTTTTCTAGAACATCACGTAGTTGGACTCATACAGTATATAGCTTTTTCACATTGGCTTCTGTCACTTAACAATACACATTTAAGATTTTTCTGTCTTTTCATGGCTTAATAGCTCTCTGAATAATATTCCATCATCTGGATGTACCATAGTCTATTTATCCACTTACCAGTAAAGGACATTTTGGCTGCTTCCAAGTTTTGGCAATTATGAATAAAGCTGCTATAAATAACCATAAGCAGGTATTTGTATGGACATAAGTTTTCAATTCCTTTGAGCTAATACCAAGGAGCACAATTGTGTTGTGGTGTTGTATGACAAGAGCATTTTTAGGTTTGTAGAAACCATGAAACTGTCTTCCAAAGAGGCTGTATCATTTATCATTCCCACCAGCAATGAATGAGAGTTCCTGTTGCTCCACATCCTCACCAGCATTTGGCGTTGTCAGTGTTTTGGGTTTTCATCATTGTAATAGGTGTGTAGTGCTCTCATTGTTGTGACCTATTATTTTTTAATTAAAATTTTTATTTTTTGATAACTATAAACATGCAGTTGTAAGAAATAATATGAAGAGATCTAGTTAATGAGCTCTTTACTCATTCCATCCAATGGTAATATCTTTTAACACGATGGTAAAATATCACAACCAAGACAAATATGTTGGTATAAGATACATTAACCATTCCATGAGGATCTCTTATGTTACCCTTTTATAGCTACACCAACTCCCCTCCTGCTTTCACACCCCCCTCACCACTGGTAACCACTATTATCTGCCCCATTTCCATAATTCTATCATTTCAAGAATATTACATAAGTAGAATCATACAGTATATTATATACTTTTGAGATTGACTTTTTTCACTTGGCTTAATTCTCTGGAGATTTATCAGGGTTGTTGCACCTTATCAATCCCTTCCCTTTTACTTGAGGCATGCCGCACACTTTGTTTAACCATTTACCTGTTTAACAGCCTCTGGGTTATTTCCAGGTTTGGGCTATCACAGAACTCGTGTAAACATTCATTTACGGGGTCTTTGGGTGGACATAAGTTTTCAGTTCTCTGGGATAAATGCCCAGGAATGAAATTTCTGTGATATGTGGTAGTTACATATTCAGTTTTATAAGAAACTGCCCACCATTTTCCAGAGTGGCTGTGCCATTTCATAATACCGCCAGCAATGTATGAGTTTCTCTGAAACCTCACCAGCATTTGGTGTCCTCACCATTACTTAACATCTATTTATTTTAAGATGTACAATTCAATAGATTTAGTATATTTATAAAATTTTACAACCATCACAACTGTCTAATTCCAGAATATTTCAACACCCCCATGAGAAACCCCCATACCCATTAGCAGTCATCTCTCCTTTCCTCTCTCCCCCAGTCCCTGGCAACTGTGTTCTGTCTCTATGGATTTGCCCATTCCAGACACTTCATATGAAGTAATCATACAATATGTGTTTGTAACTGGCTGCTTTCACTTAACAATGTTTTCAAAGTTTACCCATATTCTAGCTTATATCAGCACTTCATTACTTACATAATGGAATATTCTATAAACATATTGCATTTTGTTTATGCATGTCTCAGTTGATAGACTTCAGGTTGTTTCCACTTTTTGGCTATTAGGAATAGTGCTGCTACAGATGAACATGCTTTTGTGTGCACGTAAGTTTTAAATTCTCTTGAGTGTATACCTAGGAGCAGAATTGCTGGGTCATATGGTAACTTTATGTGTAACTTTGGGAGACTGCCAAACAGTTTTTGAAAGGGGCTGAACCACTTTTTACATCCCCCCCCCCCCCGCAATGTATGAGGATTTCAGTTTCTCCACATCCTCCCCAACACTTACCAATGTCTTTTTTTTATTATAGCCATCCTTCTCTGATGGCCAATGCAGTTACATACATTTTCATGTGTCTGTTGGCTATTTGTACATCGTCTTTGGAGAAAAGTCTATCTGGATCCTTTGCTATTTTTTAAGTTTAATTTATTTTTTTAATTTACATCCAAGTTAGCATCTAGTGCAACAATGATTTCAGGAGTAGATTCCTTAATGCCCCTTACCCATTTAGCCCATTCCGCCTCCCACAACCCCTTCAGTAACCCTCTGTTTGTTCTCCATATTGAAGAGTCTCTTATGTTTTGTCCCCCTCCCTGTTTATTATTTTTGCTTCTCGTATGTTCATCTGTTTTGTATCTTAAAGTCCTCATATGAGCAAAGTCATGGTATTTGTCTTTCTCTGAATGACTAATTTCTCTTAGCATAATACCCTCTAGTTCCATCTACATAGGTGTGAATGGCAAGATTTCATTCTTTTTGATTGCCGAGTAATACTCCTGTGTGTGTGTGTGTGTGTGTGTGTGTGTGTGTGTATACACCACATATTCTTTATCCATTCATCCATTGATGGACATTTGGGGTCTTTCCATACTTTGGCTATGTTGATAGTGCTGCTATAAACATTGGAGTGCATGTGCCCCTTTGAAACAGTATACCTGTATCCCTTGGATAAATACCTAGTAGTGCAATTGCTGGGTCGTAGGGTAGTTCTATTTTTAGTTTTTTGAGGAACTCCATACTGTTTTCCAGAGTGGCTGCACCAGCTTGCATTCCCACCAACAGTGCAAAAGAGATCCTCTTTCTCCGCATCCTCGCCAACATCTGTTGTTGCCTGAGTTGTTAATGTTAGCCATTCTGACGGGTGTGAGGTGGTATCTCATTGGGGTTTTGATTTGTATTTCCCTGATGATAAGTTATGTTGAGCGTTTTTTGATGTGTTAATTGGCCATCTGGATGTCTTCTTTGGAGAAGCGTCTGTTCATGTCTTTTGCACATTTCTTCACTGGATTGTTTTTTGGGTGTTGAGTTTGGTAAGTTCTCTATAGATTTTGGATACTAAACCTTTATCTGATATATCATTTGCAAATATCTTCTCCCATTCCATTGGTTGCCTTTTAGTTTTGCTGATTGTTTCCTTCACTGTGCAGAAGATTTTTATTTTGATGAGGTCCCAATAGTTTATTTTTGCTTTTGTTTCCCTTGCCTCCAGAGATGTGTTGAGTAAGAAGTTGCTGTGGCCAAGGTCAGACCCGCTCAGACATTCTCGAGGAGGGTCTCACCGATTAAAGGCCAGGTGCTGGCCACACTGAGGAATGTTCACGGGACCTTGCTGCTGCCGATACCCAGAGACTGCAGCTGGGTGACAGCCCACCCCAGCAAAAGTTCACATGATCGTGTAGCAGCAGCATTTCAGGGATTATGGAAAATCACAATACACATCTGGCACCAGGCTTCACCCTTAACAACCTTATTCCAGCACCAGCGAATGTGGTTGTTCTCTGGGGTCTGCTGAGATCTTTGCCTGTGGGTTGGCTGCACAGCCTCTACCAAATGTCCTTCCAACAGTGGAACTGCTTCTCCCCATGTGGCCCAAGGACCCCCTCACCACCCCCCCCCGCCCCGCCCAGACCTCACTCTGCTCCTGGGAATTCGCCCTTCCCACCAGAGCACTGCCAGGTATCAAGCTGCAGAGTTTCAGACTCTGCGCTCCCCCTGTTAATAGAGTCTTAACGGATATTAACCCTCTTCTTTCTCCTTTCTCCCTTTTTGGTTCAGTCCCTGTGGCTGTTTCCATTTTCCCACTTTCTCTCAGCTGTTTTGGGGGGGATGTGCTTTTCCTGTACTCTCCCCCCCCCCCCCATCTCCGTCCTCTCTCCCCAAGCAAAAATAGCTCCCTGCCCTCCATGGCTTTTCTCAACCCCAGTTCACCTCTCCACACTGCGTACCTGCTGAGTTCTGTGGTTCAGGTTATGCAGATTATTATGTTAATCCTCAAATCAGTTTTCTAGGTGTGCAGGATAGTTTAATGTTGGTCTGGCTGTATTTCATGGATGCGAGATGCAAAAAAAGCTTCCATGCTTCCTTTTGCCATTTTTTTAATTGTCTTTTTTATTATCGAGTTGTAATTCTTTATATATATTCTGGATACTGACCCCTTATTAGAGATATAATTTGAAAATATTTTCTCATTTTGTCAGTTGCCTTTTCACTTTCTTAATGGTACTGTTTTCAGCACAAAAGTTTGTTTGTTTGTTTTTAATTTACATCCATGTTAGCGCACAGGGCAATAATGTTTTCAGGAGTAGATTCCAGTGATTCATCCCTTATGTATAACTCCCAGTGCTAATCCCAACAGGTGTCTTCCTTAATGTCCATCACCTATTTACCCCACCCCCCCCACAGCCCCTCCAGCAACCCCCAGTTTGTTCTCTGTATTTAAGAGTCTCCTATGTTTTGTCCCTCTCCCTGTTTTTATATCCTTTTTGCTTCCTTTCCCTTATGTTCATCTGTTTTGTATCTTAAATCCCACATATGAGTGAAGTCATATGATATTTGTCTTTCTCTGACTGACTTATTTCGCTTAGCATAATACCATCTAGTTCCACCCACATTGTTGCAAATAGCAAGATTTTATTCTTTTTTGATTGCCAAGCAATACTCCATTGTATATATATATACCTCATCTTCTTTATCCATTCATTTGTCAATGGATGTTTGGGCTCAACGACATGCAGAAAAATTAACCTAGACCACTTTCTGACACCAAACACAGAAATAAACTCAAAATGGATGAAAGACCTAAACATAAGACAGGAAGCCATCAAAATCATAGAGGAGAAAGCAAGCACAAAAGTTTTTAATTTTAACATAGTCCAATTTACATTTCCTTTTGCTACTTGTGCTTTCATGTTATGTCTAAGAAACAATTTCCAAATGCAAGTTCTCTTATTCAGTATGACTGGTGTCCTCATAAGAAGATTAAAAAGCCATATGAAGACTGAGACAGAGAACACAGTGTGATGACAGAGACATAGATTGGAAGGACAAGGATCAATGGCCATCACCAAAAGCAAGGAAGAGGAAAGGCAAGATTCTGCCCAGAGTGTCAGAGGGAGAATGGCCTTGCTGACACCTTGATTCTGGAATGCTAGCCTCCAAAACCATGAGAGAGTAAATTTCTGTTGTTTAAAGCCATCTAGTTTATGGTACTTTGTTATGACTGTCCTAGGAAACTAAAATAGTCTTAGTGTTTAATTCTTTCATGTATATTGCTTAATTCCATAGGCTAGTGTTTATTAAGGATTTTTGCACCTATATTAATGAGCAATATTGGTCTGTAGTTTTCCTATTTTGTACTTCCTTTTCAGTTTTGGTATCAGAGTAATATTAGCTTCATTTAAGGAATTAGGAAGTGTTCCTCTCTCTTCAATTTTCAGGAAATGATTATGTAAATTGGTTTTAATGCTTCTTTCAACATTTTCTAGAATCCTCCAATGAACCTTCATATTTTGCTTGTCTCAAATATCTTCATTTTCCTATCATGCCTGAAGGATATTTTTTCTGGATTATAGCCTGTTGGGTTTATAGTTCTTTCTTTTCATCACTTTAAAAGGGTTGTACTAATCCCTTCTGCCTCCATGGGTTTTGGTGAGAAACCCATTGTCATTTGCATTATTTTTCTTATTGGTAAAATGTCATTTCTCTCTCACTGCTTTCGAGGATTTTTCTGGGTTTTTTTTTCACATTAATTTTCAGATATCAATTAATTAATTTCTGAGAATGAGCAGGGGAGAGGAGCAGAGGGGGAGAGAGAGAGAGAGAGAGAGAGAGAGAGAGAGAGAGAGAGAGAGAATGAGAATCTTAAGCAGGCTACCTGCTCAGTGCAGAGCAAGATGTGGGGCTTGATCCCACAACCCTGGGATCATGAAATTAAGAGTTGGATGCTCAACCAACTGAGCCACCCAGGTGCCCCAATTTTCAGATATTTAACTATAGTGTGTCTTGGTGTAGATTACTTTGGATTTATCCTATTTGGAATTTGTTCAGCTTCTTCAATTTATAGGTTTATGCTTTTTGCCAAATTTGGAAAAGTTTTATCTATGATTTCTTTGAGTACTTTTTCAACCCCAACATCTTCTTTCCTTCTGGGACTCCAGTGATGTGACTACTAGATCTTTTATTATAGTACCATGTATCCCTGGAGCGCTGATAATTTATTTTTTTTAGTCTATTTTTTCTTTATTGTTCAGATTGAGTAATTTCTATTATTCTGCCTTCAAATTTAGTTATTTATTTCCTCTGTTCCCTCTGTTCTTTGTTGAGCCCATCCACTGAGCTTTTTGTTTCAGTTATTTTATTTTTCAGTTCTAAAATTTCTACTTGGCACGTCTTTATATCTTCTAATTCTTTCTATATCTTATAATTCTCTATATCTTTGGGGGAGATTTTATACCCTTTTTCATTTATATCAAGCGTGTTTGTAATGTTCATTGCAGCATTTTTATGGTGGCTGCTTTAACATCTTTGTCATACAATGCTAATATTACTGTTATCTTGGTGTTGACATCTATTGATTGTTGTATCTGCTTGGTAGTGGTGAAAGTCCTGACTCTCTGCTAGGCCTCCTTTGACACCATTCTAGTGGTGAGAAGGAGGGATGACTCATTTACTGCTGGATAACGGTGGAAATTCAGCCTATCCACATACTCTTCACTAACATGAAGTGGGAGATTAAGGACACCTATTGGGGATGAAAGTCCTGGTTTCCTACCGGGCATTCTCTGATACACCCTGGTGAGGAAAGGGTCCATATTTAGCTTTTGCTGGTGGGAATGGGGATTGGGTTGGCAGTCACAGTTTTTCTGTAATATTTGGCTGGAATAGGGTGATTACTGTCTAAAAGTTTTGTGTGTTGCTAGGTTGCCCCTTTCTAATCCTTTGGCTAGAGAGAATGGCTTTTGTTGGGTTTGTTGTTTCAGTGCCTGCTCGTGTTTCTGGGTTGTCAGCTTCTTTAGCTCTACGTCTGAGATATATGAGGGAAAAAAGTCTGGAGAATACACCACCATGTTATTTTTTCGATTCAGAGGTGTCTTGCTAGTGTACCTTCTTTTTTCCACCTTTTTTTTCCCACATAAGTCTTCTTATGTTTATTTTATATATAATGTCCAGGGTTTTTAGTTGTGTTTAAGAGTTGGTACTTTATCCTAAAGACAGTGAACATATTTGAAATATTTTAGGCATTTTTAACAAGTCATTCCAGTTGGTGCAGTGTAGATAAAGGATAAGAGGAAGCAAGACTGGAAGTAGAGGCCAGTTAGGAGACTGCTAGAGGAATCATAAAGACAATTATGTCCTGCACTTGGATGGTAACAAAGGAAATGGAAGTAAGTAGTTGAATTTGAGAGATATTCGGGAACTAAGAATCAATAGAACTTGGTGATTGTTTGATATCCAAGATAAATTAGGGAGGCAGGAATAACTTCTATGTTTCTGACTTGCACCACCAGGTGGGTGTTAGTGTATCTTGTTCTTTAGTAGCATTTGTCACAATTATAATTTTATAGTTATTTGTATATAGTTTTTGTTTAATGTTTGTCTCCCCTCATTAGACTAAGCCTGAGAGAAGAGGGGCCATTAGAGTTTTGTTCATTGCTGTAATTCCAGCACCTGGCACAATGTTTGGCCGGTAATTATATGCTCAATAAATATTAATACATTACAGTATATTTAAAAGAGTGAGCATTATTGTGGGGAAGATGATTTTGGAAATGTTATTTTTGAATACATTGTTTAAGGTGCCTATGAGACTGTCCCATTTAAACATTGGTCTAGAGCTTAAGAGGTAACAGTAAATAGGGATTTGGTAACTCTCTGCATATAAATGAGAATCTAAGCCATTGAAATAGATTCTTCATGGAGTATATAGAGAAACAAAGAAAGCCTAGAACTAAGGCTTAAGGAACTCTGCCTTAAAGTGACAAAAAAGGAAAAGGAGCTCCTAAAGCAACTGGGTAAGAATAGTCCGAAAAGTAGAGGGCATACAGGAAAAGTGTAGTCAAATATAAGGCAAAGGAAAAGTGTTTAAAGAAAGAGGGAAGAGTTAACTCTGTTGTAAGTGAGAAGTCAAACAAGATAAAGATTGGAAATCATCCACTGAAGTAGTTAAAAAATTGTTTTGGTAGAGACATTGGAAGAATAAGTTGAGATAAGAACATGGAAACAGAAAATACAGACAACTCTTGAAATATGTAACTGACTAGAATAAGAGAAAAAGATGATAGCTGGAGGGGAAAGTAAAGCCCAAGGAAGATATTAGTTTCTTTGTTATTTTCAAATAGACTAGACTAGACCATATCTAGAAGCTGATAAGAGGAGCCAGTAGAAAAGAAGTTGAAGACCAGGTGGGACAGTGGAATAGTCAGGGGAGCAAATAAGATCCAGAACATTGGTAGAGGACTTTTACTTTATTTTTACTTTTATTTTTTTTAAGTTTTTATTTAAATTCTAGTTAATTAACATACAGTGTAATATTAGTTTCAGGTGTACAATATACTGATTCAGAACTTCTGTACAACACCTGGTGCTCATCACAACAAGTGCTCCCCTTAATCCCCATCACCTATTTCACCCATCCCCCAAACACCTCCCCTCTGGTAACCATCAGTTTTTTCTCTGTAGTTAAGGGTCTGTTTCTTGGTTTGCCTCTCTCTCTCTCTCTCCTCTCTCTTTTCCCTTTGCTCATTTGTTTTGTTTCTTAAATTCTACATACAAGTGAAATCATGTGCTATTTGTCTTTCTCTGACAGACTTCTTTCACTTAGCTCCATCCATAATACACCGTAGCTCCATCCATGTCATTGCCAATGGCAAGATTTCATTCCTTTTTATGGCTGAATAATATATATAGTACACGCACACACGCACACATGC
The DNA here is from genome assembly GCF_018350175.1 of Felis catus. Classification (NCBI taxonomy): domain Eukaryota; kingdom Metazoa; phylum Chordata; class Mammalia; order Carnivora; family Felidae; genus Felis; species Felis catus. The sequence continues at coordinate 36,486,195 of NC_058373.1, read as the reverse complement.
ACACACCACATCTTCTTTATCCATTCATCAGTCAGTGGACACTTGGGCTGTTTCCATAGTTTGGCTATTGTAGAGAATACTGCTATAAACATCAGGGGGCACGTATCCCCTTTCCTCTACAGTCAGGGACAAGACAGGGATGTGCACTCTCACCACTGTTATTTAACATAGTGGGGGAAGTCCTAGCCATAGCAATCAGACAACAAAAAGAAAGAAGAGGCATCCAGATCAGCCAGGAAGAAGCCAAACTTTCACTATTAGCAAAAGACATGATGCTATATAGAGAAAACCCAAAAGACTCCGCCAAAAAACTGCTAGAACTGATAAACGAATTCAGTAAAGTCGCAGGATACAAAATCAACATTCAGAAATATGTTGCATTTCTATACACCAATAAGGAAGCAGCAGAAAAAGAAATTAAGGAATCAATCCCATTTGCAATTGCACCAAGATGATAAGATACCTTAGGAATAAACCTAACCAGAGAGGTGAAAGATCTGTACTCTGAAAACTATAAAAGACCTATGAAAGAAACTGAAGAAGACATAAAGAAATGGAAGAACATTCCATGCTCATGGATTGGAAGAAGAAATATTGTTAAAATGTCCATACTACCCAAAGCAATCTACACATTCAATGTAATCCCTATTAAAATACCAACAGCATTTTTACTTTAGATGGAAAGATGAACATTTCCTTTATTGCAGTGGTGGGGTGGGGTGGAGAAAGAATGGATTCAGATAAGACAGACTTATAGATTTGGTAGCAAAAATTGAGGGAATTCCAAATTATAGCTGCTGCTGTTTCTTTTTCTTCTTGTTGTTCTTATTCTCCTTCTTTTTGTTCTCCTCTTCCTCCCCCCTTTGTCCTCCCCCTCCTCGTTTTCCTTCCCTTCCTCCCCCTCCTCCTCCCCCACCCCTCCTGTCCTCCTCCTTCTCCTTCTTCTCCTCCTTCTCCTTATTCCTCTTCTTCTCCTTCCCCTCCTCCTCCTCCTCCTCCTTCCTCCTCCTCCTTCTCCTCCTCCCTCTTCTCCTTCGCTTTCTTCCCCTCCTTCTCCTCCTTCTTCTCTTTATTTTCTCTTCCTTCCTTTTTTAAATGATGCATAAATTGAGGATATCTGCTGAGATTGAGTGAGTTAGAAGGTTTAAAAAGGATAGTATAGGTGAAGGGTCTAGTACATAGGAGGTGTTCATGAATGGTAGTTTTGTGTTACTTATAGCTTTAAAGAATATTATTATATAGGACCAATGTAGTACAATGTGATTTGAGAAAATTCAAACATCTCCCCTATAGTCTGACAAAGTGCTTGAAACTCAACTTTGAGAAAACATTTAAATTGGATTAAAGCATTGTCAGAAACTGCTTTATCTGTTATGTTCTTGTTTTGGTGGAATATATTATTTTAAATTGAAACCAACTTCTACTTGATTTCAAACTGTTATTAATTCCTACTAAAATCCATTTTAAGTTTTTTTTTTTTTTAGATTAATCTCAATCCAACATGAGGCTTGAACTCATGACCTGAGATCAAGAATCGCATGCTCTACTGACTGAACCAGCCAGGAGTCCCTCTACTAAAATCTCTTTTGGTGTTTCCTGCAGATTGAGACTTGAACCTAGGACCAGCTTTGACTTTAAGCAGGAATGATATAACTCAACACTTTTGGATTTAGCATCAACTCACCTTGACTATTACACTGGCCTTGATCTTGTGAACCAGTTCTAAGATCCCTATTTCTTCTTTATTCCTGAGACTTCATCGCCACCTCACACCCCAGGTTTAATAACCAGAACCTTGTACCTGAATCCCAACTTTAGTAATCTATCATTCCTTTCGTACTGCTCTAGACTAATTCCTGTTCAGGGGCTAGAATTTTGCCAGATCCCAGCCCACTGGGTTGGCACTAATAGGCTTACCTGATGCTTCCTGCCTTCATGAGTGTTCTTTTCCTCCACATCACTGGTTGTCAGACTGTGCTCCTCAAACCAGCATGAACATTGCCTAGGAACTTGTTGGAAATGCACATTATTGGGCCACACACCCAGAGTTTCTAATTCGGTGGTTCTGGGAATGAAGTTTAGAAATCTATGTTGTAATGAGCCCTCCAAATGATTCTGATGCATGCTAAAGTTTGGAAACCACTATACCATAAACACCTGCTCCTTTCTAGGGCACCCAGTCACACTGTGTTAACCACTGAGAGCACATCAATGTTCTATATTCTCATCCATGTGTTCTGCCTGATAGACTACATATTCCGTGTAGATAGTTGTATCTGACCCTCACTGCCTACCACATCTTTGTGAATTCAGTCGAGTATTTGTTCCTGCCAGACTGCTCAATCCTGTTTGCCTTCATGTGCAATTAGGAAAGCTTTAATACGTAGTCAGAGGTTTGATAGACAAAATTCTACATTATGTCTTAATTCTCAAAGAATAAGGTCACCAATTAGCATATATAAGTTTCATTAAATTAACACAACATATATTTATTGTTTTTTATTTTTTTATTTTTTTTAATATGAAATTTATTGTCAAATTGATTTCCATACAACACCCAGTGCTCATCCCAACAGGTGTCCTCCTCAATGTATTGTTTTTTAAAGAACAGCATTTAGTAGACAACTATTGGGCTGTACTTTGCATTTTGCTTTGTAATAGACACTATGAAGGAAAATGATCATTTCTGATTCAAATATGATATAAAAACAATGAAGGGTATTCTGCAGAAAAAAATACACTAGTGACTTTGCTAATATTTCCTATAAGAATTTGCTAGCATTTCTTTTACAAAATGGAAGTTTGTTTTCTATAAATTATTTTATGCTTATTTTTTTGTCATATTTCTTATTTAAGAAATAAGGTATTTATTTATAATAAGGTATTTATTATAAGGCTTTATTAAGGTATAACTGAAAAATAAAATGGTAATATATTTGAAGTATACAATGTGATAATTTGATATATTATACATTGTGAAAGGATTCCCACAAGTTAATTAACACATCCATCACCTCACATAATTACTGTGTTTTGTTTTGGTGAGAACACTTAAGATCTACTTTCTTAACAAATTTCAATTATACAATACAGTACTACCAAATAGAGTCAGCATGCTATACATTAGATCCTCAGACCTTATTCATCTTATAATTGCAAGTTTGTAGCTTTTTAACAACCTCTCCCCATTTCCTCCATCCCCTATCTTCTGGCAATCACCATTGTACTCTCTTTTTCTATGATTTTGTCTTTTCCTTTTAGCTAACACATGGAAAAGATACCAGGTGGTATTTATGTGATTCCCTGTCGAGTTTATTCAATTAGCATAATGCCCTCAAGATTCATTCATGTTGTCATAAATGCCAGGGTTTCCTTCTTTTTTGGGGGTGGGGCATGAGCGGGGAGGGGGCAAAGGGAGGGAGGGAGTAAGAGAGAGAGAGAGAGAGAGAGAGAGAGAGAGAGAGAGAGAGAGAGAGAGAGAGAGAAAGAGAGAATCTTAAGCAGGCTTCATGCTCAGCGTGGAGCCCAATACAGGGCTTGATCCCACAATCCTGGGATCATGACCTGAGCCAAAATCAAGAGTCAGATGCTCACTGACTGAGCCACCCAGGTGCCCCAGTTTCCTTTTTTAAGGCTGAATAATATTCCAACACACACACACACACACACACACACACACAAACACACACACACACACACACACACACTTTCTTTATTTATTCACTAACAGACACTTAGGTTGTTTTATATTTTGGCTATAGTGAACAATGCAATGAACGTGGAAGTACAGAATACCCTTCAAGATCATGATTTCATTTCCTTTGGATATATAACCAGGAGTGGGATTGTTGAATCATACGGTAGTTCTATTTTTAATTTCTTGAGGAACCTCCTTACTTAAAAAAATTTTTTAATGTTTATTATCTATTTTTGAGACAGAGAGCATGAGCATGAGCAGGGGAGGGGAAGAGAGTAGTCCCAATTGTTTATTTTTGCTTTTGTTGCCTTTACTTTTTTTTGTCAAATCAAAAATCATTGCCAAGATGTTAAGGAACTTACTTCTTTGTTTTCTCCCAGGAGTTTTACAGTTTCAGGTCTTACATTCAGATCTTTAATCATTTTGAGTTGATTTTTATGTATGGTGAAAAATAAAGCTCAAATTCCAATCTTTTGCATGTGAATGCTCAGTTTTCCCAGCACCATTTATTGAAGACACTGTTTTTTGGCATCTGTATTGAAAATTAATTGACTGTATATGAATGGATTATTCCTGGGTTCCCTCTTCTGTTCCACTGATATATGTGTATGTTTTTATTCCAGTACAATACTGTTTTTTGATGACTATAGCTTTGCAATGTAGTCTGAAATCAGGAAGTGTGATGCCTCCAGCTTTGCTCCTCTTGGTCAAGATTGCTTTGGTCATTCACAGTCTTTGTGGTTCCATATGAATTTTAGAATTGTTTTTCCTATTTCTTGGAATTTTGATAGGGACTGCATTAAATCTGTATATTGCTCTGGGGGTATGGATATTTTAACAATATTAGTTTTTCTAATCTATCAGCATGGAATTATTTTTTATTTATTTGTGTCTTCTTTAATTTCTTCCATCAGTTTTTTGTAGTTTTCAGATTACAGATGTCTCACCTCCTTGGTTTACATTTATCCTTAGTATTGTATTCTTTTTGTTGCTATGGTAAATGGGATTGTTTTAATTTCTCTTTCTAATGGTTATTAATGCATAGAAATACAACAGGTTTTTGTATATTAATTTTGTATCCTGCAACTTTACTGAATTCATTTATTAGTTCTAACAGTTTTTTAGGGTAGAATCTTTAGGGTTTTCTATATAGAAGATCATATCATCTGCAAACAGACATACTTTTACTTCTTCTCTGATTTGGATGCCATTTAGCTTAGTTTAGTTTAGTTTAGTTCAGTTTAGTTTTTCTTGCCTGATTGCTCTGGCTAGGACTTCTAACACTATACTGAATAAAAGTGGTGAGAGTAGGCAGCCCTGTAACGTTCTTGATCTTAGGGACAAAACTTTTCACTATTTAGTATGATGTTACCTGTGGGCTTGTCATATATGACCTTTATTATGTTGAGGTATAGCTTTTCAAATAATCTGATGTTAGCTTTGTTGATCTTTTCTATTGTCTTTCTAGTCTTTGTTTCATTTATTTCCACTTTAATATCTGTTATTTCTTTCCTACTATCTTTGGAATTTGTTTGTTCTTTTTCTCATTCCTTGAGGCATAAAGTTACATTATTTATATGGAATCATTCTTATTTCTTAAAGTAGGCATTTATTGTTATGAACTTCACTGTTAAAACTGCTTATAAAAGTAAATGTTCCAAAATACACATCAGTATGACAAAATAATTTAAATTTTATTAATCAGATATTTTAATATAAAGACAGAAATGTTATTCAAATGACTTTCTCTAAGCAAAGTATTAAAAGTATTAAATTTTAAGCAAAGTATTAAAAGAAACTTATTTTTTTTTAAGTTTGTTTATTTATTTCGAGTGAGAGAGATAGCACACAAGCAGGGGAGGGGCAGAGAGAGAGAATCCCAAGCAGTCTCCATGCTCAATGCAAAGCTTGATGTGGGGCTTGATCTCACAACCCTGGAATCATGACCTCAACTAAAATCAAGAAGCAGATGCTGAACTGACTGAGCCACCCAGGCACCCCTGTTGAGCATCTCTTTATGGGCATATTGGCCATTTATATATCTTCTTTGGAGATAGGACTGTTCAAGTCCTTTGCCTATTTTTTGATTGAGCTGTTTTTTGTTTGTTTGTTTATTTGTTTTGCTTTGAGTTGTAAGAGTTCTTTATATATTCTGAATGCTATACCATTCCTTAGCTGATGTATGGTTTGCAAATGTTTTCTTCTATGAGTTATCTTTTTGCTTTCTTTTTTTAAAAAATTTCTAACATTTATTCATTTTTGAGAGACAGAGAGAGACAGAGTATGAGTTGGGGAGGGGGAGAGAGAGAGGGAGACACAGAATCTGAAGCAGGCTCCAGGCTCTGAGCTGACAGCACAGAGCCTGATGTGGGGTTCAAACTCAGAAGCTGTGAGATCATGACCTGAGCCAGAGTCAGATGCTTAACCGACTGAGCCACCCGGGTGCCCTTCTTTTTGCTTTCTTGATAATGGCCTTCAATGCACAAAAGGTTTTAATTTTGATGTACTCCAATGTGTCTATTTTTTTTTTCTTTTGTTGCCTGTGCTTTTGGTGTCCTTTTAAAAAATCCATTGCCTAACTTGTTGGGATGAGCACTGGGTGTTGTATGTAAGCCAGTTTGACAATAAAAATATATTCATAAAAAAATAAAAAATAAAAATAAATAAAAATCCTTTGCCTAATCCAAAGCCATCAAGATTTACTCTATGTTTTCTTTTAAGAGTTTATAGTGTTAGCTCTTTTTCTTTGTTCATTTGAAAATTCTTTCTTTAGTCCTTGCTTTTCAAGATATGTATGATCATGTATATTTTATGAAGTGTTTTATAGTATTAACTCTTATATTTATGTCATTGATCCATTTTGAGTTAATTTTTGTATATAGTATGGAATAGGAGTCCAATTTTATTCTTTTGCATGTGAATATCCAGTTGTCCCAGCACCATTTTTGAAGAGACTATTTTTTCCCCAATGAATTGGCTTGCACAAATTCAGTGTTCAAAAACAACTGACAATAGATAAATGAGTTTATTTTTGGACTCTCAATTCTATTCCATTGGTCTATATGTTTATTTCTATGCTATTACCACACTGGTTTGGTTACTGTACTTTTTTTTTTTTTTTAATTTTTTTTTTCAACGTTTATTTATTTTTGGGACAGAGAGAGACAGAGCATGAACGGGGGAGGGGCAGAGAGAGAGGGAGACACAGAATCGGAAACAGGCTCCAGGCTCTGAGCCATCAGCCCAGAGCCTGACGCGGGGCTCGAACTCCCGGACCGCGAGATCGTGACCTGGCTGAAGTCGGACGCTTAACTGACTGCGCCACCCAGGCGCCCCATGGTTACTGTACTTTATAGTAAGTTTTGAAATTGGGAAGTATGGATCCCCCAAATTTGTTTTTCTTTTTCACGATTGTTGTGCCTATTCAAGGCTCCTTGTAATTCCATATGAATTTAAGAATTGGCTTTTCCATTCCTGCAAAAACAAAAACACAAACAGAAAAACAGAAACTGCTGTTTGAATGATGATAGGGATTGCATTTAATCTGTAGGTCTCTTTGGATAGTGTCGCTATATTAAAATAGCAACATATCATGAACGTAGGAATTTTTTAAAAATTTAGCTCTTCTTTAATGCCTGTCAGCAATATTTTATATTTTTCTGTGTATGAACCTTTCACCTCCTTGGTTAAATTTATTCCGAGGTATTTTATCCTTTTGATGCTATTGTAAATAGAATTATTTTCAGCTTTGCTGGTCTATAGAAGCACAACTGATTTTTTGTGTGTGTGTTGATCTTGTACTTTCCAACTTTCCTGAATTTGTGTATTAGTTCTAGTAGCTTTTCTTGTGAATTATTTGGGATTTCTATATATAGAAACATGTGTTTGCAAATAGAGATGGAAGGTTTACTTCTTCCTTTCCTTGTGAATGCATTTATTTTTATTTTCTTGCCTAATTGCTCTGGCTAGAACATCCAATACAATATTGAGTAGCAACAGTGAAAGTGAGCATCTTTATATAGTTCCTGATGTTAGAGAGAAAGCTTTCAGTCTTTCACCACTGAGTGTGATGCTAATTGTGGGTTTTTTATAAATGCCCTTTATCATGTTGAGAAAGTTCCCTTCTATTTCTAGTTTTCTCAGTGTTTTCTTTTTTTTATCATAAAATGGTGTTGAATTTTTGTCAAATGCTTTTGCTGTGTCGAGATGATTCCATTGTTTTTTTTTCCTTTATTCTATTAATGTGATATATTACACTGATTGATTTTCTTTTTCTTTTTTTATTGTTTGTGAGTTTACTTTTTTTTTACTTTTTTGATTTTTTTAATTTTTTTTTTTTTTTTTATAATTTACATCCAAATTAGTTAGCATATAGTGCAACAATGATTTCAGGAGTAGATTCCTTAGTGCCCCTTACCCATTTAGCCCATCCCCCCCTCCCACAACCCCTCCAGTAACCCTCAGTTTGTTCTCCATATTTATGAGTCTCTTTTGTCCCCCTCCCTGTTTTTATATTATTTTTGTTTCCCTTCCCTTATGTTCATCTGTTTTGTCTCTTAAAGTCCTCATAGGAGTGAGGTCATATGATTTTTGTCTTTGTCTGACTAACTAATTTCATTTAGCATAATACCCTCCAGTTCCATCCACCTAGTTGCAAATGGCAAGATTTCATTCTTTTTGATTGCTGAGTAATACTCCATTGTATATATATACCACATCTTCTTTCTCCATTCATCCATCGATGGACATTTGGGCTCTTTCCATACTTTCGCTATTGTGGATAGTGCTGCTATAAAATGGGGGTGCATGTATCCCTTTGAAACAGCACACCTGTATTCTTTGGATAAATACCTAGTAGTGCAGTTGCTGGGTCTTAGGGTAGTTCTATTATCAGTTTTTTGAGGAACCTCCATACTGTTTTCCAGAGTGGCTGCACCAGCTTGCATTCCCACCAACAGTGCAAAAGAGATCCTCTTTCTCCGCATCCTCGCCAACATCTGTTGTTGCCTGAGTTGTTAATGTCAGCCATTCTGACAGGTGTGAGGTGGTATCTCACTGTGGTATTTCCCTGATGATGAGTGAAGTTGAGCATTTTTTCATGTGTCGGTTGTCCATCTGGTTGTCTTCTTTGGAGATGTGTCTACTCATGTCTTTTGCCCATTTCTTCACTGGATTATTTGTTTTCTGGGTGTTGAGTTTGATAAGTTCTTTGTAGATTTTGGGTACTAACCCTTTATCTGATATGTCATTTGCAAATATCTTCTCCCATTCTGTTGATTGCCCTTTAGTTTTGCTGATTGTTTCCCTTGCTGTGCAGAAGCTTTTTGTTTTCATGAGGTCCCAATAGTTCATTTTTGCTTTTGTTTCCCTTGCCTCCGGAGACACGTTGAGTAAAAAGTTGCTACGGCCAAGATCAAAGAGGTTTTTGCCTGCTTTCTCCTCGAGGATTTTGATGGCTTCCTGTCTTACATTGAGGTCTTTCATCCATTTTGAGTTTATTTTTGTGTATGGTGTAAGTGGTCCAGGTTCATTTTTCTGCATGTCGCTGTCCAGTTTTCCCAGCACCACTCGCTGAAGAGACTGTCTTTATTCCATTGGATATTCTCTCCTGCTTTGTCAAAGATTAGTTGGCCATATGTTTGTGGGTCCATTTCTGGGTTCTCTATTCTTTTCCATTGATCTGAATGTCTGTTCTTGTGCCATTACCATACTGTCTTGATGATCACAGCCTTGTAGTAGAGTTTGAAGTCCGGAATTGTGATGCCTCCTGCTTTGGTTTTCTTTTTCAAGATTGATTTGGCTATTCGGGGTCTTTTCTGGTTCCATACAAATTTTAGGATTATTTGTTCTAGCTCTGTGAAGAATGCTGGTGTTACTTTGATAAGGATTGCATTGAATATGTAGATTGCTTTGGGTAGTATTGACATTTTAACAATATTTGTTCTTCCTATCCAGGAACATGGAATCTTTTTCCATTTTTTGTGTCTTCTTCAATTTCATCACCTTTCTATAGTTTTCAGTGTGTAGATTTTTCACCTCTTTGGTTAGATTTATTCCTAGGTATTTTATGGGTTTTGGTGCAATTGTAAATGAGATCGATTCCTTGATTTCTCTTTCTGTTGCTTCATTGGTGTATAGGAATGCAACCGATTTCTGTGCATTGATTTTATATCCTGCCACTTTGCTGAATTCATGAATCAGTTCTAGAAGTTTTTTCATGGAATCTTTTGGATTTTCCATATAGAGTATCATGTCATCTGCAAAGAGTGAAGGTTTGACCTCCTCCTGGCCGATTTGGATGCCTTTTATTTCTTTGTGTTTTCTGATTGCAGAGGCTAAGACTTCCAATACTATGTTGAATAACATGGTGAGAGTGGACATCCCTGTCTTGTTCCTGACCTTAGGGGGAAAGCTCTCGGTTTTTCCCCATTGAGGATGATATTAGCGTTGGGCCATTCATATATGGCTTTTATGATCTCAAGATATGCTCCTTCTATCCCTACTTTCTTGAGGGTTTTTATCAAGAAAGGATGCTGCATTTTGTCAAATGCTTTCTCTGCATCTATTGAGAGGATCATATGGTTCTTGTCCTTTCTTTTATTAATGTGATGAATCACATTAATTGTTTTGCGTATATTGAACCAGCCCTGCATCCTAGGTATAAATCCCACTTAGTCGTGGTGAGTAATTTTTTTAATGTATTGTTGGATCCAGTTGGCTAATATTTTGTTGAGGATTTTTGCATCCATGTTCATCAGGGAAATTGGTCTATAGTCCTCCTTTTTAGTGGGGTCTCTGTCTGGTTTTGGAATCAGGGTAATGCTGACTTCATAGAAAGAGTTTGGAAGCTTTCCTTCCATTTCTATTTTTTGGAACAGCTTCAAGAGAATAGGTGTTAGTTCTTCCTTAAATGTTTGGTAGAATTCCCCTGGAAAGCCATCTGGCCCTGGGCTCTTGTTTTTTGGGAGATTTTTGATTACTAATTTGATTTCCTTACGGTTATGTGTCTGTTCAAATTTTCTATTTCTTCCTGTCTCAGTTTTGGTAGTGTATGTGTTTCTAGGAATTTGTCCATTTCTTCCAGGTTGCCCATTTTGTTGACATATAATTGCTCATAATATTCTCTTATTATTGTTTTTATTTCTTCTGTATTGGTTGTGATCTCTCCTCTTTCATTCTTGATTTTATTTATTTGTGTCCTTTACTTTTTCTTTTTGATCAAACTGGCTTGTGGTTTATCAATTTTGTTCATTCTTTCACAGAACCAGCTTCTGGTTTCATTGATCTGTTCTACTGTGGGTTTGTTTGTTTGTTTGTTTTGGTTTTGATGGCATTAATTTCTGCTCTAATCTTTATTATTTCCTGTCTTCTGCTGATCTTGGGTTTTATTTGCTGTTCTTTTTCCAGCTCTTTAGGATGTAAGGTTAGGTTGTGTATCTGAGATCTTTCTTCCTTCTTTAGGAAGGCCAGGATTGCTATATACTTTCCTCTTATGTCTGCCTTTGCTGCATCCCAGAGGTTTTGGGTTGTGGTGTTATCATTTTCATTGGCTTCCATATACTTTTTAATTTCCCCTTTAACTTCTTAGTTAGCCCATTCATTCTTTGGTAGGATGTTCTTCAGTCTCCAAGTATTTGTTACCTTTCCAAATTTTTTCTTGTGGTTGACTTCAAGTTTCATAGTATTGTGGTCTGAAAAGATGCACAGCATGATCTCGATTTTTTTGTACTTGCTGAGGGCTGATTTGTGTCCCAGTATATGGTCTATTCTGGAGAACGTTCCATGTGCACTGGAGAAGAATGTATATTCTGCTGCTTTAGGATGAAATGTTCTGAATATATCTGTTAAGTCCATCTGGTCCAGTGTGTCATTCAAGCCATTGTTTCCTTGTTGATTTTTTGATTAGATGATCTGTCCATTGCTGTGAGTGGGGTGTTGATGTCTCCTACTATTATGGTATTACTATCGATGAGTTTCTTGATGTTTGTGATTCACTGATTTATATATTTGGGTGCTTTCACATTTGGCGCATAAATGTTTACAATTGTTAGGTCTTCTTGGTCTATAGACCCCTTGATTATGATAATGCCCTTCTGCATCTCTTGATACAGTCTTCATTTTAAAGTCTAGTATGATATAAGTATGATATATATAAGTATGGCTACTCCGGCTTTCTTTTGTTGACCATTAGCATGGTAGACGGTTCTCCATCCCCTTACTTTCAATCTGAAGGTGTCTTTAGGTCTAAAGTGGGTCTCTTGTAAACAGCATATAGATCGGTCTTGTTTTCTTATCCATTCTGTTACCCTATGTCTTTTGATTGGAGTATTGAGTCCATTGACATTTAGAGTGAGTACTGAAAGATATGAATTTATTGCCATTATGATGCTTGTAGAGTTGGAGTGTCTGGTGGTGCTCTCTGGTCCTTTTTAATCTTTGTTGCTTTTGGTATTTATTTACCTATTTATTTATTTATTTTATTTATTTTCATCTTTTCTCCCCTCAGAGAGTCCCCCTTAAAATTTCTTGCAGGGCTGGTTTAGTGGTCACAAACTCCTTTACTTTTTGTTTGTCTGGGAAACTTTTTATCTCTCCTGTTTTGAATGACAGCCTTGCTGGATAAAGAATTCTTGGCTGCATGTTTTTCTGATTCAGCACATTGACTATATCCTGCCACTCCTTTCTGGCCTGCCAAGTTTCTGTGGATAAGTCTGCTGCAAACCTGATCTGTTTTCCCTTGTAGATTAGGGACTTTTTTTCCCTTGCTGCTTTCATGATTCCCTCCTTGCCTGAGTATTTTGTGAATTTGACTATGATGTGCCTTGTTGAGGGTTGGTTTTTGTTGAACCTAATGGGGGTCCTCTGTGCTTCCTGGATTTTGATGTCTGTGTCTTTCCCCAGGTTAGGAAAGTTTTCTGCCAAGATTTGCTCACATAACCCTTCTACCCCTATTTCTCTCTCTTCCTCTTCTGGGACCCCCACGATTCTGATGTTGTTCCTTTTTAATGAGTCACTGATTTCTCTAGTTCTTAAATCGTGCCCTTTTGCCTTAATCTCCCTCTTTTTTTCTACTTCATTATTCTCCATAAGTTTGTCCTCTATGTCACTGATTCTCTGTTCTGCCTTATCCATCCTTGCCGCTGTGGCATCCATCCACGATTGCAGCTCAGTTTCAATATTTTTTATTTCATCCTGACTAGTTTTTACTTGTTTTATCTCTACAGAAAGGGATTGTAGTCTATTTTCAACTGCAGCTAGTATTCTTATTATCGTGATTCTAAATCCTGATTCAGACATCTTGCTTGTATCTGTGTTGGTTAAATCCCTGGCTGTCGTTTCTTCGTGCTCTTTCTTTTGGGGTGAATTCCTTGGTTTCACCATTTTAAAGGGAGAAAAGGAATTAATGGGGTAGAAAAAATTCAAATTAAAAAAATTAAAATTAAAAAAAGTAAAACTAAAAAACTAAAACACACACACAAAATTGAATAAATGTTGTTAGATCCTAGGTGTGTTTTGGTCTAGGTGTTGAAAGTGGTTTGATAGATTAGAGAAAAAAAGGGGGGAGGGGGAAGAAATCATTTGAGAATTTGAAAAAAATGAATACACTGAAGTAGACTAATATGAAATGATGGAAGTAAAAAAGAATTTGAAAAAAATTACACAAAACTAAAGAATATAGTAGAAAAAATTAAAGAAAAATATTTTTAATAAAAATGATTTTTTTCTCTTTCTGTATTCAAGAAAAAGAAAAGAAATGAAAAAGAGAAAAAAGAAAAAAAGGGAATCATTTGAAAATTTGAAAAGTGAATACACTGTAGTAGACTAAAATAAGATGATGGAAGTAAAATAGAATTTGAAAAAAACTTACATGAAAGTAAAAAATATAGTAAAAAATTAAAGAAAAATATTTTTAATAAAAACTGAAAATAAAAATGAATTTTTTCTTTCTGTATTCAAGAAAAAGAAATGAAAAGGAGAAAAAAGAAAAAGAAAAAAAGGAAATCATTTGAAAATTTGAAAAAGTGAATACAGTAATGAAGTAGACTAAAATAAAATGATGGAATTAAAATAGAATTTCAAAAGATTTACCCAAAAGTAAAAAAATAGTAAAATTTTTTTAAAAAATTATTTGTTTCTTTATTCCAAATATAAACTTTTTTCAGTAATACAAGTTGCAAATACTGTCCCATTCTGGGATACTCTGTCCCATTCTTTCTTTTATCTTTCTTTTTTTTTTTTTTAATTTTTTTTTTCAACATTTATTTATTTTTGGGACAGAGAGAGACAGAGCATGAACAGGGGAGGGGCAGAGAGAGAGGGAGACACAGAATCAGAAACAGGCTCCAGGCTCTGAGCCATCAGCCCAGAGCCCGACGCGGGGCTCGAACTCATGGACCACGAGATAGTGACCTGGCTGAAGTCGGACGCTTAACCGACTGCGCCACCCAGGCGCCCCAACCTTTCAACCCCTATAGGGTGCTATTGTTATGAGATGTTGTTGTTGTTGTTGTTGTGATGACTTTTTTGTTGTTGTTGTAAGAACAGTTAACATGAGATCTGGCCTCTCAACAAAATGTTAAGTTGTTAACTATAGGCACAATGTTGTACAGAAGATCTCTAAAACTTATTCATCTTACATAACTGAAACTTTTTACTCATTGAGCAGTAATTCCTTGTCTCCCCCTACCCCAGATCCTGGAAGCTGCCATTCTCTTCTCTATTTCTAGAAGTTTGACTATTTACACACATCATACAAATGGAATCATGCAGTATTTGTCCTTCTATAACAACAAGGTTTATTTTACTTGGCATATTATCCTCCAGATCCATCCATGTTGCAGCATATGGCAGGATTTCCTTCATTTTTAAGGCTGAATAATATTCCATGGTATGTATATACCATATTTTCTTTATCCATTCATCCATTGATGGACCTTTAGGTTGCTTTCATATCTTAGCTATTGTGGATAATGCTACAGTGAACACAAGAGTGCAGATATCCTTCAACACCCTGATTTCAATTCTTTTGTTTTATTTTTTTTTGTTTTAATGTTTATTTATTTATTTATTTATTTATTTATTTTAATATATGAAATTTATTGTCAAATTGGTTTCCATACAACACCCAGTGCTCATCCAAAAGATGCCCTTTTCAATACCCATCACCCACCCTCCCCTCCCTCCCACCCCCATCAACCCTCAGTTTGTCTCAGTTTTTAAGAGTCTCTTATGCTTTGGCTCTCTCCCACTCTAACCTCTTTTTTTTTTCCTTCCCCTCCCCCATGGGTTTCTGTTAAGTTTCTTAGGATCCACATAAGAGTGAAAACATATGGTATCTGTCTTTCTCTGTATGGCTTATTTCACTTAGCATCACACTCTCCAGTTCCATCCACATTGCTACAAAAAGCCATATTTCATTCTTTCTCATTGCCACATAGTACTCCATTGTGTTTATAAAGCACAATTTCTTTATCCATTCATCAGTTGATGGACATTTAGGCTCTTTCCATAATTTGGCTATTGTTGAGAGTGCTGCTATAAGCATTGGGGTACAAGTGTCCCTATGTATCTGTACTCCTGTATCCCTTGGGTAAATTCCTAGCAGTGCTATTGCTGGGTCATAGGGTAGGTCTATTTTCAATTTTCTGAGGAAACTCCACACTGTTTTCCAGAGCGGCTGCACCACTTTGCATTCCCACCAACAGTGCAAGAGGGTTCCCGTTTCTCCACATCCTCCCCGGCATCTATAGTCTCCTGATTTGTTCATTTTGGCCACTCTGACTGGTGCGAGGTGATATCTGAGTGTGGTTTTGATTTGTATTTCCCTGATGAGGAGCGACGTTGAGCATCTTTTCATGTGCCTGTTGGCCATCCGGATGTCTTCTTTAGAGAAGTGTCTATTCATGTTTTCTGCCCATTTCTTCACTGGATTATTTGTTTTTCAGGTGTGGAGTTTGGTGAGCTCTTTATAGATTTTGGATACTAGCCCTTTGTCTGATATGTCATTTGCAGATATCTTTTCCCATTCCGTGGGTTGCCTTTTAGTTTTGTTGATTGTTTCCTTTGCAGTGCAGAAGCTTTTTATCTTCATGAGGTCCCAATAGTTCATTTTTGCTTTTAATTCCCTTGCCTTTGGGGATGTGTCGAGTAAGAAATTGCTATAGCTGAGGTCAGAGAGGTCTTTTCCTGCTTTCTCCTCCAGAGTTTTGATGGTTTCTTGTCTCACATTCAGGTCCTTTATCCGTTTTGAGTTTATTTTCGTGAATGGTGTGAGAAAGTGGTCTAGTTTCAACCTTCTGCATATTGCTGTCCAGTTCTCCCAGCACCATTTGTTAGAGTGTCTTTTTTTCCATTGGATATTCTTTCCTGCTTTGTCAAAGATTAGTTGGCCATACTTTTGTGGGTCTAGTTCTGGGGTTTCTATTCTATTCCATTGGTCTATGTGTCTGTTTTTGTGCCAGTACCATGCTGTCTTGATGATTACAGCTTTGTAGTAGAGGCTAAAGTCTGGGATTGGGATGCCTCCTGCATTGGTCTTCTTCTTCAAAATTACTTTGGCTATTCGGGGCCTTTTGTGGTTCCATATGAATTTTAGAATTGCTTGTTCTAGCTTTGAGAAGAATGCTGATGCAATTTTGATTGGGATTGCATTGAATGTGTAGATAGCTTTGGGTAGTATTGACATTTTGACAGTATTTATTCTTCCAACCCATGAGCACGGAATGTTTTTCCATTTCTCTATATCTTTTTCAATTTCCTTCATAAGCTTTCTATAGTTTTCAGCATACAGATCTTTTACATCTTTGGTTAGATTTATTCCTAGGTATTTTATGCTTCTTGGTGCACTTGTGAATGGGATCAGTTTCTTTATTTGTCTTTCTGTTGCTTCATTATTAATGTATAAGAATGCAACTGATTTCTGTACATTGATTTTGTATTCTGCGACTTTGCTGAATTCATGTATCAGTTCTAGCAGACTTTTGGTGGAGTCTGTCGGATTTTCCATGTATAATATCATGTTATCTGCAAAAAGTGAAAGTTTAGCTTCATCTTTGCCAATTTTGATGCCTTTGATTTCCTTTTGTTGTCTGATTGCTGATGCTAGAACTTCCAACACTATGTTAAACAACAGCGGTGAGAATGGACATCCCTGTCATGTTCCTGATCTCAGGGAAAAAGCTCTCAGTTTTTCCCCATTGAGGATGATATTAGCTGTGGGCTTTTCATAAATGGCTTTTATGGTGTTTAAGTATGTTCCTTCTATCCTGACTTTCTCGAGGGTTTTATTAAGAAAGGATGCTGAACTTTGTCAAATGCTTTTTCTGCATTGATTGACAGGATCATATGGTTCTTATCTTTTCTTTTATTAATGTGATGTATCACGTTGATTGATTTGCAAATGTTGAACCAGCCATGCATCCCAGGAATGAATCCCACTTGATCATGGTGTATAATTCTTTTTATATGCTGATGAATTCAATTTGTTAGTATCTTATTGAGAATTTTTGCATCCATATTCATCAGGGATATTGGCCTGTAGTTCTCTCTTTTTTTTTTTTTTTTTTTTGCTGGGTCTATGTCTGGTTTAGGAATCAAAGTAATTCTAGCTTCATAGAATGAGTCTGGAAGTTTTCCTTCCCTTTCTATTTTTTGGAATAGCTTAAGAAGGATAGGTATTATCTCTGCTTTAAACATCTGGTAGAACTCCCCTGGGAAGCCATCTGGTCCTGGACTCTTATTTGTTGGGAGATTTTTGATAACTGATTCAATTTCTTCACTGGTTATAGGTCCGTTCAAGCTTTCTATTTCCTCCTGATTGAGTTTTAGAAGTGTGTGGGTGTTTAGGAATTTGTCCATTTCTTCCAGGTTGTCCAGTTTGTTGGCATATAATTTTTCATAGTATTCCCTGATAATTGCTTGTATTTCTGAGGGATTGGTTGTAATAATTCCATTTTCATTCATGATTTTATCTATTTGGGTCATCTCCCTTTTCTTTTTGAGAAGCCTGGCTAGAAGTTTATCAATTTTGTTTATTTTTTCAAAAAAACAACTCTTGGTTTCATTGATCTGCTCTACAGTTTTTTTAGATTCTATATTGTTTATTTCTGCTCTGATCTTTATTATTTGTCTTCTTCTGCTGGGTTTGGGGTGTCTTTGCTGTTCTGCTTCTGTTTCCTTTAAGTGTGCTGTTAGATTTTGTAGTTGGGATTTTTCTTGTTTCTTGAGATAGGCCTGGATTGCAATGTATTTTCCTCTCAGAACTGCCTTCACTGCATCCCAAAGCGTTTGGATTGTTGTATTTTCATTTTCGTTTGTTTCCATATATTTTTTAATTTCTTCTCTAATTGCCTGGTTGACCCATTCATTCTGCAGTAGGGTGTTCTTTAACCTCCATGTTTTTGGAGGTTTTCCAGACTTTTTCCTGTGGTTGATTTCAAGCTTCATAGCATTGTCGTCTGAAAGTATGCATGGTATCATCTCAATTCTTTTATACTTATGAAGGGCTGTTTTGTGACCCAGTATGTGATCTATCTTGGAGAATATTCCATGTGCACTTGAGAAGAAAGTATATTCTGTTGCTTTTGGATGCAGGGTTCTAAATATATCTGTCAAGTCCATCTGGTCCAATGTATCATTCAGGATCCTTGTTTCTTTATTGACCATGTGTCTAAATGATCTATCCATTTCTGTAAGTGGGGTATTAAAGTCCCCTGCAATTACCACATTCTTATCAATAAGGTTGCTTATGTTTGTGAGTAATTGTTTTATATATTTGGGGGTTCCCGTATTCAGCGCATAGACATTTATAATTGTTAGCTCTTCCTGATGGATAGACCCTGTAATTATTATATAATGCCCTTCTTCATTTCTTGTTACAGCCTTTACTTTAAAGTCTAGTTTGTCTGATATAAGTATGGCTACTCCAGCTTTCTTTTGACTTCCAGTAGCATGATAGATAGTTCCTCATCCCCTCACTTTCAATCTGAAGGTGTCCTCAGGTCTAAAATGAGTCTCGTGTAGACAGCAAATAGATAGGTCTTGTTTTTTTATCCATTCTGATACCCTATGTCTTTTGGTTGGCGCATTTAGTCCATTTACATTCAGTGTTATTATAGAAAGATATGGGTTTAGAATCATTGTGATGTCTGTAGGTTTCATGCTTGTAGCCATGTCCCTGGTACTTTGTCTCACAGGATCCCCCTTAGGATCTCTTGTAGGGCTGGTTTAATGGTGAAGAATTCCTTCAGTTTTTGTTTGTTTGGGAAGACCTTTATCTCTCCTTCTATTCTAAATGACAGATTTTCTGGATAAAAGATTCTCGTCTGCATATTTTTCTGTTCATCACATTGAAGATTTCCTGCCATTCCTTTCTGGCCTGCCAAGTTTCAGTAGAGAGATCCATCACGAGTCTTATCGGTCTCCCTTTATATGTTAGAGCATGTTTATCCCTAGCTGCTTTCAGAATTTTCTCTTTATCCGTGTATTTTGCCAGTTTCACTATGATATGTCATGCAGAAGATCGATTCAAGTTACGTCTGAAGGGAGTTCTCTATGCCTCTTGGATTTCAATGCTTTTTTCCTTCCCCAGATCAGGGAAGTTCTCGGCTATTATTTCTTCAAGTACACCTTCAGCACCTTTCCCTCTTTCTTCCTCCTCTGGAATACCAATTATGCATAGATTATTTCTCTTTAGTGCATCACTTAGTTCTCTAATTTTCCCTTCATACTCCTGGATTTTTTTATCTCTTTTTTTCTCATCTTCTTCTTTTTCCATAATTTTATCTTCTAGTTTACCTATTCTCTCCTCTGCCTCTTCATCTGAGCTGTGGTCGCTTCCATTTTATTTTGCAGCTCATTAATAGCATTTTTAGCTCCTCCTGGCTGTTCCTTAGTCCCTTGATCTCTGTAGCAATAGATTCTCTGCTGTCCTCTATACTGTTTTCAAGCCCAGCGATTAATTTTATGACTATTATTCTAAGTTCACTTTCTGTTATATTGTTTAAATTGTTTTTGATCAGTTTGGTAGCTGTCGCTATTTCCTGGAGATTCTTTTGAGGGGAATTCTTCTGTGTCGTCATTTTGGATAGTTCCTGGAGCGATGTGGAACTGCAGGGCACTTCCACTGTGCTGTCTTGAATAACTTGCGTTGGTGGGCGGGGCCGCAGTCAGACCTGATGTCTGCCCCCAGCCCACCTTGGGGCCACAGTCAGACTGGTGTGTACCTTCTCTTCCCCTCTCCTAGGGGCGGGATTCACTGTGGGGTGGCGTGGCCCATCTGGGCTACTTGCACACACTGCCAGGCTTGTGGTGCTGGGGATCTGGCGTATTAGCTGGGGTGGATCGGCAAGGTGCACAGGGGCGGGAGGGGCAGGCTCAGCTCACTTTTCCTTCAGTGATCCGCTTCGGGAGGGGCCCTGTGGCACCGGGAGGGAGTCAGACCCACCGCCAGAGGGATGGATCCGCAGAAGCACAGCGTTCAGTGTTTGCGCGGTGCAAGCAAGTTCCCTGGCAGGAACTGGTTCCCTTTGGGATTTTGGCTGGGGGATGGGCGAGGGAGATGGCGCTGGCAAGCACCTTTGTTCCCCGCCAAGCTGAGCTCTGTCGTCCGGGGCTCAACAACTCTCCCTCCCGTTGTCCTCCAACCCTCCCGCTCTCCAAGCAGAGCTGTAAACTTATAACCTTCCAGATGTTAAGTCCCGCTTGCTGTTCGAACATACTCTGTCCAGCCCCTCCACTTTTGCAAGCCAGACTCAGGGGCTCTGCTTTGACGGCGGGCTGCCCCTCCGCCCCGGCTCCCTCCCGCCAGTCCGTGTAGCACGCACTGCCTCGCTGCCCTTCCTACCCTCTTCTATGGGCCTCTTGACTACGCTTGGCTCCAGAGAATCCATTCTGCTCTAAAAAAATTTTTAATAAAAATATTTTTAATAAAAATTGAAAATAAAACTGAATTTTTTCTTTCTGTTTTCAAGAAAAAAGAAGTGACAAAGAGAAAAAAACAGAAAAAAGAAAATTTAATAGATGGATCTGCTAACAGATTGAAATATGACTGAAATTACTTCACTTTCCCCTAGAAGTCAGACTATGAAGTACTTTATAGTCCATAAACTAAGCAGGCAGTGAGACTTGTGTTCTTGAAGAGCAAGATTGGCCCAGTTGGGTGGGGCTTAAGTGTAACGGCTCTGTTCTCCACTAGATGGCGCTGCTTAGCTTACTGGGATGGGCATGCGCGTGAGCGGTGAAAATGGCGTCACCCAGTCTCTAGTATCGGAACTCTGTTCTCCCTGATCAGCAATCGTGCACCTGTCCTATCTTCAGCTTTCATCCACTCCCTGCTTTTTCACTATCCGTGACCAAGCCCCAGGCAGCACCTCCCTCGCGAGTTTTGTCTCTGATACGGCTGGTTTTCCCGACCCCTTACTTCTGAAGGACTGCGGCTTTGACCCATCCCGCCCCTCTGTGGGAGGGTCTCACCAAGCAATGGCCGAATGCCAGCTGTCCCCAGGAACGATTGCTGGGCTCTGCTGCTGCCGGTGCCCCGAGACTGTGGCCAGATGCCAGCCCGCCCCAGAAAAAGTTTGTAAGATAGTGTAGCAGTAGCATTTCAGGGATTATGGAAAATCACAACACACATCTGGCACCAGGCTTCACCCTTAATAACCTTGTTCCAGCACCAGCGAATGTGGCCGTTCTCTGGGGTCTGCTGGGACCAGAGGGCCTCAACAGTCTCTACCAAATGTCCTTCCAGCAGTGGAACCTCTTCTCCCCGTGTGGCCCAAGAACCTCCTGGACCCCACTCTGCTCCTGGGAATTCGCCCTTCCCACCAGAGCACCGCCAGGTATGGAGCTACGGAGTTGCAGACTTTGTGCTCCCCTTGTTTACAGTCTTAATGGAATTTAAACCCCCTCCTTTCTCCTTTCTCCCTTTTTAGTTTAGTCCCTATGGCTGTCTCCAATTCTCCACTTTCTCTCCAGCTGCTTTTGGGGAGGGGTGCTTTTCCCATATTCTCCACCCCCCCCCATCTCCATCCTCTTTCTGTCCTCTCTCCGTCCACAAAAGCGGCTCCCTGCCTACCGCACCTTCTTGCTCCCCAAGTTCACCTCTCTGCGCCGTGTACCTGCTGAATTCTGTGGTTCAGGTTGTGCAGATTGCTGTGTTAATCCTCACATCAGTTTGCTAGGTGTGCAGGATGGTTTAGTGTTGGTCTGGCTGTATTTCATGGACACGAGACACACAAAAAACTCCCATGCTATTCTGCCATCTTGGCTCCCCCCTTGATTTTCTTTTTTTTTTTAATGTTTATTTATTTATTTTGACAGAGAGAAAGAGGGAGAGAGAGAATCCCAAGCAGGCTCTGTGCTTTCAGTGCAGAACCCAATGCGGGGCTGATCTCACAAACCATGAGAACATGATCTGAACGAAAATCAAGAGCCTATCGCTTAACTGACTGAGCCACCCAGGTGCCCTGAGATTTTCTATTTCTTCTTGAGCCAGTTTTGGTATCTGTGTTTTAGAAACTGGTCCATGTCATCTAGGTCTAATTTGTTGGCATGTAACAGTTCATAGTATTCTTTTGTAATCCTTTTTGTTTCTGCAAAGTAGGTAGTAATGTTCTCATTTTCATTTCTGATTTTAGTTATTTTAAGAAGCTTCTCATTCTCTTTTTTTGTGATTCTAGCTAAAGATTGTCAATTTTCTTGATCTTTTCAAAAAACCAATTTAGTTTTCATTGATTCTCTCTTTTGTTTTCCTATTCTCTATTTTATTTATCTCCACTCTGATATTTATTATTTCCTTCCTTCTGCTAGGTTTCAGGTTAATGTGCTCTTCTGTTTCTAGCTCCTTAAGGAGTGAAGTAGGTTATTTATTTAAGATATATATATATATAGAAATAGATATAGATATAGATATAGATATTTAGTTTTAGTTTTATTTATTTATTTTGAAAGAGAGAGTGAGAGAGAGCACATGCATGCATGAACAGGGGAGGGGCAGAAAGAAAGGGAGAGAGAATCCCAATCAGGTTCCACACTCAGTGTGGAGCTCAACATGGGAGCTGATTCCCACAAACCATGAGATCACGACCTGAATCAAAATCAAGATCCAGATGCTTAACTGACTGAGCCACCCAGGCACCCCAAGATAATTCCCTTTTTCTTTTTAATGTAGGCATTTACTGCTATAAATTTCCCTCTGAGCACTCTGAAATTCACTGCTATAAATTTCCCTTTTACTGCACCCAATAGTTTTGATATCTTGTGTTTCATTTTCACTCACCTCTAAGTATTTTCTAATTTCCTTTGTGATTTTTGATTTGACCCATGGTTGTTTTAGAGAGTATTGTTTAATTTCCACATATCTCTTACTTTTCTAGTTTTTGTTCTGTTATTGATTTCTACTTTTTTCCATTGTGTCTGGAGAGAATATTTTGAACCATTTCAATTTTTAAAAATTTATTAAGGCTTTCTTGTAGCCTAACATATGATTTATGTTTTATGTACCCTTGAGAAGACTATTTTCTTGTTGTTGGGTACAATGTCCAATATGTCTGCTAGGTCTAGTTTGCTTACAGTGTTGTTCAATTGTCTAAATATTTAAAATACAAAAACATTTATAAATCAAGTTTTGAAAAGTTAAATTTGTCCTCCTACCTCAAAAAATATATATAGAAGGTTAAGATTTAGAATTGTCTAAGACTCCTTGGAATCCACTCTGGAGTATGGTGGCCCTGCTCTATGGGTAAGGGCCTGGAAGAAGAGTAGGTCTAAGGACAGTACTGGCCACTGTTGAGGTCAGGCCTCATTTAGATAATCTAGCAGACTATTAATGCTACCCCCACACCCCCTCCAGGGCTTAAGCCATCATATTAAGTCCTGAATCTTGGGTGAGTGCACTGAAGTCAATAAACTCAGTTGCTTCTAGGGATATGTTAGGACCAATGGGGTTCTCTGGTCATGTGCCCATTGTCATACTTCCTTCACCATAAAATGGGTACCTTAGTCCAAGGCGATGTAACACGGGATCCCATGAGCAGGCATTCTGTAAGCCCTCAGATGGCAGTGTTGGCATAAGTGCTGTGGGCAGAAAAGAAAATCCCCATATATAAAGAAGAGGAAGAATAAATAACTTCCCCCTCCATGATGAAGGGGTTCGATGTAGTTAGCTGCTTGTTCTTTTCAAGAGATGGTACCACAGTGACTGCTCAGGTTCAGTCTATGTTGTTGTACAGTCAGGCAGTCAGCAGTAGCAGTAACTAGATCAGCCTTAGTGAAAAGGAGGTTATGCTGTTGGGCCAACATATGGCCTTACTCCTTCCACTATGGCTGTTCCATTCATGGGATCATTTTGCAAGCACTGAGGTAGCCAAAGACAGAGACTAGCTTACCTGCACTTGATGAATCATCGTTTTCACTGGGTTTCGCAGTGCTCCTCTGAAGAGATACTCTCAGGTAGGCATTGAGAGTCAAAGTTCCACACACTCATGCCCACCCATATGGATCATCTACCTGTCTCTTTCCCAGAGCCGCTAATCTCCATTCTTTCTCCCTTCAGGCCATTTGTCACTACGCAGACACCCCCGTATATCTTTAAGTCATTTCTCCCTTCCCAAACTATTGTGTTCTCAAAGCTGTACTCACTGAGAGGATTCCCACCACCTACACTTTCTTTGGGTACACTCCTAACGGGGGATGTGCTGCAGCAGGCAGTCCTTCCTGCTTTATACCAACATACCAAGCTAACCCATCTATGAATCAGATCCGAGTTATTTCTCCTTCCTTCATCTGATTGTACGGAACCCCTCCCCAAGGTTCAAGGTGAGGTGTTGCTGCGGGAATCTTGAATGTTTGGGTCTCCTGTTCATGTATTGTTGCTGTGGGAATCTTGGATGTTTGGGTCTCCTGTTCATGTGAATTATCTGTGCCTTCCACGCCCACGTGAGCCCAATCCTGATTATGCCATTTCCGCGAGACAATGGATTACCGCTATATCTATCCATCTTTTGAGGTGGTAGATATGATGATAAACACCTTATGACGGGTGTTTCACAGTCACTTGATATGCTATGGTTATGTGCTCAGTCTCTACTAAGATTCACCTCAAGACCTCTTTTCCAAGCAGAAAGAGTTTTTTTGTTTATTTTGGTTTGTTTTGTTTTTCTGCAGAAGGCCTCGCTTTGCTCCAAACCCTATAGGTCAGAATCATAGGTTTCCTATCAGGGCTTGCCAGAGACTCCTCATTGTGTATTTATCTACTCTGTTTATCTCTAGAGCCTTGGATAGGCTGGGTCGTATGGCCCAAATGTCAGTGCTGTTCACATCCTAGAGCCAACAGAGCCCTCTCTTATTCTGGGCCTCACTCAAAATTGATAACCTGCTGAGTTACCCGATGAATGAATGGAAGCAATACCAAATGAAGTATACATTGTCTCCAAAATCCAGAGACCCATCACGTGCTGTGTCTCTTTCTTAAAGATACGGGGGAAAGAGGTACAAAAAATTGATATTATGAAAGGATGAACTGGCATGGCCAGACTATTCACTGATATGACAGGCTTCCAAATTTTGGTAGGGTTCACCTCCTACCCTCTGGCACATTTCCCTAGAACTTCCTACTTCTTGTTTACTGAAACGGATTAACATGATGTTTTATCAATACAGTGGACCAGCACAATACTCTGTGAAATGCCAAAATTATCAAAATCCCTGAGGACTGTCTCGTGACAGAGAACAGGAGTGTTCAATATAGCTCTGGGTCAAGACAATGAATGCGTACATCTGCCTTTTTCATGTAAATATTATCCTCATTTGCTCTTCTTTATTGATGGAGATTGAAAATACTGCATTTGCCAAAACATTAGTCACATACTAAGTATTAGATCTGTTGTAGCAAACCTGTAACACCTGGCCCAGCAGCTGTAATTAGAGCTACCACTTGGCTTAATTTTTGGTTGTACATCACGTGATGCCACAGTCTGTCTGGTTTTTGCAGGGGCCATAAAAGTGGATTGAATGGGGGATGTGATGGGGATTACCACCCAGCATCCTTTAAATTTTTGAGAGTGACACTCAGCAAATGCATAAAGATTCATTATTTCTACTGATTTGCCATCTTGGTTGTTGGGGGGGGGGCACTAAATTAGGAGCTTTCACTTGCCTTTCCTATATAATGACCCAAATGCTACAGGTCAGGAAGACAACGCAAGGACTAGTTGCTGCTAAGAAACTCTGCCTCAATATACTCAGGGACAGTGAAATACCCAGAGGGTGGTGTATGGAGCCTTTGGAAGCAGTGTGAAACAAATATGAGCAAAGAAACAATTGACCACCTGGGGTCCTAAATCCCCACTCTAACCAGGAGCCAGGATGCCAGGCCAGGATGAGGGTGACCAAGTGGAGGCACCTAAAGTGCAGATTTCAAGGAAACACTCTCAAATGCCAACCCCGCACTTGCACAACCCTGAGAATATGTACCTCCTTGGATGCTGTGCCCAGACATCTAACTTGCTTCACCTTAGTCTTGGCCCTCTGTGATGGCCTCACACCGAGTGTAGAGCTTTTGCGTGTAGTACTTCCCCTCCCTCTTTTAACCACCTGCCAACTCACCGCACGGGATACTCTTAGTAGTTCTGAAGCTTCAACGTACCAGGGGGCGCAACTGCCCCACTTACTACCAGCAATGAGAAGCGTGCTGCCATCTGACTTAATGACCCAGTTCCAGAATCTCATCCCAAGGGGACTCCTTTCTAGGGCCGTTCCTGGCACCCATTACGTTCCTTTGGCTCCTCCCAGATAGCAGAGTTTAGGACAAAGATGTGGACACAGGAAGTTTATTTGCCAGATGATCCAAGAGAGCAGGGATAAAGGCGTTTGAAGAGAAAGACAGCAAATGCAAAGAGTATTTTTGAGCTGGTGTTTCTGCGAGCAACCGGGGTTTAATCACTCTGGGGACCCTCTAACAAATCATGACGTATATACCTCAGGCGTGTCCCCCCAGAGGAAGTGTGGCCGTCTTTTAACTCTTACACGGCTGTCTCCCAAGTGTGGAGGGCAGCTCTCCGACAGGTCCAAGCCGGGTGTTCCTTCCATGCAGGCTGAGCACGTTCTTGTGGCGCAGGGGAGATGCCTGAGGCAAAAGGGTGGTGAGAACAAGGGAGGTATCTGAGGCTGAAATCAGAGATGGGCCCAGAGAAGGTAGCCAGAGAGCACCTCTGATTTCCACCACAGCACTCAGGTGATACTTTGAGCATTTATGACACCACTATACTCTGTGGACTGTCTGCTTCGCCCCTTCTCCCAAGCAAGGAGTATATATCCTCGTGCTCCACAACCATGTGAGCACTCTCACCCTGGAATCCCATTCTGCGGGGCTTTCTGGGGGCCACATTCCATACCACTCAGGGAATCAGATGGCCCTCTCAAATTAGGTGATTTTAGGAGAGTTAGTAAAGAAACTTTTACGAAGGTACGGGCAGGGATACCACGAAGAAGAGTGCAGCGTCCCAGGGCAAGTGACAGCGGGGACACCATTATTTCCCTCAGCGCAGAATGGGGAGGAGAAGGAGACTTACCAGAACCCGGGGACAGAGCGTGCTGTGTGAGAGAGCTCCTAATAGGAGCTGTGACCTTAGATAGTAATACCTGTGACCTTAGAAGTAAAAGGTGGTCCGCTTTTCGTTATCATCATGCATGAGCAATTCCAAACAACAGCAGTGATAAGATACGCCGTGCTCCACCACGACGGCCTGGCAGCCTTGCACGTATCCACATAGGCCGTGCAGGCCATGGCTTGAGCCGCTAATCTGAGCCTTGAAAGAGTGTAACGCTCTGTACCTGGGCAAGGCCTGGGTTAGGTTTGGTTCTCAGTAAATGAGTCGTGAGTCGCCCCCCAGCCCCGTGGGGACCTCCTCTCCCAGGACTCAGGGCTTTGCCTTCTCCGTGTTCTCTGTCCCTTCTCCTCTCTTCGCCTCAGCTCAAGCCAGGCTGGGCATTCCTCGCTTGCTGCTGACTCCCTTCCAGACCCACCTCCCTTATCCTTGTCCTCTTGCTTGCGAAACCTCAGCTGCGGTTTTAACTTCTCTTTTGCTTTCTTTTTAATTTTTTAAAATGTTTATTCATTTTTTGAGAGACAGAGACAGAGTGCGAGCAGGGGAGGGGCAGAGAGCAAGGCAGACACAGAATCCGAAGCAGGCTCCAGGCTCCGAGCTGTCAGCACAGAGCCCGATGCGGGGCTCGAACTCACAAACTGAGAGATCATGACCTGAGAGCCGAAGTCAGCCACTTAACCAACTGGCACCCTGCTTTTAACCTTTCTACTGTAGTCTTTCTGGTGCTCTCATTCTAGCAGTGTCCCTATCTGCTGGTAAGTCTTCTTTGGCAGTCCTGGGCGGGGACCCCTGCCTGAACACACAAGCTGTCTGCTAATCTTAGCTGCCATCTGAGGGTGGGAGTCTATATCTGTCTTCCTTTATTAAAAGCATGCAGTTTCCCACCTCCTGGGGCATCCTGTCATATTTCTTGTCTCAAGTCAAAATCACACCCTTCGAAACAATCTCTTTCAATTTGACTTCCTTCCTGACCTCACGGCATTCTATCAGCATGATCTTGGTTGGTAGGATCTAATCCAAACTGCTGAAGGATTGAACCTGCTACTGGAGCCAAAAGCTAACAGTCAGGGAGCTATGGCAGGGCTTGTGCCTGGAACACCTTGGAAAGGTCTCCAGCAGGTCTGCTCTGGGAAAGAGCTTGAGGGGCAGGAACCAACAGTGTCCAAGCAGGGAGACAAACTGTCCCGGTGTGCCTGGGGCCAGGGGTTTTGCAGGACACAGGACTTCTAGTGCTAAACTGAAAAAGCCCCGATCGCTCTAGTCTGGGGCAGCTCAAGAGGCCAGAAGGGGAGTCGTTTCAGTTCCTATGTAGCACCAAGTCTCCTCCATTGATTTCGCTCAACAGATGCAAGTGTGAGCAGGGGTTTTG
This sequence comes from Felis catus, assembly GCF_018350175.1. Taxonomy (NCBI): domain Eukaryota; kingdom Metazoa; phylum Chordata; class Mammalia; order Carnivora; family Felidae; genus Felis; species Felis catus. The sequence goes on along the minus strand of NC_058373.1, from coordinate 36,457,526 downwards.
CCCGAGCCCAAGTGCTCTGTCCCTATCCAGGTAAGTGGTGACAAGAGACGGGCCCAGGCAAGCCCATGCTGGCCCTCAGCATCCCACATGAGCACGTGGGGGAGGGAGACTCATACACAGGGAGAATGGAAGAAGTGCCATGTTGGTTTTAGCTATAGTGGCAAGGCCCCACCAAGACAAAAGAAACCCTAGTAAATAATGATATAGGCCATTATCAGGTCAGTTTGCTGTTGCCCAATGACGCCCGTGTAGGAGGTCCAGAAGAAGGTACAAAACAGACCTTGTGTTTTCTTTTGTAAAAGTGAGGTTTTTTTCTTTTTTTTTTAAAGTTTATTTATTTAGTTTTGAGAGAGACAGAGAATGAGCAGGGGAGGGGCAGAGCCGAATACAGGGCTCAAACTCATGAACTGTGAGATCATGACCAAGAGTCAGATGTTTAACCAACGAGGCCCTGCAGGCGCTCCCAAAACAGACCTTTTCCTCAGGTGGATACAGTGGGGAAAGGATCTGGAAATGCATCCTGGACGTTTTAATGCATCTGTTCCACTCAATGCGCCTACGGCCCCTCCCTCCTCCCCCCTTACATATCCTTATCTCTGTGACCTTCGCTGCTCCTCTGTTTCAAACCGCAGTCCTCTCCTGGGCTTCCAGATGCACAAAGGGGCACTGAGACTCTTGGGTGATGGCTTTCCATCCTGATAGCCTCCCCAGTCTCACAGATGTCTTGATGTCACCCTTTTATGACTGGGGGGTGCATCTCCCACTGCATCTCCCACTGAAAGGGTGGACTGAAGCATCGGTGTGATTCGTGTGTGCAGGCTGGAGGCCAGTTCAGATGAAAGTTAAAGCCTCCTTAAACGGTGAGGCCTGACAGAAAGCCAATGACAAAGCCACTCTTCTGTGCTGACCAAAGAGGCCCTCTGGGTGCCCACAAGGGGAAGGGGGCTCACTCAAGGACCTGCACGCAACATAGCATGGAGCTCTGGGGTCAAACGGTTTCCGGTCCTGGCTGTGTCCCTTACAGATCTGTGGCCTGGATAAATTGCTTGATGTCTCCGGGCTGTTTGGAAAAGCACAGATAATGTCTACAGGCCTGTGGCACATGGCCTAGCAGTGTGATAAAAACATATTAGGCATGCATCAGTGCATTACCCATGCCTTCTTTTCCTTTTTTTCTTAATGTTTGTTTATTCTTATAGGAGAGAGAGACAGAGCATGAGCGGGTGAGGGGCGGGCGAGGAGACACAGAATCTGAACGGGGCTCCAGGCTCTGAGCTGTCAGCACAGAGCCTGACATGGGGCTCAAACTCATGAACCGTGAGATCATGACCTGAGCTGAAGTCTGACCCTTAACCGACTGAGCCACCTGGGTGCCTCTACGTCTCCCTATTTTCTAAATTTAATCTTTGACATCTGGGGCCTTGCTGCCCCTAAAGGAACTGCCCCTCCCCGGGTGAGCTAATTGCTAGAGACAGCAAATAACTCACATATATGAGTGTACCTTTCAGACAGATTGGGCACATTCAGGTGGTGTGGCTGTAGTGTGAGAGCACTTTTCAGTGCAAACCAGCCACTCTGGAGCCCCCACCCCCCCAACCCCCTCCTCTTCGGGCTCTTGCACTTTGGGAAACTACTCACCTCAGGGCCAGGTGCCAGACAACTAGGGACAGACAGCCCCTATGTCCCAGAGCCTGCTAAAAGTATTCAAACTAGCCAATCCTGAGCCTGCTCACCCTGCCTCACCCACCCTTCCCATGGAAATGACCACAAGTCTCCTGCCCACCGCTTCCCCTCTTCCCTCCACCTCCCCACTGATGCTGGTGCTTATCCATGTGGCCCTGAGAGGCATGGCATGCCTCCCGTTTCTGGGAATCTGCAGGTACAGGTACACTTCACTTGATTGCACTCCACTTTATTATGCTTTGCAAATATTGCTTCTTTTTTTTTTTTTTTTTTTTTTTTTACACATTAAAGGTTTGTGACAACTCTGCATCGAGCAAGCGTAGGGGCACCATTTTCCCAGTGGCATTCACTCACTTTGTGTCTCTGTGTCACATTTTGGTAATCCTTGCAATACTTGGAACTTTTTCCTTGTTATTGTTATATCTCCTATGGTGACCTGTGATCAGAGATCTTTGAGGTTACCGTTGTAACTGTTGAGGCTCCACAAACCACACCCATATGAGATGGCAAACTTAATTGATACATATCTCATGTGTCTCTGCTGCTCCTCAGACCGGCCATTTCTCTGTGTCTCTCCCTCTTCGGCCTCCCTGTTTCTTGGGACACAGCAATATCACAATTGGGCCAATTAATGACCTGCAATGGCCTCTACGTGTTCAAGTGAAACCAAGAGTCACACATCTCTCATTTTAAATCAGAAGTTAGAAGGGACTAAGCTAGTAAGGAAGACATGTTGAAGGCAGAGATAAGCCAGAAGCTTGGCCTCTCGTGCCAGTTAGCCAAGTTGCGAATGCAAAGGAAAAGCTCTTGAAGGAAATTAAAAGCACCGCTCCAGTGAACACATGAGTGATAAGAAAGCAAAACGACCTTATTGCTGATACGGAAAAAGCTTTAGTGATCTGAAAGAAAGATAGGGGCGCCTGGGTGGCTCAGTCGGTTAAGCGGCCACCTTTGGCTCAGGTCATGATCTCACGGTCCGTGAGTTCGAGTCCCGCGTCGGGCTCTGTGCTGACAGCTCGGAGCCTGGAGCCTGTTTCTGTGTCTCCCTCTCTCTGACCCTCCCCCGTTCATGCTCTGTCTCTCTCCGTCTCAAAAATAAATAAACGTTAAAAAAAATTAAAAAAAAAAATAAAGAAAAATAAACCAGCCACATTTCCTTAAACCAAAGCCTAATCCAGAGCAAGGGCCTAACCCTCTTAAGGCCCTAACCCTCTTCAATTCTACATAGGCTGAGAGGTGAGGAGGCTGCCGAAGAAAATTGGGAAGTTAGCAGAGATTGGCTCATGAGGTTTAAGGAGAGAAACCGATGGATTTGAAGGTCTCTGGGTCAACCCCTGCCTAGAAATCTCTGTCCAGAGATTCCCCACCCTTCATCCATTCCCCACCCTTCATCTGTCAGTTGAGGTTTTATGTGATAAGTAACTTCCGCAGTACTTGATTAGGCTATCAGGGTGTTCACAGATTGATGGAGAAGTTGAAAAGCCAGGGTCAGAGTGTTCACACACCTAAAGGAAGCTGGTAGACAGAAACACAGCCAAGTCACCTTCAGGAACAGTGCGATCTGGACACCACTTGGCACCCTTGTCCCTGGATTCTCGCTGTTTCCACCTCCGTGTTGCTATGTCCTTCTGACACTGATTGAGGATCACAAGTCACTTTGGGGGACGATGAGTATACTTGCTGTTCACTGCGATGATGGTGTTATGGGTTATATGCATGTGCCAAAACCTCAAATTGCACATCTGAAATAGTTGTGGTTTATTGCGTGCAATCATACCTCAGTAGTGCTATTTAAATAATACAGTCTGGAGAGTTTGTGCCTGGAGCTGGGGGCCTACAGGGAGGGAAGTGGAGAACATAAGGGAGACTGGAGGGCAAACATAGCCCAGCTTCGTGTTTGGTACTGGCTGCACTGGCCCAGAGGCAGACTGCAACTTTTCTTCCTGGGCCTCTCGCTAGGCTGCAGTTATCAACAGCAAGTTACGTGATGTTAGTTTTTGCTACAGCCACCTTTCGCCCTTCCCTCTGCAGCCAGTCCCTGCTCTCAGCTCCTTTTCTTTTTCTTTTTCTAAAGATTTTATTTAAACAGTTGGTTAACATACACTGTGATATTAGTTTCAGGTGTACAATATAGCGATTCAGCACTTCCATACATCAGCCAGTGCCCATCCCAACAAATGCACGCCTTGATCCCCATCACCTATTTCACCCCTCCCCCAAAAACCTCCCCTCTGGTAACTGTTTGTTCTCTATGGTTAAGAGTCTGTTTCTTGGTTTGCCTCTCTCTCTCCCTCCCCTATGATTATTTGCTTTGTTTCTTTTTAAAATTAAATTAAATTTTAATTTAATGTTTATTTTTGAGAGAGAGGGAGAGAGACAGAGCAGGGGAGGGGCAAACAGAGAGGGAGACATAGAATCTGAAGTAGGCTCCAGGCTCTGAGCTGTCCGCCCAGAGCCCAACAGGGGGCTCGAATTCATGAACCTCGAGATCATGACTTGAGACAAAGTCGGACGCTTAACCGACTTAAGCCACCCAGGCGCCTTTGTTTTGTTTCTTAAATTCCACATCTGAGTGAAATCATGTGGTATTTGTCTTTCTCTGTCTTATTTCACTTAGCGTAATATTCTCTAGCTCCACCCATAATCGTTGCAAGTGGCAAAGTTTCATTCCTTTTTATGGCTGAGTAATATTCCATTGTCTGCATCTACCGCATCTTCTTTATCCATTCATCAGTCCATGGACACTTGGGCTATTGTTTATAATGCCTTTATAAACATTGGGATGCATGTATTCCTTTGAATTAGTATTTTTGTTTAGTTTATTTTTGCTTTTGTTTCTCTTGCCTCAGGAGACATATCTAGAAAAAAGTTGCTATGGCCAATGTCAGAGAAATTATTGCCTGTGCTTTCTTTAAGGATTTTTCTCTTTTCAGGTCTAATATTTAGGTCTTTAATCCATTTCAAGTTTATTTTTGTGTATGATGAAAAAGAATGGTGTAGTTTCATTCTTTTGCATGTGGCTGTCCAGTTTTCCCGACACCATTTTGTTGAAGAGATGGTCTTTTTCCCATATGGATAGTCTTTATTTCTTTGTTGAAGATTAATTAACCATATAGTTGTAGGTTTCTTTCTGGGCTTCCTATTCTGTTTTATTGATGTATGTGTCTATTTTTGTGCCAGTACCATACTGTTTTAATCACTATAACTTTGAAATATAAGTTGAAGTCTGAAATTGTGATGCCTGTAGGTGTACTTTTCTTTTTCAACATTGCTTTGGCTATTCTGGATCTTTTGTGGTTTCATAAAAATTTTAGGATTGTTTGTTTAGCTGTGTGAAAAATGCTGCTGGTATTTTGATAGGGATTGCATTGAATGTGTAGATTGCTATGGGTAGTATGGACATTTTAACAATATTTGTTCTTGCAATCCTTGAGCATGGAATATCTTTTCATTTCTTTGTGTCATTTTTAATTTCTTTCATTGGTGTTTTATAGTTTTCAGAGTACAGGTCTTTTACCTCTTGGGGCAGATCTGTTCCTAGGTATCTTATTGGCTTTGGTGCAATTGTAAATGGGATTGATTCCTGAATTTCACTTTCTGCTGCTTCGTTATTGGTGTATATAAATGTAACAGATTTCTATATGTTGATTTTATATCCTGTGACTTTACTGAATTCGTGTACCAGCTCTAGCAATTTTTTGGTGGAATCCTTTGGGTTTTCTATATATAGTATCATGTCATCTGTGAATAAGGAAAGTTTGACTTCTTCCTTGCTAATTAGGATGCCTTTTATTTCTTTTCTGGTCTGATTGCTGAGGCTCGGACTTCCAGTACTATGTTCAATAACAGTGATGAGAATGGACATCCCTGTCTTCTTCCCGACAGTAGAGGGAAACATCTCAGTTTTTCCCCATTGGGGATGATATTATCTGTATGTTTTCCATATATGGCCTTTCTTATGTTGAGTTATGTCCCCTCTATTCCTACTTTGTTGAGCGTTTTTATCATGAATGCTTGTTGTACTTTGTTAAATGCTTTTTCTGCGTCTACTGAGAGGATCATATGCTTCTTATCCTCTCTTTTATTAATGTGGTGTATAATGTGGTGTATCACATTGATTGATTTGTGAATATTGAACCAAGCAATAAATCCCACTTGATCGTGGTAAATTATTTTTTTAATGTATTGTTGGATTTGGTTTGGCAGTATTTCGTGTAGGATTTCTGCATTCATGTTCATCAGAACATGGCCTTTTTTGTGTTGTGTCTTTATCTGGTTTTGATATCAGCGTAATGCTGGCTCCATACAATAACTTTGGAAATTTTCCTTCCTTTTCTATTTAGTTTGAGGAGAACAGGTATTAACTCTACTTTAAATGTTTGATAGAATTTACCTGTGAAGCCATCCAGCCGTGGACTTTTGTTTGTTGGCAGATTTTGATTACTCATTCAATTTCGTTGCTGGTTATCAGCCTGTTCAAATTTTCTATTTCTTCCTCCTCAGCTTTGGTAATGTATCTGTTTCTAGGAAGCTATTCATTTCTTCTGGGTTATCCAGTTTATTGGCATGTAATTTTTCTTATATTCTCTTATAATTGTATTTCTGTGGTGTTAGTTGTTAATTCTTCTCTCTCATTAATGATTTTGTTTATTTGGGTCCTTTCTCTCTTCATTTTGAAGAGTCTGCTAGGAGGTTATCAATCTTATTAATTTTTTCAAAGAACCAGCTCCTAGTTCCATCCATCTGTTCTACTATTTTGTGGTTTTTCTTTTGTTTTGTTTGTTTTTTGTTTGTTGTTGTTTTTAGTTTCTATGTCATTTATTCCTGGTATAATCTATATTATTTCCTTCCTTCTGCTGGTTTTAGGCTTCATTTTTTTCCTCTTTTTTATCTCCTTTAGGTATAATTTTAGGTGTTTTTTTTTTTTTGAGAGTTTTCTTACTTCTTGAGGAGGACCTGTATTGCTATATACTTCCTTCTCATGACTGCTTTTGCAGCATCCCAATGGTTTTGGACCATTGGGTTTTCATTTTCCTTTGTTTACATGTACTTTTAAATTTCTTCTTGGAGTTCCTGGTTGACCCATTCGTTGTTTAATAGTAGTATGTTATTTAACCTCTATGTATTTTGTCTTTCCAGATTTCTTCTTGTGGTTGACTTCTAGTTTCATAGCGTTGTGGTCAGAAAAGGTGCATGGTATGACTTCAAACTTCTGAATTTGTTGAGGCCTGTTTTGTGGCCTAATATGTGATCTATTCTGGAGAATGATCCACGTACACTTGAAAAGAATATGTATTCTGTTGTATTAGGATGGAATGTTCTGAATTTATCTGTTGAGTCCATCTGATTCAGTGTGTTATTCAAAGCTCCTGTTCCCTTGTTGATTTTCTCTCAACTCCTTTTCTAACCATCTTGCCTGATTGCACCCTTGGAGGAACTCACCAAGCCTCAGTCTGAGAGGGGGGCCCTCCATGATGACACCCACCCTTTAGGAGTGGCATTGCGACAAATCTCAATGGCTAGAATTTGTTTGAGGACACCATTGCTCAAATGAATTCCCCAGAAGCGGGTACTGAGATGTGAATTTGTAAGCAAATCATTTAATAAGCTCCCAGGGAACACTTGTAAGGGGATTGATTGGGAAGCAGAACAGGGAAGGGGAAATCCAAGCCAGTGCAGCCTCAGACAAAAGGCCTCACCTATCTCTTGAGTGCCACCCAATCCCACAGGGAGAGTCCAGAGTGTAAGTGACACTCACATGTCCCAAGCTGGGGCCAGGGAGCTGGGCTTTCATGCTGCCCTGCTCATCACCCAGTGGGAGAGGAGGAAGATTTTGGCTCCCAGGCCAAGCCCAGCATTCTTGGCCTCAGCCGTTTTCTCAGAAGAGGTGAGGGTGTCTGTGGAATGTGAACAAGGGCACAGAAATGATGAAAAGGGGTCTGTGTGGAGCAGCAACACTATCCACTATAAGCCAGTATCCCCTCAAATCCTAGCAAGCCCGAGGCTTGGTCTACAGAGACTGTGGCAGCCTCATTTGAAGGAAGGTTGGAGCTTGGAACCCTGTCTTCACTATTACATTATTCTTTCGCTTGGTTGTATACTTTCAGTCCATCGAGCAAACCAGGCCACCCTAAGACATAGCTGGCAAATTTCTGTTGCTCTTCACATCAGAGACTTTAAGAAAGATCATTCTTCAAGAAGTGCTACATCTTCCATTTTAATTTGGCTGGTGAGTTCATCACACTACTATTATGTTCTGCTGGGAAACTTAGTGGGTATCAGCCTATGGGGCCGGCAAGTGAGAGGGAGGGGGTGACGGTACGGGAGATCAGCAGTTAGGAGGAGAGTCAGCTGACTGGTTCCACAGGCAGGAGCACGTGCTGACCAAACAGAATGGAATGTGGGGACTGGAAACGTGTGGGATGTGTGGCCACCGGAGATCATTCAGTCCATGGCCTCATTTCCCAGACGGGGACACTGAGGCCTAGAAATGAGACACCCCTTGCTTCTTCCACTTATATTTACTGAGCACATCTCTGTGCCAGGGTTTGCACCAGAGCCAGGAATGGAATACTTGGATGCAGGAGACTCCAACCTTGTTGTCATGGTCACTTTTTTTCGAAATAATTCTAGATCCCCAGGGAGTGGCCAATACGGCACAGAAAGGTCCCAGGTACCCTTCACCCAGTTTCCCCCAATAGTAAAAACATAAGTAAAACTACCACGTAATATTAAAACCAAGAAGTTGATATTGGTACAACCCCACAGAGCTTTGTGTGTATGTGTGTGTGCGTACTTCTGTGTATTGTTGTCACATGTATAGATTTGTGTGCTCATCACCACGATCCAGGTACAGAGCTGTTCAGTCGCCACAAAGGAGCTCCCTGGGCCTCCCTTTTGTCGTTGTGCCCTACCTTCCATTCCTAACCCTTGGCCACTGCTTTCCCTTCCAGACGTTGCCTTTGGGGGGAGGGGGGTCAGCCTAGGAGGGAGGGAGATGCAGATTACAAATCCTGGCAATATGTGGAATATTAGGCATAAATATATGTCGACAGAAATGCCTAGGTAAATGGAGAAATGAAATCATTCCAGGTGCAGCTAATGTAACATTCCTGAGAGTGTCTAAATCGAGGAAGTCCATTGAAACGGGACTGGAAATGGGATGCTTGCAGCCACTAAAAAGAACGAGGTGGTGTGTGCAGGTGGCTCTGTGATCATCCATTGTGTGCAAGTCCACAAACATAACACCACGAATGCTCTCACCCCTGGAAACTGAGACCAGGGGCTGAGGAGGGAGGCGGGCTCCTTTTCCCTTGTCTACTCTCTTGTGCTGTTCCAGTTTCATTATGTGCATGCATGCATGCCTCGTTTATTTATTTATTTTTCTTCACGCCTGGCTTTTGTTAAAAGGAAGTTAAATCCCATTTGGACCCTCCTTAAGCAAGGTTGAACAGAAGTTCCGTATTGTCATATCCTTGCTTTCTCCTCTCCCCGGGGTTTGCAAAAGCTCCCCCTCAGGATTTAGCAGTCTGAAAAGGGGGTCTGTAGCTTCTAGTTTCCATGGCAGCCATTGCTCCTGGTGACACAACATATAGGCCTGGCCTGTGTGCAGGGGGCTTGGACACCCCCTCCCCCCTGGGACAGCAGCATCCTCACACCAATCTGGGTCCCAAGTGTTCAAAAGATGCCTCTAGTAGCACTAGTGTGTGAGTGAGTCAGCAGTGTTATTTTAGGAGGACTCTGTATTCTGTGCTCTGTGCTGCACGGTGTACCTTCTCTGAAGACAAATGTTTCTCATCTAAAAGCACCTTTACGGGAACCTGGGTGGCTTAGTTGGTGAAGCGTCCGACTTCGGCTCAGGTCATGATCTCGCAGTTCGTGGGTTCGAGCCCCGCATCGGGCTCTGTGCTGACAGCTCAGAGCCTGGAGCCTGCTTCCGATTCTTTGTCTCCCTCTCCCTGCCCCTCCCGACTCACGCTCTGTCTCTGTCTCTCTCTCAAAAATAAATAAACATTAAAAAAAAAAAAGAGTTTACTAGGTAAAGAAATGAGGAGGAGAGCTATCATATGTTTGGTGCTTAAACCAAGGGCCTGACTCTATCTAGAGCCTTCCCGAAGTATCCTATGTTAAGATATCCTTAACTATCTAGTTAAGATATCCTTAACTATCTATGTTAAGACCCCAACCCTTCCACATCTCCAGGATTTAAGGAGTAGGTTCAGGTGAACTCTGAGTCTGGAGAGAGGCAATGCCCTCTTGTCATTGGCTAGGACATGTTTAGTCAACACGGAGCCTGTAATATGCCAATATACCCCGAATCACCAGATGCTCCATTGCTTCTCTTGTGGAACCAGCATTCTGGGCACAGGCTGGGCCATTGCCTTAGAGTAAGGCCTTGCCATTCATGCTGTGGTTCCTATGTGTGCAAATTAAAGGGTTAAAGGAACACAAGAGAAGGGACAAAAGGAAGGACAAGGCAAGGTAGAGAAATGAGGCAGGGGGGAAGCGGGGGACAGAGGGGAAGTCAAGGCAAGTCAGCTTTGGTGAAGATCTCAGGCCACAACTCACGGTGGGAACCAGGGATAGGCATTCTCCAAAGTCTAACATCTGAGCCCACGCTTCCTTCCTCTGGCCTTCCCAAAGCCTGGTGGCTCTTAACAAAACCTCTTAACGACAAAAGGCAAGAATAATATTTTTATTTCTTCCGATAAAAAGTCCGAGTTTACAGCTGCCAGCCTTATTCCAAGAACCAATTCTTAGGGAACCGGATTAAGATACACATCTGCAGAGTTCCTAGATTAGCTGAAGATTCTTTTCTCATGTAAGCTGCAAGTACCCCATCCTGTCTCCCTCCTCCTTCTCAATGCTGAGACGAGCCTCAGTTTTGCAGGCACCTCCTCAGTGTTAAGGCTACTGGAAAGAATGTTGTGTTAGGGGACCAGGGATCTAGTCCCAGCCACATCAACTCCCGAGTTACCTCTAGGAAGCCACATCCACTCCTCGGGCTGGGCCTCACCTTCCCCTTCTAGAAAGGAAAGGTTGTACTAGATCTTTCATAGAAAAAAAATCTGTGTGCATTTTTTTTTTTTACTGAGGTCAGTTAAAACATGACCCAAGGAGCTAAAAATTAATGTTAAGTGTTTGGAAGCCACTGGAATATGTCATCTCCAAGGCTGTATGCAGACATAATTTCTATAAGTCTCTAGACTTCTCCAAGCTCATAAAGCAGGGAGGAAGGAGGGGGAAGGGGTCCCCACAAAAACCCCTGCCCACCCATTGCCTTCTTTTACCGATGGGAGTGTGCCTCACACTTGTCACCTGAGCTGAACAGTGGGGGCAGCAGCTGTTGGCTCTGGCCGCGTGTGTTTCTGAAGGCGGCTGGGAGGGGGTGGTGGGGGTGGCCAAGGAGAAGAGGCCCTCACCCAGCCCTGGAACCCTGTCTCACTCTGTCTAGAGAACAGACTCCTCCAGGAGGAGAAGCAACGGGGGACAGGAGCCAGCATGATCCAGTGCCACCTGCAGAGAAGTGTATTCATGGTGGCATCTCAGCAGAGTCCGACAACCTCACGGCAGCAGGGCTGAGCAGACCCTTTTTAACAGGCAAAGAAAACAAGGAATAGGGAAAGGAGCATGTTGGCCTCAGACATCAAGGGGTGGACCCAAAGCGCCCATTGTGTGGGTGGTAGGGTGAGCTGGAGCATCAGGACCGAGACCCCTGGGGCGGCAGTTGAGGTCACGTGCACTCAGCTCTTTCTGCTTCAAGAAGACCAACTAGGGTTCTTTTTCAGGAACTTGGTTGAAAATAATCAAAATGGTCTTCTGAATGAGTGAAAACGAATTGAGTGTCTGGGCCAGGCGTTTGATCTAATCCTCCCAAGCACAGAGAACGGTGGGCAGAGCGGACAGATCCCCACTACCGAGAGCTCAGGCTTCAGGAGGTCTCTTTCCACCCACACACTCCTGTGCACCAGAATTGCTCTCAACTGCCAGGCAGCAAAACGAGTCCTTCTCTTCGGCAGGAAATCCTACCTCAGTGGGATCCTTGGAGAAGAGCACTGGGCTAGGAGAGCGACTACAGACCTCTAGGTGCCTCGGTTTCTCCCTCTATGCCAAGAAATGTTCCCTTGGTGAGCCTTAAGGCCTCTTCGGGGCCTGAGGGCTTTGACCCTTTTATGGGTGGGCCCCCAAAGTATCCCCGGAGCAGGACCCAGAAGGAATTCCTTTCTGGGGTTGTCACCTAGAAGGTGCCCCACACAGACCCTGTCTCTGTGGTCCTTCCTGCTTGGCTTTGACCAGACCAAAGGGACACACGGTGCTGGAACTCGCTGGCTAGAGGCTGTCCCCATGAACTCTTGCCTGCTGGTTATATAGCTGGATTATATTGAGTTGTGTGGGGATATAAGGAATAAATAGGGAATAAAAGTTCTGTGAGGGGAGGAAGTGTGTCTCCCTTGATCACCAGTTTACCTCTTGAAGGAATGGATGAGTGAAATAAACAATGAATGGAGATGGTTTCCGCCTCTCTAGAGCTGATGGGCTAGTGGGGAAGAGAAGAGGTACAGACACACACACACACACACACACACACACACACACACAAAGGGAAATTATGACCCAAGGACTAAATTACCATACAAAGCAATGGTATGAGATGTTGCAAGACAGCACGCGTTCAGGCCAAGTTTGTGGTGCAGCCAGTAAGGGCTGCAGGAACACAGGACACTCAGGGCTAGGGACAGCAGTTAGGGTCTCCAGGAGGCCAAAGTTGGGCCGGGCCTTGACAGATGAGCCTGGTTTGCAGTTTGCGGGGCGGAGAGCTCCCAGGGGCTGGTCCAGAAGAGAGGCAGTTCCCGTAAGGTCTCCGCGTTGCAAGCGAGCAAGGCACACTCAGCACCCAGCCGAGGATACATCTCTGCCAAGAGGGAAGGAAGCCCGGGCAGGACTGGCGGGGCTCAGAGCATCCTGGTCCGGGCTCTGCCCCTTAGTTTGTCTGTCTGACAGAGGCTCAGAGTGTCTATGCCACTGGGATCTTATTGGGACTTCCTGGGAAGTGTTTGCACAAGCATGTTGCAGTCTGAGACGTGGACTGCTAATGCTAATGCCCCCCACGATCCCGGGGGTCCCTGCAAAAGCTGCCGGTCCAGGGGCAGTATTTGCTCTTTCCACGTTTTCCTCCAACTGCGGGACAGCAAGTCAGGGGCCCAACAGACCGACACGGACCAAATCAGCAACCCCTGTGGAGCTGCTCCTGCGGGCCGAGCCCTGCAGGGGATAAAGAGAAGGAAGACCTGTCCCAGCCTTCCGGGTCCTACAAAGGAGCTAAGAAAAGCTGGTGAAATCATACCCTCTGAAATTGTATATATCAGTCAAAATCATAACAGAACTTTCTGGAATGGTGTTAGGTGACCTTAACTGCCCTGTTTTTCCATGGAAAGATCAAGGGGAGGAGTTGGGAAGGATACACCATATATATTTCACGTCACAGTGGAATGAACCCTACTTACAGCAGCAGGAAATGAACTTCTGCATATATTTTTTTTGACCCCAGGGGTGCCAATCTGGGGGACAGGCTTCCAGGAGGAGCATTATCCTCAGCAAATGGTCTGTAAACAGAGCCTTGTGAGCCTTTCTCCCAGATGTGAGTTGCATAATGAGGTCAACTTGTTTTGGCTTTAAAATACGCATTTCCGTACCCACTCTTACACTATGTCCTGATTTAGGGAGCACAGGAAAAAAAAAAAAGTCTCCATTGAGCAGATGAGAGACCGAGTCCTGGAGAGGAGGTGGCTCTTCCAGGCCATGCAGAGAGTTAGCAGGCTGGGCAGAGGGGCCACTTCTCCTTACTAATGCCTGGAGCTGGGTGGCCCTCAGTTCCTGCTGACCCTCCTTAGAACCAGAGTGGGGCATTGGGAATGGTCAGCTGGAGTGGGGAGATTCCTCTACAGGGTACTCACAGCCCAGGTACTGTGCTAGTCTCTAGATTCATTTGCTAATAAAACAGATAAGTTCTCACCCTCCTGGAGCTTACATTCTAGTTGGGGGGAAGGCAGACAAAAAACAAACATAAGGAAGTATATTTTTGTGTAGTATGTTAGAAAATAATACATGCTGTGGAAAGAAGAGAGCAGAGTGATGAGAATTAGCAGTTTGGGGTAAGGTGACACCCAATTTAAAATAGGGTGCTCTGGGTAGACTTCCACTGAGAAGGTGTGAGGGAAGCAAAAGCTTGAAGGATGTGAGGCAGTTAGCCAGGTAGATGTGTGGGAGAAGAGTGTTCCAGGTAGAGGGAATAGTCAGTGCAAAGGCCCTGGGGCAGAAGTGTGCCTGGTATGATCAAGAAATACTGAGGGGGTGTCTGGGTGGCTCAGTCAGGTAAGTACCTGACTCTTGATTTTAGCTCGGGTTATGATCTCAGGTTTGTGAGATAGAACCTTGTATCAGGCTCTGTGCTGAACATGGAGCCTGCTTGGGATTCTCTCCACCCCCCCTCCTCAAAATCTCTCAAAATAAATAAATAAACATTACAAAAAAAGAAAGAAATACTGAGGAGGCCAGTGTAGCTGGAGTTGAGTGAGTGAGGGGGAGAGCCCAAGATGAGGGCACCAGGTCATGAGGCCATGTCATGGAGGGACAACGGGGGGGGGCCTTGCAGGACGAGAAACCACGCGAAGACTTTAAACAAGGGAGTGATTTCATCTAACTTACATTTGAACAGAATCTCCAGGGCGGCTGAGTAGAAAACAGGGGTGGAACAGGGAGGTGAATGAGGCTGTCAGAGTCCAGGTGAGCGGTGATGGTGGCTTTGGCTGGGGTGATGGCCGCAGAGAGGCAGTCTAGATTCTGGATCTATTTCCAATGTAGAAGCAATTTGCTTGTGGGTTGGATGTCAGGTGTGTGGAAGAAAAGAGTAGATGAATACTCCGTTGTTTATCGTCAGAAAAGCTAGGTAAAATGGAGAGAGGATCATTCACTGAGATCATTCACGCCAGGTGACTCAGAGTTAAGGACACCGCGAGTCCAATTTGGGAGGCGTTCGGTCTGAGATGCACGTTGACATCTAAGTGGAGACATGGAGCAGGCACTTAAAAACCATACAGCTAGATGCACTTAGCAGGAAGCTAACCTATAGAGAAAAGAAAAGAGGTCTGAGGACTGAGCCCAACTTTCAAAGTCAGATGAAAGGACAGTATGTACCAATAAGGCAGGAGGCCGAGAAGGAGACAGTGAGTTAGAAAGGACACCAGGAGAGGACGAGACCCTGGAAGTCAAATGAAGAGCGAGGTTCAAAAAGGAAAGGGCGCTCTCACCTTCACTGAAGGCTGCTAAGGACTGAGAATAACCCCTGGGCATAGCCATGGGCAGGTTATTGGTAATCTCATTAAGAAAGGCTTCTTCTGGGGCGCCTGGGTGGCGCAGTCGGTTAAGCGTCCGACTTCAGCCAGGTCACGATCTCGCGGTCCATGAGTTCGAGCCCCACGTCAGGCCCTGGGCTGAGGGCTTGGAGCCTGGAGCCTGTTTCCGATTCTGCGTCTCCCTCTCTCTCTGCCCCTCCCCCGTTCATGCTCTGTCTCTCTCTGTCCCAAAAATAAATAAAAACGTTGAAAAAAAAATTAAAAAAAAAAAAAAAAGAAAGGCTTCTTTTGGGATAGAAGTCTGATTGGAGTGGGTTCCCACCTTCTCCAAAAAAAAAAGGAAATGAGGAAGTAGAGACTGAGTATAGGCAACTCGTTCAGGAAGTTTTGCTATTAAGGAGATATTGGGCAATAGCCAGAGACCTCGAGGGGGTAAGGGGATTTGGGCTCCAGGACACAGGTGGCAGACTAGCCACCCAGAGGAGCACAGGCCAGTGACCCACGGTCTCCCCTGCCCTCTGTCCACATCTCAGAGGCCTTCCCTGACTTTCCCTGGCAGAGGAAATGCCATAGCAGTGTCTCCATCCTCCAGCAAGCAGGGAAGTATCTATGGGCTACAGACTCGAGACTCAAAATCAGGCCCAAAAATCAGCCATCTGCCATAGGGATAGAATGAAAACATGTCATGCCTTCGAAACAAAAAAAAAAAAAAGTAGGGAAAAAAAGGTACTTTATTCCCCCCAAAAAAACCCCAAAAAACAAAAAAAAGCCACCAGTTGGGAACATGACTATAAAAAAGAAGCTCATGTCCCTTCTATGGCAAAATGTGTGCCAATTCATCTGAGAAAAAAGAAAAAGATAAGAAAAAGAGCATTTTACAACTTTTCCTTCCATGATGACGTTTCACTTCTTCAGTAATCAGACAAAGGCAAACAAAACCTGTAAGGTATCATTTTTTTTGCCTGATTGACAAGTATTTTATTTTATTTTTAAGTTTATTTATTTTTGAGAGACAGAAGAGACAGAGCATGAGTGGAGGAGGGGCAGAAAGAGACAGAGACACAGAATCTGAAACGGACTCCAGGCTCTGAGCTGTCAGCACAGAGCCCCACGCAGGGCTCAAACTCATGAACCCTGAGATCATGACCTGAGCCAAAGTCAGACGCTTAACTGACTGAGCCACCCAAGCGCCCCAGTGGTTGACGAGTATTTTAAAGAATAATCCCTATTATTCACAAGTATTTGGTGAAGTAGGCATTCTCTTAAAACATGGGTGGGAGGGGTGTCTGGGTGGCTCAGTCAACTAAGCATCCGACTTCAGCTCAGGTCATGATCTTGAGGTCCGTGAGTTCGAGCTGTGCTGATAGCTCAGAGCCTGGAACCTGCTTCCGATTCTGTGTCTCCCTCTCTCTCTGCCCCTCTCTCCTGCCCCTCCCCACCCACAGTCTGTCTCTCTCTCAAAAATAAATAAACATTAAAAAAATTTTTTTAATAATAAAAAAATAAAACATAGGTGGGAGAGAAAACTGGCCCAAGGTTTGGGGGAAGCAATTTGGCTCTTTGGCTTTATCAAAAGGCTTTGTAAAGTTTATTCCTTTTACCCTCAGCAATCCCTTTTTGGGGAATGGAGAGAAACCATTGAAAACTTGGGCAAAGATTAATCACAAGATTTCTCAGAAACTTGTTTACAGTAATGGAATATATATGGAGAAATCAAATGTCTAGACATTGAACACTAGCTTACAACATTTGGACACTTTCATATCTGCCAATAATGAGAAATGCTTAGAATATGTTGGTAAGTGAAAAAAAGCTATAGAAGTATGACAAATGAATGATTCCATGCTATCTTAGGGATTGTATATTCCCTCTTCAACTAGGTCTAGTTTAAAAACATTATCCTATTTATTGAATTGTAATACCCATGTCATTCTCCCTATGTCTAGCTGGGTTTTCTTCACACCGGCTGAAACTAGTTTCCCTTCTGTCCATTTTTTATTTCTTTATTTCTTTTTTCTAATGGGCGTTTTTCTTTCTTTTCTCTCTTCAAGGAATCTACATAGGCTTACAGTCTATGATTTTCACAACTTACAGAATGAATTCTCCCTGTTATTGGTTTGATTGGCTGTCTTCTTAGCATTCATTCTTTTGGGGACTTTTGGAATCCTAGCTTGTTGGCTCATCTTGAATGGGGGGTGTGTGTGTGTGTGTGTGTGTGTGTGTGTGTGTGTGTTCATGTTCAGTCTTCCTCTAGACGTTTCACTGTTGCTTCCATCCAGCTTTCTGCCTTCCCCTCCTCCCCAATTCAATACTGGTTTTACCTCGGTGGCCCAGAGCTCCCATCCATGGAGATCTGAGGACACTGGGAGTGCAGTCACCAAACAGGCATTGGCCTGTCCAGGTCTGGGTGAGGAGACAATGTCAACTCCTCTTTTTCTCCCAAGTACAAAATAAGTCAATCCCTGGCAATGGTTGGTCACAGCTGTTTTCAGCCCTGATCCAAGTCGGGAGACTCGCATCCTACCCCAGGAGCAGAGTTCTTAGAAGCCTCTGCTCCCAGAGGCGAGCGAGACGAGAGATTCCATTTTACAGCCATTGTGTGTTTCTGTTTCATCTCTGGCCGACAGGGATATTTATCCTATTTTTGAGAGCAGCCGGTCTTTTACATTTCTTAAAGTATTTTATCTGTCATTGCTTTGTGTGTGGTATAGACAAGGGGTCCTCAAGGGGCAGACTTCGGGCCACCTTAACCAGAAGCCCCAAGTTGCATCTTCTGACTTTTCTGACCCCAGCTTGCGGATGTGAAGGAAGTCACATTAGCTTTCATGCCCACCTTTTTCTCACTGTGGATCTTGGCCTCCCTACTCCGCTTCCAACTTCCCCCAGGGGTTTCTCCCATGGGCCTTTGCTGTCGCTTGTGCTCACAAGCCAGCCTGCTCAAATCCCTGCCACCCTGGTGCTCCCGGAGCTGTCCACCACCAGCCAGCCATTTGAGGACATCTCCTCCACTACTCAGCCACTGAGGTCCTCTGAAACTTCAAGACTCCCTGAGCCCACACCGTACCCGGGCCACCTGCATTCCCTGCAAAAGCAGGAAGAGCATCTCTACTTTCTGAGAGCTCAGACCAGAGGTCAAGGGTAGAACAGACCCATGCTTTCCTCCTCCTCTTCCCAGGTGCCACCCAAGCCTTTCCCACAAGGTTCTTGGCTCAGAAAAGGCTGCGCTAAAATAAAATACCAAACAAAATATTTGAGCCAACTCGCTAAAATAAATAATAAAATAAAACAAAAGCATATATTTGTGCTCTCAGAATTGCAATTCAGGGAAACAGAGGTAGGCAGTGACCCAAAGGGTGCCCTCCCAGGGAACACAAGTCAAGGGCTTTTAAAGACAAAAGGGAATGCTTGTATAAGTTGTTTACAAAGAATTTCTGTTGGTGGCGGAAAACCAGTGTTGGCTGAATCTAATTGGTTGCTAGGGCTATCGCTAGGCAAAGTCTCTTTGTGTAGCAAGTTGCAGGTGTTCAGGCTGGATCCTTAGAATATTTGTGGTTTAGCCCAGTTCAGAAGTTCACGGTCTACCTGGTGAAGTGTGCAGGCCCACCTCCTTAATGGCCTCCCAGCTCCATTGTAAAACCCCATGGGGTAAAACCCCATGTCCTAAGCCATCCCATTCCATTTCACCTTTCAAAAGGCAAACCAGCTCATACAAATGGGTTCCTCAGAAACTAGTCCACTCTGAATCCCATGTTGGGCTATCTTCTGAATGTGACTAGAAAGGAACCCTTCATTGTAGCAGAGACTTTACCTGGGTGGGTGGGTTTACAGTGATTTTTTTAAATCTGTGTGTGTGTGCGCGCTTTTATGTATTTTTTTTCTATAATGTTTATCATTTTTGTGATCCTGCAAAAACGTAACCAGGGAAAAAAGTCTATCCTCCCCAAATGTTTGTGAAAAAGAAGGCATGTTTAAAAATACATTTCACAATGTTTATTATCATCCCTTTAAAAATTTGCATTTTGCCCAGATACTAGGATATAAATTAGACTTTTATGTGTCAGAACGTTGGCAAGTATCGGATCACATTGCTCCATTGTGTTATATTTTTTACTGGCACCCCACATCCCAGGGTAGGGTCCTAGCTCTTTAGCTTGCCTCGTACAAGACCCTTCATGATCTGACTCCTGCTCCTGGCTCTGGGTCTGTTTTCAGGCTCGTCCTTCCCCATGTCGCTGTTTAGTTATACCTGCACTGCTTCTGGCTTCCTGAACACAGTATGCATTTCCGTCTTCGTGCCTCTGTGTTCGATCTTCCGGCTGCTCGGAATGTCCTTTTTGTTCTCCAGCTGGCAAACTCCTATTCATACTTTAAAACCCATCTCAGGTCAGTCAC
Source organism: Felis catus (assembly GCF_018350175.1). Lineage (NCBI taxonomy): Eukaryota > Metazoa > Chordata > Mammalia > Carnivora > Felidae > Felis > Felis catus. Next base: position 36,438,099 of record NC_058373.1, on the reverse strand, counting down.
TTCCACTGGGGAGTCCTCCTGATACTCTCTTCTTGGCCCTTCTGTATCTGCCTTGACCGTGCTGGATTCTTTTACTCATCTCTGTAGACCCAGACGGTGCATGGCACATGGTATTTCATAAATACTTGTCAAATTGAGGCAGGTTTATTCATTCCACAAATACACCTGGAGTGCCCACCATGTGTTGGGCACTGTGCTAGTTTCCTGGGATTCAAAATTAATGAGCCAAAGGGGCGCCTGGGTGACCCAGTCGGTTAAGCATCTGACTTCAGCTCAGGTCATGATCTCACGGTTTGTGGGTTCGAGCCCCGTGTCAGGCTCCGTGCTGACAGCTCAGAGCCCGGAGCCTGCTTTGGATTCTGTGTCTCCTTCTCTCTCGGTCCCTCCCCCGTTCATGCTCTGTCTCTGTCTCACAAATAAATAAACATTGAAAAAATTCAAAATTAATGAGCCAGAGTCCTTGCCTTTAGGAGCTCACAGTGCAGTGAGAGTAGACAGAGAATCATACACGGGTAATCACAGTGACGCCAGGACAGGGGCAGCTCTGTCTCACCTCTTCTTAGCCCTCCTTTTCTTCCCTAACTGGTTACCACCTGAAAGCATAATTCATACTAACTGCTTTGCCTATTTCTTCAAAAGAATTTTCCATTTCCTACACATAGTTTCTAAAGTCACTTAATGGAAGTTTCTATTTCTCTCTTCACTCTAGAACAGAGGAACACTATTTGAATACTCAAAATAGCCCCCCATTTGCTGCTTCCCAAGCAAGTGATCCCCCTGTGACTGGGGGTGTGCAAAGTCAGGGCTGACGACCACCAAGTGTGGTTGGGGAAGGACGGAAGAGAGACTTAAGCTAAAAAAAGGTTGGTTAAGCTCTACGACCTTGAAGGTCTTTCTAATCCTGAGTCAAAGGAAAGCACATGAAGCCTAAACCATGATCATGGTGATGAAATTATGAAATTTGGAAGTTTGGGGTTCATGAAAGAATGGCTAAGAAAGAATTCTTGAGATGTTTTTGGTGCAAAAAGGTGATTTTATTATGGCACAGGGACAAGACCCGTGGGCAGAAGGAGCCGTGCTGGGATTGTGAGGAGTGACTGATTATATACTTTTTAATTGGGGGGGTTAGAGAGAGCATAAGTCTCTAAGGAATTTGGAAGCAGGGCTTTCAGGATCTTGAGAAGCTAGCTGCTGTTAAGTAACTAAAGTTACTTTTAGCCTTTAATAATATCAAACATAAATATTAAGGCACCAAGGCAGCCATGAGTTCCTGGAGGAAGGTCACGTTCTGTATGTTTCAGGTGTCTATCAATGGGCTGCAAGCTGTAAGGAGATTTAACGTAAACTACACGTTCCTTGGGGCACCTAGGTGGCTCAGTTGGTTAAGTGTCCGCCTCTTGATTTCCCCCTCATGATCTCCTAGTTCGTGAGTTCTAGCCGAGCGTCCACTGCCAACGCGGAGCCTGATGGGGATTCTCCCTCCCCTTTCTCTCTCTGCCCCTCTCCTGCTCTCTGTCTCTCACTTTAAATAAACTAAACAATTATTATTGCCCTCATTTTGGAAATTAACCAGAGACCTCTAAAATCACCAGTCAGGGGTCCTAATCTGCCACAGATGTTCAGCCTCAGCTGATCTCTTGCCAGGCAGGACAAAAAGTAAAAAGCACTTCAAATTTTAGTTGCGGCATGGCTTTGTGTTTGTATAATCTCTCTTAGGTTTTTAGCAAATAGAGCTCACAGACCTCCCTCCCTCCCCAGGTCCCTTGAACTGGCAACCTCTTCACAGGACTGTTCCAATATGTTTTTACTCAGTACTTTGGGACTGAGCTTTGCTCCCTGGGTAGTTAAATACAGTCTCCACGGGAGCCTGGGGGGCTCAGAAGGTTCAGCTTCCAACCTCGGCTCAGGTCCACGATCTCACAGCTCGAGAGTTGGAGCCCTGTGTTGGGCTCTGTGCTGACTGCTCAGAGCCTGGAGCCTGGTTCAGATTCTGTGTCTCTGTCTCTCTGCCCCTCTCCCCCTCCCCTCCCTCAAAAAGAAATAAACATTAAAATAAAAACACAGTCTCCGGAGTTAGCCTACCATGGTTGCATGCCTGCCTGCCACGCCATCTGGACATGTTATTTCACATCTCAGAGCCCCACTTTCCTCTTCAGTGGCTTAATGATGATAATGCCCACCAGACGGGACTGTGTTATATATTTACCTGAATGCTGTGTATATAGTCCTTAGCACACTGCATGGCTCAGAGTGAGTACTTCAACATTTCTGTTGGTAATCAATGCTATTGGGATCAATGAAGTCTCAGTTGGCTCATTAGGTGTTGAGCAGAGCCTACTCTGACTTATTGGTGATTTATTATTATTATTATTATTGCATGGTGCATTTCTAGATCTCCTACCTATTGATCTCCTTGAGGGAGGGGAAATGCAAGATATCGGGCCAGATGGAAGACAGCCAACATCTTTCCAGATAAATCCTTGCCCCACCCTCGCAATAGGCTCCTTGTTGGAATTTCTCAGGAGCAAGTTGGCCAGTGGCCAGCACGTGGGTGACCGAGGGGCTGTGGGTGTGAGCAGGGCTTTAGAAGACTCAGGAAGAGGAGGAGCTGGAGAGAAGTGAACTGTGGGTTCCTCGATGCAGGCTGCCATACAGACCACAGCCTCTCTGGGACCTGTGGTCTAGAAAACAGGAGAAAGGATGAGCACACCGGGAGACCCAGCCCAACCAGACCTTGAAAGTTGCAGAGGGTAAGTGGCTCATTTGTCTAGCTTTCCATGCCAGCGACAAGGGAAAGGCAAGGGTTCTTTGCCTTTGGAGATGGGGTGAGCTACAAAGGATGACTGTCTGCCCGGGACAGAAGTGAGGAGACCCGAGCCTGGTCTTGCCTGGTCACTAGCAAGCTGTGCAATCTTGGGCAAGTCACCAGACCTCTCTGGACCTGTTTTCACATCTGTAAAATCAGGCATCGGCATCGTCAGACTAACGACGATATCTGGCATTTGTACAGTGTTTGCCAGTTGCACTTTCCCAAATGGCACCTCGTGTGATCCCCGCGGCAGCTCTTGTTGGAAGAATGCTTGTCACATTTTACAGATGAGGAAACTAGAGTGCGTGGGGCCAGTTATTATTCAGTTAGGGCCAAGCAAGCCCGGACCCAAAATCCTGGTCTCCTGAGGAAAATTCTGGCCTCTGGTGAGCATACTGTTCCCCTGGAGCTGTGAAGTCTGGATTCCTCGCTCATCGTCGAGGACTTCTGTCTCCTTCTTTTCTCCCCCATGCCCTCCCTCCTTCCTTCCTGCCAGCTGTTCCAGCCTCTTCTCCACCAGCCTCCCAGAATTTCTTCTCATTCTGCAGGCCCAAAACACTCATATTTCTGAGAAGGGGGTGGTGAACATCAGAAACCCATTCCCACCCTCCCTGGTTAGCACCTGCATGCAATGCAGCCTGTTTTCCAGAATTCTCTCTGCTTTGTGGAATGCCTTCCTCTAGGTCCCAAGAGGTGAAGTAAGTGGGGCTTTAACCTTCAGGGCAGCAGTTCTCCCGGTGTGAGCCTAGACCACTCACTGTGGGTCGCAAACTTCCAGGGTGCTTGGTTACATGTGCGGATTCCCAGCCCCTCCGCGCCAAAGTTGGTGAGTCAGAATGGGCATCTTAGCAAAGCCCTCCCTGTTTCTGACAGGCATGTATCACAGTTTGGGAATCACTACTCCTCCCATACTGCACTACTGGCCAGCAGAGGGCACTTCATCGATTACTCAACAGTGAACTAACTATCCTTGTATTTCTGGGAAAAGTCCTTCGTGATAAAGGTGGATTATTTTTTTTAATTTTTTTTAATGTTTATTTATTTTTTTGAGAGAGAGATTGACAGAGTGTGAGAAGGGGAGGGGCAGAGAGAGAGAGAGGGAGATATAGAAACTGAATCAGGCTCCAGGCTCTGAGCTGTCAGCACAGAGCCCGAAATGGGGCTCGAACCTACGAACTGTGAGGTCATGACCTGAGCTGAAGTCGGACGCTCAACGGACTGAGCCACCCAGGCGCCCCTATTATTTTTTAAGTAAACCCCAGGGTTTAGCTTGGTTGTATTTTAGTTGGAGTTTTGCATCTCTCCAAGTTACATTTGTCTATCTATCCATCTATCTTGCTTGCTTGCTTGCTTTTTTGTATGCTATCTTCATCGGGATTGGGTAATGGTGGCTTTGTAAAGTAAATTGGGAGTCTCACCATTATTTTTTACCGTCTGAGATGACTTGGCATTGGACTTATTCTTTGAAGATTGGATAGGACTCAGCTGTAACAACAAGCTGGGCCTGATATTATTGTAAAGGGTTAACATTTCACTGCCTTTCTCCTTTCTTGAATGATTTTTGGTCTGTTCAGGTTGTTACTTCTTGAAATCGATTCATTTCCCTGAATTCACCAACAATCTACACACAATACTCTTCCATTTCTGTAGCACCTCCATTTTTATTGCCCTTCTCAATATTAATGTATTTCTTTCACTTTTTTTTCTTTAATCGCGTTTTTCTATTCAGGCTTTTCCAAGACCCAACTTCTTTTTTCACTGAGTTGAAGCGTAATTGACAAAACACAAACCGCATAGTTAAAGCGAACAGTTTGATGAGCTTTTAGCATAGGGATACATCTGTGAAATCATTGCCCTAATCAAAATAAATTTATTATTTTGACTTTATTCAGTTTTCTAGTTCCTGAATTTCAGACTTTCTACTTAATAGTCAATCCTTCTATTTATTGTGTGTGTGTATTTTATTTTTTCCCAGTTCCTTAAGTGAAAGTTAGCTTGTTTATTTTTAAATTTAATATATAAATACAGTTGATTCTCATTATTCATGGCAGTTGTGTCCTATAAAGTCATTGAAAACAATGAATTAGGGAATTCTGAGCCATTGCTCCTAGGGAAAATACAGGGTTAAGTCCTTGCTAACATCTGGGTGCAACGTTTTTGTCAAAAAATCAATGTATAGCCTTGGGTTTTTTTTTTTTTTTTAAGTTTACTTATTTATAATCTCTACACCCAATGTGGAGCTCAAACTCATGACCCCCAGATCAAGAGTCACACACTCCAGGGTGCCTGGGTAGCTCAGTCGGTTAAGTGTCTGACTTCGGCTCAGATCATGATCTCATGGTTCGTGAGTTCGAGCCCCACATGGGACATGATTCGTGGGTTCAAGCCCCGTGTCAGGCTCTGTGCTGACAGCTCAGAGCCTGGAGTCTGCTTCAGATCCTCTGCCCCCCTCTCTCTCTGCCCCTCCCCTGTTCTCTCTCTCTCTCTCTCTCTCTCTCAAAAAATAAATAAATAAAACTTAGAAAAAAAAAGTCATACACTCTACCAACTGAGCCAGCCAGGCACCCCTCAATGTATAACCCTGTTTTATGTGTGCTTGTGGTTAAAGCCTCCTTTAAGAATGTAAGTTGTTGAGGGGCGCCTGAGTGGCTCAGTCGGTTAAGCATCCAACTTCGGCTCAGGTCATGATCTCACGGTCTGTGAGTTTGAGCCCCACGTCCAGCTCAGTGCTGACAGCTCAGAGCCTGAAGCCTGCTTCAGATTCTGTGCCTTCCTTTTGCTCTGCCCCTCCCCCATTTGTGCTCACTCTCTCTCAAAAAATAAATAAAATTAAAAAAAAAAAAAAGAATATTAAGTTGTTGATTTGTTAACGTAGAACTCACAGTCCACAGTGCTGAAACTCATGTCTGAACAAAGCTTACCTAATACACATATTTTTTCCATAAGGCATATCACAGCCTTTTTGTGCTGAGGAGTGCTAGCCAGCATTTCAGCATCACTCTTGGGGCCATTTTAAAGAGCAAATCCCTGGTACAACACAGGGAATGTATTCAATGACATTGTAATCATGTTACATGGTGACAGATGGTAGTTAACACTCGCTGTGAGCACAGCATAGCATGTAGAGATACATTGTACACCTGAAAACTAATGTAACATTGTGTGTCCCCTGTAAGAAAAAAAAAAATTAAGAATTTTTTTATGTTCATTTATTTTTGAGAGAGAGAGTGCGCATGCACAAGCCGAGTAGGGGCAGAGACAGAGAAAGGGAGACACAGAATCTGAAGCAGGTTTCAGGCTCCAAGCTGTCAGCACAGAGCCCCACTCTGGGCTCGAACCCACAAACCGTGAGATCATAACCTGAGCCGAAGTCAGACACTTAACTGACTGAGCCATCCAGGCGCTCCTAAAAATTTTTTTAGTATTATTTTTTTTAATTTTTATTTATTTATTTTTGAGAGAGAGGGAGAGCACGAATAGGGGAGGGGCAGAGAGACAGAGGGAGACACAGAATCCGAAGTAGGTTCCAGGCTCTGAGCTGTCAGCCCAGAGCCCGATGCAGGGCTCGAACCCATGAACCTTGAGATCATTACTTGAGCCAAAGTCAGACACTTAATCGGCTGAGCCACCCAGGCATCCAAAAAAAAATGTTTTTTAAATTTTTTTCCACATTTATTTATTTTTGAGAGATAGAGCACAAGTGGGTGAGGGGCAGAGAGAGAATGAGACACAGAATCCAAAGCAGGCTCCAGGCTCTGAGTGGTCAGCACAGAGCCCGAAACGGGGCTTGAACTCACAAACTGGGAGATCATGACCTGAGCTAAAGTCAGATGCTCAACCGACTGAGCCACCCACGCGTCCCCCCAATTTTTTTTAAGAATGAAAAAAATGGGGCACCTGGGTGGCTTAGCGAGTTAAGCATCTGACTTCGGCTCAGATCATGATCTCACGGTTTGTGAGTTCAAGTCTGACATGAGGTGAACTTGAGCCCACGCTTCAGGTGAGCACGAACCCTGCTTCTGGTGAACACAATCCCTACGTTGGGTGAGCCCCACTTCTCTCTCTCTGTCTGTCTCTGTCTCTCTCTCTCCGCCCTTGCTCACTTGAGACCTCTCTCTCAAACACACACACACACACACACACACACACACACACACACAAAGCAAGATCACCAACAAAAAGCACAAAACTTCAACCCTTGCAGCACTCAGTAGATCATGAGAAGGACACTCGTTCATAATATGAGAGCTGAAACAAGAAACAAGAAGGCAGAGCATCACTTTGTTCAACCCCAGCTGGGAACGTGTACATTGGGCAGCTCAAGTTTATCACTGTTCTGCTCAAGTCCACAATGTCTGCAAAAATGCCACAAGCATTGATTTAGGGGTCACAGGTAAAGTGTAACAGGCGAATTCACAAATACGGAATCTGCAAATAATGAGGATCAATTGTAGCTAAATCATTTAAGTTTATATTGAACTCATGGGATACAGACAAAGCCATTCTCTCAGAGGGAGGTTGATAGCAACAGGATGTTATGTATCCTCAGTCACAGTCTCAATTCTGGTTTGTCGGATTCTGATGCCACAGAAAGTGGTGTCCTCATTTATCACTAACCTCTGTTCAGGTCATTGTATAGCTAGCTCATCTGGGAGGGTGTCTGCCCACTGATACCCTTGGAACATCATAGAATATGCCCTGGACCCAGAGAGTCAAGACCCGAGGCCTGAGTCCTGGCATGGCGTGTACTAGAAATGTTCAAGCAAAGGGTGGAGGCTCTGGGGCATGATGGAAAACACGCCAGCCTTGGATTTGAGCGCTCACTTTCCCTCTCTCTCTCTCTCTCTCTCTCTCTCTCTCTCTCTCTCACTGGCTGAATAAGTTTTGCTGAAGTACTCATCTGCTCGGAATCTATTTCCTCCTTATAAAATGTCGTGACCCACCAGATGGTGACAGAGACCAAATGAAGTGGTGGGTGGGAGGTATTTGGAAAACACTAAAGAGCTGTGTTAATGTGAGGGGGGGGGGAGGATTGTCACCATGTTAATGGCATTCCCAGAGTGTGCCACTCTCTGACCTTATGCCCACAATCTGGACTCCATCTCACTGGGACCCTATCATTCCGAAACCTACGGAGACACGAGCCCAGGCTGGCTGATGCCAGATGGAAGGGAGAGACAGGGACTCAGCAGTCCTGGGGAGGCTGATCCAGCCCATGGAAGGCCCGAGGCCCTTGTTAGAAGAAGGCACAGGGCCTGGAACCACCCGGAGCCCTTGGCCACCCCAAGCCCATAAACCTGTCTCCTTTGTCTCAAGCACCATGAGTGCCGAGGAAGACGCCAAGTGGCTTCAGTGGGTGACACACCAGTTTGAGACCATTGCAGGAGAAGACCGGGAGATCAACCTGCAAGAATTCAAAACAGCCTTGAATGTGAAAGAGGCAAGTGTCCGCTCCCGAAGTAGGGCCCCGCGTTCATAAGGGAAGAGCCATCCGGCTCTCAGGGACACAGTACGTCACAAGGAGGGAAAGATCGCTCCCGAGGTGTCCTCGGGGCTCAAGGCCCCACCTCTAAGCAGGATCAGAGGACGTTTCTGTCTCTGCTACCGATGCCCGTCCGTCCCTTTGGTAGCCATGGCCTCCTGGGGTCTTCAAAACAACATGTGAAGTTGGGTATCAGCAGCTTGCCAAATCTGAAGAAATATTTTTGGCTTCATATTTTCCACCAGCCTCACGGGCAGAGTTGATGCTATCGTGTACATAAGCCTCCTTCCAAGAAATAACGTTTTTCAATGGTTTGTATCCGTGAGACTCCCACACTGTCCCCGGTCCTCTCCCATTTGATAGAGTCTCTGCCCATCCCTGGAACAGCCTGCATGCCGGGCAGACTGGGGAGACATCCACAGAGAGACAGGGAGAGTGAGCCGGCAAATGTCAACCTCTCCCCACCTGTTTTGTGGGCTGGCATCTAGTGGTAGCCTGTGTCCTTGATAGGGGCGGGCCAGGGACCATCTACATGTCCCCGTTTGGACCAGAGGGCCCCTCACTTGCTGGTAGCAGGGATGCTGCTAAGAGCTCTAAATGCCATGCCTCCTTCTATATAGTGAACATGGGGAAGGAAAAAAAAAAGACCTGCCTGGCAGAACATTACACTCTCAACAGGAGGCTGCAAAATACCTTAAGATAAAGACCATTCAAGATGGTGGAGACTGATTAAGGTCTTACCCAGTGATCTAGGGAAGAAAGAGGAGAGCCAAGGCAGGGCTGACTGTCTACAGCCGACTTTGGCCCCCACTTGGCGCTTGTAAACGCCTCACGGTCCCTTTAGGTGAGACCTGAACCCTACGAACCCCTCCCCCTGCCCCGAGGGGAGCGTCTGCGCTTGGTATATCTGGGGCTCTGACCCAGCGTGTCTTAATTTCTGTGTTGAGTGTCTATCACCAGGCCCGGCAGGCAGGAGCTGTGCGGGACATGGCTGCCGAATGAATGAATGAATGAATGGAGTGAGTGAATTGGCGCTTAAGAACAAGCCTGAAGTATAGGCTACCGGCAGCTTAAACAGTTAGTACAGGAAAGACACACGTGTTCAAGCGCCATCCTCCAAGACCTTCCTGGTTCACTCATCCCTCGTGTTCACCCCAAGGGGATGAGACAGGACCTGGGAGGAGCCTGCAGGAGACCTTCTGTCTGACCCTTTTTGCAGGTTGAGGGGTCTGAACTGCAAGGCTGATGGGGGCGATGGCAGGTAGGAGACAGACAGTCCATACAAATGACCAGGCTGCCATGCCGGCAGAGGGCCTGAGGCCCAGACACAAGTCCATCCTCCCTTCAGGGATCTGAATAGTTCTTCCACCGGGAGTCCGAACTTGCTCTAGGCAGGCAGGATGGGCCATGGACACCGCTCCCTAGTGTGGCCAAGCGGACAGATCACACCCTGCGATCACACCCCACGCACCTGACGGAGTCCTGCCGGAATCCCACCACCCCACGGCGCATGCGCGCGCGCACACCGCGCGACTTCAAAGCGCAGGCCCCGAGTCCACGCTGTGCCTTTTCCCGTCCTTCTCTGGCCACAGTCCTTCTTTGCCGAGAGATTCTTCGCCCTGTTTGACTCCGATGGAAGTGGCACCATCACGCTCCAGGAGCTGCTGGAGGCGCTGACCCTGCTCATCCACGGCAACCCCATGGACAAACTCAAATTCCTCTTCCAGGTGTACGACGTTGACGGTAAGGGCTCTTGGGGGGCGGGGGTGGCCTCAGTGGGAGGGGACAAAAGGAATCGACCCATCTCAGCGTCTCTGGGGCAGAACAGGATTGTTTTCTCCAGGCCAAGCTGATGGCTGTCTCCCTTGGCGTGACCCCGACCCGTCTCTCTGTCTGATCTCTGCCTCCCTTTTGTGGAAGGTGGCGAGAAGGGGCCATTCTAGCCCAGGAGACCAATGCCTTTGATTCAACTCACCAGAATCCAGAACTTTCTTTTGTTCTTTTCTATGTTTGAAAAAAGAAATTGCTTTATTGCTTTTTCCATATTATAATAAGAACGTTAAGTCCACCGTGAACATTTTAGATGATACAGAATGGTTTTAAGAAGAAAGCAAAAATCACCTGTAACATTTTTCTCTACTGCTTTCTAATTGATCTCTGTCACACACACACACACACACACACACACACACACACACACACACACACATTTTTTAAATTAAAAAATGGGATTATACTATGCATACTGCCTTTTCTTACTAAACAATATAAACACTTGTTTATGCAAGACTGTATTGCTTTGTAACATCATTTTTACTGTAGCAGAATATATATAACATTAAATCTACCACTTTCACCATTTTAAAAATGTTTTTATTTATTTTTGAGAGAGAGACAGAGTGCAAGGGGGGAGGGGCAGAGAGAGAGAGAGACACAGAATCCAAAGCAGGCCCCAGGCTCCGAGCTGTCAGCACAGAACCCAAACGCGGGGCTCGAACCCACGATCTGTGATATCATGACCTGAGCCCAAGTCTGACGCTTAACTGACTGAGCCACCCAGGCGCCCCCACTTTCACCATTTTTTAAATGTCAGGTCCACAGCATTAAGTGCATTCACCTTGTTGAACGATCATTACCACCACCCATCTTCACAACTTTTTCATCATCCCAAACTCTATACCCATTAAACCCTCACGAGCTTCTATTCCTCCCTCCCCAGCTCCTGGCAAACCACTTTTACTTTCTGTCTGTAAGAACTTGACTATTCTAGGGTATTTCATATGAGTGGAATCATAGAATACTTGTCCTTCCGTGACTGGCTCATGTCACTAGGCATAATGTCTTCAAGGTTCACCCATGTTGTACTATGTGACAGGACTTAATTCTTTTTTAAGGCTGGACAATATTTCATTGTATGGATAGACCATGTTTTGTTTATACATCCATCAGCGGACCCTTGGGTTTCTTCCACCTCTCGACTGTTGTGAGTGATGCTCTTATGAATACAGGTATAGGTCTTCCAGACCCTGCTTTCCATCCTTTTGGGCGTAGACCCAGAAGTAGAATTGCTGGATGAGATGGTAGTTCTATTTTTAGTCTTTTGAGGAACGCCGTAGTCTTCCACAGAGGTTGTAACGCATGACATTCCCACCAGCCATGCACGAGGGTTCCAGTTTGTTCACATCTTGCCCACACTCGTTACTTTCTGTTGTTGTTGTTGTTGTTGTTGTTGTTTTTCTAATTGTAGCCACCCTGGCTACTAAGTGGTAACTTAGTGTGGCTACAGCATTACTTCCTGTGGCCACATCATATTCCACTGTATGTATATATTGATCCTGGGTCCCATGCAGCAGAGTCTAGGAGTTAAGATCTCTGACTCGGAGGTCAGGCTGCCTAAGTTCAAAACCAGCTCCATCACTTATTAATAATCATGGTGGGGGCGCCTGGGTGGCTCATTCGGTTAAGCATTCGACCTAGGCCCAGGTCATGATCTCACGGTTCGTGGGTTCAGACGCCACAACAGGTTCTCTACTGTCGGCACGGAGCCTGCTTCAAGTCCTCTGTCCCCCTCTCTCTGCCCCTCCCCTGCTCGCGCTGATCTCTCTCTCTCAAACATAAATAAACATTAAAAAAATAATTATTATTATGGTGAGCCTTGGGCAAGATACTTAACTTCTTTGTGCTTCAGGTTTTTTTTTTACCTATCACATGAGAATAATGGTTATAATAACAGTATATACTCATGAGGTTGATAGGATTAAATTAGTTAACTTGTGTAAACTCAGAACAGTGCCCAGCACAGGATACACCCTTTATAGGTGTCAGCCATTACGTGTTACTGTTTACTCAAACTCCATTACCAAAATGGACAATTTGTCTCCCCCTTCCCGCCACTTTTTTAAAAAATATTTATTTATTTATTTTTGAGAGAGAGAGAGAGAGAGAGAGAGAGAGAGAGAACACCAGCAGGGAAGGGGCAGAGAGAGAGGGGAAGAGAGAGAATCCCAAGCAGGCTCCATGCTGTCAGCGCAGAGATAGATGTGGGACACAACCTTAAACTGTGAGATCATGACCTGAGCCAAAATCAAGCATCAGATGCTCAACCGATTGAGCCGCTCCCATGAACATCCTGCTTTTAAATCTTTGGCAACTCTGAGGCACCTGCTTGGGATTCTCTCTCTCTCTCTCTCTCTCTCTCTCTCTCTCTTTTTCTCTCTCTCTGCCCCTCCCCTGCTTGTCTTCTCTGTCTCTCTCGAAAATAAATAAATAAACTTGAAAAAAAATATATACTTCAACCTTTGGCAACTCCGTGGGAGCAAGCATCTCTGAAGGCCTGGAATCATCAGAGGAAGGGATACTGCAGTGAGAAAGAGGCACCCAGTGAGACTGGGATGGTTGGGGAGGCCAGACTGTGCGGGCCTCGGTGGCCAAGGTTTGGAGTCTCCGTACAATTAGCAACGGGGAGTCATTGAAGAGTGTTGAGCAGGGAAGTCACTGGGCTGGATTTGCATCCTGAAAAGCTCAACCTAGGTGCAGGCCTGCTGCTGGGCAGGGCCCTCTGGCCTATGGGGTTTCTCTAGCTCCCCGCTGCACCTGACTAAATCTAGCCAGACCTCATTCCTGGAACCCATTCCCCAAATCGACCCCCTTCCCCTAGTATGTGGGTAGTTGGCCATACCCACTTCCTGAACATCTTCCTCAGACCCCACCCAGTCTCCATGGGACAGTCCTCACTGACTGCATTCTGAGCATCAAGCTTTGCTCGCTCCTGAGGTTTACCGATGACCTCAGATGGAGAAGTCGGTTTGTGACGGGAGGAGTGGCACACTCACGTTCTCCTAGCAGGCAGTGGCGGGGAGGAAGGCAGGGCAGGGCAGGTGGAAGGAGATTTGCAGTTTTATGGCAGGAACTAGAGGGCATTCCCTTCTGGTGACTTCTGCTTTCTCTGAGATCCAGTGAGGGACTGGATGGCCATGGAGGTGAGAAGTGGTCCTTGCAGACAGCAGGAGAGTGACTACACTAGAGAAGCAGGAGAGGGTTGCAGGGCAAGTTGAAGGCCTTGCTCTGGCTGGGGATAAAGCTTCCTGCCCTCTTGGGTGCTTTTCTTCGGGAGTGTCCTATTAGCTGCCCTGGTGCAGGAAAGGAGAGAGCAGGTGGCTAGATTCCCTCAGAGATGGGATATTTTTAGGTCATTGGAATAGAAGGACAGCGGGACAAGGAAGAAGAACGTGTGTCTGAGAATAATTATGAAGGAGGACCCTAGATTTGAAATTAGCCAAGGAGAGAATAAAGTTGGATGGATGACAGGGTGTGAAGGGGACAGGGGAGGGACTGGAGCTCCAGATGTGGTTAGAAACCTGTTGCATGGTGGCTCTTGACTAGGAAAGCCAAGGACAGGAGTGTGACTGGAGAGGGGTACTTTAGACTCTGCCCTGGCATGTGATTTGAGACTTTGGCTTTGGGTCTTCCTGACGATCACAATACCAGTAAAGACTTTCCATTTATATGCAACTACCTTTTTCCAGATACTGCAGTGCTATATAATGATCTCTCATCCTTGAACCAGTTCTGAAAGGGAGGAATTATGATCCCCATTTTATAGATGAGCAAAGTAAGTTTCACTACTCAGAAGGACTTACAGCCCACCAGCAGTTAGTAAAGGGCAGAAATCCAAAGCTACCTCAAGTATGTCTACATCCCAAGAGGCCAAGAACTCATTAATCATAGGCCCCGCTGCTCAGGAAGAATGGAAATACACACAGAAAAAAATATGCCTCTAATTCTCATCGCGGCGGAGAGATTTGGCTTCTTTTTCCCATCACACTCTCAGTCACCCATATTCATGTAAAGTCATGTGGCTGGACTTGAGTGCCCAGCTGTGGCCTCTCAGGACAACATGGAAGAGGAAGGTCTGCTTCAAGTGAGAGAGCAACAGGACAATTTGCTTCCGGATAATTAATACTCAAAGCAGAGTAATCCTTACAAATTAAGCAAGCAAGTGCATCTTCTGTGCAGATGGTCTTGGAAGCTCAGTACTTAGGAGGCTGCAGATTCTCGAGAAAGACATGCACTGAGGCTAAGAGGAGTTTATTTGTCCTGAACTGGGCAGTAGGGAGCCATAGAAGGTTTCTGAGAGGAGGGTGATACTGTGTATTTTTTGATTGCCTGGTCTATACCCCGAAAGGGAGTTGGTTCGCAGAAAACTGGAGGTGCACGATTAGGGAACGTTCGCCACTCGATGCAATGGCTGTGTAGGGGAAGGGGAGTCTGCGGGTACAGAGTGGGGTCCCGGGCAGGCCCCCACTCGTCTTCATCCCCACTTGGGACAGGCAGCGGCTCCATCGACGCGGATGAGCTGCGCACCGTGCTGCAATCGTGCATGCGCGAGAGCGCCATCTCGCTGCCAGACGAGAAGCTGGACCAGCTGACGCTGGCGCTCTTCGAGTCGGCCGACAAGGACAACAACGGCGCCATCACCTTCGACGAGCTCCGGAACGAGCTGCAGCGCTTCCCCGGGGTCATGGAAAACCTGACCATCAGGTGTGGCCCTGTCTCCAGCGTGGGCACTGCCCGCGTAGGGGTTACCCTTCAGGTGCGCAGAGGGGCCCGAGGCCCCGGGGATCCCTCAGCTCCGCCCCCAGCCCGGCCAGCCCAGCTCAATCCTGCTCCAGCCCCGCCCTAGGCCCACCCCAGCCCCGCCCCAGGCCCACCCCAGCCCCGCCCCACCACGCCCTACCCTACCTAGGCCCGCCCCATCGGTGGCCCTCTCCAGCCCCGCCCCGCCCCGCCCTACCCTGCCTAGGCCCGCCCCACCGGTGGCCCGCTCTAGCCCCGCCCAGCCCCGCTCCAGCCCCTCCCTAGCCCCGCCCAGGCCTGTCCCACCGGTGACCCCCCACCCCCCACCCCCTTCAGCCCCGCCACGCCACGCCCTACCCTGCCTAGGCCCGCCCCACCGGTAGCCCGCTCTGGCCCCGCCCAGCCCCGCCCAACCCCACTCCAGCCGCTCCCTCCCTAGCCCCGCTCCGGCCCCGCCCCGCCACGCCCGACCCCGCCCAGACCCGTCCTATCGGTGACGCGCTCCAGCCCCGCCCAGGCCCAGCCCCACCACGCCCTACCCCGCCCAGGCCCGTCCCACCGGTGACCAGCTCCAGCCCCGCCCAGCCCCGCTCCACCCCAATCCAGCCCAACCTGCCTAGGCCCGTCCCACCCGTGGCCCGCTCCAGTCCTGCCCGCCCCCGCCCCCGCCCCACCCCAGGCCGGTCCTTCCCAGCCCAGTCCCAGCCCCACCATGCTCCAGTCCCACCTCGCCGCACCCTGCCCAGCCCCATCACTCCACACCCTGCCTAGTCCCAGCCCGCCCTACCCTCGCCCAACCCCGCCCAGCTGCATTCTGCCTAGCCCCTCCAAGTCCGGCCTTTGCCCCCTTTTTCATAGGGGACAAAGGTCTTGTACTGCGGGGCAGCTATGGTCTTGCCCCCGTTTTCTACAGTGTCTTTTCAGAATCAACCTCACAGTATTAAGCACCTACTGTGGGCTGGGCATTTATACAAATATACCAGTGCATTTTATAGCAACGCCCCCAAAGGAAGTTAGTTACCTCACCTGAAGTAACTTACCTGGGGTCACACAAATAATTAGCAAAGGCAGTCATTTATTCAACTTGATGGAGCAGGCACCGTTAATTTATATGTAATTGATACTAATAAACTAATGCATAAACTAGGGAAGTACTAAATTGGTAAGGGCTGCGGAGGAAATAAAATAGACTTGGTGTAACAACACACCAAGTTTGACTCCGAGCTCTGGAAAGTGCCGGTTTTGTAATTCATTCTTTTCGTGTATTAACTTACTTGTGGGTTATTCACCACAACACGTCTCAGATTCTTCCATCCTTTTCGATTGCCTCCCCCCCCCCCCCCCCAATTGGCAAGTAAGGGAGGTATTGAAAATAGCCATGGTGGATGCGGCATCGGACAGACGGGAGTTCCATCTCGGCTTCACCTAACTGTGTGACTGTGAGCAAGTCGCTTGACCTCTCTGTTTCCTGGTGTCAAGGGAAGCCGACCCACTTGCCACGAGGCTCCAGAGACTTGGTCGGTTACGAGGGTCGGGTGGTGGGTGGGGGAGGTCTCTAGGTTCCGACTTCGGTGGTGCCCGCCGCAGCCCGCCTGGCCGAGTCCCCCTGAGCCGAGCCCCTTTCCCACAGCGCCGCCCACTGGCTGACGCCCCCTGCCGCCCGGCCGCGCAGTCGCCGTCCTCGTCCTCTGACCTCCGCCTACTGGCACAACCACCGCAGCCACCTGCTCTGCCTGGCCGCCTACGCGGGCCTCCACGTGCTGCTCTTCTCCCTGGCGGCCTTCGCGCACCGGGCCCTGGGCGCCAGCGTCATGGTGGCCAAGGGCTGCGGCCAGTGCCTCAACTTTGACTGCAGCTTCATCGTGGTAACACTCCGCCGTCCCAGGGCAGGGAAGCGGGCGGGAGGACTGACGATGTAGGTTCCTCATAGACCGACAGGTGGACACCTGGGGTGCCTCAGGGCAGGATGGCACCTCAGACGTCAGCTGGGGCAATACGCGGTGGACATGAGGCCCAGAGAGGGGCAGTGACGTGTCCATAGTCACGCAGCACGTAAAACACAGCTGGCGTTTTTACTTTATTTAAAAAAAAATTTTTTTGTTTGTTCTCGAGAGGGAGAGAGAGCGAGCGTGAGCGGGGTAGGGGACAGAGAGAGATGGAGACGCAGAATCCGAAGCAGGCTCTAGGCTCTGAGCTGTCAGCACAGAGACTGACACGATAAGGGAGGGGGCGGGGGGGGGCAAACTCACAAACCGGCTGAGCCACCCAGGTGCCCGACACAGCTGGCATTTTTGTGCACTTGCTTACTCTGTACAGTCACCGGGCTAAGCACTTTCCGTTTGATGTTCACAATAGCCTTACGGTGGACCCTGGAGGAGGTGGGGCTGGCTCTTGTGCAGGGCTCCAAGCAGAGAGCACGCTGTAAGAGCCCTTGAATGCCAGGCTAATGAGTCAGAATATGATACTCTGGGCCAGGGAGTGAGGTCTCCAAGTGGTTTCGATTCTGCTCCTACAATTAAAACAAAAATCCCTTCCAATAACCCAATTCATGCTCATTTACTTGTAATTATGTGCATGCCCTATTACCATTAGCTATTAGACTTACAGCACACTATATGGCAAGAGTTATCCCTAATGATCAGGGATGTACAGCTTTAGTTCAAATACTCTTCTTGATAATATCAGCTTCTTATGTGGGTTTTTTTTTTTTTAATGTTTATTTTGAGAGAGAGAGTGTGAGCAGGGGAGGGGCAGAAAGAGAGGAAGAGAGAGAATCCCAGGCAGGCTCTATGCTGCCAGTGCAGAGCCCGACTCGGCACTTGAACCCAACTGAACAGTTGAGCTAATGACCTGAGCTGAAATCAAGAGTCGGATGCTCAACCGACTGAGCCACCCAGGTGCCCCGTGGGTTTTATTTTTATCCTCAGAACTGGCTATGTGTGGGAGTTGGAGACCCATGACTTATTTTCTTGGTCACTTGCTCTTGCATTATTAACATTGCTTTCAATCAGCACTTTCTCTGCAGGGAACCTTTTTAAGCTACTTGTCCTTTCTGTGAGAGGTACTTCAGCTTTGTTAGAATCAGACAATGTAATCTACAAGTCCACATATCTGGGCACACGTACACTGAAAGCAAATGAGCAAGGAGGGAGCCCTTGTCAAAAGCCCCTTGGAAAAGCCAGTCTTTCTCCTCCAGGACACCTTGAGAACTAGACATAACATGTGACGTCTGACGTAAAGACTAAATGAGGGCACCATGTCAACACAGATATTAAATATTACCAAAAAGCTTATGTCCTCCTCCTGTGTTTAGATCAAAGTAATACCAGCAATCATTCTGCAACATTTTCTGTTCCTGCCCCAACTCTGGAGACGCTGCTTTGGACACCCCAGCTGTGGACCTAGGGGGGCAGTGAAGGCTTGGGGACAGGGGAGATGGGGAAGCGGCCGGTGCAGGAAACACAGCTCAGAAAGAGGCTGGGAGTTGGCTGCCGGGGAAAAGAGAACGGGGCCGAGAGAGAGAGAGAGAGAGAGAGAGAGAGAGAGAGAGAGAGAGCGCCAGCTGAGGCTCTCCGCCACTTTCCCCGGCCAGGTGCTGATGCTCAGACGCTGCCTCACTTGGCTGCGGGCCACGTGGCTGGCTCAGGTCCTGCCGCTGGACCAGAACATCCAGTTCCACCAGCTCATGGGCTGGGTGGTGGTTGGGCTCTCCCTTGTGCACACCGTGGCCCACGTTGCGAACTTCGGTGAGTCGCCTGGGGGCCGGGAGCCCGGTGGGCCACCCACAAACCACTCATTATCAGCCCTGTGTGCCCTGCATGCCCGGTGGGTGGAGAAGGGGTCTCTGCCTGGGTGGGTGCCTGATGGGGAAGGGTGGGGACCCCAAGGGAAAGGTGGAGAGGGAACAGCTTGTCTTGTGCTTGTCTCCAGCGCTCCAGGCTCAGTCCGGGGCCAGCCCCTTCCGGTTTTGGGAACTGCTGCTCACCACGAGGCCAGGCATTGGCTGGGTCCGTGGCTCCGCCTCCCCGACCGGAGTGGCGTTGCTGCTGTTGCTGCTCCTTATGTTTGTCTGCTCCAGCTCCTGCATCCGAAGGAGCGGCCACTTTGAGGTGCCAGGCCCTTGCCCCTTTGCTCTCCCAGGCTGGCCTCCCAACTTCGTTGCGTGCCGTGTCCCCTCTCACTTACTCCAGAGCCCAGGAAGTGCCCAGGCTGCTCTGGATGTTATGTGCCCGCGACTTGGTTCTTCCCCTGGGCTGCAGTTCATGTCTGCAAAGCGAAAAATGTTTTGCTCTGGAAGATTCTGCCTGTTTGCTGGCGTGCCCCCTGCCCTAATGGGGTTAAGCTAGGAAGGGGAAGGGACACAGGCTCACTCAGCTTCCCCATCTATAAAATGGCCCTATAATTCTCTACCTATGAATTTGTGTTAGGAATTAAATGGGATACTATATGTGAAGCCGCTAAGTATACACCTGGCACGTCGATGCTCCAACGGAGGAGCGTTAGTTCTGCGCAGGAGGTCACAGATTTGGTTTGGAGCCCCAAACCAAACCACATCAGGTAGACAGCACCAGCAGCAGCAATCCTTTGAAGTTGGAATCCGCATCTTCGCTTGACCCGCAAGGAATCTGATGCTCAGACAAGTAATTTCCTAGCTCCCACAGCCAGTAGTAGAGCAGGCATTCCAGCTCGGTGCTCTGCTCTTTTCTTCTCCATGCTCAGGAAGTGGCTGTCTTCACGTCCCCCTGAGAAAGGGTCAATGTGATGGGGACCGTGATGCTCATGAGCCCTTTGGGGGCACTCCACTCTGCCCAGAACATCCCCAGGCAGAGGTTTCAGATGTTTGGTGTGAGCTCCAGGAACCCTTATACGATCCCTGGGCCAAGGGCCCAGAATAAATAAGCCCCAAAGCTTCCCAGCCCCAGCCCCTGTCCCCAGGAGAGCAGTACATGACCAAGGCTCTAAGGGCTTCCCTGTTCCACCCCCAGGACTTGAGCTCTGGAAGCTTACTGCCCCCTCCCTCCTCACCCTCGCAGGTGTTCTATTGGACTCATCTGTCCTACCTCCCCATGTGGATCCTGCTCATTGTGCACGGGCCCAGCTTCTGGAAGTGGCTTCTGGTCCCTGGCATCTTGTTCTTCCTGGAGAAGGCCATCGGGCTAGCAGTGTCCCGCATGGCAGCCCTGTACATCGTGGAAGTCAATCTCCTTCCCTCCAAGGTGTGAAGGGGGCCTGAGGTGCCTAGGGGCATTGCAGATGGTAGGGCGCAGCAGCTGGGTACCCTGCTAGACCCGCAAGGAAGCAGGGAATAGCGTAGCTATGGACCCTGCACAGCAGAGGAGACAAGCAAAGTGTGGGATCTGGTCTAGCCTTCAGGAGGGACATTTTAGGAAGCGGCATGACAGGTAGGCAGGATACCATGAAAGATCAGTCTTAAGAGCCTGCAAACTGCCAGGCCCTGTGGCAGGTCACAAAGACGGCTTGGGCACTGTCCTGCTTTGCCCTTTAGTTACAGTGCAGGGCTGTATGGGTGAGAGCAGAGTGTCAGGAGGTAGGAAACTATCTTTGAGAGGTCAGAGAAAGCTTCAGAACGCGGAAGGAGATGCCCCATCGGGGTTTTGAGAGATGAGCAGGAGTTTGTTGCGTAGACAAGATAAGGAAGGGTACTCCTGGGAGAAGGAACAGGCTGAGCAAAGGCACCGAGTTGTGGTAGGGGTGCTGTCCTTGGGGACTATGGGTAATTTAGCACAGCTACAGCCAAGGTGCCGGGGAGAGGGGTGGGCGGGGCCTGGTGGAACGCCTGATCAGGGGGAGGGGGGTGGGGGTAGTAAGCCAGTTTATTTTCCAGCTAGATTTCTGCAGTGGCTCTGTGGAAGACGGTCCAGTGAGGACCATTTGGGGGCTGTTGCACAATATGCAGACGAGAGCTCATGAGGGCCTTGACCCTAAACAGGGGCAGTGGCTGTGGGATGGGAAAGGGGTGGCATATCACAGAAAGACTCAAGAGGTAACCGGCTGCATTTGGGGGCGGGGAGAGGAAGGAGCCTAGGACATCTCCTGGGTGGCTGAGTGACCGGGCCATTTATGGAGAAAGGGAAGGCAGTTCTGGGTGGCTCAGCTCTGGACAGCCTCCGCCGTGATTAGCTGCGGATCTCATGGTTTCCTAGCTGGTGGCCTTGAGCAAACTCCTTAACCATTCTGAGCCTTAGCGTCTCATCTATAAAGCGGAGAAAGAATGGCATCCGTCTCAGAGAACTGCCGTGAGGACCAGAGATGACACTTTTAAGTGCCTCGCGCAGGTCTGGCACGCTGTGGGTGCCCAATAAACAGAAGCTGTTGTCCAGGGGGATATTGTTCTCCTGGGGGAGATGCCCATTAGTGGTTGGATGCCAGCCAAATACTACAGCAGTTGCAAGAAACGGGCTACAGCAGTCAGGGGGCTTCACCGAGAAAGGCCACTGCCAGCAGTGTTCACCCCATAAGAAGTGGGATCAAACCAGGATCAAACCCTACTGTCCCTTTCTCTGATCATCACCTACCCCCTGGCTGGCAGAGGTGCCGCAGGCCAAGCCCCACTCACAGGCCTGAGGGTCTCACGTCCAGGGCTGGCCTGGTGTGTGACGGAGGAGGATGACCCGGCCTCTGCCCTCTCGCCCGGGGGCCCCTGGGCCTGCACGGATGACCCCGATCTTCCTCTCTTCCCAGGTCACTCATCTGCTCATCAAGCGGCCCCCTCTGTTCCACTATAGGCCGGGCGACTACCTGTATCTGAACGTCCCCACCATTGCGCGTTACGAGTGGCACCCGTTCACCATCAGCAGCGCGCCAGAGCAGAAAGGTACGCCAGCCCCGCTGCTCGCTCGGCAGGCATTTACCGAGTTCTGCCTGGTGCCAGGCGCGGGCTGGGAACTGGGAACCCGGACGTGAGCAAGGCCAGGGCCACAAAGTCGACCTCCAAAAGCTCCAGGAAGCTTACTAGACAGAGAAGGAGATGAGGGAGGAGACAGAGCAAAAGACGTGAGGAACAGCATGGAAAGCTGGGAACACAGGGCAATTTAATGTAGTTGGCGCTACATCGGGGGTGGGGCGGGGAGGGAAGAAGGGAAGGACAGGGCGGGGAGGCAGGAGAGAGGGTCAGAGAAGAGGTGAAAGGCAGACAAGGTGGCTGGCAAAGCTGGCTAGAGCCCGGGTGGGGCCGAGGGGGACTCTGAATGGGGACGGTTGGTGCCAGCACTTGGGAGCCCGCAGGGGTCTGAGGCAGAGGAGGAGTGAACTCAGAGGAGCCAGGGAGTTCTCAAGGGCACTGCGGCGGGAAGCCAGGCTTCCCCCATCTCTGTGGAGCCCCAAGGCAGCAGAATCCCTCCAATCCTTCTTCCCCATCCCTGGACCACTCCCATCTCTCTCTGGGTCACCAGCACACCCGTGGAACTGCTCAGCTGACCCTCCCTTCACCCAGTGGACCTCTGGCCTCCACCCATGTACGTGCCATCCTTCTGGTCCTGGACTGTTGTTGAGCCGGCACCCAGACCTGTGCCCTCTTCCTAGGCCAGAGATCGGCCTTTCCACCTTAAGTGGTAATTCTGGCAGCGAATGCCTTGCCTGACCCTTGCTCGGCTTCATGAGGAATGAAGGGTCCTGGCTGCCTGTGTCCTCTGACCCATCCCTATTAAAAACTTTAGTTCCATTTAGGATGCCTCCCAGCGCCGGCCCAGCAGGACCCGTGGCCCAGCCCCCACAGTTCAGACCCAAGGCCAGGGTTCCTCATGCGAGGCTACGTACCACCTGCCCCGGAGTCACCTGAGTGGTGGCTTGGATGTACAATGGGGCAAAGGTGGGGGGCGGAGGCAGGAGGGGGAAGGTTCTTTTCTTCCTATTTTTCTTTCCTGTTCTGTTTTTCCAAAAGAGATCTGCTCTCAGAAAATTCAAACCGTATAGGAATATGCACAGAAGAAAATTAAAATCCCTCAAACAATGCCATCCAGAGAAAGCCCTTGTCAGTCTTCTGGTGAACAGTCTTCCAGATCTGTCTTTATATACCCACGTGGTTCTATAGATGTGGAGATGGTTTTGCCTACACGGGGTCACATTCTTCACACTGTTTTGCAGCCCGCCTTTTCTCTGTGAGCAGTATGTCATAAAAGTCTTTGCATGTCAGTTCTTTAAAAAAAAAAAAAAAAAAACTTTCCAAGGGGCGCCTGGGTGGGCCAATCGGTTGAGTGTCTGGTTTCAGCTCAGGTCATGATCTCACGGTCCGTGAGTTCAAGCCCTGCCTCGGGCTCAGAGCCTGGAGCCTGCTTCGGATTCTGTGTCTCCCTCTCTTTCTACCCCTCCCTGGCTCGTGCTCTGTTTCTCTGTCTCTCAAAAATGAATAAACGTTAAAAAAATTTTCTAATA
Organism: Felis catus; assembly: GCF_018350175.1. Taxonomy (NCBI): domain Eukaryota; kingdom Metazoa; phylum Chordata; class Mammalia; order Carnivora; family Felidae; genus Felis; species Felis catus. Next base: position 36,414,841 of record NC_058373.1, on the reverse strand, counting down.
AATAAATAACCATTTTTAAAAATACAAAAAAAATAAATAAGAACTTCCCTTTGCATGGCTGCATAGTACTCCAGTATAGTGATACCAGTATGATTAAAATGACTACATACATTAGATGGATGTGCCATTGACTTGGCCGATTCTCGAATGGGGTTTCTTCAGGGCGTTTGCTTGGGACCTGCCTGTCTCTCAGGCCCTGAGCCTCCTGTGGTGGGCTGAGTGAGTCCGTATGAGGGCTGGCACATACTCCGAGTTGGTTTACGGAGCTGGCTCACAGAAATCAGGAGTGGATTCAGGTCGCCAGTAGTAACTGATTGCATTCTCCCAGCGTTTAGGGAGGACCCCCCCCCCCACATGCACTCACTGTGTGGGGCGCCTCAGAGTGTGTTGTGTAAACAAGGCACAGCACAGCCCCCCTGGCACTTGTAGGGTCAAGGGAGAGGAAGCCTCGGAGAATTAACTGAACCTTAGCATCTTCTTCGATTGTGAATGCCCACAGCCAGCCACAGAAGCATTAACAATACCTGTGACTCTTTCAAAATAAAAATCACAAGGTTCTTTGAGATCGCACTGTCATGGTTGCCGGCACCTCGGGATATCCTTTATGCTCATCAATGACTTCGGGTTTCCATGGCCACGCAATTCTGGCGGGACCTCATAGTCCTGTGTTGGCAAAGAAGCAGACGCATTCTTCAATCACACATTTGGGGGGGGGTGCTTGTTTTTTGGTTTTTTGGTTTTTTTTGCAAACAAATACATGCTGTTTCATTTGTGATTTCCATGCGTGTGACTTTGTGTCTTTAAAAAACCTTGCTCTGAGAAGGAGTCTCTCCGTTGTATTCACAGGACTGCCAAGAGAGTCCATGGTTTAAAATGTTTTTTTAAGTTTATTTCTTTATTTGGAGAGAGACAGAGAAAGTGCAAGCAAGAGGGAGAGGGAGAGAGAGAGAGAATCCCAAGCAGTCTCTGCAGGGTCAGCACAGAGCCTGATGTGGGGCTCAAACTCATCAACAGTGAGATCATGACCTGAGCTGAAATCAAATCGGACGCTTAACCCACTGAGCCACCCAGGCGCCCCCATGGTTTAAAGAAATTGTTTAAAGGGTAAGAATGCCTGAGCAGGAGATCTCTCGGGGGGGGCTCCTTGTTCAAATGTTGTGGATTCTCTCTGGTACCCTTCAGCAGAGGGGTGGCCACCCACACCACCTTTCTGCCGGTCACCCCTCAGCAGAGAAGCTACATCCCAGGTACTGGGCACAATGAAAGCCATTGTTCGTGCCACAGGCTGAACACCTACTGTGTGCAGAGCCGTTGACAAGCACCTGGTTGAATGTGGGAGGGAGTGGTCACCACCTTGGTGAGACCCTGGCCTGATCAAGGAGGCAGGAGCTTCTAGCCTGCTCAGGGCCGCTCTGACCCTGGTCTTGGCAAAGCAGACGGCTTAAGTTGACTTCATGGAGGAAGACTACAATATCTGCACCAGAAAGATGAGATTTCCAAGTCCCAGGGCTGGGACTGCTAGTTTGGGCCCGCGGAAGGACATTCAGTCTGGAGCTTGAGCAGTAGATGCCCAGCCCCAGTCCCTCAGGTGAGACGGGCCTGCTCCCTGCTGGAGGCCGGCGCTGACCCCCTCTCCCCCTGCCCTGTCTCTTGCTCAGACACCATCTGGCTACACGTCCGGTCCCAAGGGCAGTGGACAAACAGGCTGTATGAGTCCTTCAAGACATCAGACCCTGTGGACTCCAAACGGCTGTCAAGGAGTTTGAGGATGAGAAGGAGCCAGAGGAAGCCCCAGGTAGGTTGCTTCAGGGGAGGAAGGGCCCACTGTGGAGTCAAACCCAGTGGGGACTGAGTTGCTGATGTGCTCAATGGTGAACATCAATCATTGAGCAACGGCTGTATACACTGGCTGGACGACAGCACAGGGGGCGAGGCAACTGTGGACAGTGTGATCCAACAGCCCACCCGCCCCAGGACCTCCCGAGTCCCAAGTCCTCCGTTAGAAGCCAGGTGGACAATGGAAAGAGAGGGGAGATTGAGATCGGAAAACCCCGCCTCCACGTCCCTGCTCCAGCACCTTGCGTGTACGGCCTTGTATGTCCCTTCGCTTACTCGAACTTTAGCTTAGTCATCAATGGACTAACTGCAGGTGGTTCCCGTCCTTGGCCTCCCCTTCTCACGTGATGCTTTTTAAGGGCCAATGATGGAATGAATGCAGGGAAAGCCCTGAGCTAACGGGACAGCACGGTCCACGTGGACCATTCACCATCAGCGTCAGCAGCATCAGCGGCAGCACTGTTATCTTTTGAGCCCCGATGAACCCACGAAGCCGACAAGTTGCCAGTGTCTGGAACGAATACTGACTCGGGGAGGTTTTGGAGGAGGGCAGCGAGACGACAGTGAGAACGGACAAAGGAGGCTAAGGCGCCCGAACCCACACCTAGTAGGCTGTACGGCTCAGCTGGGAGACATGTTAATGTGGGGAAGCCCCTGCTGAAGGTCAAAGGAAAAGCAGCCCCGGGCCTGGCTCAGCCCTGTCGTGCCCCTGTGGAATTTAAACTCCGAGGGGAGAAAAACCAGGCGGAATCCTGCCAGGCCAGATCACGAAGCCCTCTAGAAAGATGCCCAGAGCAAAGCTTTGGGAGACGAAGGGGTCAGTAGAAACAAGCAGAACGTTCTCTGTTCTTAGTCAGGGGAACCTTTCTGAAGGAGGAAGCTGGCTTTGAAAACCGGGAGAGTCATGCACACCAGGAATCTGTGGGTAGATACGTTAAAGACTGTGTTTCTTTAGGACCTTAAGGTACCACCGCCATAGAATCGATTGGCATAATCTTTCTGGCAGGCAGTCTGGCCACATGCGTCAACATTTTAAATATGTGTACCCACAGGCCCAGCCATTCCATTTTTAGGGATTTGTCCTAAAAAGCTAATTGGGTAGCTGCACAGGAAGTACATTAATCACCTTGTTCCTTCATTCATTTAGCAAATATTTACTGAGCACAGCACCTCCTGTTTTCCAAGTACTATTCTAGATGCTGGAGATAAATCCGTAAGCAACAGTGATGCAGTGCCTGCTTCCCTTCCAGAGGGAGAGGTAGACAATAAACAAACAAAATACAGACATCATGTGTCAGGTGATAATACGTGCCATGAAGAAAAATAAATCAGGGTAAAGGGATAGAGATGGGAAAGATGTTATCTTCCATGTGGTGGTTGTTAATTAACACTAATGAGAAAATGGGGATAATCAAAATTGTCCAACACTAGGGATGTAGCTAAATAAATTACTGATCACCCTTATCACGGAATAGGAAGTTCCTTAAAAAAGATTATGTAAATGTACGTGCATTAGCACGGAAAGCTAGTCAAGATGGAGTGAGTGGAAAAGGCAGGTTACAAAGCAATATGTTTCATTTATGTAAAAGAGAGAGAGAGAGAGTAAAAGTCTGGAAGGACATAGAGAAAAGTGTTTAGAGAAGTGATTCCACTTTATTCAGGGTACTTTTTCACCTTATTCTTTATAATTCTGTAACATGTGAATCTTGAAAAACTAACATGTATTGACTTCATGATTTAAAATTTTTTAAATGTTTATTTATTTTGAGAGAGAGAGAGAGAGAGAGAGAAAGAGCTTGAGCAGGGGAGGGGCAGAGAGAGAGGGCAAGAGAATCCCAAGCAGCCTCCACACTGTCAGCACAGAGCCTGACGTGGGGCTCGAACTCACGAACCCACAAGATCATGATCTGAGCCGAAATCAAGAGTTGGATGCTCAACCACCTGAGCCACCCAGGCACCCTAGTTTCATGATTTAAATAATAAAGCCATTTCCACTTCGAAACCAAACAGAGTTTTCAGTGCCAGCCCGTCCAGTCCGGAGCCGCGGTGCAGGGAGCTGTGGCCTCCAGCAAGGATGTCATCGTGGAGCTGACATCCTACAGGCCCAGGGGGACTCCACAGCATGGGGACCCAGGCCCGGTGCCCACAGGGACAGAGGAATCGGCTCAGGCACAGCGGAGAACCACGTCTGAGTGGGGTCTGGTAAGGCTCAGGAAGCTGGGGCTGGAGGCGGGAGAGCCGGCCTTTGTGTCCCCAGGGGTGGTGGATCCATGGGACTCAGGAGAGAGGTCCTTAAGGGCAGCCACACGCACGAAGCCGTGCATATTATGTGGTGCTCCTGCAGCCAGGCATGTGCACACTGCCTTCCTAACTTCTGCCGTGTTCGCTCCTCACTGGGAATATTTCCTACCTGGTCTCTCTCCTCACACCCCAACATGACTTTAAACTTACTTGTATTTAAAAGAAAAATTTTTTTTAATGTTTATTTAGTTTTGAGGGAGAGAGAGACTTAGTGTGATCAGGGGAGGGGCAGAGAGAGGGAGACACAGAATCCGAAGCAGGCTCCAGGCTCCGAGCTGTCAGCACAGAGCCCGATGCGGGGCTCGCGCCCACAAGTGGCGAGATCATGACCTGAGCTGAAGTAGGACGCTTAACCGACTGAGCCACCCAGGTGTCCCTATAAACTTACTTGCATTTAAAAGGACGCTGTAGATTGCTATCTTGAATGGTAAACTAGTATCGTGTGCCATAATCAGAAGGTAACTCTCAAAGTAAAATCAAGGAGCGCCTGGGTGGCTCAGTCGGTGGAGCGTCCGACTTCATCTCAGGTATGATCTCACAGTTCGTGGGTTTGAGCCCCGCGGCGGCCTCTGCGCTGACCGCTCAGAGCCTGGAGCCCGCTTCGGATTCTGTGTCTCCCTCTCTCTGCCCCTTCCCCACTCACACTCCGTGTCTCTCTCAAAAAAACAAAAGCATTAAGGAAAAAAAAAATTTAGGAAAAAAAAAGTAAAATCAATCAAAGCCAATCTTAATCAATTCTGGCCAGATGTTCCTGCCTGCTGACGCTCTGAGCCTGAAGCCACACTCTGCTGCTCCTTCTCCTCTCTGTCTCTCTCTCTCTCTCTCATGCTCTTTCTCTTTCTTGCTTTAGTACAAGAAAAAGAACGAGGTGGGCTTGGTAAGCGTAGCACGTTAAGATTACTAAGCGCGATGTGGGCTTTCTCCTTGCAACTGGAAGGTTTAAAGACCACGGAAAGGAGGGTAGCTCTCGTCCAGGGTACCTCCGACACAAGTAGTTCAAGTCTGACACCGTGGGGGACACAGCATTCAGTGGCCCCCGGACAAAGAAGCAGCATGCTGTAGTGTGACGGGCACTGGACGGTCAGCAGGAGACCCAGGCTCTCCCCTGAGCTTGTTCCCACTCTTAGACTGGGCTCCTTTTCTGTCAAGTGAGGGATTGCTCTGGGTAATTGTGAAGGTCACTCCTAACTCTGCCCTCCAGCAGCAGACAGGGAACGATCACAGGCCCCTATAGCCTGTTTGGGGGTGGGGGGGGTGGGGGGGTTCTACTTCCTTCACCTTGTGGGAGGAAGTGCGCTGACCTCCCAGATCCGGTCTGTCACGTGCTCAGGCCTGGAGGAATCAGGCAGAGCAGACAGAAGAGGCCTCCTCCCTGCCCCCAGTGGCTCCCATCCGCAAGCCCAGGACAGGGTCCCAAGGGCAGAGTGGAGCCATGAGCCAGGCCAGCCACTGGCTTTTCTGCCTGGCGAAGCCGGGCAGAACTTCAAGAAGGAGCAGCTACTTTAGATGAGCTGGACTCCGGAAGATGCATAGGAATTTGCCAGCTGGGGAAGAGGAAAGGGTGTTGCTCTCAGCGGAGGGAAAAGAATGGTCAAGGCCAGGGGGTGTGTTTGGAGACGTGAAAGGTACAGTAGTGGCTGGAGATAGGCGGAGGGAGTGGTCTCCAGTCACCCACTGGAGCTGATTTGTATTGGATCACAAGAGCCAACTGTTAGATTTTCAGGAGCTTTGAGAGCCGGTTCTTAGACACAGTCATTATGGTGGCCGCCGTGATGGCAGTGTTTCTACCAGAAATCTCCAGACGCTACCAGTCAGGAGCGTGTTGCTGTTTTCTTTTCCTGAAGAGCCGGGTTACCGGCACACTCCATGCTCCCTGCCATGCTTGGGGCAGAAAAAGCAATTCCCCTTTTGTGAAGGTGCCCAGACTGGCAGAGGCCAGGATGCCTCTGAGAATTGCCTGACCCCTCCACTCCCAGAGACCCACAACTCTCTGCTCATCACAGGTCTCCGAGATGTCCTCTGAGAACCATCTGTTTTGCAACATCAAGGTAGGAGGCTCCAGCAGGTGGACATGACCAAGAATCCCTGCCGCAACCAGAGAATATGAAGCCTCTGCCTGCAGGGAGGGCTTGCCGTGGCCCCGGGTACCCCAGTCCCTCAAGTCCCCAGGGCCTGACTTCCCGGTATCCAGAGAAGGGGATCGAACCCGTCCCCTTGCAGGTGCACACAGGGATGCTGGCTGGGTCCCACTCTCACCAGTTCTGCCTTCTAATATTCCAGGGCTCTCCCAGATTTGGGCTCCAGGCAGTGCAGTGGGAGCCACTTAGATCTGGGCTCCAGCCCGGGAGGTGACTGCCTGCATGTAAAAGGGAGATGCTGAAGCCTTGGGGTTCAGCTCTCCCCCATGCCTCCAGCCCTCCCCTCGAATGCCCTCCTGTTTGTTCACAGTGCTATATCGACGGCCCTTACGGAACCCCCACCCGCAGGATCTTTGCCTCTGAGCATGCGGTGCTCATCGGAGCAGGCATCGGCATCACCCCCTTCGCTTCCATCCTGCAGAGCATCATGTACAGGTGGGCGGGTGGGCTGCATCCCGGGACAGAGCCCAGAGACACTCTCCTCTCTCCTCTCTTCCCTCCCCCTTGCGCTTCCCTCCTCTCCTCTCACCCTTTTTTCTCTTTCCTCCCCTGCTCCCCCTCCCTCTCTCTTTTGGCTCTCATCCCTCCGCTTCCTCACAGGCTGGGCCCTGCCACCCCACCCTTTTCCCCTGCCCCCTGCACTGTTCTTTGGGGTCCTGAGAAGTCTTATACTCACCCCAAATTCAAAATCCCTCATCACCTCCCCCCAGGCACCAGAAGAGGAAGCACATCTGCCCCAGCTGCCAGCACTCCTGGATGGACGACGTCCAGGATGAGGACATGAAGCTCCACAAGGTGAGCGCCACCTCCTCCAGGCAGGCCTCTGGGCCCTGTGTCCCGGAAACCTCCCCGAACCACAGTGGGCTCTCTGCTGCAGATGAGGGGAAGGGACAGATGGCTCTCTCCCCTGCTTGGATCCACTGGTCCCTATGGTGCCTCCCGAGCGTCCAGGCCTTCCCCTGTCACTTCTGAGAGGCATTGCGGGCCCTGAAGATGGAATCCCACTAAAGACCTGGGAGCCCGAAAGTCAGGCACCTGGGATCCAGTTACAGCCATGATGTGTTTACCATTGCCTGGTGGTGGTGGTTTTAAAAATGAAAACGTTTGCCTTTTGAAAATTCATTATTTTCTATAGACCACTGAAAAGAGTTTCTAAAAAATAATTAACTAATGTTCTGTTGGCTTCTTCCTAAGCTTCCTATTTCAGAACCCTGCTTGCTATAAACAAATAGATCATTACAGAAAACCCCGAGCCGGCAGTCAGGAACCTGGGTCCTGATCCCACGCTGCCCTGTGACCTGGGCAAGGTTCCTACCTCTGCAAGCCTCAGTTTCCCCCTCCATTAAATGGGGGTGATAATGTGTGCCCTGCTGACTCCCAGGTGGTCATCCCGCGGTGGGGACCACAGGTGTGAGCGTGCTGTGAGCAAGGCAGCACCAGCTCTGAGCAGAAGGGCCCCTCCCCCTAGGTGGACTTCATCTGGATCAATCGAGACCAGCGGTCTTTCGAGTGGTTTGTGAGCCTGCTGACCAAACTGGAGCTGGACCAGTCCGAGGAGACACGAGAGGGTAGGAGAAGGAGGGGGCTGAGGAGCATGGCAGCAGGGTGGCGGTTCAGGCTCAGGGTCTTTTTAAGAGGGTGTTAGATTATTCCATTTCTATGCAAAATGTGGGAGAAAGAGGATGACTTCCCCCCCGCCCCGACTAAAATGTAACATTTGTGAAACCAAAAAAAGAGGAGAAAAATGTATTCATAATCCCATCAGGCTATGCACACGGTCTTTAAAAAAAAGACCTCCTGGGGCACCTGGGTGGCTCAGTCCTTAAGCGTCCGACTTTGGCTCAGGTCATGATCTCATGGTTCGGGGGTTCAAGCTCAGAGCCTGGAGCCTGCTTCAGATTCTGTGTCTCCCTCTCCCTGCCCCTCCCCCACTTGCGTTCTATCTTTCTCTCTCTCTCAAAAATAAACATTAAAAAATATATTTAGAAAAATTTAAAAAGGACCCCCTGATATATTTTCTTACATTTCTTAAAGATGTATATTTGTATGTTTGTTTGTTTATTTTGAGAAAGAGAGAGCATGAACGGGGTAGGGGCAGAGAGAGAGGGAGAGAAAGAGAATCCCAAGCAGGCTCCGCACTGTCAGTGCAAAGCCTGACGGTTTCGTTTTCCTTATGGAATAACTAACATGAGGAGGAATGCCTTTAGATATGTTTCTAACTTTAGAGAACTGGCGGGTTTTTCTTACACTGGTTGAGGTCAGTGGAACCAGATTTTATTTGGCTGTTTAATTATCCTAGAGCTGCCATGAGCGAATTCAAATTCCTATGAAAAACAGTTTATAAGTTCAAGTACTCAGATGCAGTTTTCTATAAGAAATGCTTAAACAGACGAAGCTTACTACAACAAACATTCAAAGCCATAAAGCACAAGTCAACAGTGTTTGCCATGGAATCGGCAAACTTTAGAATGTTACAGTAAAGCTCTTCGCTCTTTCTTGTAAATAACAATTATAGCAAATATTTACAGAGCCTCGACTTTGCTCTAAATGCTTTTATGTCTATTAATTCATTAGAAACTCACTTTTATGATGACGAGCTAGGGGGAAAGTTTAGATTTCATTTAAGTTTCCTGGTTACTGGTATATAAATATTTGCCGTTTGCGCCTTCGTAATCTGTATAAACAAAGGGTAACAGCCAACCTGGTGCTTTGCGTTCTCGAAGCCCCTTGAGTCAACAACTTTATTACCTCACATTTCTTCCAAGGCTTCTCATTAACGGCAGCTGAAGCCCGCGACTTCTGATTTCGTCTTTAATTATTTACCAAGGTTTGAGTCCTAGAATTTGTGGTTCATCGTGTTCAGTTTCTGTAGCTTCAGCTTCAAACATTCTGTTTGGGTTTAATTTTTATTCTATCCTGTAATCGCTGTAGAAACCTGGGCATGGTATTGCCTTGCTTACGTTTCTCATGTGAAAAACAAAAACAAAAAAAGCATGGATACAACTAGCGCCTACCCCATAGGGCTGCTGGGAGGATAAAAAAGGGAAACTCGGGCCAAGCTGGCTATGTGCATATGTGACATCCCTCACGACCTTATAACCTGAGACCACTTAATCAGACTGCGCGTTTGTACGTTACCAGATACGGGAGACAAAGAAGTAGCAAGTACATAAAAAACCACGCCCCGTGGCGTTCGGGGCTCAGGTGCAAACCCAAGTGAGCTGTGCCGGCACGAGTAAAGTTACCTCCTGGAAAGAAAAGCCTCAGCGTCACCACTAACAGTAGCAGCATTTAATGGCTGTATAATGAATGATCCAGTTAACGGTTTGCCGTGCTTCGGCTACTAGACACTATATTTATTCCTGATGCTCCATATATATATACGTATATGTGTGTGTATATATATATATACATATATATACACATATATATGTATGTATACACATGTGTATACACATATATATATGTGTATATATATGTATGTATATATACATATATGTATATATGTATATATATATTATATATATATAAAGCTGCAATTACTATGTATGTGCACATAGCTCAAGTCTTTCCTTAAGAGAGCGTCCCAGAAATGGACTGTCTCCCACACGACTGTTTGGAGAGGATGAAAACCATGTCAGGTCATTCTCCAGAACCCTTCTTCTCCCACCATGGTGTCGCTCCCCCTTACCCCTCGCAGGGGGATGGGGAGTCTCAGGGAGGGGGGAAGAAGGGTCGGGGCTCTCTCAGATGAGCGTCCCCTATGGTACATCTTCTTCCCTCCCACACCACCCAGCCCTACTCAACTGGAGTGATATGTGAAATAAAATGTGGAATCTCTCCTAGGGCCATTTGCATTTTAACAGTGACTGAGACCTTGAGCCAAAGGAAAAGCAGGCTAATGGTATATCTCGCAAGACAGTAGAGAGCCAGCCGGCATGGCGTGAATCCTTTAGTCTTGGGAGAGAAGGATGAAGTGATCATCAGCTTGTGGACCCAGCGTCCTAAATCGGGGCCTGTCATTAGCTTGGACTAACGCACAGGTGGAAGGCATCATTCGCCAGCCTTTTCCCCATCATGGCACTCTTGGGAAATGAGAACATTTGTACGCCATGTCGGGGGAAACGGAGGAAGGTGCTTGAGCCCAGAGGTGCCCACCAGGGGTCTCCAGTTGCCCTGAGAGCTCAAGGGATCGGTGTCTCAGCAAACCTGTCCTGTTGCAGGCACTGAGCTGTGGGCACTCACCAGTGTCCAGGCAGGTCCAGGCCAAACTCTGCCCTGTCCCTCCTGTCCTCTGGCTCCCCTTTCTGGGGTGCTGTTCTCATCCCATCATGCCCTGCTCCAACACCCACTCCCTTCCCCCTCTTGCTGGCTGGGAATTCAAGCCCCTTCACGTTCTGGTCTCAGTGGGTGCCCAGTCCCATCTCACGTTTGCTCCCATTCAAGGATCCTGTGTTCCAGGCAGGCAGTCACATCATGCCCCACAAACACCACATCTGTTCGGGCCTCTCATCCTCGGCTCACCTGGTCCCCCTTCTTAGGATGCCCTCTGTTCATCCCCTCCCCCCACCTTGGAATCTTGGTCCTCTCTCAAGACCTATCCCAGCACCCCCCCCCCCCCGCCCTGCCCAACCCTCTCAGGAAGCGGCTCAGTCTGCCCCATCCATTTCCTGTAGACCAGTAGCATTTGCCACTCATATAACCCTTGACCTTTTGTTCTCAGTTACATTTCCAGGTGTGCCTGGCCTGTGTCCCCAAGCAGACTGAGCAGACACCATGAGGCAGGAAAGGGCATGAGCTCAGAGCCCAAGGACTGCTGTGCTGTGCTGTCCTGGGATTCATTTCCCCGTCTACTCCTGGGGTGGCTGTGGGGCGCACATCAGAGAGTGGATGGACAGTCACTCGTGTATGCCATGCACAGAGTAGGCTCCACTCCAGCAGTGGACCACCTTTCCTTTCTAAAGCTCTGGTCCCTTGGAGGTCATGGGCAAGCGCAGTGGGCTGAAGGTGTGAGTTCAGAGCACTCTTGGTCTCTATCCAAGCCCCAGGACTAGGGGCTGGAGTCCTACCCTGTCCCCATCACGGGCGCGAGCTCCTCAGTGCCACCTTCTCCCCCCGCCACACAGGCCCCTTCCTGGAGCTGCATATGTACATGACCTCTGCACTGGGCAAGAATGACATGAAGGCCATTGGCCTGCAGATGGCCCTCGACCTCCTGGCCAAGAAGGAGAAGAAGGACTCCATCACGGGCCTCCAGACACGCACCCAGCCTGGGCGGCCTGACTGGAGGAAGGTAAAGGCCAGCGAGGGCCCCGCAGCCTGCAGGGCCCAGTGGGGCTGAGAGCCTAAGACAGTGGCTGGGAGATTAGGGCCGGGAAGCTAGGGACCAAGCATGAGGCCAGCATTCAGAGTCCAACCGGGATCCCAGAGCCACAAAGGGAGGCAGGGGACCTACGTTCTGGTGCCATCACTAGCTTACCTCGTCGTATTATTGGCCTCACTTACCTCATCTATTCAGAGACGTTCGCCTATATGACCTCCTAGGCCTCCCCCAGCCCTAACTCCCTGTGAAGGGAGGCTCAGAAGGCCCTGAGAAGACAAGGGTCTTGGAGAAGTCGCACCATGTCTTACTGTTTCTGGTACAAATGGAAAAGACTGAGACCCAAAGGCACAGAAATTTACGGTCTTTCTATTTGATTTCTCAGATTGGGTTTCAGGTCATTTTTCCTGCTGAGTACTTCCCAATCAGGTGCAGAGTTTGCATGAGGTGCCAGAAGGGACTGCTTTTCAAAGTACTGGAGACAATTGTCCCCAGTGAGGGAGCAGGACGCTGCCGCTGCTTGGCCACCAAAGAGGACTTTCAGCAGTGGCCTCCTTAAGCAGAATGTGGGGTGGGGAAGGGTCCTCACTGGGGGAAAAGCTGGACTTTAGGAAAGAGACATTTCAATGGAGGCATGTGACCAGGGGAGGACTAGTGTGAGGTCTGAGCAGTCGGGGTTCAGCATGCTCTGGGGTGGCCCTCCAGCCCTGCAGTCTCCCCGCAGGCGCGCTCTGGGAGTGGAAGAACTGGGTCGTTCCGGCCCAGCCCCTTCCTGGGGTCTGGGTCAGGCTGGGGGGTGAGCAAATGGCCCCCAAATTAATGGCTGCACGTTGGACTCTGCTCTGAAGCCACGCGGCTGTGCCTTGGATTTCCTCGTCAGCACCAGGTGGGTGGGTACCTGAGCAGGTCCACAGGCCTACTCCCCCTCCCTCTCTCCTAACCCCGTGTGGGCTCCAGGTGTTCCAGAAAGTGGCTGCTGAGAAGAAGGGCAAGGTGCAGGTCTTCTTCTGTGGCTCCCCAGCTCTGGCCAAGGTGCTCAAGGGCCATTGTGAGCACTTCAGCTTCAGATTCTTCCAAGAGAACTTCTAGCCTCACCTCTGCCAAACCCAGCCCGCCAGCCGATTTGATCACATTGCTTCTGTGCCCCGCAGGGGCCAGCCTCGGAGGGCCTGCCTAGTCCTGCTCCACACCCGGCACAGGAGGGCCCAGGGGCAGATGGACTTCCTTCAGGACCCAGGGGACAGGGCAGTGGCCTGCGCGGGGGCCGCTGTGCATTCTGGGATTGCTGAGAAACTGATCAGACCCAAGGTGCCGCGGAGGGGGGTGCAGAGGGCGCTTGCCAGGCGACTGCTCCTCCCAAAGTCCTCGGAGGAAGCCTTCCCCTACAACAAGCGGTCCCAGACCTGCCTAATCAGCACAGTCATTCAGGATTTTATCCCAACAGTTTCTTATGAAAATTTTCAAACATACAGACAGCTAAACGGATCGTACAGTGAACGGGGTTACCCACTTGCTGGATTCCTCCGTTAACATGCCGCTGTATTTGCTTTACTGCATATTATCCGTCTGCCCGTTCTGTCTCCACCCATCAATGCATCTTGTCTTTTGGATGCACTTCAAAGCACGCTTTGCTGCTCAGAGGAGCTTTCTTTCCACGCAGACTCCTGGGCCCCACTCCCAGAAATTCTGATTGCGAAGTTCTGGGGATGAGACCTGGAAGGCGTATTTTATTACAAATCCATTCATTCCCTTAGGAAGAGATGAGCAGCTTATTTCCACTTCTCTCTAGGTCACTGTCTCCCCATCTGTGTCCCTTTGCCATCCCCCGCCTTTCTCTCCCTGCCTCTCTCTACCGCTCCCCTGCGTGTGTGCCTCCATGTCCCTCCCTTGCTCCACATGTCAGTTTCTCCCTTCTCTCCATGCATGGAGTCATTAGAGAAATAGGAAGGTGACAGTCTGTGGGGGGGGGGGGGGGGGGGGCGGGGGACATGGCAAGGCTGTGTGCCTGGACACTGGGTAGGTGGCTCCCAGAAGCTCAGTTCAGACATGGCCCAGTGGTGTAGCCCTGGGAACCCCTCTGAGTCAGATTCTTCATCTGAAAAAGGGCGCCCCCGGTCACAGTTGTTGTGAGAGTAAGAGGAGACATCACCATCCGTACCGTCCGTACTCAGGACACGTGTCTTCCCTCCCTGCCCGTCTCTTTATCTCGGCATCTTCTCGTGGCCCCTTCTGTCACTGTGTGGCCAGAGTACCTGGCAGAAACAGCAAATGCCAAAGTTCTCCTAGAAGACACTTTGTGGAAGGGAGGCCCTGGGCTGAGGGCAAGGGAGGGTGGGCTGGCCTCACCCCCTCGGATCTGAGCTGTTTTCCACCTGCCCCGCACAGCAAGCCCCTGTGAACCCCACAGTTCCTGGGAGTCCTCCGTGTTGCGGCCTGCCCTTCTAGTTCTCTCTCTTCCGTGAGAGCCTAAAACCCTCCTCCCCAAAGCTGCCTTCCAGAGGTCCGACACGTTCCCATGGAAAGTGCTTTTCTTTCGTGTGGGTCGGAAGACCCCGAGGGAGAACAGGTAAAGGAGCTGGGTGACACCCGTGACGGTGACACCCCTTATAAAAGGCCTGGGCATCCAGGGAGGGAGCTGGGACACAGGTGAGGGGGGGGGTGTGCAGCAGCTGAGCGGAGAGGACGATGGAAGCATCACATGGGTGACAAGGAAACAAAGCAGGTGGGAAAAGTTCTCTTCACAAAGCAGCCACGAGAGAAGGGGATGGTGGCTGAAGGAGTTGAAGGGCCCACTGGGGGAGAGGGCAGTATGCTCCATGAGGACTGAGGCAGACAGGAGGTGAGGGGTATGACCCCGGAAGCAGGAGGCAGGAGGCGCAAGAGGAAGAGGAGGAGAGGAGGAGGGACCAAGTACCTGCAGGGAAGGAAGGCAACCGCATTGGGAGGGAAGGTGGGGAGGAGGGGAGCCTCACTGAGCCCCTCTCTGGCTGGGAGCCCCCACAGCTGGGAGACCTGGTGTTGGGGGCCCCTCCACATGTGGCCAGGTTTAATTTCCAACACGCTTGGGGTACACACGCAGCTCACATGAAGAAACTCGGATCTGGAGGAGTTGTGTTATCTCACTGAGGTCGCAGAGTCTTGGAACCCATTTCCCCCTGCTGGTTTAGGGTTTCCCCCCAAGTTTCATCAAACTTGCGAAGGCTTGGGGGGAAACAGGCACTATCTGGAGTTAGAAGTTAACTAAGAGGGTGTCCTGACTTAGGGCTGGGGGATGAAATAAGAATGGACCAAAGTCATTTGGAAAATTGGCACAGCAGAGTCTGTTTAGCATGGGACTTTCCCTTCTCCACTCCTCCATACAAACAGCCAACCGTGCTTTTAGAATTTTCTCTCACGCAGAGGGTGGGGAGCAGGTGGAGGAACTTGCATATAGATTCTAAAATCCAGTAAGGAACTTGCATATAGATTCTAAAATCCAGTAATGACCTACCACGTGGAGTCCTAAGACTTTCTCTGCAGACATACTCCCGTTACCCACTGGAGGGCGCTGCAGAATCAGAGATCGCGGAGGTTTTGTTTGCCGGGAAGGAGACCGGTTCCGGAGTGGCAGTGAATCAAAGGCTGGGGGAGACCGCGCCCCACCCCGAAGGTCGGGCTCCAGTCTTCAGACCCAGACTTGGGCAGTTCTGTGAAGTCAGGAGAATTCAGTTTCAGGATCAGAGTTCCTCTAGCTGCCAGCCCCTAACCCCAACACTCGAATGCATACACAGACCCTCCTTCCCCTGCCACACCCCCAACGTAGCGCTCCCTTCCTGGTCCTTGCTGTCCAGGTTCTGGGCTTCCCACTTTTCCATCTGTAAGTGGAGAGAGCCTGTAGGCCCTGAGGCTCTGCCACCTTCTATCACTGTAGGTGGCAGGATCGATGGGTAGCGTGTCCATCTGGATGTTGCCGGACGTCCAGATGGGGGCCATCCTGCTATCAACAAGAAACGAATGTGTCCATATGGCTGGCTGACTGTTCTCCATAGACACATCTGGGTCTCAGAGGGCTAAGGCAGACACACACAAAGAGAACAGAGGGAACACAGGCGAACTGCGGTAAAGGGCGGATTATATATAGGTGTGTGCTGTCCTCCATCAACCTGTGAGCTCCCCAAGGTCAGGCCTGTGGCCCCAGAATCTAGCACAGAGGGAGGGGCAAAAGGCCTACCCCGCATGTCAGCTCCCACAAGGCTTACTGAACTGGAATTATCCTTGGGAAGAAGGGTCTTCTGCATATAAGTGTCATTTGTAGTCTGGGAAACAAAAGCCCACTGAATGAATCACTTTGTCAGGCTCCATGAGGCCACTCTGCACTGAGGACAGCTCTGACAGAGACGGCAGGCGTTCGTGAAGCGATTAGACAGGCCCACCCGGACGAGAGGCACAAGTGCAGTCTATTAATACACCGAGAGCCAACAGGCGCTCACGGGAGGGGACGGTGACACGGACAATATTGAGAGGTGTCACCAGCCTTGCACACAAAGTCAAGATTAGGGAGGGATTAGAGACACCAGGAGAGACTGGCTCTGGGCAAACACCTTGGAGACGTGCAGTGAAAGGGCCTCCGCCCGCCACAGTCAGGACATTGGTTTCCACATTTGCCTCTGTCCCAGTTGGCTGTGTGACCTTGGATAAGCCCTGTGACCTCTCTGAGCTGTCACTTCCTCGTCTATAAAATGGACACAGTAAGGATGAATATATTTTTAAAAATTATTTAGAGAGAGAGAGAGCTGGAGCAGGGGAGAAGGGCAGAGGGAGAGAGAGAATCTCAAGCAGGCTTCAGACTCAGCGCTGAGCCCGACATGGGGCTAAGCCCATGACCCTGGGGTCATGATTTTGACCTGAGCCGAAATCAGGAGTCAGACGCTCAGCTGCCTGAGCCAGCTAGGCACCCCAGAATGAATGTGAATATTTTTAAATACTGGTGTATACATAAAATATATTTCTTTAAAAGATGCACAAATATATATATATATACATGCATATATATATATATATATATATATATATTTGTATCTGCTTTGGGGAGTAGGAATGAGGAACAGGAAGGATTTTCTTTTTTTTTATGATTTTTTTTACTTTTTAACTTTTTTTTTTTACTTTTTATCTTTTTTTTTTACATTTTATCTTTTTTAAAAAACTTTTACCCTCCATAAAGTTTGAAGTTTCTATGATAAATGTCTGTAGGTTTTATTCTTTTTTTAAAAAATTTTTTTTAACGTTTTATTTATTTTTGAGACAGGGAGACACAGAGCATTTATTTTTGAGACAGGGGAGGGTCAGAGAGAGGGAGACACAGAATCTGAAACAGGCTCCAGGCTCTGAGCTGTCAGCACAGAGCCTGATGCGGGGCTCGAACTCATGGACTGCGAGATCATGACCTGAGCCGAAGTCGGCCGCTTAACCGACTGAGCCACCCAGGTGCCCCTATTCTTTTATTTTTTATAAAAGAATATTAAGTAAAAGAAAAAAGAACAACTTCATGTAATCCAAAATACCCCGTGTATGCGTGGGGAGCAGGGGATACATCAGTAGAAATGCGTCAAAAGAGTTAGGAGATAAGCAAACATTCACAGTGGTCAGCTGTAGAGGAGGTGAAGGAGGACTTTTGCCTTTTTCTCTTTCGTATTTCATGTATTATCCGTGTACGTTTTATATTATAGTATATAAATTTTACATCATGCTCTTCAGGAATTGCTTGTGTGGTTGTGCTACTTTTTAAAAAACGTTTTTTCTATGTTTATTTTTTAATTTTTTTTAACGTTTATTTATTTTTGAGACAGAGAGAGAGCATGAACGAGGGAGGGGCAGAGAGAGGGAGACACAGAATCTGAAACAGGCTCCAGGTTCTGAGTGGTCAGCACAGAGCCCGATGCGGGGCTCGAACTCACGGACTGTGAGATCATGACCTGAGCCAAAGCCGGCCGCTCAACCGACTGAGCCACCCAGGCGCCCCTTCTGTTTATTTTTGAGAGACAGAGACAGAACGCGAGTGAAGGAGGGGCAGAGAGAGGGGGACATAGGATCTGAAGAGGGCTCTGTGCTGACAGCAGAGAGCCCCATGCAGGGCTTGAACTCACTGTGAGATCGTGACCTGAAGCCGGACGCTTAACCAACAGAGCCACCCAAGTGCCCCTAACCGGTTTACTTTTTAATCTATGACCTGAGGTTAAGGCCTATATAATCTTTTTTTTTTTTTTTTCTCCAAGTGTAAACAAAATGGAGAGATTGTCTGGAGTATCGTTAAGATCCTAGGGGCGCCTGGGTGGCGCAGTCGGTTAAGCGTCCGACTTCAGCCAGGTCACGATCTCGCAGTCCGTGAGTTCGAGCCCCGCGTCAGGCTCTGGGCTGATGGCTCGGAGCCTGGAGCCTGTTTCCGATTCTGTGTCTCCCTCTCTCTCTGCCCCTCCCCCATTCATGCTCTGTCTCTCTCTGTCCCAAAAATAAAATAAAAACGTTGAAAAAAAAAATTAAAAAAGAAAAAAAAAAGATCCCAAAGACCATTAGCTCCCGAATGAAAGTGTCTGGGACATGTCTGGGCAGTGGGACTGGCCCCTCCAGTGGGGGGCGCTCCAGGCCTCTTCTGAAAAGTTAGGCTGCCACAATATGCCAACCTGGGCACCCTAGCCAGGCCCCTTCCGGGCCTGGGGCTGGTCTGCAAAGACTGCAGAGGCCTGGGGCACTCAGGAGAAGTTGCCCGCATGGGGCTGGGCCCAGCAATAGCCCAGCCTCTCGGGCCAGATGTCTGGGGTGGGGATGGGGCACACCGTTTCTGCTAAACAAATACTCATAGTAACCAGCCTTCCTGACAGATTGATGCATCTTTTTATGATCTGTCTTTACAATATGACGACTCCCTCCTTTGAAAAATAAGATTAATTCAGACGAGACATTTATTTTATGGGGAAATCCTTCCCAGGGGGAAAAATACTCAAGCTGAATGGCAGAGATGGCTGGAAGGAGACTTGACTCTCAAGGAAACTTCCAGCCTCCCAACCGTAGCCATGCGGCAAATGGCCCCAAACAGGCTCCCTGATCGTGCCCGCGGACATTTGGGGCCATACTCGAACCATCCCAGTTGTGTGCGTGCAGCCTGCTGGAGAAAACAAAATAGAGAGAAATAGGCAGTGAGTTTCTGTGTGGCAGAGGAGCAAAGGGCACATTTTTTGGTAAAAGAAAGAAGCTATTTCCTCCCCCCATTGGAGCATCCTCCCCCACCTTTAGACTGAGGCTTCGGAAGAGCTCATCACCCGCCCATCTGTGAAGACTGCCTTGCTGGTCCCTCTTGTCACAGAATAAATAGTCTCCTCCGTATGCTTGCACGGGACTTACTTCCACTAGACCATGTACCGCAGGTGTTGTGCTTACCTGTGTACTAGCCCGCGAACCCCTTGGGGGCAGGAATAGAATCGGTTTGTCTGTCTTTATGGAGCTTGGCACATGGCAGGTGGCCAGTGAAGGTGTTGGTAAGCTGACAGGACCCACTTGAACCCCCATCTCTCCTTCCTACCTTCTTTGCTGCTCCCCTTTGAGGGTGAGAAAACCCTAACATTCCCGCAAGCGTGTCAGGAGACCTTGCATGTGAATAGAGCAGGCGGCTGCCTTCAAGGTGGGGCTTCCGCAGTCCAGAAAGGCCCCTCCCTCCCCCACCTCCCTTACCTCCCACACTGGCTTTTCTCCCACGGGCAGAGGTCAGGTGTAATAGAGACATCCTAGCGGGAGAGGTGCCGTCTCGGGTGCAGTCGGTGACAGGAGGAGGCGGGGCTCCTGGCCCCTCGCACCTGTGACTCCTCCTCCTCCTCCTCTTCCTCATTCTTCCTCTGACTCAAAAAAGATGAATGACTTAGAAAGAACAAATGAATCAGAAATAGGGAGAGCAAAAAAAAAAAGGGAGTAATTTTGCCAAGTTATTATTCAAAAGGAGCTCTCTGGGACCCAGAGCGAGAGCAGCCCCATCAATCACCCCGCAGAGCTGCGTGGGCAGATGGGGGAAGAGGCCGGGCTGTCTGTAGATGGCTCCGCGTGAGTGAGCAGGTGCATGAGTGTGCAGCCAGGCCAGGAGCCTGGAGCCCTCTGCCAGCTATCACAGAGGGAGGGGGGAGGACAGAGGGACACAGAAAGGGGTCAGCTAGCCCCAAGGCCTGGGACAAGGTCCACTGACTTGCTTTTCTCGGCAGACCAGAACCCTTTAGGCTGCACTCTAGGCTGGACCAGCTCTGGGGAAAGGTCCCCTCAGAGCAGAGAGAAGAGAGATGTGGGGGGCAGGCCTCTGGCCTGGAGCCCGCTCTCCTCACCTGCTGGCCCCAGGCCTTTGCTATCCTTCACTGCCTCCTCCCACTGGAAGTGGGACCTAAATCACTCTCATCTCTGCATCCCAGGGCTGAACCCACTGAATGCTCCTTGAGTGAGTGAACGAATGAATGAATGAATGAATGAACGAACGAATGAGAAAATTGTTACAGCACATTGTTTGCTTCTCTTTGTGATTTTTGTTACTTTGCCATGGTTTTTCTGCATAGGTTATCCCTGATTTAAATTGTAATTATAATCTACTCGGGAGCCAAACCTAAATCTGATTTCTCTCTTTGTGAAAGTGCTGCATATAAGTGGCCTTGAAAAATAAGCGTGGATGAAAAGAGGGCAGGAGGCAGGGGCAGACCTCTTGAATGGCATCAGAGCCTCAGTCCGTTTCCCAGGTCCCACTGGGCCATCATCCGGGAGGTTGTTGGCCCCTGAGCTCCCCATTAGAGCACATCATGGTGCCGTTAAACAGACGAGTGTGTTGAATTCCTACCATTCTGGGTGCTGGAGTTCAACAGTGGACAGAAGGGTCAAGGTCTCTGCTCTCGGTTTCCTCATCTGTAAAATGGGCACAATCATAATAATGGTACCTATTAGGTAGGACAATGGTAAGGATTAAATGAGGTAATGTGTGAGAGCTGCTTAAAACAGTCCTCTGCATGTAGTACATTTCAATAACTGTTGGTTGTTTGAGCTGCTGTAACAAAACAGCACGGACTGGGGGCTTATAAACCACATGATTTATTTCTTGCAGTTCTGGAGGCTAGGGGTCCAAGGACAGGGTGCCAGCACTGTTGGGTTCTAGGGAGGACACTCTTCCGGCACTGCTGTCAGGAAGCACCTGTAGTCCTTGTCTTTAGGTCGTTTATGACCGGCCACCTTTGGAGGGCTAATAAACACCCTCCCATCCCAGGGAGGGCCACCAGGCTCCCAGGGGTCAGCAAACACCACCGCCCCACCCCTCCCGTCCTGGGGGGTGCCCTGGCCGGGCCGTGTGGATGCTGGTGCGGCAGACAGCGCCCCTCCCTGCGTCCCGTCCCACACCCAGCAGTCCTGGGCTGTAGGAGGCAGGACAAGATCAGATCATAGCTCCTCTAGCTCATTAGCGGTTCATTGTGAATTCCAGGAATAATGTATGTTCTTTTCTCCCCTGATTGCTTCTGAAACCTCCTGCCTGTTTATCAAATCTGAGCCACACTTTGCAGCCTCTGCCCTTCGGCTCTGTGCTCCTCTTCTCCGGAAGACGAACACAGCAAAATTCTCCTGGGGGTTTCAATTCAGTGTTGAGGACAAGAAGGCCGGTTTCAAATAGCCTGTCCCCATGTCCCCAGATGAGCAGGGAGATGGGGTGGGCTTTAGGAGGCAAGAGGGCCTCAAAAAGAACCTGGCAAGGGGCGCCTGGGTGCCTCAGTCAGTTAAGTGTCCGACTCTTGATTTCAGCTCGGGCCCTAATCTCACAGTTCGTGAGTTCAAGCCTTGCGTTGGGCTCTGTGCTGACAATGCAAAGCCTGCTTGGGATCCTCTCTCCCTCTCTCTGCCCCTCCCTCACTTGTGCTCTCTCTCTCTCTCTCTCTCCCTCTCAAAAATAAACAAACAAACAAACAAACAAACAAAAAAGAACCTGGCTGTCCACCCAGGCTAGACTGAGGCTAATCTCCCAGGGAGGAAAACCCCCTCCTCATGCCCTCTTCCCCCAACAAAACCCTATCGAATCATCTGAGGCCTGCTGGCTCACCATTTGAAAATCATTCATTCATTCATTCTAGAAGCATTTGTTGGATGCCTGCCTTGTGCCAGGCGACAAGGACAGCAAGTGTGGTCCCGACACAATGAAGCAGATACCAGGGGAGGTCCTCATAAAGTGCTGTGATGGCCAGAGGAGGGAACCAAGGTCAGGGTGGGGTGAGATGAACCCAGGCCTTGGTCTTGAAGGAGGAGTGGGAAACAGGGGTGGAGGGAAGTGGATATTCATGCATACAGGTCCAAGTACGTGCACAGGCTTCCCCATGGGACTGTGTGTCTCGGGGTGGTGGAGGGTGGCGGCGGGGGAGGGGTTGGGGGGGGGGAGCTGGCAGAGCAGGAGGGCAGTGGTGGAGCTGGGTCTGCAAGGCCGAGCCGTGAGGAGCCACTCAAAGATTTAGAGCAAGGGCATGCCAGGGTCATGTTAGAAAGATCCCTGTCCACAGGCGGAAATGAAATGGAGGCAGGAGAGCCAATGCAGGGAGACCAGTTGGGGGAAGAGAACCCGGAGCAAGGTGGAGGCGGGGGATAGATTGGGAAGCAGGTAAGAGGTGGGTGAAGGGGTGAGGGGTGAAGGGTAAAGGGTGGAGGCCAAGCCTTCCCACACCAATGGCATTCAAGCCGAGACACAAAACCCACTCAAACCAGCCCTAGTAAAAGGGAAGTTGATGGTCAGGATGGAACCAGAGAGGATGGACCCAAGTCAGGAGTGAGAGGCCTCAGCTCTCTGCTCCCTTCAGGCCCCATCTGGTATCAGGACCTCTTGCACAGGGGCTGTTGTCTCTGTGTCCCTTACTTTAGACGAGAGAGAGAGAGAGAGAGAGAGAGAGAGAGAGAGCGAGCGAGAGAGAATCTGAGTGGCTGGGCTCACCTCCTTGCCGCCAGCCAGGGGATCCGCTGCCTTTGACTCAAGGCCCATGTGTGGTCCCCACAGCCTGGGCAGCGGTGGGAGGGGCCTGTGTGGGATGGGGAGGGGCCTGCGTAGGGTGGGGAGGGGCCTGCGTAGGGTGGGGAGGGGCCTGTGTGTCACAGGACTACCCGTTAAGAGCTGTGAGCAGAATGTGTTCTCCAGGAGGGGTGTGGGCAGGGAGGGCCATGAGGGTGCCTCATGCGATGATGGCCTTTACCTGGACCTCTGTTCGATATCTGTGCATTGAGATCCCACCAAAGCCTTTTCATTCTCTCACGGGCGTAGGCTGTTTCCTGTGCCTGTCATCTCCAGCTGGTCTGAACATTCCCTGAGGCTGGAGCCTTTCATCCCCCTTCACACGTCCTGAAGAGCGCTCGCCAAAGAGCTCAGTAAACAGCAGTAAATGAGTAAAGCCTTTTTGCTTCATCTGGGGTTGTATCTAATGCCACTTTTAACTTGTTTCTCTATTTACTTAAGATTTGACCACAGAGTGTTTACCTTGTCGGTGGCTGCCGACCCCCAAGAGCCACAGGGGGGAACAAGACAGCCTGACCCCAATGTTCTTTCCCCCTTTTCTTTTGCAGACTAAACCCCGACTTTGTTCTGGGCAACCCCAGGTGATAAATGACAACCAGATTAACTAGTCATGAAAAATCTGAGGTAGCCGCACGCTGCCCCAGGGTCTCCCCAGTGATGACGGTAAGCAAGAATCTGCTGGGGGTTCCGGGAAAGCTTGTGTCCTTTTGGTAGAGGGAACAGGGATGGCTGGTCACCTGTGTCTCCTGCTTCCTGTCTCCACTGAGATTCCTGGACATCCCAAGCCACCTGTTGACCACGAGGCAGAAGCCAATACAAGGGGGGGCTGGAGGAGAAAGGTGCCCGGGGTATTCAAGGCAAAGTCAAGCCCCTGCCCTCACAGGAGCTACCTTCTTGTTCCGGAACAGGAAGTTCGCTTTTCTCTGCTCTCTCCCCAGCTCCTACAACGGTGCCTGGCATGGGGTCACCTCTCAGTAGTTCTTTGTGGATTGGGGGAATGTCTTTATCGCTCAGGGCACAGTTCGTTGGGCGCTGTATTCCTCACAGCTAAGCAGGCTCCTAACCGATTCACTCCATGCCTATAAAAATTAATAACAGTGAATACTGAAGTTATCAATGGAGTAAGCTGTGTGGACCCACAAGTTCAGGTGCCACCCTACAATTTGGAAAGACGTGGCGGGGTAAGCCGCCTGGCCCCTGACCCTGTCAGCCCTTCCGTGCCTAGAGCAGGGACCATGTGCCCCTCTCCCTACAACTTGCACTTGGGCCCCTGTTTCCTCAAGGGAAAGGCAGAATCGCTCATTTTCTTAGGAGTTGACGTTTCTTGGGGCTAGCCATCACCTTCTGGCCCTGACTCCCGGAGCCAGGGAGGCAAACATGACCCAGATCTTCCCAGGTAGGAGAGGTCAAAACCCCACCAAACACGGAGGGGAAGGAAGGGATTTTAAAGTCATTTCCTGCCCTGGCTCCAGCCTCACGTTAGCCCTGAAGTGAGCCATTAACTGTTAATTACCTGTTAATTAACCTGTTAATTACCCACCAGTTCGCTCTGGTGGCTGCTGCTTCCACAGACTGAAGTCTTCCCCTCCTCTTCAGCCACACGGAGGAGCCCCCTCCCTCAGCTTCACTTCCCGCCCCCACATGCCATCCTGGGAGGAGACCTGTGCACCCCCTGAGCCTCCTCCAGGGGGTGCTGAAGAGTCCCCAAGAGACTGCAGTGGCAAGCGCGAGCATGTGCAATTCGGCAGCGAAGGATGCTGCCATTCACAAGTTATATTTTTACCAAATGGGATGGAGAAAGTAACGCTCATGACATAACCAGCTTTTTCTGAGGCTCCCACAGGCCTAGCTTGGCAAGATCCCCTTTCCGCCCCCCTTATTTTTTTTTTAATTTTTATTTATTTTTGAGAGAGAGAGAGAGAGACAGAGAGACAGAGCATGAACAGGGGAGGGGCAGAGAGAGAGGGACACACAGAATCCGAAGCCGGCTCCAGGCTCTGAGCTGTCAGCCCAGAGCCCAACTCGGGGGCTCCAACTCACAGACCGCGAGATCATGACCAGAGCCGAAGTGGGACGCTTGACCAACTGAGCCACCCAGGCTCCCCAGCCCCCTTCGTTTTATACCCAGCTAACACCAGACTTTAAGTCTCTCAGCTCCTCCTCCCCAGGGTCCTAATTTCCCCACCATGCTGCTATCAATGCCTTACCCTTCATTCTCTGAGACATCTTCTCAGGTCATCTGCTCTTTCCTTCAAACCCAGCTCAAAACTCCTTTTCTCTAGAAGTATTCCTGCCTCACCCTCCCAACGCCATCATCAACAGTCCGTGCATCCCGCTTCTAAGCACACCCTTGAGTGTGGATTAATAACAGTCTCAAATCTTCATGCTTGCCCGTGTGCAACCTCCTTGCCCAAACCAAGCTCCCAAGGGCGGTGCCTGTGTACCTCTCATAATGAGCGTCCATGGTTTGTCACATAGCGATAACTCCAAGATCCCGCTAACTGCTTCTTTATCTATTGCTGTATATAATACACAGAATTTAATGGCTTAAGACAACCGTTTTATTGTCTCTCGTGAGACTGTGGGGTGATTGGGATCTGCCCGGCAGTTCTGTTGCTCACGATGTCGGCTGGGACCGCAGGCATGTGGGGGCTGGACTGAGCTAGAGTATCTGGGTTGGGTCACTCACATGGCTGGTGCCTCAGAGCCGTGGCTGGAGGGCTGGGCTCCGTGGCACACGGGAGTGGCTGGGCCTTTCTCCCACTGTCCGTCTGTCTCTCCCTCTCTCCATATATTCTCAGGGTTTCTCCTTCTCCACGTGTTCTTTCTATATGGTCTCCCCAGCCCAGAGAGACTAAATTTCTTACATATTGGCTCCAGATCTCCCCAAAGCACAAAATTGGGACCTTCCATGGCTCCTTAAGGCTTAGGCCCAGAACTGCCTCCGAGTCACTTCTGCCACATTTTACTGGTTAAAGCAAATCACAGACCAGCCCACATGGGACGTGGAAGGAGGCCACACGGAGCAAGACTTTTGGGAGGACGGTCTTTGATACGCCCCACCGGCAGCATTTGATAGAGGCTGGGGTCTGTTTTTCTAAAGTGCTGAGATTTCTACAAAGACTCTGGTCTCTCTCCCCCACACTGTTTTCATCAAGAAACACCCACCCACACCCACACCCACACCCACTCCTCTCCTGGAACACTGCCACCCCAACCTATAAAAATGACCAAACCTCTAAGACGGTGAAGTATGTCACCTGTGTTGTGAAGGAGGAATTACACACCATCCTTTTTTAAGCTGCCTATTTATAAGGTGTCTTAAATATATTATCTGGTTCGATCCTGATTTCTGGCCCTATTTTAGAGCTGAAGAAACAGGCTAAGCCACGTGCCCACAGTGGCGAGCTAGGTCTGCCTAACCCCCAGACTCTTCCGTCATAGCAGAAGGAATGATTAGAGAAAGATGTAATGTTTCTGGTTTGAAGAAACGAGGCCCTGAAAGACCAACGTGCCCAGACTCCCGCGACCAGAATCCTGATTCCCCCATGGAAGAAGGGAAGAGACGAAAAAAAAAGTACTGGGCCTGGCACATAGGAAGCATCAGTAAATCCGAGCCCCACGCCACCTCCCCAAGCCGTATTTCTTCCACAGCTCACCGTCACGGGCCGCAAGAACACAGCGTGCACTCTGAGATGGGCATCGTCGCGGGCACGACGGATTCCCTGTCTGCTCGGGCGGGAGGCTGGTGGGCGAACTAGAAGGGCGCTGTCACTCCACCTCGGCCTTCCCCACTCACGTGACCCACGAGTCATTTGCTTTTTGAGCAACCCGTTCCTGGAAAGCAGAGGAGAGCAACAGATTGATGCATTGACTGTGTGGGGCTAAGTGATTTATTTTTAATGTGACTAAACAAGACACACACCTGCCTGTGGAAACGTAATCACATTGAATCATCAGAGACTCAGATGGCCGTTTAGGCAAGGAAAAGACACGGAGGGAGCTGAAGAGAGAAGAGAGGGAAGAGCGGGGCGCCCGGGTGGCTCAGTCGGTTGAGCGTCCGACTTCGGCTCAGGTCATGATCTCACGGTTCGTGGGTTCGAGCCCCGTGTTGGGCTCTGTGCTGCCAGCTGGGAGCCCTGCTTCCGATTCTGTGTCTCCCTCCCTCTCTGCCCCTCCCCTGCTCGCACTCTGTTTCTGGAAAAATTAATAAACCTTAAAAAAAAAGGTAAAGAGAGGGAAGAAGATATTAAAGAAGAGAGGGGAGAGGAGGTCAGGGCCGGCTCCCTAAAAATTACAATTTCGACAGCATCAGCGAAGCCCCTCCTAGCGGGCCAAGCACCCCCACCTAGCTTCACTGGTGCCCGAAATTTCATAGTTAGGCTTTTCACGTCTGTAGTCTAGTCAAGCACAGTATGTTCCCCACTAGAGTGTACGTATAGCAGGAGAAGTGCATTAAACAATACCAGTCATTCTTATCTTGGTGAGAAAGAATTTATGAGATCTTTTACGAAAGCAGGTTCCCCCTCCCCCCCCCACCCCAGGGAGATGGGTATTAAAGTCTATGTAAGTTACCAGTAAGGGGACAAAAGGGCACAGAGAGGAAATGGGAAGGGGGGTGCTGGAGGCTTTCTTTTATAGCTTTCCTTAATTATTTTTTAAAGTTTGTTTATTTATTTTGAGAGAAAGAAAACACATAAGCGGGGGAGAGGCAGAGAAAAAGAGAGACAGAATCCCAACCAGGCTCTGAGCCATGGCCATCAGCACAATGTGGGGCTTGAACCCCGACGTGGGGCTTGAACTCATGAACTGTGAGATCATGACCTGAGCCAAGATCGAGGGTCGGAGCCTTAACCGACTGAGCCACCCAGGCACCTATATAGCTTTTCTTCATTATAACAGCTGCCTGTACCGAGGCTTTGCTGCCTCCAGGTGCTGTGGTCACAATCCGATGCTCATGTAACTTCATTCGGTCTTTGCAATGGCCCTGGGAGTTGTCCCCACTCTCCAGGTGAGGGGACTGCAGCCCAGCCTGGCTTATTGTCCTTCTTGGCCCTTCACAGGTGAGCTCTGGATACAGCAGTTTCTCGAGGGAAACTGTGCCTGGCGCTTAGCGGGCACTCAGGTACATGTCACCACAGACAAGTGGCAGAGATGGGACACGCAGGCGGGCAGTGTAACTCCATTTCTCTCTCATACAAAAGTCTAGGCTGGTAGGAAGTCCTACGAAGAAGGGCGGCTCCATGAGGGGATCCAGGGATGGGTTCTTTCTACGTGTCACCCCACGATCTGCACAGGGAAGGAAGTATGCCAATAGCTTCCTTTAATTTAAGGGCACGACCCGAAGTTTCACACAATACCTCTCACTGGGCAGGACTTCGTCGCACATCTCCACGTAGCAGCAATGGAGGTTGGGAGGTACATTCTCGAGCTGTGCCAGCTAAAAGTCAGGAGGTCCAGTGCTAAATGGAGAAAGAGAGACAATGGCTATTGGAGGACGATGAACGGTTTCTGCCACAAACAGGAATTGTCAAGATTCAAAGTGCATATATCACTTGATCCAGTTGTTGAGTTCTAGAAATCTATTCTAGGGATACCTTCGCATAAGTCCATACAGATCGTGCGTCAGGGCAGAACTGATGGTTTTAAAATATGTTCACAAATCCTTTGCACTCCTTCCTTCAAAAGTGCTGGACTTAGTGACTGGTTTCTGATGAACAGAATGTGGCAGAAGTGACAACATGTGACTCGTTTGTTGTTGTTTTACAAGGAGAACACCAAACATACTTTATTAGCATAAGAACACAGATGGAACAAGGCGCAGCAAGCAGGAACCTAGGTTAGCCATCAAAGGGTTAGGGTTGCATACAAATATAGCTTTTCTTTTGTGTAGCCTTGGCAATAGCCATCAGGATGTAAGAGAACTTTCTGTGGCAGCAGGTAAGGAAACCAAGGCGCACTCACCAGTGGTACAGAGCACGTGAACAAAAAGACACACGAATGGATTCGACTGGTGCGACATGTCTAGGACAGAACTGTAAATGTAGTTCAATACTAAGAAGCAAACACTGGAACTTGGTATTACTTGCAAGATAGCCCCCTCGAGTAGTATGGCACGCTATTCTAGGTGACAAAAACGTGCTAAATAATTTACAAATATAATGGTTGCACAGTACCTTAAAAAAAATTTTTTTTTAATGTTTATTTTTGAGAAAGAGAAAGAGACAGGGCTTGAGCAGGGGAGGGGCAGAGGGAAAGGGAGACACAGAATCTGAAACAGGCTCCAGGCTCCAAGCTGTCAGCACAGAGCCCGATGTGGGGCTTGAACCCACGAGCTGTGAGATCATGACCTGAACCAAAGTCAGACACTCAACTGACTGAGCCACCCAGGTGCCCCTGTACAGTACCTTTTAAATCTACAATGTAAGTTTCAGATTTTCCATTAGAAATTAACTGCACTGAAATTGTATAAATTGTACTTAAGCAATTCAGCTATAAGAGTTTACAACAAAGAGATAAATCCAAATTGTTCATTACACTTTAACAATAATCGCAACATCAGCAACCACTGTAGTTATTGTTGATCTGACCTGGTCGGGCATCTTCTAGTCTCATTTTCTTCATGGTTCACAAACTCATCATGGGCCCAGGAAAAGATGCAACTTTAATCAACGGTTAGACTACATGTATTAACCTAAAAAATCAGGGGCTCCTGGGTGGCTCAGTCCGTTAAGCATCTGACTTCGGCTCAGGTCATGATCTCACTGTTCATGGGTTCGAGCCCCGCATCAGGCTCTGTGCTGACAGCTCAGACCCTGGACCCTGCTTTGGATTCTGTGTCTCCCTGTCTCTCTGCCCCCCTACCCCGAGTTCACCCTCCATCTCTCTCTCTCAAAAATAAAATAAAAATATTAAGAAATTTAAAAAATCACACACAGGACTACATTGCAGCTTTCCCCAGTGTGTTTTAAGTTAAAGCACTCATTTTTTTAAAAAGTTAATACCTAGGGCCTTTAAATAAAATTCTATTGCCAAGTTTAGAAGCCTGAAAATTTAGAACAACTACTTAGAAAACCTGGTTTACTTAACAGTACCTTTTGCAGAAGAGACAGGGGACTGACTATAAACTATACCAATACATAAGTGAAATGCACTATATGCCCTTGTGGCCAGAAAACTGCATTTTTTTTTCCTCAAAGGAAGGCCGTCTTTATTTTTTGGACTTCCAAAGCTTGATTTATAGTCACGACAAACATCATTACTTTTGGAAGCTCACAGAAAAAGTCTGAAAAAAAAAATAACGATTTTAAACATTAGTCACACTGTTGAAACACTCATCCAATATTAATAATTTGTTCTTTAGTAATAAATAGAATTCTTCACGGCAAATGCCCCGGAGTTGCCTCACTCAATTACTACAGTTTGCAAAAACCAAACTGTTAGCTCAACGGACAAAATGTGTTTGTAGCCTTCCTGAACACCTGTAGCCCTGTCCTCTGTTGTCTCCATAGGCACCACGTTTTTGTTTTTTTTTTTTTTAATTTTTTTTTCAACGTTTTTATTTATTTTTTTGGGGACAGAGAGAGACAGAGCATGAATGGGGGAGGGGCAGAGAGAGAGAGGGAGACACAGAATCGGAAACAGGCTCCAGGCTCTGAGCCATCAGCCCAGAGCCCGACGCGGGGCTCGAACTCACGGACCGCGAGATCGTGACCTGGCTGAAGTTGGACGCTTAACCGACTGCGCCACCCAGGCGCCCCGGCACCACATTTATCTAAGTAACAGCAGATTGCC
Source organism: Felis catus (assembly GCF_018350175.1). NCBI lineage: Eukaryota > Metazoa > Chordata > Mammalia > Carnivora > Felidae > Felis > Felis catus. The sequence continues at coordinate 36,384,423 of NC_058373.1, read as the reverse complement.
TCTGATGGATACTAAGCCTACATCCTGTACTGAAAAAACCTAACACCGATGCATACAGTACTTGTTATAGGTGTATTGTCTGATGCACCTAAAAGCAGATCTAGTTAACGCCCTTTGAGGGCAGGAGAGTTTCCTTTGCCTTCACTGGTTCTCATTCTAACCAGCGAACTCTACCTTTTTGCCTATAACGATACTCTTTCAGAAAAGGTCCTGCAACGCTGATGGTAAAGGGAGCCCATCAATTCCATCATATTAGTGCGTCTGCAGATTACGGCATGGCAGATATACTGCAGGCTAAAAGGGAAAGTCCTGCTTGGTGAGATAGTAAGCGATGGTTCAAAAAAAAAAAACCCGTGCCAGCACTGGGACCTTTATAATGTTCCGAAAGTCCTGTGACAGCGGAGGAGTGAAACACACATGGTCGTGGGCGTCAGAACCAACGTTGTGGTTCCACTGTTCAGTCGGGGCACACAGGGATCTGTTGTAGCGCCAGGAGCTCATAGAGAAGAGGTAGACCTTTTGCTCAGAGTCCCTGAGCGAGAATGTGCCTTCAGGTTCCCCTTCAAGGAGGCTTATGCTTCGTAACGGTCCATCACTCCCCAGCAACAGGGATTCCCTGGAATCTGAAGCAAATCAGGCACGAAGCGGGGGATGTAATCAATCTGTGTATGGACTTTCCAAGCTCCCTGTCTGCTAACCTGTGAGCATAGGCTGTCTCCAGACACCTGCTGTTGCTTCTGCCTACTTGACCTCAGACACAGGGTGGTAGTATCCCCTGCTGAGTCACATCAGCTTATGGAATTGCAGGATTGTCCCCACTTACTTCAGTCATTCCAGGTTAACGTCGGTCCCACTTTAAAATGGATCGACCTGTGTGGTCTGCTTCAAATGTACATATGTGTGCGTTGGGAGGGGGGGGTCAACCCCCTCTTCAATACGTTGCTGCTTTCTTTTTTTTTTATGTTTATTTATTGAGAGAGAGAGAGAGACAGAGTGTGAGTGGGGGAGGGAGGGGGGCAGAGAGAGAGGGAGACACAGAATCTGAAGCAGGCTCCAGGCTCTGAGCTGTCAGCACAGAGCCCGATGCGGGGCTCGAACTCATGAACCATGAGATCATGACCTGAGCTGAAGTCGGATGCTTAACCAAATGAGCCACCCAGGCGCCCCGCTGCTTTCTTTTTCAAAGCTGATCTCCTCCATCTTTCGTAGAAACCGAGGATCTATCAAATGTATCAAAAAACGTTGAGTGTAGGCTCACAGGGGCTATATGCGTGTAAAAAGTGACGTTTGGGGGCTAAATCTGAGCTAGCAGGAAAAGGGCATTTCTCAAGCACTAATTCAGAAAGGTGTATTTTTCCTTTATTAGAAGAGGGATTCTGACCGCTTGCTGTAAGTCCTCATGGGAAAACACAGGCCCACAGTTTCCCGCAACCTCTGTGTCAGAGAGCGACTTCCTACAGTTCTGTTGGACCCTCTGTCCGTCTTGTGCACAGAGCTTACGCCATACCTCTCTTCTTTGGAGTCCAATTCGAGTTCTCCCAAACCTTTTATCAGTATCCGATGAACTGTGTCTTTGGAGAACAAGAAAGTTTTTTTCTTCCACTCCACGGAACGTGCCCAGAGTAGGAATCTCTTGTTGCAAGTCGTGTTTCTCCCGAGGGGCTGCTTTGTTGCTGAGGAGCTGAGTCACCTATCCTGATGTTTCTCTCTTTAGCAGACAAGTAACTGTTGGAGTTCACGTCCACGTGTTCACTGTGGCTTCCTCCGTCATGACCGAAGAGATTCTGGCACCTGCGTTTGAAATTATCCCCCGTCTGCCCCGCTTAACCCGTTGATGATGAGATCTGTCGGCGGGGGCGGGGCGGCCTCAATCAGGGGCACCTGTGACCCTGGACGGGTCCAGACGGCGCAGGCGCGGTCGAGAGGTCGCCGAGAGTCCGCCGGCTCCCTGGCTGATGTGGTCCAGTCCCCTCCAATGGAAGGCAGTCTAGCTTCCTCCGGACTGCCCGTCCCCAGCCAGCCCCCCCCCCCCCGTCCCCCCTCCCCCAGCCCCCACTGGAATGGAAAAATACCTCCTACTGACCACGTGTGACCTTTGAACTTAGGTTTAACAGGCATTGCTGCGTCTGCTTTGCTCGCTCTTGAATAACTCCTTCTGGGGGAAACCAGCCACCATGTTGTGAGAGTGCCCAGTGGAGAGGCCCACGTGGGGAGAAACGAAGGCTCGCCGCCATCAACTGAGACCCACTTGCCAGCCCTGTGAGCGAGGGGACCCTCCAGCCCCCGCCCCCCACAACCCAGTGACTGCAGCCTCGTGAGAAATGCGGAGGCAGACGCCACCTGACTGCGCGGCTCCCAGATCAATGCCTGGCAAAAACCGTGAGTGATAATAAATACGTATTATGGTTTTAAGCCACCGAGTTTTGGGGTGATGTGCTAGGCAGCGACAGATAACTGATCATAATAGTCGTCACTTCCTTGTTTGTGATACCAAAACCAACCTTTGAAACCCCGGGGGCGCCTGGGTGGCTCAGTCGGTTGGGCGGCCGACTTCGGCTCGGGTCATGATCTCGCGGTCCGTGAGTTCAAGCCCCGCGTCGGGCTCTGTGCCGACAGCTCAGAGCCTGGAGCCTGCTTCCGATCCTGTGTCTCTCTCTCTCTCTCTGCCCCTCCCCCACTCTCACTTTGTCTCACTCTGTCTCTCAAAACTAAATAAATGTAAAAAAAAAAAAAGTAAAAAAAAAAAAAGAAAAAGAAACCCCAGAACTGTCCATAAGGAGAGGTTAAAAAACCTGTAGAAATCTGCAGGTTGGAACGTGCAGCCGTTAGGACGAGACAGGGCTCCGTGTAGACCTGTGTGTTCTGTGATTGACGGTTCCCCCAAACACATCACAGGCAAATAGCAAGTTGCAGAACACTTATGGTATGGCCTCGATTACATCAAAGCATCGCAAAAGCTATACGTAGGTACGTGTACACGTAGGCATATAGGTAAGAAGGCCATATTTGTATATACCGGGCAGACGTGTGTATTCACATATGTGTAAGTGCAGGAACTTCCCCCCAGCTACGGGGATGAGATGCGCATACCAAACTCTGGCACTGATTCCACCTGGGAGGAGGAAAGGGGGATTGTGGGGGAGGTGGAGGCACGGCAGGGTGCTGACGCTTTGCTTTGTAACCTCAATCATGTATGGTCTCAGCGTCTTACCTGAAAATGCGGTTGTGTATCCCCCGTGTGATGGAACAAGGAAGATCATGAAAAGAGAAAGAGGCAGGCAGACAGGACATGGAAGGAAGCGGAGGAGAGGGAGAGGCATTTCACAACCCACTGAGTCTTCACTACAGGCACCTGACCTGAAAACAGGAAGGAAACCTCTCTGTGGCCTTGCCCTCGCTGGGCGCCGTCCCGCAGTGGTGCTCAGGGTGGTCTGTTGAGGAGAAGGAGGATGGTAATTACCTGGTTTGATCCCTCCTTGTCCCTGGACCCCGTGCTCCCCTTGTGGGGTTTGAGGTACAGAGGGGGTGCAGGGGTGGGGTAGGGTGTCTACACCCAAAGGGCAGGGTGCAGGCCACGCAGAGTGGCTGAGGGACATTAGGGGAGAAGGTGGAAAGGGGTGCGGTGGTGAGCCTGGAGCAGGGTGGGGTGTGGGGCGTTCTCAGTCCCCTGGGCGTGCTGTACTGCTTGCCCTGCGGGGACAGCGGCTGCCCCAGAGTCCCCAGGCTCAGGAAGTCCACGAAGATTCTGCATAAAGGCCTGGGGAAGACTCAGTTGGGCCCTTCCTTGGGCACAAACCAGAGACTGGAGGAGGGGGCACAGAGAGGCTCGAGCCGGTTTGCAACCCTACAAGGTGCAAGGGAGGGAGCTGGCCTCCAGCTCTGGGATCTGGCCTCTTGGCCGCCGTGCTTGTCCCCACCCTGCTTAGGCCTCTGCAAGAGAAGGGGACATGGAGGGGTCTCTGGACCTGGTGTCGGACAGGGGACTGCAGACCTGAGGCATCTGCGGATGTCAGACGCGCCAAGTATGGGGTTCCTCCTCCGCCTTCCTCCCTGCAGGCTGGGCCCCCATCTCAGCAGCCTTACTGAACCAACTTCCCTGGGCACCTGAGATGAAACAGAACGCTGGGCTATGATTTGCTACTCCCTCCCCTGCGTAAACCCTTCCAAAGCTCCAGTTAGCCTTAAGGAGCTCACAATCAGAGCTTTCTCCATCACAGGACTTACTGCACTGTAGGGTAATGTTGGGGTCTTCACGTTTGTGTCCCCTCCCCCTGACCCCCCACCAATTCATGTTTTGGAGCGCTAACCATGTGGCTATAATCGGAAGTAAGAAGTTAATTAACATTAAGTGAGGCCATAGGGTGGCCTCCGATCCAATAGGACTAGTGTCCTTATAAGAAGAGACACCAGGGGCACCTGGGTGGCTCAGTCAGTTAAGCATCCAACTCTTGATTTCAGCTCAGGTCAGGATCGCATGGTGGTGGGATCGAGCCCTGCATCGGGCTCTGTGCTGAGTGTGGAGCCTGCTTGGGATTTTCTCTCTCCCTATCTCTGTCCCTCCCCTGCTCACTCACTCTCTCTCAAAATAAATCTATAAGCAAAACATGAAAAATAAAGAAGAGACACCAGATGGCTTTTTTCTTTTACGTATACCAAGGAAAGGCCATATGAGAACATGGCGAGAAGGTGGCCATTTTGTGCTCAAATAAATACATCAATATTTGAAATTAGCCTTTTGTGCATATAGAACAGATAGTACCCAATAAAAATGCAGAGTTCGTTCTGGCCTATGCAATTAATTAATCATTCCTTCACATTATTCAGCTTGTCAACATTTATTGAGCTCCTCCTATGTGCCAGACAGGTAACGCTCAATACAAGTTAGCCTCCTTCATGCTAAAATGAACTTGGTATCCACCTACCTTTGCTGGAACCCTAAAGGAAACCAATTATCCTGCCCTTTCCCCGGGTGTCTGATTGAACTCGGCGCGTCCATCATAGCCATAGAAATATCACTAACAGGCAATGCCAGCAGGATTAGATCTGCAAAGTGTTTAAAGTTTAGCGAGAAAGCTTTCTGCAAATGTCAACACTACTGTTTGTTCCCTGCAAACCAGCATTCTAATCAGCACGGCTGCCGTTTCCAGCTCATTGAGCAATGACATAAAACAGTCCGGACACAATCAGTTCTCTAGAAGAAAAACACTGGAAGGCAGAGGGAGGTAATAACAACCAGAACTGCCTACTATGTGCAAGGTTTGGTACTTGCGGCTTCAGTCCCGGCACTGCTCATTCTGTTTGTTTTTTTTTAACATTTTATTTATTTTTGAGAGAAAGAGAGAGTGAGAGAGGGAGCACAAGCAAAGGAGGTGCAGAGAAAGAGGGGGACAGAGGATCTGAAGCAGACTCCGGGCTGACAGCAGCGAGCCTGATATGGGGCTCAGACTCACGAACCGTAAGATCACGACCCGAGCAGAAGTCAGACGCTCAACGACTGAGCCACGCAGATGCCCCCGCACCCCTGATTCTCTCAATAATACCGACACATGGAGTAACTGAGGCTCACAGACGTCACCCAGCTCCAGCCAAGGCCAGTTGGGGAGCTTTCCTGCAAGTTCATGTCAGGGTGGGAGTGATTTCAGAGGCGAGTCGTAAGAAAAGAGAATAGCTAGGCTCCTCTCACCTGGATGTCCTGGGACCCCAATCTTTTCCCTCTTCAATCCCCCTCAGAGGCCAGGTGTAGGGATAGAAGAATTTTGGAAATTTTGATCTGAAAAGGAAAACATTTTGTTTTCTTTCTTTTTTTTTTAAGAGGGAGTTGTTAGGGTGTTTATATATTGGGTTCTTGGCATAGAACCTGGTAGACTTGATGGGATTTCAAAATGGAGTCACTAATGGAAATTCTACACCGGGGACTTTCCAAAGAAATTGCTAATGGAAAGCAACCTGTGCTCGGGGACTGGACTGTCCTCCAGGCAGTCACAGCTGTGCACAGAAGGCATTAGGGCCTGACTGAAATGTTATGGTAGGGGTCACCTCCCAGACTTGGCTTTGTACAGGAAGCATAGCCAAGGAGGAGCCGAAGCAGAAGTATAAAAGCAGATGCGAAGGCACAGTACTCCAGCTGGCCATCAGTCTGTCCCTGGGTGTAGATCTGAAGACATTTAGCCTTGGACACGGGTGGGCAGGTGGGTGTAAGAGCCTAATCGTGACTCCTGGGCAGGAGTGGATAGCCTGGGAGGAGCGAGCTCCTAATTCCGATCTCCAAACATCCCTGAGACTGCAACAGCCCTCCATTCTCAACCCCTGCGGTTCACTAGCATTACCTGGTGAGCTTTTAAATAAATACAAAAGCTCAGGGCTCCCCCGGATGGATTAAATCACAATCTTTAGGGGAGGGACCCAGGTGTGGTACACATGAAAGCGTTTCATGTGATTCTATCATGAACTTGCAGCCTAAGTTCAAAACCTCTAATACAGCCGAGGCAGCCAGTGATCACAAGAATCAACTGAAACATTCTTTCAAATAATTTCGCCAAGTCTCTCCCCTGGAGATCTCCAGTCAGTGTATTATCATCATTATAACCACCACTTCTGACATGTCATATTTTTACTTCTGTGTATGTTCCTGTTTCATACCCATCACTAGATTGTAAGCTCTGCAGGGAGGAGACTTGGTCTTATTTTGTTGGGGTGTTTTCAGTATGGAACCAAGGGCAGACAGATCATCATGGGGGCTCCATGGATGCTCCGTGGACGTTTCTTGAATGAGTGAACATGTTCTTTTGCACTTTGTCACTTCTACCTTGTTTAAAAAAAATTTTTTTTCAACGTTTATTTTTGGGACAGAGAGAGACAGAGCATGAACAGGGGAGGGGCAGAGAGAGAGGGAGACACAGAATCGGAAACAGGCTCCAGGCTCCGAGCCATCAGCCCAGAGCCTGACGCGGGGCTCGAACTCACGGACCGCGAGATCGTGACCTGGCTGAAGTCGGACGCTTAACCGACTGCGCCACCCAGGCGCCCCTGTCACTTCTACCTTGTGACCCAAGTCAAGGATGAGGTGGAGATGCTGCAATAGCAATATATATATATTTTTCACCTTTATTTCACTTTCCTTTATAGATCAAAAGTCCTGCTGTTAGAAACATAAAGATGTATTTGATATGGAACTTGATTTCATTCTATAATCAAGTTTGGGTTATTTGGAGACCTGAAAGACCTAGAGAAAACCAGTCATATTCAGGAAAAAAAAAAATACTTTCAGAAGTTTTCAAGAGAAAATCCCCTAACCCCACCCGATTTTTTTTTCCTGAAAATTTCTGCTTCCTTGTGGAATTTATTTACCATGTAACTACTGTTAGCCGTGGGACGAGACAGTTACAGTTCAGAGTGATAACATGTGCCTTCTGTTGTAGGATGTGCCATTCATTTAGGGCCCACCAACAAGCTTGCTTCGGATAAAACTAGGACACGCTGTGGATTGTAAGACCTGTTCTAATTTCAGACGTACAAACGTAGAGAGGGAAACATGCATTTTAGAATTAGTAAAATACGCGAAGTGGTGAGAGGTACATTCAGATCCAAAGGGCTAGCCCCGTGGAGGGTTCTGGAGTGTGGCTGGGCGCAGAGAGCTGGGGGCCGAGCGTGGAGGCTGGAGAGGGCTGCAAGGGTCAGGTCGTGACCACCTGCATAGGTGGGCAACTTTAGTCTCAGGTTACACATGTAGCACCGACCCCCGTCCCACCTCAACGCTGCCCTGTTGCGCAATAAATTCTATGGTCGCCCTACGGCTAAGCCATCTGGAGATGGATGTACACTCTTTATCCTAACAGCAAGGAGAGCCATTCAGAGGTTTTCAGGGAGCGGAGTAAATAACACGATCAGATTGGTAAATGTGCGTGCGTTATGTGTGCTGGGGGCTTTTGGGATTTGCCGGATGAGAATATTTCTTGAAGAGCTACTATGTTCATGCAAGTCAACGTTCTTAAAAGGCAGAAAAGTGGAAATTCTCCCTTCCATCCCTGCCCTCTTCCCACCCCCCCACCCCCTCCCTAGAGGCAAACCATCCGATCAATTTCTTGTGTGATCTTTCAGAAGTAGTTCACGCACATACAAACAGCTCTTTTTTTGTCCTTCATACCTACTGTCTCCCAGCCGATCCATTTCTGTAATTTGTACTCCTCTGGCTATTTTTCACTGAGTTTTTAACAGAATTTATGGTCCCTTTTACTCCTTCAGATTTTAGACTTTATTTTAAGAATGAAGTTTGGATGGTTGTCTTTTTTTCTGAGCACTCCGGCTCGGGATCCATTTCCTCCTACTGTTTCATGACCTCTTCCGGGATCTCTAAGGTCTGTATTTTTCTTCACGGAGGCGATTGCTTCCCTACATTCTCTTCATTTTGCGGTTAGAGTTTTCATCTGCTCTGTGGCAACATTTTTTGGTGTATCTTCTTTGCCTGCTGTTTGTTTCTCCCCCCACCCCTCCTTTTTTTCTTGTCATTGTTTTGTATAGATTACTTGTCACTGAAGCAGGTGATTTTTTTTCCTCCTTTCCCATTGCGCCTCCTCTATGACAGTGGACAAGGTTGTCTTCCAGGTGGGCTAAATTTTCCTTATGACCCGGGGGCAATATAAGGGCACTTAGCCTTGAATTCTTTTCACCAATGGCGAGGCTCTTCCCAGCGTGCAAAGTCGCTCCTCCCCTGTTGCCACAGAGACAAACCACTTCCTACAAGTATGGTTAGTCCTGGTCCAGCAGAACCCGTGTCACCAGCACGTGCACCTGCTTCCAGCTGTTGCAAACGAGGGCTCGCTGCATTGCTCGTCCAGGTGCGCCCCTTACCTTCTTTGCAAGCTGGCAGTTTGGTGTGCTCTCTCCGCCTCCTCCTACGAGCGCCTCTGCTGAAGATCCATCGTTTGGGGGTCACTCTTCCGCCTGTTTTGTGTCTTAGGTTCTACTTTTACTAAAAACGGAGTTAGTGCTTTGCTTTTAGTTCCTTTTTGGTTTTGGATTATTTCCAGTAACAGAAGGGGGCATTGTTACCTTTACACCATCTTGGAAACAGAAGTTCAACGATCACGTTGGCTGTGGCACGTGGGGAATAGACCCACGGCAGAAAGACTGGAGGTGGGTGGACCAGTGAGGAGATCATCTCGACATTGGGGAGCTGGTGTTGGAGAGGAAGAGAAGTGGATCCAAGACAGACTTTGGAGGCAGTGTGGATGACTTTCACTGGCTGACTGCATGTTTGAGTGGGTGTGGGGGACCATTTCAGGGCTGGCTACCAGAAGCCGCTTGTGATGTAGCAGGGAGCTAGCTTCCTCTTCCGCGGCTTCCCGCCCAGTTCCAGGCCACATCTGGTCAGGCTGGGCCCTCTGGGAAGACAACAGAGGAATCCTAATGGGGCAGTGAGCAGCCCATCACTTCCCTGGAAGGTCCCCTGCAGATATCTGGATGAAACTCGGGACTGCTAGACCCACCTGGGAAGACCTAAGGCAGTCAGAGTTCCTTGTCATACCCCCACATTTCTGTCCTATTAACCAAGTCTCCTGGATGACGAGACTTGAAAATAGGTTTGCAAAATTAAAAAAAAAAAATGGGCAAAAAATACTCCTGACATCCCAGGATTTGCTGCCAAGTCTTGGTGGGGGTGGATGTGACACATACTGGAGGTCATACAGTCCACCCCCCTGCCTTCAGAAAGGCATTCTAGGGTATCTAAGACGCACAAACTGAACAGAGAGCTTTGGCTTTCCCTAGGGTTCTGCGGGGGCGGATCTGATTTTTATTTTTAATCAGACTGTGATTAAGTCCTGGGCATTTTCTTTGGGTTTGTGTTTTGTTTTTTTTCTTCCCACCCCCCCCCCCCAATGTTCAGTCAGCGTTGAGAACTGAGGGCTACCTAGTCTCAGAGATGGTCAGAGCTTGAAATTAGGAATCTCCTGCTCCTACGCCTGTTCATTCCCATCCAGGAATACAGCTGTCTGCCTGTGTCCAAGATGAAATGTCACTGATTCTACTCCTGGGGGACGGTTGATGGCTGCTGCCACAATCACCCAGGTTGAGTACCTTTTGTGTCTGTTTGGTTTTGTTGTTGTTTTTTTTAATACTTTTACCTTGGCCCCTCCTAGGATATGATTCTTGACCCAGCTCACTCGGGTTACAGCAGGGCTGGCCTCAAGCTGTCTTGCACACAGCTCTGATATCCTGGAACAGCCTTTCCAACTTAACGTAAGCTGTTCCCTATTAGTGATTTCTCTGGAAAGTCTCCAGCAATTCCCAAGCTAGTTATTAGGGCTCTTAAGGATTTACTTTAGCAAGAATGATCCTGGGATGTTGACTTTCTGCCCCTAAAAAGCCCAGGCTCTGTTCTACGATGGAATGTTACACAATGGTTTTAAATGGTGCTTATGTAAGACAGGGTGTTTGGGGAATTTTTTTTTTAAATAGGGGGACAGTGTTTATCACATGGTGAAAAAAAGCAAGATACAAAATTGTGTATTTTCAAGTAGGTTAAAAATATGTGTGTGATAGACTGAAAGGGCGACTTTTCGCCCCACCCATCCCCCCCACCCCACACCCACCCCAATTTCCTTTCTGAGCAATTAAAGCAATATGCTTTTTTGTCAAGTTAATGAAGGATATCTTGTCATCTAACCTTGACAGAGAGGAGGTAAATGTTCTCTCGAGCTAATAAGGTCAGGCAGTTTGCTCACAGGAAATAGCGTTACGAGTATAGTAATAGGAAGAATATTAATTTCTTATGTGTGTCGAATATTATTTGTATGGTTGTGGGTATTTTTGTTCCTGGAAGAATTAGTCTTGAGCTCGTGAGACATGTTGTATTATAGGTACATTGTTGGGTGAAGCGGCAATGATTTGGAGGAAGGACCCTCCACCCGCCCCCCTCTGTCCCTGCACTTCAGAGAACAGGGCTCCTCCCTCATCCCCTGCACCCCCCTGCAGAGGCCCCCTTGTCTTCCAGACAGGAGCAGCGGTGGCAGCAGTGGAGACGAGCCGTGGTCATTCGGAGCCAGGAGCTGGGAGCGTGGGAGGTACAGGAGTGGATTTAAGAGTCTCTGGTTTGTTTCAGGGAGAGAGGTTGTTCCAGAAGGGGATGAGCTGGATTTCTGAGCAGGAAGAGGTGCGGCGTCAGAGGGGCAACAGGAAAGAGAGGAGAGGAGAAAGACGTCCAAGCAGGAGGGCTCCTGGGCTGGGGTGGGGGGGGGGGGAGGGGGCGGAGGCGCGGAATATCACGAGATACCTACACCACCTTCCCACCCCCTCCAAATAGGACTCCCATTCTGTAAGACTTGGAGACGGTCTTCTGCTGTCATCCAGTACGGAACTGAAATGTTCTTTAAGGTCCCAGGACCGCTGTTGAGAAAGGTTGCTCAACCTTCTCCCTGGTGGCATGGGCCAAAGCAACATGGCCAGCAACCCCCTACTAGGGATCCCTGGAGGTCCTAAGTGAATCTCCAGACGCCCCCTCCCCAGAAGACCCCAGAAAGAAGCCTCTCACAGGAGTTACAAATATATATGCGGAGTTACAAATATATATGCGTAGAAAGACTAGAAGGACATAGGCTAAAAGGTCAACCGTGGTTCCTCCTGGATACCTGGGTTAGGGGTATCATAGTTTCCTGCTTCTTTATGTTTTTCTGAGACTGTCAACTTTTTTTTTATTTTTTTTAATGTTTTTTATTTATTTTTGAGACAGAGAGAGACAGAGCACAAGTGGGTGAGGGGCAGAGAGAGAGGGAGACACAGAATCTGAAACAGGCTCCAGGCTCTGAGCCATCAGCCCAGAGCCTGACGCGGGGCTCGAACTCACAGACCGCGAGATCGTGACCTGAGCCGAAGTCGGACGCTTAACCGACTGAGCCACCCAGGCGCCCCGAGACTGTCAACTTTTTAATAATAAGAGGCATGTGCTATTTTTATAATCAGGAGGCACAAAAATTCCATGGCCACTTGCCCAGGGAGGTCTCAAATCTGGAGGTTTCAGAGAAAGAGGCAGATTTGCCGGGGTGGGGGTGTGGCAGTTACGGATACATGGGACTGGTAGCAACCCCGAGGGGCCATCCAGTCCACCCCACCCCCACCCCGCCTCTGAGACGAAGTACCTGAACAAGACGCAATATCTGAACTCCTTCCCTACGCCGGAAACCACCCCTTGCCCTCCTCACCCTTCCACCCCCAGCAGAACCCCGAAAGACGCTCAGCTTCATACCAAGTGTCCCTGTTGCTCCTGTGGTGGCCCCAGCATTGTGCAGAACAGAAACCAGGGCACCGATAGCTAGATGGAAAATAGGGCAAGATCCTCCTGCAAGGTCTCTGCTCCGAGGTGGCCCTTAGAAAACCCAGGCACCCACGGGGAGAGAGAAGTCAAGCTGAGCCCCAGGTGAGCAGGAGGGAAGAGAGAGGGAGGCCCGCTGGGCTGCAGAGAAGCAACCGCTCCCTTTCTTCCAGCCCCCTTCCTTTCTTTTCTCTCTGACAGCAGGTGGTACCACAACAGGCATATTGGGTACAAAACAACAAAAGCTGAAACTTCCAGGAGCTGAGAGCCTGGTCAGGGAGTAAGGTCCAGCTGGGAGAGTTAATTTCTTAGCCCAAGAGCTTGATTTCCAGAAGTTGTCCCTGTGCCAGATGGGAGGGGGGTTTGTTGGGGTGAGAAACAAACACGGTGATGTGCCAGCCCTTGAAGAATAAGGGCACCCCTCCCTTTTTTTTTACACTTATTTATTTATTTTTGAGAGACAGAGACAGAGCACAAGTGGGGGAGGGCAGAGAGAGAGAAGGAGACACAGAATCTGAAGCAGGCTCCAGGCTCTGAGCTGTCAGCACAGAGCCCAATGCGGGGTTCAAACTCACAAACTGTGAGATCATGACCTGAGCCGAAGTCAGACCCTTAACCTACTGAGCCACCCAGGTGCCCCAGGCTTCCCCTTTTAGATGGGGTTGGAGGAAGAGGTCTGTACTGAGGCTTAGGTCACACTGCATGTAGAAAGTTCTAGAGTGCCAGAGATGGAGGAGGGGTGGCTATGCTTTGGAGCAATACTACCAACCCTTCCTCCCACCCCTCCTCCGCCCGCCAAAAGATGTCCATGTCCTTATCCCTGGACATAGTCACAGTTTACATGGCAAAGGGGTCTTTGCCAATGTGATTAAAGATTTTGAGATGGGGAGATTATCCTGGATTATCTGGATGGGCCCAGTGTAATCACAGGGATCCTTCTAAGAGGAATCAGGAGGCTCAAATAGAGAGGAAGGATGTAAGGATGGAAACAGCCAGGGAGGAGAGGACTCTATGATGCTGACTTGGAGGGAGGGGCCAGAAATCAAGGGGGGGGGCCTAGAAGCTGGAAGAGGCAAAGAGATAGGTTCTCCCCCAGAGCCTCCAGGAGGAACGTAGCCCCGCGACCCACTTCAGACTGCCAACCTCAGACGGTAAATTCGACTGGTTTTAAACCACCAGATTTGTGGTAATTTCTTACGGCAGCAGTAGAAAACAAATACAGCCCCTTCCTGCCCTCCTCCTGGTCCTTGTGAAGCAATCATTTGAGCTACCTCTAGGAACAAGAAATGCGAACATGTGTTTGAGATTATACAGTGAAAAATGAGGACAACGTATTTGTAACACCTAAAGTTGACCGAAAACTGACTTCTGTAAGTTCTAAGAGTTTGATGGGGAAAAAGACCCCAAACCAGGTTTTTCAAACGAGCAGAGAAAATGAACACCATGTGCTCAGGAAAAGGAAGGTGGATGGTCTGGTGCTAAAGTGGGAAGATCCTCTCAGATGTGGTACAGAGTGAAAAAGAACAAGGTAAAGAAAGAACATCTCAGGGGTATCATGTGACCCTACTCCTGTCACAAAGAAAATACAGTCCTACGCGTATGTGTTCTTTTTTGCTGAAGGAATCACAAGAAAACGTTAGCAAAGATTGCCTTTGGGGGAGAGAGAGAGAAGGTAATAGTACTTAACTTTAAAAATGTTCCTGCTGTTTGAATTTGCTAAATTTATACTTAGGTTTTCCGCCCCCAGTTTTATGGAGATGTAATTGACAGGTAACATTATATAAGTTTTAGGCGTACAACATGACGATCTGATACATGTGTATTTTGTGAAATGATACCACAATAAGTTTAGTGTCCACAAAGTCCAACCTGACCAGGGAGCTTATTGGCTCACTTTGGGTTTTCTTCTTGGAATCTCTCCATATTAAAAAGAAAAAGAGGGGCGCCTGCGTGGCTCAGTTGGTTAAGCATCCAACTCTTGGTTTCAGTTCAGGTCGTGATCTCGTGGTTTGTGGGATCGAGCCCCACGTTGGGCTCTGCTCTGATGGTGTGGAGCCTGCTTGGGATTCTCTGTCTCCCTCTCTCTGACCCTCTCCTGCTGCTCTCTCTTGCTCACTTTCTGTCTCTCAAAAGAAATAAATAAATATTTAAAAAAAGCAAAAGAAAAAGTTTTAAGCAGCATAATAGAAGGTGAGCCTCATATGGAGAAATCAGGCAGAGAATCTATCATGGTACGCATGTATTATTTTCTTGCAAACGTGAAACCTGGACTGTTCTGTAAAGTTTACTACTCAGGCTTCTCCTCGGGAGCCAGAGCCAAAGGCAGTTTGAACCCCCCACCCCCAACCCGTCCCCTGTGCTTCTGACATGTGTGATGCAGGTTACAGAGACCCTAAAATCTAACCATGGCCGTGTAATCAGCCTGGTGACGAGGTCTATAGGAAAAACAGATTTGCACGCAGGGTGCAGTATTGACACTCGCCAACCCCTCCAGCCTCTGACAATCGGGGGCCTTCTCTGGGCCTCTGTCTCTTCCTCTATAAAAAGGAGGAAGGTGAAGATGTCTGTTTTCAAGGTTACCGTGAGGTTTAAATAAGATCATGCTCGGAAGGTGTCCGTGGAAACTGGCCCAGGCAGGAACACGACAAAACAGAGTCTTCTCCTTCCTTTCCCTTTTGTTCCGAGCCTGCCGAGGGCAGAAGGAGGCCCCTGTTCAGCAGGAGAGAGGTAAGCGCGAGTCTTTGTCTAGAAAAGTACAGAGACCTCATAGAGAAAACCAAAGTCGCGGAGCCACACGTCTGTTTCCACATCCGTGTGTTTGCCACCAGCTTACCGTCTCTGCCAAGTCACAGGAGGTTAATAAAGTTGGTGAGCTTTTTACAGCCCAGCAGGCCCATTTTGCCTTCTCCTCGATACACGTTTTCATGTCACCGCAGGAGCTGAAATCCTAGGTGTCATTAACCCACATGCCCAGCACCCGTGACCGTGACCCGGGCGGGGGAAGAACAAGCACGCTTTGTTCCCAGAGCCCCTGGCCTCGAGAGGCTCGTTTTCTGATGAATTCAAACAAGAAACGGGGCGATTCAGCTTTTAACTGCTCCCATGGTCATGGGGCCTCACCGCACCGAGCCTGAGGGGATCCCAGGATCTGGAGACCCAGAGGACCTTCAGAGTCCTCTGCCCTACTGGCCGCCTCACAGGGCCTCACAGATGCTGACTCTTTTCCCCAGGAGGCAGTCCCTTTTTCTTTTCTCTCTCGTCCATCCGTCCGTGTGTTCAATCCACGCAGTCCTGGGGAGATCTTTAAGCACCAGGCACCGTCCCGGGCTCTGCTCAGGCAGCAGTTACGACAATACAGACCCTGCCCTCGTGGCAAGGCCATTCTGGTGGCTGCGGGAGCACTGAGGTGGTTGTGCAGAATAGGGGGTGTGGCCTTGGCTGAATCAGAAGCCATCGGTCACCCCGTGCTTCCCGAGCACCTAACATGAGCTGGGCACTGGGGCTGGAAAGAGGTAGATGGATTCCCCGGAGACTTATAGTTGGGGCTTGGTTATATCTGGGGGAGAGAGGGAGGAAGGGTCAAGGCTGACCGGGTTTCAGAGCAGTTTTGGAGCGGGTGGTTTGGGGGGTGGGGGTGAGAATGAGTCAGGTTTTAGGGACGTTGGGTTTCAGGCCCCAGCGGGTCCAGCAGGCAGTTGGACTCGTGGTCTCATGGCACAGGGTGAGACCTGGATGGGCGGTGTGGATTCAGCAGCCAACAACTGGGTGGGTAGGGGACGTGGAAGAGGGAGAGAGAAGGCCCAAGACAGCACTGTGAGGACCCTCATACCTCCAGGATGGGAAACGAGAAGGATCCCCAGTTTCTAGAAGGAGTGGTCACAGAAGCTAAGGACATAGGGAGAACCAATGTCATGGTGGCCTGTGTCCATATGCCACTTCTGAGGGCAGTTTCCTTCAGGAAATCACCCTTCCTCTCCTGTCATTCTTTCATGTGTTTTGAGTGAGGAGGGTCCGTCCTTGGGCAATTGTGTCTCCCAGCCCTACCGCATGGCTCGGTTTAGGGAGGGCCGTATAAGCTCTCAAGGCCAATGGAAAGCAGGGAGACAGGGACTGAGTGAGGGGAGGAAAGGGCGGCTGTTCTTAGAGGAATACTTCTCCCAGAAGAGAGACCCCACACACATACAGCACCCATCCGGCCTTGGAAAGAGTAAAGTAAGGGTGTGAATCAGGCACCAGTGCAGCCATTCATAATTGTGAGGAGGAAGCCTGGGGTGGCTGGAGATTGTCTAAGGCCTGAGGAGGCAGTCTAAATTGCAGATAGCAGGACAGAGAGCAGCCAATTCTCCGATGACACTGTTTGAGCCACTAGATCAAGCTTCACCTGAAGCCAGCTACCTCTAGGCTTTTCAGTTATGCAAGTCAGTAACTTCCCTTTACTGCCCAGCCCCATTTGAGCAAAGGTTTTGTTTGCTTTGCTGCTTGCTACCCAGAGTCCTAATTAACGCACAAGCTGAAGGAGAGGTCTCCTCGGGTCAGTGGGTAGAACATACGATGGGAGGAAAAGTGTCAGGATTTCGGAAAGTTTGACACTTCTGTGTCCCTGAATCATTGTCACCTGCAGAGCCACACTTGCAATCTCTTTACGGGTTTTTGTTGTTGTTGTTGTTGTTGTTTTTGCTGTTGTATCACTTCCCTGACTGTACAGTTAACATCCTAAAGTTGCTTACTCACTTAGAAATGAGATGCTGCTGGAAAGTAGGTTAGACTCCCTTTCTCCTTATGTTGCCTGTTCAGATGCCGAAGCGCCGTCCTCATAAACCAGGGTCAGCGGCAGGTAACAACACGCCCAGAGTCTCTCTCCACTCAGATCCATCTTCCATACTGCAGCGGAGTGGGCTCTCTGAAGCACATGTTCCTGCTGATAAAACGCTGGTACTTCCCATGGCCTGCAGGGAGAAATCGCAAACCCGCTGGCATGGTGCATGTGATCCCATACGTGCTCTAGGTCCTGGGTCACTCTCCTGCGTCCGATACCATCCCCTGAGCCCCGTGCTGCACCAGCTGTTGGTGATCCAACTATCTGAGCGTGCCGTGCCCCTCCGCGCCTCTGTTCCACTTCCCACTCTGCCTGGAGAGGTAATTAATAACAATAGCTAATGTTTATCGGGCACTTTTGTGCGCCAGGCGCTGTACTAAGCGCTGCACGTGAATTGTCTCATTTAATCCTTACAAATCCCCCATGAATAGTGCCATCCCTCCTCCTCCCCCGGTGTCACCCCGGTCAGTGCCCCAGCAGGTGGCGGAAGATGCTGGAAAGCAGATATGGATCCCGGCTGGAAGTCAACCACCGTAGTTAGACAAAAATATGATAGTTCAGAGGCCAGGAGTTTGAACATAAATTGGGGACCTCTAGGTGAGGAACGGAGGAGGTGGCCACGAGGGTGGGAAACTCCACCTTAGCTGACATTGAGAATCCCCCTCAACTCAAGCAAGGGTCTCCGGGGCCTTATGGAATATGCACTGTTGAGGCTAGGTACTCCAGTCTCCATTCCGCTGTGGATGCCACAGGTAATAGCTATGCCCAAATTTCCTAGACCCCAAAGACTAGAAGCTCCATGGTGTCCCTGCCAAGCATCTGTGCGTATGAGGGATTGTTTGCATCTTTGACAGTGTTGGAAGCCTGTGTGATGGGGCTGACCACTCCCCCTCTAAGGTCCCCCAGCGCACCCTCCCCACCTCCCAAGCCTGACCCTTTTCTGGTTGGGAGACACTCCCAATTCTCTCCTCCAGCTGTTTCCCCCACCCCCACTCCCTCCAAGCCCCGCATCCCTCAGACAATGCAGCATAATTCCCCTGAAAACGTGTTTTCACAAAACAAAAGCCAGGAAGGGGAAGGATGTCTTCAGGGTGCTTGGCAACAGCAGCCTATGGCTGGCTCCCCCTGCAGCACAGAGGCCTCTGGGAACAGAACTCACAGACACTGGGCCCCCTCCCATGCTGGGGGCACATCTGCTGCAGAAGGAGCCAAGGAAGCACACGTGAGCCCCTCCCCTCCCACCTCCCGTTGCGATTGCATAGTCATTTGATGAATGACCGTCTCCGGTGTTCGCCAGTTGACCATAAATAGGCTGCACAAGGGCAAGGTTTTGTGCCTCTTTTCTTCACTTTGGCCCTAGCACAGGCCTAGCACACAGTAGGGCTCAGTTAGTGTTCTGGAAGGGAGAGAGAGAGGGAAGAGAGAGAGAAAGGAGGGAGGGAGGGAGGCAGGAGAGCAGGTAACATACAGCCTGAGAGAGAGCCCTTGATTTCCCCTTTATCCCCTCCTCTTTTCCTGGAGCCCCGCCTACGGGCTTCGTATTCCCACACCTGGCAGGGAGAAGCGCGCTGCCTGCTGGGAACACCTTGGTAAACTGCTCTCTGCAGTGTGTGGGGGGGGGGGGGCGACTAGATAGGGGGCCCCCTAATCAGAGGCTGTGCAGCTTCGCAGGAAGCACACAGACTTCAGAGTCCGGCAGAGCTGAGGACGAATTACGGCCTTGTGACCATGGGCAAATTATTTATTCTCCTCTGCAAAATGGAGGTGCTTCTTTTTAGGACAGGAGCTGCTAGTAAGTGAGTGTGCCTGGCGAAGGGCAGGCGCTCAAGAAACGGTGCCATTGTCATTTACGTGCCATTTTGAGCTTCATTCATTCAACCCACACTAATGAGCACCCCCCCAGGCCCTCACCTCACTGGGCTTCCTCTCAGAAAGCCCCACAGGCCCCTTACTTTCTGAGAGGGGCCCCTGTTGCTAAGGGGCCAGGGATCTGGGGATGAAGAGGATAGAATCCTGTACATTGGGGGGGGGGTCACATCTCCCCTCAAGACATTCTGGTCCCCCGGTCTTTCCTTCTCCTTCTCCAATCCGCTTGGGCTCCAGTGTCCCCTGGACTCAGTCACTGTCTCTCTGGAAGAAGCCACTGCGAGGCATCCTGAGCCCGGGTGTTCCTGCTATCCTTCCCCTGTCCTCTGCTCACCACTAGTGCAGGCCCAGAAGGAGGGGGGGAGGTCAGACTCTTCCCTCGGCTCCTCTTCCTGACTGTGAAAATTCCAGATCTTTGCTGCTGGCTCTTCTGTGACTCCTCTTTTATATCCCAGCTTCTCCCAGCTGGAAGAAGACCGGTAGGAGGAAGGAAAATGCAGCCTCACCGAGGACGCCTCCTTTCTAGAAGGGCTTCCCAGGCTCAGAGAGGGAAGAAAGAAGTTTGGTACCATTCAGGTATTGGTGATGCTGGGCCTCACCGCTGCCTCATCCTCCTCCTTCCCACCGCCCCATCCCCCCACCCCTCTCTTGGGGATATTTGAATTTCAAAAAAGGAGCATGGGGATCTGACAGAGGACTTGTATACAGAATATATAAAGAACTCCTACAAATCAATAAGGAAAAAAAAAAAAAAACAGTGAATATATAAGCAAAAGACTTAGAGCAGCGGCTTCACACAGGAGGGTGTCCAGATAGCCAATACCCATGAAAAGATGCTCGGCTTCGTTGGCCATCACGGAAACTGAAATCAGAATCATACCACCATGGAAATTAAAAAGACAGGTCATGTCAAGTTTTGGTGAGGGTGCGGGGTAACTGGAGCCCTCATGAGCTACAGGTGAAAGAGGAAGGTGGCATAACCCCTTTGGAAAACAGTTCAGAAATATCACTAAACATGGACATACTCAGACCGACCCCCAAAACCCTGAGCCTGGGTATACACCTAACAGAAACTAGTTTCTAAAACACCGAAAGTCCTGTACAATCGTGTTCGCAGCAGAGCTATTTGTAATCGTCGCGAACTGGAAAGGACCCAAACTACTCTGGGCGGTGAATAAATGAATACAATATGGTAAATTTAGACACAGGAAATGTGTGCGGCAGTGAGAATGAATGAACTTCGGCCACCTGCAACACCGTGAATCGCACAAACGTAACACTGAGTAAAAGAAGACACATTCGGGGCGCCTGGGTGGCGCAGTCGGTTAGGCGTCCGACTTCAGCCAGGTCACGATCTCGCGGTCCGTGAGTTCGAGCCCCACGTCAGGCTCTGGGCTGATGGCTCGGAGCCTGGAGCCTGTTTCCGATTCTGTGTCTCCCTCGCTCTCTGCCCCTCCCCCGTTCATGCTCTGTCTCTCTCTATCCCAAAAATAAATAAACGTTGAAAAAAAAAATTAAAAAAAAAAAAAGACACATTCTTCTAAAGGTGACCACATTAGTTTAAGGGCCAAAGACCAGCAAACCTTAAATCTACCGATGGTGTTAGAAGTCAGGACGGTGGTTACCTTCAGGACGGAGACAGGCACGAAGGGATTCGGGCAAGGGTGCTAAAATTCTGCTTCCTGATCTGGGCAACGGTGACGGGCCGGGTTCACTTTGCAAGGATTTGAGTTGTCCATAATTCAAAGAGCTTTGCACCTTTCTGTATGCATGTGGCACTTCAACAAAAAGGAAGGTTACTAGACAAAGAGGCGGGGTGGGAAAGAAGGTTGCAAGGGCACCGTTCAGGCTGAAGGCTCAGCCGCAGACTCAGATGGACGCGAGTGCTGATAACAGCGGACCACTGGTTAGGGAGCCCCTGGGATCCACAGCGGTGGGAGGGAGGGAAGGCAGGGGAGGCAGAGGCAGAGGTCACAGTGCAGTACGGGCCCACTGACAGCCTCAGCTGACCTCTCAGGGAAGTCCTGGGGCTGGATCAGCCCCTCAGAGTTGTCTTGACTTGGGCCACGACGGCCAGATCCTTAGCTTCTGGCACCGGTCGCTCCCTGAATGTGGGCTGCGGCGGGGGGAAGCGGGGGGAGCTGGCATACAGCCCCCTCTGCAGCTAGGGCCATCCTGCAGGAGCTGACCGCTGAAGGCCACCTGCCACAGCCCTTCCAGCAAGCCCCCCCCCCCACCCGAAGAGGCATGTGGGCGGCCACCAAAGGCAGCCTGCCACCTGAGTGGAAAAGCTCTTTCGGCCTGGAAAGGTTTTTCTGAGACCCCTCAGCCCAGCACTGGTCATCTGGTTAAACTCTCCCCGGGGCACGCCTCACTCACAGACCTGCCTCGCATTGCAGCCCGCGGCCATCTCCCCACACGGAACCAGAGGCCCGGATGCACCGTGGTGCTTTTGTAGTTTCCTTCCCACACCTCCGCAAAATCCTCCCCTCACCTGGATGCCCTCACCTCGGACTCACTCGGTGAAATCCGGCCGGCCTTTAAGACTCAGGAGGCACCTCTTCCAGGAAGCTCTCCCTGATCCTATACCTTTCCTAGGAAGGGTGGCCCTTCCTCTTCCGAGCCTCCTCCAAGCACCCTAGCCCCCCACCTTTTGTAAAACTCTTATTGCACTATTTGTTTATCTGACCATGTCTCTGACTGGTAAAGCCAATTTGATGGGGAGATGCCTTATTGATCCACTGCACAAACGGATGGCTGCCATTTGAGTTCCTCCGGGGAGCCTGGCACTGTGCTGTGCACTGGAGCCTGAATTCACATAATTCTAACGACCCTGCGAGGTGAGAGGGGAGCACCTGCCCGCCATCATGCCATCACACCATCACTAAGCATCAGAGTTAATACACACATGGGAGTCGGTGCCAAGCCTCCAAGTCCTCCGGAAATGGTGGATAGGGAAGGAGGGCAGGGAAGGGAGGGAGGGAAAGGAAGAGGAGGGCAGGGAGAAAGAGAAGAGAGGAAGGGAGCGAGCTAAAGAGGAGGACAGGAAGGAAGGAAGGAAGGAAGGAAGGAAGGAAGGAAGGAAGGAAGGAAGGGAGGGCTCCTCTGTTCAGCCCCTATGGGCAGCCCATTCCACCTGCCGGCTCGCGGCTGGCGGCTGGTGAAGGGACTTGCTGGGTTGGGAGGGCAGCTCTCTCCCCTCCCCAAGCCCTGCCCATCACCGGTTCCCAGAAGCCCCTCATCCTGGCCTGGGGGAAATGCAGCTGCAAATCACAGCCTGTCTGTGGAGGAAGGTCCCTGGGCCAGGGCTGAGCAGGGGCACGGTCAGTTCGCAGTTTTAATCCTGACGTGTGCCTCCTTTCTTTCCACCCCCAGTACTCCCTTTGAAGAACTGCCTCAGGGTTCACGTTGCAGCATCAAACAGGGACAGAAGGTGCATCTCGCCTTAGCAGTGGGAGCGTCTACAGCTTAAGTCACTGGAGGTGCGTGGCACACGGAGTGCCCCACTGAGTGAGCGCTCCACTGAGCCCAGAGCGTGAGAGGCGGGGGCTTCGCCCTTGGACTGGGAGCAGCAGGTGGACACACAGACCATGAGACAGACACACAGATAACGGTCGTGCGTGCAGATGTGCCTGAGAGCATCCGGAAGCTCACGGACACAGGTGCGTGCGAGCCCCAGCGTGCGTCCAGAGAGCAGCGTCACGTGCACGTACGCACATGCACCATACACGTGACACGCACGTAAACAGACGCACACCGTCACAGGCAGACGCACACACGCCCAGAGGTTCCTGGCAAAGAACGTAATCTTGTCCTCAACGTCTTGCCCCCGAGGGTCTACTGATTCCCTCCCCGAATGTCTCACCTAACCGTCCCTCTTCCCCACCTCCCACGGCCCTGGTTCCCTTTACCCCCCACTTGGACCCCTGGACGACAGCCACAGGGTCCCCACCTCTCTTCTGGCCCTAGACACAAGAGCAGGGGCTGTGTGGGTATCGGGCAGATCTGATCCCATCACTCCGCTGCTTAAAACCCGTCTGCCGCCTCCCCATTCCCCCCAGATGCAGTTCAAATCCTCTGGCCTTCCAGAAAAGGCCCTTTGCGATCTGGCTTCAGCTCGTGGCATGAGCTGGCACGGAGCCCCACGCACTTGGCGCTCCAGCCGAGGGACTCCTGCAGGAGGCCGCCCTGGACCACACTTGCGACCATACCGCGCGCGCCGCGGGAAGCTCCCTCCTCCCGGCTTCCCTCGTGGTTCCTTTGCTAAGCTACCACTCGGCCATCCCTCGAGGCCCAGTTCACCCGCATCTCTCCACTTCACCCCGATATTCAAGGCACGGCCGCCGTCCTGCCCCACCGCTTTCACAGGCGTTTGGTTGGCCCTCACCGGTGTCGCTGTCACCGGTGTGCACACCAGCCTCTCCCGTGGAGCTCCCAGCATGGCTGATACGAAGCCCAAAACGTACTGTGGGTGCGGGCCAGGGAATGAATTGGCCTGTATGATGCTCACCTCACACGAGGTGATCTCGCCCGGCTAGGTGATCCTCGGGCACGCACGTGACTTCTCTGAGCTCTGCCTCCGCGCGGGTGAAGGGGCATCTTGCTGCAGTTACTGGTGGGGGCTGTCACCGGGATGCATGTAAAGAGCTGGGCTGAGTGGCTAACGCATGGTCGGAACTCCATCAATAATAGCCAAGCTTGCTGTTGCCAGCGTCTATTTTTATTTCCACTAAGGTCTTCCCACCACTGTTTTCTGATTCTCGTCCCCCTCACTGCCTACTCAGTTTAGTGCCGGGCTTCCAGGACTGACTCACTGGTGGTTCGCTGTGGGATTGATCGACTACACGGCTCTCTGAAGGCTTGTTTGCCGTCCGAGGATTCTGAGCTGAGCACCACGCCTTCTCCCTCCCAGCCTCCCCCGAGACTGGAAGGCGAGAGCCACGGAGAGTCCGGTCCCCCTCCCTTCTCCCCAAGCTCAACAGCTGCTCTGTTCTGAGTCCCGTGAACCGAGCCAAGTTGGGACCTGGGGGGACGGGAACAGCTGGGCCTTTTTGCCCCAAAGCGCAGAGTCATTGCCGCCAGCCCCCCAGCAGCTGCGCCCCCCCCCCCCCCCCGCCACTCCAGGATGCTGCACATGTGGCTGGGGTTCCCATAGCAACCTCTGTGGGGACCTGCCGCCTCTACCACTTCACTCCTCCTCCTCCTGGACTTGTGTGAGAGGTCGGGGCGAAGACGAGGGGAGAGGGCCGTCGGGCACTTTCACAGGCAAACACCTCCATCCAGTCCGGCGAGGAACGCGCTGTTACTATCATTTTATTGGCAAGGAAACCGAGGCCCAAAGGCATCGGCTTCTAGCCCCAGTTCGCCCACCAGCCAACAAGAGCACTGATCTGCAGCCACATCCGTTTGCACTGATGCGGCCAGCGGCGGTCAACACCGGTCAGGGGCTCTGGCCGCCAGCAACTGAAACTGACCAGCCCCCACTACGGTGAACAAGGAAGCGTGGATGGAAGGACGGTGGTGCAGCTCCAGAAAGAAACAAGTGAGACACATGACTGATAAGGACAGGAACAGGCGGCTTTGAGGACCCGGGGTGGAGCAGGAACGAATGGACAGTCATTTCGTCGGAATGAATAAACTGTTTTGAAATCTTCCTGTCTCTCCGCGTAGGACTCGGGTTCAGGCCTGGGGCCAGTGCCACCTGTTGGCCGGGAGAGGGCAGACGCTGTGATCGACAGTCCTACCAAGCCCGTATCTCATGGGGTCGGGAGTGGTCTCCAAATTAAACTCGGGATGCGGCTTCCAGAAGAAAGGGGAACGAATGCCAGGCAGGCCAAAGCCCAAGTTCCCCTGACCATCCCGTGGTGATGGGCATGCAGGGTGGGAGACTTCCTACGGAGAATGAAGAAGGGTATAGAAGATGCATAGAGGGGGCACTTCTGAGAAAAGCTAGGGCCAGCAGCAGTGAGGAGACGGGCACCCAGAAGAAAGAAGGTGTAAGCTGACCTGTCTGCTTTCATGGGAACAAAATGCACCTATGTCCACCCTGTTAACTGATCATCCTTCAGCACCCCAACACACACACATTCCTTTTCTCGTTAGCTTCTTACCCAATATTTAATTCCCAGGATCGTGGACAACTGTCTAGCATCAGCCTTGGTTGACAGAAAAAGTCCGGTCACCTTCTAATATTCTATACAATTTACTTATTATAGTCATTGTTTATGGCCTGCCTCTCCTGTCCTTTCTAGAATATAAGCTCCAGGAGGGCAGGGATTCTCTCCTGTTTGTTCACTGCTGTATCCCTCATGCCTGAGGGAGTGCCTGGCACATAGTAGGTGCTCAATAAATGTTTGTTCAATGAGTGAGGAAGTACCAAGCACTCCGATAGGCGTGTGGGATACAACAGTGAACTAAAGGAAGGTCCTGACCTCATGGAGCTATAGTCTAGTGAGACCCAAACCACAGCAAAAATAGATAACAAAAGAACAGAATGAAAATTGTAATATATGCTTTGAAGGAAACAAGTATTTTTAAAAAAAGGAATAAGGAAGCGGGAAATCAAGATATGGCAGTCATAGGACAGAAGTCCTCTCTTCAGCAACATCTATTTAAAGGGAGAGCTAAAGGATAGGAAGGGGCTGACCACAAGAGGTGTGAAGGCAATTCTTCCCAGAAGTGTAAAGAGCATGTGCAAAGGCCCTGAGGCTGGGAAAGAACTCAGTGTGTTTGGGAAATGGAATGACGAGACCAGTGTGGCTAGAGTTTAGTAGCCAAGGGCCAGAGGATACAGGTTGAGAACAGAGAGCGTGCCAGGCGCCAGGCCCCCGGGGGCCTCGTCAGCCATGGTGCTTGGATTGCATTGCGGGAAAGGTGGGAAGGTGTTAAGGCATTTTTCGCATGAGTGCTTGACCCTGTTTATGATGCAAGCTGATCACTCTGTTCTGGCTGCCAGGTGGAGAATACACTAAATCAGGGCACGGTGGACCGGTCACTAGGCACTTGTGACAGTCCAGATTGAGCACAGGTGGTCCAAGGCAGGGGACAGTGGGCCACTCTCAGGTCACCTCTCAGTTAAATCAGCTTGGATGATATCACCCTCTGGGGGCCGTAAAGGTACCCCCCAGCCCCAGTCTGCTACTCCCAGTCCATGGGTGATGGATGGACCCACTGATGATCTGGCTGGGCCCTGTGCCTAAGTGACGGGTGACAGATGGGGTTGGAACAGAACGCTCTGAGCCATGTGGCCAATGCACTGCTCTGAGGAGGACTTGGGAGCCAGGAGTTAATTTAAAGAAAGGAGTGGGGGAGCTCAAGATCGCTTCCTCCACTGCTCAATTAGCGGAGAGGGCTGTAGGGAGCTGGAGTTTTAAAGATCCCCTTAATCATCTCCTGTCTGCCTGGCAGTGTGCAGGAGTGTGGCAGGGATAATTGCACCTACCCATTAACAAATGCAATTAAGGCTCTGGGGCCTCCAGCACCCCCTTCTCCAATTAAACAGCAGATGAGGGGCCCATGGGGGTGGCCTTTGAGATGAATCACTTGAAGCTGAAAACTTGGAGGCTGGAAGTCTGGACAGAGAGGCGATTACAGTCAATAAAATTGTGATGGGAAAGGAGAGACTCTTATCTACTCCCAGCCTGCTCCAGCTTGAGGCCCTCCGGGCAGCTGGATGGCCATTCTTTAGGGCAAATTAGAATTTCTGCTTTACACAGAGGACAGCCAATATTTGGAACCCACCAACCAGCGCCTCAAGCCAGCCGCTTCCGCTCTGCCAAGCACACACTCACAGAGTGTCTAGATGCAAGAGAATTCCTAGGTAATTCTAGATGCGAGAGAATTCCTAGGTAATTCATGCTGTGAGAAACTAGGCTGTCTAGTGTATGGGGAGGAGGGCATGGGGGTGGGGGGGGCATGCTCCTAGCCTGTGAAGGGGGGGGGGGTGGAGGGAAGGGAACTTCCTTGGGCAGCTCCAGTGGGCCAAGCTGTGCTCCCTCCTTCCCTATGGGCCATGTTCTTTCTTTCTTTTTCTTTTTTAAAATATTTATTTAATTATTTTGAGAGCAGGGGAGGGGCAGCGAGAAAGGGAGAGAGAGAGAGAATCCCAAGCAGGCCCCAGACTCAGGGATCGATCTCACGAACGGCGCGATCATGACCTGAGCCAAAATCAAGAGTTGGACGCTTAACCCACTGGGCCACCCAGGTGGCCCAGGCCATCTCCTTTCTTTCTTTTTAAATTATTTTTAACTTTTTTTTCAAACATTTATTCATTTTTGAGAGACATAGAGCGTGGGGGGGGGGGGGGGAGGGGCAGAGAGAGAGGGAGACACAGGATCTGAAGCAGGCTCCAGGCTCCGAACTGTCAGCACAGAGCCTGCCGCGGGGCTCAAACGCATGAACCATGAGATGGTGACCTGAGCCGAAGTCGCAGGCTTAACCGACTGAGCCACCCAGGCGCTCCTCCTTTCTTTTAATCCAAATCCCAACAGCTTCAGAGAAGGGACATGAGCTCTGTTACAGATGATGGAACAGAAGCTTGGGGAATTCAAATGCTTTGTCTAAGATCACAGACCTAGCTGGGGTAGAGCCGGGATTTGAACCCTGGCCTGTCTGACACCCGGCTCTTCCCTCACCTCTTTGAGATCACGGCTGCCAAGATCTTGCCCCTGTGCGCCATGGGGATGGGCTCCGGCAGACATTTCAAATGCTATTCCCAACTCTCTCCCACCTCCTCCCTGCCCCTGGCTGGATCCCAAAACTTCTGAAAGGCGCCTCTGTGGTTCCTGACACGGCCTGAGGTAGGACTTGACAGGCTGCTGAGTACTGAGGTGCCGACCACCACGCTCATCTCCGGCTGAGAACAGAAATCCCTCCTGCCTTCCCTGCCTCTCCCTAGTCTCTTGATGTGTCTCACCCATTACAAATGCTGTGAATCATTATGCGTGTGCTGATTGTCACTTTCACTTAGCGTCCCCACCAAAGGCTCAAAGGCTCGGGTGCTGAAGTGCATAATTGGAGAGACGCACCATTTGTTTGCAAAGAGGAGACCGGCTCCACCTAAACATCACAGAGCCCAGGTCCCCCTGCAGAGGCCCTGACAGGGGCCCGGAGACACGGCCACATACTGCACCTGCCCAAGGACGCGGCCACCCCAGGCGAGTACTGAATCTAACTCTGCTTCCCCCCGAGGGAGCCCAGGGGGTGAGTAATGTTTCCTAGCCCCCACGTCCCCCCATCTTATTGCCCTGAGAATCTTGCTTTAGGTTTATGGTTTGGTTCTGTTTGTCTCTGGGGCTTTGCTGAGGAGTTGGCTCTGGAGAGCCAAGTTGTGGATTAAAATTGTATTAACAGGGGAGCCACCTGCCAGTCACCCCTTCCTTTGAGGCTCTCCTGAACTAACAGCAGAACACCTGCTGCTTCCTGTGGCCTAGATTCTTCCTGAGTTTGGAACTCTCCCACGTCTGCCTTATCTACTCTCGACTCCGTAAAAGCCCCAGTGAGATGGGAAGAGAAGGGAGCAGGGGTGACCGGCTGTGGCTTGGCCCAGATGGGAAGCCCGCTGCCTGCCTTCAACAGCAACCAGGGCTGACTTCTACAGTTCCCTCACTGCCCCCCCCCCCCCACGACTCTGCTGGGAGTTGAGAATGGCGGTCGAGTTCTCTCTCCTCGCCTCCCCCAAACAGTTACCAAATGTCCGCTGTGAGTCTGGCCAAGTTCCAGGGGCTGGGGACCAAGTGATAAATAAGCCCTTTCCCTGTAGGTAGGAGAGACACTCAAGTGAGGAACACATAACAACAAACACAACGCAAGGAGTTTCTCCGCAGAAGCAGGGGCAATGGCCTCCCTCTGGGAGCACGGAGGAGGGGATAATTGACTCTGTAGGAGGAAGCAGGAATTTACACTCAGTCCTAAGGGTAGCTGGGGCCCGGTTGGCACCAGCTTTCCAGGAAAAGGGAAAGCCTGAGCCAAGGCACAAAAGACATAACAGACGTGGCAGGTTTGGGGCCACCTGGACCCTGTGGCCTCCACAGCCCTTGAATCATCAGAGTTCCCCAGAGCCAGCCCCAAAGTGGAGGAATGACACAGGCCTCCCAGATGGCAGCCCCTGAGCCAGTAGGAGCATCAGAGGGCTCCGGTGCCTTCTCCTCCCGCTCTAGGCACATTGGGGTAGGGGCAGGGAGGCTGCAGACACCTGCTCAGGGGGCCGGACTCCAGATTCGGGGAGAGCCCTCAGCCCACACACCTTGTGCGTCAACGGGCCTAGTCTGGCCAAGACTTCCCTAAGCCGGAGTGAACACACGCATGCGCACACGCCCCTCTCCCCGCCCCCTCCCGCACAGGGCTGCGGGCCTGGCTCCCTGGATCCTCTCGGAGCCGCCTGCTCGCCTCCCCTTCCGTGAGCAGGTCCCCCCTTCACACCAAGCTGAGCATCACCAGCCGCTCGATGCCAAACAGATGGCGGGAAAGAGTGCTTGCTTTGCGGGGGGGGGGGGGGGGGGGCGGTGTTGCTGGTGGGCTGCAAGGTCACCGCTGACACGCGAGGGCTGGGCTGCAGGGCAGTGAAACATTAACGAATGGCTTCGCCTCGTGCTGATGCTCAGTCGGGGCCCTTTCCGGCCCAGCCACCCGTGCTCAGCTGAGGTGCGGTTCAGTTTGGAGCTGGGCAGCAGAACTCGCTCATCGGGTTACTGTCCCCGCACCCACCAGCACCGTTTCCTTCTGTGCCTCTTCTTTTCACTTCCTGAGTTGCACACCTTCCTCACTCTTAACTTCCCCTCTACTTTCCTTTGCCGCTGGCTGGGAAGGAGGATGGATGGGAGGGTTTGGTCCGGGGAGAGAAAACAGTGGCGACCTGACATCCGGAAGCCGGCCTGACACGCGGAGCCAAGCCGGGCTAAGCTCCTATTAGATCAACACGGTCTCACAGAACGCCAACCTCGGACAAGTTTGCACTGAGACCAAGATGAAATGAGACGAAGCAAGTCCATGCCATCATTTTGTTTAAGCACAGACAAAACGAGATCACTCTGCCACCCAGCAGTCAGTCACCCTCTTGGCCATGACGAGTGACTACCTCTTGACGATTTCAACTTTGTCTTCATTCCAGTCTCCCCTCCCCCTAGAGGAGCTCTATTGAGATATAGCGTTGCCCCACTTGCTGTCATTGCCCCCCCATCCAATCTAGAGCAACCCCCACTTCCTGAGATCCACCCCTCCCCCCGGCCCCGTCCAAGTCACCCATCAAAGCCAAGTGCATTCACTTGCTTAACTACGGATGTGCTCCTGGTGCTCTTTGGCTGAAGAACATGGACAGAATTGGAGGTTTCACTGAGACTCAGCTGATACTCTCACCACCTTGGCCCAGGACCCTCCCTCAACTCAGTGACTGTGCATACATCTTTTAGGGCGTGGGCACTGGGTCCTGGTATTTTTGTTAAAGCTCCCTAGGTGATTAGAATATACATCCTGGGTTCTGAGGGACTTTGGGAGGCTGTGGAGGGGCCAGTAGGGCAATGCCTGTAAAGCACTGAGCTCGGACCACATGGTGCTCAGTTACTGTGAACTGGTTCGCTTCTACGCCTCATTCACTTTGCTGTCCCTCCCAGTAAACATCCGTTGGATGAGCATTGATGTCACGGATGGGAGGTTGCGAATCACATCCGCCGTAATACATCTCAATCATCTTTCCCTCTGACTCGGTGCTCTCCCAGTCACCAGGGGTGGAGTCTGGAGTCAGAGGCTCTGGCTCGTCCCAGTGCCCTGTCCCCCCCCTCCACGTAGGATCTCTTGGCACCCCTTCTTTTCCTATCTCACTGACACCCCCAGTTCAGACCCCAAAGACCCCACGGTGGCTCGTGCTCTCAGTCTGCCCTCTGGTCTTCTTCTCTATGCCGTTTATAACATCCAGGAGAGCTCTTTCCGGGGCTTGGCCTGACCGTGACACCCCCTCCCCCCCAGCTCAGACGCCATCCATGGATCCTCATCACCTCCTAATGGAGTTATCTTGACATTCAAGGCCTACCATAAGCCCGCCCTACCTCACACCTGGATCACACTCAAGTGTTCTGCTCATTAGCCCCACGGACACTCTCCATGCCTTGTAGTCACTGTGCTTTGCTTATGCTGACCCTGCTGCTGGCAACACCCTGCCCACCCTTATGTCTGTGTCATTCCCACGTATCATTCAAATCCCAGCTCACAGGCTACTTCCTCCATCCTTGCTCACCCCAACCAAAAGGGACTACTGCCCCCTTTATGATCTCTTAAAACCATCTTCCCTTTGGGACTCACTCGTGACCCTCTGTCAAACCCGGATCTGAATTGTGATTGTTTTTATTCACGCTGCGTCCATCTGTGATAGGAGGCACTTCAGACCAGAGGGTGAGGCCCCGGGCTTTGCCATCAGGAAACCCCGGAATTACAATGTGACTATCTCCTGCTGCTAGTTCGGTGACCTTGGGCAAGTTTCTTAACTTCCCCGAGCCTCAGCTTCTTCACACGCATAATGGGGGGAAGCTCGTAGGGTTATGGCAAAGATTAAATGAGATAGCCATACATGTCGAATGCCTCACACAGAACCTGGCAGAAACCATGCGCTTATAATAACAACTCTTCTAATTACTAGGACGGATTCTAGAGCAGAGTGTCTCCTCTCTGGTGTGCACCCAGGTCACCCGGGGATTTTGCTAAAATCCAACTGTGATTCAGGAGGTCTGGGTGAGACCCGAGATTCTGCATTTCCAACAAGCCCCCGGGGGTGCCCATGCTGCTGGTCCAAGGGGCACACTTGGAGTAGCAAAGTCCTAGAGGGCCGGGCTCGTGTGTTGCATAGCAATATCTCTTCCGCGGAACCTAGCATGGTTTCCTGCACAGAGTAGGGGCATCGTCATGTTTTAAAATGAATGCATCCTCGTGGTGGTGTAGGAATGATATTGCACTCTCAGTGCCTTCCTTACTCAGAATATTACACACACACCCACCCCACACCAGCTAATCTAACCTTGCGTAGGACTGAGATTTCCCAGGGGCCCCACTGCTGTGTTTCAGAAATCAGTGCTCCCGAGATGGAACCGGCTGTGCTCTAACCTTATAGCCCTGATTAATTCCCTCCCTTTGTTTGCCTCATTATCGTGATTAGGTTCTGCCCGTAGCATAGCAACGGCTAATTGTAGGCTGGTTGCAGAGTGCATAATTCCCGCTATTAAAATTTTATCGAGGCTTAATTGTGCTTCTTTTTGCAGCAGCAAAGCTTCAAAGTTTCAGAAAAGAGGGGATGTGGTTAGTGGGAGCCGATGATTTTTTAATCTCAGCAAGCTCTGTAAAGCCCTGCTCTGCAATAGCATTGACCTTGAGACGGTTTCCCGTGGCCAGAAAGAAGCCCATCATTTATTTATTAACCCTCCAGAAGGTCTGCAAACAATCCCCTGTGGCCAGGCAGAAAGCATATTATGGGTCAAATGCCATTACAAAAAACCCCAAAGGGCAGGCCTACCAAACACTTTGGCAGCGAGGGCATTTGGGCCGGAGAGCTGCAGTTTGCCCGCAGAAGTGGTTCGGTGTATGACTCGCAGAAGCCCCACAGCACTCAGTACCCCTCCAAAAGCAGTGGGCTTCGAAAGTGGTTTTCTAAGAACTGGAGTGCCAGATTGCCCTCCCAACCCCGTGCTTAGTGGTGGGTAGAAAGAGATGAGCCCATTAGCAGGTACTTTCTACAAGTGATCACGTCAGCGATCACTAGCATCCCCTGGGGAGCTTGTTAGAGGTGCACACTTCCAGGCTCCAGCCCAGACCTGCTGATTCACGTGGGGATGGGGGCGAGCCGGGAACCAGTCCTCAGGTGGTACCGATGCTGAGCCACCTTGGGACTCACTAACCTGCTGCCACGAGGGACTCTGGAAAATATAAAAAAGGCAGCAGAGGGGCACCTGGGTGGCTCAGTTAAAGCAAGCAACTTCTGGAGGGTTTTGTAATCAGGCTTTGACCGGAGACATCACGAAGGCGTTGGATCCTGGGTCCTGAATGCAAACGTGGTTGAATCCAGATGAATCCACTACCGTTATTAAGTCAAGCAAGGGCTTTTAAGAGGAGGTGGGATTTTTGGCACTGCTTAAACAAAAAGGCAAGGCATTGTTTTTGTTGAGCTGTCCTCAAGCGGGGCAAGACTTCGGGCCCCGCACAATAACGGAATTACGGTGAGTGAGTGGAAAATAACAATGAGCACATTTTACAGAGAGGAGATAAATTGTGGGGGCGGGGAGAGGAGGTATGGTGAAAGAGAGAATATTCAGAATTAGTTTCAAGCAGGGGTTGCAACTCAAAAACTTTCAGAGGCCTGCCCCATAAAAGGAAGGAGTGAGGCAGGTAAGTCGAATTGGAATCCGTTGTGGGGAGCCCGGTGAGCTGGGGAGCCGTGGCCCTCCTGAAAAGGGAAGCCCCAACAGCCTGTTGTTGCCATGGAGGAAGGGGAGGCCAGAAATTCCTTGCTCTTTCCCATTTCCAAGGGAAGCTGCGAATCTGAATTCTCACGCGAAAGTTCCCAGTTTTTTAAGAAATCCAAGTAGAGTTGACAAACAATAGTATATTAGTTTCGAGTTTATGACCTAGCGATTCAACACTTAGACACATTACAGAAGGCTCACCACGGTAAGTGTACTTACCATCTGTCACCATATGATGTTATCACATTATTGTCTGTGTTCCCTATGCTGTCCTTTTCGTCCCCGGGACAAGTTTCTTTTCTAACCGGAAGGCTGTACATCTTAATCCCCCTCACCTGTGTTGCCCCCCACCCGCCCACCACTGGTGTGTTCACAGTATTTGAGTCTGTTTGTGTTTGTTTGTTTGAAATTTCCCTACTTTAAAAGAAATGAGCTCCAATCAAAACGTGTCTGTAGGTGGGGCACCTGGGTGGCTCAGCCGGTTAGGTTTCTGACTTTGGCTCAGGTCACGATCTCATGGTTCGTGAGTTCGAGCGCCGCATCGGGCTCTGTGCTGACAGCTCAGAACCCGGAGCCTGCTTCGGATTCTGTGTCTCCTTCTCTCTGTCTCTGCCCACCCCCCTTGTGCGCTCTCTCTCTCTCTCTCTCTCTCTCTCTCTCTCTCTCTCTCTCTCTCAGGAATGAATAAACATTAAAAAATACTTAATAAAAAAACTCAGTTAAACAATTAAGAAAAAAAAACATGTCTGTAGCCTATCAGTTTATAACCCTAACGAGTTCAGGTCCTAATCCCTAGATTCTAAGTCACTGAGCTGCTTGTGTGGAAACGTGGCACATTTTTTGCCTTTTTGGGGGGTGACGGTTAGTTGTAAGAAGAAAAGAGGAAGAAAGGAAAGAAGGATGGAATCGTGGAAGACACTGAAAAGGAATCTACTAGAAGGGACCCGGGAGTTAATGTAGTCCTATCCTCTATGCAAAGAATATATTCTTTCCACAACGTTCCTGGTGTGGTAGACTATTAACCTGGTCGCACAGCGACTCTGGGTTTGGCTAGTAGGTCATTAACAAGCATAATGCAAGCAAAGGCTTGACAAGTCCTTGTAGATGGGAATGTTATCCTTGGGATCCAGCTGCCATGTAAAAAGACCTGTGGAAAGACCATAGAGAAAGGAGCCCCCGGTTTTCACCTGTGACTGCCAAGATGCCAGCCAAGCACAACCACATGAGACCCCCAAGAGAAACCAGCAGAAGAATCATCCAGCGGAGCCTCATTATTTCACAAGAAAAAATAAAATGGTGGTTGTTAGGGAACGCCTGGGTGGCTCAGTCGGTTAAGCGTCTGACTTCAGCTCAGGTCATGATCTCACAGTTCGTGGGTTCAAGCCCCACGTCAGGCTCTGTGCTGACAGTTCAGAGCCTGGAGCCTGCTTTGGATTCTGTGTCTCCCTCTGTTTCTCTCTCAAAAATAAACATTTTTAAAAAATGGTGGTTGTTTTAAGCCACTAAGTTTTAGAGTACTGTGTTAGTGAAGGGAAACACCTAGTAAGTAGCTGGCCTATGAACCCGATAGAATTCACTTGGTCTTTGTCTCTGGTTCCTAGCCCAGGAGCTCCTAACACCCTTGGAATCTCTTGAATGATACCGTCTTTTATTTGCTAATGCAGTGACTGGTGACTGCTCCCCACCCCAGCTAGCTTCAGGCTGGAACCAGGAAGACCAAGGCTTGATTAGAGGAGTGGAACTTTGAGCCCCATCTCACCTCCAGGTAGGGGAGAGGGGCTGGAGATTGAGTTCCATCATGAATGGCCTGTGATTTCGATCAAAAAGCCCCTGAAACGTTTCAGGTGCTTCCGGGTTGGTAAACTCCTGGAAATGCTAAAAGACAGGGTTTGGTAGCTCCACAGGCACCCCCCAGACCTTGCCCTGGGCACCTCTTCCATTCGGCTGTTCCTGAGTTCTAGAGCTTTTATAATAAACCAGTAAACACAAGTAAAATTCAATGAGTGGTTCTAGCAAATTAGCAAAACTGACAAGGGGACAGTGCCGGCCCCAATTTATATAGCTGGTTGATTAGCAGTATGGACGGCCCAGGACTCATGACTCGCATCGGAAGTGGGGGGCAGGTTTGTGAGGCTGAGTCTTTAACCCGTGGGGTCTGATGCTAACTCTGGGTAGACCGTGTCAGAACTGAATTGTTGGACACCCAGTTGAGGATCTGAGGATTGCAGGGACCCCGACTGGCTGGAGGTAACAGAGCATCTGATAAACAGTGACTCGAGTAGGAGGTTTATCAACTCCTGTAACAAAAGTCAACCTTTGTGTCACCGATAAGGACAATCTGCCCCGGGGAGTAGGGAAGTGTGACTCACTGGGCACATTAACATCCTGACCCAAACTGGGGTTTTAACTAGTAAGGAGGAAGGAGGAATGGGTATGTATTTTGCCGTGTCTGCCACAGCCAGCTTCTGCTAGGAAAAGAAACTTGTGTTTCTTCTCACAATTTTTTCCTTCCCTGCCAAATTTAGCCATAAAACCGCAGGCCCGGCATTGCCTACAGCCAGCACATACTTACCCCGCGCTCAGAGGAAGAAGTCTCTTGTCTCAGTTTAAAGGCTCGACATTTCATGTTCGTCTGTCTGCTGCTTCCATATTCATTTCATAAGAAACCGATTGATCTTGAACTTGATTCAGCCCATTGGTATCATCATTACTGATAAGAGGTCTCCGGGCAACCAACTTGAAATCTGAAGCAAAAGAGATGAGCAAACATTTTCAAATGAGCGTACCTTCTGCAAACCTTCGCTGACTTCCAGGGTGTTTGGCACAAAGGAAGAGGCCATAGAAGGAGCTAAAGATAAAGCCTGTAGTTCACAGAGTTAGCCTGTGGCCGTTTCAGAAGTTAGAAGTGTCTTGATGGGAGGTGGGAGAGGAGCGATAAAAGAAAATGAGATTGAAATTAACTCGTTTTCTTTCTTTTTAGCAACTTCTTGGAGGGAGGAAATGGAGATGAATGAGACATAAAATCACAGAGCTAGGATTTGGCCACGCTCGTAGAAATAAATTATCCAACCTTTCACCCAGTTGCAAATAATAATAGCTAACATTTATTGAGTGTTTGCTACATGCCTAATGTTCTAGAAAATCGTTTATTCTCTTTAATTTTACTTTTACCGTATCTCTAAAAGTCAGCATGATTTTATTTTATTTTTTTAATATTTATTTATTCTGAGAGAGAGAGAAAGAGAGCACAAGTGGTGGAGGGGCAGAGGGAGAGAGAGAATCCCAAGCAAGCTCCACACTGTCAGTACAGAGCCCAAGGCAGGGCTCGATCTCACGACGGTGAGGTTATGACCTGAGCCAAAATCAGGACTCAGACGCTTAACCGACTGAGCCATCCAGGCACCCCAAGGAAACGTGGTTTTAACGTCTGTATCATCTGGTCTGCCCACCAAAGCAGCACACAGGCCAATCCCTCTGCCTCTGACTGTCCTTCCAATATCCGCTCTCCACAATTGTGCGTTCTCTGAGCCTTACTCTTCGCCAGGCTAATTATCTACAGCGTGACCCTTCCAAGGTGCTGTGCCTCCTCCTCTGTGTGGACTGTTGTCAGACCGTGACTTCAGGCTTCTGCAGACGCCGGGCTAGTCACGGACGCAAAAAGAGCAGGCCAACTCCAGTAAAATCTCGTGGCCGCCTCACTCCGCCATTGACCCGCTTTTCATAGAGACAGGGATACAAAGAAGTTTTTCTCTGCAAATTCAGTGATAAAAGGCAACCATCCCTCAGGCTCACCGTCAGAGACGACCGTGAGTGGCGGGCACTGTGCAAACAGGCAAGCAAATGCTTGGTCTGAAGGAAGCCGTTGCTGTTCGGATCCAGCCTGGAGTCGTCTCTGAGCGAGGCTGCCAGATCTCCGAAGCTTTCCAACGCTGCTGGAAATCTGGGTTTCTACTTGAAATTTTTTGATTTTTATCAGATCCCTTTTTGTGAGTTTCGTTTTTTACGGCATCGTGTAAGCCAAACAAAACGTGCCTACGGGCTGGATCCAGCCCCTGGGCTGCGGGTTTCGTCGTTCACCCGCTGGACCCCAAACCCCAGTGAGGTCTGGCCAGTCCTGAGGAATTGGGGGGGGGGCTTCCCCTCCCCTCCCCTCCCCTCCCCTCCCCTCCCCTCCCCTCCCCTCCACACTACACTTCTAGGAATGCCGGCTACGTTTGCAATAGCTTTCCTCGCAGCTGTGTCCTTTTCTGCTTTAAATTCCTATGGAATTTGTGGCCAAGTAACTTCAAGCCTTCATGTAAAGTGTTGTCCAGCCCGGCCTCTCCAGCCATCTTGTGCCATGATATTTTGAACCTCTCTGCGTGCCTTTGCACCCATCCCTGTTGGTCCCCATGCTGTCTTGGAGAGTTTTGTCTGTTTCTTCCTAACCCACTTTTGTGCACAGCTTTGAATAATGCCGCTTCCGTGAAATCGCCCGTTGGGCCCGATACCCCGATGAACTCTGACCAGTTCAGAGGGCTTTAACGTTGGCTGGAAATATGGAATTCTAAGGCACCCCCAAATCTCACCAGTGCACTAATAACACTCCCTGGTTTCAGGATGGAAGGCGACTAGCCTGCGTTGGGCACGTACTGTGAGCTCAAGCCTGTTAACTCGCTCATCCCCAAGTCCCACCCACTGCAGAGACCCCTCCTGCAGCTCTGCCCCGTGACCGAGGAGACACCCCAGGCTTCACCCCCATCACTACATCTGAATTCTCAGCTCTGGATTGGAATTCCTAAATCGATTCCAGATCGGACGGTGCATTTGGCTCTAGATCCCTGGTTCACCTCTGGATGTATGCCTACATCCTGCAACTCAAGGATCAGTGTGGTCCCCACCTACTGCCCATCCTAGGCACCTGGCCCCTTGCTTGTGGTCTGAGACTGAACAATTGCTTGTCCAGGAGGACACACACTGTGCCAGGCACTCTCCTTGGCACCACAGCACCCACTATCTCGCTTAATGGCGGCGAATCTACTTACTTCCACTGCCATCTGGCCCACATTTTCCAATCGATCCTGTTTGATCACCAAGGAATTTGTATCGTGTTGTTCCTGCTGCGTTGGGAGTAATTGTGAGCAAGGCGCTGAGCTGCTCGGCAGCTTGTACAAAGCCAGCAGTGAGCGGCTTATCAGATTCTCTCTCTTTGGGGGAGCTTTTTTGTGCCTCGCTGTTCTCCTCTACAAAATGGGGTTGTCGCGACGGATCTGTTAACAGATGTTAAGCGTTCACGGCAGAGCTAGGCAGGCAGTGGGCACTCACGTGACGTTAGCTCGAAGGAGTAACAACTGGAGAACTCGTTGTGGGCACCTCCCTGGCTGGTTCCCAGTAGCCAAAGAGGGGACGCTCCTTCTCCAAGGAAGTGCCACTACTCCCCTACCATCAATGAGCTCGGCAGCAGGGGCTCCGTCATTTTTCCAGTAAAGGGGAAGATTTGGCCTCTGGAAGACCCAGGCCTGACTCCAGCCTCTGCCCATTGCTTGTTGGGTAACTTTGGGCCCAACCATCTGCCCTCTCGGAGCACAAGTTCCCCGTCTGTAAAATGAGGGTGCTGATACGGAGCTTATGGCACGATGGTGGCGGATCAGGTGAGACTTAGAGTAAAACACTTGGCACACGGTAGGCCCTGGATATGGCGACATTGATGAAGACACTGAAGGTCATCGGATCTCCCCAGGGGCAAGAGCAGCCTCTTGCCAGATTTGCAAATCTTTATCCTGCCAGATTTGCAAAAATTAAATTACAGGGGCGCCTGGGTGGCGCGGTCGGTTAAGCGTCCGACTTCAGCCAGGTCACGATCTCGCGGTCCGGGAGTTCGAGCCCCGCGTCAGGCTCTGGGCTGATGGCTCAGAGCCTGGAGCCTGTTTCCGATTCTGTGTCTCTCTCTCTCTCTGCCCCTCCCCCGTTCATGCTCTGTCTCTCTCTGTCCCAAAAATAAATAAACGTTGAAAAAATAAAAATAAAAAAATAAAAAAAAATAAAAGTTACTTCATAAAAAAAAATTAAATTACAAATGTATTGCTT
Organism: Felis catus; assembly: GCF_018350175.1. Classification (NCBI taxonomy): domain Eukaryota; kingdom Metazoa; phylum Chordata; class Mammalia; order Carnivora; family Felidae; genus Felis; species Felis catus. Next base: position 36,344,933 of record NC_058373.1, on the reverse strand, counting down.
GGTTGTAAAAAAAAAAAAACAAACAAACAATATAGGGATTTATAAAATAGAAAGTTGGAGTTCTCTGCGCTCCTAGCCTACTCTCCAGAGAGAGCCACTGCTGACTGGTTTGTGTCCTTGCTGATGTTTTCCTACATTACCCCTCCCCCACACATTATTTTTATATATATTTTTTAAGTTTATTTGTTTATTTTGAGAGGGGGAGGGGGTGAGAGACTGGGCGAGAGAGAATCCCAAGCAGGCTCCGTGCTGTCAGCACAGAGCCCAATGTGGGGTTCTAACTCAAGAACCATGAGATTGTGACCCGAGCCGAAATCAAGAGTCGGAGGCTAGGGGCACCTGGGTGGCTCAGTCGGTTAAGCGTCCGACTTCGGCTCAGGTCATGATCTCGCGGTCCGTGAGTTCGAGCCCCGCGTCGGGCTCTGTGCTGACAGCTCGGAGCCTGGAGCCTGCTTCCTATTCTGTGTCTCCCTCTCTCTCTGCCCCTCACCCACTTGTGCTGTCTCTCACTGTCTATCAAAAATAAATAAAATGTAAAAAAAAAAAAAAAAAGATGACCCTCTTGACCTCAGTTTTGTTCACACCAATCACCCCTGTCTATTCCAAAACCTTGGTATCATCAACCACCTGCAGAAACACCCAAGGTTCGTGAGCGGAGAAAGCTCTCAGCCGACTGTGTAGTCCCTTCATGGTGAAGGTAAACTTGATTAGAACAAACAGCCATGCTACAAACAGAAGCATTGATTTTAATCTTTTAAGAGCATAAACAGATTTGAATCACATACAGTATACTGGACTTCGGGAGGAAATATTTCATGACAACCTGCCAATATCTTTGTTTTCTCGTCTTTCAGCAAATGGCAACGGCGGTTGAAAGCTGCAGAAATGGACAGAGGTTGGCAGCGTTGTTTTGATCTCAGCCGATGTGCCTGGCTGGCCTTTTACGTGGAAAGGAAAAGATCAGAAATGGGAACTGTCTTCTGGGGTGGAGATGAATTTGGGGGCGCCGTGGCCCAGGTCCTTCCCGGTGAGTGCAAGGGGGTTTCCCCAAGCCCCCAGGGGCTTTTTCTTCCTTCTTCTAGCTCTTACGCTGTTATACGTATGGGTGTGTCCAGAAGAGCTGACCGTTAAAAGGAGTCTATGGAAACAGAAGCCATGACCTATCAGCCACTTGGAGGATATATGCAGGAGGCGTGCTCATGCCCCATGGTGGTTGGGAAGGAAGGCTGGCTGGCAGCTGTGAGCGGTGATCTGTGAATCTGTCCGTCTCCCACCCGGGCCCGTGGGTGTCTGGGGAGCGGGAATATCACATTCTTCTCTGGCCGCAGCCAAGCACAGGTCCTGGGCACAGATCCCTCTACTCTGCTTGTGCTGTCTCGCTGCTGAGACCATCTCATCCAGCGTCATGATTTTAAATGCCATCTGGATGCTGACAATTCCCACGTTTATATCCTGAGCCTGGAACTCTCTCCTTTACCCTGGCATTTATATCCGTCTGCCTACCTGAATCTCCAGCCGGGTGCCAAATTCTCATCTCCAGCTTAGAACGTTCAAGACTGAACTTCAGATCAGGGGGCCTGGGTGGCTCAGACAGTTAAGCGCCCAACTCAGCTCAGGTCATGAGCTCACGGTTCGTGAGTTCGAGCCCCTCGTCGGGCTGTGTGCCAACAGTGTGGAGCCTGCTTGAGATTCTCCCTTTCTCTCTGCCCCTCCCCTGCTTGTACTCTCTCTTTATCTCTCAAAAATAAATAAATAAACTTAAAAAAAAAAAAAAAAGACCTAACTTTGGATTGAACCCTCCCCCAAGTCTGAGCCACCTGCCACGTCTCTAATCTCATTGGTGGCAACTCTGACCTTCCAGGAGCTCAGCCAACACCTGTGCAGTCACTCTTGATACCTCAAGTCCTCTGGGCTCTCTCTTCCAAATATATTAAGAATCTTCTAAGACTTTCACTGCTACCATCCCGGCCCTAGCGCACTGTAGCGGGTTGAATTATCCGCCAAAGATACGTGGAAGCTGTGACTGTGGCCTCATTTGGAAAAGGGGTCTTTGTAGATGTAATTAGGAATCTTCAGTTGAGGGGCACCTGGGTGGCTCAGTCGGTTGAGCCTCTGACTCTTGATTTCGGCTCAGGTCATGATCTCACAGTTGTGAGATGAAGCCCCACGCTGGGCTTCATGCCGGGTGTGGAGCTCCCTTAAGATTCTCTCTCTCCCCCTCTCTCTCTGCCCTTCCCCAACTCACACGCTCTCTGTCTCTCAAAAAAAAAAAAAATCTTGAGTTGAGATCGTCCTGCATTCAGGGTGGGCTCTAGATCTGTTGACCGGTGTCCTTGTAAGAGAGAGGCAGAGAGAGGTCAGAGACACAGGGACGGCAGGAGAAGGCCACGAGAAGACGAAGGTGGGGGTCGGAGTTTTGCAGTCCCGTGCCAGGAAATGCCTGGAACCACCAGAAGCTGGCAAAAGGAAGGAGGAATTCTCTTCTGGAGCCTTCAGAGGGAGCACCGCCCTGCTGACCCCTTAGCTTTGGGACTCCTGGACTCCAGAAGTGTTGGAGCATTAGTTTTCGTCTGTCTCAAGCCACCTAGCGTGTGTTAGTTTGCTAAGGCAGGCCCTAGGAAGCGAGTACCTCACTATCGTCTCGCACTTGGATTGTTGTAAGAGCCTCTGACTGGTCTCCTGTTTCCATCCTTCCCTCCTATAGTCCTTCCTCAACACCAGGGCAATCCTGTTAAATCATAAGCCAGATCTCTCCAATCTACTCAAAATTTCCAGTGATTCCAATTTCACTCAAAATAGAAGCTAAATTCTTTACAGCGGCCCCAAAGGCCCTATCGGTTCTGGCCCCTCCCCGCCCACCCCCTGCTGGACCCCCTCGCCTTCTCCTCTCCGTCTTGCCCACCCCAGTCCAGCCACCACCTCCTCTCTATTCTAAGCTATGCATTTGCCCCCTTCGAGCCCTGTCTGACCATTCCCTCCCGCTGGAAGGCTGTCCTCCCCCCCCCCCGCCCCCGCCCGTATCCTCTGCTCCCTCCTTGGCCTCCTTCTAGTCTATTTCGAACTCACCATCTCAGACCCCGCCCTGACCACCTTGTTAAATGTGGACGCCCAGCATTCCTCACTCTGCTTTCTTGCCCCCATAGCCTCTATCATCTCTAGTGTGCTAGATTCTTCATTTATCATGTTTTTTATCACTTATTACGGTTTCTCTCCCACTGGAATGGAAGCCAAAGGGCAGGGATTGTTGCCTGTTTTGTTCACTGTTGAGCGCTCAGCACCTTGAAGACGGCCTGGCATGTAGCAGGGGTCCCACCAACACTCGTTTTGTGAAGGAATAAATAAATAGCTGTTAGTACACTTTTTCCGATTCTAATTATCAGTTATTTTCCGAATATGTCATACGTTCACCTCTTTCAAAATTCAAAAGGCACAAGAAGGTTTACAGCAAAAAGCCTTCCTCCAGCCCATGTCCATCCAGCCCCTCTTTACTTCCTTACCCCAGTACAATTGATATTTCTTTTCTATCCTACTAGACTTTATACCTCTTTCTCTGTCTTTTTATCTCTATCGACCTATCACCTATCACTGGCTTGTTTGTTTGTTTGTTTGTTTGTTTGTTTTTTAGAGAGAAAGAATTTTAAGTAGGCTTCACATTCAACACGGAGCCCAGTGCGAGGTCTCGATCCCATGACCCTGGGATCATGACCAGAGCCGAAATCAAGAGTTCTGTGCTTAACCAACTGAGTCATCCAGGCATCCCATCGATTTCTAATTTTTAATTCACTCAAAGGTATTTGAAATGCAAAGGTATTCCACGCCACCGCATAAGAACTTTTGCCTTTTTATAGTGGCATAGCATTTAATGGTATGTAGAAAACTTTAAAACTTTTAACCAGCCCTCAGTTAGTAGACATTTAGTTTGTTTCCCATTTCTTGATATTCCAGACAATGCCAGAATGTTGTGTATAGATGATTTCCAGGCTTGTGAATATATCGCTGCAGCATAGTACATTTTGGAAATAAGTGAACTTTGATCGTGACATTTTTAATACAGGAATGCTGGGCCCAATCCTATGTTTATAAGGTTGGAGTCCTCCCCATGCCCCCGCTGGGCTTGCCATGCCCTGTGTGCTCTGCTTCTCTGGTCTCATTCTGGGTGGGGCTGGTCTTCAGAGCTGGCTAAGAGTCATTTGACACGATGCAAAGTACTTAATCCCACTCAGTGCTCTGTCAGGGAGGGATTAGAATCCCTATTTACGGTTGAAAACACTGAGGCTCAGAGTGGCTGGGTAATTCAGTCACCCAGGTTTACACAGTGAGAACCAAAAGCAAGATTCTTTTCTAGAGGGTTCCTGGAGGGAGGTGGGGCGGGGGAGGGGATGGGCTAAACGAGTGATGGGCATTAAGGAGGGCACTTGTTGGGATGAGCACTGGGTGTGATATGTAAGTGATGAATCACTAAATTCTACTCCTGAAACCAATCCTACACTATATGTTAACTAACTTGAATTTAAGATCTTAAAAAAAAAAAAAAGATTTTTTTCTAAAAGTTGGACTTATAATCAGTACAAGTACTTAACGTCTCTGGGCCTCCCATTCCTCAGTTATAACACGGAGATTACAATAGCGGCTATTTCATAAAGTTGTTTGGAGGGTGGGAGAGGATGTTATGCGGGTGCTTTTTTAAAGCAATAATTTTCAGTTTTTGCTAGATAAGACAGATTTGCAACATAGGCTGCATGAATCCAAAATAAGCAAGCTACAGCAAATGATAAGGAAACTGGGCAGAAAAGAAAAAAAGCACACATCGTGGGTGTGGGGGGAGATTCAAATTAAAAAAAAAAACGTTATTATAAAAGACTTTATTATAAAAAAGGCAGCAAGGACTAGAGTGGATCAGAAACCATTGGGCAAAGAGTGGGAGGCAGGTCCCCGGGAATATTTAGGGATGAACAGTGTTTTTTAAATTGTCATCAACGGCTACCCACATTAGCATAACTTTGGGTGCTTATTTTCAGTGTGTGGATTCCAAGTCCTCTTCGTAGATTTCCCCAGGAGTGGAGATTGCATGTAACTCTATCCAGATAGCACTACCCTGACTCCGTCTCAAACCTCTCTTCACCTTTCCTCCTCATGCCCCACACACAAGTCATGCTTTCTTCATCACCAGCATAGCTAGTGATCTATCCAGAAGAGATTCCTGGATTCCAAACCCAGATATCTGTCTGTGGTTCTGATTTGTTTTTGCTGGGGGAAAAAAAAAAATAGTGACAGACGACCCATGAATACGTCAAGGTGTAGCCTGGTGTCTTACAGGTACAGGGATCCATCCAGTCTCGACTGTGAAGGTCACCCCCAAAGCCCATGTACCCCACCCCCCATAGTCGCTCTAATCTCTGATCCCCTGAATCTCAGGGCTAGTTCCTTTAACCCAGTACCTTTTACAATCTAAGTAGGTGGTGAAAATTTAAGTAAACGGTATTCATTGATGTTACGATCGTGGGTGGCATTTTCTATCACTAAATGATCCTGGTACACAGATATTATTCACTTAAATAATCAATCACTGTCAACAAATTACAGGATGCAGAGAATGAAATTAACAAAGTGAACTATGGATATAAAATTCATTTGAAATTCAATTTAGTGACAACATTAGCTTTCAATTAGTCTGCCCAACTGTTTGAACATCTTCCTTTTGCACAGATTTAAAAAAAACAAATGTAATTAACCTTTTTACTGTTCACTTGCTGTTGGGTGCAATAACAGCATTATTACATGGCCCCTATTATTGGAGCGTGAAATAATTAAATGATGACTTGGGATGAAGGCATCAGGGCAGTGCTGGGGCTGTTTTCTGGAGTCTCTACTCATGACCAAGGGGTCGGGGAGAAGAGGGGTCCAGGAGGTAAAGATGGGAGTGCATCTGCTCTGAGGCTTCCCCAGTGAGCATCTGATATTGTTGGCACTGTCTCTGGATTCTCGGAGACACCTTCTCAGGACCCGTCTCACACTCCAGATTCCTTATTCCCTGTTCCACATCCGAGTTTCCTGCCAGATTCCCCTGAACACTTGGCTCCTTCTCCCACACCTCATTTCCTTCCGTGGTTCTAGGACACCTTTTATCTAGTCTCTCCAGCTGGAGAGCTGGAGTCTCACCAGACTCCTACCTCCCCTCAACTACACGGGCAGGGAGTCGCCTCACCCCGTCCAGTCTTTTCCCAATGGCACCTGCCACTCTCTCTTGCTGTCTGTGCCCGTGGCTGCCACGAGCAGTCTGGGCCCTCGTCTCCACTCACTTCTTGTGCCCCTGCATTGCTACATCCTCTCCTCGACCCCACAATCTGCCTTGTACACTTCTGCCAAGCTGTAACGGGCCACTCCCAGGCTCAAGACCCTGCCACGGCTCCCCTCCGCCCGTACAGTCAAGTCCAAGCCTCCCGGACACCTGTCCTGGCCGTCTTTCACCGCCTGCCCTGGCCTGGTAGGCACAACATCACCCACTTCCCCTGCCTCTTCTCCCTGCCCGGACCCAGGCTGCCCTTTAAAAATTGGCCACCTGCTTGCCTCCGAACATGCCCTGCAGTTTCCCGCCCTCACACCTTTGCTCGTGCCAGCCGCCCCATCTGGGGAAAGAACACAAACAAATGAAAAATCCTTTCCATTTGTCTCCTAGTAAAATCCTTCTTTCCAAGGCCAGCCCAAACCCCACACTTGCTGTTCAGCCTTCCCTGCTGCACCCCAGACTCCAGAGATCTGTCTCTGTCAAACGGTTCACACGCCTATTGTCTGGAACATTCCTTCTGATCCTTAATAACATGCTTTGTGATTTTCCTCTGTGCTCTTGGCTGCACAGTACATTCTTTGAAAGCAGGGACATGCCTTGTGGTCTCCACATCTTGCAGACTGTCTTGTCTAAGGGGTGAAGCTGTTTCTAAGCCTCTCGTCCTCTCTTCACAAGGAACCGCAGGGAAAAGAGCCGCATCCAGACATCCTCTCCTTTTTTAGCAGCTCGGGATCAGAATTGTCCAGGAATCTGTGGAGAAGTTCCATGAACTCCTGGGATTCTTCTCCAAGAATCCTGAAGGGCTGGCGAGGGGCTGCCCTTGTCCCTTCTCGGGTCCGAGGGTACAAAGAAACAGCTTCCCTCCTCTCTAAGCTATAGCTCCCCTCCCTTCACTTCTGAAAGCCAAGCCATTTCTCTGTCAGCGGGCGACCATTCACTGAGCTGCCATTTTTGTGCCAAAGGCCCTACATGTTGGGTCTCCTTTAACTCCCACGGCAGCCCTATGAAGAAAGGTTGTTCCCATTCTACAGATGGGAAGTCTGAGGCTGGGAGAAGTTAGTAATCACAGCTGGTAAGCAGAGCCAGGTGAGAAAGCACGCTGAGTCCCACACCCCCTCCCAGCCACCACCCCGACCCAGCAGTTCTGAAACCCCGTCTCCTCCGAGAAGCTTCCCCGGCAAGCGGGGCGGGTCAAGAGGCTGCCCCCGGTTAGTCCCTCGCTTGTTTCTTGACATCCCGTTTAAAACGGTGGCATCAGGTGCTCGTCCTGACGTGTGGGGTTACGAAACGCGTGGGTCTGGTGATCACCGTGCCACGTTCCCCGTGAGCGGACCCAGTACCGGGGCTGGAGTCAGGTTGTCCGCCTCCAAGGGCACAAAATGACAGCGTGGGTGGGTTTTCCGTGGCCACCGAAGCTACCATTTCCTCCCACCCACATACTCTTCGGAATACTCTTCGAGAGAAAGCCAGCAAGGCAGGTTCTCCCCACCACCCCCCCCTCCCTGCCCCCTCAAGCTGTTTCTTGGACTGAAGTTTTTGGCTCGACATGTGCTGGTCTTTGCCTTCCTGTGCCTGTGTCCTCCTCCAGAAAACGAAGGCAACATTCCCTACTTCACTGCTTGGGCCGCGAATGAAATAAAAGTATGTCAAACATCCTGACACCGCATCTCACATACTGTGGGTTTCCTACAAATTAGGACTTCCTTCAGACTCCAATTACATAACCCAGGGCCTAACCGTTCGAGGGAGAATAAAGTCTGGATAATGACCACATCTCAGGTCGTACTGGCCGGATCTCCCGTGAGCAGGACCCAGGCACCTATCTCAGCTCGTGGCCCGGGCTCCCTATGCCCTCACCCTTGTCTGGCCATCCACAGCTCTTCGTCTGCCCCAGCCTCGACAGAGTCCTTCCTGGGGAGGCGGAGAGAGAAACGGGGGAAGGAAGACAAGAATGGGCTCGCCCCCAACAGCTCCAAGGACACAGAGTCCTCCCAATCCAGGGGATACCCCTGCCTCTCCCTCCAGCTCATCTCTCATACATACCTTCTCGTGCAAACACAGATAACTTGGCACTTTGCAAGATTGAAGCAGTAACCAGAGGGCTGGTGGGGTCAAGGGAGGGCCTTTGAAAAGATGGAGGTTTTACTGATGGAAATGATCGAATAGAAGCATTGGTGGGAGAAGGAGCCTTCCGTGGAGTCAGTTTTATCTGGACTCCTTCATCCCCCTTAAATTTTGGGTCAAGCCTCCCTTTCTCACATCGGTGACTCCTTTATACTCCATAGACGGCATGGTCTAGTGGGAAGAGCTTTGGAACTTGGACTCAAACCCTGCTTCTTCCCCTGAGGGGCCGGGCGACCTCCCTAGGACTCCATTTCCTCGTTCCTAAAATGGGAATAATCCTAATACTTCCCTGCTGAATTTGGTGTGAGGGTTAAAGGAACAGTGTTTGGCCTGGAGCAGCCATTAGTGAGAGCTCAGAAATGGCCATTGCTGTTGCTCACGTTCTTTTTACCAAAAAGTTTCTTCCAAGTCTTGCTGAGATGCACTGAATCCCTCTGCTAGGAGGCAACCGTTTCTTCGGCATCAGCCGAGGTCTGGAATCCCGGATCCAGAGATTCGGCTCTATGATTGTGTATGCAGGGAGAGAGAGGGAAAGATAAATACAGATCTGGAGTTCCAATCTCGCTTTACACGTCTATCCAGCCGACCCCTCCTCACAAACACTGTTTGTTCTCAAGTTTGAAACTTCAGCCGGAAGCAGTCAGAAAAGCATAGCTGGTGTCCCCCCAGGCCCTTCTTTGCAGTGCCTCTGCTGGAAACTCCAGGATCACCAGGGATCCACTCTAGCTCTCCTGGAACCCTGGCTCATTCGCTGCAAAACAGGAGCAAAAGAAGCGTGTACGAACTTGCTAAGCTCTCTATTGGAGTGCACGGGAACTGTCTAGAACAGGGATGCCAAACTCTGTTACACTTGGAATCATCTGGGAAGTCCCCGCCCTGAATTCTGATTGACGGGCATGAGGCAGGGCGTAGGGATTTCTGGAAGGTCTCCAGAGGATTCCCAAGTGAAAACCACCAGGAAAGGAGGTTCTCAAGCTTCCCAAATGGGACTATCTGCCTAACCTATGTCACGTCCAGACCAAGTGAGCCCCTAACGGGTCAGGAGACTGGTTGATTCATTTACTTATTCAAGTGTTACAACTTCTAATGGTGTCTCCAGGGCGCCTTCCCTGCCCTTAAGGGTGAGGGTCCTTCATATCACAACCCCAGTCCTTGTACTTAACCCTTCAGGGCCTTTGTCAGGCTATGAATCTCTTGTTTTTCTTCTCCACATCCTGTGAACTTGTCTTCCTTTCTTACTACCCAGTGCCTAATATGTTTTGTTTGGTTGGTTTTTCAATGTTTATTTATGAGAGAGAGAGAGAGAGAGAGAGAGCATGAGCAGGGGAGGGGCAGAGAGAGAGGAAGACGTAGAATCCGAAGCAGGCTCCAGGCTCCGAGCTGTCAGCACAGAGCCCGACGCGGGGCTCGAACTCACAACCCATGAGATCATGACCTGAGCTGGAGTCGGACACTTAACCGACGGAGCCCCCCAGGGGCCCCTGGGGCCTAATATGTTTAAGCGAGGGAATCCACGAATGCATGTATGACTGAAAGCAGCAGTGACCGCTGGGAATCCACGAAAGCAGTGTATGAACGAGCAGTGACCGGTGGGAATCCAGGCTCACGCGGGATGCAGGGTAACAGGGAGCACGGGATCTGGAGAGGGAAGGTTTCTGCTCGGATGCCAGCTCTGCTGCTTACTAGCTGTGCTGCTTCAGGCCAGTTACTCAATCTCCCTGCACCCCACTTTCCCTACATGCAAAATGAGGACTGTAAAGTCCTGATAGTGTTATTGCAGGGAGTAAATGATAGGATCCATTTAATGTGCTTTGCCCAGTGCCTGGAACTAGTAAATGCCCAATAAATGTTAGGCTCTTATTAGAATGGCCGGGGGCCGGTATTTGAGCCTGTATGGTCATTCAGACGCCGTCCTCATTACCTACCTCCTCTTGAACCTGGGTTTCCCCCCCTCTTAAGGAGGGGACAGCTGGAGGCCCTTCCCTGTGCCCTCCACGTGTCAGGCAGTGGGGCAGCTACCCCGACCCCCGGTGGAGTCCTCCGAGGGGAGCAGTTGCTCTGCCTTCTAAGCCTTCTAAGCCCCCGACTCACCCCCACCCCCACCCCCCCGCCCCCGTGACGCTTTGTGTTAATTGCTGGCCAGGTGGGGGCAGCTGCTGTGACTGGGCCACAGCTGCTGTGGCCTGTCAACCGCCTGTCAGATTCACCCTGAGGACAAATAGGGCTCCTGCTAATGAAAAGCTCACTGCAGCCTCTGGAGTGGCCCCACACCTGCTGTCCCGGTTTTTCCTCTTGTTTTCTTGTTGCGCTTGGGCACGGCCAGGGCCAGGGCCGGCTGAGGTTCCTTCCCCAAAGATCCAGTTACACGGCACATTCTCTGGCTCCACCTTGAAGAACATCAAAGACTTGCACAAAAGCAGCCTGCCTGGGGGAGAGGAGGCAGCTGCCTGCTTGGTGTGATTCCAGGGTCGCTGGAAAAATCCCTCAAGCCTCAACTAGTTTTCTGTTATAAGCCTGAACTCCACCATTAGACAGCCAAGCTTATGATTTGGGAGGTCTTAAAAGTGGGGCCCCCCCGCAGCAGCACCTGGGAGCTCATTCGAAACGCAAGTTCAAAGGCCCCTCCCCAGACCTCCTGCATCAGGATCTGGGGGGAAAGAGTATCTGTGTTTCACCCGCCCTGTTGGTGATTCCGAGGCACTGGTGACCCCACGGAAGGGATGATGGTACCCAGAAGGATAAAACCCATCTGTATGATAGTTCTGATGTATTGCTCAGCTTGATGGGCGGGGAGGAGGTTGGGACGGGGACAGGAGGCAGGGAGGGAAGGTCCTACCTGGCTCCTACAGCCAAACAAACATGGGACAGACTCCCAGTTCTGCCTTCCAGCAGCGTGACCCTGGGCAAATTCCCTAATGTCTTCAATTTTGTATTGTAAAATTCAGATTGCGCAACCAATTCAAAGGGCTATCCCAAAGGCCTGGACCAGGAAAGGAAGTCAGTGGAAGCGGATAGGAGGCCAAGAGAGAAGAGAGGAGCAGACAAGAGAATAAGGAGAAACCCTCAAACTCCAGCCTCAACACCATCCTTCCCTGATGCAAGCATGCAGCGTGGGGCCGATTCTATGCTTCCTTCCCCCTGCTTTATTCTAATCTCTTTTGGGCGCATGACTTACAGGCCTCAAGGGTTCCTCTGGGGAGATGACTGGTGAAAATAGAGAAGCGGTGAGCTTTCCTGTAACTCTGGGTCCCTAGAGTTAAGAGGAGAGCCAACCGTTGTGGCGGAGGCCGCCGCGGAGATCTGCCTCTTGCCCAGACACTGCCAGGGTCTCCCAAGGAGGTTGAGAGCCTCCCAAGAGAGGCAAGTGAGCCCTGGGGAAGCAGATCGATGGCCCCACAGCAGCCCGCTTACCCTTTCCTTTAAAGCCTTTGAGGGGAGGGGCGCCTGGGTGGCGCAGTCGGTTGAGCGTCGGACTTCAGGCAGGTCACGATCTCGCGGTCCGTGAGTTCGAGCCCCGCGTCAGGCTCTGGGCTGATGGCTCAGAGCCTGGAGCCTGTTTCCGATTCTGTGTCTCCCTCTCTCTCTCTACCCCTCCCCCATTTATGCTCTGTCTCTCTCTGTCCCAAAAATAAATAAACGTTGAAAAAAAAATTTAAAAAAATAAAAATAAAGCCTTTGAGGGGAGAGCACATAAAGATCTCAGTCTCACGAGGCAGGCTCACATGATGTGATTCTGGGGTAATGACACCCTGATCTTCCTACCTCCCCACCGCCAGGAATCCCAGAGTCAACATTTCATCATCAATGTAAGGGTTTATCCCTACTAGGATTCACATCTCCATTGAGCTATGTTCTGGGCTTGGGCTACCCCGTCTGCCTGCATACCCCGGCTCTACCATTTGTTAGTTGTTACGTTCTGGGTTCAATATTCCACCTCTTCAAGCCTCGCTTTCAGCCTTTGTGAAACAGGGACCGTGGTTATTTATGTGTACAGTGATAATATATTTTTTATAATATACATGCACACATACTTATGGTTTCAAGGGTTCGAAATAGGCAGTGCTGTTTGGATTCCTAATGAACACATTTCTTCAAGGTTACAAAAAGAATGGAGGACAGGGACTGACGTGGAGGGCTGAGATCAGGGATTAGCTAACAGGTCTCCAGCAGGACGCTCGCTCGGGGGTGGTCTGGCAGGTGTCAGCGGGACGCCACCCTGCCGGGGCTGTGAAGGATTCCAAGGGCAACCCCAGCCTCGACGGAGGGCGTGACGGGGTGGAAATGTCTGCTCCGCCCTGGGCAGGGGGCCTCGTAGCATCCCCAAGCCACAGGTGCCGTCTGTGCTCTAGTTGACTCCCCCCTGAAGGCCAAAGACAAGCCGTGACCCTTGTCATTACCTGAAGGAGAATTATAGAAGCCATTGCCTGAGAACTTCAAAGGCTCACACGGAAGGAGCGACTCAGCCTCCTAATTGAATGCTCTCCGGACATCACTTTGGACCATCGGTGATGTCCCCAGTCACCACGCACTTCCCGTTGATCTTCATGATAAGCGTCCCTGATGTGGACTCACAGGGAGAGAGAGCGAAGAATCTGTCTCTGTAGTGGCCCCAGTGACAGGTGTTTGGTGCACAGATCCGGAAGCTAGTTTCGGTGTGATGGAGTAGGAAGGATGGAGTGAGTACTAAGAGGTTAAGGGGGACCCAGTGGAACCCAAGCACCAGAGGGGAAGCTGAACTCCAGCCTCCTGGCTGCTTGGGGGATCAATTCTGGCTGTTGTGTGTTTCCCAGCTGGAGGCCTGTGAGGCACATGGGTATTTACATTATTAATCAGCTAGATCTTTCTTCTTCCTAATAATCTCCTCTCTCTCCACGTCATGGAAACACTTCGGAAAGTGGGCAGAGCGTTTAATGCCGGGCTGCAGGGCTGGCCCACTGGTCCCTGAGGACAGCAGGCGCCGTGTCTGGGGCCCACGGGACTCTCGGGGGCCATGAAAAGGTTTTCAGCTTGTTGTAAAATCCGAAGGAAAAAAACGCGTATCATACTAACGAACACGGAATAACGAATCCGGCTGGGATTTTGTCTGTCTTCATACCAACACAATCATAAAATACACTTTTTATGGTGGAAGGGGTCCATGAAGGCAAAAGTGCCTAGGGCTCAGGGAAACCGTATCGCAGTCCTGAGCAGGGGGTACGGAAGAGACTTGAACGGGGACTGGAGAGACAAAGCCGTGGTCCTTCCTCAGACCTTTTAACCCTGTGACCTTGAGCAAATGATCCATTTTGTGGTTCAGAGTCCTGCAAGTACAGGGGACAACGCAGGGCTTCTCTTCCTCCCTGCCTCTCAGCCCATCTCTAAGGAGCTGTGAGCTGTGTAGAAACGTGAGAACAGGCACCAGGTAGTACGAGGTCAGAATGCCCATTACACGGACTGAAGGTGGAGACACGCACGCTCCAGGAACGGACGGATCCAGAGGACCGGTGAATTTTTTCTGGACGCCCTTACATCCACCAGGCAGCCGCTATCTGTCCCGTTCTTGGGCAAAAATAAGTTAGGGAGAAGCTGGATGAGTTACCTGGGCCTTTGATGGGTTGCAGGGGCTGCAGGGAGACAGAAGCCTTCGGAGAACCACACAACTCTGGCCAGAGGGCTGATCTGGCTTCTAGAATAACCCAGGGGAGCTGGGAGATGGAGAGAGGAGAGGGAGGGCCTCCGGGGGCCAGAGGCGTGGCCAGCCTGCAGACCAGGGAGCGGTCCTGCTCCGTGGGGTTCTGAAGCCCCCACAAATTGAAGAGACCTTTCAAAACTAGGCTTCGGGAGAGTTAGGAGAGAGGAAAAAGGGGAGCATTTGATGAGGGTCTGCTATGCTGGGGTGTGATGTGACCTGCTCCTTCCCTGCAAGGGAAGCCCGTAAAATCAGCATTCCTCACCCCTGCTCTGGAGTTGAGTTGTATGCTTTGGTGATACCACTAAGTGCCAAACAAATCCGGGGTGTGTGTGTGTGTGTGTGTGTGTTTGTGTGTGTGAGTGAGGCACCCATCCGCCTCGCTGCCTTCTTGTTCTTTACTCTGTTCTCCTTCCTTCCTTGGTCCCCTCTATTTCGCTTTTCCTTTCTTCTTCTCTCTTCCCCACTTCCCCTTTCTCCCCTCCCTCTCTCCCTCCCTCCCTGCTGGCCCCTGCTCCCCCACCTCCCTCCCTCCCCGAGGTCCCCATCCCCCTCCCCCAGAAAGAGGGAAGCAAGCCCAGCAGAGGTCTGTGGGCACCCCAAGCAGAAGGTCAGGAGGCCTCCCAGGGAGCAGGGAACCCCCCTTCTTTCTGATGAGTGGAGCTCTAAATGGCTCAGTCTGACTAGGCAGCTAACCCAGGTTTGGTCAGTGCCATTACTAATTTAAATGCCATTTCTTAAGCACCTTGGACAAATGGACTGGGCGTGGGGAAATGGAGGCTGGGCTTTCTCCTCAGGATGGGGAACAGGCGGCTCAGTGGGGAGGTCCCACCGCTGGACCTCACCCTGCCAGCAGGTCGGGTCTGCAGCCTGGGCGGGGGGGGGGGGGGGGGGGGGGGCTCAGCAAAGGCAGCGCCTTCACCTGCAGGGACAAACTGAGACCCCAGCCTGGCCTCCAGAAGGAAAGCCCTTATTCCTTTCTCTCCCTGGGGAGAGGAAAAGAGGGGGGAGCTTAGAGACCCAGGAAGTGCAGGCTCTTGCAAGGGCTGTTGGGGGGTGGGGTGGGGAGAAGTGCCATCTGGGCCCTCACCTGTGCATCCTACCCACCCAGGGCTGCTCTCGGGCAGTTTCAAAGCTGCTGTAATTAAGGATCAAAGGAATGTACCTTCCCATAATCAAAGGCTATTTTAAAAACTTATCAGATGGGCAAATGGCAAAAGTTTTTGCAGGCTTTGCCTACTGAACAGGTGTTCTCAGATCCTACTGGAAAGAATCGCATAAGCTTTCTGGAAGCACAATTTGAAAACATGGAGCCCAAAATACATTCTTTAAC
Source organism: Felis catus (assembly GCF_018350175.1). NCBI lineage: Eukaryota > Metazoa > Chordata > Mammalia > Carnivora > Felidae > Felis > Felis catus. Next base: position 36,329,522 of record NC_058373.1, on the reverse strand, counting down.
CCAGAGATGCCACTTCTAAGAATTTATCCTAGGAAAATCATGAGACACCATTTAAACGAAAGAGTTGCTTTCTGAACAGTATGTATCTTATGATGACACCTTTTAACGAAGGAATATGTTTGGGGGGCCTGGGGGGCTCAGCGTCAGACTCCTGACTTCATGTCAGGTCACGCTTTCACGGGCGGTTTGAGAATTCGAGCCCCACTTTGGGCTCTGCACTGACCGCACAGAGCCTGCTTGGGTTTCTCCCTCTTTCCCTCTCTCTCTGCTCTCCCCATGCTCGCGCACTCTCTCTCTCAAAATAAATACGCTTAGTAAAATAAAAAATACATTTATAAGTGTGTTAGTTATCTATTGCTGTGTAACAAATGACTCCCCAAAACTTTGTGCCTTAAAACAGCGAATGTTTATTACCTCACGGTTTCTGCGCGCTGGGAATTCAGAAGTGGCTTCTGGCTCATGGCCGCTCATGAGGTTATGGTCAAAAGGCCAGGGGCAGCCATGTCACCTGTAGTCTTGACAGGGCTAGAGGCTTGCTTCCGAGAGGACTCATTCATGTGGCTGTGAGGAGGCCTCCGTAGGACAGCTTGAGTGCCCTCACAACATGGCGGCTGGCTCACCAGAGGAAGTGATCCCGGAGAAGGGGACAAAGATCGCAGGGTCTGTCAGGACCTGCCTCAGAAGGGACACCTTGGCACCCCTGCTACATTCCTTTGATTATGCAAATCCTCCCTCTTCAGTGTGGGACTGCAGGAAGCGGCAGGAATCCTAGGAGGCAGGGGTCATTGGGGATCATCCTGGAGGCTGTCACCCCCAATGTACACATATAAAAAGACAAGGCGTCTGCTTTCTGGGGGCTCACCTTCTAGGGGAGGGGGAAGGGAGAGACCCTAAACCACGGTCAGCGCGTGAAGGGACACATGAGGGAGTTGGTGTGAGAGGAGCAGGCAGGGCAGAGGACAAAGGCCCTCACAGGCCACGTGAAGGACTTAGATGTGATTCCAAGTGTGATACAAAGCTACTGGAGGGTTTTAAGCAGAGCTGGTTTATATTTCTACGAGAGCACTCTGGTTCAGTGAACGAATGAATCCAGGGGCGAGAGTGGGAGCAGAGAGGCCAGGTACGAGTTTGGAAGGGCAGTGTAGCAATGGCTTGGATGATGGCACAAGTACCCCCGTGGTGTGCAGGGAGGAGGGGATTCAGGACAAGGACGCCTGGGGGGAGGGGGTGGGATTGGGAGGGGTGGGGGTGGGGTGATGGAACCAGCTTCCAGATGTGTCGGGGGAGGGAACCAGAGACAGAGCAGGTGCAGGAGGGAAGCGGCAGTGGTTGGGGGTTGAACTGCGTCCCCCTCCCACCCACCCCCCCCCAGAGTCCTGTTGAGTCCTAACCCCTGGTACCTGTGACTGTGACCTTATTTGGAAATAGGGTCTTTGCCGATGTCATGAAGATGTAAATTAAGATGAAGTCCTACTGGAGTCTGGTGGGATTTTAATCCCAAAGGACAACGGGGCAGTCTTTGTGAGAGAGGAGGAGAGACTCAGACGAAAGGAGAGAGGACCGAGGCCACGTGAGGACAGCGGTAGGAATTGAAGAGCTGTGGCTGCAAACCGAGGAACATGAAAGATTGCCAGCCACCCCCAGAAACTGGGGGGAGGCAAGGAAGGATTCTCACCTGCAGGCTTCAGAGGGAACACAGCCAACACCTTGATCTGGGCTTTCTAGGTTCCAGACCTGTGAGACAATATACTTCTGATGTTTTAAGCCACTTGGTGTGTGGTACTTTGTCACAAGAGCCCTGGGAAAGTAATACAGCGGCCAAGGAGGGATTTTTATTTTAAAAAATTTTTAAAGGGATTTTTATTTTAAAATTTTTAAAAAGATTTTATGGTTAAGAAGTCTCTACACCGAACACGGGGCTTGAACCTACAGCCCGGAGATCAGGAGTCGCTCACTCTACTGACTGAGCCAGTCAGATGCCCCAAGGAGGGGATTTTTTTTTTTTTAATTTTTTTTAATGTTTATTTTGCAGACAGAGAGCGAGCGTGAGCGGGGAGGGGCAGAGAGAGAGAGTGAGACACGGAATTCGAAGCAGGCTCCAGGCTCTGAGCTGTCAGCACAGAGCCCGATGCGGGGCTGGAGCTCGTCAACCTCGAGATCATGACCTGAGCCGAAGTTGGCCGCTTAACCGACTGAGCCACCCAGGCGCCCCCCAAGGAGGGAATTTTTAAACAGAGGAGATATTACAGCAGGTTTGTATGCTACTGGGGATGATCCAGGGCATGAGACCCTGAGGATGTAAGGCAGCTGGGGCAATGACAAGTGGGGTCACTGGGAGGAGAGAGAGGCCAGCATCCAGTGCCCCGGTGGGAAGGGGGGGTTGGTTTTTGACATGCACAAAACCCACTTCCGTCACAATAGGTAGAACAACCAGGACATGTAAAGACGGAGGGGCATTCAAAGCCTGGTGACGAGAAGCTATGAGGGCTTCTGTTCTTTCAAAGAAACGCAAGACGAGAAGTGTCGGGGAAGTGAATTTACCAAAGAAATTGAGCAGGATTTCATTTGGATAGAACCAAGTTTAGAAGAACATATCTCAGAATCTCAATACCAGGTATGATTAAAATGACATTTGGGGTGATTTTTCTTCTTTCTTTTTTTAAACAGTTTTTTAATGTTTATTTTTGAGAGAGAGAGAGAGAGAGAGAGAGAGCGTGAGCGGGCGAGGGGCAGAGACAGAGAAGGAGACCCAGGATCGGAAGCAGGCTCCAGGCTCTGAACTGTCAGCACAGAGCCCGACACGGGGCTCGAAGCCACAAGCCACGTGATCATGACCTGAGCCGAAGTCGTAAACCCAATTCCCTCCTTGAGAGATGCAGCTCTTCTTGTTCCTGGAGGCTCTGGACAGGTGCACATGTCAAGGACTCCTCTCTGGTGGAGAAAAGGATGCTGTTTGAGCTCTATGGGGAGAGATCCAAATGCCCGTGGAAGCATCGTAAAAGTCAGAGAATTTCAGAGCCGGGAGGGGAACTCAGGGGGTCTTGAGATTCTCACAGTGCACTAGTTGAACGACCTCCCTCAGAAGGGCCAGGACCCAGGACCCTGTGTTATGAAAAAGCCCCCAGGTGGTTCTGTCGGCCAGTGGAGTTTGGGAAACGCTGCTCTGATCTGTTACATGGTTGGAGACCAGTTGCGGTCTGAGACACTGGCTGCTTGGCGGAGGGGCACGGCCAACGTCCCAGGCCTCCTCGGGATCTTTCCACCACCGGCTGCCACGGCTTTCTTCACGCCCTTCCTCCCCAGCGTCCCCCTTGCTCCTTTCTGCCCCTTCCTGTCCGGCTCATCCTGTGGGGCCTGGCTGATCACCCCCTCGTCACCAACCTTCCAGAACAACTGACCTCCCCATCCCTGCCAGACATAATCCACCCGGGGATGACAGCTTTGGGGATTTCAATCTTTTCTCCATAACAAAATTCGCCCATAAGGACAAGCATTATTTTACTTTCCTTCCCCCAACCCTGTGCCTAGCAGAGATAAGGAGGTGGGGGCGGGGGGCAAGTGAACAGAATACCGGACTAGCCGTCAGGAGACCACACCCACTGGGTGACAGCCGCTCACTCCAACTCTGTGCCTCAGTTTCCTCATCAGTAAAATGGGCCCAGTGAATGAGGTCGGTGGTTTGCCAACCCAGGGAAATGGCTTTGAGCCGCGGAACCCTTTCGTGCAATTGGATTCGGCACCCTAATGCATAAACCAAGTGAAAGAGAAGCGCTGTGGCTGAAGCAGGGGTGCGGCACACAGCCTCCCCCTGCTTGCCGGTTGCGTGATTTGAAACCCTGGCAGAGGACTCCTGGCTGACCTCTTACACGGCTCATGCTCCACATGCCAAGTGTTTCCTAAATACCCCTGATCGGCCAGTGTCTTTGATTTCTGCCAGCCCTTTCCTGCCGCCACGTTGAAATGTTCTGTTCCATGGCCCTCTGCCCGGCAGTGTCTGGACATTCCATTCCATTCTGTGTCTTGCACACCGGACTGCCCAGCTGGGCAGCTGGAGCGCCGCGCTGTCCCTCGTGGGGAGGGCGGCCTCAGCGTCTGGGCATGCCTGATAAGTTTTCATCCTATTTAACATGAGACTCCGGGCTCCCTGGGGAGGAAGAAGCTGCTTTGAGATCCCCCCCACCCGTTGTGAGCTAACCGATGAGTGGCTGTTTTGCTCTAAGCTCCTCGGATGAAAACCGTCAGGGGAGATTTCTTAGCTGAAATCTTTCACTCTCCAAAGCTGTGGCCCTTTCTTCCCAGCCAAGTATCTCCCTTGTTAGCCTTGGGCCCTCAAGGAAATCTCCCCCAACTTTGAGCCTTGGCACCCTCATCTATAAAGCGGGGACATCACATCAGTGCCTACCTTGCAAGGCTTGTTACCCAGCCTGCACCCATAAGTGGAGGCGTTCCAGTTGTTAGAATGTTCGAATGCATCCATAGCGGTTGCTGAAGAGCCACTGCCCTAAGTGCCTGGGTTTCCTTCCGCTTCTAACATTCTAGCCACCCCCTTCCGGGACCCCAAGACATCCAGCCCGAGGGTCATGTCCCACCCAGCAGGAGCCTGCAGACATGGTTCCAGAGCGATGTTTCTGGCAGATTGATATCAGGTCTTCCTGGTTGTTAAATATGTTAGCATCACCCTTGGCTGTGATGATAGAAGATAGTGTATGCGCGGTGCCCAACACGTTAACTCCTGGGGCACCAGAGAAATGGTGGTTTTTATAATCCTCGGACTACACAGCGTTGAGCCTCCCAAGTTGGTTTTCCTCGGTCAAAGCCCAGCCAAGATTTACCCTTGTTCACGTGCTCATATCACCCCTTGTTTCCTCCATCCAGAGCTGAGACATTGAGGTCGGTGTCTTGTTTATGTATCGCCTTTTGAATTAAAAAATGTTTTTTAATGTAAATTTCTTTTTGAGAGAGAGAGAGAGAGACAGAGCATGAGCAGGGAAGGGGCAGAGACAGAGGGAGACACAGAAACTGAAGCCGATTCCAGGCTCTGAGCTGTCAGCACAGAGCCGGACATGGGGTTTGAACTCACGAGCCGTGAGATCATGACCTGAGCTGAGGTCAGACGCTTAACTGACTGAACCTCCCAGCCGCCTCCCCACCCCCCCACCCCCCGCCACATACTGCTTTATAAATATTCTTAGATCTCCTCCATGTGACTTTATGACTGTTTCCTTTGTGGGTTGATTTCAGATCAGATCAGGTAAAAAGAGGTGAACCTGTTTTGTAAGAGTAAAGTGGTACAGGAGGGGCTGTTCGTAACCTTTAGTCTATACTGGCACATGCACGGGGCTGGAGTGCACCTCACAGCACATTCAGCAGCCCAAGTGTGTTGGCCCACTTCGTAGACATCCACCCTGCGGACCGAAAGAGTCCATCTGACTCGCGGAGCCCTGTGGCTGAGCACACGCTTTGAGGCGATGCATCACGTGCTTCTTGGTGCCCGTAGCTGGTTGAATGGTGGCCCCCAGAAGGTGATGTGTGACTCCACCTCTTAGGCTGTAAGCTGCACTGGGGCGGGGACCTTTGTCCTTATTCACCGCTGTATTCCAAGTGCCCCCAAGAGTGCCGGGCACATGGTCGACGCTCGATACATATATATATATTTTTTTTGATCGAAGTTGGTGCAAGACTCTCTCTCCTGGCAGAAAGGGGGAGGAGCACAAAGGAGAACACACTTTCCAGTCTCTACTCCAAATGATGGCTGAATAAAGGTTGTGCGATTCTAACAAGCCCCCCGGGGTGGTTCCAATGTGTGTGGGAGGGTGGGGGGTGGGGACAGGAGCCCTGGAAAGAAAATCACATCAACGTCACTGTGTGTCTAAGACAAAAACTTCAGGGAAAGAATATTCTATTCAGTAGACGTCTCATGTTCCAGGTGAGGAAACGGAGACGTAGGGAGGTGACGTGACGAACTGACTTGCCCCCACCGCCCCCCCCCCCCCCGGACACCTCACAAGGCTGGTGAGCCTGATTCCAAATCGAGGCTTCCTCCCATCTCGCCAGGCCATTTCACCTCCTAAAAGATGGAGTCAGTGACGAGGGTGATGCTTGAAGCCAAGATTCTCGATGGCAGGACTTGCGCCATCAGCAGTATCCAGGAACTTGCTAGAAATGCAAATTATCAGGCCCCACGCCAGACCCGGGTGGGGCACAGTAATCTGTGTTTAACAGCCTGACTCCGTTGCAGGCTGAGGTTTGCTTTAGGCGAGGGAATGATCTGAGGCCAGAGCTCAGGGCAGTTTTAGGGATATGTTTCCTGAGACTTGTCAAGTAGCCTGTCCTGCTCTCAGAGATCACTTTAGGGGCCCAGCAAACGGAGGGGGCCACAGGCAGGTGTCTTCTGCTGGGGAGGGGTGGTTTCTGGGGACTCAGGGAGGCCCACAGCTCAGGCCCAGGGCACTGGAGGTGGTTCAGGCAAGCATTGTGGCCAGGGACCAGCTGGTATCTAGTTTTCATCTCTTCAGCAACCCAGATGCCTACCCCTCTGGCCCCAGTGGTTGCCTGGGCTGCCCACAGATGTCCGCTACATTTTCTCCCAGGTTCTACAAACCAACTCCTTTCCTCTTCAGGCCTAAGTCTGACGATGTTCGCAGCACCTTTTTGTTTTCTGTTTCTTTTCCTCTTCGTCTTTAAAAAATGTATCTGAAGGGGAAAACATCGCCACTCTGTCCTTTTTCACAAATATTAGCAACTAGAAATTAGAGATCCAGAAGGAAGGTGGCTTAACTTTGAGGGGCCTCTTGGCAGTTCCGATCATTGGAATTTCCTCTACCCTTCCAACTGCAGGAAGCCCTCAGTTGACTCTAATCCCAAAGAACCTTGCTCTAGGGGTCCAGGAAAGTCATGCCATTTGTCTCCCATAGCCTTGGCTCTATCACTAATTCACTGCACGACCTTGGACCCCCTCACCTAGTCCCACTAATCCTTAGTTTCCCCGCTGCTAAACGAGGGAGTTCACGTTGCGTTTCTTAGCATTGGCTGTGGAAACTCGCCATTTGGACAGCAGGTCGCAAAGGGGGCACCACTCACCTGCCACCTGGTGACAGCCAGGTGTTCTTAGATTACAGATCAATGACTCGGGAAATATGCAATATCCTGATAAACCCAACCCACAAATACAAGCGAGGAACCCCCACTTTAAAGAAAACAGAATTATCAGGAAGTGTTGGCCAGCCTTTAATTGGTCCCTGTCCTGATGGTTTTAGGAACCCGAGTGAAAAAAGAGTCCCTTTTAACAACAAACTCAAACGCTGAATGCTTAGTTTGCTGTGACCCACTCAACCATCACGGACCCATTCATGTATTTTATACCTCATCTTTTTCCAAACATTATTTGAAGCAGATGTAACAAAGCTGAGAGCCACTCCTTTGTCACTGTAAGACAGACAATACCTTTTACCCTGTTGAGTGAGAGAAGAGGGCGGAGGAGGGAAAAGAGGAAGAAGGAGAAGCTAGAATATCTGACAAGTAACTAAGAGGAAAAGAAGAGAGAAAATACCGTCCCCATCCAGCAAGGTCCCATGTACTAAGCAAACCTTACTTACTATTTTTCTTTGGCTCTGCTCTGAAAAGGCTTCTGCTGAGCGCCATCGATTGGGAAACTGGGCTACGGTCCCCCTGCCAGGCAGAATTCATCAAGGCTGCTCCAGTACTCACGGGAGCTGGTTTTCTGGCCTTGATAGAGCAGGATCCCAGCAGGATCTTTGCAGGAGCCGGTTTGGGCCTAAGTGTGCCCCTAGGAGAGGGGAAACTGAAGTCAGATCAAAGAAAGGAGGGCGGAGTTGAGATTCACTTCCTCTCCCTACTGCTGGCCAGGGAGCTGGCCCTGGGGCCTTGTCCCCCGCCCGGTTCATTGGAACCCCGCCCGGTTCAATCAGCCAGCCAATCAATTGACCCGTAGGTCTGTCTTCACTGAGCGTTTCTTAAGGTGTCCTGGGGAACACAACCACAGTGTGGTGCTTGACCACTGCCTTGAGGCCTGTACTAGAGAGAAAACATTGTCAGATACTCTACGAAGTAGCCACTCTTTTTTTTTTTTTTAATGTTTATTTTTGAGAGAGAGCGGGGCAGAGCGCCAGCGGGGGAGGGGCAGAGAGAGAAGGAGACAACAGAATCCGAAGCCGGCTCCGGGCGCCGAGCTGTCAGCCCAGCGCCCGACGCCCAGATGAAACCCACAAACCCGTGAGGTCATGACCTGAGCCGAAGTCGGACGCTTAACCGACTGAGCCACCCGGGCGCCCCACAAAGTAGCCACTCTTGAAAGCTGACCACTGGTTTGAAATATTAAAGGACGGAAGGAGGGGCAGGGTGTGACTGTCCCCACGGATTGAGCTTGTTAGGAGAGCTGGCTCAGGGTAGGTAGTTACATTCGAGCGTTCTGAAATGAAAACTTTGGAAAGCCAACTAACTCTTCCTCTTTAGGAGAAACAGAAAGAAACCAGCAGGGCGAGTAGTGCCTGAGAAGGGCAGAGTTGTGCGCTCTGAGGTTTCAGGGGACAGAAAAGCCACTGTCGGCAGAGGTCACGGTGAGGGGGGGGGGGGGAGCAGAAAGCACGTTTGAGGCACAGAGTCGGGCGGGGGCCCAGGCTGACCAGGGCCGAGCCCGCCCCGCATTTTGGGCCTGGGAAAAGTAAGAGCGCTATCTGTAGGCGTGCGACGCTGTAAGCTCACATTTGTTTGGTGTTCAATATGCACGTATAGTGTGTTAACTGTGGATCCTCGCAATCCTCTAAGGTAGCTACCGTTTTACAGACAGGGAAACTGGCATACGGAGAGCTTAACTAGCTCAAGGTCACCCAGCAAGCAGATGGTAGGGCTGACACGTGAACCTAGCATCCTGGCTCCCAGACTCTGAATCCTTAGCGCCTGTGTGAGGCTGTCTCCATCAGTATAATAGAGAAAGGGAGCCAGTGTGTGGAGAAGAGGAAGCTTCCAGCCAAGTGGTGATGCCTCCTGGGGCTCCTGAGAGGAAGGCCTACTTGCAGAGGCCGGGATGCCTGGGTAGCCTTTCCGGGCTATCTGACCCTACGCTGTCTGTTGTCGAGGAGGAGGGGGAGCCACTGGAAGGTGACCATTTGGTTTGTTTCTGAGCAGGTCTCTAGGACAAGGTTAATTGTGTGTGTGTGTGTGTGTGTGTGTGTGTGTGTGTATTTACACATGAATATAAAGATGAAAGATATAGGAGACAGATACAGATGGAGAATGGATATATAAACATGTACGTATACATATGTACATATCAGCGGGATATCATCCCTTCTCTCTCGGCTAATAACAAAGGCAGAAGTCATTATGCTGAGCTGATCATGACCAGTCAGAGCATGCTTTTTGTCCACAGAAAAATCAATTGGTCCGAACCAACAGAGAAGAGGCACACGACAGTCTAAGTGACGAAACCCACTTCTGCAAAAGCTTGTACCGTGTAGTTACTCGTTTCACCTTTATTTTTTAATTTTTATTTTCTTAACGCTTATTTATTTTGGGTTGGGGGGAGGGGCAGACAGAGAGGGAGACAGAGGATCCACAGCGGACTCTGCGCTGACAGCAGAGAGCCGGACGTGGGGCTTGAACCCCTCGAACTGCGTGATCAGGACCTCAGAGGACGTCAGACGCTTAACGCGCTGAGCCACCGAGGCGCCCCTACTCGTTTAACCTTTGAAATAACCCCATGACATAGGTATTGCTGTCATATCCAGTTTTTACACGCTGGCACGCTTCCCATGGACGAAAGCCTTTTTGGTAACGCGTGCCTCCGGTAGAAAGAGGCCCGGGCCAAGAATCAGGACACAGGACTTGCAGATCCCCCTCTGCCACTGACGAGCGTGTGACGTTGCGTCTTGGCCTGCTCATCCGTACGGTGAAAGCGGGGGCGGAAGCACAGCACTGCTAAGGCTCCTTTGTGCTAAGGCTCCGCGGTTCCATCACTGCTGCCGGGACCCCATCTCTCCATTGGCTTCCTGGGCTCAGGCTGGCTGTGCAGCTTCTGCCCCACGCTGTCCCTCTTCCCTGCAGCCCCAGGCTGGCGGCTCCTCTCCCATCTCAGGGCCTTCGGTGAGCATCTGCCGTTGCCTTCCTGCTTCTTGGCGTGGAGCTGGGGAAGGAGGTGGCCCCTCGCGGTACCTGGCCAAAAGGCAGGGCTCTTCCCTCTCTGACGGAGGAAGGGGAGGGAGGACAGCAGATGGTGAGCAGAGCTGCTCCGCTCCCGGGCCCTGGGTGGCCGTCATCTGCCACTCTCACTCTGGCTCTGGTCTCCCCTGGCCGGCAGCATGCACCCTGCAGCCCGGGCAGTCAGTCAAACGCCCTTTAGAGACGAAGGGCACTGAGGCTCGGTTTTATACGTCTCATCGCTTTTGATTTTGGAGCTGCCCTGTTCATTTAGCGGAATGAGGAAATTCAGATTCTTGTCGGCGTCCGGTGCTCTCTGGCACTGGGTCAGGATCAAAGAGGCTCGCTGGCCCTCTGCCCTGCTCCCAGGTGTCACAGGCCTGCACGGCAGGGCAGAGTTTACTTTGAGGACTTACCAGAATCATGTGGGCATGGAGAGAGCCACAGCCTGGACTCTGGACCCGGTTCAGGGTTTTCCTGCCCCTCTCAGGGACCAGAATGTGAAACGGGAGTAGGATGGAGCAGGTGACCTCTGGGGCTTGTTCCAGTTCTCCGTCCCCTTCCTCTACCTCCGAGTTCGTCCATCACAGCCCGTGGGGCCACGCCCAGCGAGCTGTTCTGTTTTTGTAAATAAAGTTTTATTGGAACGCAGCCACGCCCATTTGTGGTAGCCGCTTTCATGCTGCAGAGACGAATAGTTACAACAGAGCTCATTCGTGGCCCACAAAGCCTAAAATTTTTACCGCAGGGACCTTCACAGAAAAAAGTCTGCAAGCCTCGCTCTCCATAGCAATCGTAACAGTCATAGGGCTGAGTGGGTTGGAAATGCCTGCTGCTCTCCTCCTAGCTGAGGCGGTGTGATAATAATCCAGATCTCTTGTGGCCGGAGGTGTTCTAGAGCTCGGAACCGTTCAGATTTTAGCACACAGATACGTAATAAATAGTGTATTATGTGTCACCCACCGTGGGGTTTGAGGCAGCGTGCCCAAATCAAACACGTTAATTTTTTCTGTAGTGAAATACGTACATGGGATACATAAGATTATTAATTCAAGCCAGGTTTCTTTCACCCAATACGTCAGGTCAGGTCAGATGTGGCTGCCAAATGAGTTACAAAAATCACTTTTTGTTCTCAGCGCGTCAGGGATACCAGAATCAACACACTGTGCTGTAATTCTAACACTTCGTTGGGCGGTTGGTAGTGGGGGGGGGGGGGGGGGGGGGGGGCGGGGGGGGGGCAGGACGATAGCCCTAGAAGGGAATATGATTATCCTATTTGATGAGATTCAGAAACAGACTCAGAAAAGGCACACGGCCAAGGTTACCCAGACAGTGAAGGACTGAGCCCAGATTCAAGCCTAGAGTTTTCTTCAAAGTCTAATCCTAGCCTCTAGTAAGAACTAGATTTAATCCCTGCAAGCCACCTTTCATGAGGCTTTCCCTAAGATCTCCTCCTCTTCCTCCTCCTCCCCTGCCTCCTCCTTCTCCTCCTCCTCCTCCTCCTCCCCTTCCTTCTTCTTCTTCCTCCTCCTCCTCCTCCAAATCCAGCACTTAATTCTCTGCTACGTGGTACAGCTGTGCCTGGGTGGTCTCCTCATCTCTTGGAGGCAGGGTGAATTCTGTGAATTCTGTCTTTTCTTATCTCCTCCACAGTGATCGGCACTGGGCTGAGTGCTCCGTACAGCTGTCACTGGAAGAACCTCTGGGCCAGGACTCCACTTTCTGACCCTCAGGGGGGCACGGAACGAGGGAGGTGAAAATTGCCGGGTGCGTGGCTTGGAGGAGGGCGGACACAGGAGCGTACTCTACTTGCCTCCCATGAAACCTTCACACCCCTTAACGGGAGTGGCCAGATTTGGAGGTGCCTGATGTGGAATCGAAGCGTGCCTGTGTCGTATTTGGTAAACCGTAAAATGTCACGGGGAAGCTGTATGCATAAAATACTGTTACTGCACGCAGACGCCTCAACGGTCAAGGGCAGCCAGCGGTCAAAGGTGATTGCCCTGCCATGGTTGGTATCAGCAAGCAGGACAAAGACAGAGTCTGCATTTAGGAAAAGCCTTCGGGTACGTCTGTGGGCTGAGTGCTTCTGTGGATAATGCAGATGAATATGTGAGTTTTGAAACGATCACGAGTCTGTCTGATCATCTATCACCTACAAAGATGATTTGGGGGCAACTCACCCTTTCTCTACTGCTGTGAAGTCTAACCTTTCATGAGGGGGGTGGGGACCTGGGCAACAGCCCCACAGTCTTTATCATGATCAGCCATCGTCATTGCCAGGGAAAGTTACTGAAATGCCTGCTTATGTACGATGTTTGGTTAAAGCCCTGTCCGGGATAGGACCTGAGTCCTCATTGCCACACTCAGTGGTCTTGCGGTCCCTCCCATTTCGGCCGACCTCTAGGACACCACGTTGGGTGGCGGACAAAGCACAGCTCCGGGAATCAGGCCAACCAGCGTGTGGATCCTGACTCTGCCACTTAGTAGCTCTCTGGCTGTTAGCAAATTACTCACCTTCCCTGAGTTGTAGATTTTCATCTAGAAAAAGGGTTGTTAACAACATCTCTCAGAGTTGTGAGATATAGTGAGATATCCACTACTGGGGGCGCCTGGGTGGCTCAGTCGCTTGGGCATCCACCTTCGGCTCAAGTCACGATCTCACGGTTCAAGGGGTTCAAGCCCCATGTTGGGGGATCTGCGCTGACAGCTCAGAGCCTGGAGCCTGCTTCGGGTTCTGTGTCTCCCTCTCTCTCTGCCCCTCCCCCCCCTTGTGCTCTCCCTCTCTCTCTCTCAACAATGAACATTAAAAAAGAAAAAAGAGATCCACTATCAAATATTTGTATAAGCAAATCTTAAGTCCCACCCCTTCCTAAGGCAAACAGTAACCTAGACCAGGGAGGGCATAGACGGAGCACACATCGTGCCCACACCCTTCCAGCCCATATGGCAGGCATCAGTAATTAACGACTGCACTGGGCTCAGTCCTGCTAAGCTTACATAAAGCCCTAAATCTTCAACCCAGGGTTCCAAGCTGCACATCCAGTTTCTGAACCACGTTCTGTGCAACTTATTTGGTTCCTCCCTTAATAGTAGGGGAGTCCCAATTTGGGGGACTATCGGGAGACCCACTAGAGATCTATTTCCATAAGGAGCAAAGGAGCCTCCTGGGAAAGAATTTATCCTAAGAGAAGAGAGAAGGGAGTCACGGAGGTTCGATTTAAGGATAATGGCCCAGTGGGGGGGGGGGGGGAGGGGGATGTGGATCCTGTCGCTCAGAATGACCTCTGTCCAGCCCCACTGGACTGATGGCTGAGCCCTTTTGTGTAGGAAGGCTACAAAAACCCCAGCAGCTTCACAACGGTGGTCATGGGTCCTAATGGTCTAAGAGAGCTGCCACTTTGGGGTCAGCAACTGCTGCCCCAGTGGGAAGAGACACTGTCTCCAGGTTGGACACCTATGCTGGGTGTTAGGCGTGGATAGGTGTTGGGCACGAGAGGCTTCGGCACAAATATGAGAGAGTACCAGCAGCGGGGACCTGGGTGGCGCCCCCAGCGCACCAGGCTTTGCCAGGCACCTCCTGTGGCTGCCGTACGCACCACTGGTGGTAACCAAAGACCTCAGTTCAGCAAGGCAGAACAGAGAGGCAGGCTGCTGTCAGGTGCCCTGCGGCCCCCATGAACACAACGGGTCACCCGCTGGGAACCCCCAGAAGTACGCGGAAGGAAGTTTGAGGTGCCACAGAATGGGTAGGAGGCACCAGATAGACATTTTAAAATTGTGTTCTTAGATGGGGCGCCTGGGTGGCGCAGTCGGTTAAGCGTCCGACTTCAGCCAGGTCACGATCTCATGGTCCGTGAGTTCGAGCCCCGCGTCAGGCTCTGGGCTGATGGCTCAGAGCCTGGAGCCTGCTTCCGATTCTGTGTCTCCCTCTCTCTCTGCCCCTCCCCCGTTCATGCTCTGTCTCTCTCTGTCCCAAAAATAAATAAAAAACGTTGAAAAAAAAATTAAAAAAAAAAATTGTGTTCTTAGAGATCCCCTCCAGCCCAGCCCCTGGTGACCTAGGAAACCTACAGGGCTGGTGCGTGATCTTGAGGCATCGTGCATCTTACACTTTTTTTTTTTTTTTTTGAGAAGTATTCTTTTCATGAGCATCTGGTATAGACACCGGAGGCAGTCGCTGGATTTTATGCCTCATGCTGTCTTAGGTAGTCTCTAGAACAAGCCGGTATGACAGTAGGCCCTCAAGAAAGGCTGGTCAAAGGAATGAATAAAGGAGTAATGGGATGGATGGATGGATGGATGGATGGATGGATGGATGGATGGAGTACCATTCCTGGGTGCCAGGATTGATGGTCCCCTCTCACCAATCTTTATTCGCCTTTTGTTTTTCTCCCTACTTCCTCTCGCTTTACCTTCCTCCAACACGGGCCTTGCCTCCTTAGTTTTTATTAGTTTTTATCACGTTCATCTTTGTCTCCGTTGTGAGCTTACCTCTCAGGCCTTCACCCTCCTGAGATCAGAATGAAAGGCTGGGTCAATTCTCCATTAATTAATTAATTAAGTCAATAACTATTTATTGAGCTCCCGCTCTTCCTCCATCCATTCATTCAGGCACTTGACAAGACACGTATTGAGCCCTGGCGGTGAGTCTGAACTGGTGCCAGGAGCTAACCCAGGGGGAAACAGAAAGATCGAAACAAGATCCTGCTCTCTGGAGTCCAACAATCTACAAGACAAAGCCGAGAGGAACCAGAAACCTCTGGCTCCATGGACCCTCATCAGTGGCCTACCATTTAGGGTGCAGGGGGCAGCCGACCCGCCATGTTGCTTTGCCTCTTGCCCGCTTGCTAACTGCCTGCTGTGGCCGCATAATTAATGCAGCAGATCCAGAGACAGCCCGGGCCCTCTCTCCTCATTACCTCCCCTCACCTTGCCCCCCTCGTCGTGGAGCTCAGAGGGAGAAGCATTGGCCTGCCTCCTTGAAGCTGGTCCCTGGGCGATGGCCCACACCTCCCGGCAGCAGCCTGTGCGCCCCGCGCAATGGTTCCCCTGTCCCAGTGCCACTCAGAAACTGAGCTCAAGTTGACCCACTTTGTCCGGGCTGCAGAAGTTACAGAGCTCAGGATAATCCCAAGTCATCTTTTGAGCCGCAGCCTTTCCGATGTTGGGATTATAGCTATGATGTTCCTTTTCAGGATTTTCTTTTTGAGAGTAAGTACTTCCAATTCCTCAACTTTTCCAAATTCAAATACGACCTGTAGCAATCCTGGCGAGCTTTCTCTGGACAGACTCTAGTTTTCCTATAGACTTCCCAAAATGTGCTTTCTTCCCAAACTGACTACTACAAAGAGGTCTGCCCAGCAGCTGAGGTCAGCTGGGTTACAGCCGTGTCTCAAGCGACCACTACCCTCCTACTCATGCACCCTAAATTCACATTAACCACTTCTTCGCATACTATTAGCTCTTATTGAATGGACAGCCAGCTCAAAGTACCCAGTCTTCTGGACCTGGGAAATAGATAGAGTTGTAGGCTAAGGTTAAACCGTCAGAATTATCTAGCAGTCCAAGCCACTAATTTTACAGGTCACTGAGGCCCAGAGAGGTCAAGTGACTCACAGCTTCTGTAGAACCAGGGCAGAGCGGGGACCTCTAATTCCTGATCTCCTGCTCTTTCCCCGCCGTATCAGACTGCCTCCTGGCTGGCTGTCATTTCAGGATCTCCCGCTTTCAAGTCAGTTTTTCCTCATTCAGTGTTTTGTGCTACTGGGTTTTTAAACCCAGCACAGGAGCCTGGCTTTGGTTCTTTTGGATTTCGTCTCATTCCTTTCGTTCAATCTGCCTAGGTAATTTCCAGCCGTGATTTGGTGATGCGTTGCTACGGCCGGTCCTCCCAGCCTCGTGTGGGAAGTTCCTCTAGCTCTGGATGCTTTTCATTTGTGTCCTCTTCCAGCTGGTTCCACCAGCGGCTTGGCGGAGAAGACACCCTGCCCGAAGCCAGGCTCTCCAGGAGCTTCCTTCTCCCCTCACCCACCTGCGGGGCTCTTACCCTCCTGGTAAGTTTCTTCTCCAGCCATTTGCCTCTCCTGCTGTATATTAGGACCCCCACGACTCCATTTCAGGCTCTCCTCCCAGTATGGAACTGAGGGGGGGAATATGGAAAGCAGAGTTTTGTTTTATTTTGTGAAATTGCTGTTTCTGAGAGTCCGTATGTTACATATAGTAAGAAAAATCCCCAGACCAGGCATGACCCAGACACTGGTTCCTATCACTTTATTTTTCTTTCCTAGTTTTCTCATCTGTATAATGGGAGAATACAGAAACTCTGCTAGCTGCTATGCTAGGGACTTTTACAGTTTGCATGTAGTTTAATCGTCACCACTAGCCTGCACAGCAGGCAATATCCCCATGTCATAGAAGAGAAAACTGAGGCCAGAGAAGTTTATTTACCAAGGCTCATCCAGTTAGTAAATGGCAGTATTTCCTCCCTCCCCTGTTCTCCCTTGTTGAATAATTCTGCAAATCAAATGATTTGGTAATGAATGAAAAGCTGCCTTAAAAAGTATAAAGCACTTTGTAAATATAAGGGAGTATACTTTAAAAAAAATTTTTTTTAACATTTATTTATTTTTGAGAGACAGAGCATGAGCTGGGGAGGGGCAAAGAGAGAGAAGGAGACACAGAATCTGAAGCAGCCTGCAGGCTCTGAGCAAGCTGTCAGCTACAGAGCCTGATGCAGGGCTCGAACCCACAAACTGTAAGATCATGACCTGAGCCGAAGTCGGATGCTCAACCGAGGATGCTCAACCGACTGAGCCACCCAGGCGCCCCAGGGAGTATTCTTAAAATACTGAGGTCCCTCCCTTGCTTTCTTCCCTTCTCCTTTTCTGTCACCTCCCTGAAAAGTAAGCAGCTGCCGTTGGTCCAGACCTATCTAAAGAAATGCCATAAAACCATTTTTCAAAATGTCAAATGCCTGTGTGCTTTAGCCCAAAGTAATTAAGCCCTTTTATTTTCACCAAGTCACAATGCAGAACCCTGGGAGCTTCCAGAATGTGCCCTTTCTCCTCCATCCTGAACTAATGGAAATCAAGGCTGAAGGCTGAGCTTGCAGGGATGCCCACGAGAGCCCTTTAGTGTCACTGAGGCCTGGCCTGACATTGGCGGGTCTCCAGCAGTGACCACAGAGTGCTAAATAATAACAAGGTTGAATTATTTATCCAGGGGCCAATGACTCATGATGGCACAGTCCACTTCTGGCAGAGTGCCAGCGTCCCAAGGTCCCCCGGTCCAACAGAGGCAGGACTGAAGCCCTGGTCTCTAGACCACCCTCCCCGCTTCCTCCTGCCAACCTACCTCGTGCACAGCAGGCAGATCAAGAGCATCGTGCCTGGAGGGGCAACTAACATTTTGGTGACATGACTGCATGTTTACGCTGAGCTAGATATTTGTGCATACACTTTCCCGTTTCATCTCCACAGCAACGCTCATCGTCTCTATTCTCCCTGATAAAAGAAATTGAGACTCATGCTTTGGGGTTACGCAGTTGGCAAAGGGAAGAGCCGGAATGGGAGTCGGGTCTGACTTATTGCTAGGATACCATGTGGGCTCTCTCTTAGAATTCCTCCGACCTGACAATTAGCTTTAAAGACCCAATTTAAGAAGTTTATGTGTACCAAGCACAGTCTGGGGGAGCGATGGATGCTCCACATGGTATTTAAGACCCTCCGCGATCTGGTCCCACCCCAGCTGCTCCTTATGGTAGACAAAGTGCCTTCCATCATTAGAATCACCTGGAAACTTTAAAATTCAGATTCTTGGATCCCATCCCTAGTTTATTGTAATCATAATATTTGGCGCTGGGATCCTGGAATCTGTTTTTGTTTTTGTTTTCAGTTTTATTTATTTAGTTTGGGAGCGGGAGATCACGGGGAGTGGCAGAGAGGGAGAAAGAGAATCCCACAGGCTCCAAGCTATCAGCGGGGGCCCGACACAGGGCTCGATCTCACGAACCATGAGGTCATGACCTGAGCCGAAATTAAGAGTCAGACGCTTCGCCAACTGAGTCACCCAGGTGCCCCAGGAATCTGTTTCTAAGCCTCCCATGTGATTATAGTGACTGGTTGGTTTCGAAACCATTGTCTTACACAAACCTTCCCTTGAGTCCCTCTCGAAATTGCCACCTATAATCCCATTTCTGTGACTTGGCTCGACGTCACAGACTTCACTTAGATTGGCTCTTCTCTATTTCTCCCCATCACGCCTTTAACTCAGCTCACACCCTGTCACCTCTCTGACGACCTTGACCACCACAGTTTCCAGGAATGGCCCGCTTACCTGTATTCCAGGAATACCTTTGACCCTCAGCTGTTACATATATTAGTAAAGATGTAAGTTTTGCAATGGTAACAGTGACCCGGAGTCACATTTCTGCCTCATTTAACACGTAGAAATGTACGTCTGTCTTCCTTAGCAGTGCAAGAACGATCAGTACTGTGGTGGCCCCAGGGCATCAGGGACACACAAGACTGCTCTCTTTTCCCTCGTTCTTAGCATAGTGCCTTCATTCACGTGGCCCAAGACGGCTCATCACTCTGCTTCTATTCCAGCCAGTGGGAGACCGGAAAATGAGTGAAGGGAGAGCAGTGACCTGGAGGTTGCCCAGAACATTCTGATCACGTCCCACTGTCTAGAGCTCAATCACATGCCCGCACTTAGCTGCAACAAAGCTTGAGACGTTTAACTTTATTCTGTGTCGCTACCTAGCCAGTTAAACTTGGGAGTTCTATTAATTGCGTGCGTGAAAAGGGGGAGTAGATATTGGGGAACAAACTAGCACGTCTGTAGTTTTCTCTCTGCGTCCGTGTTCCCAGCTGGCCTCTGAGCTCTGGGAGAACTGGGGCCCTGACGTACACCCGTGCGTGATCCTTCCAGGCGTCTAGCGTGTGGGAGGCACGAGATGAGCGCCTCTGGTTGGCGAGATGGGCTGGAGGATTGACAAAGTTCTGGGATGTAAGTCATATTTCTAGTTTTGCTCTTCGTACTTTAGGGAAAGTTTCCTAACCTCTCTGGGCTTCGGTTTCATAGAATCGTAAAACTTAGTTGCAAGGCACTTTAGATATTATCTAGGCCAACCCTCTCATTTAATTTTATTTTTTATTTTAGAGAGAGAGAGGGAGAGTTGTGGAGACGGTCGGAGGGAGAGAGAGAGAAAAGGTATCTCGTATCCAGAAAATGGGTACAAGGGACAAAGGACCTCCATGCCCCCTTCCAACTCAGAAACGCTGATGCACATACAGAGTCACATCTCCACCCCTCCATCAAATTAAGTACAAACTAGCCCCAACTGGACCCACGGCCCCCTGGCCCCCCCCCCCCCCGCCCCCCCCCCCCCCCGCTGATGTTACCACATGCGACAGCAGCTTCCGCAGTCATTCGAGAGGCAGAAAAGTTCAGAGTTTGGGGTGCCGGGGTCATCTAAGAAGCTAAGCTAGTTGGGGGAAAGCAAGGGAGAGAGACTTGGGTGACCCGACTACCTGCTCACAAGCAGCAAAGTTCCCGGGGAGCTTCCTCGGGAAGGACGCAGCTCTAGGTGCCACGCGGCGGCCGCCCTCAGGGCATCAGGAATCCAGGTCGCACGCGGTTAAATAGCAGCGGAGACGGGCGTGTGTAACATTAAACAGAAGAAATGTCACAGGGCGAACTGGCCGTAATAATAATAAGAGCTTCCATTTATTGCTCAGCTGCAGTGCGCTCCCCACTCTGTGATAGGTATTTATTTTATAGGCTTGATCTCATTAAATTCTCACGACAAGCTTCTGGGATTACTGAAGGTCATACAGCTGGTAAGTGGTGATTAATTGTCGGAGGAGTAGTGTGAAGACAGTAAATTATGGGGCCGTTCAGGAGACAAGCCTGTGGATAGAGTGGTCTGGGAGGGTTCTGTGGGGAGTTAAGGGAGACCCCGAGGGTGGGTGGGGTCTGTGGAAGGGGAGAAGAGGGGAAGGTGAGTGCGAGTGGCAAAGGCAGCAAATGTCCGGGGAACATCGAGTAAACAAATTTGCAGGAAAGGTGTGGGAGTAAGTAAACACACGCAACCAAACTTGGAATTAGGGAGCTGGGTTGGGGAGGGAGGGTCGGGGGGGGGGGGCGGATGAGGCTCCCTGTGATCATCCTTGGAGGAGGGGTTGAAAAGCCAGGCCGAAGCCCCGTGGCTCACACTGCAACAGAAACGAGAGCATAAAGTGATCGAAAATTGTAAAGGCAATTTGTGTCCAGTGCCTTGTAAAAAAGTATATATCCTTCCAGAAATCTCCCTTCTAGGATTTCACCTAAAGAAAATTTCAGAGACAGCGTGAAAGCTGGCAAGCACTAGATGTCGAGTGATGGGGGAGTCATTGAATGCGCTTTGCCACATACAAGGAGACTAAATGTTACATGGCTTCCACAAAACACAGAATGTATAATAATATCACATAATGTCAAGTAAAGAAGCAGAATGCGAATCAATAGTACGGAAGTTCTTCATTTTTAATTATATATCTTTATTTTTATTTTTTTGAATTACATGGGAATTTACTTGTACAAATTTATATATATACATATATATACACATATACATACATATACACATATACATATATGTGTATATGTATGTATATGTGTATATATATGTATATATATGTATATATGTACATATGTATATATATATGACAAAATCAAGTGTGTGTATGCATACATGTGTGTGCATGAGGACACATACTCACACAAGAAAAAACACTGGAAGGAAAGACACCCAGCATATCTCCCATGATTATCATTGCGGTATGGGGATATGGGCGATTTAATTTTTTCTTTACACTTTTCTATTTTTACCAAGTTTTCTTCAGAGAACATGCGCTTTTACGGTAATAAAAATGCTCATTTTTTAATCTTTTTAAATTTCAAAATCCCTGTTCTCTGCCATGAAGCACTGTAATACACATCTTGCTTTGCCTTTAAAGATAATTCATTGTCTCTTCCTCGCATATGCCGACACTAATATTCCAACCGAATGATCGTTCAGTGATTACCGCATCCGTAGATTTTTTTTTTTTGAAGGTTTATTTAAACCTGATACTCCTGGGTCCCCATGGAAAGCTCCCAGCTTCGTGGCTCAGAAACACTAAAGTCTCCCATTAATGTTCTCTGTAGCCATTTAGATAAATTGTCTTCCCCAGAGCCATAAATCCTAAATGAACGACACCCTTATTTCAGGGGACAAGCACCAAAGCCTCTTTCAAACCCAGTGATTTATGAATCTGTGGCTTTCAGAATGTCAGGGGTCCTTCATCAATACCCACAGGGCCTTTCCAGGTAGAGGAACATATCACGCCAGATGGAAAGACATTATTGTATTCAGGTCAATAGTTTTCACCTTTATCCTTCCTGCTTGGTTTGGTTTGGGGGTTTATTAATTTTTTTCCCCTCCATTGAAATAGTTGAGGTATTAGCTGAGTAAGAGAAGCAGTGCATTAAATGTGACTTGATCAGAGTGCCAGCCTGCCTTTGCCCTCACTGCTTTTAGGGACAACACAGAGGTTAATAGCCCAGAGAGGACCCCACGCGCTCAACCACAGCGCAGCACCCCATCCCCAAGTGACAATTAGGAGCTCTCCGGGAGCGCCAAAGATGGGTGATCAAACAGAGCTTCACCCGCACCCCGGCGGACCTCTGCGTTAGCTCAGCTCTCCATTCATCACTGAGCTGACAGCCTGCACAGCTCGATGCAGAACATGCCTCTCAGTCTTTCTGTTTTACCCGACGAAATGATCTATGCTCCTAGGACCGAGTGGGAGAGGAGCAGGGGAGGGAACGGGGGAAATGAAATAGGCTTGTCTTTGGCATGCTTGGGCAACAGCTCAGAGTGTCTGCCCCAGACTTGAAAAGAAATATCGCATAATGATCTTGCTCGTCCCTGCTTGCGACTTTCTGGCTCTCAGGCAAGGATGGTCCTGCCTTAAATAGTTCTCTTTGGGGAGGCAGCGTGACAAATTGGAGCGAGCACATAGCTGGCTGGGTGATTGGGGACGAGCCGCTCTGGGCCGGTGATTTTTCATCCAGAGAACAATAGGTTGCATGAAAACAGGGGTTTGCAAACCGGGTTCCTCAACGTCTTACTGGTCCACGGTGGTGCCGTAGAAGCTGCAAGGGCAGGGAGGGGGGGAGGTAAGCGAGTGCCAGGCACGGCCACTTCACGTAAGCTTTTTTTTTTTTTTTTAATTTTTTAAATGTTCATTTATTTATTTATTTATTTTGAGAGACGGAGCGTGAGCGGGGGAGGGACAGAGAGAGAGGGAGACACAGAATCCGAAGCAGGTTCCAGGCTCCCCGCTGTCAGCACAGAGCCCGACGTAGGGCTCGAACTCACCCACCGCGAGATCATGACCTGAGTTGAAGTCAGACACTTAACTGACTAAGCCACCCAGTTGCCTCCACGTAAGCTTATTGAATTTGATCTGTAGGCTACTTGAAAATGTGCAGAGAACGATCTTACATACTGATCTAATGCAGTCACAACTTCATGAGGCAGCCAGGACAGATATTACCTCCCCTTGCAAGTTATTATTGCTGCACAAACCACCCCAAAACTTGATAACATGAGAGAACCATCTTATTATGTTCACAAATTCTTTGGGTCAGGATTTCAGACAGGCGTGATGAGATGTGTTTTTCTCTGCTCCGCGGTGTCTGGGACCCCAGCTGGAAAGGCTTGAAGGCTGACGGGGCGGGAGGGGGTGGGGGTGGTGTCTCAATGGCTAATGGCTAGACTCCTCTGGATGTATCTTCACTCACATCTGTCTATGGACTGAGCACCTACCTACACATGGCCTTTCTCTGGTTTGTGTCGCATGGGCGTGCTTAAGCTTCCTCACACAATGGCAGCTGAGGTCAAAGAGCTGGTGTCCCGAGAGCAAGGTTTTTAGAATAATCTAGACTCAGAAGTCATGAAATGCTGCTTCTGTGCTCTACTGGTTGAGGCAGTCCCAGGGTTTCAACCACGGTTAAAAAAGAGGACAAGAAGGGATCGAAAGGGAGATAATATCGTGGCCATCGTTGGAAAATACAGTCTGCCGAGCCTTCTTCGTTTGAAAGATGAAGAGACCAAGAATCGGTACGCATCTCCTCAGGGCAGAGTTTATTAAGCCAATTCCTTCAGATTTGCAGTCCTATT
Source organism: Felis catus (assembly GCF_018350175.1). Lineage (NCBI taxonomy): Eukaryota > Metazoa > Chordata > Mammalia > Carnivora > Felidae > Felis > Felis catus. The sequence goes on along the minus strand of NC_058373.1, from coordinate 36,306,154 downwards.
TACCACGCTGCTTTTGGCTCGGGGTTTTATCTTTCTGAATTAACTGGTCACTACTCTCATGAATAGACTTGATTCAAATATGAAGCCTCGTCGTGGTAATGGGTGACCAGCCCAGAAGAACAATATCTTCTAGTGGATGAAACATTTGGTCTCCTCTGTTCTCGGAAAGTTGGAATGGAAAACGTACATAAATCCCATTAAAGGTAAAAGGCTCGCCTTCAGCCCAGCATCTGAAGCATAACCAGTACTTTGCAAAAGGTTGTGTTGTTGTGTTTTAATGAATCAACATTTGATTTTAAATCCTTCCCAAAGTCAAGGCCATATAAATAATTCTCTTAGGTGGCTTTGATGCTTTGATCACTCCTACTGGGAGCTTACTTTTCTCTTCATCCATTCTCACAATACCTAAGTGTATTTACTTCCAACTTACCAGTGAGAAAAATGAGGGCTGAGAGACTAAGAGCCAAGGAGACAGGGTGGAATCTGAGGAAAGAATTAGATGTCGGGGGCAGTCGCAAAACAGAAAAATTTTTCATCGATCCAGCAGCCATCTTTTGGGACGTGACCAATGCCTGGTCCTACGCTCCACACAGAGACAAGTGATGGTCCCTGCTGTCGAAAGCCCCTCAGCCCAAAGGGAGAGATCCCTAAAACAACCAGCACTGACACAGAGCCTGAACAAAAATGCTGACGGAACATGGAGGAAGCAGCAACAGGCACTGCCTGGTAGAAAACATTTAACCTGGCCTAGGAGGGAGACTTAAGAGCTGTCCAGACAGAGATTGTGGGGTGCGAAAAGTTCCGAACATGGGAATACACATAGGAGCACAGAGACATAACAGGCCATGATGTGTCTTGAAAAAAGGAGGTATCTGGTCAGTGTTGGAGGAGGACAGGTGTGAAAGATGGCCAGACAAGCGGGGAGAGAAGTAAGCAGAGGTCACCTTGTAAAGGAGTACCATTAGCATTCCTTGCCATCCTCCTTCCTGTGAGCTTCCTTTTCCTCGTAGTTCTACCCCAGTTCTGAGATCCTGCTCTCTGCCTCTCCATAATTAAAACCTGCCCTGGGAAGTGCCTGCTATCAGTCATATACACTATAGTATAAATGAGATTATCTATTGCCTATAAGTCAATGTGTTGTTTCTTAGAGAGGTTTTTTTTTTTCTTGTTAAAAATTTTATTTCAGGAGTGCCTGGGTGGCTCAGTCGGTTGAGCACCTGACGTCGGCTCAGGTCATGATCTCAACAGTTCGTGAGTTCGAGTCCCACACATTGGGCTCGCTGCTGTCAGTGTGGAGCCTGCTTCAGATCCTCTGTCCCTCTCTCGCTCTCTGCCCCTCCCCTGCTTGCGCCCTTTCCCTCAAAAACGTTAAAAAAAAAAAAAAGAAAGAAATTGTATTTCAGCGTGTAAAACAAAAGGTCGTATCTTTCTTGTTTGAAAGAACGTCGTGGAGATAATTCCCAGTCCAGTGAAATCCCAGCCTAAGAGTCTTATGGAGAAACACATCTGCCACTCTTCACCAGAGTCAGAATCCTGGACTGAACTAACCATTTGCCCAGCTCAGTGTGCCTGCACCATCCCTGGTATCTGGGTATTTGAGCTCCCTGGGTATTCTGGATGAGAGTTCCATTATCCCAAGAGCTGCCAACCATTTCTCCCAATAAAATACAGCGTGCCCCATAATGATCAACCTGCGGAACTCTTACCCTTCACATACGGCAAGTCAAACTCCTAGACGTGTGGCAAAATGTAAATGTTAACAGTCTCATCGCTCATTGCCTATAAAAACTCTTTTGCGGTGTCTAAGTAACCGGCGATTGTCCAGTGCCTACAGCTGGAGTGGTGATCCGACCTCTTCTTACTAGTTGAATGAGGTGAGGGCTGGTTATTTACACGAGAGCAGGTAGGTTAGAGGGATGCTCAGGGAAAGCCAGGTTTCACCACCGTGCTGACACCGTTGATTCACGGTGCCGCCAGGGGCGAATGAGCGTGTTTCCTCGGGTGACTGGTTTCCTTCCCTTGTCGATTGCTGTCAGGTACTGCCTGACCGGCTGGCTCATCGGCGCCCCTTCTCATCTCCCACTTGTTGCCGTCCTTGAAGTCTACCTGACCTGGTATTAGCAGGCAGTTGACTGATCCTTAAGCTCCGTTCTTGCCGCTTTTTCTCAGATTCTTCTTCTAACTTCCTGTTCCCACTGTCTCTCACTGCCTGATCCCATAGACGGCTTCCTCACTCTTTTCTCGCTTCCTGAGCTCTGGCTACCTGACCTCCCACAGAGCTCAGTGCCTTTTCTCCAGGCTCTGCTGTCCTCTGACTGCTTGCCGAGGCCCCTTTGTGTCCCCCACTAAGTGCAGCAGTACCCAATCCCTCCCCAGATAGTATCACCCCCAGAAGACTGCCATTGAGTCGCCCTTGCTGTGGCCATCGCTTCTATTTCTCTCATGTCCCTGGGCCGGGACACAGCTTCTTGCCTTGTTCTCCCACGTCCAAGCCTCTCTGCCTCGTGCTGCGGTCCTCGTCACCAGGCCTATGTCTTATCCTTGCTCGAACTCCTGCCCTGCCCGACTCCTTTCGAAATGTTCCACTTCGTTCCTTCGGAATGAAGGCCCCGTCTTGCCCTCCCTGTGCTAACCAGGTCCCAGAGGCTGGAGTCCAGTGGGAGCCCAAGTCTTTGGATCCCAAAGAGTCTCTCTTATTATACTCAGCAAATGTTGGGCTATGGCTGCTAATCTCACTTTGAAGGCCCTGATCTGGAATCTGACCTTTTTCCTGTCCACCTTATTTTTCTGGCCACTGCACTTCGTTCCCCGCATACACTTCCTGCTGCCATCTGTCACTGGGTCTGTCCAGAAACCTGCCATAGATCATCGGTCAGTGCCAGGGTGGGCCAACCGCTGTGACAAACAACCCCAAATCTCAGTAGCTTAGGACTGAACAGGTTTATTCCTCACTCACATCAGCTCAAGTGTTGACAGTCTACCGAATGGCAGTTCAGGACCGCTCCTTCTATCCGGTGCCCCTCCATCTTCCAGGCCCTTGGAATTTTTAACTGGTTCCTCTGTGTCCAGCCAGCCAGGGAAGGGAAGGAGGAGAGATAGCAAAGGATATCTCAGGAGATTTTAGGGCCTGACCGAGAAGTGGTGTCCATTGCTTCTGCCCTTGACATTGGCTACAACTTGCTCCTGGTTGCACCTAGAAAGTGAAATCCTCCCGTGCGCCAGGAGAAAATGGAATCAAGTAACATTGTCTCAGCTACGCAGTGGGGACAGCTGTTTTTCTTTCTTTTTTTTTTTTTTAATTTTTTTTAACGTTTATTTATTTATTTTTGAGGCAGAGAGAGACAGAGCATGAATGGGGGAGGGGCAGAGAGAGAGGGAGACACAGAATCGGAAACAGGCTCCAGGCTCTGAGCTGTCAGCACAGAGCCTGACGCGGGGCTCGAACTCACGGACCGCGAGATCGTGACCTGGCTGAAGTCGGAGGCTTAACCGACTGCGCCACCCAGGTGCCCCAAGGGACAGCTGTTTTTCTAAGGGCCATCCCCTCCCCGTCCAGTTTATCATTCCGTCCAAAGCCTAAGGAGGGCTGGACTCCTCGGAAGACATCTCGGAAGACATCTCGGAGATGACGGAAAACGTGGAGAAGGGCTTTCGCCTTGCCACTACAAGAGCACAAGGTAGATCCCAGCAGGGGAGGCCTCCCTGCAGAGAACCTCAGGCCCCATATAATCTTGCAAATTGGGCTCTATTTGACAAGTGCCAGCCTTTCATTTCTTCCAAGAAAAATTCTCTTTCCCCTCCTGGGGACTTGTTCACAGAAGAGATACTCAAGCGATAGGTGCTTCGCAAATATCTAGATGGAGGGGAAAAAAAATGGCATGAAGCATAATTTAGACAAAACAATGTAGATTGCCATGGAAACAATCTTTAGAACACACTGGGGAGAAGGAATCATTGTTAACATGGTTCGTATTTTGCAGAGATATCCAATCACCAAATTCAATTCTGGACCTTTGTGATGGAAAAACAGCTATTTTGAGTTGCTGCTGAGGCATTTCACAGTATGACAACCCTGCTCATACCCAGAGTCTTGATATTTAGTTAGGAACCAGAGCTTAGGATTCCTCCCCCAAGTTTCCTTGGCAGATTCCTGCCCTCCTGCTCCACTCTGCTCTGCTCTGCTCCCGGGTTGTTGAGCCTGTGAAAACTTAGTGGCCTTCACCCCCACTGCCTTATAAGTAACAGGTGCTTGCTACCCTGCTGTCTCATTTCCCACTCGCTCTTGACCTGGGCCCCCACGGCTGCCCTTCCCCTCAGCAGGTCATAGCCGCATAGTCTTAACTCAGTATCCTGGCTCTGGCTCCGCAGCACAACTTTTCAATCAGGCTACCTTCAAGGTGCCGGGTTGTTACAACCACAGAGCACATGGCTGGTTTTCAGGGAGCCTTTTCTCACCCATCTAATAATCTTTAATGAAGATAATGCTTTAATTAAGGCAACTTACTGTTTCCCTGTTGGTTAATTTGAAATCAGTGAAAGGTCAAGTTACCATTAACATGGTGCATTTACTAAGCTCTTCCAGAAGGATTTTTATTCTGACAGCAGAGGCTTATAAGAATATGGCGAAAATATACCTTTAGTGGAAATGTGAACAAGGAAAGTCGGAGGTTCCTCTTTTGTATCGCATGAAAAGGAAGAAAGAAACCATCCTTAATTACCGAAAACCAGTTTGTCTCGGACTCTTCTGCCCCAACATATGTGGGAAACGTGTCTATAGGTGTGGATGATTCTTGGTCAGTAACAATGATTCAATATCAAATACTTAAAGAAATCCTCTAGGGGTTGCTAATGAACAGGTGCTACTAAAGAAACGTCAGAAGAGGGGTGCCTGGGTGGCTCAGTCGGTTGAGCGTCCGACTTCAGCTCAGGTCGCGATCTCGCGATCTCGCGGTCCGTGAGTTCCAGCCCTGCGTCGGGCTCTGGGCTGATGGCTCAGGGCCTGGAGCCTGCTTCCGATTCTGTGTCTCCCTCTCTCTCTCTGCTCCTCTCCCGTTCATGCTCTGTCTCTCTCTCTGTCTCAAAAATAAATAAACGTTAAAAAAAAACATTTAAAAAAAAAGAAACGTCAGAAGAAAGGCAATGGCTTCTGCAAGTGAGACCTTAGATGTAGACTCGCCACAGTGCAGGTGCTGGGTCTCCAGCTCGCAGGCATGGAAATGCAATGTCTGTCACGGTTATCTGCTTGCTTGGCTCACAGGGCTCGGTCCCAGCCCATTCCCCAGGCACCCGGCCTTTCTGGGGAAAAGTTGGATGTCCTCCTCATTGGAAGGCAAAGCCATACTCTAAGCTTCTGGTCCCAGGAATGAGCTGGATCACAAGCCATGCTCCGCGCATGCTTCTGGACTTCTGGAGAATAGATATGTCTCTCTTGTCTCCTTTCCTTTCCCCCGGTCTTTCGAATGTGTGGACTCAGGGAGAAAAGAGCCAACATGCTTGCCTGAAATAGATGCCAAGCCTTGGTAGAATTATGAAGTTTATTTCTTCCTTTCTTCCATTTCTTCCTACAAACATTTGTTGAGCGTGTACTAGACATTCTCTCTGATGCCTCCAGTGTTTCTTTTTTGTATCTGTCTCCCCTCTCTGTGACTTTTCTGCTTCCTGCTTTCCTTCCTCCTGTCTTCTCCCTCTCTTTGACCTCAAAAACCATCCCCAGGGAAGTTCAGCTATCAGTCATTTGCACCTTCGTGCAAATGTGCTTCTCTTCCTGGAGGAATTAGCATTTGACATTTGATCTTTCCTTGTTGTATCAAATGGTTGCCTATTCATGAAACTTTCAACATCAGTTTGCAAGCAGGGGAGATACTTGCAAAGTAGAAGACCTTCTGCAAAATCTTAGAGTTGTCCCCCCCATCTCCTCCTGCCCCCCCCCCCCCCCCCCCCCCCCGTCTAGTGACCACCCACTTGGAAAATGCATGGGGTTGGTCCTTTCCTTGGCCCCTTTTTATGATCAAGTCAGAGAACGGAATTGACTGATCTCAGAAAAACATGCTAACACGGCTCTCAGGATAAAGCTCCAAATCCTTTTCACAGCACGTAAGACCCTGCATAGTAAAGCCTCCTGCTCAACTCTTTAGGCTCTTTCTACACCTTGGAGGAAAACTACATTGGAACTTCATCAGATCTTTGGTAGAAATCCCTCAGCGTGCTTAGCATGCTTTTGCTTGAAGTGTTCTACTTGTCAATCCCTTCCACCATGCTAACTCCTACTCCTGCTGTAGGTCTCCTTTTAAGTGTTGCTTCCTCTAGGAAGCCTTCCCTGACTCCTAAGAACCTAATACGACTGGGATTAGGTTCCCTGATACATGATCTCACAGCACCCAATAATTTTCAGAGCACCTATCGTGATTGTGTTTGGTTGTTTCATGGAAGTATACCTCATTGACTAGTGTTCACAGCTATCTATTATTATGTTCCAAGCACCTGGCAGAGCGCTGGGCTCATAGTAAATGTCTGTGGAATGTATGCATGACCAATCGTAAGGACTCTGTCTCTAAGTCAAATCTCCATCAAGAAGAGTTCCTTTACTATTTGGCAATAAAAAACCGATTCCTTCTGTTCTGCTGGGTGGTCACTTACTCTTGAGGTCATCTCATCTTGGGCAGATTCTGTCCTTGGATTCTGCCCAGGTTGTCTCATACCTGGGCTCTCCCCACTTCAGTCCAGCCTGTGAGATCCTCCTGGATTAGTCTTCCCCAAAGACTGGTTTGACCAGATCACTCTTCTACTTAAAAGCCTCTGAAGTAGAACTGGCTACACAATAAAGCTCAGACTTGGCCTGGCCTTCAGGCCTGTCTGTAATCTGATTCTGACCTATATTTCTGTGTCAGCTTGCTTTCTAAAGCGAATTGTTTGTTCCAGCAGACAATTTTCCTCACTGACTCTAAGCTTTGGTTTACATTATTTGCTCCATCCAGAAGCTCCCCTTCTTCTGTTATCAAACTTCTATCCATCCTGATAGTACAGCTCATATCCCATTTTCCCTGTATAATAGTCCCGAGCCACCTGTATTAGGACACTTACAGTTGCAAATAGTGAGGCAAACCCCAAACTGGTTTAAGTAAATATATATATATATAAATTTATAGATTCATAAATATAAAAATATATTTATATATTTATTTATATGTTTATTTATAATTCATATATTTATTTATATATATTATTTTATGCATATTCTGCATATGTACTATATATACGTATATATATACGTGTATATATACACATGTGTATATATGTATACATGTATATATGTACATATGTATATATACACATGTATATATACACGTGTATATATGTACACATATATACATGTATATATGTACATGTATATACACGTGTATATATACATGTATATATGTGTACATATATATACACGTGTATATACATGTATATATGTATACATGTATATACATGTATATATGTGTACATATATATACACGTGTATATACATGTATATATATGTATATACGTATATATACATATATGTGTACATACGTGTATATACGTATATACATATATATATTAGTTTACCTGATCAATAAGTCCATGATAGACTATAAGTATGACTTTACATAAAATATCATTAGTGACCTTTATCTCTTCTGATTGTGTTGATTCTTCTAACCTGTTGATTTCATTCAGAGTTGGGTGGAGTGGGTGAACCTAAGGTTCACGTGGTAGCCCCAGAAACTCAAGGCTCACATCCTATCATCTTAACAACCTCAGGGAAAACAAACTTATCTTTCTTAAAAGTTCTAACAGAAGTCCCAGAGAAGGATGGGTCTCATGCCCATCCTGAAAGCCTACGGCTATGATGCTCTGATTAACCAGGTCTGGGTCATAGGTCTACTCCTGGGACCCATGGGTGGGGTCAGCCCTGCGGGCGTGAAGAATGACAGTTGGGTGGCTCCCCAAAGGAAAAATGAGATACGGTTACCAGAAGAAGGAAGGATGGGTGCCAGGCAGGCAAAATCAGCCCAGATCCATTCCAACTCTCCAAATGTGAGTGGACTCTCCTGGTTCCAAATTTCGGTTGCTCTTTTTGTCTACCCTCTTCGTTTATTTATTTCCCCATGGTCATCAGATGGTTGCCAGAGTCCCAACCACCACAACGCAATGCTAGTATTCCGAGCAGAAGGAAGAAGGGAGCAGTTGGAGAAAGGACTTTTCCAGAGACAGGAAAGCTTCCTTAGAGGCCATCCAAGAAATTTGGATCACTTGGCAAGGAGGCAGGGAAAATGAATATCTGGCAAAGGGGAGTGGAATAGCTGAGGTTGGATTAGCCCAAACATGTTTCATTCCTGGGGCTGAGCACATTGCTGAACAAAAGCGAGGTTTTGTTAGAAGGAAGGAAGGAAGGGGTGAGGTCCTTGCCATCGGCTAGGTCACCAAGAGTGGCTGCCTGGATACTTTTTTTTAATCAACTTATCTGCTAGCGGTTGAGAACTTACCACATGCAAGGCGCTATATATTTCTGATTCGCATCTAGTCCATATGACATTTTCTGTTTAATGGCAGGAACTATGGCTTATACTTTGCATCTTTACAATGCCTTGCACTTAGTAGCTATTCAATGAAGTATTGGCTGTTTTTTTTTCTTTCTTTTTCTTTTTCTTTTCTTTTCTTTTTTTTAATTTTTTCAATATATGAAGTTTATTGTCAAATTGGTTTCCATACAACAACCAGTGCTCATCCCAAAAGGTGCCCTCCTCAATACCCATCACCCACCCCCCCTCCCTCCCACCCCCCATCAACCCTCAGTTTGTTCTCAGTTTTTAAGAGTCTCTTATGCTTTGGCTCTCTCCCACTCTAACCTCTTTGAGTATTGGCTGGTTTTAACAATTTGATGGTGAGGGGTTGAGAGAAGGGCCAAGAAGTCAGTCTTTCTGGGATCTTGTTTGAAGACTTAATTTTTGCCCTCACTGCTAAAGAAAATGGAAAATCGCCACATCTGTGTCACAGTCATTTGGATCATGGAGATGCGGATGCATCTCAGATATATCTTCTTGGCTGTAAGTTCTCCCTCAACTTGTAAATTACTCGACTCTTTGTATGTATGGCCCATCTATAGAGTTCTTACACATGTAAAACGAATTTAGACAGGCAGTGTATGTAATTTGGCTAACTGGTCTCCTTTTTCTATGGCTTTTCCTCATTTTTTTAATAGGGAAATTGCTCTCCCACTGAATCTTAATTCACAACGTTAAGACTCCAGAAACATAGTTTTTTCATTCAGAGAGAATTTCAATCTTCTTGCTGTCAAACACACTCTACTTTCACACGGGCTCTTAATGGTGTCAGGATGTCAATTTAATTTTGACAGGGCCCTGATAGATGGAATTTTCAGCTCTTCATACTCAGTTAATATGGATGGGCAAGAGGATGTTTGAGGTCCCTCCCCCCCCCCCTCGTTTTCATGGAAACGTATACTTTCCCATAAGACTGGATAACAGTAGTATGTTTGCAAAACACTCCAAGCTTTTGAGAGTGAAAAGTTTCTCTACTGTTCAAGGCCTACTATTAACTGCCTCCAAACGGCACCACAGTTGCTATCACTAATCGCCGTGATGCTCTAAATAGTCTGAAGGCGCTGGAATCTTTGTTCCCACCAAGAAATGGTTTCTTCCACTTTCGTTTGGATCAGCACCACTTGAGTTGTAGATGTAGCAAGTATAGCTACAAATTCACTGTTCTTTGCTTCTTAGGTAATGTTAATGCCTGATGAATGGCAGGATGTGAGTTTTTAGATGTTTGTCTGGGAATAGGAGAAGACCAAACAACTCTAACACTCTTGTATTAGCTATCTATTGCTGCGTAACAAATGGTGTCAAAAAATGAACTAGCTTAAAGCAACAGACATGTATTATCTCACACAGTTTCTGTATGGAATCTAGGTGGTTCTGGCTGAGAGTCTCTCATGAGGTTATATCAAGGTGTTGGCTGGGGTGGCAGGCATCTGAAGGCTTAACTGGGACTTGGGTTTCCAAAATGGCTTACTCGCATAGCTGTTGCTTGGTGGCCTCAGTTTCTTGCCATATTAGCCTCTGCTTGAATGTCCTTATGGCACGGCAGCTGGCTTCCTCCAGAGTGAGCAATTAAAGAGAGAGACCACAGAAGAAGCTGCAATGCCTCTTACAACCTAGTCTCAGAAGTCATACAGCATCATGTCTGCCATATTTTCAATGTTTATTTATTTTTGAGAGAGAGAGACAGAGTGCTAGCTTGGGGTGGGGGGGGGGGTGGTGGTCGTGGGCAGAGAAAGAGGGAGACACAGAATCCAAAGCAGGCTCTAGGCTGAGTTGTCAGCACAGAGCCTGACATGGGGCTTGAACCCACGAACCGTGAGATCATGACCTGAGCCGAAGTCCAACACTTAACAACTGAGCCACCCAGGCTCTTCTACCATATTTTCTTTGTTAGGAGTTAATCATTAGGTCTAGCTCATACACAGGGGGAGGGGAATTGAGCTCCATCTCTTGAAGGGATTTTATCAAAGAATTTGTAGACATATTTAATTTAATTTATTATATATATATATACATATATGTATGTATATATATATATGTGTGTTTATGTACATTTTAAGTTTATTTTGAGAGAGAGTGCACCTGCTCACAAGTGTGAGTGGGGGAAGAGCAGAGCCCAGCATGGGACTCGATTTCACGAACTGTGAGATCATGACCTGAGTCGAGATCGAGTTGGACATTTCACCGACTGAGCCACCCAGGCACCCCTGTAGACATATTTTAAAATCACTACAACTCTCTTGATTTTCCCCCTTTGTGACTGAGTGTCTGCAAAAAACAAACCAAACTCAGAGGTTTAGTATATGGTCAGCCAATAAACAGATAAATATGGCTCCTCTATTCTTGGGGTAATTTATATAAATTTCAGCCTCCAACCTAACCATATAGGTGCTCCCCCAAAAGCTTCATGGAGTGGGGGTTGGGTCTGAGAAAGCCAGATTTCTTCTTCCAGCTTCGCAAACAATGCTGTCTTCTACGCCCCATGAATATGCAGTGGCCAGGAGGTAGCTTTTCCCAGGGCACTCAGAGAGTGGGACACCAGGAAGGGCGGATTCTGAACAGGGACGGGAGTGTTTGGTTGCACTCACCTGGACTAATCACAGGTCAGATACAACAGCAGATGGTAAGAGGTGAGTGAGAAGCTAGCTGGTTCTGTTCTACTGCTGGTTGGCAAAGACCAGCCACAGACGGTAAGAGGGTTGCTGTGAACAGACTCCAGTCCTGGGATCAAGCAAGCGCCAGAGCTCGGCTGGAATCACCCGCGGTACCACCAAGAGATGTGAGGAGTCACGGGCAGAATTCTAGGCTTGGATCTCAAAAACAGAGACCATGGTGGCTCTGGCTCCTTGGCAGCTCTTAAGTGTACAATATGAGGAAGGGAGCACTTGGGACCAGATGGAGAGGTTGAGAGGCAGAGCGTGACTGTCAGGCCACAGAGTGAAGCATCGTGCCATGGAGACAGATGGCCATGGGGCCCCTGTCTGCCGTGGCTTAGTGCCTTTTCAGTCCTCATCCTGACCGTGCATCCTTCGCGTAGGGCCTCTTCAAGAGCCCCAAAGCATTTGAATTTAGAAGTCAAATGTAAGTATTCCAAGCTGTAGTCCAGGCTAAGGGTGTTTCACTGCTTTTATCTTTTCTCACGTTTAGAGAAGAAACCCCAGTTTCTGATACACTAATTGATAAGGGAGTCATACGATAGTATAATTTATGAAACTGGGCACTGGGGAGAAGATGCCACATGGCAAGAGAGCCGAGAAGAGTTTTCTTTCCAGAATATTCCTGCCATTAAAATAAGCAAGAGAAGAGGCACTAGGAAACATAGAAAACACACAGAATTTATACTTCAAGATACGGACCGAATATATATGTCATTAGCCTCCTAAAGAAATTCAGCGGCTCTCCTGGTACCTCCTTTAGGCACAGGTGGGAAGGGTCTTCCAGAAGGGACTCTGCCCTCGTCCTTCTCCAGCTGCATCCCTGCATACTGAGCAGGAGTCCTCTGAGCCAAAGGAATGTGTCCATTTGGAGCTGGTTTCACCTCTTCAGATGTTTCTCCGTTTCTCCAGGTAAAACCAGAAGCCAAAAGTCCCTGCCTTCTCCCCTAGATCTTGGGCTTCTCCCCTAGATCTTCTGATATATACTCCTGGACTTGTGGAGTGGCCAAGAAATGACAGTTTTGTAGAGGAAAAAGTGGACATGTGGGCTGGAGTGCCCATGGAGTGTGGGGCCTAACTGGCCGTGGGAAGTGAAGTAGGGAAGGCTGCTGTGTGGACACCGGCTGCCTCTGTTCTAGTAGGGAGCTCTGAGAAGTCCCAGAATTCTAAGTTCAAACCTGGTCTTCCAAGTTGTATTGGAAGTATATTTTCTTTCTTTCTTTTTTTTTTTTCTTTTAACATTTATTTATTTTTGAGACAGAGAGAGACAGAGCATGAACGGGGGAGGGGCAGAGAGAGAGGGAGACACAGAATTGGAAGCAGGCTCCAGGCTCTGAGCCATCAGCCCAGAGCCTGACGCGGGGCTCGAACTCACGGACCGTGAGATCGTGACCTGAGCTGAAGTCGGACACTCAACCGACTGAGCCATCCAGGAGCCCCTGGAAGTATATTTTCAAGGTGAAAAGATATCTATCTATCTATCTATCTATCTATCTATTTAATATATATTAATATATTAAATACATAAATACATTAAAATATAAATATATAATATATAAAAATATAAATATTTATATATAAATATATATTTATATATTATATATGTTTATATATATGTTAATGTTAAATATATATATATATATATATATTTTTTTTTTGAGACAGACACAGAGCATGAGCAGGGGAGAGGCAGAGAGAGAGAGAGAGAGGGAGACACAGAATCGGAAGCAGGCTCCAGGCTCTGAGCTGTCAGCACAGAATCCAACAGCGGGGCTCAAACTCGTCAACTGCGAGATCATGACCTGAGCCAAAGTCGGATGCTCAACCGACTGAGCCACCCAGGTGCCCAGACATATATATATATATATTTTTTAACTTCACAGTTTGTTAGTTTGTTTTATAGCTTTTACGTATTGATTCATTTAATATGTGGGCCTCTAAATGTAGACTTTGTGGACCCTACAAATTTTAGGATTGGTTCTGGCTCCCCATTTAATACAAAATCAAGTTAAATCAGCTTGGCCTGGTTTAGAAGGCCTTTTTCTTTTTTCTTTCTTTCTTTCTTTCTTTCTTTCTTTCTTTCTTTCTTTCTTTCTTTCTTTCTTTTTTGGTAATGTTTATTTATTTTGAGATGGGGGAGGGGCAGAGAGAGAGAGGGAAAGAGAGAATCTCAAGTAGGCTCTGCACTGTCATTTCAGAGCCAGAGGCGGGGTTCGATCTCAGGAACTGTGAGATCATGACCTGAGCTGGATGGTCCACCAACTGAGCCAGCCAGGTGCCCGGCCAAGCTACTGTTTTAAGACCCAGCCTCATAGTCACGTAGTCATGTCTTTTCCCACTGGCCTTTTCTAACTGCTTTTATTTGAGCCACTTACTGGCATTCAAAGTGTACAACTATGAATGGCCATTTTTTCTTATTATGGACAAGATATGGACAAGGAAACACCAATACATAGACATTTTTCAGACCAAGAGAGGGGACCCGCTCCTCACCCCCAAAGGAAAAAAAAAAAGTCAGAGGAGTAACTAGGGAATCAGAAGAATGTAGTTAGGCACCAAAGGAGGAGTTGGCCACCATTGTCAAAAGCTTCAAAGAGGCCATTGAGAAAGGTGCCCCAAATAGAACATTTGCCCATTAGGAAAGAGGTTTTTTTTTTTTTTTTTTTTCCAACGTTTATTTATTTTTGGGACAGAGAGAGACAGAGCATGAACGGGGGAGGGGCAGAGAGAGAGGGAGACACAGAATCGGAAACAGGCTCCAGGCTCTGAGCCGTCAGCCCAGAGCCTGACGCGGGGCTCGAACTCCCAGACCGCGAGATCGTGACCTGGCTGAAGTCGGACGCTTAACCGACTGCGCCACCCAGGCGCCCCGGGAAAGAGGTCTTTTGTGACCGTTGAGAGAACAGCAGATGGTGTGGTGTGAAAACAACATTGTAGTGGGAAAAATAAGAGATGAGAAAGTGGAGACAGCAAACATACTTTGATGTCTCTCAAGAAATGTGATTCTTAGAAGAGATAGGGTACCTTCAGAGGGTGGAGGAAGTAGGGTGGTTTTGTTCTGTTCAAATGTTGGAGGATACCGAGTGTGTTTGTAGGAGAAAAGAGCTGGATTAGAGGGGAAAATTAATAATGGGGAACGAAAGGTTAGATGATTCAACAAAATCTGGGAATGGCTGAGATCCAGTGCACAGGTGCAGGGGTTAACCTTGATGAGGAGAAAGGGCACTTCTTGCTGTGGGTAAGGGAAGGAGGGCAAGAAGATGAATGAAGGCGACAGGACACGCATAATAATGGAGTGATTGGCCGGACTTAAGGGTGAAGAGATTGGCTGTCATTGTAAAGAAAAGGCTAAGATAGCTTGAATTTTCTGGGGCTGGGCCAGACTTCAAATATTCAAATATCACATTCTCCATTCATTCCTTTCATTTATCCAGTGCCCTCTCTGTACAGACACTGGGGTCTACAGTGATACAACTTGTCATGTAATTTTGGATTTTGTTATACTGGGACTCAAGTGAGATACACTTTTTACTCTTCTAGAAGGCTCAAAGTAGAAATAAACGATCGAATCAGAAGAGTCCTTTGTCAGACCAGATGTCCCAACTTGGGGTTTAGAAAACACGGGCATCTCAACAATGGCGCCCTGTTTGAGGTTGAGAGGGAAGAGAGGCGAGATGGGGGGAAGGGGGATTACAGTAACCCCAGGAGGGTGCGCCTTCAACCAGGAAGGTGTGAACCTTCTGCGCACTTGGGGCCGCGCTGTAACCAAGGGTAACGGCTTCTACGCCTACACGGGTGTGCAGACCTGCTTCTTCCCCAAACCAGGTGCGTCTACGGAGGCTGAGCAGGACCAGACACAGGCCCAGCTTCGCCACCCAAAGTGCCCTCCGGCGATCTGCCACCGCCTGTGACTATTTGAGGTCACTGTTACTTTTGCCCCTAGTTAATTGCGAGGGGCGGGGGAGGGGAGAAGCGGTGGGCGGGACGAATCACCTTTTCTATTTTACAATTGGTCGCAACGGGCTCCGAGTCCCGCCTGCTACGCCGCCGCCGACAGGCTCTCCGGGCTGTCACTCGAGCCGCCGCCGCCGCCCCTAGCCGTGGCTGGGATCTCGCGGGAAGAGCGGCGGGCACGGCTGTGGCTTGGTCTCCCGGCTGCGCGCGAAGCGGGAGGGCTCTCCTCACACAAGCGCTTCCTCGCGGAGAGGTTAGAGCTGCGGCAGCCGCAGGCCTGGGCCGCCCCTTCCCTGCCGCCGCCTTCTCTTCCTCAGGGCTTCTCGGTCCGCTCGCCCTCCGGCGCTCCCAGGTAAGGAAGCCCGGAGCGCGTCTCGGCTGCGGAGCGGTCGGGGAGCGGGGACTCGGAGCAGCCGGAGCGGGCTGGCTCCAGACGGGGGCGGCTCCGCGGGCTGCGCGGCGCTGCCTGGTGGGCGCGAGGCTTGGTGGAGCTCGGGAGCGCGGGGGGCAGGAGGCGGCGGGGTGGGACCCGGGTGCGGGCGCCCCAGGGCGGTGTGGCGGCTGCCGGGGCTCCTGGGGCGAGGCGGTTTATTGGGGATCTTGGGGCTCTTTCCACTTTGGGGTGGGGGTGGGTGGCGGCGCACAGGGTCCCGCCTCAGGGTCCAGGGAGATTTATCAGGGTCCTGGGGGTTCCTCGAGGTGGTGTAGCGGGGTTCCAGAACATGGGGGGGGGGGAGTCCTCTTACCGCGGTCTCAGGCTCTTTGGGGGCAGAGGATTCAGTTTAGCAGGTCCTAGGTCTCTGAAGGGGCAGATCATTGGGGTCTTCGGGGGTCCTTTGAGCGGGACTGTTTCGCATCCCTGGGTGGAGAGGCAGCGTATTAGGGTTCCGGGGAGGGGGTTCTGTTTATCCGGGCCTCCCGGCGAGAGGGCGATGTATCTGCGTCCTGCAGGGGTCGGGCAGCCTTGGTGGGCTGCTGGGGGCGGAAGGGTGTTCGGCGGAGCCCGGCGTCTTTTCTGGGGTTTCTGTTTTGCCCAGAGGGGGGCGGTAACTTGGCATGGTCTCCAGTCTTTACGGGGGCCACCGGGCGAGTTATCGGGTCTCCGGGTGATTTCGGATGGAGGGCGCGGCTCAGCAGGCGCTTGGGTGGGCTCGGGGGCTCTAGTGGCGTCCCGAGCCAGCCCCGCTAGACAGGCTGTGGCTGGCCAGCATCCTGGACCAGGTCTCTTTCCTAGATGAGATTTACTCAGCGCCCAGTGGGAAGATTGATGCGTGTCGTTTCTTAGTTGGAGAAATCGTGGGTTTGTTCTGCAGTTTGCTTTTCTCTGCCCCGGGATCCCTGTGGGGGCGTGCTCGGTCTTGCTGCTCCGGGAGCGTGAGAGTGGCAGCGCCTTAGGTGGGTATAGACTCTAGGTTCTTTAGGAGGCGAGTGTCCTCAGGTGGAGCGTGCCAGACGCTGAAGATACAGAAGGCTGTGTGGTTTTGGCTTCACTTTCCTAGATAGTCTGCTTTGCTGATCCTGCAATATTAGATCTGTCCTGAAGTCTTGCCCGAGTGCTAGGCAGAATCAAGTAGTGCTGGGAAGTGTGTTCCGGCTTCTCTCTGTCCTTTGAAAAACGTTCGTGGAGAGGGATAGCTTTTAAGTTTGGTCTCCAAATAATGTATTGAATTTGAGGTCCCAGAGCTAGAGCTCTGCGTCATTTGAGACCTGTAAGCTAACAGCTCTTTTAGAGAATCCTGCTTTAACAGTTTTATTGTGAAGCTTGAGTTAGTTAGTCTTGACTCTAATGGAGAGTGCTTGGTAACCAGCCCAGTCTTAGGTGAAATTCAGATAAAATGGCCTGTATGTATGTGTATGGGGTTTTTAAAAAAATGGATATCTTGGAAAGTCTGGATTTGCTTGACATTTCTTCAGGTTAGATAGCTACTTTATCACAGAGGCCTGTAAATGAAGCCTGATGTGGCAGGCAGTGGAGTCTATATTCACAGTAATTTTGTAATTTTGGGTAAACAGACAAATTTGACTTTGCCAAAGCAAAGACTTTTGCCTGCCTTAGCCTTTTTCTTAGTGTCAGTTTTTTTAGATTGACATTTCTTTTTGATCTTAGAACCAGAAAGGTTAGGGACAGTGTACTTAATCCTTGAGTTTTGCAATCATTTTTTAAAAAGGAGGGACTCCTACGTAGCAAATATTTAACTCTTTGAAGAGTGTAAGAGTTTTGTTTTGTTTTTTGCTTTAGTTATAATTCAAACCAAAATGCCTGATTGACTTTTATGGCTACCGAAACTGATCAATTGAGCAGATATTTGGGTGGAACTATAGCTAAAAAACCCTAAGCAGACCATTTTTTCCCCTCATTATTTCTGAAAGACAAATGATAAATTAAGCAAATTTCAGTAACTTTGAAAAAAAAGCAGCTTTCATGATTTCTAAGTAAACATATTAGTCAGTCAACAAAATCTTTGATTATCCGCTAGGTGTCACAACATTGGAGGTACAGTTATTTCCAGCTCACATATAACCTACGTTGAGCGAGAGAAAGACAGCAAATAAAATGAATACATAAAATAATTAAGATGCTGATAATGAAGAAACATTGGGGTTCAGCTCACTTTTTAAAATAACCCCTGAGTAATATGATTGATGTCTGTTGTCATAACCAGGAACCAAGTAAGGTAATGATCCATCTTCTGAATTATTAGAGATGGAATAATGATCAGTAGAGTTTGGGTGTTAAATATATATTGACTCTGAGGATTAGTACCTTTTGTTATATAAGCATAAAAAAGTCTGTAAGGATACATATCAGACTTCTAAGTATTGGGAGAGGGATTCTTTTTTTAAGTGTTTATTTATTTTTGAGAGAGAGAGAGAGAGAGAGAATCCCAGTATGTGCTGACTGCACAGAGCCCGTTGTAGGGCCCGAACTCATGAACTGTGAGATCATGACCTTAGCCAAAATCAAGAGTCAAGACCTTCAGTCAAGACCTTTAACCTACTGAGCCACCCAGGTGCCCCTTTGGGGCATTCTTTAGTAAGAGAGCATTGCAGAGTCCTGGAAGAGAGCTGTTAATTTTATACTTTTGTATTATTTGAATCTGTTTCAATGAGTGGACATAACAAGTGGAAACTAAAGAAGTCACTATGCAAATTTGTGAAAGGTACAGTATTTATAAGGCATTTTGTCAGTGTTGCCACTCCCATTGTGTGTACTAGTGAAGGAAAAAATCTATTTCAAGGATCTAAAATTATAGGGGATGGGGAGCACAACAGAATAAGAAGAGTACTAAGCTCCAAATAAAACGTTAACACATGTTAAAGATGTTAGATGTTTAATTATATAAAAGTAAATTAGGGCCGCCAGTCAGTTAAACAGCCAACTCTGAATTTCAGCTCTGGTCATGGTCTCATGGTTCGTGAGTTCCAGCCCCTCTGTGCTGACAGCTCCAAGCCTGCTTGGGATTCTCTCTCCCTCCCTCGCTTTGCTCCTTCCTGCCTCTCTCTCTTTCTCTCTCAAATAAATACACTTAAAATAAAACAAATTAAGGCCTTTCTATTTTAAAATTTAACTATTTCCAAGTTTGAGAAGGGAAGTTTTTATAAACTCCTTAGACGAGAATACTTTGTGTTTCTGTGGATGGAGGTGTTCTTATTGTGGCACAGACTTCAGGAAGAGATTTCTTTTGTCCGACCTATGGACACATCTAATAGATTTGTTTCTCTTCTGAGGCATATGAAACAAAAATAGTTTTATGGTTCATTATTACTATAATTTATTACTATTTCTATTTCATTATTACTATAATGGGTTATCGTTCAAGATTCTGGAATGATAAATGTGATACACTAAAGCAGTTTTTAGAAAGGAAATCGTAAGATATGAATTCCAATCTTCACTGTGCTATTAACCATATGGCCTTGGGTAATTTCTTAGTCTCTTACGGCCTTAGTTTCCATATATACAAAATTACAGAGAAGTCCCTGTCAATAATCAGTACAAACTCCAATTCTAATGATTCTTGTGCATTAGTTTTGATGTTGCCCGTCAGCAGTATTCTGTGTACGAAAAGGAATGGGTGCCTTAAAGAGTAGCTGGTTCTCAGGATACATCTAGATCCATGTATTTTTACATATGATACCTAATTTTAGAAACTTCTTTCTTTTTAAGATATATAGGACATATTTAATTTCAGAATATACATTCATGAAGGTAAATGATTTTTTTTTAATACTTTAGATTTATCTGTTAAAGCATTATTATTTTTATTTCTGATTTCTGGTTCTCTAATAGAGTATCTACGTGATAAGGTAATGTACTTATTTAACTTAGGGTGTAGAATGATGTCTCTAGTGGTTGACCCCCTTTAATCCATTCTTTACGCTCCTGCCAAGGTGACTTCTAAAATGCAAATCTGTTTGGGGTGCCTGGGTGGCTCAGTCACCTGAGCGCCTGACTTTGGCTCAGGTCATGATCTCACGGCCCGTGAGTTCGAGCTCCGCGTCGGGCTCTGTGCTGACAGCTCAGAGCCTGGAGCCTGTTTCGGATTCTGTGTCTCCCTCTCTCTCTGACCTTCCCCCATTCATGCTCTGTCTCTATCTCAAAAATGAATAAACTTTAAAAAAAATTTAAAAAAAAAATAAAATGCAAATCTGTTCAATGCTTCTTAAAATCCATACTCTCCTTTACCTACAATACACATTTAGTTCTAACTCTTTGTCATTACTAGGCCCTTCACCATCTGGCTCATTTCCTGCATTTCCCCTGCCGAAAATCTGAAGCTCCAACTGTACTAATCCAGTCAGTTCGCTGAAAGAGTCATACTGTTTCCTGACTCAGAGCCCTCTCATATATTCCCCCCGCTGTTTAGAGTGCCTTTCGTTCTCCTGTCTTGCTGACAAAGTCTGCTGCTTTTTCAAGGTACAACTTAAGCACTATCTGCTTTTTAAGTCTTCTGTGTCCTCTGGTTGTCCCTCTTTCTTACCTCACTGAGTTACGCACTCTCTATGTCTTGTTCATTCATTCTCTTATGTTCACTGGTATGCTGTAATTATTTATGTCTGTTGCTGGGTCCTCCGGACTCGAAGCCAAGTTTATATTTGTCTTACTACTTTTTGAACCTCTATTGCTTATTTTACATAGTTGGCTCTCATTACAGGTTTGAACTATCTGTGCCAAGATTGACCATTTTCATAATGTCCGAGTTAAGCCCAAATCTAAGTCTTGTCCTATTTTTCTAAAATTTGGGGCTTTTTAAATTATCTTATTCTCTTACCCTATGACCACAAACTGATATTAGATCTGTAGTTCTTATCCTCATATTTAAGAAGTGAGATTCCCAGCACTATAGGAGTTAAGGGTTACTCTGTTAAACTTGCAGATTTTGAGGCAACCACTAATCCCTATAACTAAAATTGGTAAGAAAGTTATAAACTAGTTTGGGTATTTCAGATCTTGCTATCAGTGATGTGGTAGGTATTTTTTACCTACCTGGCTGCTTTCTGTATGGGACATGATTGTTGTCAATGCATGTGTGTCTTTATATTGTCTGTTTATTCGCAGAAGATTTAATACTTGCTCAGGGTCATTATCTACTAAACAGCATGCTGTAACCAGATGCAGGTCCGTTGTACTCCAAGTTCTATGCTTTTCCAAATCCTATACTGCTTTTTGAAATGTGACTGCTTATTTAGTGTATTAAAATTATTCATAGATATTTTATTCATTTTATAAATTGAAGTAGGTTGTAATGTTTATTCATTCAGTTTTTTCACAAAAGCTAAAGTAGAGAATTTGAGATTGTTTGGACTTAAGAGATCATTTAATCCAACCCTTCGTGTAGCCTATGAGGGAATTGACACAGGCAAGAGTAGTTGAATGACTTGCTCAAGATCATGCAGCTAATTGGTTAAGATTTTCTTTGTTAAGCTAGTTGTACACATAGGTGTTAAAAAAACCATTACTTGAAAGGAATACCAGGTGCCTCTTCCCTCCTCCTCCCAAGAATAAAAGCCTGGAGTGGCTTTTAGAAAAAGTGATGTCGAGGATCTCAGAGTCTTAAGGACACGGCTCAGAGAAAATCCGGACTTTGGATCATGACGCATGGAGACGCCTTGGTGCCTTTACTCACGTGGTTCCCTAGTCTTTGCTTCTGTCCTCCCTCTTTTATCTTTTTGAAAATCTATCCTCAGTTTACTAACTTTATGCCTGATGAAGTTGTTACTGGTGTCAGCCTTACCAGTAACCATTTAAGTGCCATCCATAGGGCAACTGTAGAGATAGAAAAAAAGCAAAAAATCTAGTCACTGCCCTAAAGAGGCTTGGTTTATTTGGGAGTGGGAGACAGTATGTATTAGATTGCAAGATAGTATGTAAAGATGTCATGAGCGATACAGCTGTAGGAGCTCAGAAGATATCAGGGTGGATTGGGCTAGTAATTACAGAAATTTCTGTGTTAAAAAGATTTGACTTAAGTCAATCTTTTAAAAATATTTATTTATTTAGTGTTTATTTATTTTGAGAGAGAGAGTGCCTGTGTGTGGGAGAGGGGCAGAGAGTGAGGGAGAGAGCATCCAGGCAGGCCCTGCGTTGTCAGAGCAGAGCCTGACTCCGAGCTCTTAACAAACTCTGAGATCATGACCTGAGCTGAAATCAAGAGTCGCATGTTCTACCCACTGAGCCAGCCAGGTGCCCCGATTTAAGTTAATCTTTATTTTTTTAAAACAAACTCCCTGTTTTTTTTTTATTATTATTTTTAATATTTGCTTATTTTGGGGAGACCGAGAGACAGAGTGCAAGCAGGGGAGCGGCAGAGAGAGAGGGAGACACAGAATCCGAAGCAGTCTCCAGGCTCCGTGCTGTCAGCACAGGGCCCGACGTGGGGCTCAAACCCATGAAGCGTAGGATCATGACCTGGGCCGAAGTCAGACTCTTAACTGACTGAGCCACCCTGGTGCCCCTAAGTTAATCTTTAAATGAGGAGGTGGAGTCAAACTCTTCATTAAACTCTCATTGTTTTGCTTTGTTTTGTTTTCTAATCTTACCTTTGCTTACTTCCCTGCAGTCATGGTGGACTTCTCTCTGTTTCAGGAGGCCTGAAACATGTTCTTCCACACATCCATGTCTCTTTCCCTTCCTTCAAGTCTTAGTTAAAATATCACCCCTTCTGTGAGGCCTTTATTGGCCACCTTGTTTAAAATCACAGCATCCTTTCTACACTCTCTTCCTATTTCTCTTCCCTGCTTTGTTTCTTTGTTTTCTTCTTTCTGTTATCCGGCATACTCTATATTTTTTTATTGTCTTTCTACCCCTAGTATACTATAAGGTCCATGAAGGCAGGGAGTTTTACTCATTTTATTCAGTGCTATCTCCCTAGCACCCAGAACAGTACCTGTTACTAAGTAGGTGCTCAAATTTTTATTCAATAAATAAGATAATTGAACTTTAAAGCAGGAATTTGAAAATTATTTGATTTAACTTCTTCTCCTTCCTTTGTTCCTCTTTCCTGGCTGGCAGAGAGGAAGGGGAATTTTTCTCTTCCATTTTCTAAAAAAAATGTATGGGACTTCAAGAAAATCATACACAGTACAGAAATTCTAAATAACTTAATGAACTTCTACATGTGTAAACATGCAGTCACCAGCCAGATCAGGATGTAGAACACTTCTAGGACCTTAGAAGCCTTCCTCATGTTCTCTTTTAGTCAATATTTCCCAACAGTAACCATTATTCAGACTTCTTTCATAATAGATTAGTTTTGTTTATTCCTGAACTTCATACAAATTGAATCAACCTGGTTTCCTTTGCTCAGCATTATGTCTGTGAGATTCATCCATGCTTTTTTTTTTTTTTTAACAGTAGCTCATTCTTTTTCATTGCAGTGTAGTATTCTGTTGTTTGAGTACATATATTTTTTTTCTATTCTTTTGATGCATTTGGGCCATTTCCAGTTTTTAGCTCTTAGGAACAAAGCTGCTGTGAACAACTTTGTACCTGTCTTTTGGTGGACATAATGGTTAAGTTCTTGGCTAAATAACTAGGAGTTACTTATCTCCATATATAGAGAGACATACACATAATTCTTAATCCCACATGGTTTTTAGCACATGTTAGATGGTCATTAAATGATTGAAGATAAATTATTAACTAATCATGTACTGTGAGATTATCTCGAACTTATTAAAAATATTGGAGAACTGTTTCTGGTCCACACTTGTTTCTTATATCTGACATAAAACATAGCTTTATCCAGGCTTTACACATTTCTCTTTCATCTGGGTTTGCCTTTTTTTCTAAGCCATATTCCTTATTACTTGCTCTTCCTCCTCCAGAAAATGGGAGAAGAAATATGTGCAGGGAAGAGACCATTCAAATTAATTAATTTCAAGATGTGAATTTCAGAACTGGTTGGCTATTTTTCTGTAATTTTTCAACAATAAGTCATTTTTTCTGACATTTGGTTCTTCTGTATATTTCTTTAATATTCTATATGCTTTGAAATCAACTTTGCTAATGCGTTCATAACATGGGTAAAAAAGCTTTGAGTCTGTTTTTTATTTTTGTCATGTGTTAGTTATGTTTTGGGGTATGTCAAGCAAAGGCTTTCTTTGATGGCCTTAAATAATTCTAGAAGTGGCTTTAGTTGGTGAATAATGCAAATAAGAGCTCCTACAATAATAGAAGAGATCTGGAGGAATATTTTTCTAATTCTGGAAAAGTTTACAGTTTTCTTTTGAAGTGATTTCTAAGCTGACTTGAAAGACTAATAGGAAACAAGGTGGATAGGATACCTCATAGGGAATGGGGTGAAAGAACACTCTAGGGAACTGCATTTGCAGAGAGAGAGCAGAGAGAGAGAGAGCAGGGCGGATTTGAGGATCTGCAGGTAATTCAGGAAGGCTGCAGCAGTGGTTTTCAAGCTCTAATGTGCATATGAATCTCCTGGTGCATATGAATCTTCTAACATGCTTACAGGTGATGGAAATGTTGCTGGTTCAAGGATCATACTTTCTTGCAAACTGCTGGGTTAAGATATAGAAAGAAGGTGAGAAGGAAGGAGTGGGGAGTGAAAGCAAGGACCATCCCATGAGTCTTACACCCATTGTAAGGAATTTGGGCTTAAGGCAGTGGTAACCCAATGAAGAGTGCTAAGAGTAATAGTGAACTTGTGAGTTAAGTGGTCAGTAGTGGTGGATATAATCTTTAGGGATATACTCCATCTACATTTGCAACTGTACAGATTAATGTCTGAGAAATGGTAATTTATTCATCAATAACTACTTTTCCCACTAGCAGACTCTGCTTATTTAAAGGAAAAGTTTGGTTATATTTATTAGTCTATTTTTTTATTTTTAAAAATTTTTAAATCTTTATTTATTTTTGAGAGAGAGACAGAGTGTGAGCAGGGGAGGAGCAGAGAGAGAGGGAGACACAGAATTCGAAACAGGCTCCAGGCCCCAAGCTGTCAGCACAGAGCCCGATGCGGGGCTCGAACTCACACACCATGAGATCACAACCTGAGCCGAAGCCGGACGCTCAACCGACTGAGCCACCCAGGTGCCCCTGGTAATATATATTAGTTTAGATGTTATATGTTTGTTTAAGGAGTTCTTTCTTTCAGGGATATTATTTATCCTAATAACTATCATTATAATTTAACTCATAATTACATTATTAATCCTGTTTGATGGGATTTAATTTTTGTCCATATTGTGTACCATATTATAGTCTGATGTTTTCTTTTCTTTTTATTTTATTATTATTTAAAAAAATTTTTTAATGTTTTTATTTATTTTTGAGACAGAGAGCATGAGCAGGGGAGGGGCAGAGAGAGGGAGACACAGAATCCAAAGCAGGCTCCAGGCTCTGAGCTGTCAGCACAGAGCCTGACACAGGGCTGGAACTCACAGACTGTGAGATCATGACCTGAGCTGAAGTCGGACGCTTAACCGACTGAGCCAGGCGCCCCTTCTTTTATTTTTTAATTGTATTGATTTAAAAATGAGCTAGCTGCTAGTGCTTATTGTATTGAATGGTAGTGCTTATTGTATGGTAGGAGTGATCTTAAGATACACAGTAATTTGAGTTACTCTTTATTGGTTTCCCTAAATGTTATTAATTAGAAGGTTTTGACTTAATTTGTTTCAACTACTTTTTTTTTTTTTTTTTTTTTTTTAATTTCAACTGCTTAAATACTATATCAGTTTGGGATTCCTGGGTGGCTGGGTCGGTTAAGCATCTGACTCTTGATTTCAGCTCAGGTCATGGTTTCACAATTCGTGACATTGAGCCCCACATTGGGCTTGCGCTGACAACATGTTGCCTGCTTGGGATTCTCTCTCTCTTCTCTCTCTCTCTCTCTCTCTCTGCCTCTTTCCCTACCCCTCTCTCTCAAAATAAATAAATAAACTTAAAAAAACAAAAATAAATACATTAGTTTTGCAATATTATAAATTTAAGAATAAAGGTATATGTTTATGTTTTGTAGGTTAATATTATATTTTCCTCCCGATTTTATAAGTTCCAGGTACTCATTTTAAAAACTTGGAGAAATACAAAAGACAAAAATGTAAGCTCAGCCCAAATATAAGCATTACTAACGTTATGTTATACATTCTTTTTCCTCTTCTGATGATTATTTACTCATAGTGTGCTGTTTATTCCCCACCAAGCATTATATCATGAAGAATTTCCTATTTGGTAAAATTATTTCAAAACCTAAATTTTAATAGCACAATGTTCTATTGAATGAATGTGTAGTGATTTAACCATTCCTAATTATTGAAAAATTTTTCCTCTGCTGCTAACATTGAAGAAAATCTTCACATAATTGTTCTCCATACTTATTTTCTTAGGATAGGAATAAAAATTTTTAGTCAAAGATAAGACCTTAAAAAAATTCCATACTGTCATTGTTTTCTAGAAAGGTTATGACAATTTGTATGCTAGTATTCAGCTTTTCTAATTTGGTAAGCAGAAATGATCTTACTTTAATTTGTTGTTTTTATTATAATTGAAGTTGAACATTGCAAGTTGTTTTTAACACAATTACATATTAAAATATTTTAAAAATATCTTAAAAAAATTTTTTGTAACGTTTATTTCTTTTTGAGACAGAGAGAGACAGAGCATGAACGGGGGAGGGTCAGAGAGAGAGGGAGACACAGAATTTGAAACAGGCTCCAGGCTCTGAGCTGTCAGCACAGAGCCCGCCGCGGGGCTCAAACTCAGGAACCGCGAGATCATGACCTGAGCCGAAGTTGGACGCTTAACTGACTGAGCCACCCAGGCGCCCCTAAAAATATCTTCAAGAGAAAGCCTCATGCATTGTTTTGTAAGGCAAAATATTTTAACTGGAATTAATAGGCAAATTTATTTTTGAATAGTTTTTACAAAACCATACAAAATTCAAAGACCCAAACAGTTGCCTGAGAGGCAACCATTGTTAATCACTTTCTTGTATATACTTCCAGATGTATGGTAGATCGTGTGTGTGTGTATTTGTATGCCGGAACATTAGACAAATTATGGAGAACATTCATTAAAATACTGTCTAGTTCAGATGTGGGATTGTGTACTAAATTGTGTACTAAAAATTAGAAAGGGTCTAAAAATGATTAGTATCTGGCCACTAGCCCAGAAGGAAGAAAAGCAGGGTCTGGCAGCATTTGGCAGTAATTTTCTATAAGACAAGTGGCCTTAGCTCTTTTTATTATTGGATCGATTCTTTGACAATAGCACTTCTGTTTATGGTACCAATTCTGTAGCACTGTTCCAAAAAGCAAAGCCAAGTTTTTGAAAATTAGTTGATACCTGAAAGAAACTCTAAAGTACAAAACCTATTTGGAGGTATTTAGGGGAAAGATACTTTATTTATTTATTTATTTATTTATTTTTTTTTTTGGTGTTAGGATTTTTTTGCTTGAGAGTTAAAGTTTTAGCAGAATTTTCATGACTTTGTTGCTTAACATTGGAAGCTTGAGCTTGAATAATTACAAATAAAATTTATCATTTTCCTAAACTCTTATTTACCTAATTCAGAAACCAATTATCCATGATATAAATATATTTTTAAAGTATAGTTTTTAAAAAGTTTTCATGCTAATGCTACTCTATGGTGGTAATTGGTCTCATACATCAAAGATCTTGAGCTTGACTTGAATGTTACTGCTAAATATGTGATTCGAGCAATAAGAATCAGAGGTTTTAATTGGATTGTACAGAGCTTTAATGCTCTAGGCATAAAAATGTTTGCTTTTAGGATAGATTTCTTTTAAGGCTCTTGTTTCCAAAAATAAAATTTGGGGATGGCTATTGAATACTAACTGAATACTAACTCTGTGTGGCCCAGGGTAAGTGGGGGTATTACGAGAATTCCTATTTGTTGGAATTCATATCTTCCATTCCAGATTAATTATGAAGTTGTAAAGGCTGCTAAAGAGTTTGCACCTGATAGTGGTTGATAATATTTGAGGAATTTAAAGAAGGAGTTTATCAGAGGTCAGAAAAGATCATCTTAATTTTTAAAACAGGTTTAATTTTGAAGTCGTTATGTATTCCTAGGAGAATTGCAAAGATAGTACAGAGAATTCCCATACACCTTTTACTCAGCTTACCCTAATTGACATCTTGATATAACCATGATTATCAAAAGTAAGAAATGCATCCTGATTTTTAAAAAGAAAATTCAACAAAATTTCTTTTAACGATCTACTATATGTAAAAGAGTGTTTTAGCTGAAGTATATACAATGTTGGAAAACAAGTAAAGGATGCAGATAATAATAAACTGATGAGTTAGGCGTTATTCCTAAACAAATTCTCAGATTAAAAAATTTATTTTTCTTAATGTATGTTTATTTTTGAGAAAGAGAGTGCAAACTGGGGAGGAGCAGAGAGAGAAGGGGACAGAGGATTTGAAGTGGATTCTGTGCTGACGGCAGCAAGCTGTTGCAGGGCTCGAACTCACAAACCATGAGATCATGACCTGAGCCGAAGTCAACCGACTTCAGTGGTGTCAACCGACACCACCCAGGTGCCCCCAAATTCTCAGATTTTTGAACACACGTGTTGTTGGTACTTAGAAAAGAAGACGCTGATCACTAGGAGCCAGCGTGGGTTCCCAGAGAACAAGTCATGCCACACTGGTCTCACTTCTTTTCTTATAGGGGTAAGTAAACTGGTAGGTACATCAGGAGATACTCTGCCATTGTACGTCTAGAATGATAGCCACGTTTATTGGATTTTTAATTTTGTGCTGGGCACTGGGTTAAATGCTTTACATAGATTGCCTCATTTAGTACTGTTTTACAAATGAGGTAAGGTACCCCCAAGGTTATCCAGATAGCATTTGACAGCCTTTTATGATATCTTTATAGACAAGTTAGAGAAATGTAGTCTGAATACTTGCATAGGTAGGTGGATTTGTGACTGATCAATGGGCTGATGTTAAAATTAAACTGCAATTCATTCTTAGTGTGTCCCTCAAGATGCTGCCTTCCCCTATGTCCTATTTAAAATGTTTATCCATTACTCTCAAAATTATGAGGGTAGTATGTTATGTGACAGAATCAGGATCCTTCCTCTATTAATTTTTAATAATTAGACTGTATCTAAGAAACTACTTGTAATAATTCTATATTTGATATGTCTGGTTCATAGGGACAAAAAAATTCTTACAATTGAATTTTTTTTTTTTTTTTAATCTGCACAAATACAGTATTGAAGGCTTGGAGGGCTAACAGGTGGGATTTTTTTGTTTGAAGTAGGTGTGTGCCTAGGTGGGTCTTTCTATTTGTCTGAAGTCGATGAGTCAGTGGTTTATTATAACTGCTCCAAAGGCTCACACTCACTTAAACAGCATTATTTTGAAGTAGTTTGTCTAAAACATAGTTGATTATCCTTTTCTATTCTGCCTTTAGCTGAGTTCTCAGTTCTATTTGCCACATCTTGAGGAGGATGTTGATGGTGTATTCAGAAGGAGGGTAATCAGAATGAAGCAGTGTCTGAAACAGATACTTGCAAAATAATTGAGACATTTGAGATTTTCAGCCAGGAAAAAAGAAGACTTTAGTGGGGTATATGGGAATGCTTCTCAAATTGGTAATTGAGTGATCTTTAACATTCTTCCTGCCTCAAATGTGTGGTTCTGGTAAACACATGAAGGAATGGCACGTGGAAGAGGGAGTGAAGCATATCTTTTGTATCCCCAGAGGATAGAACTAGGAACAATGAATGAAAGTTAGAGGAAGGGAAATATTGGTACATGATGAAGGTTTTTTGTTTTTTGTGTTTTTTTTTTTTAACATTTATTTATTCTTGAGAGAGACAGAGCATGAGTGGGGGAGGGGCAGAGAGAGCGGGAGACAGAATCTGAAGAGGCTCCAGGCTCTGAGCTGTCAGCACAGAGCCCGAAGTGGGGCTCGAACTCACGAACTGTGAGATCATGACCTGAGCCGAGGTTGGACGCCCAACCGACTGCGCCACCCAGGCACCCCATAATGAAGGTATTTTTTAACAATCAAAATGAAAATAGAGTGGACAGTTTCTCACTGTGGTGTTAAAGCGTGTGTTGAGTAGTGTTTAATCAATGTATTCTTTAAGGACTTTTCCAACTCTGATTTTTTAAAATTTATTTTACTTTTAAGTAATCTTTACATCCAGCGTGGGGCTTGAACCTTCAGTCCTGAGATCAAGAGTCACATGCTCTACCAACTGAGCCAGCGAATACCCCCAATCTTTGTTTCTATTTCTTCATTGGTTATAATTCCCCAGAGTAAAATTTTCTCTTGGGTACATCATTTATTCTCAGAACCTTATGGTCTTATATAGTATAAAGTGTTAGTAATAACAAAGTTAAACAACAGCAGAACATTTTTCACTTGCTAGGTTGATAAAGATTAAAAAGTTCAGTAATACCCCACCATGGCAAGGATGTCTAGAATTGCTTACTCATACACTCTAGGCAGGAATGTAAATTTGTGCAGTTTCTTGGAAGGACAAGTTGGTTTTACTTATTAAAATGGTAAATTTTCATACTTTTTGACTCAATAATTTTAAAGAATTTATCTTTAAATGCCTAAGCCCTAAATGATTTTTTTTAAAGAGAGAGAGAGAGAGAGCAAACAAGAAAGCAAGTAGGGGAGGAACAGAGGGAGAGGGATAGAGAATCCCATGAGCCCCATGCTGGGCTTGATCCCACAACCCTGAGATCATGACCTGAGCTGAAATCAAGGGTCAGATGTTTACCCGACTGAGCCACCCAGGTGCCCCCTAAAATGATTCTTTTTATGGGTTAAATAAATGATTGTACAAGCATACAATGGGATGTCACACAGCCATAAAAAAGAAAGAAGGAGTACTTCCGCATGAATTCATCTTTAACACATTATTGAGTGAAGAAAGTAAGTTGCAATACAATATTTATGGTATGCTGACATTACTGTAAAAAAGTAAGCTGTGAAAAAAATGTAAGTTGTGTGTATGTGGGTGAGTATGCAAATATATATGCACACATTAATAAGCACATTTATGCTTCTATGTTAAAGACTTCTCTGGAAGGATACATAAGAAAAGGAGTAGTTTCTTCTGGAGAGGGGCTCGGAGATTGGAAGTCTGAGATCTCAGTAAGACTTTGGTTTGCTTACGTACACTTTACACTTTTATACTGTGTGTGTGTGTGTGTGTGTGTGTGTGTGTGTGTGTGTGTGTGTGTGTAGGTCGGTCAAGAGTGTGTTGTAAAAATTTTTTTTTGTTTGAAGTAATTACAAATTCCTAGGAAGTTCTGAAATTAGCACAGAGAGGTCCCATGTACCTTCATCCAATTCCCATCAATGGTCACATCTTACATAACTA
The DNA here is from genome assembly GCF_018350175.1 of Felis catus. Lineage (NCBI taxonomy): Eukaryota > Metazoa > Chordata > Mammalia > Carnivora > Felidae > Felis > Felis catus. Next base: position 36,275,112 of record NC_058373.1, on the reverse strand, counting down.
TAGTACTATATCAAAACCAGGAAATTGGCATTGGTACAACCCACAGATCTTGTTCATATTTCACCAGTTTTACATGTATTCATTTGTGTGTGTATATAATTCTTTGAAGTTTTATCACATGTGTGGATTTGTGTAATCAACATTACAACTGAGATACAGAACTGTTTTATCACCAGTAAGATCCTTGTGATCCTTTATAGTCCTATCCGTCCCCTTAACTTCTGGCAACCACTAGTCTGGACTCCATTTTTGAACTCTGCCATTTCCAGATGATATATAAATGGAATCAAAAAGTATGTAATCTTTGAGACTGACTTTTTTTTTTACTCGGCATAATTCCCTTGAAATCCATCCAGTTGTTGGATATACCAATAATTCCTTTTTATTGCTAAACAAAACCCAGTGGTATGCATGTACCAGAGTTTATTTAATCTTCACCCATTGTTGAACATTTGGGCAGTTGCTACTTTGGCTATTACAGCTGTGATCAACATTTCTGTGTAAGACGTGAGATTTCATTTCTCTGGCATGAATGTCTAGTAGTGTGAATTACTGGGCATTATGGTAAATATTTAAGAAAGTGTAAAGTATATTTTAAGAAGCTGTCAGCCCATTTTCCAGAGTGGTATACCATTTTAGATTCCCATCAGCATTGTATGAGAGGCCTAGTTTCTCGCCCTTCCTTGGCATTTGGTATTGTCACTACTTTTTACTTTAGGTGTTCTAATAGGTGTATAGCGGTAACTCTTCGTGGTTTAATTTGCATTTCCTTGATGACTAATGATGTTGAACATATATTTGCCATCCGTATCCTCTTTGGTGAAATGTCTCATGTCTTCTATTTTTTAATTGAATTTTTTGTTTTACTATTGAATTTTGAGGGTTCTTTATTCTAGATAAGAGTCCTTTGTTATAGAAGTGGTTTGCAAATTCTGTATTTGTCTGTTTAATCTAACTTGTCAAATTTATTGGCATAAAGCTTTCATGTTTTCCTGTTATCCTTCTAATATCTATAGAATCTATAAAGCTGTCACTTCTTTCATTCCTGATATTGGTTGTGTCTTTCTCTGTTCCCCTCATCAGTCAGGTTAGATGTTTATTAATTTTATTGCTCTTCTCAGAGAAATCAGTGGGTTCCGTTCTAGACCACTGCAGTAAAGAGAGTATTGCAATAAAGTGTGTCAGATGAGTTTTTTTGTTTCCCAGTGTGTATAAAAGTTATGTTTATACTATACTGTAGTCTATTAAGTGTGCAATAGCATTGTGTCCAAAAGAACAGTGTACATACCTTAATTTAAAAATACTGTATTGCTAAACTTGCAAACTATCATCTGAGCTTTCAGTGTTGTAATCACTAATCACAGATCACCATAACAAATAGAATAATAAAAAAAGAGTTTGAAATATTGTGAGAATGACCAAAATGTGACACAGAAGCATAAAGTGAGCTAATACTGTTGGAAAAATGGCACTGATGGATTTGTCTCAACACCACATTGCCACAAACCTTCAATTTGTAAGAAACACCATTATCTGTGGAATATAAAAAAGTGAAATGCAATAAGGGGTATGCCTGTACTCTTAATGTGATTATTGATGTGATTGTGTTTAAGTCTGTCATCTTGCTATTTGTTTTTCATTTGCCCTATCTGTTCTTTGCTCCTTTTTCCTTTTTTCTGTCTTCTTTTGGATTAGTTGAGTATTTTCTATGATTTTCTTTTATCACATCAGTTGCCTTTTTAGCTGTAACTGCTTGTTTGTGGTTGCTTAGGGTTTATAGTATATAAATTTTTATAGTATACATCTTTAATTTCTCTACTTTCAAAGTTAATATCATTTTATGTATAATAATATGAACCATAGGAAAGAACATTTTCATTTCTCTTAGTCTTTATGCCGTTGTGATACATTTTACATTTATATGTTATAAACCCTCAGTATACTGTTATTGTTTTTATTTAAACAATTTTAAAGAGATTTAAGTAATAAAATATCTTATATATTTCCCCTTGAAATAATCATTTCTGCTTCATTCCTTTAGGTAGATCCATATTTGTGTCTGGATTTTCCTTTTGGCTAAAGAATTTCCTTTAACATTTAAAAAATGTAGGTCTGCTTGTGATGAATTCTTTCTACTTTTGAGTGTCTGAAAAAGTCTTTATTTTGCATTCATTTTTGAAGATAATTTTGCTGGGTATAGAATTCTGTATTGACATATTTTTCTTTCAGTGCTTTAAAGATGTTCCAATGTTTTCTCATTGGCATTGCTTCTGTGAATATGATGTTGTCCTTACCTCATTGTAATATACATGACATGTCTGTTTTTCCTCTGGCTGCTTTTAAGATTTTCTCTTTAACATTGGTTTTGGGCAGTTTGATGATGTACCTTTGTGCAATTTTCTTAAAAAAATTTTTTTTTTTTTTGTGGTTGGATTTTGTTGAGGTTGTTTATAAAGCTCTTTTTGGTCTTTACACTACTATTATCATGAATTTTACCTTTATATGTGTTATGAAAGCCTAGCTAGGCTTATAATTTTCTTTAAGTTTGGAAGATTTCAGTCATTATTTCTGTAAAACTTTATATAAATTTTTTTTAATTTATTTTGGGAGAGAGTGAGTGGGCGTGCATGAGTGGGGGAGTAGGGAGAGAGAGAGAGAGAGACAGAGAGAGAGAGAGAGAGAGACAGAGAGAGAGAGAGAGAGAGAGAGAATCCCAAGCAGGCTCTGCAACGTCAGCACCAGAGCCTGATGTGGGGCTTTAGTCCATGAACTGTGAGATCATGACCTGAGCCAAAGTCAGATGCTCAACGGATTGAGCCACCCAGGTACCCCTATTTCTGTAAAATGTAAAAATATACTTTCTTCCTTTTGGGAGACTCCAGTTACCTATAGGTTCAGCCACTTATAGTTCACTTTTTTTTTTAATTCTTTTTTCTCTCTTTTTTCCTTTTAGGTAGCTTCTCGCTGTGCCTTCAAGTTCACTAATCTTTTCTTCTGCATTGTCTACTCCGTGCTAATGCTAATTTCCTCTAATGTATTTCATCTTAGTCATTGTAGTTTTCATCTATAAAATTTCTGGTAAAAGGGGCACCTGGGTGGCTCAGTTGATTGAGCATCCAGCTTTGCTTCAGTTCATGGTCTCGTGGTTTGTGAGTTCCAGCCCCACATCAGGCTCACTGCTGTCAGACTGTCAGCACAGAGCCCGCTTCAGATCCTCTATCCCCTTCTCTGTACCCTCCCCAGCTTGCGCTCTCCCCAAAATAAATATTGAAAAAATTTTCCATTAAAAAAAATATCTTCCATGTCCCTACTTAACTTTTTCACATGTGGAGTATGGTTATAATGACTATTTTAATGTCCTTCTATGCTAATTCTAATATTTGTGTTCTGAGTCTTTTAAGAAGTAATTGTGATAAAATTTGCATAACATAAAATTTAACCATATTTAAATGTACAAATAAGTGAAATTTAATACATGAACAATGTTGTGCAACGATTACCACTGTATCCAGAACATTTATCACCTCAAAAGGGAGCTTTGTACCCATTAAATCATTCCCCATTTCTTCCTATTCCCTTAGCAACAATTAATTTTATTTTCTTGTCTCCATGAATTTGCCAGTTCTGGATATTGCATGTAATGGGATCATGCAATATGTGCCCTTTTGTATCTTGATTCTTTTGCTTACTGTATTGTTTTCAGGGTTTATTCGTGTCATAGCATGTCTCACCCCTTCACTTCTTTTTATGGCTGAATAATACTTGTATGGATGTAACACATTTTATCCATTCATTCATTGATGGGCATTTGAGTTGTCTCTACTTTGGGCTATAGTGAATACTGCTATTGCAAACTTTTGTGTAAAGTTTTTTGTTTAAATACCTGTTTTCAATTTTTGGATGTATATATGTATGAATGAAATTACTGTGTAATGTGGAACTTATATGATTAACTTTTTTTTTAAGATTTTATTTTTAAGTAATCTCTCTACCCCACGTGGGTCTCAAACTCACAATCCCGGGATCAAGAGCTGTCCACTTCACTGACTGAACCAGACAAGTGCCCCGTGATTGACTTCTTGAGGGATTGCTATATTGTTTTCCACAGTGACTATATAACATTTTACATTCCTACCAGCAATGTATGAAGACTCTACTTTCTCTACATCTTTGCTGTTATTTCTTTTGTTTTTTTAAATTCTAGCAATTCATCAATCCTAGTGTGTAAGAAGTGGCATTTCACTTTGGTTTAGATTTGCATTTTCCTAATGACTAGTGATGCAGAGCATCTTTTCATGTGCTTAATTATCATTTGTGTATCTTCTTTGGAGAAATATCTAGTCAAGTCTTTTGGCCAGTTTTTATTTTTATCTTTTTTATTTAAAAAAAATTTTTTTTTTAATTTTTTTTATTAAAAAAATTTTTTTTTTAAGTTTATTTATTTTTGACAGAGACAGAGTGTGAGCATGAGCTGGGGAGGGGCAGAGAGAGAGGGAGACACAGAATCCGAAGCAGGCTCCAGGCTCCAAGCTGTCAGCACAGAGCCCGATGCAGGGCTCGAACTCACAAACTGCGAGATCATGACTTGGACCGAAGTTGGATGCCTAACTGACTGAGCCACCCAGGCGCCCCCCCCCAAAAAAAATTTTTTTTAACGTTTATTCATTTTTGAGAGGCAGAGAGAGACAGAGCATGAGCGGGGAAGGAGCAGAGGGAGAGGGACATACAGAATTCGAAGCAGGGTCCAGGCTCCGAGCTGTCAGCACAGAGCCCGACGTGGGGCTCGAACTCACGAACGGCAAGATCATAACCTGAGCCGAAGTTGGACTCTCAACTGGCTGAGCCACCCAGGTGCCCCATCTTTTGGCCAGTTTTTAATTGGGTTTGTCTTTTTGTAGTTATAACATTTTTTTGTATACTCTGGATACTAGATTCTTGTCAGACATATGATTTGCAAATATTTTCTCCCATTGTGTAGGTTTTCTTTTCACTTTACTGATAATAATTTTTTTTAACTTATCTTTAGAGAGAGAGAGCGGGGGGGGGGGGGGGGGGGGGGAGAGAGAGAGAGAGAGAGAAAGAAAGAATCCTAAGCAGGCTCTGCACTGTCAGCGCAAGCCCTATGTGGGGCTCAATCTCATGAACCATGAGGCTATGACCTGAGCTGAAATCAAGAGTCGGAGGTTTAAATGACTCTTGATATTTCTTTAAAAAAATTTTTTTTAATGTTTTTTATTTATTTTTGAGACAGAGAGAGACAGAGCATGAACGGGGGAGGGGCAGAGAGAGAGGGAGACACAGAATCGGAAGCAGGCTCCAGGCTCTGAGCCATCAGCCCAGAGCCCGACGCGGGGCTGGAACCCACGGACCGCGAGATCGTGACCTGAGCCGAAGTCGGACGCTTAACCGACTGAGCCACCCAGGCGCCCCTCTTGATGATATTTCTTGATGCACAGGGGCACCTGGGTGGCTCAGTCAGTTACGTGCCTGGCTCTTGACTTCGACTTGGTTTATGATCTTGCAGTTCGTGGGTTTGAGCCCCATATCAGGCTCTGTGCTGACAGTGCGGAGTCTGCTTAAGATTCTCTCTCTCTCTCTCTCTCTCTCTCTCTCTCTCTCTCTCTGCCCCTTCCCCACTGGTGTGCATGCTCTCTCTCTACAAATAAATAAATAAACTTAAAAAAATTTTTTTTGATACACAAAATTTTTAATTTTGGTAGAGTTCAGTTGATCTGTTTTTTTTTTTTTTTTTTTTTTTGTGGCTCATGCTTTTGGTGTCATATCTAAGAAACCATTCCAAATCTGAGATTATGAAGATATAACTGCATATTTTCTTGGAGTTTTATGGTTTTAGCTCTTATGTTTAAGTCTTTTCTCCATTTTGAGTTAATTTTTATGTATAGTATAATAGTATATAGTATTTATATATGATATAGTATAATTATATATTGTAGTATATTTGTACATAGAGGGCCCAAATTCTTCTTTTTATGTGGATATCCTGTTATACCAGCACCATTTGTTGAAAAGACGTTTCTTTTTCTGTTGATGGTTTTGGCATCCTTGCCACCAAAATCAGTTTATCATAGTGTGAATGGGTTTATTTCTGGACTCTCAATTCTGTTATATTGATCTGTAGCTGTGTCTTTATGCCAGTACTTCATGATTACTGTAGCTTTTTGTAGTACATTTTGAAATAGGGAAGTGTGAGTTCTCCAACTTAATTTTGCCTTTTTTAAGATTAGTTTGGTTCTTTTCAAGATTAGTTTGGTTCTTGCAATTCTGTATGAATTTTAGGATCACCTTTCTCATTTCTGCAAAAACAACTATGGAGATTTTGATAGTGATTGTATTGAGTCTGTAGATCCCTTTGAGGATTGTTGCCATCTTAATTAACAATTTTAAGTCTTCCTACTTATGTACATATGACGTCTTTGCATTTATTTAGGTCTTCTTTATTTTCTTGCAGTAGTCTTTTGTACCTTACAGTGTACATTACATGCCTTGTACTTCCTTGGTCAAATTTAATCCTAAGTGTTTTGTTTATTTGTTTTGTTTTGTTTTTAATTTATTTTGAGAGAAAGAGAGCATGTGTGAGTGCAAGTGGGAGGGGCAGAAAAAGAATCCCAAGCAGGCTCTGCACTATCTGCTGATGAGGGGCTCAAACTCATGAACTGTGAGATCATGACCTGAGCCAAAACCAAGAGTTGGATGCTTAACTGACTGAGTCACCCAGATGCCCCTATTCCTAAGTGTTTTATTCTTTTTGACGCTATTGTAAGTGAAATTATTTTCTTAATCTTCTGTTCAGATTGTTCATTGCTAATGTATAGATACACAACTGATTTTTGTTTGTTGATATACTCTGTACCTTACTGAATTTGTTTATTAGCTGTAATAATTTTTCTTGTAGAGTTTTTAAGATTTTCTATGTATAAGATCATGTCATCTGCAAATAAGATCATGTCATCTGCATATAGGGATAGTTTTACTTCTTTCTTTCCAGTTTGGATGCCTTTATATATTTTGCCTTGCCTAATCGCTCTGGCTAGAACTTCTCGTACGATGTTTGGTAGGGAGAAAGCTTTTTTTGTTTCTAGTTTGCTGAGTTTTTGGTTTTTTTTAATTGTCAGAAGGTGTTAAATTTTGTCATGCCTTTTTCCATTAATTGAGATGATCATGTTTTCTTTCATTATATTAATAAGGTATGTTATATTGATTTATTTTCATATGTTATCTACCTTTGCAAGCCTGGAATAAATACTACCTGTTCAAAGTCTTTTTAATATGCTGCTGATTAAGTTTACTAGTACTTTGTTGAAGACTCTTGCATCTCTGTTTAAAAGGGATATTCATCTGTTGTTTTCTTACGGTATCTTTGGCTTTGTTATCAAGACAATGTTTGTGTCTTAAAATGAGTTAGTAAGTGTTCCTTCAAATTTTTTGCAGGAGTTTGAGAAGGATTGGTGTTAATTCTTTGTTGGGAGGTTTTCGATTACTGATATAGTCTCCCATTAACAGATCTGTTAAGATTTTAATTTATTTTTGAGTCAATTTGGTAGATCATGGTAGGAATTTGCTCGTTTCATCTAGGCTATCTAATTTGTTGGCATTTCAATTGTTCATAGTATTTTATGATCCTTTTAATTTTTTTAAGGTCAGTAGTTATAAGAGACAACTAAAATTTTAGGTGTTTGAGTCTTCTCTCTTATTTTCTTAATCTAACTAGAAGTTTGTCATTTTGTTTATCTTTTCAAGTACCAACTTTTGGTTTCGTTGGTTCTCTCCATTGTCTTTCTGTTCTCTATTCAATTTACCTCCAGGACTCTAATCTATTATTTTCTTTCTTTTACTAGTTTGCTCTTTTTCTAGTTCCTAAAGGTGTAAAGTTAGATTATTGATTTGAAAACTGGTTTTGTTTTTTTTTTACTATAGGTATTTACGATAAATGTAAATTAGTTGTTGAGTCTGTTTAAGAGTTTGTCTTTTAATTTCCACATATCTGTAAGTTTTCCTTCTGTTATTGAGTTCTAGTATTATGCTACTGTGTTCTGAGAATATACTTTGTATGATATCAGTCTTTTAAGTTTATTGAGACTTATTTTTGTATTTAGCCTGACATATGGGTTATCCTGAACATGTTCCGTGTGGACTTGAGGAGAATATTCCAGAATGAATTGTTTTGCTGTTGAGTGGAATGTTCTTTATATATCTGTTAGGTCTAGTTGGCTTATAGTGTTGCTTAAGTCTTCAATTTCCTTACTGATTATCTGTCTGGTTTTTCTGTTGAAAGTGAGATATTGAAGTATCCAGCTATTCTTATAGAATGTTTTTTCTGTCAGTTCCATTAGTTTTTGGTTTATATATTTTGAGGATCTTTTGTTAGGTCCATATGTTTATATTTGATATATTTTCATGCTGATTTACCTTTTGTTGGTGTATAATGTTCTTCTTTATCTCTTATAACTATTTTTTACTTAGTCTTTTGTCTGATATAAATATAGCCACTTTAGCTCTCTTTTGGTTGGTTAGTTTGCATAGAATGTCTTTTTTCATTTTTTTTCGTTCAACCTGTTTGTGTCTTTGGATACAAAATGAGTCTCTTGTAGATAACATATAATTCAATCATCTTTTAAAATCTACCAATTTCTGCTTTATAATAGAAGACTTAAATTATTTACATTGAAAGTAACTATTCAAAGGTCTTCTTTTTAATAAAAATATATCCCTTTGTTCCTCAGTTCCTCCATTACTGCCTTTTTTTGTGTTTATTTTTTCTAGTGTATTGTTTTCATTCCCTTTCATTTCCTTTTCCTTCTTACTCTTTTAGAGACGGATTCTGGGAAGCAGTGGTGAAGGGAGAGTCAAGTGGTGGTTAGAGCAAGAATCACCTTAACCAGTTGAGCTAGTGAAGAACATCCCAAATAGAATATCATGGAGGCATTGAAGATATGCAGTGTTGGAGAAAGCAGAAATTGCAGTGCAGTTTTGGAATTTAAGTGTATCCCTGTTTGACATTGTTAGAAAACAAAAATTCAGCTGAGTAAATTTGAAGATCTAATTGGCTTTGTTAAGCAATTTATGAATTGGGCAACGTCTTATCTAGCAAGTAGAGGGGATCCCTGAGGGTCTGTACAAAATGGAAGTTTTTTTGTAGGAAGGAAGGTAGGGCAAGAAAGTTACTAGCAAAAGAAAAGAAAGGATCTGTCATCCTCCCTGAGGTGGGAGGACAAGGGGTATTATTAGGTGGATTTCCTCCTCTTTCATTGGGGGAGTGAGTGGGGCCATTGACAGATGGCCTCACTGGTGCTTATCAAAAACTTCCTGATTGATAGGTTAAGACTTCTGTTTCTGTGGGAGTTTGAAACTGTGGTTAGGTTAGGTATTAAAACCCTGGTTTGGTTACTTACCTTGGCCCAAGTAATGCCATTTCGGGCCTGTCGTTTTCTTTTTAACACTGTCTTTTTTAGACTTACTTCTTTTAGTAGCACTTAGAATTAATAAGCATTCTCTGCATTTGGCATCCAGAATTTTTTTTGTAAAAATGAATGTCAGCCCTAAGACCAACATTAGTAGGACACTGGTTAATATTTCCCAAGACTGGTCCTGAACCATTAACAAAAATGATTTTTGTTGTAGCCTCCCAGTCACCTCCTCAATTTAGTTGTAGTTGTGGGGAAACTGTGCAGAATAATGACACGTCCCCACCTTGCAAACTCTGCCTCCCTCTAAGTCTTTCAGGAATATCCAAGTCAGAAAAAAATATTAATCATAAAAAATAAGCAAAGACTTCCATTTCCTTCCCATTATTCTATATATTTTTCCATTTTATATTAATGTGTCTAAATTACCTGCTAATGGAGTAAGTGTTTTTAAAATCTTTTCGAAAATCCAAGAGCTCAGTTTGGTTCTCACACAAATTTTATAATTCATCAGCTAGATGTATTATCTCAGTATCTGTTTCTGTCTGTTTCGCTCTGGCTTCTTTCAGCTTTGAGTATCAGAAGGTCCATTGCAAACAGCCTTACACAATAAGGTAGTTAATAGCTTTTAACATAACTGGAAGACGAGAGGACAGTAGTGTTCAGGACAATGTTGGTCAGTACCTTCATGAAGACACCAAGAATTCAGATTCTTTGCATTGTTCTACTCTAGGCTCTGTAGTACTGGCTTTATGCCAAGGCAGGATTTTCTTTGTAGTTATATGATGGTTGCCAGAAAAGAACCATATGTTCTTCTACAAGGAAGAAAAGTCTGGCTTGTGTAGGGGCTGCTTTTAGGCAACAAGCTTGAGTGATGGAAACCTGAGTAATAGAAAAGGGCCCACTCTCATCACTGAGCTGAATACAAACAGGCAGTGCAAATAGGCTCATGAAGTTACCCACGTCGAAATAACCGTAGACCTAACTGACCAATTACAACCAGGCACAGTTCCTCACATTACCAAAAAATGGAAAATTCTGTCTGTCCCTGTATCCTTTGCTCTGCTCTATAAATGTGGCCCGTCACTACTGCCTTGTCTCGGTCTCTTTTGCTCTCTGCCCTACCTGCCCTTGCAGTGTAATCTTGTATCTATTTTATTCTGCCTTGGGTGAGTGAATTCTTCATCTGTGCTGCTGGCCTCCACCAGATCAGAGCACCCCACATTTGGTGCCCTCTCCATCTGATTGGATACCCCACAGCTTCCTCTGAACAGAAAGGACAAACTTAACCAGAAGCTCTTACAGAGAACCTTTTTTTATGTCTCATTGGCATGATTCCTCCTCACTTCTGATTCAATTTCTAGCAGTGAGGATAGGGATAAGCCCACCCTTGAGCTGAAGTCAGTTTTCCTGGTTGCTGCCACTTAGAAGTTGCAGAATGGAGATTGGACTAGTCACAGTGTCTGCTTTGGTTGTGTCCTAGTGCTCTGAGGTTTCTTATCCATTCTTTTTCTGTTACACTTTCATAATGAGCCAAAATATGCTTAGTCAGATTTTATTGATTTAATTGCCCACGTTCAGAGTTTTCTATCATATAAAGCAACATAGCAATTATTAAGCATTCCTTTCTTTAAAAAGAGAATGTTGAAATAGTGAAAAGATTAGAGATAGTTGGCAGTTTTGAATCTGTATCTCCTTGTAACCAATAACTTTTAACCTCTTTCACCTCCAGATAATTGACTTAGCTGCCATTTACATAGAGACTTTAGTGATTTGATTTGTATCTCCTTTCTTTCTCTCTTCAAAAATTGCCTGGAGCATTGTGATAAAGTAGAAAGTGAGTTGGGTTATGATTAGGGTTCTAATTAATTCTAGCTTCACTGCTTTCCAGTTATATGTGATCATGGGCAAATCACTTCAGCTCTCAGACCTTCACCTGTCTTCTCTGTAAGCTGAAGTATCTTTTCACCAAGTTCTTATGGGAGTCAGAATGATGTGAAAGAAATGTGGAAAGTACAGAGTAACACAGTTTTAAGTTGTCTTAATTTTTACACTAATTAAAGAGTGGGTACATTTAAAGGGAGGAAACCTAAATAACACAGGAGATTCTGGTCCTGAAAAGTGAACAATTGATCTTAGATTTGGAGTATACAAGATTTGTCAGTAGAAGATAAGGATGTGTAGCTGTTTTGAAATTAAGATGTTCAACGAGTAAAAGATGTTTTATCAGAAAACAGCTATTTGAATGCTTGATTCGAGTAAGTATCCTAGTAGCAACTTTTCAGGTATTCTTTACAATTTTTTTCATTCAAATTTTGCCCTGGTTTTTTGGGTAAGGCTGTTTTTAAAGATAGCAGGTGTAGAGTAAAGGTAAACGGTAGTGTTTTATGTGGCTTGCAGGGTATGATGGATACATTTATTTATTTATTTTGGTTATTGACTTTTCTCATATTCACTTTCTTTTTCTTTCTTGGAACATTATTCTTTTGAAGAAACCTAGGATTTCATACAGAAATGTGGGTGGAGTTTGATTGTTATTGCTAAAGGAGATGTTTAATTTCATTGGTGAGAACTCTGATAAGCAAAAGCTCATATTTGGAGTTGAATGAAATTAAGATAATGGTGAGGAATTTGACTTAAAATACTACTTAATATATTCATCATGCCTTACATTAATGTACATGTGGGATCTGAATATATTAATAAGCTATGTTAAATGGGGGCACCTGGGGGGCTCAGTTGGTTAAGCAGCCAACTTCAACTCAAGTCATGATCTCATGGTTCATGAGTTGGAGCCCTGCGTCAGGTTCTGTGCTGACAGCTAAGAGCCTGGAGCCTGCTTCAAATTCTGTGTCTCCCTCCCTCCCTCCTTCCCTCTCTCCTTCCTTCCCTCTCCCCCTCCTTCCCTCTCTCTCTCTCTCTCTCTCTCTCTGCCCCTCCCCTGCTCACACTCTGTCTCTCTATCTCTCTCTCAAAAATAAACAAGCATTCAAAAAGTTAATAAAGAATAAGAAAATGAGAACATGTATTCCACATTAAAGGACAGAATCTTATATTAAAGGTTTTTTTTTTAACATCAATTCATTTTTAATGGTTAAACCAACTTAGCTTTTCTCGTAAAAACACCACTTGGTCCTGATGCATTATACTTTTCATGTTTAGTTGGGTTTGATTTACAGAAATGTTAAGAATTCTTATGTCCATATTCATGAGAGATTTGGTCTATAGTTTTCTTAGAATGTCTTTGTCTGGTTTTGGTATCAGGATACTGCTGGCTTTGTAGAATGAACTGAGAAGTATTCTCTGCTCTTCAATTTTTTTGGATGTTTTTTAGCTTTGGTATTATTTGTTCCTTATATTCTTGGTAGAATTCACCAATGAAGCCAGTGGGCCTGGAGTTCTGTTTATGGAAAGATTTTAAACTATGGTTTCAGTTTGTTTAAAACTGATTCAGGATTTACTTATTTTTTCTTAAGTGAGCTTTGGTAGCTTGTCTTTTAAGGAATTTGTCTGTTTCATCTGAATTGTTAAATTTATTGACCTAGAATTGTTCATAACATTCCCTTATTCTCCTTTTAATGTCTATAAATTCTTTGTCATTTCTGATACTGGTGTTTTGCCTTTTTTCCTTTTTTTCCCTTGATTAGTCTGGCTAGAGATTTATGAATTTTACTTAGAGAGTCAGCTTTTGCTTTAATGGACTTAAGATTTTTTTTTTTTTTTAAATAGGCTGTGTTTTAGAGCAATTTTAAATTCCCAGCAAAATTGAGTGGAAAGTACAGATTTCTCTATATACCCCTTGCTTCCCACACATGCAAAACCTCCCACTACCAACATTCCTCACAGGAGTGGTTTATTTCTTACAGTCAGTGAATCTATACATTGACACATCATTATCAACCAAAGTCCATAGTTTACATTAGGATTCACTCTTGGTGTTGTGTGTTCTGTGGGTCTGGATAAATGTTTAATGATATGTATTCACCATTATAGCATTATATAGAGTAGTTTCACTGCCCTAAAAATTGTGTGCTCCTCCTGTTCGTTTCTCCCCCCCCCCCTCCCCTCCACTCCTGGCAATCATTGATCTTTACTGACTGTACAGTTTTGTCTTTTCCAGAATGTCCTACAGTATATAGCCTTTTCACATTGGCTCCTTCACTTAGTAATATGCATTTTACGTTTCCTCCGTGTCTTTTCCTGGCTTCATTGCTCTTTTTTTTTAAGCCCTGAATAATACTCCATTGATGTTCCACAGTTTATCCATTCAGCTATTAAAGGAAGTCTTGGTTGCTTTCAAGTCTTGACAATTGTAAGTAAGGTTTATATAAATATTCATGTCCAGGTTTTTGTGTAGAGATATGTTTTCAACTCATTTGGGTCAATACCAGGGAACGTGATTGCTGAATTGGGTAAGAATATGTTTTGTTTTATAAGAAACTGCCAAACTGTCTTCTAGAGTGTCTTTACCATTTTGCATTTTACTAATCTGGAAAAACTAGCTTTTTTGGTCTTTATTGATTCTTTTATCACCCCCACCCCACACCATCCACCATCCCCATTTTCTGTTTTGTTTTCCCTATTTTCATTCCCCCACCCCGATCTTACTTTTTTTTGTTTTTAACAGAAAAGGAGAGAACACTTTATTTACTGTTTATGTTTAATTTGCCCTTCTCTTCCTAATTTCTTAAGGTGGAAGCTTAGGTCATTGATTTCAAACCTTTTTTCTTTTTTAAGATCTAGAATAGCATTTAGTTTCCAGATGTTTGGGGATTTTAAAGATGTTCTGATTTTAATTTCTAATTTAATTCCACTGTGATAATAGAATGTATTTTGTGTAATTTAAAATCCTTAAAATTTATTGAGAAGGTTTTATGGCTCAGAATGTAGTCTGTCTTGGGTAATGGTTCAGTGTGTTACTTGAAAAGAGTGTATATTCTGTCAGTGGTGGTTGAATGTTCTATAAATTCAGTTAGATTAAGTTGGTTGATAGTATTGTTCAAGTCTGCTCTGTCCTTACTCATTTTCTATCTACTTGTTCTATCAGATATTGAGACAGGAATGTTGAAATCATTGATATCAATTATGGATTTGTCCTTTGTTGCAATTCTGTCAGTTTTTGCTTTATGTGTTTTGAAGCTGTTTAGTTAGATTCTTCTATCTTCTTGATTAAATTGATTTCCTTTATCATTATGAAATGATCTTTATCTTTAGTAATAGTCTTAGCTGTGAAATATAATTTTTCTCATATTAAGATAGATACTTCAACTCTATTAGTGGTAGCCTGGTATATTTTTATAATCCTTTAATTTTAACCTTTATGTTTTTATATTTAAAGTGGGGTTCTCTTTAGATGGCATTTTATACATGACAGTCTCTTCCTTTCAGTCAGATGTTTAGACCATTTACATATAATATTATTGGACTTATGTTTGCCATCTTGCTGTTTGTTTCCTATTTGTCCCATCTCTTCTTTGTTTTTTTAACTCTTCTTTGGAATTGAGTACATTTTAGTGTTCCATTTTCTCTCCACTACTGCCTACACTACTACTGTAACTCTTTATCTTTTTCATTGGTTGCTGTATGGTTATAATAAACATCTTTAACTTATCACAGTCTTCCTACAAATAATAATCTATCACTTCATGTATAATGTGTGACTTTAAGCATAGTCATTTTTTCCCTTATCCCATCATTTCCCCAAATATTATCATACGTTTTATTTCTATACATTTTACAACCTCCATAAGATTATTATTCTTTTAAAGAATCTTTAAATCTTTAATCTTTCTTAACAAAGAAAAATATTTTATATTTATTCACATATTTACCCACTTTAGTACTCTTCATTCCTATGAGATTTATGATTTATGCTTTGTTTATGGTCATTTTTTCTTCTGCAGAAATTCTTTCTCACCGTTATTTTTTAATGTTTATTTATTTGTTTTATTTTATTTTTTTTAAATGTTTTTATTTATTTTTGAAGGAGAGAGAGACCGAGCATGAGCAGCGGAGGAGCAGAGGGAGAGGGAGACATAGAATTTGAAGCAGGCTCCAGGCTCCGAGCTGTCAGCCCAGAGCCCGACGTGGGGCTCGAACTCACAAACTGGGAGATCATGACCTGAGCCGAAGTCAGATGCTTAGCCGACTGAGCCACCCAGACGCCCCTATTTATTTGTTTTAAATGCTACTTTTTTTTTAATGTTATTTATTTTTGAGAGCAAGAGAGCATGAGTAGCATGAGAGCAAGAGAGCATGAGTAGGGGGCGGGGCAGAGAGAGAGGGAGACACAGAATCCGAAGCAGGCTCCAGGCTCTGAGCTGTCAGCACAGAGCCTGACGCGGGGCTCAAACTCACAGACCGCGAGATCATGACCTGAGCTGAAGTCGGCAGTTTACCCGACTGAGCCACCCAGGCGCCCCTGATGTTAATTTATTTTTGAGAGAGGGGGACAGAGAATCCAAAGCGGGCTCTATGCTGACAGCAGAGCGCCTGATGTGCAGCTCGAACTCACAAATGGTGAGATCATGATCTGAGCTGAAGTTGCATGCCCAACTGACTGAGCCACCCAAGCACCCATTTTTTTTCTCAGCATTTTTTTTTTTTTTTATTGTGCGAGTCTGCTGGTGACAAATTCTCTCAGCTTTAATTTGTCTAAAAAAAGTATTTTATCAAGATTTCGGAAAGATTTTTTTCTGGCTGCTGAATTTTAGTGTGTTGAGAGTCTCCAGGACTGCTTTCCGGTTTGGTGTTTCTTTAGGAGAACTTTCAGGACTGGGCATGTAGTTCACTCATGATTTATTACAGTGAAAGGATGCAAAGCCAAATTAGCAAAGGGAAAAGGTGCATGACTAAAGCCTGGAGAAAACAAAACACAAGCTTCCAAGAGTCTTCTCCCAGTGGAGTCACACAGGAAATGTTTTTCTCTTAACGGTGAATTGTGACAGCACATGAGAAATGTTGTCTAACAGAGAAACCCATTAGGGACTCAGTGTCCAAGGTTTTTATTGAGAGTTTGGTCACATAAGCATCCTCTGCCTAGCATGCACCAAAATACCAGACTCCCAGAAGGAAAGCAGGCGTTTAGCATAGATCATATTGTTTGCACGAACACTGTAGGCACAGTGAACCACCTGTATTAGCTAGTGAAAGTTTTCTAAGGATAACAGTCTTGAGCTTGCTGAGTTAACTCTTCTGTGTACTAGGTTGTCTTGTTTTTATCTTTTTGTTCTTTAAAGATTTTATTTTGTTGTCTTCTGGCTTGCATACCTTCTGAGTATTGTGGTGATTCTTCTCTTTGTTCCATTGTATGTAGTGTGCCTTTTATTTTCTAGCTGCTTTTAAGACTTTTTGTCACTGTTTTCAGTAATTGGCTTATGATATGCTTTATGTGTATGTGTGAATGTGTGTTTGTGTTTATCCTATATGGGATTCCTTGGACTTCTTGGAACTGTGAGTTTGAGGTATTCAACAAACTGCAAATTTCTCAGCCATTATCTTTTCCAACATAGCTACACCTCTTTTGTTTTCAGGCTTCAGGTTAAACATATGATAGACTGCTGATCTGTTCCTGGGGGGGGGGGAGGGGCATATCTTCATTCGTCTTTACTTTTTTGAGCAGTTTTATTCTCTGGTCTTCAGGTTTAAATACTAATCTTTTCTTTTGCAATGGCTAATCTACTATAAATCCCTCCCAATGACATTTTTATTTCAGACATTGTATTTTTCATCTCCAATAGTTACATTTGATTAATTTTTATAGATTTCCTTATCTCCTCATTATATTCAGATTTTCTATTATGTTGTTGAGCAAGTATATTATAGTTGCTGTAAGATCTTCATCTCCTAATTTGATCGTCTCTTTCATTTCTGATTCTGTTAATACTGACAATGGTTTTCTAGTTCATGGGTCACATTTTATTGCTTATTTATAAACCTAATTTTAATGCTGTATGTTACATAATAGGTTTTGATTGTGTGATCATCATTGTTTTGTGTTGTTTCCTGGATTTTGTTGTATTACATTAAAGACTGTTGGAATTTTTATGGTAAACTGCTAAGTTACTTGCAGGTAAAGTTTGGTCTTTTCATGGCTTGTTTATAAACAGTTTCGGGGCAAACCCAGACTTGCCTTTACTGTAGGACTATTTTAACCTCACTTCTAAGGCATGGCCCTTCTAGGGTCATTGTTGACTTCTGTGTTCCACAAGATTTCTCCACTTTGCAGAGGGGGAACTTTAACAATTCCTGGCCCTTTGTGAGTTCTGGCAATTTTTTATCTAACAGCTTCCTAGTAATTTTCTTTCCCTGGGTTGATTCTGTTTTTGCCTGACCTCTTGGGATTTCACGTTCTACATGTACAAATTGTATTCAGCCAAAGACCCACTAGGTTCCCTATGCAGTTTCTTGGATCTCTTTCTTTGTGTAGATCTCTCCTTTCAGCTAGTTGGTACTGCTACACAAAATTCTAGCCTCCTTGGCCTCTTCAAACTTTGATCTGTGTCTTTTAAACTCAGCAGTAGTGCTGGATTCTTTTGGGGTTATCCTCCTCTGTACCATTGCCTGGAAATTACCTCCAGGCAGAAAGCTAGAGGTTTCTCTCATTTATTGCCCTTTTAGAGCAGTAGTCTGGGATCACAGTCTTGTGTTGCCTTTGTTCAGTGCTTGAAAACAGTTGTTTTCCATATTTTGTCTAGGTTCTAGTTGTTTAGGCAGAAGAATAATCCCTGTCCTTCATGTTCAAATTGGAAATCTCTCTGTAAACACTGAACTTTTCCATTTACACTATAAACTTTTCCTTTTTCTAAGGCAATTGCATTTCAGAATGTGTGCAAAATGTCAAGCCTCTCCTTTTCTTATTCTATTCAGAAGATAGTCATGATAAATGTGATCAGGATTTCAGACTTTAAATTCTGCTGGGGTGTTTGTTAAAGCCGCAGAATATTCCACTGTGCCTTGAATGAATGAATGAGTGAATATCTCACAGTAGATATATGTGTATATATCTCACAGTATAAAGGGGCACCTTTAATACAAAATTTAAGGAGGCACTCACTCTCTGGTGCCAGTACTGCACTTCCCATTGCCTCCTTAAATATTGTGCTCTAGGTACCTAGCTTGTCTTACTCTATTTCAGGCTTTGCAAGGGATAATCCAGACCAAAGATCGTTTTCATTACTTAGGGTGTAGGTCCCAAATCACTATTAACTATATTACATATTTCTTTTAGAGTAGTTTTAACTTTTTTTTTTTTTTAACCTACATAGTTAAATTATTTTAACTTCTCACCAGCCATTACTTTCTTGAAGGAACTGGAAATAAAGTCTGATGTGACATGTCAGTCCCTAGGTATTGGCTGAAATGGAAGAAAGGAGAGTATCTGTGGTAGCAAATATTCTTTCATAGAACCAAACCGTGTGTGGTTAATTCTTACCTATTTTTAGGTTAGTCTGTCCTGGTCGTAGAAAGGAGTGGCTCTCCCTACCTAGGCCAGGTTCTGTTAATTCCTGTGTGCTACTGCCCACTGAGCTTGTAGGCATATTTGTAGTTTGAGAGGCCCGAGTATGTCTGACTTGGCTTCAGAAATGAATCTAGATTTCTACTAGGAGAACTTTTTTTTTTTTAATGTTTATTTATTTATTTTGAGAGAGAGCATGAACAGAGGAGTGGTAGAGAGAGGGAAGGAGGGAGGGAGGGAGGGAGGAAGAAAGAGAGAGAGAGAGAATATCCCAAGCAGTGTCCGTGCTTTCAGTGCAGAGCCTGATGCAAAGCTCGATTTCAAATACAGTGAGATCATGACCTGAGCCGAAATCAAGAGTCAGATGCCCAGCCGACTGAGCTACCAGGTGTTCCCTAGAAGAACTTTTAATATGGGTCAGAGACACACAGTTAGGTTCTGGTGATGGGAAGAACAAAGCATTTAATCTCACACGGAATGTACTCTTTTTTGAGTTCTACTCTTGACCCACTTTTGAATTGCTTTAGGGTACAGCTGGAATGATAAAGGAATTCCTCTCTCTCCTCATCTTAAATATTAGAGGAAACCAGGAAGAAGTCCAGATGAAATGAGTCATGGAAGCACTTGTTGATCTAAACCTGAGTTAAGCTGTAGGGGAGAAGGGCAAAAAGAATTCATTCTTCTTATTTTCATTCCAGATTTCCAGGGTTATTCAGATAGGGACCTACTATGAGTTCTAGCCGTAATAAGTGATTTTTACTTATTAATGGCCCCTGTTAAACATCTACCTCTGGCTGAGTGGTATTAAGTATCTGTTTGATAGTTGAACTATTCGAAAACCTTGATCTTGTGTGCAGAGAATATTAATCTCATCTTACTACTGCTTTGGAGACTGAGTTTTCTTTACTTGATTTTTATTGGTTCTTGGGCTTTTTCTCCTTTTTTTTCCCTGTAGGAATGTTTGCACATTTGTGTCATCTGCAAAGCATTTTATAATAGGTTGGAATGTGAAAATGCCCCATCCTGAAGGAAGACGCTTTCACAGTCAAGTTTTGTAGACTTAGGCAGTGGTACCTTTCTTTAATCACTGGGTGAGGTAATATGTTGTGATAGAAAACAGTAGACTTGGATTTGAAAGAACTTGGTTACAGTCCAGGTTGAACCACTTAAATAGCTTTGTGCCCCTGAGCAAGTCAGTTAATCTCATTAAAACTCAAAATTTTCCATCTGTATGGTATGTTTAAGTATGTGGGAGGTAGGGGAGAGTGAGCTAATATCTGCTTGCTTATTGTACATATCAGTATGAAGATCATCATAGAGGTGTGAAGGCATTTTGGAAAATGTGTAAAACATTATACAAATACAAGTGTAATAATATATTATTTTAGCTCAGTCAAGTCCTCTTCTTATCTTTGAGAATCTGTAAGTCTAGTTTCATCTAAATAGTTTATTTGTTTATTTATTTATTTTACCACAGATAGTTTAGAAAAAGGAAAATATAGGTTGGAGTACAGATGGAAAACATGTGGTATTATATTAGGCAAAGGTTATAAATTACTTATGAAAAAATTTATAAAACCTTAAAGTAGTTTTTGTTGGTACTAGTAAAATTTGAAATTTTTACCTAACGTCTCCTCTAATCCTACACTTTGCAATCCTACACTTTGATTATCTATGGAAAATTAGTTCTATTAAAAAATTTTTTTTAATGTTTTTTTATTTTTGAGGGAGAGAGAGAGAGAGAGAGAGAGAGAGAGAGAGAGAGAGGCAGAGAGAGAGGCAGAGCATGAGTGGAGGAGGGGCAGAGAGAGACACACACACACAGAATCCGAAGCAGGCTCTAGGCCCTGGGCTGTCAGCACAGGGCCCCACGGGGGGCTCGAACTCACAGACCGCGAGATCATGACCTGAGCTGAAGTTGGATGCTCAACTGATTGAGCCACCCAGGCGCCCCTGGAAAATTAGTTTTAAAAATCAATCTGGGTTCTCCTTGTTGTTGAAGATCATTCTGCACTTCTCTTCCCCACATAATTGCATCCAGGGGAATGCAAACTAATGGGAGCCCAATATGAATATAATTAGGGAGTTAAAACTGCCAGAACTTACATCACAATGATTGAAATATGAATGTAATATTTTGGTACCTTTGAAATTATTGAGATTATTTCCCTATATTAGAATGGATCTGTGAGAGAATCCCCTTGGTTGGTTCAGTCATTCATCAAACAAAAATATTAATACAATGCCTACTATTGTCAGGCACTGTTCTAAACAGTGTACAACATTACAGAAATTCCTGTTCTTGTGGAGCTTACATTCTAGTGAAGGGAGACAGAAGATAACAGATGAAATGCATAGGATGGCAGATAGCAATAAGTACTATAGAGAACAATAAAGGGTGGAAAGGGGAGGGGGAATGTTGGGAGGCATGGGGATTGGAAAGGATCACCACTGGTAGGCAAGTGGATGGCTTGAGGCAGAAATAAATCATTTAGGAGACTATTGCAATAATTTGTGTGTGCTTGGTAGCAGTGGAGATGGTGAAAAATGGTTTGTTTGTTTATTTAATTTATGATTCTATTTTAAAAGAGAAGCCAACAGTTTTTGGATAAGAACTCAGCTGATGGATAAGAACTAAAAGGGAGAGAGAAAGCAGGGCTAACAGTAGACGTTTGGCCTGAGCTAGTAAAAGCTTATAGTTATCATTTACTAAGGTGGAAGACTGTGGAAGAGGAGCAAGTTTGTGGGTTGGATGGTGGTGAGGTTAATTAGGAGTTTGGTTTACTTTTTATTTTTTTAATTTTTATACATATTTTTTATGTTTATTCATTTTTTAAAGATAGAGACAGAGCACAAGCAGGGGAGTGGCGGAGAGAAAGGGGGACACAGAATCTGAAGCAGGCTCCAGGTTCTGAGCTGTCAGCACCAGAGCCCAACGCGGGGCTCGAACTCACGAACTGTGAGATCATGACCTGAGCCAAAGTTGGACGCTCAACCGACTGAGCTACCCAGGCGCCCCTATTTTTTATTTTTTTATGTTTATTTATTTTTGAGAGAGAGAGAGACAGGGACAGAGTGTGAGTGGGAGAGGGGCAGAGAGAGAGGGAGACACAGAATCCGAAGCAGGCTCCAGGCTCCAAGCTGTCAGCACAGAGCCCGATGCGGGGCTTGAACTCACGGACTGCGAGATCATGACCCGAGCCAAAATTGGACACAACCTACTGAGCCACCCAGGCACCCCAGGAGTTGGTTTTGAACATACTAAGAAAGGCATATTAAATGTCCAATTAAAAATGTTGAGTAGAAAGTTTAGATGTATTAGAGGACAATTATGGAGAAAGAATAATTCTTTATCAGTAAATAATTGGGGGAGTCATCAGTTTGTAGGTAGTATTTAAAGTCTTCAGACTGGAGGAGACCACTTAGGGAGTGAATGTAGATAGAAGTACTATACTATTCTGTACTCAGTTCCAGAGTGTGGGTTTTTTCCCCACACCAAGCAATTCTTGGGTGTCAGCTGGATATCCTACAAGTCAATTCTGTCTGGAGATAGCATCAGATTCCACAGGTTAAAGGCTCAGTCCTCCTTTCAGATGCCAATTCCAAGTCCAGGTTGCTAACCTGTGATTCTGACCCACCAGCTACAAATCAGATGTTCCCAGTGACCCCTCCCCGCTTCTTGAGCTTGGTTAATTTATGCTAGAGTGACTAACAGAACTTAAACACTTTACTTACAGATTACCGGTTTATTATAAAAGGATGTAACTCAGAAACAGCTGGATGGAAGGAAATGCATAAGGCAAGGTATGAAGAAAGGGTACAGAGCTTCTGTGCCTTCGAGGAGCACCCCACTCTTTGCAGATGTTCATGTGTTCACCAACCTGGAAGCTCTCTTAAAACCCTTCCTATTGTATGTTTTATGGAGGCTTCATTACATAGGCACAATTGATTAAATCATTGGCTGTTAGTGATTGACTCAGCCTCCAGCCCCTTGCCCTTGTTTTCCCAGATGGCAGGTGGGTGGGACTGCAGTTCCAACCCTCAGATTTGGTGATTGGTTCTCCTGGTAACCAGCTCCCTTCTTTAGGTGCTTTATAAAAGTCATCTCATTAACACAACAAAAGATGTCCTTATTGTTATTGTCTCTTAGAAAATTCCAAAATTCCAGGAGTTTTAGGAGCTTTGTGCCAGAAATGGAGCATATATTTCTTATTATAAGTTACATAAAAGAGGTCCAAGGACAAGTCTAGAACATTATGTATTCAGAAGATAGAGAATAGAGAAATGAGGAACTAGCAAAAGATAATGTGAAAGATGAAAATCAGGACAGTGGGGTGCCCTGGGAGCCATGTTTCTTATGGGAGGAGTTATTGTTTGTATCAGCTGTTGGCCACACATAAGAGGAAGACTGAGACTTAATCATTGTATTAGCAGTGTGGGAGTCATTATAGACTTTATTAAGGGCAAGTTCGACAAATAGGTGGAGAAAGAAGCTTGGTTGACAGGGATTCAAAAGGAGATGAGAGGGTGAGTATTGGCAACACTTTTGAATTTTATCATAAAGGGGGAGCTATGTACACATGGCATGTAGAGTTAAGGGAGCAGGTTTATTTTTGTTTTTAAATATGGGATGGGAATGATCCAGTAGAGAGGGAATATTTGACAATGCAGTAGAGAGAAGAGGTCATTGCTGGAGCAGTTTCCTTGTATAGGTGGAAGGGAATGGGGATCTAGTATACGGATGGAAGGATTGGCCCTGGCCAAGTCCTGTCTTGGAGCATGGATCATTTATTCATAGTTAGTGATATTCCATAATGGTGTTCTGTAATCTAGTGGAGGTTGAGAGTTTACTAGTATAAATTTAGCATACAATACTAGAGACCTCTTTGAGTCTTATGCTACCTATAAATGCTTGCACATTTTTGAAGTTGGAGGACTAATAATCATCTCTTCCCTCTATGTTCCAGATTTAACAGATTACATGTAGTTTCTCAAACTGACCATTATATTTCATGCTTACAACTCACATTCCTGTTTTAAAGAACTTCATTGCCTGTGCCCTTCCAAAAACAAACCCTTTCTTATGTCCTTACTGTACCCTGCATATTTTTACTTCTGTCAGAGTGTTTAAAACACTTTATCACGCTTACTTACGTGTCCCTTATCCATTACTAGGTTGTTGATACCTTGGTCCTACTCATTATTCAACCCTTAGTTCCTTCAGTACAGTGTTTGTGTTCGTTGCTCTGTGCCTGTATTTTCTGTCTATTGCTGCATAATAAATTGCCTCAAAACTTAGCAGCTCACAACCACATTTACTATCTCACTGTGGGTCAAGAATATAGGAATGGCTTAGGTGGGTCTCTTAGAAGGCTACAATTGGTGTTTTGACTGGGCCTGCAGTCTCATCTAAAAGTTTACTTCCTAGCTCACTCACGTGGTTATTGGCAGGGTTCATTTTCTCCTTAGGCTGTTGGTCAGAGGCCTCCCTTGGTCCCTCGTCACATGGATCTTACTGTTGAGTATCCCTCAGAGCAGGAAAGGAAGAGGGCAAGAAAGAGTGCCAGCAGAAGAGAATACTAGCAAGAAGGACATCATTTTTAACCTAATCACAGAAGTTATAGCCCATCATTTTTGCCATATTCTCTTCTTTCGAAGGAAGTCGCTAGGCCCAGACCACACTCAGAGGAACAGGTAATTATACAATTGTGTGAGTACCACGAGTGCAGGGATCGTTGGAGGTCCGTTTTAGAAGTCTGCCACCCAGTCCCCAAACCCTCGTTCTATGAAGTGCTTAACATGTTGAGTGGATCAGTCTTTTCTCAAGCAGCCTCATCACTGGTGGCGTACATTTGTAAGAGGTCTGGCTGAAGGCGGGAACTCTGCTTGAGACTGTCCAGCAACAGCCACTCCTCAGCAGTTCTCCCAACTCATGTTTCCGGCCAGTGTCCTTGATGCTTTCCTTCTTTGAAATGAGCTAACATCAGTGAAAAGTTAAAATCCTGTTACACCTCTGTGACCTAAACAAAACCAGGAATGCTATTTAGGAAAACCAGAAAACGTGTATATAACTTAATGGGAATTCAAGAAGTAGTCTAATAACAAGTGGTGTTTTGAGGTAATTCAAGCTTCCCAGTCCTTCCCAGTCCATATACTATGTTATGACCTGGATAGACATAATGGTGTATCAAGATCTGAGCAGTTGAAGAGCTAAATTTGATCCCTACTCTAAAATAATCTTTATTTACAAAAATAAGCTCTTAACAGGCGGGAAAAGTATCAGATCATGGATTGGATTTGTTGGGGGGTGGGAGAGTTTAAAATTGAGGCAGTTTATTAATCTTTAGGAGAGACCTAAGGAATCTCATCATAGACTCATAACATGTTTGATATTAGCAATAAGTTACCCAGTCTTACCTTTTTATAGATGAGGAAATGGCTACCCAGTCATTGATGTGCCCAAGCTTGCTCATAGCAGGGCCCACTGCCAGATCCCAGGCCTCTGATTCCGTTCAGTGCACCATACCATGCCACACTGCTAATCATCATACTGGAACCACTTAGGGATCTTTTAGAATACTTATGCCTGCCCCATCCCCAGATGTTCTGAGTTAATTGGTATGGGGTATAACTTGAGCATTGGGATTTTTAAAAGCTCCAAGTTTGGGAACCTGTTCCCTAAGGAATTAGTGTGCTTAAGGACTTGGAACCAGAATGAAATCAATAGTACAGACTTCCGTCCATTCTGATTCCTTAATCATATATTTGGCTGGGTTTTATCTGGGCAGTAAGAAAAATCTTTACATTGAGAAATAGCCAAGAGTTCTGCTGAACGAAGGCTTTCTTAATAAAGCTGTCTTTTCACTCACTAGTGTGTGTGCTATAAATGCGATAGCCTATAACAAAATTCTTCCTGATCGTGAAATAGGAGAATGGTTCTTTGACACTGATCAGGCAAGGAGAAAGTCTTTTGCCATCTGTGTTGTGGCACGCTCTGCTGTTGTTTTAACTAGATAAAATTCTAATTACTGTTAAACAGATTGTTTATGAGGTTGGGTTTTTTTTTAATATTTTAGAGCAAGTGTATAAATATAAAGAGGCAAAGAAATGGTTCCAGATTTAAAAACAAAAGGCTTTTCCTTTGAAGGTAAGTCAGTCAGGATTTGACATACTGGTTGTTTAATAACATAGTTCGGTATATGTCCTTGGTACTGCATGTTGCAAGGAATGTGAAATTTGCAGTTTTATTATAACCATTCAGTGGGGGCAGTCATGTACTCTGGTAGGATGCTGACTGAACATTGTAACTAGAAAATAGAATTTGTGATTGGTGAACCACACATTTTGTTTCAAGGTATCCCTTCCTCCCTTCCTTCAAACAAGATATTTCCTTTATCGTGACAAGTATGAGCAGCATGAATAAAAGTTAATAGGAGATTTGATCAGATTGAAGCATTTAAAGATTTTAGATCTTTTATTGGAGTAGTGTCAGGGTGATGGCAAGAGGACAGGGTGCTAGAGTAGAGGTTAAAGGGGGGTGTATTTTTTTATAGCTTAAAATTTTTTTATTTTAGACAGAGAGCATGAGTGGGGGAAAGGGGCAGGGGAGAGAGAGAGAGAGAGAGAGGGAGAGAGGGAGAATATGAATATGAATCTTAAGCAGGCTCCACGCTCAGCACAGAGCCCAAAGTGGGGCTTGATCCCATGACCCTGGGATCATGACTTGAGCTGAAATCAAGAGTCGGACTCTCAGGGCACCTGGGTGGCTCAGTTGGTTGAATGTTCGACTTTGGCTCAGGTCCTGAGCTCATGTTTTGTGGGTTCAAGCTCCACGTCGGGATTTGTGATGACAGCTCAGAGCCTGGAGCTGGAGGTAGGATTCTTTTCCTTGCAGTTGTTGGGCTGACATCCCAGTTGTCTTGCTGGCTGTCGGATGAGGACCCTTCTCAGCCCCTAAAGATCACCCTCATTTCTTGGCTTGTGGCATTCTTACCCCTCTTCTCAAAGCCAGCAACAATGGTCACCTCTGTTTCACACTTCCGGTATTTCCTCTTTCCTCTTCTGTCTCACCTCTCTGATGCCACCTTTTGTCTTTCTCTTCTGTTTTTAAGGACTCTTGTGATTGATTCGATTGGACCCACTTGGATAATTTAGGACAATCTCCCCATCTTAGTATCCATAATCTTAATTATAACTGAAAGCCTTTTTTGGCATGTAAGGGAAGCTAGGCTGGGGATAGGAGAGAAAGGAGCAAGGACATCTTTGAAGGGCCATTCTGTCTGTCAAAAGGGGCTAGGTCACTAGAGTCCAGGAAACCAAATGTCAGTATTGACATAACTGTTGAAAGTCTTGATTTGTCCAACAAATAATTTTTGATTTCTTACACTGTGCCAGGCATTGCAGTAGGCATTGGGGCTATTGTGGCGAAAAGACCAGACATATCCCCTGCCCTGCCTATATGTCTACAGCAGTTTACTTATAAAAAACAAGCCAAACAGATACAGCAGTGCTTTATAAAGGATTCTTCATGTATTTCGTGTTTATGTAAGTCCTTTGAAAGCAGGTCTTAGTGTCCCTTGTTGTGGTCCTTTCCTCATGCCACACTAGAATAGGGTTTAACCGATACCGTTCACAATGGCTTACTTCGGTTTTCCTTTGCATTGGTAGGAACCTGACTTCTCTCTCTTTTCTGATACTTTCTACTCCAGAAGCAGTGAGGAATTTTGAGTTCATCAATCCAGACTCAGATGATAATTTAAAATTTAATCAGATACCTGCTGAAGAATTTTTTAAAAGGCCTTAAGAATTATCATGTACTCCATCTTTTCTGAGTTAAAACTTCAAAGTGCTAAAGATAGCTTTATAAATGCTGTCATCATCCAAATTGGCACTTTTGCTTTTTTTCCCCCTGGTTTCAACAGCCAGAAATACTTACCCAATTAAAAAAAAAATCAACTGTTGTTTTTTTAAAAAATTTTTTTAATGTTTATTTTTGAGACAGAGACAGAGTATGAGTGGGGGAGGGACAAAGAGAGGGAGATACAGAATCTGAAGCAGGCTCTAGGCTCTGAGCTGTCAGCACAGAGCCCAACATGGGGCTTGAACCCACGAACTGTGAGACCATGACCTGAGCTGAAGTTGGACACTCAACAGACTGAGCCACCCAGGCGCCCCTCAGCTGTTGTTTTAAGCCCTACATTCATCAATAGATAGTGAATTGCCAACCCAGAAGCACATTAAAATAAATTTCTCAATATGGCTTTTCTGGGGATGGATAGCTTTTTAAAATAATGAAAAATAAATAAATAAATGAGTAAAAATAAATTAAAATCATGAGCGAGATTGTGTACTACTCCTAGAGCTCTGTCTTCTTCATATACAACTCCCTGTTGTGCTCCCACTATGTGCCAAGTGTCAGTCTAAGTTTTGTGAAAAACCATGGGATTCTTACCAATTGTTCAAAGACTTTTAAAGCCAATTCTTAATTTTTTCAGTGATGGTCAAGGTTATTCTGTGCTATATAATATCCCAAAGCAGCAATGAGGAACTCTAGTAATGATGGATTGGAGTAAAGTATAGGTATGTAAGATTTATAGATCATATACCAGCATTAATTTTAAACTTGATCATCACAGAACTTGTTATCAGAACTGTTGGCAAGTGGTTAAATATATTTGTTACACAGGTTTGGACTACAAAGTGTAAATGTCATATGGGGTCTTAGGGCATCTTCTTCATGTCAGTACACAGCTTTCCAACTAAAATTCCTTCATGATTCTTTGGTAATTTAACATTACTTATGGATGATTTCTTATCCATATGACTCTTCATGTCTCCAAACAAGTAGCCTAAGTGTATTTATACAAAATTTCATTTCTGATAAAAGAAAGTTTGGAACAGTGGCTAGAAAATTCATTTCATTTGCTGAAGTCGAGATGGCTATTGTCCTGTTAAGTTTGAGCGATATTGATGTGGGTCTAGGTAGGTGATAGCTACTTTTATTTTATAGACGTGGTTTAATGCACTGTAACCTTTTATTTTTTTAATTTTTATTTTTTATTAAAAAAATTTTTTTTACATTTATTTATTTTTGAGAAACATAGTGAGACAAAGCGTGAACAGGGGAGAGGCAGAGAGAGAAGGAGACACAGAATCCGAAGCAGGCTCCAGGCTCTGATCTGTCCGCATAGAGTTTAACACGGGGCTTGAACTCACAAACCCTGAGATCATGACCTGAGCCGAAGTCGGCCGCTTAACGCACTGAGCCACCCAGGTGCCCCAGTGCACTGTAATCTTTAAAGTATTAATAGATAATGTTGATTTCTGTGAGCCTTTTTTTTTTTTTCTTTGATGCTTCAGTGTCTTGGCAACTGTGGTATCCTATTGGCTTTAGTTCATATGCAAAAACTTATTAAATGGAAATTTGAAGAGGGCTGGAAGTATAACACTACAATAATGAAAATGACTGAGGTTCTGTTGATTTTTCTAAGAGGGGGAAAACCCTCCATGGTTTTGGACATTAACATATAGGAATGACTTAAATACTTGCAATGCCACAGAGATGAAATTTACTGACTTACTGAAAGCTTTTGACAGGTATATTTGCATCTTTAGAAGTCAGACCTGAATTACTGAAGCAGCCTTTGTTTAGTAAATTGAACATTTACTGAGAAGACTACATGGAGGACTAAGCAGACTGATTTGCAGTAGGCACTGTGTCAATGGGTGTTAAAACTAAACTGGCCTCAGTGAACTATTACAGTGACTGCACACAAATGGCTTCAGTTTGAAAGGATATGGTTCCAGATGTAAGTCATATATTTTTCCGAATGTGTTTCTGGGGAAAATAAACCTAAGTTCTTGAAGCAGGCTATTTCACTTCTAATTGAATGTAATATCAGGGAAACAAAAAGCCTTAAGGCAAACACTGTTCCTCACAGAAGTTTTTTGTTTTCCACTTGAAATTAGTGCAGTTGGAGATTGGCTTTTTAAAAAAAATCTCTGGCTCTTTGAAAATAAAGTATAAAGTGAAATTTATACTTTAAGATTTTATATTTTTAAAATTTTATACTTTAAGATTGTTGCTAAATTTACTAGCACAACTGAGAGCAATTGTGTCCTTTAAAACAAGTAGTCAGTGAGTTTTATTTAAATCAAATAGTTGCCAAAATATGATTTTTAAAAATAACACCTGAGATAAACCTAGGAATCAAATAGAGTAAATAATAATAAAGGTGTTTTCCAGAAAGGTGTACCTTTTGACTTAGATTTTTAAATTTAAACCAATTGTTGGAGTGGATGCATTTGAATGTTTTGTGCTATGTGTATGGATGGTATAATGGAAGCTTACAGTAGTACTACATTAGTTGAGGTAAAACTTGCAGAAGAGTAGAATTCTGAAATATTATGTCACTTGATTTATATCCTTCACCTATTAATCCCATTTTTCCCCTCCCCAGAATTCTCTGGCTATAAATCAATATTCTTTTTTTAAATTAATTAATTAATTAATTAGTTGTTTTTAGTTTTGTTTTTTTTTTAGAGAGAGAGACCATGAGCAGGGGAAAGAAACAGAGGAGGAAAGAGAGGCAGAGAGAGAGAGAGAGAGAGAGAGAGAGAGAGAGAGAGAGAGAGAGAGAATCTCAAACAGGCTCCACATACAGCGAGGAGCCTGTTGAAGGGCTCCATCTCATGACCTGAACTGAAATCAAGAGTCAGTTGCTCAACTGACTGAGGCACCCAGGGGCCCCATAAATCAGTATTCTCTTTAAAAAATTAATGAATGTTCTTTTATGATGCCATTAAGCGCACGTCAGGATTTACTCTTCAATTAGGTGAGATTGTGATTGTTGGTAGATTAGACTCCTTTGCAGGTGATGCACTGACTAGAGGAATTGTCTTCTAGGCTATTGATCCCCCAGTGATTCTACATGTTAGGACTGAGCTGAGAAATGTGTCATTTGTTCTATGTTAAAATAGCCAGAATTAACAAGAGGATTTTTACAGACAGTAAAATCCAAACTAAACATCCTGGAAAAATCTTGATGACTTAAAGATGATTTGTTTAAGTATCAGAAATTAATTTTTAAAGTGAGCATGCAGTAAAATCTACCTTGTGAACAGATGATGAATTTTATCGTGTATAAGTTAGTGTAACTGTCATCGCAGTCCGTATCCAGACAGTTCTATTAGTTCATAAACTCCCTCATGCTCTCCCTTTGTGCTTGTACCCTCCCGACTCCACCCATAACCTCTAGCAACCACTTTGTCATTTTAGTTTTGTCTTTTCAAAAATGACACGAAATGGGATCATAGAGTATTTAGCTATTTGACACTGTTACACATGCATTTACTCAGCATAGCGCCTTAAGATTTCATGTGAACTAAGTTGTTTTGTATAACATTATTTCATTCACTTTTATTGCTGAGTAGTAGTTAATTGTATGGATGTACCACTCTCCCTTAATTCATTGAAGGACTTGGAATTGTTCGAGTTTGTAGCTATTTTGAATAGAGATATTATAAACATCTGTGTATAGGCGTTTATGAATGTGAGTGTTCATTTCTCTTAGGTAAATACATAATGGTGGCATTGTTGGTAATTGTATAATTTAACTTTGTAAGAAATTGCCAGTTTCTAAATTGGTTGTACCACTTTGTATTCCCATCAGCCATGTGTGATAGTTCTAGTTGTTCTGTTTGCTGGCACTTGGTACGGTCATTCTTTTTTGTTTGTTTAGTTTTTAATTAATAATCATAAACTTGACACTGCAGTCCACCTAAACTTGGAGGGGAGTAAGGAAAAATATGGAACCTATAGAACGGCAGCAAGAGCACAAAGATTACAGGGTATTTCAAACAGGTGGGGGTGAAGGGGTCCTCTCCTGAGCTACGGAAGGAATGTCTGGTAGTTGAGATAAAACACAAGTGAGATTTATTAGATTCGTCCACAGTCAGCAGTGGTGATCTTCTTGCTGGTCTTGCCATTCCTGGACTCCAAGCCCTCTGTGGCTTCCACGATATTCATGCCCTCCTTCACCTTGCCAATCACCACGTGCTTGCCATCCGACCACCCGGTCTTGGCGGTGCAGATGAAAAACTGGGAACCGTTTGTTGGGTCCAGCGTTCACCATGGACAGGATGCCAGGATCTGTGTGCTTCAAGATGAAATTCTCATCACATTTCTCCCCATAGATGGACTTGTCGCCAGTGCCACTATGGCATGTGAAGTCATCACCCTGGCACGTAAATCCTGTGAAAGCAGAAACCTTTATAACCACATCCTTTCTCCCCAGTGCTCAGAGCACAGAAGTTTTCTCCTATCTTTAGAACTTTGCAAACAGCTCAAAGGAAACACAGCTGGAGGGCTCACCATCCACAATGATAATTGAAGAACAAAGAACGTGGTGGGGTTGACCATGACTGAGCGGATGACCAGCTCTGGGGCTGCGGTGTCTGCAAGTGGTCATTCTTTTTAATTACAGCCATTCTAATGGATTTGGAACGATATCTGATAATGGTTTTAAATTGCATTTTCCTAATAGTTAATGATGTCAAACATTTTGTCGTGTTTTTTTGCCATACACCTATTCTCTTTGGGTCTGTCCACATCTTTTGTCCATTTTTTAAAATAATAGAAACTTTGTTTTGGGATAATTTTAGATTTATAGAAAAGTTGCAAAGATAATACAGAGAATCCCCATATACCTGTCACCCACCTTCCTGTAATGGTAACATCTTACAAAACCGAAACGAAGAAGCCAATTTTGGTACCTTATGTTACCCAAATTCCAGATTCTAAACTCAGATTTCCCGGTAGTCTCCTTTTTCTGTTCCAAGGATTCCACATTGCATTTGTTGTGCCTCCTTAGTCTCCTATGGTCTCTGGCAGTTTCTCAGTCTTTCCTTGCTTTTAATGACCTTCATAGTTTTGAGTACTACTAATACTAGTGAGGTATTTTGGAGAATGTCCCTCAATTTGGGTTTATCTGATGTTTCCTTATGATTACACCAAGGCTAATGGTTTTAGGGAAGAATATCAAAGGTATGATAGCAAAGCGCCCTCCCTTCTCATCACATCATATCAGGGAGTATATGATAATATCACTTGGTTAAGGTAGTATTTGCTAGGTTTCTACACTGTAAAGTTATTTTTTGTCTTTCCATCATCTGTTCTTTGGAAGTGAGTCACTAATTCTAGCCTGCGCTCAAAGGGATGCTTTTTATCAATGAGGGTCTATCTACATATATTATTAGGAATTCTTCCATAAGGAAGTTTGTCCCTTTCATTCATTCAGTCATTCATTCAGTCATTTACGTCCTTATGTACACTTATTTTATACATTGGCTTATAGTCCAAGCTATGTTATTTATTTTGTTGCTAAAATTATTTCATCGTTGACCCCTGTGTCCCTTTGACGTTTTTTGAGTACTTCCTTGATTTCTGGCACTAGAAGATGCTCCAGACTCATCTTGTATTGTCTCCACCCTACTCCTAGAATCAGGCATTTCTCTGAGCTCTGGTGTAGAGCTGGTATTGGAGAATGGTGTTTAGAGACCAATGTCGGGGTGCTTTTATTGGGGTGTCACTCTTTCTAGGCCTTTTCAGAGGACAGAGGAATTAAACATCTGTATGCTAATTGATGCGTCTGTACACATCTTTAATGTTTCTGTATTTATCCATTTGTATTATATGTTAAGCAGCATATATGTTAAGTTCATACCAACGTCTGTGACTCTCATTCAGTACCATAGGGTTCATTCTAGCTTTCTCCTTTGAGCTTATCTGTAACTTCTCTGAGAACGAGAAACCTGGCCTATTTACTTACTTGTTCCACCCCAGTATACATGTAAAAAGCAAATTCAGAATTAACCAGTACTCTCATGAGAAATAAACTTACCAACTAGACTACAGTGTTTATGTATAGGCCTTTTTGTATTTAGCCTTAAAGTTTCCACTTAAGATGTGGTTTTCCAAAGTTACTTAAATCAGCTCATTTTCCTCCTAAGCTCTTCAGTGGGGTTTTGCCATTCATTTGCAGTACCGTCAGATTCATTTGTCACAGACTGCATTCTATCTTAAGATTTCCCTAATATCGTAGTGGATTTTTAAAAATTAGCATACATTAAAGTTCACTTTTTGCAATGTACAGTTCTGCGGGTTTGGGCAAAGGCACAGGGTCATTATCTGCTTATCCCAGTACCGTACGGTTTCATCACTCTGAATATTCTTCTGTTAAAAGGTTCTGGACCTAGTTGCAACTTGTGTATGTGTGGGTGTGGAGGGCAGAGGAGTTCCCCACACCAACACGCAGTTCTCAGACACCAGGCTGGGTGACTTACAATTCAACTAAATTCTGACACCATCTACCCAGAGGTAGCATCAGATTCCACAGGTTGAGGGCTCAGTCCCATCTGACTGACTGCCACCCCACCCCTCAGTTCACACACACACCAGTTGCAAGTCTAGGTTGACACCAGTGATTCTGAGCCTCCAGCTGTAGATCAGAGGTTCCAATGACCCCCTCCTTTGGGTTTGATTAATTTGCTAGAGCAGCTCACAGAACCCAAAGAAACATTTTACTTACTAGATTATTGGTTTATTAAAAAAGAATATAGCTCTGGAACAGCCAGATGGAAGAGATGCCTAGAGCGAGATATGGGAAAAGGGTGCGAAGCCTCTATGCCCTTTAGGAGCATACCACTCTCTCCAAACGCTCTTGTACTTACCAACCTAGAAGTTCTCTGAAACCCTTCCTGGTTTTTCTTTTTTCTTCTTCTTTTTTTTTTTTTTTTTTTAATGGAGGCTTCATTACATAGGCATGATTGATTTAGTCATTGGCCATTAGCAGTCGATTCACCTCCAGTCCCTATCCCTTCTCTGGAGGTCAGGCCAGGGGTGGGGAGTGGAACTGAAATTTCCAACCCCTAATCACGGGGTTGGTTCTTCCAGAAATCAGCCTCCATCCTTACTTAGTTATTTTATGGAAGTCACCTCATTAACATAAACCCAGTTGTGATGGAAAAAGGGGCCTGTTATGAATAACAAGGGACCAAATATAACCAAGGATGTTCCTGTTGCTCTTATTGCTCAGGAAGTTTTGGAACAGTGAGCCAGGAACCATGAAGGCAAAATATATGTGAGAAATATACTTTGGTCATCTGAATGACCAAGTGTATGTATTTGTTATAAATCACAAAATTGCACTAAAGTTTCTGACACCATCTGCCTGGAGATAGTAGCAGATTCCACAGGTGAAGGGCTCAGTCCCATAGGGCTGCCCAACCCACGACTCAGTTCACATACCTGCTTTGTAAGGCAGCCATTCCCACATCCCCCCTTCCCTGACAACCACTAATCTCTTTTATTTTCATACTGTTTTGCCCTTTCCAGCATGTCATACACATGCAGTCATATACTATGTAACTTTTTGGATCTGACTTCTTTCACTTAGCAAAGTGTGTTTAAGTTTTCTCCATGTCACATGAATCAAATGGTTCACTCCTTTTTATTCTTGCCGCGTATTCTGTTGTAGGCATTTACCACAGTTGTTTTATCCATTCATCTCGTTGAAACAACTTTCTAGGCCCGAGATAGAGCTGCTCCTGCTCTAGGTGCCACATCCGCAAACCTGTGTCCCTGTGAAAGCTCCGCTTGACCAGAAACACGGTATCTCTGGTCAACCAGTCCCTGGTGTTTACCAGGCCACCTCTGGGCCTTCTCACCCCACATGAGGTTGACTGTGTGGCTCTCTCCAGTCAGATATTTTCTGTTTCTCTCTTCCTTGTTCTTTATTCTTTATTCTATAAAAGCTTCCTGCCTTCTGCCCCATTTTCAGTTGGAAGGGTGACTGTCTACCTCATAAAGTGTTAAATAAAATTTGTTTGTATCACCTAAAGTATTTCCTTTAATCATTTTCATTTTAAACAGCCCATTGAAGGACATCTTGGTTCCTTCAGTTTTGGGTGATTTTGAGTAAAGCTTCCATTAAACAATTGTATACAGATTTTTGTGTGAATATGCTTTCAGTTGGCCTGAGTAAATATCTAGGAGTTTGATTGCTGGGTTGTGTAAGTGTAAATTTAACTTTATAAGAAACCACCAAACTGTTTTTCAAAGTGGTTTTGCCATTTTTCATTCCCACCAGCAGCGCATGTGAATTCCTGTCGTTCTCCATTTTTGGCAGCATTTTGTGTTACCATGTTTTTTTTATTTTAACCATTCTGATCAGTATGCTTTTTGTTCATATTTAAATTGGATTGTTTTCTTTCTCTCCTTTCTTTCTTTCTTTCTTTCTTTCTTTCTTTCTTTCTTTCTTTCTTTCTTTCTTTTAAATTGGAGTGTTTTCTTACTGCTGAGTTTTGAGAGTTCTTTATTATTCTGGGTACAAATTCTTTGTTGCATATTTAATTTACAAACATTATCTCCCTGTGTATAGCTTGTCTTTATATTATGGTAAAAAAAATTTCCAGAGCAAAATTTTTTACTTTTGATAAAATCCAATGTATCCCATCTTGTTTAATGGGTTGTATTTTGTTGTCATGTCTAACAACTCTTTACCTAGCCCTAGGTCGCAAAAATTTTGTCCTATTTTGGGAAGGGGGGTAGGTAAAAAGTTTTATAGTATTATATTTTACATTTAGGTTTATGATCCATTTCAGTTAATTTTTATATAATATAAGAGGTTTAGGTAAAAATTCATTCTTTTTTTTTTTTTTTTTTTTTTTTTTGCATTTGGACACTCAGTTGTTCCAGCACAGTTTGTCAAAAAAACTATCCTTTTCTTATTGTATTATCTTTGCACCTTTATCAAAAATCAGGTGGTTGTGTTTGTGTGGAGCTATTTGTGGACACTGCTGATCCATTGGATTGTATAGTTCCTCCAACTTTTTTTCTTTTTTTTAAATTTGTTTTTTGATAGTTTTGGCTATTTTAGATTTTTTGCCTTTCCATATTAGTTTGAAAATCAGCTTCTCTACAACAACAAAAAAATCCTGGGATTTTTTTTTGGAATTGAATTAAATATGTAGACCAGTTTGGGAGAGAATTGACATCTTTACTGTTTTGAGTCTTCCAGTCTGTGAACTCGGTATATCCTTCTACTTACTTGCATCATCTTTGACGTATTTCATCAGCATGTTGTAGTTTTTAAATTTTTTTTTTAATGTTTTTTATTTATTTTTGAGACAGAGAGAGACAGAGCATGAACGGGGGAGGGTCAGAGAGAGGGAGACACAGAATCTGAAACAGGCTCCAGGCTCTGAGCCATCAGCCCAGAGCCCGACGCGGGGCTCCAACTCACAGACCGCGAGATCGTGACCTGAGCCGAAGTCGGACGCTTAACCGACTGAGCCACCCAGGCGCCCTAGCATGTTGTAGTTTTTAGCTTACAGATCCTATACATGTTTTATCAGATTTATACCTAAGTATTTTGTTTCTATGGAACTATTTTAAATAACATTATTTTAAAACTTTGGGGGTTCTGAATTGTTCACTGTTTAGTATGTATAAATATAATTGATGTTTACCTTGTATATTTTGTCCTTGATAACCTCATTTATTAGTTCCAGGAGGGTTTTGTTTGTTTGTTTGTATTCCTTGGAATTTTCTAAGTAGACAGTAATGTTTTTTGCAAATAGGGACAGTTTTATTTCTTACTTGCTAGTCTTATCAGTCTAGAGTTAATCTGTTTTTCAAATATTTGGTAGATTTTGTTAGCAAAGACATCTGGGCCTGGAGAATTTCTTCTTTTGCAAGTTTTTAACTATAAATTCAATTTATCTAATAGTTACAGCCTGTGCAGCTTATCCATATTAATGTATGTTAGTAGTTTATGGTTTCAGGGAGTTGTGTGCATAGAGACTTGCTCACAGTATTTCCTTGTTATTCTTTAAATGTTTGTACAGTCTATTGTGAAATTTCCCCATTTCTACTGGTACTGAGAATTTATGTCTTCTCCCTTTTTGTCTTATCATTCTTGCTTGTCTTGATCTTTCACAGAGCTAATTAGGTTTTATTGGTTTTTTTAATATTAATTTCAATTTCATTGATCCCTGCTCTTTATTATCTCCTTCCTTCTACTTGTTAGTTTGCTCTTCTTTTTCCAGTCTCTTAAGCTGAAAGCTTAGATTGTTAATTTTAGATTTTCTTTTTTCTAATGTATTTTAATGCCAAAACTTATCCTCTAAGGATTGCTTTAGCTGCATTCCACAAATTTTGATATAGTGTCTTATTTTTGTTGATTTCAAAGTATTTTCTATTTTGCCTCTGATCCATGGATTTCTTACAAGTGTGTTTGCAATTTCCTCCTCTTGAGAATATCTTGTTATCTTTCTGTTACTGATAATTTAGTTTAATTTTATTGCAGATAACATCCTTTGTATGATTTTAATTTTTTTTAAGTTTGTAGAGGTTTGTTTTGTGATCCAGTGCATTACTTTTCTGTTGCTGCTTTAACAAGTTACCACAAACAGTGGCTTAAACAGGACAAATTTACTGTCTCACAGTTCTGAAGCCAGTTTCACTGGGCTAAATTCCAGGTGTCAGCAAGACTTTTGTTTCTTTCTGAAAGCTCTGTGGGATAATTTGTTTCCTTGTTCTTTCCACCTTCTAAAGGTGCTCACTTTCCTTGGCTCGTGGCCCCTTTCGTGAGTGGCTCACTACTTATGACATTGTATTTAAAAAATGCTTCTTTCTACTATTCTTCTTTGATTTTCCCTTAATTGATATGTTTGGATCTTTTACATTTAATGTAATTATATGTTTGAATTTACATTTACCATTTTCTTTTTTTTTTTAATGTTTTTATTTATTTTTGAGACAGAGACAGAGCATGAGCAGGGGAGGGGCAGAGAGAGAGAGGGAGACACAGAATCCAAAGCAGGCTCCAGGCTCTGAGCTGTCAGCACAGAGCCTGATGGGGGCTTGAACTTGCGGACTGTGAGATCGTGACCTGGGCTGAAGTTGGACGCTTAACCGACTGAGCCACCCAGGCGCCTCATACATTTACTATTTTCTTATTCTTTCTTTCCATTTGTTACCCCTGTTTTTATTTCTCAATTTTCCCTTTCCTGCCTTCTTTTAGAGTGTTTGGTGTGTGCGTGCGTGTGTGTGTGTTGGTGTGTGTGTTTTGGTTAGGTATTCTATAATTTATTGATTGTTTTTATTTATATCTTTTTACGGTTTGTTTTTTAGTGATTGCTCTGGAAGTTACAATGTGCTTAACTTTTCAGTCTACTTAGCATCAAGATTTTGCTACTTTATGTGGCTCATAGAAACTGTACCATCATACAGTCAGTCCCTTTACTGTGCCCTCCACTTTATGCTGTAGTTGTGTTATATATTGTATTGTATGACATGCATTGAAAGCTCCACCACAGAAGGTTATACTTCGTGCTTTCAACTATCAAACATATTTAAAGAACTCAAGAGGATAAGAATAGTCCATTATATTTAATTCGATATTTGACAGTTACATTGCTCTTCCTTACTGATGTTTCAGTTTCCTTATGGCATTATTTACCATCTGTTGGAAGAATTTCCTTTAGCAATTCTTTTACAGCACTCCTGCTGTCAAAACATTCTCTAAGTTTTCCTTCATCTAAGAATGTCTTTATTTGACTTTCATCTCTGAAGGATATTTTTGCTGGTTATGGAATTCTGGGTGGACAGTTCTTTTCTTTCAGCACTTTAAAAATGTTCTACTTCCTTCTGGTCTGCATGATTTCTGAAAATAGATTCACAGTCATTTGAACACTTTCCCCCTCTAAGTAATGTTAAATTTTTCTGGCTGCTTTCAAGACTTTTTGTCTAAAGTTTTCTAAATGTGGCTATTCATGGATTTCTTTATATTTATTCTCTTTGGGGAGTTGGCTGGGCTGCTTGAAACTCTAAGTTTTTGTCTTTCAACAAATTCAACAAATACTGAAATCCTCTCATATTAGGATTTTTTAAAAGTTTATTTATTTTTGAGAGAGAGCATGTGTGTAGGTGGAGGGTGGGGGGGGCAGAGAGAAGGAGAAAGATAATCCCAAGCAGGCTTCGCACTGTCAGCACAGAGCCCAACACCGGGCTTGATCTCATGAACTGTGGTACCATGACCTGAGCCGAAATCAAAGAGTCAGACCATTAACCGACTAAGCCACTCAGGTGCCCTTTGTTGGGATTCTGGTGTCATTAATGTGGGATCTGAGGCACTCTTCCTGTTTTGTTTTGTTTTTAATCTTTTTCTCTGTTCACAGAGGATAAATTCTGTTCCTCTGTATTCATTGACTTCATCTTTTCTTATCTCTTTTCTACTGTTGAGTTCATCTAGTGAGCTTTTAATTTTGGTTATTGATACTTTTTCACTTCTGAGATTTGAGTTTGGTTCTCTTTTTATATCTTCTGTTTCTTTTTTGAGACTTTCTATCTATCCGTTTGTTTCAAGAATGTTTGCTTTTACTTGGTGAAGCATTCTATGATGGATTGCTCTAATATCTTTAATATCTTCCTCAATTCTAGCAACTGTATTTCCTTGATGTAGGCATCTTTTCCCATGCAAGTTGAGATTTTCCTGGTTGTTCATTTGCCAAGTAATTTTGGATTATATCCTGGAGAGTTTGACTAGTATGTTATGAGACTTTGGGTCTTGTTCAGTTCCTGTGCAGAATGTTGATGTATTTGTTTTCGTAGGCAAATAGCCCAGTTTGGTTAAGGATGCGAGTTCCTGTGAGTTGTGACTACAACCTTAGTTGGATTTTCAGAGCCTTTGCCATGCTCTATGGATCTGTCCCACATGTGCACCACACATGGGCCATGCTGGAACTTGGGTAGTGGTCTATATCATAGTTAAGTCTCAAAGTCTGTGCTTGTCTGGGTCAGATACACACATGTGCTGCTTGAGATGAGCCTGGGAGTCCATAAACAACTTTGAAGCATTGCTTTCCGAAGCTGCTCCTTCTTTGGGATCTCCCAGTAATTTCTGATTCCTCAGGGCTCCCTTTTTCTCTGACAAGAAAGGTAGAGCTTTATTTTTTCTTCTCTAATGTGCAGTCCCTACAACTGTGCCCATATCCAGCGCTAAGTGGCAGAATAACAGAGAGAAAGCAACAGGGATTCACCACATCCTCTTTGGACCACAGCTCCTCTAATCAGAGGGAGGTTTTCCCTTCCTCAGTTTTAGGGTCCTAATGGGCCTCCATTGCCAAAGCTGCTGCAGGAGGCTGAGCTTGAGGGAATGGGGGAGGGATTTCCACACTTTCCTTTTAGTTGGAAGATCCCTTTCCCTCTCCTAGAGCCAGCACTAATGCCCACTTCTAGTTTTGGGGTGGTATTAGGTTCAGGCTAGAGGATACTTGAACTGGAAGTTTACATACTGGAAAATGATGTTTCAGTGGTACTTCAAGTTCTGGTCTTCTGACCCAATCTTTGTGCTCCTGTTTACTTTTCAGAGTTCTAAAGTAGCTGTTCCAAGGGGCGCCTAGGTGGTTTAGTTGGTTAAGTGTCCAACTTTGGCTCAGGTCATGATCTCACGGTTGTGGGTTTGAGCCCTGCGTCGGACTCTGTGCCGACAGCTCAGAGCCTGGAGCCTGCTCCAGCTTCTGTGTCTCCCTTTCTCCCTACCCCTCCCCTGCTCACACTCTGTCTGTCTCTCTCTCTCTCAAAAATAAAAAAAAAATAATAATTATAATAAAACAAAGTAGCTATTCATGTATTCTATCCAGGTCTTGTACCTACCTTTACTCAGAGAGACAGGTTGGAGTATGATTAACCCATTTTATCTGGAACTAGAACCTGACTTAAAAGCTTTAAATTTTATTTATCTAGGAATTTGACCAAAAAACTGAAGTTTTGATTAAATATATTTTGAGTTTGAAACCAGACATGTAATAATAGAGTTTAAATTCTTTCATTTGATTAATGTAAGATTGC
The DNA here is from genome assembly GCF_018350175.1 of Felis catus. Taxonomy (NCBI): domain Eukaryota; kingdom Metazoa; phylum Chordata; class Mammalia; order Carnivora; family Felidae; genus Felis; species Felis catus. Next base: position 36,233,321 of record NC_058373.1, on the reverse strand, counting down.
TTACTTAAAATTAATCATATCCCCACTATACATTTTGAAACTTATATTTTAATGTGTGCTCCCTATTAGCACATTTTCTCAGTTTATCTGAGATTCTGACCTCAAAGTATTTTAATGATTTCTTTATCATATAAATAACTGATGTTTCACTTCTAGATTTAAGAGGACATTATAACTTTCAGAAACAAGGGAACATGTGATCATTTGTTTACTGAGGGTGTTATATATTGATAACCAGATCTGTTTGCCTGGTTGCAGGAATCAGCAAACTATGGCCCACAGGCCACTCACCTATTTTAAACAAAATTTTATTGGAACATAGTCACATCCATTCCTTATGTATTGTCTGTGGCTGTCTTAGCATTACAGTGGCAGAGTTCTCTAGTTCCAACAGTGTCTGTAGAGCCTGCAAGCCTAAAATCTAGCCCTTTAAGAAAAGTTTGTTGACCTTTGGCTTAGAAAACTGAATCGAGAGTATCTTAACTGTGCTGTGTAATTATATGTGAAGTGACAGACAACTGTATGAAAACTAATTAGAGATTATTTTTTAGAAAGAGGTGTTAATTTTCTGAAGTAATTGATTTTAAAAATAAGACAATGCTGTGAGCAGTTAAATGCCAAGTTCTTATTTCCAGTAGAAGTCTTAATTTTGCTTAGATTTAAAAAAAATTAAAGTTTATGTGATAAAGGTCAAGCTACTTCCTGCTCTAAAGAAAAAAAATAAAAGGCACACAAATGTTTTTAATTCTGTTTTCTTTCCTAGTAAATTTAAACAGAACATTTTGGAAGTAATCATTATGTGTTTTAATATCTGTCCTAGTAACAGAGTATTTTAGAGTACATACATTTTTTAATGAAATAAAACTGATTCTAATATATAACTGTGTTTTAGTGGTTAAAGTTGGAATTAGTTTCTCTGAAATTTGTATTGAATCACTTATACTTGTTTGTGATTCCTGAAATTATGAGTATTTTAAAAATGGAAGATAGAAGGAAAAATTAAACTATGAGCCTACATAGTTAATAAAATGTTTTCTAGGCTGCTCAGGAATCTCTTGGCGAAAGAAAGACATATATTTTTTTAATGTTTATTTTATTATTTTTGAGAGAAAATGTGTGAGCAGGGGAGAAAGGTGTGGGGACAGAGGATCCAAAGCAGGCTCTGTGCTGACAGCAGAGAGCCTGATGTGGGGCTCGAACTCATGAACCGTGAGATCATGACCTGAGCCTAAGTCGGACACTTAACCAACTGAGCCACCCAGGTACCACAGAAAAACATATTTCTTAATACGTGGACATATAAATTTGAATTTCCAAGCAATATCAAACAAAGGGATTTTGCTTTTTTGGAAACCAAAATCTGAAAAATAAATTCTTTTTTGCTATTTTCTAGGTAATGTTAACAAAATAAGTTTCTAAAATCTTTATGTCATAAGAACTATTTGATTTGAAAAATAGTCTCTTTTATAACATGCATAAAGCTGAGATACATTTGACTTTCTAATAGACTTGTGTGAGGTATCTTTGCTTATGTTCTTATAAAATGAATTTAAAACTTTTAAAATTAACTTTTGAAGGAGGAATCTGGAACTTTATCTGAAAGAGTGTATTTTGCATTATTTTATGTCATTTTATACTTCAATCAGTATAGACTTAGAGTACTTACACATTTGAATTATGAAGGATGGATAACATTAAGCTACAGAAGAATTGATGGGACTCTTGGTAGCTTGAATATGTGAATGAGGCCATCTTAGTATTATGCGTGTTTAGCTGTGGTCTAAACTGAATTGGTTTGGGGAAGTACCTATCTGATTCATAGATTGAGACTTATGAATAAGAATTCCCTTTTAAATGATGGATGATATAAGAAGGTACTGCTAAAGCTTTTTGCCTCTATCAAAATCGTATCTTAAGATGTCTTTTTTTTTTTTTAACTTCTCTGATTTATGTTTTGTCATAGTCCTTCCATACAGACTTAGATTAGTTAGATTTTTCTAGGTCAACATAAAATATTTCATTTTAAAAATCAAATACTGAGCCACTGTTAATTTGACAGTATCACTGCAATTAGATGCATGAGTTGAAGACACAGAATTTCTTCTTTAAATGGAATATGCTGCTTGTTTTTTAGAGTATATGTGTCTGGAGAAGAAAGGTTGGGTGGACAAGTTAGGAATTTTTTTCTGAATGTCAATATCAATCCATTTGGGCTGCTGTAACAAAATAACATAAACTGGGTAGCTAATAAACTATAGAAATTTATTTCTTACAGTTCTGGAGGCCGGGAAATTCAAGATCTGTGCCAGCAGATTTAGTTTCTAGTAAGGACTTGCTTTCTGATCAGTAGACATCTGTCTTTTCCCTCTGTTCTCCTCATGTAGTGGAAGGGGTGCGGGAGCTTTCTGGGACCGCTTTTATAAAGGCACTAATCTCACTCACGAGGGCTCTGCCCACATGACCTAATCACCTCCCAAAGGTCCCTCCACCAAGTACCATCACATTGAGGGTTAGGGTTTCAACGTGAATTTCCAGGGGACAGAAACATTCAAATTTTTAGTTTTGTAGACCCTGATAATGTCATTGTATAGCCCTTAGGGCAGTAAAGACAGTAATTTGGAAATAAACCTTTAAGGTTTATCCTTATAGGAGATAATGCAAAAAATGTTACTTTATTTGATCATTATGGGATTTTCTTCAACTTGTTATTTTATAATAATTTTAGGTGTAGAAATAAGTCTAAAGATAGTATATAGTTTTTGTATATTTTTCATGGGATGTGGTCTCACCAGTCGTGAGCTGAAATTGAGTCCAACGCTTAACTGAGCCACCAGATGCCCCTGATTTATTTTTAAGTAGGTGTGGAGCCTATTGTGGGGCTTGAACTCACAACTGTGAGATCAAGACCTGAGCTGAGATCAAGTGGTGAATGCTTAGCTGAGGCACACAGTTGCCCCTCCTTTGATGGTTTGATGGTGATTTTCTATTCCACTTCTTTCTCTTACATTTATTAATTTTATTTCTTCTGTAAGAAAGAGTTGTCCTTCCCCACATTAACTTATTTTATTTGATCATTTGTTTATACCTATACACATTCTTGGATTTTTATTTTATTCTCTGGATTAGAAACAGTACTAGTGTTGATTTCTTTTGTTGCTCAAATTGTTTCAGTTTTGTCCCCTGGGAGCCCTTTGAAGTTTGCATCTTTGTCCTTTCAAAGCATCTTTTTTTTTTCCCCCAGCAATTTCTTACTCTATGGCTCTACACGATGCTCTAGGCTCATCTTCTATTTTTCCTGCCCCAGGCCTGAAATCACTCACATCTCCAAGGAACCCAGGTCCATCTGTTTGGAGAATAGTCTTTACAAACCAACATCTGGGTGCTAGGTGTGCTCATTGCTACTGAGGCATTAACTGCTTCTAGGCCTTTCAGACCTAGAAAATGTGTGCATGTATACTAATCCACACATACACACACACACACACACACACACACCTATGTTTATTTCTGTATGTACTATCTGTATATATATATAAAACATTTGATACTGATACTTCCAACTCCAACCTAGCACCATAAGGATTATTCTCACATTTCCTTTTGCTTATTTGTAACTTATTTTGCCCACAGTGAGAAACCTCTCATTATCTGCAGTTTAATTATGTATTTGCTATCCATGTATGTAGTAGTTTCAGAATTGCTCAGTCATATACTTCTGAGAGAAACACATTTACTAAATAGAATACAGTGTTTGTGTACAGTTCTTTTTATCTTTATTCTCGCAGAGTCTAGCCAAAATGCTCCAAGGCTCGCTAAGTCGGGTCTTTTCTCCCATATCCCCTTCAGTCTGCTATGTCATTCATTTGTAATACAGTTAGATCCAGTTTTTCACAGTTTCCATCGTCAGTTTCCCCAACAATCTGGTTTGTTTTTTTTTTTAATTTATATTCAATAAAATTCACTCCTTGTGTTGTACAGTTCTATGGAAATGCATAGAGTCATGTATCTACCAGTAAGAGTTCCATCATCCACAAAATGTCTTCTGTTGCCCTTTCATAGTCAACCCTTTTACCCAGCCCCATTCCCAAACCTAGCAAGCACTTACGTGTTTTCCATGCCTTTAGTTAGTTAGCTTTTTCCAGAATTTCATATAAATGGGATCAAAGAATATGTAGCCTCTTAGGACTGGCTTCTTTTCACTTAACAAAATGCATTTAATATTCATCTATCTGTTATACAAATCACTAGTTTTTTCCTTTTTATTGCCTAGTAGCATTCCATTGTATTACCAGAGTTGTTTATCCATTTACCTGTTGAGGGACATCTGCGTTGTTTCCACTTTTGGGTGATTGCAAATAAAGCTACATTTACATGAAGGTGGTTTTTGTTTTTGTTTTTGTTTTCACTTGGGTAAATACCTAGGAGTGGGATCACAGACTTTATTGTAAGTACATATTCAACTTTCTAAGAAACTGCCAGACTTTTTTCCAAGTGGCTATACAATTTTGCATTCCCGCCACCAGAGTATGAGAGTTTCTCCTGCTCTGTATGTATCCTTATCAGCACATTGGTATTGTCAGTCCATTTTTGTCTTGTATCTGTTCTAATATCTGTGTGGTGGTTTTAATTTGCGTTTCCCAAATGTCCAGTAATGTTAATATGCCATCCATGTTTGTAAATGGGTAGCTGGTCCCTTTTATTTCTCTTGATTTTCTCTTTTTATGATCAACCCGGTGGATAGTCTTTTCCAATATAGTTTTGATTTAACTGGTTGCTATTATCTTTGACGATTTGGCTATATTTTATAATAAGTGCACATTTCCATTATGAGTTTTGGCTTTCTGTACTCACTACAGTGGAACAAATGTGTTTATGTAGCTGAGTATTTGAATGATAATTTCATTGTTGTCTAAAGCTAGATTGTTTTATAAGAATCTACTCATAGATTACATCTGTAACTACATAGACCTGCAAGGTAAGGTAAAACATAATAAATTCTCTGCTAGTGCTAAAGGTTGGCTTTGGATTGACAAATGTCACTGTAGAAAAAGAAATCTTAGGGTCTTTGGTGAGATCTTTTCCCCTTTGACTATCAAATGAACAAACAAACCTGATACTTTCTTGGGATGTCCGTCAAGATATGCAGCCTTTGTTACATTCTTATAAACTCATCAGTTAATATTAGGTGAAAGAGATTAGAAGTGAATGTTTTTAAATTTGCCCCAATTTACATAAACATTTAAATTGACAGCTTAAAAATAACATGTTGCTTCCTTGAGCTGAATTAATAAAAATGTGTGGAATACTCGTCACCTACGTTCTTGCATTTCAAAGACTACTGCTGAAAAAAGCTGTAATTCAGTAACTAAGTTCTTAGTTTAAATTTAGCTTCTATCAGAATGAAGTAAAAACATAGAAAGTTTTATTGAGTGATTTTTACCCTATTGAAGCTTTGTATTTACTGTTTCTGTTTTGCAAAGGCCTGTATTTGATCTATTAGACTATATGCAGGGATGCCAGATTATTTAAATGTTTGCTGTATAAAGTCCTTTTAAGAACTTAGTATACTTCATAAAATGTATGCTTAAGTTGGGAAAATAATTATGTAAGCCTTAAAGGATAATATTGCTGTCAATCACTTGGTTAATTATGATTCTGTTGATATGGATTTTTAGTTAACAAAATGAATTATCCCCAGTTTCAGCAGAAAAAGCCAACTTAAGCAGTATTTTATTTACATATTCAGATTATGAAAATAATGTTATTATTAGAACTTATTACAAATGGAAAGATGCCTTTCTTGTCTGCTTTAGAATGAGGCTTTTCTTTTTTTTTTTTTAAGTTTATTTTGAGAGAGAAATAGAGCATGAGCAGGGGAGAGGCAGAGAGAGAGAGGGAGAAAGATTATCCCAAGCTGACAGCATGGAGCCCAGTGTGGGGCTCGATGCCACCAACTGCGAGATCATGACCTGGGCCAAAATAGTTGGATGCTCAACTGACTGAACCACCTAGGCACCACTAGAGTGAGTCTGTCTCTTTAAATATCCTGTTTGATAGTGTGATTACATTACTGATGATTCTAGTAGCTGAACCTGGGTTGTTGTTGTTAGTATGATCATGGCAGTTTGAATTTAAACCAGCAAGTTTTTTAAAATTAATTTATTTTGAGAGAGCAGAGGAAGAGCAAACAGAGAGGGAGAGAGAGAATCCCAAACAGGCTCCATGCCTAGCATGGAGCCTGATGCTTAACCCACTGAGCCACCCAGGTGCCCCTAAACCAGCAAAGTTTAAATTGGAAATTTTAACCTTTCTACAGTGGCTGCTCTGGTCACTGTATATTACTTATATTGACCTACCTTTTCAGACTTTCTTTGTAAATAAGTTCTAGATAAGAAGAAGCAGCCTTGTGTGTGGGGGGGTGTGCTATATATATTTATGCTATAAATATATTTTATTTCCTTCTTTCCATTTTCATGGGAACAGCAGGGAAAAAAGAGGAAGGTGGGGTTGTTTTCTAATGTTTTGATGGTAGCTTCTTCCTTATTTACAGATTAGGAAGGTGAACTTTGTGACTTCGGTTGATTTTGCTTTAGATTCCAAGAAGTGGCAGCCACAAGCAGTGGTGCGTGTGTGACAGTTGACAGTATCAGCTTTATCTTCCAGTATCGAAATCACGATTTCAAGTGCCTGGGTGACTCGGTTGGTTAAACCTCTGACTTTGGCTCAGTTCATGATCTTGAGATTCGTGGGTTCAAGCTTGGGATTCTTTCTCTCCCCCTCTCTCTTCCCCTTCCACTCTGTCTCTCTCTTTCAGGGTAAATAAACTTCAAAAAAAAAAAAAAAAAAGAAAGAAAGAAAGAAAAGAAAGAAATCACCATTTCTGAATTTGGGGAATTGAGGAAGTATGGAGTTTCACTTTTAAAAAACAAATTGTTAATGTTTATTTTTGAGAGAGAGAGGCAGAACACCAGCAGGGGAAGAGCAGAGAGAGAGACACAGAATCTAAAGCAGGCTCCAGCCTCCAAGCTGTCAGGACAGAGCCCGACATACTTGAACTCACATACCATGAGATCATGACCTGAGCCAAAGTCAGACGCTTAACCAACTGAGCCACCCAGGCGGCCCCCTTCTTTTTATTTTTATTTTTTAATGCTTATTTATTTATTTATTTTGAGAGAGAGAGAGAGAGAGAGAGGGAGAGAGAGGGCACAAACAGGGGAGGGGCAGAGAGAGAGGGTGAGAGAGAATCCCAAGCAGGGTCTGTGCTTGTGGGCACAGAACTCACGAACTGTGAGATACGACCTGAAGCTGAAATCAAGTCGGGAGCTTAACCAACTAAGCCACCCAGGCACCCCCATAGTTTAACTTCTGAGCAGCTGTTCTTTGCTTGACTCCAAATCAGGTGCTGTAATTTCCACGTTATTTAACTTAGTCCTCACAATAGCCTACATGGTATGTATAATTACCCACATTTTAACAAATAAAACGTATCCAAGGTAACAGCTAATAGTGGCAGAGTCGGATTTTGAACCTTTTGTTTTTTGAGCTAAAAGCCTATGCTTACCCATTATACTGCCTCTCCTAAAATGAAGAAAATAATGGAAATTACTAGAAAATCTCTAAACATTTAAACCTCTGGGAGAGAAACTAATAATTAGGTAAGACTGAGATTACCTCAACCTTGGTGGTGTTTTCTTCAACCTTAAGGGACCTCGCTTTTGGAAGACTTATTTTATACAGGTTATATGAGGGAACTGCCAGCATAATACATGTTAATTAATACATAATACATGTTAATACATAAAACATGTTAATGCTAATGACGATTGAGTTTCCAATTTATGTCTCAAAAAGGATTCTAGTGATGTTAGTGATAATTAGCTTTCTTGATAAAAATCGTGTGTGAATCAGAAATAATACGTGTATGAATTGCTTAGTAGTAAAAAATAATTATTTCAAAACTTCACACTTCTAGTAACTAGTAACTTTTTAGTAAGTCTGATTAAACTAGAAATGATACTTAGTATAACATTTGCAAAACAAACTATTGTATAGCTTGCAAATAATGCTTTAGATTGTTTGGTCAATAAATTCATTTTATGGCAGATCAATAAATTCCATTTGTGCAGTGATTAAGCTGTCTTTATCTGAATGGTATTTTACCCCGTAGTGATGTTATACTGTCAAAATTAACGACTATATGTAGAATTGGTGTCAGTTGTAAGAGTTTTTCCTTAACATTTTCATCGTATTAGTGATCTTATTGTACATTTAGTGTAAATCCATCTATACGCCAGTCATTATTTAGTATTTCTAGCATATTAAAATTCTCAAATCAATAAATATAGAAAATACTTCAAATATGATAAAATTGTATGGGAAATTGTTTCAGTGTATATAAGCAGTCAGACTACAGACCTTTTGTTAAAAGTGCTGTTAGTTGACATCTGGTAAGAATTCATTATTCTTTTGTTAATATTTTAGGGAAAAGTATAATATTAAGTAGGATGATGTAAAAACATTACTTGTTTATTTACTTATTATTTACTTATTTGTTTTGGTGTTACACGAAGATCTATACAGGCAGTAGGTTGGAAAGGAAAGTACACCATTAGGAATCAGCACAGTTGAATTGTAATGTTGGTACAGCCAATACTAATCGTGTGACTTTGGACAGAGCATTAAACTCCTCTAGATCTTAAATTCTTTTGTCTGTAAAGTAATTAGACTGTGGGTTCTTTTTAAACATTTTTTCTCTTAATTTTTTTTTAATGTTTATTTAGTTTTGAGAGAGAGAGCGAGAGCATGAGAGAGCCTGGGAGGGGCAGAGAAGGAGGGAGACTCTGAATCTGAAGCAGGCTTCAGGCTCCGAGCTATCAGCACAGAGCCTGACGTGTGGTTTGAACTCATGAACCTTGAGATCATGACCTGAGCTGAAGTTGGATGCTTAACCAACTGAGCCACCTAGGGGCCCCTAGACTGTGGTTTCTAAGATTAATTCCACGTCTGTGATTCTTAGGCCAGAAATTATGTCTGTACTAAAACTAATATAAATAGTATAGTTGGTCTACTTTTCTTTTCTGGTTCTAACCAATAAATAGGGATTTTTGTTTTGTTTTTTTGTTTTTTTGTTTTCAGAATGAGCAGCCCAGCACAACTATGCTCGTGAATTTAAGTGCTTAGATTACTCTATATACCTATAGTAATACAGTACATGTAAAAAAAAATATGCTTCTTGCCATTAGGAATAAAAGACTATAACATTAGCCAAATATTTTTAACCTTTTTTTTTTTTCTTTTTTGCAGGAGGGAGATAGGGAAGGGTTGGATTATTTGGACCTCTCTATGCTTAGCATAATGTGGAGTTAGCCCTTAGTACTGGGAATGCCTGCGGTACACTAGGCACCTTTGTATCAGCTCTCATGGAATTCCTTGTCATCTTAGTCAAGATGTATGTTCTTTACCACAGAGTTCAGCATCTGATTATATATGGTCTAATTCTCTAAATAATTTGTTAAAATGATTATAAGGTTTTGGGGCACCTGGATGGCTCAGTCGGTTGAGCATCCGACTTCAGCTCAGGTCATGATCTCACAGCTCAGGAGTCCGAACCCTGCGTCAGGCTCTGTGCTGACAGCTCGGAGCCTGGAGCCTGCTTCAGATTCTGTGTCTCCCTCTGTCTTTATCCCTAACCCACTCGCATTCTGTCTCTGTCTCTCTCAAAAATAAATAAACATTAAAAAAAATTTTTAAATATGATTATAAGGTTTTTAATAGCAGTTGTAATGCCTCTTGTCTTTATGTCCAAGTGCCTAGTAGGTGTTCAATAAACACTGTTGGTTGGATCGTCATGTATAAGGAATAGTAATGTTTTGAGGGATGATAAAGGTTTTGAAACTTTGGTAGACATTAGGTTGAAAGTATATGAACAACTTGCTGTGAGGTTTAAAATTTTGAACTTTGACTTTTTTAATTAAAAATTCTTTTTCTCACTTTTTTTTAAGATGGTGGGTTGTGGTGGATTTATTAACATTTATTGAGTACTTTCTGTGTGCCTGGCGTTGATCTAAAACCCTTTACATGCATTAACTCATTAATCCCAATCTATGAAGTAGTTTTGTTTTTTTTTTTTAATGTTTATCTATTTTGAGAGAACATGCGAGAGTGGGGGAAGGGGCAGAGAGAGGGGAGAGAGAGAATACAAGCAGGCTCCATATTGTCAGTGCAGAGCCCTATGCAGGACTTGATCTCCCAATTTCACGAATCATGAGATCATGACGTAAACCAAAATCGAGAGTTGGTTGCTTAACCAACAGAGCCACCCAGGTGCCCCTGAAGTAGTTACTCTTTAAACCCATATGGTATGTGAGGAAACTGATATGTAAACAAGTTAAATAACCTTCTTAAATACAGAGTTAATAAGTGACAGGGTAAGATTCAAACCCATAAGGAGCAATTGGAAGCATACATCCTTAATTACTATGCTATACAGCTTCCCAGTGTTATATATGTGAAGTTTCAGAGTTTTGTTGGACTTCGGGCTTTAAATTCATCAGACTTCACACACACCCATTTCAATTCTTTGTTATTATAGTGATTAGACAATCTTGTGGTTGTGACCGCTAAACTCCTTATCTTTAGGTGAGTTGGATAAAAATTAGCTCTTTGACACAAATAACACTTTCGTTCCAAACTATTAACATTTTAGAACTATTTCATGAGTAATAAACTTGATTTTGGCAAAGTTCCAAACACTGCTATTGTTGGAACTGTCAAGCTAAATAGAATTTTGGATACTGTACTAAGATAGACATTGAAAATAGAATATTTTTCTAAAGATCTCATAAGCCTCCTAGTCTATATAAGCCCCGTCTGTCCCACAGATAGATGTACAATGCAGAAGATAGGAAAATCCAAGGCAATAATATAGCCAATCAGTCCCTTTAAATGTAGCGTTTTTTCCTTGTCCATAGTGTTCATTGCATAGCAGTATAGAAATAATGGGGTCTTTGGAGTAAGGCTAAATTGCCAAGCAGGAAAGTTTATACTACGAAGAATCCCAACTCCTTAGTGAAAATCCAAACATGGCTGCATAGAAACTTTATAAGGACTTCATGTTCATGTATATTCCTAATCTGTAAACCAGGACTTTAAATATAGATTTCCTGTCTTCAGCCAGAGTAAGCATGCCAACTAATGAGTATATTCTTGAATGCATGTCAATAGGGAAAAAAAAGACACACACACACACACACACACACCTCACATATAAAATTATTGCTTACTTAAATCAATGGTGATTGATTGTTTAAATGTAATTTGAGTTAGGAGACCATGTGTGAGCAAGAAATAAATTTGTTTTGCTAAAGTCATTAAAAGTATCAAGAATATTTGTTACTTCCCCCAGGCCTTGATTATCCTGACTAGCCTAATTTGTATGTTCTACAGTAAGGGTATCCAATTAATCATTAGGGGCCCCCTATTTATATATAAGCATACTTTGGAGAGAAAATATCAGTATTAGTGAAGTGTTAGTGAAGCCCTATAACAACACAACTCACTAGTCTTAAATATTAATTGCTCGTTATAGAGCTGATACTAGAGTAGGTATTGCAGAGGAAACTTCTAAAAACACAGCCAATAGAATGAACTGTTAGATAGCTTAATCAGGGCAGCCAGCAACTTATTTTTTCTAAGACACTAAAAAAAACGGGATAACTTTTTCTTTCTTTCTTTTTTTTTTTTTTTTTTTTGAGCAAAGACTTAGGACCAAGCAAAGTCTTGTAAGAAGCAATCAATGAAGAATGTTGAATGCAGACAATAAAAGTTAGAGCCAAAATTAATAAAGTAGAAAACAAAAGTACAAAAGGGAAAATCAACACAATCACTACTTTTAATAAAAACAGTAACTCCCCCCCCCCAGAGTATTGATGAAGGAAAAAAATAAAAGCATAAACAACTACTACTACTACTACTACTACTACTACTACTACTACTACTTCTTCTTCTTCTTCTTCTTCTTCTTCTTCTTCTTCTTCTTCTTCTTCTTCTTCTTCTTCTTCTCCTCCTCCTCCTCCTCCTCCTCCTCCTCCTCCTCCTCCTCCTCCTCCTCCTCCTCCTTTTAAAGAGAGACAGAGGGAGAGTGTGTGTACCCATCAGAGGAGGGATCAGAGGGTGAGAGAGAAAATCTTAAGCAGGCTCCATTCTTATGGTGGAGACTGTTGCAGGGCGTTGCAGGGCTTGAGTCCATGACCTTGGGATCATGACCTGAGCCAAAATCAAGAGTCAGATGCTCAACTGACTGAGCCACCCAGGCACCCCTAAACTTCTAGTTTCAGGAATGAAAAAGGGACATTTTAGCAGATACTTCACATGTTAAAAAAAAGAAGATTTTTAAAATAACTTTATGCCAATGGATTTGAAAATTTAGGTGAAATGGACAAATTCCTAGGAAAACAGCACTATTAAAACTTTCAAAAAATTAGAAATCTGAATAGTTTCATATTAATTAATGAAATTGAGTCTATAATTTGGAATGTTTCCGCACATAAATTTCTAGGCTCAGATGGCTTCACAAATGAATTCTTCCAAGAATTTTCAGTAGAACTAACATCAGTATTACTAAAACTCCTTCAGAGAATAAAAAGAAAATATTTCCCAACCTGTTCTGAGGATTGTATAACCTTAGTATCAACACCTGATAAGGACATTATAAAAAATTTCAAGTCTATTTTTCTTGTAAATATAGGTGAACGAATTCCAATATATTAGTAAATCAAGTCTAAGTAAATAGATATAGGTACAGAAGTAGATGTCACGACCAAGTTGAATTTAATACAGGAGCACAAATTTGATCTAACATTCGGAACTCAGTGAATATAACCAAATTAACAAAAAAGAGAGAGAATTACATCATCTCAATAGGTTTTATCAAGTGGAAGCGTTTGATAAAATTTATCTGTTCATGATTTTATTAAATGCTTATAGTAAACCATCAGTAGAATATTAATTCCTTAATCTGATAGAGAGTTCTACCCGTGCCACCCCCAAAATCTATACCAAGCATCACATAGTGGTAAAATATTGAAAACATTTATCTCAAGATCAGGAATAAAACAGGGGTGACTGCTATAACCATTTGTGTCCACCATTATATTGGAGATCCTAGACCTAAGTTGTCTAATACCTTATTTCACAATTGAAATTTCAATTAATTAAAATTATAGGTCATCAATCAAACTGGCCGCATACCACATCTAGGCACATGTGGCCAGTGGCCACCAAACACAACAAATATAGAACATTTGCATTACCACAGAAAGTTCTGTTGGACAGTGCTGGCCTACTCAGTGCACTAAGGGAGGAAGCAGAGAGAAAACTACAGTTATTTACAGATGACATGATTGTTACAAAGAAAATTCAAGAGTCTACAAACTAATAGAATTAAAATGTGAAATTTTTGCAGGGTTGACCAGATACATAATTGACATAATAAAAATCAGTTTTAGGCCTGAATACCAGCAATAAGCCAAAAATGAAAATTTTTAAATGTTTCCCTATCAATATATCAAAAACACCAAATATCCAAACATCTAACAAAAGACCTCTACACTTCTCCCCAGGTAGATTCAATGCAGTCTCTAACAGAATCCCAGATTTGTTTCTTAGTTTAGTTTTTTTGAAATGGAGAAGCTGATTCTTAAATTATGGAAATGCAAAGAGCCAAGAATAGCCAAAATCATACTGAAGAATAACAAAACTGGAGGATTTATATTACAAGATACCAAGACGTTATAAGGTGACTATAATAATGACAATGTGGTTCCGCCACAAGAAAAGACAAATCAATAAAACAAAACAGAGCCCAACAGATATATGCATGTATAGTCATTTGATTTATATTAAAGATAACACTGCAGTGCAGAAGGAAAGGATATTCTTTTTAATAAATTGTAGTGGGTTTATTAGACATACACGTGGAGAAAACAAAAAGATGAATCTTGACCTTGACTTCAAACCACACAAAAAAATAAATATAGATGAGTTAATACATATGAAAAGTAAAACAATAAAGCTTCTAGAAGAAAACATCTTTAAAAAATTTTAATTGAATGTAATTGATAAATATTAGCTTCATGTCTATAACATAGTGATTCAACATCTATATACATTAAGAAGTGTTCACCATGGGGGTGCCTGAGTGGCTCAGTTGGTTAAAAATGTCCTACTTTGGCTCAGGTCATGATCTCATGGTTCGTAGGTTCGAGCCCCACGTCAGGCTCTATGCTGACAGCTCAGAGTCTGAAGCCTGCTTCGGATTCTGTGTCTCCCTCTCTGTGTGCTCCTCCCCACTCACGCTCTGTCTCCCCCTTTCTTTCTCTCAAAAATAAACAAACATTTAAAAAAAATGTTCACCATGATAAGTGTAGTTACCATCTGTCACCATACAAAATTACTACAAATTATTGACTATATTCCCCATGCCTTACTTTACATTCTTGTGGCTGATTTATTTAAAACAATTTTTTTAATCGTTCATTTATTATTGAGAGACAGAGCATGAGCATGAGCATGGGAGGGGCAGAAAGAGGGGGAGACACAGAATTCCAAGTAGGCTCCAGGCTCTGAGCTCTTAGCGCAGAGTCCGGCGCGGGGCTCAGACTCACAAACTGCAAGATCATGACCTGAGCTGAAGTCGGACGCTAAACTGACTGAGCCACCCAGGTGTCCCTTGACTGATTTCTTTTATAATTGGAAGTTGGTACCTCTTAATCCCCTTCACCTATTTTGCCCACCCCCTACCTTTCTCCCCTCTGGCAACCACCCATTTTTCTCTATCTTTGAGTCTGTTTTTGTTTTGTTATTTTTGTTCATTTATTTTTTTTTTAGATTATACATATGAATGAAATCATATTTGTCTTTCTTTGACACATTTCACTTAGTATGATACCTTCTAGGTCCATCCATGTTGTCACAGTGACAAGATTTAATTCTTTCTTTATGGCTGAATAATACTCCATTTTATACGTATACCACATCTTTTTTATTCATGTTATCAGTGGACACTTAAGTTGCTTCCTTATCTTGGCTATTACAAATAATGCTGCAGTGAACATAGGACTGCATGTATTTTTTTTTTGAATTTTTTTTTTCATTTTGGGTGGGAAATACCCAGAAGTAGAATTGCTGGATCATACAGTATTTCGACGTTAAAATTTTTGAGAAACCTCCATACTAGTTTCCATACTGACTGTACCAGTTCACATTTCCACCAACAGGGCATGAGGGCCTCTTTTCTCTCCATCCTCACCAACACTTGTTATTCTTGTTTTTGTTTGTGTTTATTTTGTTTTTTGATTTTTTTAACTAGCCATTCAGACACCTGTGAGGTAATATTTTATTGCTGTTTTGATTTGCATTTCCCTGGTGATTAGTGATGTTGAGCATTTTTTCCTATGTCTGCTGGCCATGTGTGTCGTCTTTGGATATTTCGATTCAGGTCCTCTGCCTGGTTTTTAATCCGATTGTTTGCTTTTTTCATATGAATTCTATAATTTATATATTTTGGATTTAACCCCTTATTAGAATATCCTTTGCAAATATCTTCTTCCATTTAGTAGGTTGCCTTTACAATTTGTTGATGCTTTCCATCACTGTGCAAAAGCTTTTTAGTCTGTGCTAGCCCCAGTTTATTTTTGCTTTTGTTGCCCTAGCTTGAAGAACAGATCCAAAAAAATATGAGTAAGACTGATGTTCAGGAGTTTACTGTCAGTGTTTTCTTTTAGGAGTTGTATGATTTCATGTCTTACATTCAGGTATTTAATCCATTTGAGTTTATTTCTGTATGTGGTATAAGAAAGTGGTCCAGTTTCATTCTTTTGCTTGTACCTGTCCAGTTTTCCCAATACCATTTATTGAAAAGACTGTGTTTTCCCCATTGTATAGTCCTTTGTTGAAGATTAATTGGCTGAATAAGCATGGGTTTGTTTCTGGGCTCTCTGTTCTGTCCCATTGATCTATGTCTCTCTTTTTGTGCCAGTACTGTACTGTTTTGATTACTGTAGTTTTTGCAGTGTAGTTTGAAATGTGGGTGTGATACCTCCAGCTTTTTTCTTTCTCAAGATTGCTTTGTTATTTGGGTTTGTTTGTTTTTATGATTCCATAACAATATTTAGTATTATTTGTTCTAGTTCGGTGAAAAATTCTATTGGAATTTGGATAGGGATTGCATTGAATTTGTAGATTGCTTTGGGTGGTATGGACATTTTAACGATACCAATTTTTCCAGTCCGTGAGCATGGTTTATCTTTCCACTTGTTTGCATCATTTAAAAATTTTTTTTAAATGTTTATTTATTTTTGAGAGAGAGAGAGAGAGAGAGAGAGAGAGAGAGAGAGCGCGAGCATGAGCAGGGAAGGGGCAGAGAGAAAGAGATACAGACACAGAATCTGAAGCAGGCTCCAGGCTCCAAGCTGTCAGCACAGAGCCTGACACAGGGCTCGAACTCACAAACTGCAAGATCATGACCTGAACCAAAGTTGGATGCTTAACCTACTGAGCCACCCAGATGCCCCTGTTTACATCATTTTTAATTTCTTTCATCAGTGTCTGATAGTTTTCAGAGTATAGGACTTCTTCCTCCTTCCTCCTTCCTCCTTGGTTAAATTTATTGCTAGGTATTGTATTCTTTTTGATGCAAGTATAAATAGGATTATTCTGGCAATTTGTTATTAATGTCTAGAAACACACATTTCTATATATTAATTTTGTATCCTGCAACTTTTCTGAATTTACATATTACTTCTCATGTTTGTTTGTTTGTTTGTTTTTGGTGGAGTCTTTAGGGTTTTCTATATACAGTATCATGTCATCTGCAGGTAGTGACAGTTTTACTTATTTACCAATTTGGATGCCTTTTATTTCTTTTTCTTGTCTGATTGCTGTGACTAGGACTTCCATTGTTATGTTGAATAAAAGTAGCAAGAGTGGGCATTCTTGTCGTGGTTTTGATCTTAAAGGAAAAACTTTCAGTTTTTTACCATTGTGTATGATGTTAGCTGTAGGTTTGTCATATATAGCCTTTATTATGTTGAGGTATTTTTGAGAACTTTTATACCTACTTTTTTGAGAATTTTTTATCATGAATGGGTGTTGAATTTTGTCAAATGGGCTTTTCACATCTATTGAGATGATGATATGGTTTTTATCCTTTGTTTTGTTAACATGGTGTACCACACTGATTGATTCATAGGTACTGAACCATCTTGCATCTCTGGAATAAATCGCACTTGATGGTGGTGAATGATCTTTTTAGTGTATTGTTGAATTCAGTATGCTAATATATTGTTGAGGATTTTTACATCTGTGTTTATCAGGAATGTTGGCCTATAATTTTTTTTTTTTTTTTTTTTTTTTAATTTTGGTAGTGTCTGGTTTTGGTGCCAGGGTAATGCTGGCCTCATAGAATGCATTTGGTAGCATTTCTTCCTCTTCTATTTTTTTTAGAATAGTTTGAAAAGGAGAGGCATTTACTCTTAAGTGTTTGGTAGAATTCACCTGTGAAGCCATCTGGTCCTAGACTTTTGTTTGTTTCAATTTCATAGCCAGTAATCTCAGATTTTCTGTTTCTTCCTGATTCCGTCTGGGAAGATTGTATGTTTATCGTTATGTAATGCCTTTATTTGGCTCTTGTTACAATGTTTGTTTGCAAGTCTGTTTTGTCTCATGTAAGTATTACTCCCCCAGCTTTTTCTTTTTTTTCTTTTTTTTCTTTTCCTTCCTTTCCCTTTCCCTTTCCCTTTCCCTTTCCCTTTCCCTTTCCCTTTCCCTTTCCCTTTCCCTTTCCCTTTCCCTTTCCCTTTCCCTTTCCCTTTCCCTTTCCTTCCCTTTCCCATGGAATATACATTAAAATTAAGAAATTCTGTTCACTGGGGCACCTGAGTGGCTCATTTGGTTAACTGTCCCACTTTTGATTTCAGCTCATATCTTGATCTCAGGGTCATGAGTTCAAGTCCCACATTGGGCTGTATGCTGGGTGTGACACCTACTTGAAAAGAAAAGAAAAGAAAAAGAAAAGAAAAGAGAAAAAAAAAGAAAGTAATTCTGTTCACTAAACTACAGTTAAGATTGAAAAGGCAGACCACAGAGTGAGAAAAAGATATTTGCATTTGGAACAAAAGGTATTTGCAGAATACTCAGCCAGAATATATTAAAAACTCCTATACAGCAGTAGGAAGACAGACAACCCAATAGAAAAATGGGCAAAACACTTAAATGGTCAATTCGCAGCAGAAGGTCTTCAGAAAGTGTACAGACATATTAAAAGATCCTCAATCTCATTATTCATTTGCAGTGTATAAATTAAACCCATGATGTGGTATCGCTGTCTGTCCTACAGAATGGCTAGAATTCAAGGACTGATGCTATCAAATGTTGATGAGGATGTATTGTATTTGCAACTCATTTTCCACAGCTGGTAGGAATATAAATTGCTTTAACCACTCTGGTTAATACTTTTTTTTATTTTTTTCTCACTAAAGCTGAACTTAATCATGCTTATACCACATGACCTTACAATTTCACTCTTAGGTATATATCCAACAGAAATGCTAACATATGTTCTCCAAAACACACGTGTAAGAGTGTTCATAGAGCAGTACCCATACAGTCAAAAACTGGAATCCATCCAAATGTTCAAAGCCAGCAAACTGGATAACTAAATAGTGGTATTATTTGTACAGTGGAATACCATACAGCAGTGAGGATAAATGAACTATTGTAGTACACAGCCACATGGATAAGCCTCAGGAACACAATGTTCAGGAGAAAAAGCCAGTCACAAAAGAGTACACATTGTAATTCCACTTAGTTCAAAAATAGGCAAAACTGATTTATTGTGTTAGAAGTCAGGAGAATTATTTCTTTGGGGGAAAGATGTGACAGGGAAATACCAGGGAATCTTCTGTGTATCTGGTTAAGAAAGTTCTATTCCGATAGTTTGCTCTAAGCATTTTTAATAAAATACTGACTAAATTTTATCAAATGCTTTTATATGATGAAAGCTATTGACCTGGTATGGGTTTCCTCTCTTTTTCTTTTAATTTGAATTCTGAATGTTAAACCAGACTTGTGTTCTTGTACTATATTTCTTGATCTGGGTATTGGTTTCAGAGGCACATTAACTTCATGAAAATTAAGCTATTCATTACGATATTATACTGTGATAAAAAGTTTATTTAAAATTTTTAATAAAAAAATGAAAATGATACTTGGAGAGTTAGCCAAAAATGTACATGTTCAGTTTATAAGATGAGATAAAGAAAACTTTACATTTCCATGGAAGATCCTTTCTCAGTCATGCTTGATTTTGAATGTATTTTGTAGGAGCACCTGGGTGGCTCAGTGGGTTAAGTGTCGGACTTCGGCTCAGGTCATGATCTCACGGTTTATGGGTTCAAGCCCCATGTTGGACTCTGTGCTGACAGCTCGGAGCCTAGAATCTGCTTTGGATTCTTTGTCTCCCTCTCTCTCTGCCCCTCCCCTCTTCTTCTCCTCTCTCCCTCTTTCTCTCTCTGTCTCTCTCAAAAATGGATAAACATTTACAAAAATAGAATGTACTGGGGTGCCTGGGTGGCTCAGTTGGTTAAGCATCTGACTTCAGCTTAGGTCATGATCTCACGGTCTGTGAGTTCGAGCCCTGCGCCGGGCTCTGTGCTGACAGCTCAGAGCCTGGAGCCTGCTTCGGATTCTGTGTCTCCCTCTCTCTCTGCCCGTCCCCTGCTCTTGTTCTGTCTCTGTCTCAAAAATAATTAAAACATTAAAAAAAATTTTTTTTAAAAAGAATGTACTTTGTAGAATAATAACATTTTATGAGATAGTTTAGTAATTAACACATGCCTCCATGAAGTCAGGTATAAATACAAGTGAGGCTTTTTATGTTGGAGCAAAGCAATGGCATAATTATCAGATAGAACGTATTAATGGTAAGAATTGACTTCTCAACTTCACTTCTTTCTTAGTTGTGGTTTTTCACATACTGGCTAAAAGTCAATCCAGGATAATGATCTCTGAGAGATGGGGAAATGAATGCGGGTGAGTCCACCGTGTTTCTAAGCCACAGTGCCGACAGAGGGAACCTAAACAGCCCAGGAGCCTCACAGGATTGAGTTTGGGGTTCAGAGATGACAAGCTAAAATTTTAAGGCAAAATATTGGAAAGGAAAGAAGTATAGAAGTGGAGAACTCCAGGGACCTGGAGAGTGCCTCTTCAAGTCTTTAGCTATCAATCTGTGTATACATGTGAAGTAACTACTCAACACTAGGAAGAGAACCACTGGAAGGAGTAGAGAAAAAGCCCTCAGAGATCACAGAGAGTAAGTTGGCCACATTAGCCAGAGTGGAACGACCTCCTAATAGGCACTGGATAAAGTCTCAAGGGCACTGCTCTAGACCAAAAGCTACAGTAGTAGCCCTTCCTTATCTGCGGTTTTACTTGCTGTGGTTTCAGTTACCCATGGTCAACTGTGGTCCAAAAGCAGGTGGTTCTGCTTCTGAGGTATCCTCAGAAGGTTGGCAGTAGCCTAATGCTACATCACAGTGCCTGTGTCAGTCACCTCACTTTATCTCATCACATAGGCATTTTATCGTCTAACATCATCACAAGAAGTGTGAGTATAGTACGATATTTTGAGAGAGGCCACATTCACATAAATTTTATTACGGTATATTGTCATAATTGTCCTATTTTTAGTTGTTGTTAATTTCTTACTGAGCCTAATTTATAGATTAAACTTTAGCAGAAGTATGTGTTTAGGAAAAAACACACATAGGTTTCGGGACTAAGCTCAACTTCCAGCATCCCCTGGGTGTCTTAGAAAACATCTCCCACAGATGAGGGGGAACTGTTGTACTCTGGTCCCACCTAACAAAGTTTAAAAAGTAAACCTTGAAACTATCAAACTGTTTCCAGGCCATTGAACTACACCCAGAACAAAGCTCAACAATACAGGAATTCAGAAAAATCCAATACCGAATGATCCAGTGATCTCACTTCTGGGTATTTACCTAAAGTAATTGAAATCAGGATCTTGAAGAGAGATTTGCACTTCTGTGTTCATTGAAGTATTATTCACAGATGCCAAGAGGTGGAAGCAACCCAAGTGTCTGAATAGATGAGAATGGTGATGTGTATGTACAGTAGAATATTATTTGGCCTTTAAGGAGGAATTCTGTCAGGCAGCAACATAAATGAACCTTGAGGACATTTTATGCTAAGTGATATAAGCCAGTCCCAGAAAGACAAATGCTGCATGATTCCTCTTATATGAGGTATCTAAAAGTAGTCAAACTCAGAAAAACAGGAAGTAGAGTAGTGATTGCCAGGGGCTGGAGCTAAGGGAAAATGAGTAGCTGCTATTTAATGAGTATAATGTTTCAGTGATGGAAGTTGAAAAAGTTCTAGAAATCTTGTGTACAACATTGTGCTTATGTTGTACCATACACTTAAAATTTTGTCGTAGACAAAAAAGTAAATTGCACAAATTCATTTGTCAACTCACATTTTCTATAAATACCATTTTCTGCTTTAAAAAAACATGCAGTAGTGAAGATGAAGCATGAAAGGTAAAAATATCCATAACAGGTCTGAAAAAATTTCATTACCCAACAATTCTTAATGTCTTGCATCCTATAAAAAATTACCGGACATGCAAAGAAGCAGAAAATGTGACCCAAAACCAGGAGAAGAATCAACCAATAGGAAGAGAGAAAGATGGCACATATGATCAAATTAGCAGACAAGGACATTAAAGCAGTGATTATAACTATACTCCGTATGTTCAAGAGAGTAAAGGAAAACAAACATGTCAATGAGAGAAGTGGGAGTTGTTTTTCAAAAGAGAGACCCAAATAGAACTTCCAGAGATGAAAAATAAAATTTCTGAAGTGGAAAATACAGCAGATGAGATTAACAGACATTGCAGGAGAAAAAGATTAGTTAAAACCTGAAGACATAGCAACTATCTAAAATGAAATACCAACAGAAAAAAATAGTTGGAAAAAACCTATCAGTGAGCTATGGAACAACATTAAGCTATTTAACACAAGTATAACAAGTTTTAGAAGGAGATCGGGAGACAAAAAAATATTTCAAAAAATAGAAGGCAAATATTTACCAAGTTTGATGAAAACTGTAAACCCGCAGATTATAGAAGTTCACAAATTTCCAAGCAGAAGAACCAGGCACAAAAATTGAAGAAATCAGTGACAAAAATCTTGAAAGAAACCTTAAAAGCAGCCCGAGGAAAATATACCACCTTAAATAACAGATGAACAATAACATAAAAATCACTACAGACTTGTCAGAAGCTATGCATGCCAGAAATGACATCCTTAAAGTACTAGAAGAAGAAAAACAAAAACTCAACCTGGAACTCTGTACCTGGCAAAAAGGATGTTTCCAAATTGAAGGCAAAATAAAGAGTTTTTTAGATAAACAAAGCTGAGAGAATTTGTCACCAGCAGGCTTATACTATAAGATATGTTAAAAGAGTAGTTCTTCAGGCAGAAAGAAAATAATCTCAGATGGAAATTTGTACCCACAAAAAGAAATGAAGAGTCTAAGAAATGGTAAATATGTGTGTGGATGTAAAATTCTTTTTCCCCTCATATATTCTTAAAGACAGTTGTTTAGAACAAGAATAACAACACATTATGGTGTTTATAAGTAGAAGTTAAAAACAAAAAAAAAGGAGGTAGAGCTAAAAATGGTAGAGCTAAAATGGAATCATAAAAAACACCAAAAGATGGAAAGAAAGAAAGAAAGAAAGAAAGAAAGAAAGAGAAAGAAAGAAAGAAAGAAAGAAAGAAAGAAAGAAAGAAAAAGAGAACAGAGATAAGACAGATATAGTAAAACAGAGTTAAATCCATCCATATTGGTGATCACATTAAATGGTCTATATGCTCCACTACCTGATTAGATGTTTTAAAAGTAAGACTCAATTACATACTGTCTATAAGAAAGCCGCTTTGAATACAAAGATACCAGTTAAAAGTAAACAGAAAAGATAACACCATGTAAACAGTAATCACAAGAAAGCTGGAGTTCCTATATTGATACTGGATAATGTAGATTTCAGAACAAAAAATAGGAAAATTATTTCATAACATAAAAGGGGTCAGTTCGTCAAAAGGCTATAACAGTCCTAGATCTGTAGGCATCTAATGACAGGAGTTTAAAATAGATGGAGGAAAAGCAGTACAACTAAAAGGAGAAGTAGGCAAACGCACATAGTTGCAAACTTCAGCATTCTCTCAGTACTACATGTTTGACCTATAGTCTACCGTGAGAGGCATGATTTATTGCTGTTTTTTCGTTTTAATGTTTTCTTTGATTTGAGACTTTGTCTTGTTAACCAAAAGATTATGCCTACCAAACCTGATTATCAGAGTAGTATTAAGGTGCCGATTCTGTGTAAGTATCCACAACCAGGGATCAGTAAAAATAATTATTGAGACTTACGAATTGCTAGATGTATTAGGTTTCTATTTCTGTTGTAACAACTTACCATGTAGTGGCTTTAAATAACACAAATTTATTAATTATCTTACAGTTCTGGAAGTGAGAAGTCCAAAGTGGATTTCACTGGACTAAAATCAAGGTATCGACAGAATTGCATTCCTCTTGAGGCTTTAGGAATTGCCTGTTACTTGCATTTCTAGCTTCTAGAGACTGTCTATGTTCTGTGGCTCAGGACTCCCTTCTAAAGTAAAAAAGCCTGTATTTCAGATGGAATACTTGATATATAGATAATTCAAACAAGACAGCGAAAATAAATATTTGAAAAAGCGAACAAATGGTCAAGAATTCAAATCCACTTTGCAGTTCTGACAAAAATCAGTTTTCTCCTAGTGCTCTCTTCGGGTGTGGATAAGTGGACAGAGAGAGACAGATTTTATTACACTTTAGATTTTTGAAGACAAAAATATCTAAATTTTACCAAATTTTTCCAAGGAGACGGGTTTTGCTTTTGCTTCTACCATTTATTTTCCAGTCATTCCTAAAAAATCAGGTGAATTGGTGGAGTATTCGTTGAACTCTTGAAACTCACAACAAATGCCCCCATTTCATATTTATGTTATTAGTGTTCTCTGTTCTTTAGCTCTTGAAAGACCTTTTCAATATCTTTATGTATGCCTTACAAGTTTTTCTTATTTAGGGTATATAGGTGTTTCTGCCTTTCATACAAACCTTTGAATGGAATAAAACAGACTGTTGACAGAGTGATCATAGTTCCCTTTTATCTGCATAAAAATAATATTCTAATTATTTAAGCTAGAGGACAACTTCCTATATGTATCTAGTATGTTGGTATGTCAGGCCAATAGTATCAATCTGATAGGAGAGTATGGTTAAACAGTCATTAATGCTTTTCTAACAGTCAGTAGCTGATCCAGGTGTAATATTATATTCTGAATAATCAGTGATATTTCAGAGCACCTGGATGGCTCAGTCAAGCATCCGACTTCGGCTCAGGTCATGATCTCACTGCCCGTGGTTTTGAGCCCTGCATCGGGCTCTGTGCTGACAGCTCAGAGCCTGGAGCCTGCTTCAGATTCTGTCTCCATCTGTCTGTGCCCCTCCCCTGCTTGTTCGTTCCTTCGTTCCTTCATTCCCCCTCCCTCTCCCTCTCTCTCTCCCCTTCCCCCAAATAAAAATTAGGGGCGCCTGGGTGGCTCAGTCGGTTAAGCATCTGACTTCAGCTCAGGTCACGGTCTCACGGTCTGTGAGTTCGAGCTCCGCGTCGGGCTCTGGGCTGATGGCTCAGAGCCTGGAGCCTGCTTCCGATTCTGTGTCTCCCTCTCTCTCTGTCCCTCCCCCATTCATGCTCTGTCTCTCTCTGTCCCCAAAATAAATAAACATTAAAAAAAAAATTTAAAAAAAATTAAAAAAAGAAAGAAAATGCTAAAAATAATCAATGATATTTCTAGGCAGTAGCATCTTAGATGAGATACATAATATTGTGCTATATTACGAAATGTTTTTCCAGGTAAACATCTTGATGTATCACTTGGTACATTGGGATTGGTGTGAGTGCATGAAGCGTGTGTGTGTGTGTGTGTGTGTGTGTGTGTAAACTCATGTGCCCATTTTCCTTCCTTCCTCTTAGGTTTATTTGTTGTGAAAGTAGAAATTGCTCAATTATACTTTTATCTTATTCTGCCAGTTGTCTTAAAGATTTCAAAATACTTTTTTTTTTTTTTAATTAACGTGTTGATTTTTTAATGTGTATTTCATTATTGCAGAGCTTAGGATCCTTTACACTTCCCAAACTGGCTACTTCTCCTTAGGTGGATATTTAGGATGAGATAGCAAAGTAGAATTTGAGGTGGGAATTACATTCATAGGAATTTATCCAAATTTATTTCAGGAGTAATTAGGCTATTATGTGGAAAGAAAACTCCTAGGCACTTTGGCAGGGAGAAAAATCTGTTCACACATGGTTTCTCCCCTCAAGGACTTAATTTTCTTTTTCTTTTTCTTTTCTTTCTTTCTTTCTTTCTTTCTTTCTTTCTTTCTTTCTTTCTTTCTTTCTTTCTTTCTTTCTTTCTTTCTTAGAACTTTATTTTCTGATATAAATGCAACAGCAAAGGTATATAAGAAATTCATCCTTGGAAAGTTACAAACTTTAGTCCAAAATCATAAATTCAGAGTGTTTCTGTTTTGGTGGAGGATATGCTGCAGTAGACATTAAGGAATGAGGCAGAGGATATACAAATGAGAAATAATTTTCTAATAATGTAAAGAAATAGCTTATTTGATATTATTAAAGATTGTAGGATATCCATATTGGGGCATTTTAGGGTAATTTCTCATTTTCCTGGAAAGACTGCAGGAAGATATACTGGTTTAGAATTTTATGAATTCTCTTAAGGAGTTCCTTATAGAAAAGTATGTTCAGGTTGGACATGTTTATCTTTAGGGTGCTCCATAACCTCAGAGAGTTTAGGTCTAAAGTATATGGAAAACATGTAAAAGACTCCATATGACCCCCAGAAGTCTTGAAGCCCCCAAATTCCTATAACCCCCTTTGCTCCGTTGTGGAGCACTAGTCACTTTCTGACTAAAGTGGAGAATGAGAAATAAAAGTTTCAATGACCTTGTTTGTTTTTAGCTTACAAACAAAGTCCCCTTGTTTCATTTCTGCATTCAGACCATATCAATTTATACCAAGAAACTGCCAGAAGAATTTAATTTTCAGTCAAGAAATAGTTGCCATTATTGGCACTATATTGTTCACTATTTGTTATCAAATGTGAACACCTTCTCCCTTTCGTACCCTAGGCAGTAAATAGTAAGGGGGTAGAAAACATTGGTATTATGTCTTCAGATTCAGTATATAATATTAAGCTTTTAAAATTCACTCTGTTTCTGGGGCATCTGGGTGGCGCTCAGTCTGTTAAGCGTCCAGTTGATTCCAGCTCGGCTCATGATCTCACACTTCATAGGTATGAGCCCTGCATCAGGCTCTGTGATGTCAGCGTGGAGCCTGCTTGGGAGTCATTCTTTCTCGCTCGCTCGCTCTCTCTCTCTGTTCCTACCCTGCTCTTTCTCTCTCAAAATATACATGCCTACATAAATTCACTCTGCTTCCCAGAGATGGAGTTTAGCACTAACAAAGAATGATCTCTATCCTTATTACAAATGTGCATCATAGGACATGATAGGAAGAGATTCATATTGGGTTGTTGGAAGGCCATCTCTGCTTTATGGTTGGCTGAAGAGCAAAGGGAAAATTGGTGTATTATCTTCATTTCTTATTCTTGAATTAGTATTTGCCACACTTTGAAACCTAAAGCTCATGAGACGTTGGATAATACTTTAAATTCTGTTCTGAAGGAATAATTTTTTAGAAACATGAAGCAGCGTGTGCTTCGGTATACAATAGGCTTTGTTGCCAGAAGAAAAAATATATGTATGTATGTGTATATGAAATATACATAATAAACATATATGTATATGGAGAAAAGGATTTTGATTTGGGGGAAAAAATCCTAGAAGATGTAATTTTCTTTGTTAAATATTTGTAATTCAGGTTTACCATCATAAATGATCCTAGTGCCAGGATCTGAGACTTTACATAATTGTCAGTGAAAAGTTAGCTTCAACCCTTAGAAAATGTATAGAAATATATTTTTGTGCATTAAGAAATACTATTTTGGATAAGTTTCATTTCTACTCCAGCCACCTTATTTATTTAGGTAAATGGATTTCTTTGTGGTAATTTACATTCATCTCAGTTTTTATTTTTTTTTTCAACGTTTATTTATTTTTGGGACAGAGAGAGACAGAGCATGAACGGGGGAGGGGCAGAGAGAGAGGGAGACACAGAATCGGAAACAGGCTCCAGGCTCTGAGCCATCAGCCCAGAGCCCGACGCGGGGCTCCAACTCACGGACCGCGAGATCGTGACCTGGCTGAAGTCGGACGCTTAACCGACTGCGCCACCCAGGCGCCCCTCATCCCAGTTTTAAAAACCACCAGAAAGTATCCATACCCTTTGCTCAGCATGCAGTAAAGTCTTAAGTAGGAGTTAAATGAAAGTTCCTACAGTGCTGAAGTTAATTCAATTTGGTAACCTTCCTGTTTGCTCAGAAAATTGTACATTTGGGAAACCTTAGCTTAAATCTTACTTAATTCACATTTGTTGCTGATAAAATGTATTTTCCTTACTAATATATCATTCTGTTTGTTTCTTGATTGCTGTTCTTACCAACTTTCATGAGATAATAAAAATTATAGAAATTTAGAGAACGGTGTTCTTTTCAGGGGGAGAGACATATAATTCTCTCTTTTTTCATAATGCTTATTTGGGAAAATGGTGACTTACCATATAATAGATGTTTAACAAATAGATGCTGATTAAATGAACTGATACAGATAGATGAAACTTACTCTTTATTAACTTCAAAAAGAGGTATCACTTCATCCATTGACATTTTCCTTTCTTTGCCTGATACACGGTGGGAACCAAATTAAGTGTTCATTTAGTCTTACAACTGCTTTATAAAGTAGAAGGTATTATCTCAGCTTTACAGATAAGAAAATTGAGATTACCTGGTCCAAGATTGTCCAGATTACCACTATTGAAATCTAGGAGTATTGGGCTCAAAAGCTTTTTTCCCCCCCCACCCCCCAAATACAGTCTCTCCTTTTGTTTATGGCCTATTTTATGTTACTTCTGTATATTCATAGCATTTATTACTCAAAAAAAAATGATAGAAATGTATTAATTCTTTTTAAAATCTTTTCTTAAATGTTTATTTGGGGGAGAGAGAGACAGCATGAGCAGGGGAGAGGCAGAGAGAGAGAGAGAATCCCAAGAAGATAGTGCAGGGTCTGACGTGGGGCTCAATCTCATGAACTGTGAGATATGACCTGAGCTAAAATTAAGAGTCAGATGCTTAACTGCCACCCAGACACCCTTTGAAATGCATTTATTCTTGACTAATTTTATAAATTACAAGTTTTAAAAGTCAGATTTATTGAGATATAATTTACATGCAGTAAAATGCACTCCTTTTAAGTTTTTTTTTTTTTTAATGTTTATTTTTGTGACAGAACAGAACGAGAGTTGGGGAAGGGCAGAGAAAGAGAGGGAGACACAGAATCTGAAGCAGGCTCCAGGCTCCAAGCTGTCAGCACAGAGCCTGGTGTGGAGCTCGAACCCATGAACTGTGAGATCGTGACCTGAACTGAAGCCAGACACTTAACCGACCGAGCCACCCAGGCACCCCCAAAATGCAGTCCTTTTAAAGTGTACAGTTAAGATAAGTTTTGACAGATGTATACAGTCATGTAACCTGTACCAGAACAATAAAAATCTAGAACATTTCCATTACCCCTCAAAGTTCCTAGTGCCTCTTAATCCCTTGCCACCACTACTTATCTAATTTTTATCCCTGTAATTTTGCTTTTTTCCAGAATGTCATGTAAATGGGATCATATATTAAGTAACCTTTTGTGTCTGCCTTCTTTCACTTAGTAAAACGCTTTTAAAGATTCATCCATGGGGCGCCTGGATGGCAACTCTGCGTTTTGGTTCAGGTCATGATCTCATGGTTTGTAAGTTCCCTGCATTGGGCTCTGAGCTGACAGCACGGAGCCTGCTTGGGATTCTCTCTCCTCCTCCTCCTCCTCCTCCTCCTCCTCCTCCTCCTCCTCCTCCTCCTCCCCTCACTCTGCCCCTCCCCTGCTCTCACTCTCTCTGTCTCTCTCTTTCAAAATAAATAAATAAACTTAAAAAAAAAAGATTCATCCATGTCGTTGCAGATATCAGGTATTAGTTTATTACTGAGTTGTATTCCATTATATGGGTGAACCACAGCTTCTTTATGTAGTCACCTGAGCTGATGGACATTTGGGTTTTCAGCTTTAGAATATTATGAATAAATGCTATAAACATTCATGTTAGTAACCTGTTTAGTTTTAAAATTTCTGTGGTACCATGACATCATCTTGAGTGACATGGCTTTCTCTTGATACTACTTCATAGGTTATTTAGTCATGGATAACATAAAATATGAGATACCTCATTGGAGGGCTCTGAGCCCTCTGTTAGAAATCAGGGGATGAAGAAAGTTGTTGACTGTTTTCAAAATTTGAAGGGTACTCTGATATTTGGGACATACTCTTTTTAATGTATTATGTCGTAGTAGTATGAAGATAAAGGATATGAAATGAAATATAATGAAAATGTAGTAAAATGGCAAATTGATTACTAGTCCTTTTACCTGGTTTATTTCCAGCTGTTTATGTCTTACTATACTTTGGACAGATTGTGACTGAACAAATTAGTAATTACTCTGCAAGAAGGAAGATGGAACTAAGGTTTCCACATCGTTTAGATGTATATGTTAGCTCATTTAGACGCCCTAGGAGGTACCTATGAGGTAGATTAGTACCAGTCCTATTGCACTGATGAGGAAACTGCGAATCACAGAAATGAGGTAACTGACAGCGGGAGCAGAGCCAGTAAGGTGGGTGAGTCAACAATTGACTCCCTATCAGTTTCCTTATCTGGAAAATGAAGATAATACCCACTTTTGTAGTTGTGAGAATTAAATGTGAGTATATTAATAAGGACTCAGACTTGCCAGTCTCTTCCTCTCCTTCCCCCTTTTGTAACATTTTTTTTAAATGTGTGGGGTTTTTTTTGTTTTGTTTTTGAGAGACAGAGACAGAGAATGGGTTGGGGAGGGACAGAGAGAGAGAAGAGACACAGAATCTGAAGCAGGCTCCAGGTTCAAGCTGTCAGCACAGAGCCTAACGCAGGGCTTAAACCCACCAACCGTGGGATCATGATCTGAGCCTAAGTCAGATGCCTAACCAACTGAGCCATCCAGGCGCCCCTCTCCTTCCCTTCTTATAAAGGTCCCACTTTCCCTGTCTCCTGCCCTGCACTTCTGTTAACTGTTTATTCAGAGAAATCTAAAATATGGGTGCTAAACTTACAATGTCTTTAATTGCAAAAGATTATATAACATCAGAAGGCCAGTATATTGGATGTTTCTTTTTATTGTAAACATTAGAAAAACACAAACTCGGCTAGCAAATAGAATTCACAGTACAGCCCAACAGCCTGGCAGATTGTTCGCACATGATCCTTTTAGCACATTCCCTTAATCATTTTTTTCCCAAAGTGATACATTCTGCATTACTTGTGAAGTAACTCAACACTGCATTCTAAGGACACTGGGCAGCTGGCTCAGTTGAGCATCTGACTCTTGATCTCAGCCCAGGTCATGATCTCAAGATCTGGGGATTGAGGCTCCATGCCGAACATGGAGCCTGCTTAGGATTCTCTCTCTCCCTCTTCCCCTCTCCCCTGTTCGTTCATTCCCTCTCTGTCTCTGTCTCTGTCTCTCAAATTATACACACACACACACACACACACACACACACACACACACACTCCCCTGTTCGTTCATTCCCTCTCTGTCTCTCTCAAATTATATATATATATATATACACACACACACACACACACACACACACACACACGTATATATATACTTGTATATATGTTATATATATATATATATATATATATATATATATATATATATATATAAATCATCTGGGGCCAATGTCCACATATGATTTCTTCCACATACTTTCTGCATGGCCAAAGACTCTATACCTTTATACCTTTAAAATTGCTATAAGCAAGCAACTTGATGAACTTTTCCCCTTCTGTCATTTCTGTTTTGCAGGAGTGCATCAAACTTGATAAAAAGTTATTAGCAGCTGTTCTGTAGA
Source organism: Felis catus (assembly GCF_018350175.1). Classification (NCBI taxonomy): domain Eukaryota; kingdom Metazoa; phylum Chordata; class Mammalia; order Carnivora; family Felidae; genus Felis; species Felis catus. The sequence goes on along the minus strand of NC_058373.1, from coordinate 36,202,004 downwards.
ACTTCTTAGGATAGTTCCACCAATCTGTACTGTAAAATCCCCGTATGCATGAACCATGCAGAGTAAACACATCATTAGGTTTTCTTTCTCTTGCTTTCCTAATGAGGGGAGAAATGTTACACAGCTGGAGAAGCCTAGGACTCCTTTCTGAACTGATTTATTTACATAACATATGCTGAGTTTGACACATTGCTCAGAAGAAGCAGTTTTTTTAGTTAAATATTATACAGCACTTCAAAGAACATTTTAGCTACACTATAGCTGTTCAACTTTTCTGGATACAAAAGCTGCTGCTCTTTGCTCCTTAAAAAACACTGCTGCCCTAGTTCTTTATATTATTGCTTTCAATGTTAGGGAGAATTAAGCTGAATACATTTAGAACCTCTTTTCGGAAACAATTTTTAGTTTCAAAAGTTGCTGCATAGTGTCAGTAGTTTAAGATGTCTGCACAAACTAAGGGCAAATCATTCTACTCTTCATCTAGTTGGTGAGAAAGTAAATAGTGATTTGGAAGCAGATAATAGGCTATTGTGGTATAAGAAGAACCTAACACTCTGAAGCCAGATAAATCTAGGTTTAAATCCCACTGTGTGCTTGCTAATAATTTGTCTTTGTAGAGTTTCTTCAGCTATATGATGGTGATAACAAGAACTCCTGCTTAGGGTTTGATTTCAGTAACTGAAATATGTATAGCACCTGGCATATAGTAAAACTGGTCTTTAAATGTTTCCTTTCCCTGTAGCCTTTCCCCCTACCCCCTCAAAAGTCAGCAAACTTCCTTTATCATTCAAATGTAATTTGGTGTTTGTTTGTTTTAAGCCTAAGTATGTCCCATGAAGGTTTGAGGATAGATGAGGTGGCATGACTGACCTACCCATCAGTGATTGCTAGTTAGTGATAATTTTTAGCACAAGCTATAGACTGTGGGAAGACTAGGTTGCCATGTAGGTTACACAAGCCAGTAGATTAAATTGAAAACGTATGCAACCATAAACACTGTGACTAGATCAGTGTGACTGAATTAGGCCCTTTCTGATTTAATATTTGTGGAGTACTTCCCATTAAGTGGGTAAGACATTCTACTGAGAGATATGCTCTTTTGCCCTTCTTTTGCCTTTCTCTCTTCTTTCTGGGCCACAACACAGCCATGACGCCCAATAAGACTTAAGATTTCTACTTTGTTATACTCTAACTTCTTTTTTTTTTAATTTTTTTTTTAACGTTTATTTATTTCTGAGGGACAGAGAGAGATAGAACGAGAGCAGGGGAGGGGCACAGAGAGAGAGGGAGACACAGAATCGGAAGCAGGCTCCAGGCTCTGAGCTGTCATGACACGAGGCTCAAACCCATGGACTGCGAGATCATGACCTGAGCCGAAGTCGGATGCTTAACCAGCTGAGCCACCCAGGTGCCCCTGTACTCTAACTTCTTATATTAATGCTAGTTACACTTCTTATATACTGCCACCTTGGGGTTTTTACGACATTATTCTCAGAGCCTCAAATTAACGTGGACTGATAAAACTGTTACTAAGCTCCATTCCTATCTCTAGAGAAAGGTTTTGCTTGGACAAGTTATCCCAGTACATCATAATAATTATTAGCAGAGATGAGGTATTGTAATGCATTTGTGAGCTGTTGCTAGATTTGTGGGGGCAATGGGGATCCTGTTTTCATGGGTTTAATTATTCTAATGTGGAGAGCAGATAGCTTTATTGGATGATATATACATAAATATTCATAATTCTGACTCATTTCTATTCTGATATTAATATGTCGTATAATTATACTGTTAGATTTGAAGAAAATTCAAAATTCTGGTAGTTTCATTCAAAAATACTAATAAACTTTTAGAATAACTTTTCCTAAAATTGTATTTTACCGATGCAAATTATTGATTGAAGATCAAAATTCAGCTCTGTCTAGAATAAGACCCATTGATGGCCGAGTTCAATTCACAATGGGGTAACCTGTTATAAATTAGAATATCTTCTGGGGAAGGATAGTATTCAGCTTCTGGAATATAATGTGTAACTGCTCAAAGATACCTTATGACCTGTCAGAGCACAGGGTTGGGAGTCAGACAGACAAACTTGAGTTCAAATTTCAAGTGAACCATCAAATAATCATGTAACTTAGGGTAAATTATTTAACATTACAAGGCCTGTTTGTTTCATCATCCGTAAAATAAGAAAGAACACAATGTTTAACCGTGTTTAAGTTCTCATCTCTCTTGGCTTTGTTCCTGTCCTCTTTAGTGAATCTCTTGTGGGCTATGATATCTTAGTCCCTTCATCTGTAAAATGTGAATCATGTAATATAGGCAGGCATACCTCATTTTGCATTTCGCTTTATTGCGCTTCACATATATTGCAGTTTTGGTTTTTTGTTTGTTTTGTTTTTCACAAACTGTAGGTTTGTGGTAACCCTGCATCGAGCAAGTCTGTGGGTCTCAGCAGCATTCGCTCACTTCTGGTCTCTGTGTCACATTTTGGTAACTCTTGCAATATTTTAAATGTTATCTACTTACTATGGTGATCTTTGATCTTAATATTATAATTGTTTTGGGACTCCATGAACCCTGCCCATATAGGACAGTAAACTTAATAAATGTTGCATGTGTTCTGACTGCCCCATGGACTGCCCATTCTTTCTTCCTCTCCTTGCCTCCCTATTCCCTAAGACACAACAATATCAAAATTAGGTCAATTAAAAACTTGCAATGGCCTCTAAGTGTTCAAGTGAAAGTTAAGAGTCACACATCTCTCATTTAAATCAAAAGCTAGAAATGATTAAGCCCAGTAAGGAAGACATATTGAAGGCAAAGGGAGGCTAAAAGCTAGGCCTCTTGCGCCAAACAGCCACATTGTGAATGCAAAGGAAAAGCTCTTAAAGGAAATTAACAGTGCTACTCCAGTGAACACAAGAGTGATAAGAAAGCGAAATAGCCTTATTGCTGATACGGAGAAAGTTTTAGTGGTCTGAAACAAAGATCACACCAGGCACAACATTTCCTTAAGCCAAAGCCTAATCCAGAGGAAGGCCCTAACCCTTCAATTCTACGTAGGCTGAGAAGTGAGGAGGCTGCAGAAGAAAAGTTGGAGCAAGCGAGTAGAGGTTGGTTCATGAGGTATAAGGAAAGGTCTCCATAACATAAAAGTGCAAGGTGAAGCAGCAGGTGCTGATAGGGAAGCTGCAGCAAGTTATCCAGAATACCAGCTAAGATAATTAAGGAAGTTGGCTATCGTAAACAGTAGGTTTTCAGCGTAGATGAAACAGCCTCATATTGGAAGAAGATGCCATCTGAGACTTTCATAGCTGGAGAGAAGTCAGTGTCTGGCTTCAAAGCTTCAAAGGACAGGCTGGCTGACTGGTTAGAGGCTGACGCAGCTCATGACCTGAAGTTGAAGCCAGTGGTCATTTACCATTATGAAGGTCCTAGGGCCCTTAACAGTTATGCTAAATCTACTCTGCCTATGGTCTATATAGAAGAGTAAAGCCTGGATGACAACACATCTATTTACAACACGATTTACTGAATTTTGTATTCAAGCCCACTGTTTAGACCTGCTGTTTGGAACAAAAAGATGCCTTTCAAAATATAACTTCATTGACGGTTGCACCTGGTCACCCGGGAGCTCTGATGGAAGTATACAGTGAGATTAATGTTGTTTCATGCCTGCGAACACAACAACTATTCTACCACCCATGGGTCAAGGGGTAATTTCAACTTGTAAGTCTTATTATTTTAAGAAATACATTTTAAAAGGCCATAGCTGCTGTAGTGATTCCTCTGATGGATCTGGACAAAGTAAATTGAAAGCCTTCTGGAAAGAATTTAGCATTCTGAATGCCATTAAGAGCATTCATGATTCTTGGGAAAAGGTCAAAATACCAACATTAACAGGAGTTTGGAAGAAGTGGATTCTAACCCTCGTGGAGGACTTTGAAGGGTTCGAGGCTTGCGTGGAGGAAGTAACTAACTGCAGGTGTGGTAGAAATAGCAAGAGAACTGGAATTAGAAGTGGAGTCTGAAGATGGGGCTGAATGGCTGCAGTCTCAGGATAGAACTTAGCAACGGATGAGGAGTTGCTTCTGATGGATGAGCAAAGAAGGCGGTTTCTTGAGATGGAATCTACTTCTGGTGAAGACGGTTGAAATAACAACAAAGGATTTAGAATATGACATAAAGTAAGTTAATAAAGCAGTGTGGCAGGGTTTAAGGGAATTGACTCCCAATTTTGAAAGAAGTTCTACTGTGGGGAAAATGCTATCACACAGCATCACATGCTACAGAAAAATCATTCGTGAAAGGAAGAGTCCATCAATGCGGCAGACTTCACTGTTGTCTTATTTTAAGAAATTGCCACAGCCACCCTGCCCTTCAGCACCCATCACCCTGATCAGCCATCAACATCGAGGCCAGACCCTCCACCGGTACAAAGATTATGACTGAAAGCTTATATGATGGTTAGCACTTTTTAGCATTATTTTTAAATTAAGGTATGTGCATTGTTTTTTTAGACATAATGCTGTTGCACACTTAATATATTGACTGCATTATAGTCTATTTAGCATATTAGTCTATTAAACAATGTACTCTATTAAACTTATATGCACTAGGAAATAAAAACTTATTTGACTTGCTGTATTTTGATACTTGCTTTATTGCAGTATTCTGGAACCTAACCCACAATATCTCCAAGGTATGCCTGTGTACTGCATACCCCCTACTCAATTTCTTGGGGATATTTGCCTAGAGGTATAATCTTACTTGAAGCATCGTGAGCCAGTTGTATCAGAGATTATTTTAACTTTGATATATTTTTTAATTTTTTTTTAATGTTTTTATTTATTTTTGAGACAGAGAGAGACAGAGCATGAGCAGGGGAGGGGCAGAGAGAGAGGGAGACACAGAATTGGAATCAGGCTCCAGGCTCCAAGCTGTCAGCACAGAGCCCGATGCGGGGCTTGAACTCACACACCGCGAGATCATGACCTGAGCTGAAGTCGGATGCTCAACCGACTGAGCCACCCAGGCGCCCTTAACTTTGATATTTTTAAAAAATAGGATGGCAAAGTTACCTTCTCACTTTGTTCTTTATAGTGAGAATACTGTTTTACATTACTGGAAGAGTCCTGACCACGAAAAATATTAGGCATTTCTCTTTTGTGTTAGAGCTGTCACAGAGTACTTAACCATTTGACTGTGTAATTTAAGTCTTGGTCTATCAAGCAGTAAACAGATGGAACATTTCTAACAGGAGTAATTAAGTTGTAAATCTATTTTAAAGAGTTGGCCAGTATACAGCATCACAGTCCATATTCTGTTGTCTCAGTTACATTCATTTTTATTTGGATTATGATTTCAGAATACCCAAATACGGGAAAGAAAACAAAGTTGTCTATCATTTTTTAAAATTGCATACTTAATGATATTTGTTCATTCAGCAAATCTCTATTGAATGCCTAGTGTCAAGCAGACATATTTCTAGGCACTGGGGATCCAGCAGTGACCAAGAGAAGCAAAACCCAGCCCTCATGGAACTTAGATTCCGGAGATGGATAATAAGCTTAATATGTATGATATCAAGTATGATAAATGCTATTAAGAAGAGGAAAGCTGAGTAAAGACCTAGAGAATGTTGGGGTAAGAAGTGCTGTTTTAGATAAGGTGGTCAGGGAAGCCCTCTCTGATACATTAACACTTAAGCAGTGACCTGAAGAAGTAAGGGAGCAAGCCAAATGATATCTGGGGAAACGGTGCCAGGCAGAGGGCATGGCAAGTTCAGGTACTTGATCTGGGAGTATGCTTAGTTGTCAGTATTCTATTCATTCCACCTTAAAGCTTTCCTTAACACCTTAAAACATTAAGGGAGAATTACAGGCCTCCTCCTCTGTGTAGGATCCTGTGTAACTTTTTTCGGTTGGTATCTCAGCATTGTCGTTTTTGTGCACATATCTCCCAGTAATCTGGCTTTTAGGGACAGAAGTAGTGCCTCACCTGCTACATAGTAGGTGCTGAACAGATGCTGATTGAACAAGTCAGTTAGTTTATATATTGCACAACTACTTTTCTTCCTATTTACTTGGTACCAGAGAAATACAAATTGTTAGGTATGTGAGTAAATAAGAGAAAATAATGATCAGGCAAGCCTTGGTCTGCATTATTCAGAGGAAGAAAATTTCTTTCAATGAAATCTTCTACAAATTTATTTAAATGTTCTTATCTGAAATACGACCTTCATATTTTAAAAACTCATGGTGATATCCATGATTTAATGTTTACTGAATGACTTGGTTACTTGAAATATTCAGTTAGAAAAATGAATTTAATTTCAGTAAAGTATCACACAAGAGTTCTTAGAATTGCAAATCGTTTTAGAAGAGAACAATTTGCTTTCCCAAAGGAAAACTAAGTCATATTTTGTTTTCCCTAATTTTTAACCATTTCTGCAGAGAAATTATTCCCGTTTCTTTATGATGCTTACTGAATGTTGTTTTCTGTTTTAGATCTCCAAAGGTACTAAAACCAATTTTTATTGGATAATGTTTCTAATGAAATAAATCTTTAGGACCTGCAGTAGATGAGGTTTCAAGGTTTTGGAATTTATTGATTTGTTTAAAACTTTTTTTTCTTTTTTTAACTTGAAAGGTTAATCTGGTTTATAGATGTGGCAAAAGCTTTAAAGTAAGTAGGAAGCTTATCAACAGTCAGCAGAAAACCCTGGTTTGGGCTGTTACAAGTACCGTTGTTACTGCACTAGCAAAATGTCAGTGCAGTATACTTTCTGAAATTTTGAAGTTTCTGCTTAGTTTTCTATAATCTGAACAACACTATAATAAAATCATCATGTTTACCTTTAGGTTAATCTATTTAGTAGTTAATAAATAGTGCATGTCGGTACTCAGGGTTTTCTTGTTTTCCGTCTTCCTTCTTTTTCCCATATTTCCCCTCTCGCCTGAAGAGACGTCCATGCCTATTTCGAAAACTGTTTATTTGTAGACATTTTTAAAGTTAAATTTTAGATTTACTTTAATATTTTAACAAAAGTGGTTTTGACCTTAATTTTCTATTTTAATGCTTTAAAAAAAAACCAGTAAATATATTCATGGGAAATGAGAAAATAAAGACCTATGTATGCATTGTTTACTAAAGTGAGATCATTCTGTGTGTGCTATTTGTAACCTCCTTTTTCCAATTTACAATCTCTGTATGTTCTTCTGTCTTCATGTCTTATCAAGTCCACAGTCTGATTTCCCAGGGAGGGACTGTGTCTCACATCTGGTTGTCATATCCCAAAAAATTTGACCTAGTCCCCTTTTTCTTTTCATACCACTGGCTTATTAAAGGGACAGGGCCAGCTCTCCTGCAGGACATCTTGCCTTCTAGATTTGTCTGGTTGCATCTGCATTTAATTTGTTCCTCTGTCTCTTGTATATCCTATTAGTTACAAGTCAAATTGTAAAGCCTAGAGATCATGTTAAACATTTTTAGCTGGGATATATAATAGGTTATTTACTTTTTCTTTTAACTCATCAAAAGCCACAGTATCTGGATGAGTCAGCATTAATGAGACTGCATTTGAGTACTGAATTAGGGTAATGAATCTGATGCCCTCATTGTAGAGTCTCAACTTTTTCCTCTTGCTACTAGAAAATAATGTATTTGGTGTTACCTTGAGTAATATGAATCACTAGGTTCCTGTCAAACATATACCTGAATATAATACTTGTCTAAATTAGTAAATTTTGTGAGGGATCACAATGCAAATTTTCTGATGTTTTAAAAAATTTTCTTCTACATCATTAGCCACCCTTTATCTGTAACAGAATTCTTTATTATCTGGGGCTACTGACTTCTTCTCTTACAAGGCCAGATAGATAAATAAATTCTTTCATTTAGTTACCAGTTTGCACCAGCCCAGTCAGAAGATGACATTAGTGTTTTTTTCTGGCTTTCTCCTTTTTGAGTGTCATTGTAGGCTCAGATTTTTCTGGTTTCAGTGTGTTTCAGTTATGATCAGTCATAATTTTCACAGCTTTGACTAATGGGGAAAGGGACCTTTCAGGGTGAGTCTTGTCTTGTATTTTTTGCTATGATACTATTCTTTTTCTTTAACAGAAATGTTCAAACAAACGAAAGTATAGAGAATAATGTAGTGAACCTTCAACACATCTTTCAGTTTCAACATTATCGGTGTTTCCAATCTCATTTTATCTTTCTCCTACTGCTTTTTTTTTGATCCCCTGGATTATGAACCCATTGATACTTTTAAGTTTTCTTTATTTTCTGGCATGACAAGGACCTACACCTGGAATCATCCGTTTCTCTAAGAAGCCCTCACTGCTTTTGTTAAAGAATGGGATCAGATAACAAAATCTCTGCATAAAGATTATTGAAAGTTTTTTATTTTTATTTTTTCCATATTTTCCCATGATGCATCTCATTATAATGGTAGCTTACTTCCATAGGCGGGTTTACTCTCATTTGAGTCGTGAAGAAAGGGGCACTTCTCAAAGATGGGATAAAATCTGTATATTTCTATTTTAATTGGTCTAAATGTTAGGTAGAGCTGACAGATGATTGAAATGTTGACACATAAGTGTTTTTAACAAAGGACTTCTTTTTAAAAATAAACGCCATTTAGTGTGTTGGTTTGCTGGTACTATAATACAAGGAAATCCTTTGTAAATATATGACTTCTAAAGGTTCGCTTGTACCACGCTTTGGTTTTTTAGCATTCAGTACATTTTCTAATAGTAATAATGTGGATGATAAAGTGTTACTGGATTCTGGCTCTTAACTCTGTGTGTGATTTCCAAGATGGACCAAAACCCTGTCTTTGCCTACTTTCCCTCTTGATGCCCTACTGAAATAAAATGTATAGAAATAAGAAATGAAGAAGCCAGTAACAATAAATAGGAAGGCTACCAAAGAGTGTTAATTGAACAGATTTCTGGGTCTCTGCTCGAGTACTAGAAGGCTCTCATTTCTCCTTACCGCTCTCCTCCCTGCACTTAGACTATTGATAGCAGACACAAACCCCAGGCAAGACATCAAACAGATTTTGTTTAGAGAAATTGGGAAAAGCTAAGGCTTTTAAGGTACAAGTTATATCTCCAGAACAAAAGGGGAAAAAAGCCATCTTTATTCTGGTATTTAGCAGGTCTGCTGGTCCCCACCCATGCATCCTAAAGGAACACTGCCAGTCAGCCTGTACCTACCCCACACAGAGCCCTCCTCAGGAGAGCAGTCCGACCAGAAATCAAACCATCTTCACAATGATAGAGGAAATCTGTGTTGGCTAAAATGAATCATTCAGATGTAAATGCGAATGAGTAACCAAAGATCACCAGGCATGTGAGGAAAACTGATGGCATGAAAGACGAAAATAACCAGAAAAATTGCTACTGGAGAAAATAGAGCTAATCAGAGAGAACTTAACCAGAAAGGAACTCTAATATACTCAGGGCTGTAGGAAGCCAACAGCATTTCCTGACTGATTGGATATGGGGTGAGCAAGAAAGGAGTAGAGGTTTCTGGCCTGAGCAATAGGAAAAGAGAAACAGATGGGGGGAAAGATGAGGAGTTAAGTTTGGGGTGTTTCAAAAGTTCATTTGGTCTCCAAGTAAAGATGTCAGCTACTTGGATTGGTACTGAGATGTATGTGCCTGCAGTTCTGGAGAAAGTTCTGGCTTAGAGAGGAAATTGTGAAAGTAGTTAGCATATAAAGTGTATTTAAAGCCATGGGACTGGGTGAGATCGCCTAGGAGTGAATAGAGGTCAAGAAGAGGTATGAGGCCTGAGACCCTAAGGCACGCTAACACTTACGGTTCAGGGAGATGAGAAAGAATGGTCAGAGATGACTGAGGAGGAGCAGCCAGTGGTGTACAAGGAAATCCATGAGAGGATGGTGCCCCGGAAGCCATGAGAAGACAGTGTTTCCAGTAGGAAAGAGTCATTGACTATTCATGCTGCCGAGAGAGCAAGTAGGAGGGGCACCGAAAATTCACTGTTGGGTTTGGCAGCATGGATATCAGTGTTTACCTTTACAAAAGCCACTGTGTTTTTTCCGACAGCTACTAACTTGTTGAGACAAAATAATGTATTAAGTTATTTGGGCCCAAGGACTTAATAAATGGAACTGTCAGGTATTTCTTTTGGCCTAGGGACTTTGAAACAATTAGTAAGATACCAAGAGAGCCACAAACAGAAAAGTTTGAGAATCTCTACTTTAGAGGATCATGCTAAGTATTTTAAGAGGGGGAAGCTCCTCTTGCCTTTTCTTGGTCTCTGCTGAGAAGTTTGAGTTAGTCATTTTAAATCTGATCAGATTACTGCAGTGAATAAAATTGCCCTAATGTGGTTCAATATAAAAAAAAAATAAGGAAAACCTTATCCTATGAAATGTCTGCGGTACAGCTTTGCATGAATTTTTCTTCTTGCCTCCATAGGTATGGTCTGAAATATGCGTTGCTTGGCAGCTCGGGTCAACTATAAGACTTTGATTATCATCTGCACACTCTTCACTTTGGTCACGGTACTTTTGTGGAATAAATGTTCCAGCGATAAAGCGATCCAGTTTCCACGGCACTTGAGTAGTGGCTTCAGAGTGGATGGATTAGAAAAAAGAGCAGCAGCATCTGAGAGTAACAACTATGTGAACCACATGGCCAAGCAGTCTGAGGAGGCATTCCCTCAGGAACAGCAGAAAGCACCCCCTGTTGTTGGGAGCTTCAACAGCAATGGGGGAAGCAAGGTGTTAGGGCTCAAATACGAAGAAATTGACTGTCTCATAAATGATGAACACACAATTAAAGGGAGAAGAGAGGGGAATGAAGTCTTTCTTCCATTCACTTGGGTAGAGAAATATTTTGACGTATATGGAAAGGTGGTTCAGTATGATGGCTACGATCGGTTTGAATTCTCTCATAGCTATTCCAAAGTCTATGCACAGAGAGCCCCTTATCACCCTGATGGCGTGTTTATGTCCTTTGAAGGCTACAATGTGGAAGTCCGAGACAGAGTCAAGTGCATAAGTGGAGTTGAAGGTTGGTATCTGTCTGCTCCACTGCCTTTTTCTATCTTGATTGTGTTGAGGAATAAGAAATTGTAGGTGTTAATTATATAGCAAGTACATACATAGCTTACTGTCAGGAGACCATTCATCACTCTGACTTAGCAAGGAGGACCGGGTTAAGTCTAAACCTGAGGCATCATTCTAGATGATGTGATATGGGGGCTGCAAGATGATACCTGATCAAATAGGATTATTCCACGAACCCGCCTCAGAATCTAAAATTATCACCTTTAAAGTAAAGGCACAGCATCTCCAAAAATGTTGCATTAAAATATGCAGTTAGTGCCCTATGAGAGGAGACCAATAGACCTGTGTACCAATGCAGTCTTGCTACCAGATTAGCCAGGTATCATCTCTGGATGGAGGTTTAAAGTCCTCAGAACAAGACACCATTTTCTCGGAACTTTTATGCTACACTCCTATAGTCTATTGCATATTGTCTTTTTTTTTTTTTTTTTAATTTTTTTTTTCAACATTTTATTTATTTTTGGGACAGAGAGAGGCAGAGCATGAATGGGGAAGGGGCAGAGAGAGAGGGAGACACAGAATCGGAAACAGGCTCCAGGCTCTGAGCCATCAGCCCAGAGCCTGACGCGGGGCTCGAACTCACGGACCGCGAGATCGTGACCTGGCTGAAGTCGGAGGCTTAACCGACTGCGCCACCCAGGCGCCCCTACATATTGTCTTTAAAACCTGAAGCAGTAGGAGCTCGTTATGAGTGTCATTAGTACATTTTGGAATTTGTATTTCAAACCTAAGATGGATCTGAAAGCCAAATTGAACTTGACTTTAAAATACATCATTTAACCCGAGGAAAGAACTTAGTGTGTTTTCAGATGGCTTTGCTTAGTTTTATTTTATTTTCTTCATTCTATTAAAAAGTGATTTTAATACAATATTTTAAGTTTTTTATGATATCTTTACCTAATGTTCAGAAGAGGGAAGGGCCAAATTCACTTATATTGATACCACTTCGAGATAATTATTACCATTTTGTATATTCTCTGGAGGTCTTTGTACCTAGGTCTGTGTTTTAACATAGTTGTAATGATACTTAACCATACAGTGTCCAGGGTGGTAATGTTTTCTTAGAGATTTCAGAGATACCCATCGTCAAACCTTTTCATGTAAATTAGGCAAAATGTATAAAATTAATAGATGTTTGGATGCTAAAGAAAAAGTAAAAAGCACCCATAACCGCTGTTAATATTTTGATGTGTTTTCCCGATCTTTTTGTTGTTTTTTTAAATAAATTGAGATCATACTGTGTAGTCAATTTTATATTCTCCTTTTTTCATCTAAAATATATTGATTATTCACCCCTTGTTATTAAATAGTTACCGAACATTTTAACAACTACTATTCATAGTAAGAATATGCCATGATATGTGTAATGTATTCAGCCTTTCTCCTTAGTTGGCCACTTAGGTCATTTCCAGCTTTTTTTGCTTTTATACATAATGGTATAGATATTTATAGTTAATCATTTGCTGTTTTTATGATATTCTAAGAGTAGTTTCCTAGGAAATAAACTGTCATTCAAATAATAGAAGTTGATCTATTTAGTCACACTGCTTTCCAAAAAAGGTTGAACTACTCATGTTTCCAGTAGCAGAGTGTGAGGGCACACTTGTCACCCAGCTCTTGACATCGTGGAACATCGTTTTTTGTTTTTATTGTTTTTCTGTAAGGAACATTGTTTTTTTGTTTGTTTAATTTCTTAATGTTTATTTGTGAGAGAGAGAGACAGAGTGTGAGCGGGGGAGGGGCAGAGAGAGAGAGAGACAGAGAGAGAGACAGAGAGAGAGAGAGAGAGAGAGGGAGAGAGAGAATCTGAAGCAGGCTCTAGGCTCTGAGCCGTCAGCACAGAGCCCAGTGTGGGGCTTGAACTCACGAACCGTGAGATCATGACCCGAGCCAAAGTCAGATGCTTAACTGACTGAGCCACCCAGGGGCCCCAAGGAACATTGGTTTTTCTTTTTTTAATCTGTTGTTTACAAAGGATCTCATGATTTGCTTTCTATAGCAATTAGTGAGGTCAGATATCTTTTTCATATGCTTTCAATCATTATAAAATGATCTTCATGTTGTTGCCCTCTTTCTCTAATGTAATTAAGTGGGCTTTTAAAATATTTATGTGAACTTTTATATATATAGTAAGGTTAATAATACTTTGTTACACTTATTAAAGATATTTTCTTCAATTTGGTTATCTTTCATTTTACTTATGATTTGTCAGTTTTGGAAGTTTTTAGTTTCATTTACTAAACTTACAGACTTTTTTTTTTACTTTTATGGTTAGAAAGTCATTGCCACATTGTGGTCAGCTGTTCATCTGTATTTTCTCTTAATAGTTTTATTAGGGTTTTGGTTTTTTACATTAAGCTTTTTAGGCCAGCTTAATTGATTTATATTTTGGTAAATGGTACAAAGTCAGGGTATAATTTCAGGCTCTTCCCCTCACATGTATTGAATAATCTCTTGTCCCCACCAATTCATGATGCAGTCTTTATATTAAAAGCATATCTGTACTTAGGTTTCTTAGCCCTTATAGTTCCTAATTCCTTAAACTGTTTTGAAACTACATCACACATACAGTTTTGTAGGTTCTTGGTTTCTGCTATGTCCATCTGATGTTGATCAAATTATTTTAGAACTACAGAAAGGAGTTTATTTCTAAACACATAGACCATGATGCAGCAATACAATATTCTGTGCAATGTGGCATTATTGTATTCCCCATGTAGAATTACTAAAATAAACACTAATAAACATTTCAAAGTTTTGCTTAGAACTTTACAAGAGATCATCCATTAATGAATTATGTCAGAAATCTCTAGTTAGATATACAACTTTAACTCATTTAAAAAACACGCCTCATTCTCAAGAGTCACATTTTGACATGCCGGATATGAAGAAGAATTGCAAACTGCGTTTATACTTGAAGTTGCCTGGTCATACCCGGCTCCTTAAGCAAATACTTTAACCATCAGCTGATATAGTTAGACCACATCTTAACACTGGAGAGAGAGAGGAGTAGGTTACTAACTTGAATGTGAAGTACAAACATGTAAGAAAATTTCAGAGTTAATATTTTAGGATAAACCTGTGGTAACATTATCTACATGTATTTAAATTGTACAAAATATGAATGTATGAAACGGGGTTTTGAAAACGGGACGTCTGTAGCTCTGTAAAACATCAGTTCTTAAAGGATTTTCTACCACACTGCATTGCTGTCTGTCAAATACTGACCAAGAGTGAATAAGCCTCAATTTTGTTTTTCATGTCTGATTGCCTCATTACTAGTTTTTAATCATTATGAAAGTAGCGTAATACCAAAGCTTTAAAGCTGCAGATAACCCTATAACGTGCCCCAGAGGTAAAGCAGTGGAGAGCGTTGTTCAGAATACGCTTGGAAATGTCCAGATGTGGTTATTTATTTAGTTTCTCTATTTTGTAGGTGTACCTTTATCTACACAATGGGGACCTCAAGGCTATTTCTACCCAATCCAGATTGCACAATATGGGTTGAGTCATTACAGCAAGAATCTAACTGAGAAACCCCCTCACGTAGAGGTATATGAAACAGCAGAAGACAGAGACAGAAACAGCAAGCCGAATGACTGGACTGTGCCAAAGGGCTGCTTTATGGCTAGTGTGGCTGATAAGTCTAGATTCACCAATGTTAAGCAGTTCATTACTCCAGGTAAGTGATGATTATTATATGTGTCTGCTAATTTTATGTTGATTTATGGTACCTGATAACTCCTTTAAAATTGCTCTTATGGTTTTAAAAAGCACATTAGCAGACCCTTTATATTGTATCTATATAAAGAAACATGGTGTCACCCAAGTGAAATCCCTAGAAAAAGAACAGCTAAAAACTCAAGGTTATTAAAAAAAAAAAAAAAAAAAAAAAAAACTGCGTGGAAAACCAAGCCATAGATTGAATATTAAGATCCAGGTTACTACATGGCTACATGGTATGTGTCTCCTTCCAGGGATCTATGTCCCATAGGAATGACCCTCATTGGTTTATTTTAGTATTTCAGTGCAGCATTTATTCTTTAACTTTTAAACTGTTTTGCATTAAGGTAGAAATTTTTCTTTATAGAGAGCCATCCTTTCCTTTGTCTGGTTTTTACCAGCATGGTTTTTTTTTGTGTTTTTTTTGTTTTTTTTTTTTCTTCAAAATATTATAGCATTAGCAACCAGGCCTGCTTCTCGTATTGAGTTTTGTTAATGTACTAGATTGTCTCAAACTTCATATAAAACCATTTCATTAATAAAATCATTTATAAAATCAAATTAACTTTATGCAACATTTCCCCTTTTAGTAAGACAGTCTCATTAATTAGGATGTAATGTATTTTTCTCCTCTAATCAATATCCATGAGAATTAATGAGTCGATTACTTAAAAAGACAATGAAATAATTTCAGTTAGCACCTCAGGCTTAATTCTCTATGGGGGAAATGTTGTCAAGAACAGAACTGATTCCCCCCTCCCACCAACCTTGCAGTCGGTAAATAAAACGAGAGAAAAGGTTATAAGACCTCTTCTGTATTCTCTCCTTGTCCTTTATTGATGACTGTGTAATTCACAGACCTTGAAAGCCACAATACAAATCTACTCATTCTAGATGACCTTAAGTAATGGATTTATGAGTGCTTAATGCAGTGCAAATAATGAATGACCTTTAGTTTTTATTGTGACTAGAACTTCTTTTCTCCTATGGTATTCTGTGATATTCCAGTACACAGAGCATCTCTGCTTATTGTAAAACCACAGGCTTGACTGGTGAGAAAGTACAAGGAGATGTTCAAGAGTATTTAGTAGCTTGTGATACCAAAGAGGTTATTGTAGCAGGAAATGATTAGACTAAGCAAAAGGACATTTGTTTTTGTATGTACCCAAGGAACTTACTTTTGCACTAATTAATAATGTTGTCTGGATTAGGGTGAGAAACAGCTCTCATCTTGATCTCAAATGTTGAGAAGTTGTCTAGAGTGCTCTTTTGAACTCTATTCTATTTACAGCAGTAGATTTCATTGCTCATTTTGGATGCCCCGGGTGATACAAAAGATAAGTCTCCTCATACTGTGTGAGGGACCCTCACGTCAGCTCTTCATTCTGCAGCCCGTAGCTAGAGATAGAACTGCTTTCTAAGGTGGTTTTCAGTATATGGGGGAGAGAACTCTGGGACGGTCACTCTGTCAGTGGCACACAAGCTACTCACAGTTGGAACTCCTTGTTGGTGGAGTGTGCTAACTGGGAATGGGGCCCTTGTTTTGCTATCTTGGGCATGCGTGGAGGTGTATTTGATCTAGGTTATGAGGGCAAGTGAGTTGGGTTACATGGAAGTTGTTGCTCAGCACGGGAGAAGGAAATCAAAGCAGTGAGACTGTTGTATTTGAAGCGCAGGATGGGAGATGAGGCTTTTCAGAGGGTATAGACCTCCTGGGGGATAAATTCAGAGAATCCCTGTTGAGAAGAATTTGGAACTTGTGTATAGAAACATTGGCCTCAATGAGGTGAGTCTCAGAGGACCAGGGGCTGAATGCTGTTGGCCTTTTAGTTTTTCTTTTGGGGCCTTTAATTTTTTTCCTTGAAAGGAAATAAAATCCTCTAGAAGAAAGAACCAGAACATGGGTCTACATCATATTTTATTGTTTTGTTTGTTGAATAATGTTTGAGTTCCTCTTCCTAATTTTAAAATTGAATGAACTGAAACTTTATACCTGTCATACTCCTTTAAATTAAATTAGCTTTCCCTTTCCTGATGTACTTTCTTCACTTCATTTGCATGACCTCACTTTCTCCCCTCTCTCTGTGCAGCCATTCTTTCTCAGACTTCTTGTGAGCGTCTCCTGTTCTGCCTGGCCCTTATCTCTCACTGTTCCTCAAGGTTCTGAGTAGGGAGGGCCTCTTCTCACTGAGCTTAGTAAGTCTGTGGATTAAAATGAATGAATGATGATGGTTTGTGTTGTATGTGACAACATTGATTTAAAGACTGTTCTTAAGTGTTTATCATCCTTTTTTGGCCTAAAGGACACATACACCAAGAATAAACACTTATAGTAACTCCTAGGCTTAACTGCTCAGAGAGAGGACGAGTATGGATTTCAAAATATGGGAAACCCAGAACTTTCTACTAATAGATTGAAAGTAGGCATCTCTAGATACAGAATACCTTCAGTAGAGCTCAGACCTCGCCTGCTGTATTTCCAGAGTGGTTGCCACAACCACACTCACATCCCTTTTGCTACCATTTGGATCCTTCCGAGTGGTGTTGACAGGTTATGTAACCACTCTGTATGTCTATAAATTGGGAATTAAAAGACTTGGAAGATTGTTGTAAAGACTACCATTTTTTGTTTGATTGATTTGTGTTGGGAATTGGGACTTCTTCTCTTCTTCTGTGTGGCTCAGTAGCTCCCTCTGGTGGTGATAGCGTTTTAGGAAAATAGTCTTTTTTTTTTAAAGGTTATATCCCATGACATCAACTAATCTGTTATAGTGAAACATCAGGTAATTTTGCCCATATCATTTCATTAGATTTGTATTGATAAAGTGAAAGAAGGAAATTCTGGGAGGAAAATAGATAATTCTTCAGCTTCCTCCCATTTTGGACTTTTTAAATTTTAAAAGTTTTTATCTATTATTTTTGAGAAAGAGAGTGCAAGTGGGGGAGGGGCAGAGAGAGAAGGAGACACAATCAGAAACAGGCTCCAGGCTCTGAGCCGTCAGCACAGAATCCGATGCAGGGCTTGAACCCACAAATCGTGAGATCATGACCCAAGCCAAAGTCAGTCACTTAACCAACTGAGCCACCCAGGAGCCCCCCATTTGGACTTCTAAAGATGGATCACTGTTACTCAGTTTCATGAGAATGAATTGGTCATACTTAATAATATTGTCTTATTAATGAGGCATTACCCTAAGAATGAAAAAATAAGCACTCAAGACAGTCTTCTCTGCTGAATATAATTTAAACCTGAGTGATTTGTCAGTCAATTCAGAATCCTGCAGTGTTTTGGGAATGTTGTATTGAGCATCAGATTCCATTTTACCGTAGATGTAGGAAAACAACTAGTAAAGAGAGAGATTGCATGTTGACATTTTTCCAGATAAAATGGATCTTTATTAGAAATATGCTTCTGAAATCCCTTTTTAAAAAGTCACTCGAGACTCTTTTTTTTTTTTTTTTTTTTTAACATTTATTTACTTTTGAGACAGAGAGAGACAGAGCATGAACAGGGGAGCATCAGAGAGAGGGAGACACAGAATCTGAAACAGGCTCCAGGCTCCGAGCTTTCAGCACAGAGCCCGATGCAGGGCTCGAACTACTCGAGACTCTTAAGAGACAAAACAGATGAACATAAAGGAAGGGAAACAAAAATAATATAAAAACTGGGAGGGGGACAAAACAGAAGAGACTCATAAATATGGAGAAGAAACTGAGGGTTGCTGGAGGGGTTGTGGGAGGGGGGATGGGCTAAATGGGTAAGGGGCACTAAGGAATCTACTCCTGAAATCATTGTTGCACTAGATGCTAACTGATTTGGATGTAAATTTTAAAAAATAAAAAATAAAGTTAAAAAAAAAAGTCACTCAAAGCATCATTTGACATGTAAGTCTATCAAGATGTTCTCATTCCTTATACAATTTCCATGATTGTCTGTTCCATCAAATGAAATAATTAAGAGCCCTGGACCAATTATGTCCACACTGGTAGAGTCCAGTGTTGGGAGAGTTTAACAGCCAGCTCCACATGCTAGGGCTCTCCAGGCTAATTACACTTGTATACACCATCATCAATCCACACTTCATCTTTGCCCCTGGTGATATACGGAAGATTTCTTCAAAGGACTCCTCAAAGCAGATCTGATTCTGTAGCTATTTTGAGAGAAATAACTCTTCCAGCGATTATGCTCATGAGGATGCCATTTCCAATACCATTTCTTTTTCATAGTCTTTGATCTTGGGTCCAGGAATCCTGGTTTCTGGTGCCTACTCTACCACGAATTGGCATTTGGCTCTGAGCAAACCTTTTAACCTTGCAAAGCCTCCATATCTTTGTTTCTGAAATGGAAGTAGTAATTCCCGCTCTGCCGGCCTCAGATTATTATAAAGATCCTGTAAGATAACACATGGGAATGTAAATTCATATATAAAATATACAGTACGTGTATTTTTGCTAATGGTGGTGGTCGTGTTGCTGCTGCTCTTTAATATGCTCTGTTTCTTTCCTTGGTAGATCTAGACCAGCCATATTCAGCAAGGCAACTTTTTGGGAGTCAGCTGTCATTGTACTGTAGATACGCAAGAGAAATCTCTTATTTGATGATTTGCCAGATAAAACAGCTGTTACTGTTTTATCAGCCTCTGAAGGCCAGTGGCTTCAGAGTAATAATAATGATAATCACTATCAATTTTTACTTTGTTCCAAGCCACTATCTTTTTTTTTTAAATCCTCACAATTACCTTGCAAAGTATTATTTAACATGCGAAGAAACTGAGGTTCAAAGAGTTATATCGTCTTGAACATCTCAAAGCTAGTAGGTGGTAGAGTAACAGTTCAAACAAGATTTTGTGGGGTTTTAATTCTATGCTTCCCCCTTGACCTCCCCCAGTTCCCCTCCCTTTTTGTGGGCTACATGAACCCATTGCTTAATTTTCAGAAATTTTATTCACAACTCCAGCAGATATCTGGAAGCAAACCTATCATTTTCAGCATCAGTTAGCAGCAGTTAAGAATGTATATTGTAAAGGGAAGCCTGACTGGTTCAGTTGGCAGAGTGAGCAACTCTTGATCTCTGGGTCGTGACTTTAAACCCGATGTTGGGCATAGAGATTACTTAAAAATAAACTTTAAAAAAAAAATGTGTATTGTGAAGCCAAACTAGGCAACCTGAGTTTCACATTTTGTACATCAGGCAAGTTACTTAACTTCCCTGTGTCTCAGTTTGTCAACCATAAAGTAAGAGTAATAATAGCACTATTCTTGTTACAAGGATTAAGTGAGTTAAGACTAGTAAAGCACTGGGGCGCCTGGGTGGCTCAGTCGGTTAAGTGTCCAACTTGGGCTCAGGTCATGAACTCACGGTCTGTGGGTTCAAGCCCCACATGGGGCTCTGTGCTGACAGCTTGGAGCCTGGAGCCTGCTTCCGATTCTGTGTCTCCCTCTCTCTCTGCCCCTCCCCTGCTTGCGCTCTGTCTCTCTCTCTCAAAAATAAAATAAAAACATTAAAAAAAAAAGCGACTAGTAAAGCACTTAGAACATAGTAAATACTTACTAAATGTTAATTAGATTAAAAAATTTCAATTCATGTGCAGCCATTCTTCTAACGTCTCACAATATTATGTGCTAAGCCTATTTTGGCTATTTTTTTTCTCTTTATAGAATGGGTATATTAGGGCAGCCATTGATTATCGATCAGCCAGCATTCGATCTAGAATAGGCAGTTTGATCAACAACACTTTAATCATTTGCTCTTAGCCTGCTAACATAAACTAGACAGGCCTGAAACTCATGAGGCATCATGGATGGGCTCATCAATTGTATCATTTGTTTTTGGTTACTTCAGTAAAATGATGATGATGATGATGATGATGATGATGATGATGATATGGTTAACCAAAATATCGAAATGCTAATTTTGTATGGTTAGTGGTTATCAAGGATGAATTGTGATTTATTTTTAATACAAAGAGCTTTTATTCTAACCAGTCTTTGTTGGTATATTTTCCCCCTACAGAAACCAGTGAAGGTGTATCCTTGCAACTGGGGAACACAAAAGATTTTATTATTTCATTTGACCTCAAGTTCTTGACAAATGGAAGTGTGTCCGTGGTTCTAGAGACCACAGAAAAGAATCAGCTCTTCACTGTACATTATGTCTCAAATACCCAGCTAATTGCTTTTAAAGAAAGAGACATATACTATGGCATTGGGCCTAGAACTTCATGGAGCACGGTCACCAGGGACCTGGTCACTGACCTCAGGAAAGGAGTGGGTCTTTCCAACACAAAAGCTGTCAAGCCAACCAAAATCATGCCCAAAAAGGTGGTTAGGTTGATTGCAAAAGGGAAAGGATTCCTTGACAACATTACCATCTCTACCACAGCCCACATGGCTGCATTCTTCGCTGCCAGCGATTGGCTGGTAAGGAACCAGGATGAGAAAGGTGGCTGGCCAATTATGGTGACCCGTAAGTTAGGGGAGGGGTTCAAGTCTTTAGAGCCAGGGTGGTACTCGGCCATGGCCCAAGGGCAAGCCATTTCTACCTTAGTCAGGGCCTATCTATTAACAAAAGACCATTTATTCCTCAGTTCAGCTTTAAGGGCAACAGCCCCTTACAAGTTTCTGTCAGAACAGCATGGAGTTAGGGCTGTGTTTATGAATAAACACGACTGGTATGAAGAATATCCCACCACACCTAGCTCTTTCGTTTTAAATGGCTTTATGTATTCTTTAATTGGGCTGTATGACTTAAAAGAAACTGCAGGGGAAAAACTCGGGAAAGAAGCGAGGTCCTTGTATGAGCGTGGTATGGAATCCCTTAAAGCCATGCTCCCCTTGTATGACACCGGGTCAGGAACCATCTATGACCTCCGCCACTTCATGCTTGGCATTGCCCCCAACCTGGCCCGCTGGGACTACCACACCACCCACATCAATCAGCTGCAGCTACTCAGCACCATCGATGAGTCCCCAATCTTCAAAGAGTTTGTCAAGAGGTGGAAAAGCTACCTTAAAGGCAGCAGGGCAAAGCACAACTAGAGCTCAGAACCAAAATCGTCTTTCAGCCTCTGTCGTACACAACTATGGGCTCTACGTCAGCGGAGCATAGGCACGTTTTAAAAGGTGGTATACTAGGTTTTTGTGGATTACATCAAAGTGATAAATGAAACCAGTCGTCAGAGATCATTGCATTCTGTGGGTTGGGTGTTTTGAAACCTCGGTGGCCCTTGGAGCAGAAAAGTGTTGGTCGATGGCTGAACAAAGATGTTTAACTTTGCCTTGCTTATCACCTTCTGCGGTTCCACAGATAGTCCCATCCCTCTGGGTTTGGGAAAGACGCTGGTAAGTGGCTGTTAGTGGCCAGCTGTCTAGTGCTTACCTGAAAACTTAGTATGGGCCTCTCTTAAAATGTGACTATTTATGTTTATGTTGGAAGCAAACTTTAAAAAATTATGTGCTGTAATACAGTAAGTGTGTACTCGCAGCCTGAATAGTGGACTGTGTGCAACTTTTTAAAATGATGTTTCTTTTCTATAGATTAATTTCTGGGCAAATTTCGTGTTGCATTTGTTGAATTTGTTATATATGGAGAATATTTTGAATGTATGGTTTTCTTGAAACATGTAAATTAAAAACACAACCAGTGTTCAGGCTTCACAGTTATATAATGTAAGCACAACTAAAATGAAACTTGTTGACTGCACAAGAAATCACAAAAATGTTACTCTGTTTTATGAAACTCGATCTACAATCAGTAAAGATTTGATAATCAGTCTATCCCTCCCCACTCCCCCTGTGATGCTTTCTTTTTGTCACTGTCTAGAATTCTGTATTTCGTTTCAGACTACACTTGAGAGTTTTATCTGTTTTGGGGGGACATTTGGGAAATTTTCTTTAAGGAGCTAGTCCCCTCCCGCTGCCCTTCCAGGGGTTTTTTTCCCCTCTGTAAAGAAACGTACTCTGTCAGATATTATACACAAGAACCATAGCAGGTTTTTTCCCTTCTTTTAGGTCATTCTTGGTTGTCAACTTTCCAGACCATTGACTCTGCACATCAGTGTTTTTCTTTTGCAATTTTAATTTTAAATTATTTCAGCTATTGGGTAGATGCTACCACATGCGCTGTACGTGTGTAACCAGACCTTTCTTTTGGTTTTATATCCCACCATACCTCACATAAATAGGTTCACAGCCCTCACACCCCGGGCAGTGTCTGCTAGAGGGCTTCCGGCATTGTCAATATCAAGCGAGGTTGATTTTGCTGTTCTTGTTTTAGTGTGTGACGAACACCAAATCACTACTGTAACTTACACAGATTGAAATACGAGACCCCACACTTTCAGGAGACTGAGTCTGACAAACACATTGCAATTTGTCTGTGACCTGTAGTAAATGCACATCAAGAGCCACGAGGGCACTTGCCCACATACTGCATCTTAAATTGAACTCAGCCTACCAACACAACTTAGAAGTCAGAAAATGTATACATGTGTATGAGTGTAATATAAAGGCAAAGTATATATATTAGTGGCAAAGGGAGCAGGAGCCGAGAAAACAATATAGATCTACACTGAAGACGATATTACGGAAAAGTAAGCTTCAACTCCCAAGTTATGTGGCCACAACTCTATTTTGCCCACAACAGAAGAGCTGCGGGTTACTCAGTTTCCCCCTAGCATTTGACTTTTGTAGTTCTACATCAGATGTCTCAACAAAAATACCTGGACTCCTCTTTTTTTTTTTTATTTCAGTGCTCAAAAAATAAACTTTCTCCAATCTGGAAACCCTTTTTACTTCATCTGCTCTGTTATTATCTAGAGCGGTCCAGACTTCTGCCTTGTGTTTGCATACTGGTACTTCAGACTAAGGGAATCAGCAAAAACAGCATGGTACGCTTCCGTGACAGATACCAGTGCCTTAACGATGTGGCTGTCCTTTTCCACTGAAAAAGGAAAGACATTTTGATCTAGAAATGGCATTGCTGTTTCATTGCTGTTGGTTTCACACTGCCTTCCACGTTGCAACAGCAACTTGATTTTTCTCGTGATCCCAGAATTTTCTAAGAGGATGAGTTGAACCTGCGACAGCCCCGCCAGCATATACCGGTGGTTCTCAAACTTCAGGGTGCCTCAGCATCGCCTGGGAGCTTCCTGAAATTCAGATGCCGGTTACTCACTAAATCTGCCCGTGAAGCATGGGAATCTGCATTTTTGACAAGCATTCGGATAATTCTCACGCAGGTGATCTGCGGGGCAGACGTGGAGGAACACTGCCCAAGACCATCGATTGCGTTTTTGTTCCGAAACACCTACAGAGTTTTCTAGGGTTTTAAACCATGTGAACTGTTTACTTGTTCTCAGCTTAGAAGAACGGGGAAGGTATTTTAGTTTTGTTTTGTTTCTTTTGATTTGTCTTTGTTCCAAGATAATGGGTCTTTGTTTTTTGCATTCATCTTGAGTTAGCTCTGATGTTAAATTAAATCTATTGCCACTTCAGTTGTAAAACCAGCCAAAAGTTTCCAGGTAAAGGTCAAGTTTGGCCCTTTAGGATTATTGTACAGAAAGGCTTCATCCAAAAACCGCCCGGTGTCTGTGAGCAAATACAGAAGTGACACACAAGCACAACTTTCCAGCTGTGGCAGAGGCCTTTTCTTTGTGGGTGTGCACACTTTCACTGAAAGCTGCTATTTTCATCCTTGTTGTAATTGTTTTTCTTGTTTCTCCTCCATTGTCCATGTGGGTTAGATGCCATGTGTTAAATATGCAATAAAGTGTTTACAGGACGCCCTTCTGAAGGGCGGTCCTTTGTAAAGCTGTACAGACTTGGCAATTTAAGCACAATGTGCACATGTTAGTTTTCTATACAGCAAAACTGGATTTTTTGCAGATGGAAAGGTATTTTGTTTCTATACAAAGTAAATGGATTGTTTGTGCTTAATGTAAAGCTGCTTTATAAAATTGTAAAATAAAGTTTTTATCTTAAAAGGAATATCTCTGGAGATTTCTTCCTTCTCTAATCTAAGATTTTTTGAGCCCAGCAAGTGGACTTCTGAGGATTTTCTGTTCAACCGGTGACAACTAGGCAGTAAATATTCATCAGAGGTGTATCGGGCCCTTTAAGACAAAGTGGGGAAGGGCCTGTCCCGTGGGTCTTACCCCTGGGAGGTTTATTGTACAGGGGGACACGGTGTCCACAGAACAGTTTCAGAAAAGTAAACTGCCAGGCTCTGTGGTTGGTCAGGAAAGGTGTTGTGGAGGAGACAGTGCCTCCCTGGGGGCTTCAGTTCCCGGTGCCGAGTCGAAGAAGAGGGAAGGGCAATGAGCAAAATCAGGGTGCCCTTTGCCATGCTGATTCAGGCTGGTAACCAATTTCGTCTGACTTATATTTATTTGAAAGTTTGTCCTTCCTGTATTTTCTCTCCTTGCCTCTTCTCCAGAACAATAAGCAGTATTGAATCTCCGCCCCTCCCTTCTTCTCAGTAATGATGTACCCTCCCCAATACATGTAAAACTAGAGACCAGCCCGGGTTTATGTTGTGTTTCCCTGCGGGTTTATGTTGTGTTTCCCTGCACGTTATCTTTTGGGTTAGACACATTGCACACCGTTTGTGTGACGGAGTACCGGTGGATCCCCAAGCAACTTCTCTAGCTGATGGGTGCACAGGCTACGACTCCACATCCTTGGCATCTCTTTTTTCTCTCTCTCATCCTCAGTTGGGAGACAGCCACGGGTTGCAAGCAGTTCTTGGTCTGGATGAGGGCTCAGGCTGCTCTTGCTTTGATTTGCTATTTAGAGCCAAACTGTTAGCCCATCGGCCATTCTGCTTTAGCACACTAAACCTCTTCTGTTCGCCTCCCCCATTGCCCTTGAGCGGGAACAGACCCTCCAAGCCCCAGAGGACTTATTCCACAGTCTGAGGAGCTCGTGTGACCTGAGAATGCCTCCTTCTCCGCGGGACCCTGCCAGCCACTGTGCCACGTGACCCTGCTGCCTCGAGCCAGGACTGTGAGACCAGGGGTGAGTCCCTCAAGCTGGGCCCATGAATGTCTGCCCCAGGAATCCGAAATTGGGATGGATTAGAAAACCGAAGTAGATACATCGTGAAACGCAGAGATGAGAACAGAATCTTGTCAGTGCTTCGGGCCCTGGATGCAGTGCGTTTCTGGGGCCCGCTGCGTTTCTCCAGTCCCGTGAGATACCGCTGTCTCCTCAGGATGCATTCCTAATGTGTGCTTGCTTAGGTTGGCCAGATTTGACCTCTGTTACCTAGAATAACAAGCCCTAGTTAATAACATAGTGTCTGCATTACAGAGAAATGTATAATGTAAATTCTACATTACATACATTACCCCCCAGTCCGGACCACTGTGGTTGCTAGGTTTGCCATAACAAAATACCACAGACTTAGTGGCTTAGGCAACAGAAATTTCTTTTCTCACAACTCTGGAGGCTAAAAGTTCAAAATTAAGGTGTCGATAGGTTTGGTTTCTTCTGAGGCCTCTTTCCTTGGCTTGTAGATGGCTGCCTTGCTGTGCCCCTACCTGGTCACCCCCCTGTGTGTTGTCTGTGTCCTATTCTTTTTTTTTTTTTTTTTTAAGTTTATTTATTTTTGGGACAGAGAGAGACAGAGCATGAACGGGGGAGGGGCAGAGAGAGAGGGAGACACAGAATCGGAAACAGGCTCCAGGCTCCAAGCCATCAGCCCAGAGCCTGACGCGGGGCTCGAACTCACGGACCGCGAGATCGTGACCTGGCTGAAGTCGGACGCTTAACCGACTGCGCCACCCAGGCGCCCCCTGTGTCCTATTCTTATAAGGACACCAGTCGTAGTGAATTAGGGCCCCATTCATATGACCTCTTTACCTTAATTACCTTTTTTAAAGGTCTTATCTCCAAACGCAGTCACAATCTGAAGTCCTAGGCGTTCAGCGTGGATTTGGTGGGGAGAGGGGGACACGATCAGTTCATAAAAACCACTCTTCACTCTTTAATTTTAATGTTTATCTTTGAGAGAGAGAGAGAGAGAGAGAGCAAGCAGCGGAGGGGCAGAGAGAGAGAGAGGCAGACGCAGAATCTGAACCAGGCTCCAGGCTCCCAGCTGTCAACAGCCTGATGCGGGGCTCAAACCCACGACCGTGAGATCATGATCTGAGTTGACGTCAGACGCTTAACTGACTGAGCCACCCAGGCTCCCCTTACTACTTTTTACTCTTCAGTGCAGAGAAACTGAACTAGCCAGGGGTGCCATTTAGTTAGTTGATAACCAGCTTAAAACCCAAAACTCTGAGATCTTTGGGGAACAGTAGGTGGGCAGACATCTACACTTGAGACTCCAGAGACAGGGCTCGTGGGCTTGGCCACTGTTAGCATAAGGAACTTGCTCTACCCCATGGACCTCAACTATTTGGGAATACAGTCTAATAAGACTAATCAATCTTAAAGTTTTTTATAAACTAGTAAACTGTCACCACTAAACTTAAGCAGTGGCATTTAAAAAAATGTACAGACCAGGGACGCCTGGGTGGCTCAGTCGGTTAAGCATCTGACTTCAGCTCAGGTCATGATCTCACGGTTCATGAGTTCGAGCCCCGTATCAGGCTCTGTGCTGACAGCTCAGAGCCTGGAGCCTGCTTTGGATTCTGTGTCTCCCTCTCTCTCTGCGCCTCCCCCATTTGCGTCTGTCTCTCTCTCAAATATAAATAAACGTTAAAAAAATTAAAAAAAAAAATATATATATATACAGACCCCAACATTAGCTACTAAATTTTTATTCTTCCTACCCAGTGCCATTCCTGTTAGCCTCTCCGAATACAGAACTCGGAGGGATCAAAAATAGATAAATAGATCCAGAGTGTATCAAAATTGCAAGTCGTAAGATTTGTTTAATGACAATTTTTTTTACTCTCGAGTCTGCATTATTGTAACCTACAAATAGTTAGCAATATTGGGATAAAATATTGCTTTTCATTATACCAACCCATTAAAGATGTCAAATTGAAAATGGATGTGAATTTAAATGTTGTATTGGTGATGAATTTGAACGCTGCTCACTTTCTGGTGAAAAGAGCTACATTTGCCATCTGGTAAGCATGATGGGTAGCGTGTGTGTGCGCGCGCGCGTGCCGCATTTCCTGAATGTTAAGTAGCAGCAACACTGTGTAATTTTGCTAATCTTTTTCCAGGAGTAGAAGGATTTCTTGAAATGACAGGGCTGCAAAGCAAAGCAGAGAGGCGCAGAGGCAAAGAGAACAGCCAAAGGGGGAGAAAGAACACCTGTGAAGGATCAGAAAGCGAGCAGCCTGACGGCAAACACACAGTTTAGATAGGATATTAGGGGGCAACCCCAAGCCCACCCCCTGGAAGAGCTCGTACCTTCCTGGGGTTCTACTCTGTTCTCATCTGCACCCCGTGAGAGCACTGAGACGAGGAGGGCCGCCCCACTCCAGTTTAGAAAATCTAGTAAAGAGCATTCCTCTCTTTGGGGACTAGAGGAAGGAAAGAAATCCCTGGGGCGCGGTGGGGGTGGGGGTGTCTTGGCAAACGCGCATGATTTTAATTTAACGCCTGTTAACTTCATCCTTCCTTTTTAACACCAGTGAAATGAAATCTCTGTAATTCAGTTGAATATAGGGTGGGAGGCCCCAAACTGATTCTCCGGTCCTGTCAATGGTATGGCAAGTTAATCAGGAGGAGAGTGTATCTTCTCAACTCCTGCAGGCAAGAGAGAGAGATACTATCTCCATCTGGAAACACCCACCGAAAGATACTACCTGGGCAACTGCTTGTGTGCTTGAATAAATCTGAGTTCTTACTGTCCGGGTACAGCAAACTGTGGTTCTGATTGGTCTTTCTTGACCATCTTTGCTTAGGGATAGGGAACAAACACTGTTGCAGGTGCTTCCCAAACTCTCACAGCCATGAGTGAAAGCCTGGCTCATCCCTGGCAGGAGATGAGAAAATGGAACACTGTATAACTTGGTCAAGGTCACACAGTGCCTTTCCCTGAAACGCTTGTTGACCACCTTCCCGCCAAGCCTGTGCTCGCTGCCAGAAGACAGGATGACAAGATCCCATTCCGGCCCTGAGTCACACCCTGGAATGCTCTTTGCTCTGGAAGGCCTTGGGTAGCCCTCCTTTTCCAGAATCAAAGACCAAGCGATAGTGGCAACACCAACAGCTAAAGTGGCCAAGTGTCCGCAGTCAGGCTTTTGCAGAAGGACCCCGTATACGTTCTTTAGAATTCTTTTGACGATCTTGGGAAGTGGTATCATGCGAGCTGTACAGTGGAGAAAACAAACGTAAAGCAAAGCCGCTTGCCAGAGGTCATTCGGTTCTCTGACACACCAAGGTCCAGAAGCCAGGTTCCATGTTCGGAAGCGCCGTCCTCGAGGTCCTCAGGCCATCACCATCTCCACTCGCTCCTGACTGCACCCCGCACAGTGTGCTCGACCTGAGCTGCAGGCCTCCCAGGGACGAGAGAGCCCCGGCGCTCCCCCACAGGTGAGAGAATTAGCCCATTTCATCCGCAGACTCTGTCAGCTCTGCTGAAATTGATACGTGCTCCACGACATGGTTAGAAGAGTCCAGAAACAGGAGGTTCTCTCGCCATCAAGTCTCCTTGGTATGTGCCCCCCTTTCCTCGGCATCCCCAGACTGTCTGTTTACATTAGATTTGGGGTGACCCGGCATGACGGTCCCCTCTGTGGCCTCTCTGCAACACCTTCCTGCCGTTGACTGTTTTCCCTAATGGACTTCCAAAAGCTGTATCTGTTATAGAGTAGGATGTAATCGAGAGTGTGTGTGTGTGTGTGTGTGTGTGTGTGCACGCGCAGCTGCACAGAAGACATCTGGAAGGAGTCACAGCGAAGCTCCCAGGCACCCCGCTGGCTGCAGGGATGCGATGACGAGGAAGAAGTCCCTGCCCCTCACACGTCCGCCAAGTAACAGATTCAGCAGGTACATATTTTTTACTCTTTGCCGTGAAAATGAGTCAAAACATGTTTGAAATATGACAAATTCCAAATCAGGGTTTGAATTAATGAGATTCTAAAGGACCTGCCTACATTCACACCTTTTAGAGTCCTTTCATTGTTTGAGTCGAGCCTCAGAGTGGTCCTGGGGGACCAGCCGAGTGGGGTCTTCTTCCAGCGCGGGAGCAGGGGCTCGGTGTGTGGTAGCGTCCTGGGGTCCGTGTGCTGACACCAGAGCTGGACTGAAGCCCCCACTTCGTCTCCTCATCGTGTGCTGTGCCCACAGCCTGGGTGGGAGTCTAGAAGGGGGATCCCGGGGTCGGCACGGCCTGGTGTGAGCCAGGGCGGGGCCTTGCCTTGTCTCCTTTGGCCCTGGGCTTGGCATGAGGGTGGGGGGCCCTTCTCTGTTGGTTTCTGTTTCTCTTTGGTTATCAGTCCCCTGTCTCATCACATGCAAGCTCTTACCAGATAGAATAAAGTGACCCAGAGAACCACCCAAAGGTCTGCCTACCTGTTGCCTGGCCACCTTGTTTAAAGCTGGGTTTTCATTTAAAAATTTTTAAAATGTTTATTTTTGAGAGAGAGAAAGCATGAACAGCAGAGGGGCAGAGAGAGAGGGAGACACAGAATCCGAAGCAGGCTCCAGGTCCTGAGCTGTCAGCACAGAGCCCGATGTGGGGATTGAACCCATGAACCGTGAGATCATGACCTAAGCTGAAATCAGACGCTTAACCAACTGAGCCATCCAGGTGCCCCAAGCTGGGTTTTTATTTAAAGCAAATTAAATTTTAAAGGGGAAAAAAAATTCTGTCTCTCAAGGTGCCAATTTCTTCATAAATTTTAGAAACCATAGTTTTATTTCCTTCCCAAGGAAAATCCAAGCTGAGTCTTTCACCACTGAGTGGCCCCCCAGCCTTTCATTTAATTGCAGTCCTCACACTGGCCCACTGCTCACTGGGCCTCTCCCACACTTCAGTGACTCCGCCGGCTGTGTGGACCCAGGGTCGCAGGGGCAGGTGGGGAAGTGGGCAGTGGAGTAAGGGGGTCATTGCAGGAGCCTGGGTGGGATGGGGGGTGGCCAGGACTGAGGTGGTTGGATTGTGAGATGTGGTTGAACTAAGAATTGACAGGCAGTGTGGCGGGTAGGGGGTAATGGGACAGGATTGGGTGGGGGTGAGGGGCGGCTCCTAGGTGTGGGTGACAGAAGGGTCATTGGCTGAGATGAGAGGTCTAAATGTGCTCACAGGGGTCTTCTGCAGACCAGGTCCCCTCCCAGGCCAAAGAACAGTGCCTTTTCCAGGGGTGTGTGAGGGTATGAGGAGATAAAAGCATTGTGTGTGTGTGTATGTGTGTGTGTGTGTGTGTGTGTGTGTGTGTGTGTGTGTGTCACTACGAGGCCAATTTATTCACCAGTGGGATTTCACTCCTGCCTCGCTGTAATCCTATGTCCACATAGCCAGCAGAGACATTGTCTTAGAACAAAAATCAGGTGCTCAAAACTCTCCAGTGGCTTCCCATTGCCCCAAACCAGAATCCGGATTCCTCTCCAGCCTTGGGAGGTTCACCAGGAGCTGCCCCTGCCCCTGCACCCACCTCACGCCCAGTCCTAGCCTCTCCCCTGTCACTGCGCTCCACGCAGAGGCTTCTTGGACCGCCTGATCCAGCCTCGGGCATGGGCACTGTCGTTCTTCCTGCCGGAACTGTTTCCCAGTTTTTCAGGGTCCGGCTTCTCATTCAGTCACCAGCTCCAATCTCAGATCCTTCCTGAAGCCTTCTCTGAGCACCCAGCGAAGCTAGCCTCCCGGACGCCCCTGTCACAGCCCCCCACTTCATATGTGCGTAGCCATTCTCACCAGCAGGAATGGACTTGCTCGCATGTTGGTTCACCTGTGCCCTGCCCCCCTGCCCCCCACTGGGATGCAGCCTCCTTGACGGCAGGAGCTTAACTCTGGTCATTCACTACCTTATTCCTAGCCTAGCACAGAGCCCAGCCCTGTGAGCTCAATAAATGGTGCATGGGTGGTTGAATGAATGAACGAATGAATGCAAGCTTCAAAGAATTCAGGGGGCTTGGGAATTAGCTCTCTCCTTACAACACTCTGACAGAGTTCCTTATGACCTCTGGCATCAGCGTAGCTCCTGGGTGATGACCTAGGAGCTTGCTGGAAATGAAGAATCTTAGGCTCCATGCAAACCTACTGAATCAGAGTCAGGGTTTTACCATTTCACCAATACCCCCAGGCAATCGGTGTGCATATTAAAGTGTAAGAAGCGTCCCCTAGTTCACTGATGGGGAGTCACACACAACACTGCTGCCTGGGCCCTCCCCTGGGGCTTCTGATCTGCTCTGCTCTTGGCTGTGGCCGAGTACCCAGCCCGTTAGACTGTGCAGCCAAGGTGGAAAACTAGCTGGTGAGAGAACGAGCTCTTGCCTGCTGGCAAGCAAGGCGCAGGGCTCAAGGAATGGTAAGGCTTGGAGACGGTGGGAGGAAGAAAGGGAAATGTGATTGCCTCCCATTTAGGTCCAGCCATCAGCAGGGTGCTTGTTATTTTTGAGCACCCTTCTCCTGGTTCCTAAGGTGCTCGGGGCCCTGTTTTATTCCTCTTCATGTTGCTCTCTGCAGGGAGACTGGGGATCGGACTAGGGACTAAACCCTGGTCAGTGACCTCCCTAAGCCTTCTCATTTTCCCCATCCCCTAAAACAGACCAGGTCTCCAGAGCTCTCGGCAGGAAGTTCTCTGGTGGATGCTCAGCAGGGAAGGTGGGCCAGGGTCAGAGTGAGCCCCAGACCTGTGTGTGTGAGTGTGCGTGTGCGCGTGAGCACACACACACATACACACTGCCAGCCTGCCCACCCCCGTGGGAAATCCAGAGCTCCTCTCAGGCCTGGTGGGCCCAGCAGATCCTTTGGGCAAAAGCTGGAGGGAAATACAGTTAACAGAAAACCGAGAGAAATGAGGGAAAGCACACTCAGCTGCTGTCTTTTCAATGGAAATGCGTCTTCACCCATGCTGGAACCACCAAGAAAAAATGCCCTAGCTGTCCTAGGGTGTCAAACAATTCCGATTCTCAGTTGAAGAAAAGGGATTTGAATCTGAGGACAGGACCCCTACCCCTTCCCCCAGGCCCCACCGCCACAGACCCCTTCCCAGAGTTACCCTGTTCCCTTGCTTCGTCCCAACAAGCTATCGCCGAAATCAGAGACTCAGCCCTTGGGCTGAACTATGCTGCCAGTTAAAATATTAGTAAGCTGTTTTCATTGTCTCCTCCTTGGTGTGAATGGAGTGAGCAGATCCTTTGTTTGGAGTGGTTTGCTGGGAGGTAACGCAGCCAGTGGGCCCTGGGACCAGGGGTGGAGGAGGGTGAGAGAGGCCTGCTGTGGGCCACACCACCCTGGAGCAGGGTCCTCCCTGGCTGGTTGCCACCTGCCACAACTCCGGTCTCCCTTTCTGGCTCTGTGTCCTCCAAAGCAGCCTCTTCCTGGGTGGAAGAAATCACCGACGGGAGGCTTTCGCTCTGGCTCACAAAGTTGCTCACTTTGCACCCCGTCCTCAGATCAGCGCACCCAGCCCTCCGGTGACAGCCACAGCATCTGCCTGTGCTATAGCAGACCCCACAGTGCATTAGAATTTTAAATTACTAACTGAATTAAAATGACCTACGAGGGAAAGGTGAATAGAACTCAGCCCTGGCTCTGTCTCTCCTTTCTCCAGGGACCTGCAGAGACCCCTGCCCCACCTTGCCAGACTTCTTTCTGAGGAGATAGGGGAGCCTTTGGAGAAACCTATGAAAGCCAAGGACTCTTTCACCAGAAAATATAGTGCCCAGAAAAGTATAGATGCATTCAGGGTCTCATCGTCCCTGCCTACTATTGTTGAGCCTCCGGATGCCCTGAATTTCAACCAAAGATCTGGAGAGGGTCCATGAGCCCCAGGTGAAAAATCACTTTATTGCTTATGTTTTAAAATATAAACTCACAAACCTTGAGAAACCTGGCAGGTAAAATCACTGCAAATGAATAGTTGGGTCAGTGGGTGATAAGGAATGGTGGGGACTGTGGCTAAAATGAAGCATTTATTTATTTTTTTTTCAACGTTTTTTATTTATTTTTGGGACAGAGAGAGACAGAGCATGAACGGGGGAGGGGCAGAGAGAGAGGGAGACACAGAATCGGGAACAGACTCCAGGCTCTGAGCCATCAGCCGAGAGCCTGACGCGGGGCTCGAACTCACGGACCGCGAGATCGTGACCTGGCTGAAGTCGGACGCCTAACCGACTGCGCCACCCAGGCGCCCCTAAAATGAAGCATTTAAAATCATTTCAAAAATCAGGGGCGCCTGATGTGGCTCAGTCAGTTGAGCGTCCGACTCTTGATGGCAGGGTCATGTGATGGAGCCCCGAGTCAGGCTCTGTGCTGAGCATAGAACCTGCTTATGATTCTCTCTCTCTCCCTAGCTTGTGCTCTCTTTCTCTCTCTCTAAAATAAAAATTGAAATAATGAAAAGTCAAATCATTTCAACAATTAAATTATTACCAGGTCTTAGGATTGTCGAGGTATTTACATCTGCCCCCTGTCTCCAACCGATAACGAGATCTACCTATTCCGTAACCCAATCATTCCTACTGGTGCATATGCCAGTTCCCCTCCATCTTCCTTGATAAGAATTCTCTCACTGCTTTTCTTTTGGGTTGCTCCCAGTTCTTCCAGGGGGCTGCTCGCTCGAGGCCCAAGTTAAACAGCACCTTCGCCATGAAGCGTCCTTGACAGCCAGACCCACATGCCTCTGCCCTTTAGTTCCTGTGGGTGTTCTGGAGGAGCCCATGATGAGCTACACTGTGCTCCCTGAGCCCTCTGACTCAGTTGTCAACCGGGGATGATCTGGCAATGTCTGGAAACATTTTGAAGGCCATGATTTGGAGATGGGATACAGGGATGTTGCTGAACATAGGACACAAACAAAAATTACCTGGCTCGGCTGTTAATAGTGCCAAGGTTGAGAAACCCTGTCCTGAGCTGGCCCTGAATGAACTTATTGAGGGCAGCTCTGTGTTCTGGTTAATGCTTTGCCCACAGGGCCTGTGACCTAGGGTCTGGCATGCAGGAGGTACCCCATGCCTGGAGGGTGGGCCTAAAGAGAGTCAACCTGGGCCCCAGTAGTGCAGAGCTGGGTCAGGAGGCCACCTTGAGCACGGCTAGCCTCCTCCATGCAGACAACTCAACTAAGGCCCGACCTCCAGGACGTGAGTTCGCTGAGACAGGCTTCATGAGTTTGGGGGGAGAGAGTGGGGGGGAACATTAGAATTGTCTGTTCAGTTGGGCTGTTTAGGTTAGAAGAACAGAAATGCAGCCAGGCCTTGAGGTGGAACATTCATTCACTGTGAAGAGACGTGAATGGAAACCCAGGGTGTGGCAAAAGCGGACGGGCCGGGAAGGGAAGGCGAGGCTGGGAGCCCCTGGGAGACTCTGGCGCCTTCCATTAAGAAGATTCAGAGAAAGCCCGGTCTCTTCTCTTCGTCCCGCCCCACCCCAGGTTCATCCACACTCTCCTGCTTGACCTGGGCTCCTACCAGGCCAACTTATCCATCAGCCACAGTGCCTCGGGGACTTTTTAGTGAAAATATTTTAATTTCTTTTAAAATCAAAAGAAAGGGGCGCCTGGGTGGCGCAGTCGGTTAAGCGTCCGACTTCAGCCAGGTCACAATCTCGCGGTCTGTGAGTTTGAGCCCCGCGTCAGGCTCTGGGCTGATGGCTCAGAGCCTGGAGGCTGTTTCCGATTCTGTGTCTCCCTCTCTCTCTGCCCCTCCCCCGTTCATGCTCTGTCTCTCTCTGTCCCAAAAATAAATAAAAACGTTGAAAAAAAAATTTTTAAATCAAAAGAAAAAAAGAATATAATAATAATGAATATAAAATAATGAATCTAGTCTAGATTATGCCCTTTCCTCTATGCCAATGCAGCCTATATAATTTTTACTGTATTTTTACGAAGAGAGGGGCCTGCCCACTGAGGCACTGCCCATCACACTTCCTGGTCTCTCCACGCTGTGACCTCACAGGCGCAACTTTCCCCATAGGAAAGCTCTCCTTTGCTTCTTAAGGAAAATTCCAGAAAATCCATGGGAGACATTCTGAATTCAAACATGTAACTAGGAAGGCTGCTGACTTTGACGAATTTTCCTTGGGAAAGGGTTTTCCGGAATAGACCCCAAGAAGTCAATTTAATTCCTTGATCAATTTTCCTTAAAGCTCCGTTAAGCTATTTCCAATTTTTTCACTTTTTTCATTTTGAGTTGATTGAAACTATTTTCACTGGGACCAATTCTTTTGCACTTAAGTTTTATATCAGAAATTTGGTCCATAGATCAAATTTTTGTCAATATTACATTTCACTGATGACAGCTTCTGTGGTGGTGAGTTTCTCCTTTTGTGAACTTTATTTCTACCAAGTCCGTTTTCCAGGGTCCAATTTTGTTCCGAGTTTTGTCAAGAACATTGGATTCTTTCATGAGTTCTAGTAGATTACAAATTATTGAATTTAGCCATCTTAGTTTTTCTATGCACTGGATAAAAAACTTCAGAATGTATAACTACTTCTGGGGTGCCTGGGTGGATCAGTCAGTTAATCGTCTGACTCTTGATCTCAGCTCGGGTCTTGATCTCAGGGTTGTGAGTTCGAGCCCTGCATTAGGCTCCATGCTGGGCACAAAGCCTATTAAAAAAAAAGAAAAGAATTTATAGCTACTTCTAAGCTTAAACCACACACACACACACACACACACACACACACACACACACACAAATTGTGACTACATTTAGGAGCTGGACAGGCAGGATGGTGAACAAGAGGCAGATTGGAGAAGAGAAAAGTTTGGCAACAATCCTGAGGATGTCCTGGGGAGGGCAGGGAAATCAATAGGCAGTTCAAAATGTTCTACTGTGCCAGCTTCTCTTTGTCTACTCCTGCCCCACATCATAGGTTGACTACCCCGGGGCAAGAGGAAGCCCATCGTATAAAATATGACGGCCTAGACCTGCCATTGCGTCAAGCGTTGGGCCAGTGTTCCTTAGGAAGGAGGTAAGGCATGACCCCAGGGGTCCTGGGGCATGGCAAGAATAGTTCCATCTGGAGTCCTCCCTGTGTCGTGAAACACTCCCACATATACCATATCACGTGATTTCTGAACAGTGCTGGGAGGCAGGCGTATCACCTTTGCTCCATGGATGATGAAGGAAATAAGGCAAGTGACGTGGGTCCTCATGTTTCATACTCAGTGGTTTCCCCAATTATGCCTCAGAGCCTCTCAGAAGAAGGGGAGTGAGGCGTCTGCCTAACACTATCGTTGGTGAAGGTTCAGGCTGGTTCCTGACACTTCTGGGGCCTGAAAGAACACCAATGGAGGCCCACCTACTATATGTCTCAATATTTAAGTTACTAATCAGGCTCACAGTCCATAAAAGGAAAATATTTTCTCCTCCTACCTTAACAAATACACCTTAATAGTGACAGAATTGAACAGTGTGTTTTCAAGGGACTGAAAACTGGTTTTTAATATGGCTGAAAATTAGTCAAATATCAAGGAGGATTGCATTTAATCATGGCTGGGTATATCAGGGTTCTGTTGGTGGGCTAGTGATGTTTGAAAGGATAGTAGAATAAACACACACATATGTTACGCACCGATTGATTCTGTAAGTTATCTCCCTTTATTTCAACAAAATTACTAATTGTGCTGTGACATAGTGAATAACCAAATTTTGTTCTATTGACTGAAATGCCACATGAGACAATCTTTCTTGAATTCTTAGACAATTTTCCTTTAAATTCTCCATGGAGACACTTCAAGCTTCTTTTTGTTCTTTTTTAACGTTTATTTATTTTTGAGAGAGAGGAGAGAGAGCACGCATGCACACACGGGTGCCCACTTGAGCGGGGGAGGGGCAGAGAGAGGGGGAGACAGAAGATGCAAAGTGAGCTCTGGGCTGAGGGCAGAGAGCCCAATGCGGGCCTCGAACTCACGCTCCATGGGATCATGACCTAAGCTGAAGTCGGACGCTTAACCGACTGAGCCGCCCAGGTGCCCCAACATTTCTTAAATTCTTTTACATTTCTCAATACTGGCATATTATAAAGAAAACCCAAAACACTAGTATTTGGCTCATTTGTTCAAATCTCTTCAATTGAGACTCTGCCTTAATGTAGAGTGACCTGAATATAGTTTATAGAGATATAAACTGGACTATTTGAATATGAATCTTCTCATTTATAGTCATATGAGCATTTTCCTTCTGTTTTTTAATGTTCTTATATTTTACTGGAATATCACTTTTATTGCATATTTTCTATGAAGGCTCCTTCTGTGTATTAAAAAAAGAAAACGTTTTCTCTAAACGTTGAAAATATTTTCAGTCCCTTAAAAAATGGCATGGCCGAGGCGCCTGGGTGGCCCAGTTGGTTGAACGTCCAACTCTTGATTTCAACTCAGGTCATGATCCCAGGGTCATGGGATAGAGCCCGGTGTCTGGGTCCATGCCTAGCATGGAGACTGCTTAGGATTTTCTCTCTCTCTCTCTCAAATATTAAAAGTAAAAAATGACACAGCCAACTTAGATGTTTGTTTTTGAAAATAACCTTTGGCTAACATTGTTAGTGGCTCAGAAAATATCACATAGGATCGTTGAATTGTCCAAAGAATGCCATTGCATGGACATAAGTGAAGCCACGCCTCCTGCTATGAATTGAAGCCACGAGCTGTGCACAGCACAGAGAATGCTTCTGCCTTTTTAGTCAAAATTCTGGCTTATACACTTTTTTCCTTTTTTTTTTACAGTTGTGTTGTTGACATCATCATAGGTTTACCCTTGACAGTTCATTGCCTATAACTGAAAACTGTTTATTCAGTTCATCATATTAATCAAAACCTTTACTTTCTGTAAAAGGCATAAAACCAGTGAAATGCTCCGTGACCCTGTTTTCTTTTTCTGTAGTTCAAAATGTGGACAATAAACATTAATCATTCATTGTGGCTTTTGACCCTGATACAGTCTAATCGATCTGAGTAATAGTCACTTAAAAATATTTGTTATGTTCAATTTCTTCTCCCGTTTCTTATCCCCCAAACTAATAAAGTCATTGTCTATCTCCTAGGTAATTATTTGTTTCACTTTTTACAAATCCATCCTGCGTGGTTGGCTATTTGGACATTAAAATTTGAAGTCATTTCAACAAGGAAAAAAAGAGATAAATACAATACCAGACTCTTAAATAACAGAAAACAAACTGGTGGTTGCAAGGGGGGGGGGGGGAGGGGTGAAATAGGAAAAACAAATTGAAGTCCTTTCTACTAAACCTAGGCTTTATTATTTTGTTTTCTGTATATTTTACGCCATTATTGCCTCACCCCACCCCGAATAAAACATTACGTTTGGCTGAACATAAGGCACATCATTTTATTCTTTTAGGAACATCCTACGGATGTTTCCTATTGCTGTTCCCTTGTCTTTATTGAAGACTGACCGTGGATTACTGTCTGTGCCTCTTTCCCGTCTCTAGTAATCATATAAATGCTTTTTGGGGGGTACAAGTGAAATATGCTCACTCTGCTGCTGGGAATTTAAAAAATTTTAAGCAGATGGTCTCCTTCAAGGTTTTTCATTTTCTTTTTTCCTTTTTTTGCCTGCACCCTACTATCATGATTGTGCCTTCTCCTGTGATTTCTATTTGCGCTCAGTCTGGATGATCCAAGGGATTCGAGGCGAAATGAGTTACATCCAGGGTATACAATTTGAATGTACTTTCATCATAGGAATATAAATTACATCAGTTGTAAAAATTAACTTCAAAAAATGTATGTGAAAAATAATCTCTTCTTTTTTTTCCCAAAAATATTCAAAAGTTAACTGTTAAACTTTAGAGGCCAAATGCAAATGCTAGGTAATGAATATCAAAACTTGAAACCAAAATTACTTGATTTGGAATTCTTAATGTTTTGAAATCGTAACTAAACCTTGTTAAATATTTTATAAAAATAAAAACCGCTGTGGTTCTGGCATTCAACCCAGTCCACCCAGCTGGCAATGTAGCCTTTCCTGAGTCTTTGACACATCGTGTTTGCTGAATAACAATAATTGCTCACATGTATTAGGTGTTCATTACGTGTTCTGGCGGTCCTATGCGGTGGGAGGGAGTACTCACTCATTAGGGAAAACAGAGAAACCAAGGACTTGTCCTGATGGCCTCAGGCAGTGAGGGCCACAACCGGGACCCGATTCAGGTTTTTCTGACTCACCACACAGCTGAGTACCCATCGGGCAGGGATCTGAACTGTCGTGGGCAGGTGGGTGTTATCGTCTCCACACTGATGCGCGAAGCTAGCTCTGGCTCCTTCAGGCCTCAGGCTCGGGGGTCCTGCAACTCTAGCCTGAGGCTGTTTGGAGCCCAGGGTGGGGACCAGACCCTGGCCGCGGTCACCGCGGAGGCAGAGCAGGACCGAGGCCGCGCCGCCCCCTGCGCCGGCACGAGGGCGCCACCTGCAGGGCAGCGGGGGCCCTTCCCGAGCAAGCCCATTCGCACGCATCGCCCGGAGAACCGCACCCGACCAGAGGCTGCTCAGGCCCGTGCGGGGCCCGCGGGAAAGAAGAAGGTCTGCACATGCGCAATCAGGAAAGACGCCCCTCCCCAATTTACTCAGTTATCCCTTTTTACTTCTTCCTCCGGCAGAGGGAAAGTTCTTCCCAATGCCTAACCTCAATCGCTCCATCTGCAAAGGAAGCCTTTCTCACTGCGGAGAACCGGCAACCCCAGCCTTTGTAGCTGCTTCCTAGGGCTTCCAGAGATACAGCTCCTTGCAAATGCGTGGGTTGTTCCCGTCCCATTCCTGCGAACCCGATCTCTCCAGCCGCAGCTCGCGCTCACACCCATCTCCTTGCCTCGGGAAAGCTCTTCGCGGTTTGTAACCGTGTGTCCAGAATTTTGCTACCAGATTAACACCACAGCCCTCACAACAACCCGCTGAGGTCAGGACTGCTGCTGCCGGTTTTCAAACGGAGACTTAGGGAGATGGTGTGACTTGTTCCACAGAGCAAGGGGTGGGCTGGAGACGGTGGAGGTCTGATCGCAAGACCCCGGCACTTCGTGCCAGGCGCTGTCTCTCCTTGTGGGCAAGGAGTGTAGAGCGATGGCGAATTCCTGTGTCTTCTATGTGTAAGCAGGGATGTGCAAAGCCAGGGTGCATACTCACATCCTTTGGACAAGTGTATGAATGACTGGGATAACTGGGCATCCATTTGCAAGACCGAAAAGGGAAAAAAAAAAAAAAGAAGAAGAAGAAGAAAAAGACCTCACACACCCCACATCTTATTAAAAAACAAACAAACAACAACACAACAACAAAACCCCTCATTCCAAAATGGATCATAGTCCTAAATATAAAATGCAAACCTGTGAACTTCTAGAAGACACGAAAGAATGCATTTGTGACTTTGGGTTAAGTGAAGAGTGTTCAGATATCAAAAACATAATCTAAAAGAAAAAAATGTATAATAAAGTAGACTTTATCACAATTAAAAACTTTTGCTCTGCCCAAGACATGGACAATGTAAACACAGACTGGGAGAAAATACAAATCCTATCCCTGAAAAAGGACTTATATTCAGAATATGTAAAGGACTCAACAATAAGAAAAGAAGTAACCCGGTTAAAAAATAGGCAAAACATCTCAGTAGCTATTTCACTGAAGAAGAGATAAGGATGGAAAACAAACACATAAAAGATGCCGAACATCATTAGTCTTAGGGTGATGGAAATTAAAACCAAATGAAACAACTTAAAGACTAAAAAAATAAGGGTAGAGCTAAATTATGGTGCATTTGTGAGAAAGCGTATTATCCTCCTTCAGAAATTCTATTTTGCTCTTCAAAATAACATAAAAAATATTTATGGGACACTGTATTAAGTAAAAGAAACAGGATTTAAAGATACAAACAGTACTATCCCAATTTGAAGGAAAATAGTGTGTGTGTGACATACACGTATTAAATAAAAACAGAAATACATAAAAACATAAATAAGGCTCATTTCTGGGTATGGCAGTTACTGGAGATTTCCGTTTTTTCTGTATACTTCTCAGAATTCTCCAAAATATTTCCCAGCATACACATCTTGCTTTTATAAATTGTCTAATAAGTCAAGAGAGAAAAAAATGGATGCCTATCTGAGCCCCTAAGCCCTCTCTTCACACAGAAGATGCCACCCCAGTTCCTAACAGTGGGAGTTTTGTGCTTGAGTTCTCCCTCCCTGGAGCCTTATCCAGAAGCCCCTCTTGGCTGGCTGCTGTAGGAGCTGCTGACTTCCCTTCCCTCTTGGGAATACCCTCCTTCCTGGCTGTGTCCTGGCTCTCCCCACTCCGCCCCCCCCCCAACTGCTCCTCCTCCCTCGGGGATACTCATGCTGCCCTTCTATGATGGAGGGCCCCTGGGGACCCTTCCACCCCCTTTTGCCTCCTAATCTTCATTCTGTCCCTATGGGGTCTCATTCACTCCGTGCCATCAGGAAGGGTACCCAGGACACCCACATCACCGTGTCTGACCTAAAACGGTGCCAGCAAGCTCCAAAGCCTCGCTCATCCACCCAGCCAGTCACCAGATGTTTATTTCATGTCCATTGCGAGGCACTGCTCTGGCAGCAGCTGCAAAGGAGCTGTTTTCCCATACCTGATATTCTAGCGGAGGGTGCAGGCAATATACATGGCAACAAATAAATGAACGCATTTATCTTCAGAAACTGCATGTTGCAAGATCCCCCGGGACAGCTGAATGCACAGTAAAACTCCAGAACCGCGCCTCGAGGCAAGCTATTCTCAAAGTGTGGTCCTCAGCCTATGGCCTCAGCATCTCCTGGGAGCTTGTTAGAAAGCAAATTCTCAGCCCCCCCCCCCCCCCGCCCCGCCCAGACCCACTGTAGCAGAAACTCTGTGGGCGGGGCCCAGCATTTGTGTTTGACAAGCCCTCCAGGGGATTCTTCATGGTCCCATAAAGGGCTCCTCAATGTTAGGGACCACATCTCATTTATCTTGGTATCTGTATTAGTTTCCTATTGGAGCTATAACAAATGACTGCAAACGCAGTGGCTTAAAACATCCCAAATTTATTATCTTATGGTTCTGGAGAGCAGACGTTCAAAATCAG
The DNA here is from genome assembly GCF_018350175.1 of Felis catus. Lineage (NCBI taxonomy): Eukaryota > Metazoa > Chordata > Mammalia > Carnivora > Felidae > Felis > Felis catus. The sequence continues at coordinate 36,159,021 of NC_058373.1, read as the reverse complement.
TTTTACTGGGGGTAAAATCAAGGTGTTGGTATGGATATGTTCCTTCCGGACACTCCAGGGGAGAATCCATTTCTTTACCTTTTCCTGCTTATAGAGGCTGCCCGTCTTCCTCCGCTCACCTCTGCGTCTCTCCGACTTCCGCTACCATTGTCAAACTTTGACCGCTGACCCTCCTGCCTTCCGCTTATAAGAACCTTTGTGATTACAAGGGACCCGCTCTAAAAATCCAGGACGATCCGCCCATCTCAAGATCCTTAACTTCATCACATCTGCAAAATTCGTTTCACCACCTAAGTTACCATAGTCACAGGATCTGGGAGCATCTCTGACGGACCGTCATGCAGCCTACCACAGCATCCGTCCCACGGCACGTGCTCCGCAAGGATCTGTAGTAAGAATGTGAATGAGTGAATGAAGAAAGAAATCGGAGTCCAGAGGAAACCTCCTTCTGCCGCATCCTGTGAGCATCTGACCTGGTTCCTAGGTGATGAGACCTGTCCATAGTCCTGAGCACATTGCTTCTTGGATACAAGTGCATGTGCGTTGGGCAAGTGAGACTCAGAAGTGAGGCTCCACCAGCCAGGACGGAGCCAGGGACGCCACTCCGCGAACATCAGGACCGGTGGGCCAGCAATCCAAAGGTGGGCCGTGAAGGGAATGTGGGACGCCTGCTGGTAGGTTTGGTGGCCGGGGTCACCAAGAGTACATACGTTCTGGGCTCGAGTCCCGACTCAGCCCTTTGCCACTTACGTACACACTCTGTGCCTCCTTGGTTACTTCCTGTGCAATGTGGGATGATATCACCAGCTTCACCAGGTTGTCGTGAGAACTGAAGAGAAGGCATGAGGTTTCCAGCCCTGGTGTGGTCAATGAGGGTGGGGTTGCCCTGCTGGTGAAGGGCAGCAGGACGTGTGCCTGAGAAAGGGCTCTTTGTCCTCAGATTCAGGAATATTACGCTAAAGGCATTAGTGTGCTGAAATTGAGGTTACCAGCTTGGAGCTAAATTATTTACACAGCCCTCAATAATCTTCTCCCTCTCTTTAGCAGCTTCCTCCCCATGCTAAAATATTTAGCAGGGATTTCGGGAGTATTCGCAAACCCAACTATGGCTCAGAGTGACAAAGATGTCACCGGGGGCCTCGGCACATTCTCAGCGCCGGCTGCTTTCGTCAGAGGCCAGGACCATCCCCTTGGCTCTTCCAGACCTGGGCATCGGAAGAAAGACATTGCACTTGGATCTTTAAGAGGCAAAGCAGACCGTGTTGGCTAGGTATGACACGGGCCGGAGCCAAAGGGACTTTCTAGAAAACGGGTCAGAAACCATCCCGGAAAAGAGTTGCACAACAATTTTTGAGGAGGAAGAAATCGTAGCAGGCCCGATGGCTGTGCGATACAAATTCGGCGTCTAGGTCATGGAGCCATTCAGGCAAGTCGTTTGCTCTTTTATTTATTTGTTTTTTTAATTCTTTTTAATGTTTATTTTTGAGACAGGGAGAGACACAGCATGAACAGGGGAGGGTCAGAGAGAGAGAGACACAGAATCTGAAACAGGCTCCAGGCTCTGAGCTGTCAGCACAGAGCCCGACGTGGGGCTCGAACTCACGGACTGTGAGATCGTGACCTGAGCCGAAGTCGGCCACTCAACCAACTGAGCCACCTAGGTGCCCCTCGTTTGCTCTTTTAGTATCTTACTGTTGCTAGGGTGGCTAATAGATGGCTATGGTCCCTGTATTCTAATGCATGAAACTGATCGCAGGTGCTCCGTATTTCCCATCGGCGGACTGTTTCTCAAAGGCTTGGACCTGTGAAAGCCTGGGGAGCAGCTGGCTGATGCGAATAGGAGTCCTATTTTGAACGTTAGCTGTTGGGATGCACGTTGTGGTGAACTTCAGAGCAGACGTGTTCCAGGAGAAGTCGTATATATATTTAAGTTTCGGGAACCAAAATGTAGCCTCTGGTTATTAAGACAGAATGGCACCGCGGTTGAGAGCACAAACTTTGCGCCAGTCCCGAGTCCCTGCTGCGTGACCTCATCCAAGTCACTGCCTCCACTTTCCCAACTCTGAAACGGGGACAATGGTATGGGGCTCGGTGAGCATTAAATGAGATACGCGGTCTATAGAGCTTACACCAGCAGTAGTAAGAGCTTGGTAAACACTGGTGGGGACTGTCGCCTTCAATCCTCTGGTCAGAAAGAAACTTTCCTGCTTGTTTGTGTAAATCTGGACTTCCACGCCCGTGAGCAAACTGGGTATATATCACAGGGCTCACTGGCTCTCTGGAGCTGCCCTGCCTAGCCAGCCAGGCCCCAGGAGATCAGCAGGGGATCACTTCCCCCTCCCACCTCTGACAGCTCCGGAGCTGGGTGGGGACAGAGAACACAGCAAGCTTCCTGCGCCTTTCCTGAGCACACAACTTCAAAAGGTCCACACCCAGATTTTTAAGAAAGCCTCAGACCCAGCGCCAGCCTGTCCTTCTTTCTCCCTGGGGTCCGTCAGCACCCTGTCCCACTCCTATGACTAGAACTGTCCTTGTGCATCCAGGCTGTCACTGAGAGGCTCTGGATAGCACCTGTCACTTTTTCATCTCCGAGGAAAGACCCAAGGCCAGAGGGGAGAAGCCCCTTTCCCCTTAGCTAAACCCCACCAGGGTTCAGATCTCAGCCCCTGCCTTTTCCTGGCTGTGAACCCTGGCACCTTTCCTGCCCAGTCAGAGTGTCGCTGTCTGATGCCACAGATATCCTTATTATTGAATAAAATAATGTGCAGTGTAGGGCGAGGCTCAGAGGCTGAGGTACCTGTGCGCTGTCCCTTCCCCTGTGGCCCCACAAAGTGGGCACATTGAGCTAAGAAATGTGTGGAGAAGGGGACTCATCTACGGCTGGGGACTTCAAGGCCTTCACCTGCCTATAAAATAGCTCTGCGACCCGGACCTGAATGCCAGGGTTCGTCTGAAACTTTAGCTTCTTTCAAATGCAAATGTTCCACCCAGGCAGCCCGCACAGGGGACCTGTGCTCATTTATACCTGGGCTTGAATAGGTGTATTCAAGAGCCTTCCCCTAGAGACTAATAATAATTACTATTATTTTATATTCATTCAGCTATTTATTGCACAAACAATATTACAACAATATCAGAAATCAGAAAAAGAATCACCCACAATTGCCGGCCTTTTAAAAAGTGGGCACTGGAGGTTCCCCCCCCCCCCCGCCCCGCCCCCAGTTCCCCTCCAGCCCTTGTACATGCACATATGCAACTTTTCACAGCTGGGCTCCTGCCCAATGCAATTTTGCACTCAACACTGTGTCATTAGCCATCTCCGATGTTGCAACCGTCCTCACAATTAGCTTTTACAGTGGGTGTGCTGTTCCTTCCCAGGTACCCTGGAACTGGACACTTAGGTGGCTTCCAGCTCCCTGCTTTTGGATACAATGCCGAAACTTTGTTCAAAGAGCTTTTTCATGTCTTCAGGATTATTCCCTTAGGATACGCTCTCAGGGGCGGGACTGCTGTGTTAAAGGTGATGCGTGTGCCTTTGGCTCAGGAGAGAGAGCGGGAGTCCGGTTTTTGCGGGGAGCTTGCCGACAGCTGGTACCTGGGGGCAGAGAGAGAGCTGGGGGTCTGGGAGGGAGTCTCTGGGTTCACGGGGCAGTCAACGTTTGCTGCGGTGGGGGAGGGCTGTCCTTAAAAGCCTGGAGGAGAGGCAGCGGCCTCGGCTGAGAGAAGAGAACCGGAGGCGGCACCCCTCGTCCCCCTCCCTACCCCCCTCCTCCCCCGCCCGGAGAGCTTGACTCACCTCCAGCATGTTCACACCCAGTCTGCACCGTCCACACCCGGTGCGTGGGGCTCAGGGGGACAGGAGCAGGAGAAACCCAGGGAAGCACTGAGCCACGTGCAATGGATGGCCCAGAATCCAGGCAGGAAGTGTTGCTACAATGGCTGTTGGGGTACGTAGGCCACCATCGTGGGTGCTGGAGCCGGCGGGGCGGGCTCCCGTATTTGTATGTATATTTGCTGTGACCTGGGTCCCACCCACGGCACTGGGGGCGGGATGATGAGGACACAGACCAAGAGCCAGACAGCCCAGGGCGTCGGACTACCTCGGGATCCCCACGCTGGCTGCCCGCCAGAATCACCTGGGGAACTTTAGAAAAGACCCAGGCCCCACCTCCAGAGATTTGGATTGAATCGGTGGCTCGTGCTGATGTCCAGCCGGGATTGAGAACCGCTGGATTAGATATTATATTTTCATGCTAGGGCATTTTTGGCTGCAGGGACAGAGGCCCTCCGAGGCTGACAGGAGAAAACAGAGGTTGCGGTGGGGTTATGATGGAGTTTGCCAGGGGGAGGGGCAGGAGCTAAATCTCCTTCATAACGTCCATGTGTGCCCTCCCCCAGGCCACCCGTTAGAAACCCTCCACCCAATAGACCCCGTGCACCTCTCTGCTACTGTGGCCTCAAGACCAGTCCTGTAGCTGTCCCCTTGCAAACAGGGGCTGCCCAAGCCCCTTGCCTAGAGGACTGTGGGCTGCTGTACGGACCTGCCTTGGCCTAGGAAGCTGGCACGCGAGACACCATCAGCCTGCTGGTCCCCTTCATGGCATCTCTGCTCCTCCCTGAGCACCGTGACCCCTTAGGTCAAATGACCCTGAAGGCCCTTCCAGATTCTCTGGTTCTTGGTGGAGAAAAACCCACCGGGCACAGGCCCTCGTGGTATTTCCCTCGGGAGGCGGGTGTCCGGGCCCTAAGCCTGGCCCTGTGGCTCAGCCCTGGCCGAGGTGAGTCCCAGACAAGGGGGCGGGGGGTCACCCTCCTCCCCTCTCAGCATCTTCCCACTCCACACACACCCTTTGGGGGCTTCTCATGCTTTACCTCCCTCAACTCCGCTCTAAGGACCGGATCCACACCTGGGGAGAGACTGTGCCCCCCCTGGGGCGGGGGGGGGGGGTCCCCTGGGGGTCTGTGATTTCTGTGGGGAATGCAAAACTTTGTCGTTTCTTGTAGCTCCCCGGTAAAGGGCTGTCAAGCCCTGGGCATCAGTAGAGGGGCTGGGGCACGGAAGGTGGGGAGAACATCCCCCTTGAAGGGAGTCTTTCCCATAAGTACCCCATGATGGAAAGGTGTTAGAGAAAAGGACACAAAGGGTGCTACTGAAACAGCCATGGTCAGACTGGGAGGTGCTGGGACAGGAAGTCAGAGGAAGGGGAGTCCCCCAACTCACTGCCCCAGCAAGGCCCCCAAGTGGCCTTAGCCTGTCTCCTCCCTAAACAACCAGGTGGGGGAGGAGGCTGAGGGAGGCCTCTCCCAGGCAGCTGAGATGAGGTACGACACTGGGGGACCACGAGGTGCTACCCTTAGGAGGAAAAACACCGAACTGGGCTGAATGGTGTCCCCTAAAAAGATAATGCCATGTCCTAACCTCCAGTCCCTGGGACTGTGAAGGTATTTGGGAACAAGGGCCTTTGTAGTTGTAATTAAGGATCTTTAGACGAGATCGTCCTGGACCCGGGGACTGGAGTCCTCATACAAACAGGAGAGGACCCAGCGAGACACGGAGGAGAAGGGAGTGTGACTGGAGTCACGCCCCCGCAAGCTGAGTACCGCCTGGAGCCCACAGAAGCTGGAAGAGATCAGGACTCACTCTCCTACGGAAATTTCGAAGGGCGTGGCCCTGCTGACTTAGCGATTGGAGACTTCTAGCCCCCAGGATAGTGAGAGAAGGCCTTTCTGTCAATCATGTACTCCCCCTGAGCAGCGACTTCTTCTCCAGTGAAATGAGGCTAATACTTCCAGCCCCGATGCAGCAAGGGAAGAGCCTCGTCAGAGGCACTGTCGGGCAAGCGCTGACCCCTCTCCCGGCCTCCGTTTTCTCATCTGCCAAGTGGAGCAGGAAGCCCGGCCTGAAGACTCCATCGCAGGGGAGGTAAGAGGAGGGGCTAAGTGAGCGTTGGGTGCAAGAGGCTCCTGAGTCCTGCTATGTTTGGGGTGCACAGTTCTTGCTGTCAGATAAAGCCTTCTGGACAAAGGGGACAGACCGTCTGGGGCCACCCGGGAGGAGCTGGTGAGCCCCCTGAGGAGTGGGCTCCTGGCTGGGAAAAGTACTTCCGACACCTGGCACCCTGCACGCCCAGGGGGCAGTGAGGGCAAGAGGGAGAAATGTAGATTCTGCGACGTATGGATGGAGGGCGGGGCTCTGCCCAAAAAGGATATTTGCATTGTGTTATAAAGGTGTCCCCAAAGAGAACTGACGTTTCTGAGTGATGCTCTCCATTTCCCCTACCCCTCCTCGGTCCCTCGGACCACTGCAGACATCCCCCCACACCCTTCCGTGGTCCACCTCCCATGGCCACGAGGACACGTAGTGCCTGCCCCCCCGCTGGGCCGGTCCCACAAATGTTCGCTGAGGCCCTTGAAAAGAAACTACAAAGCCTGAATGTTGAATTCACGCAGCACTCCTGCGCCCAAAGCACTTCCAAACGCATTCTGTGGTCACCACGCTAACCCTACGAGGAGCAGGATTCCGATCCCCGCTCGCAGATAAAGAAACAGCTGCTCAAGGCCGTTTGCATCCAGGCTGCCTGACTCCTGGTGCTCTTTCCATGTCACCTCGCTGCCTCTCCTGACATATCATCGGCTGCTTCGTTGGGTAATTTGGGGTCCGGGTCTCTCCAGAAATGTCCCGTGCCCCTATCTCCCAACCGGTGTGGCCTCAAAATCCCCCAAGGTCGACCGATCCCAGCCCAGCTTTCCAGACCCTCCCTGGGACTCCAGCACCCTCTCCTCTGCTCCCCACTTCTCCCCAGCAGCCTCTTCTTGCTCCACAGCCCTCTCCAGAGGGTTCCTGTTTAACCACTCAGCTAGGCTTTCGTCTCCCAGCAGCACAGGTGGGGGCTGTGGCCCCTGGTGACCAGGTGTTTGGCCAAGATCCACCGACCACACTCCTTTAGGTTCCGGGAGCCACTTAGTCGTCCCTCTTCAGTCCCCAAGGTGCACACAAAGAGGCCTGCGGTGGGCAGGAGTCCGGTGGGGCACTGGCTGTCTCTGCTCAGCGGTGGGCTGTGTGCCTGCCTTGTGCGTGCCAACAGCTTCTGCAAGCTGGGGGCCAGGCCAGCATTTGGCTTTAAACACCTCACGCCCTATTCTGCCTCCAAAGCCCATCTCTGTCCCGGACATCTGAAGATGATGTTACAGGGCACCTAGGTGGCTCAGTGGGTTAAGTGTCCGATTTCAGCTCAGGTCATGATCTCACAGATCGTGGGTTCGGGCCCCGCGTCAGGCTCTGTGCTGACAGCTTGCTCGGAGCCTGGAGCCTGCTTCTGATTCTGTGTCTCCCTCTCTCTCTGCCCCTCCCCTGCCTGTGCTCTGTCTCTCTCAAAAATAAACATTAAAAAATAAAGATGACATCAGAAGGGACACCACCTGTGGCCTTGCCTCCCCCACAAAGGGCTCCACGTCTCAAATCTCAGTCCCCCAAACCCTCGTGAAGGCAAAGCAGGGATTACGAGGCCACTCTGAGTTCGGCATAAGCTGAGACTGGGATCCACTCCATGCCCCCCCACTCCTGTCAAGCTCTGGTTTGCACAGCACGGCTGCCTGTTTGTACGGCCTCATGCCTTCCCTCCAAGAACTTGAATCTGAAAGGACAAGTGAGACACACACACGTGCACACACTTCTTTATGTGATGCACAGCTGCAGGCCAACCTAAGCAAGATGCCCAATAGCACCATTGAGGATCCGTAAAAAGGGCCTGAGAGATCAACTCACGGCAAATGGGGAAACTGAGGCTCAGGAAGAGCTAGAGACCCGCCCAAGGCCACAGAGCTAAATGGAGGCCTCTGGACTCCTGGTCCTGTGCTCTGCACATGTGTCTGCACACTGTGTCTGCACATGTAACAAACAAGGCAAGGCAGGCAGAAGAAAAGAGCTCAGACAACCTGGGCAGGCAAGGAAGGTCAACCCCGCCCCCCATTTCATTCTGGAAGTTTTGTCCAAAGGGTGCATTTTCCAGAATTCCTCTAGGAGAGTTGGGGGAGGGGGGGGGCAGGCAGGAACAACCTACAACTTGTTCCTTCAGCACCTGGGAGTAGCCACACAGTCTGGGTGGCTGTTTCTTCTTTGTCCCCTGTGTCCCTGTGACTCTTTCTGCTGTGTCCACTGAGTGGCAGAAGTCCAGGCCCGGCACCTTCCAGGCCTGGGAAGTGGAGTCCTGGGGAAGGGAGAGGGTGGCAAAGCTCCCTTGGGCAGGGGCATTCCGGAGAGAGCCGGTGGAGCTTGGCCAAGGCCAAGAACAGCCAGGGGTGGGGAGAGATCATGGTGGGGTGGGGCTGCGGGTACCCGGTTGTTTTTTTCCTTCTCTGTGCTCCACCCCATGCATTCTTCTGAAGGGCAGGCTCCCAGCCCTCGGCCCCCGGGAGTGGGGGTGCGAGCGGTGCAGCGTGCGGAGGGGTCCGGCGGGCGACGGGGGCCTAGACGCGACTCCACCTGGCGCACGGCTTCGGTGGCATCTCAGGCGGGGCGAGCGGTGGGCGCCGCTCCGGAGGTCACCGAGTCCGGCGTCGGTGGCACGTGGTTCAGTGCGGGCCGCGCGGGGAGGGGTGCCCCCGCGGTGCCCCCTGCCCTCCCCCCTGCCCTCGGCTCCTCCCCGGGGCCTGCGCGCCCCGCCCCGGGCGGGAGGGGACCGGGGGCGGGACCCACGGGGTAGGCGCGCAGACCGGCCGGGCCAGGTGCAGCGCCCGCGTGTCTGGGGGCCGCAGCGGCCCCGGAGGAGCGTCCCGGTGTCCGGCCTGCCGGTGCCGCGTCTCTGCGCCCCCTTCGCCGGACGCCGGCGCCCCTCGGAACCCAGGTAACCGAGGGCGGAACCCCGCGCCTGGGGTCCACGCGCACCCCGCCGTCGCCCCCGCGCTGCCCGCGGCCCGCCGAGGTCGCCAAGGGCCGCTCGCGGAAGGAAAGTTTGCGCCGGGACCGCCGCGCCCCGGGCGGAGGCGACAGGCATCCGCGGCCTCGCACGTCCCCGCGCGGGGAGCCCGAGCGGAGCTGGGGCGGGCGCGCCGGGTCTCCGCGGACACCTGGGGATGCCGGCCCTCTCGCGCGCGTCCCATCTCTCACTCCCCTGGGCGTTTGCGCCCCTCCCCGCCCGTCCCCGAGCTCCTGAGCAGAGTCCTCGGATGGGGACTGCGGAGTTGGTGAATTCTGGAGGGATGTTTACATTCGCGCTTCCCGCCGCCCGGGGGCCAGACCCACGACGGGAGAGCCGGCCGCGCCAGGCGGGGTGCGGGTGAGGGGGCGTCCCCTGCCCGGGGTGGGGGGCGGCTGGGCCCTGCTGAGGTGGGTGCCCAGCCACCGGGGCATCCCGGCTTCTGTTCTGTCTTCCGGCAGGCCGCCGCCCGGCTGGGCATCCTTGGCTCCCCCCAGGCACTCCCCAAGCCCCAGTCGGATGAGTTGAGAGCAGGAGGGAGGGTGGCGTCCCCAACCCCCCCTTTCCCCACCAGCCCGGCAGGGGCCTAGCTAGGTCTAGAGCTCTGTGACCCTTGCGGACCTGAGCAGAATGGGCTTCGTGCAGCCCAGGCGGCGAGGACGCCCAGCTCAGTGTGAGGACGGGGGTGAAAGATGCCCGTTTCCACGCAGAACCCGAGAGAGCAGATGAGGGAGGTGCGTGGATCAGAGTAAGAGCTAACATCACTAGCATGGACGCGTCGCTGATTTCATTCCCCCCCCCCCCCAATAAACCAGCGAGGTAGTAGGTCTTATCCCATTAGCAAGGTTGGGGGGGGCGGGGGGGGGAGGAGGAGTCTCAAACAGGTTGTCATTTGGGGGGGGAAAATATGGTAGACCTGAACTTCAAACCAGTCTCCTAGAGCCAGGTGGTTGGTGCTCAGGCCTCTGACTCAGCAGGGGTTCCTTTCTTCTCCCCCTCCTCCCCTCTTCCCTGGAGGTTCTTCTGGAAGGGGTAGGTCAGGAAAGGGCACCTCCAAGAAGAAGTAAAATCCGGTCAGGCGGCTCCTCAAGAGAGAGCCAGCTCCTTGCTAAGCTCCAGGACTGCGGGAGGCAGGCACCTGTTTTGTTCACTGCTGTAGCCATAGTTTCCCGGCTCCCAGAGGCTGCCCAACAGGAAGGGACTGAATCAACCTCGAAGGGCAGAGATTCTTTCCTTTGGACTGGAAAGGTGCCTCCTGCCACGGAGGGTCCTTGACACCCACTTGGGGCGGTTTGATGCTTTATAAACCAGAGAGCGCATCCATAATCCCCAGTGCTTTTCCAGACAGGTAGGCTTTGCCTTTACCCTGGATCCAATTGTCAGGCCCAAGGGAGGTGGGTTATGTGCCCGGCTTCGCCCTGCCCTAGGAGACCGAGGCCTCTGTCCCATTTGCACTGGAGTCCTACCCAGCCTTCCAGGAAATCTCATTGGAAACTTGACTCTTTGCCTCCTCCTTCTCCTTACCCATTCATGGGGCAACCATGGATGGAGGGCAGAGACGGTGCATGCCTCAGTTTCCTCATTTGTAACACGGGGACAATAGAGTCTGCGTGGTTTTATGAGTGAGCGGTCCAGAGGGCTCTGTAAGCTTCCCAGCAAACTGTAAGAGATGATGGTGATTTCCTCCTGTGTATGTGTGTTAGCCTGAGCTCCCCACGTGGCCTGTGAATACGTCTGGGAAGCGATCATACATCTTTGGTCTCCCTCAGAGAGCTGGTCTTATCCTGAGCATACAGTAGGTTCACAGGAAGTATTCACCGATCAAACACAGTCTCTACAGGAAGAGAAGGTGCTAAAATTGGATTTTTTTAAATCCTTCCCCCCATCCTTATGTAAGCAGAGAGAACATTCTACCATACAGGGGAGGCTGCAGGAGGAGGGACCGGAGGGGTCTGAGAGCCCCTAGAGGAGGAGGTGGTCAGTGTCTGGCTCATTCTAGGCCATGGTCAAGTGGGGAAGCATGGCAGGGGGTGTAGGCTTTTCCATGGCAGGGCCCTGAAGACTTTTGAGGCCCTGCCAGGAGCCCTGTAGCCCTGGACTCCCCAGCCGGCCCAGGTGTCCCCTTTGCCCTCAGGACAGGCCCGCACAGCCAGAGTTGGTCAGTTGTCTTCCCTGGAGGAGGCCTCTGCCAGTTCCTGGGTCTTAACCAGAACCCAGTAGGGGAAGAGGTTTAGACCCAGAATTTCTCAGCTGGAATGGCTTTAGAGGCCGTATCCCTTCTACCCCCTCGGTGCTGTATTTTCCATATCAGCGAACATCCTGTCTCGTTTCCTTTTCTATCTCGTTTATCATCTGTCTTCCCGGTTAGCATATCAGGGCCGTGAAGGCAGGGCTTTCTGTCGGTTTTAGTCACGGCTCTGCCGCCGGGGATCGGCGCCGTGGCTTGTGTGTAATGGGTGGTTACTTAATGTGTGTTGAATAAATGAACACATTCAGCCCCACCCCTCCTCTCCTCACGGGGAGACTGAGGCCCAGAGTGACCTGTTGGAGGCAGAGCTGGAGTTCTTCTTGATGGAACTCAAGTTCGTTCAAAGCTGGGTCTCTGTCCCCTGCACCTGGTTACTCGCGGTGCTTGAGAGCTGCCTTGGCAAGAACCTTCAGGTCACCCAGAGAGGCAGCTCCCAGGCAGAACGCATGGCCACCCCGAGAACTGAGAGAGCCAGGGAGGAGTGCTCCCCTTTAGTGCTCCCATCCCCCAAAGAAAACTCCCAGTGCTGCTCTCCAGAGGTGGGAAGTTCCTCAGTTAGTGGCGAAAACAGTGGCCTTTCCAGGCAGTCTTTTAAAATTCCCCGGGACACTGGGGAACCAAGGAGGAGGACCAGAGCCAGGTCCCCAGGCAGCCCTGGGGGGAAGGATGGAGCTTCAGATCATGGGCCAAGGTTAACAAACCAGTCTGAGAAGGTGTGACCAGATGTGTGGGCTGGGAAGAGTGAGGACATTATTCTGCCCACGGCCCTGGGGAAGGCTTGGGGCTCTGAGACCTCACTTAGGAATCTGATCAGAGTGGTTTCCTTGGAGGACCCAAGAACTACCCCAGTGCAGGGACAAGCATGATGGAGAAGCTCGAGGGTGGGGGTGGAGTTGAGGTCCAAGAACTATCTACAGTAGAAGCCGGAACTTCCTATGCAATAGAAAATATGGAACACACCTACACACACACCAAGCGGCTTCGGCCCCGCCCCATGGTTCTTTTCAGCCACCATCTTCAGCAAAGGAATTTTATCTGTGTCTCAAGGCAAAACTCTGGGCCCCTGTGGAGTCAATTGGAGGAGAAGAGATGGGACAAAGATGACTTCCGGAGGAAGCTAGTAGGGCCGTAGGTGGGAGGTGAGGTCCCTGGAGGCATTTCCTCTTCACACTCACAGGAAATGTGGCTCCTGCCTTCTTCCCCGATGGCTTGGAGGGGTTGGAAGGGTGATCGTTGCATTTTAATACCAGTCATAAGCATTCAGTAATTGTTAGCTGTTTGCCAGGCCGTGTTCTAACCTCTCTGCACGAATCGGTTAATAACGGTTTACAATAACTCCATGACGTTGAAACCCGTGTCGTCTGCATTTGACAGATGTGGAGACCGAGGCCCAGAGCGGTGGTGTAACTTTGCCCAAGATAACACTTGGGCAGAGGGAGAGGGGGGCCAGAGGTACCCTGGACGGCCGTAGCCTCTCGGCCGTGCTGCCTCTGTACGACCCAGCGGGCCACACAGATGGCACAGAGAGCCTGGACGCCAGGGTGGCCAGCACCCGCCTTGGGGAGCTTTGGCTGTTTCCCCCGAGCTCTGCTCTTGACCCCCAGATCCTTTTCCATTCTCATTGTGGTTTGCCAGATGCAGAGCGGAAATGCCCCTGTGCCTTGGTGTTGGGGGAGACACCCAGAAGTTGTGCCTCTAGGGATGTACGTGTTTATGAGTTTATCAGCTGTTTGGAAAAAATTGGGGAGGAAGGGGATCAGGGGATGGGGGGGGCGGACAAAGAAAATGCTTTGCCTGAAGAAGTGAATCCATAATGGTGACTCCTCCTGTGTCCCAGGCCACTGTGGTCCCCCCCTCCTTGCTCCCCAACTGCTCCCTACGGGCTCCCTTCCCCTGGAGCAGGCGAGACCCTGACCCGAGACATAGCTTATGCATTCCTGACCCCTGGCCTTCTCTTTATCGCCCCCATCACTACAAGTTCGGTGGCTTCCAGCAACAGCGAATGGAAAAGTTCGCCTATTGTGACATAGCGTGAGTCAGCCCTTCTTCAACGATGGGGTTGCACAGTCAGCTCTGAGGCCTTGGCCTGCACCCCGGTACCTGGAGACCTGGGGCTGGTTGCTTGGGGAAAAGGACAGGGTGACTCTAGACATTATTTTGAAATTATGCAGGTGGCAGCGAGGGGCCAACAGGTGCAAGAGACACAGCTGTTTTTAGTGTCTGGGAGAAAAGGCAGCGTGTCCCAGAGCAGTGACCCAAGCTGTAACTCCTGCCCTTGCCGTGTCCTCTAAGGCAGGGTTTGTTTCACAGGATTGGCCTCACTTGTGGCCCTGACCACCCCCAGCGTGCTCTGCGGGGTGTGAGTGGTGAATTTTGCCTAGGCCTCAAGCCCGCATTTTGCCTGAGCACACCATCGCCCATGAGGCATTTTTTCCCCTTCAGTTATTCGGGAGCCCCCTGGCCAGGCTGACCGCGGTAGAAGTGATTGGGAGCCTGTCAAAGGCCCAGAGCCCAGCCACCCTGGGCTTCTAGGTCGCGTGGTCCTAAATTGGGCCACTCTGCCAGCCCAGTACCAATCTTTGAGTTGGTCACTGCACTCTTGGGAGCTCGAGGCTGCTGTGGCTGGTGGGGAACCGTGGGTGCTAATTCTGATACTATATCACGGTGTGACTTTGGCCCTGTCCCTTCCTGGGTGGGCCTCATCGGTAGAAAACAGCTTGGCTTAGATCAGGGTTTCTCACCTCAGCGCTAGTGACGTCTGGGAGCAGGACAGGTCTTTGTTGTGGGGGTGGGGGCCGCCCTGTGCGTCGCGGGATGCTTAGCAGCAACCTTGGCTTCTACCCCTCGGATGCCAGGCGCCGGGGCCACCTGTCACTTCCGTCTTGACGACCAACGATGTCTCCAGATGTTGCTAAATGTCCCGGAGGCAAAATCATCTCCGGTGGAGAACCCCAGGGGGTCTCTGGTTGAAGACACCTTGATGACTAGGGACACATTTGTCTTTTCCAGCCCCTATTTTATGAATATGGACAGTGCATGAACGGGGGGCCTGGGGATAGGGGCTCCAAGGGCTTGTAGGGTGCGACGTGAGCTATGAGGAAAAGGGAGGCTCTGGGCCACTGCCTCTTGCTGAGCCCCAAGGCCAAGTTCACTCTGCCTTCCAGACCTTGGCTTACATAAGAAGGTGATGGGAGGGGGCAGGCCTGTGGTCCCCATGAGCACTAAGGTCGGAAGCCCTCCAGCCAGTGACTACTAGTCTCTACGTGCCCTAAGGGTTCAGCTTCTCCTCCACATTCCCTGTCCCCTCTCTGGCTGCCTGCCCCTGAGAGGACACAGGAAGTGAATCAGCCCAGCCAGTGGGCAGCCGGGGGGGTGGGGGTGGGGGGCGGGGATGCAACCCAGTGGTGTCAGACGCAAGGGCCACACACGCCTGCACTGACCCAGCCCTGGCTTTATTTTGTTTATTCCTCCCAAGTTAGCTGTTTATTAACTTTGTCCACAGAAGCCCCTTCTGACCTCATTGCCTGATGGAAGGGCGAAAATGTGTCTCCTCCAGGGGTGGAAGGGGTTTGTCAGTGAATCCTGGAAGTAAGTCATTGTTCTGGGTACAGCAGGCTGTGAGATTTGGGATGGCATTAACCCAGATGATTGGTTTGGGTTATTCATTCTTTTTCTTTCTTTATTTTTTTTTTTTTACTGAGGTATAACTAATGTTTAACATGTTGATTTCAGGTTTACAACATAATGATTTGATATTAGCATACACTGCGAGGGGATCACCATCGGTCCCCATACAAAGTTGACTTAAAACATTTTTTTTTTCCTTGATGTTTAATATTTTTGAGAGAGAGAGAGAGAGAGGAGACACAGAATCCGAAGCGGGCTCCGGGCTGCGAGCCGTCGGCACAGAGCCCGACGCGGGGCTCGAACTCACAAACCGCGGTGCCCCCAAGGTTGACTTTTATGAGCTGCTCTTGACAGCTTTCAAGTGTGCACAACAATGTTATTACTATTTTTATTTAAAAGCGTATTTAGTTTGAGAGAGAGAAAGGGAGTGAGAGTGGGGGGGAGGGGTGGAGAGAGAGAGAGGAAAAGAGAGAATCCCAATCTCCCGCTGTCGGCAGGGAGCCGGACATGGGGCTCAACCTCAGGAACCCCCACCATCGGTCCGAGAGGACAAAGATTCAGTACTTAATTGCAGAGCCACAGGTGTGCCCTATAAACTCCGTACCCACTGAATACTAACTGAAAGTCTAAACCCGTTAAACACTAACTCCCCGTCCCCTCCATCCCGCAGCCCCTGGTTGCCACTGTTCTTTCTGCCTCTGTGAATCGGACCGTTCTGGGTCCCACGTGTAAGCAGGATCACACGCCATGTGAGCCCCCCATCTGGGCTCTTCACTTAGCATCATGTTTTAAAGTTCATTAGGTGCATCAGAATTTCCTTCCCTATAAAGGCCAAATAGCAGGGCGCCTGGGTGGCTCAGTAGGTTAAGCGCCAGACTTCAGCTCCTGTCGCGATCCCATGGTTCGCGGGTTCGAGCCCCACGTCGGGCTCTGTGCTGACAGCTCAGAGCCTGGAACCTGCTTCAGCTTCTGTGTCTCCCTCTCTCTCTGCCCCTCCCCTGCTCGTGCTCTGTCTCTCTCTCTCTCTCTCTCTCTCTCTCAAAAATAAACAAACATTAAAGACAATTAAAAAAAAAAAAAAGGCTGAATAACATTCCACCGTTAAGTATATACCACATTTTCTTCCTCCATTCACCTGTTGGTGGACATTTGGGTTGCTGCTGCCTTTTGACCGTTGCCAGTAGTATAGCCATGAACGTGGGTGTGCAGATAATCCGTTTGGGTCCCCACTCCCAGTTCTTCTGTGTATATTCCCAGCAGCAGACTTGCCGGGTCAGATGGAAATTCTGCGGTTAACCTTTTGAGGCATCGCCGTACTGGTGAGGAAGAGGTGTCAGAAGTGGATGTTAATGGTGAACACGAGATATCCAAGCATCCAGGTAGAGGAGAGGCGGGGGAGTGCAGGGCAGGGGAAGGAAGGGCCGACCCGTGCCGTGGAGCACAGTGGTGGTGCGTGTGCTTGCTGAAGCTGGGTGTGGCTGGCGAGGGGGCCGTGGAGAGGGTTGTGGACCTCGAAAGGTGGGTGGACCAGGCTGGCGAACTTGGGCTCCTGGCTTCAGGCTGTAAGAGGTGCTAAAGGGGTTTTTAATTGGGAAGTGATACCAGCCAGAAGGATATCCATGCGGGTGGTGTCACGGGCGGACTGGGAGGGAAAGACGCTTAAGGCGAGGGCCAGGTGGGTCAAAACTGGGTACCGCTGAAGCCGGATCGCCGGTGTGCATGGAGGGAGCAGGTCTCAGGGTGGACCTGCTTCGGCGGCTGGGTGAACCAAGGTGCCTGCCCCTGCCTGGGTCAGCTGATGGGGGAGTGGCCTGTTTGGCAAGATGACCAAGGGGCAAGCTGGGGCCCGATGGTCTGGAAGGGTCTCTTAGGACCCCTGGGGTGGGGACGAGGGTCGGAGTGGGGTGCAGAGTGGTGGGACCACACGGAAGGGGCGACCTTGGGATGGCACAGAGGGCCCAGAAGAGCCGGAGGCCAGGACGCCACCCCTGCCTGGTCCGGGTCCGCCCCGCCCTGAGCGCGTCATACCAATCCACACCATCGGTCTCTGCGCTTGGGGCTGGGTGCTGGGGGTGGGGGATAGATAAACGTGAGCTGGTTACGCATCACATACCGTGAGCCGGGAAGTGTAATTCACTTACGCATCCTCCAAAGCTTAGGAAATGGAACTCGGCCAATATCTTTGCACAGTTACGCATGGAATCACATTCGGGATGGGCGATCCCCGGCGGAAGTAGAGCGTGTACTGAGAGGGTGTCAACGGTCCATGATTTAGTCCAGGTCAGGGTCTCTCACCTCAGAGCTACTGCCATTCTGGGCCAGGTCATCCCGCGTCGTGCGGGGCGGGGGGGGGGGGCTGTCTCGTGCCTTGTGGGACGTTCAGGAGCATCCCTGGCCTCTGCCCATTGGGTGCCAGTAGCCACACACACTCCCAGCCCATTTGTGACACCCAAAAATGTCTCCCAGACGTTGCCCGATGTCCCCTGGTGGGACAGAAATCACCTTCAGTTGAGATCCGTCGGTCCGGAGGCCGGGAGATGCGTTTTGCAGGAACGATGTTAATCCACGCTCTAGAAGATATGCAAGAATTAATCAAGATGAAACAGACGTGGGGAGCGGGGGAGAGTACTCCGGGCTTAGGTGACAGTGTGTGCTCAGGCCCTGACGTGGGGAAGAGCGTCAAGGGAGACCAGCCAGGGGAGGCATGGTGGAGGTGGGGAGAGGGGCCAGACGCTTGGGGTGCTTGGGAGGGAGCACAGGCCAGGGAGCCTCCCAGACGCGCGGGATGGAACTGTTGGAGGCTGGCGAGTGACGTTTGGGCATATTGGGTTGGAGCCCCCTGGGAGGCTTCCAGGTGGGGCCCTGAGCTCAGAAGAGAGGTCTGGCTAGAGGTACACGTCTGGGAGTCACATGCATACCCATGATGAGTGAAACCCTGGGGTGGACGAGGCAGCCCAGGGAGAGCGAACGGACCTGGAAGCGAGCTCCACCATGTAGAGACTGGGGAGGAGCTCCCAGAGAGGGAGCAGAGAAAAACCGTGGTGCCTGGTGCGGGGGAGAGTCGGGGAGGAGGGCGAGGCCGCCGTGAGGTCAGTGGGGCCGGAGTGGCCACTGGAGTCGGAGACCAGAAATCAAGGAGCCCGGTGCCCTGGGGCAGGTCGGGCCGAGGCAGCGGGGCAGGAGGGAACAGAGGCAGCGGGCGTGTCTGGAGAAACAGAGGTACAGACACCTCTGTGGAGGTGAGAGGAAGCCAGAAAGGGAGGCGGGTCAGGGAAGGTTTTGTTCTGTTTATGTCATCCGCCTGTTGCCCACCCTCCCCCCGCCCCGCCTTTTTTTCTTAGAAAGTAAATGTACGTGGTGCCGAAAAAATTTTAAATTGCAGAGACTTCCCTGTGAAAAGTCTCTGTCTCCCGTCTCCCTTGGCCTCCTAGCGCACTCCCCTTCCTGGAAGCAGCTTCACCAGCTTCCTACGTACCCTTCCAGAGACGGTTCTGGCACGAATCAGTAAAAACGTGTATCGATTCATTCTCCCCCAAAGGGTGGCCCACGGGTGCCCTTCATTTGTTGTTTCCCCACTTAGCTCTATTGGGATGCTTCCAGATTGGTCCCTCGAGTGTTCAAGGCTGTAGAATGTGCCACTGCATGGATGTCGCACATTTATTTGATGAATCTCCTGGTTTTGGGGTGTCACAAACAACGTCCCACTGAATCGCCTTGTCATCTAGTCATTTTGCAGTGTAGGCGGTTCATGTGGGATAAAGCCTCAGGAGAGGAATTGAAGGGCCGGAAGGGTGTGTGTTTGGATTTTGAAAGATATCAGCAGACCGCTCTCCATAAAAGTTTAGAAAGATACACTCCAGCGGTGGATGAGGGTGCTCTGGTCCCATGCCCTCTTACGTGAAGTGTTACCAAACTTGCTGACATTTGCCAACCTGGAAGGTAAAAATAGTTTCTCAATAGAGTTTTAATTTGCAATTCTTGGCTGTGTTCACCGACCTGAGAGCCGCTTGTGTTTTCTTTACCATGAACTGTCTTTTCATATATTTCGCCTCCTTTCTCTCAGGTGGTTGGTCTTTTTCTTATTGAATTGGAGGCGATCTTTATATATGAAGGAAACTAGTGTTTTGTCTAGAAGATCAGTTACAAGTGTTTCCCCCACAGTTGATCAAGAAGTTTTTGGCTGTCGCTGCATTTTATTTTATTTTATTTTATTTATTTATTTTTTTAACAATTATGAATGCCGAGGGAGAGAGTCAACTGAGTGGCGGGTCCCTGGTGGGGAGGTCCCTGAGGAAGCATTGGGGTGAGTTCCCGGTTGGGAAACTCCTCTCTGTTGTGTAACAGGCAGAGGGAGGGAGGAGTCTGCAGTTAGTCCAGGGATGGGGTTGTGTTGACGAGGAATCAGAAAGCTAGCGGGGCAGGAGACTGATGGTGTTAGCCAGAGAGCAGTTGATTAAAAAGCACTGGAAACTCAGCTAGATGCCGGGAGGCAAGTGGATGCATCATGTGCTTTCTTAGACTAACGGTCCCAGTTGTTTATATCTTGCCTGTGATCTGGAGCCTTCCTTATCTCACTCTTACACGCCACATAACGTCCCCTGCCCTGAACCACCCGGGGCCAGGGACCAGACAACTGGGGACAGCCCCTGTGCCCCAGAGCCCGCCTGAACTGTTCAAACTAGCCAACCCTAAGCTAGTCACCGTGCCCTGCCTTGCCTTCCCCATGGAAACCCTAATAAAGGCAGTGGCCTGTGTCTTCCCCTCATTCCTTTCTGCCCCCTGACCAACACGGGTGCTTTTCCATGTGGCCCTGGGAGGTGTAACATGCTCCCTCTCGGGAAATGTAAGTAATAAAAATCTTCTTTCAAGGGCATTAGCTTCTCCGCGTGTCCCTTGGTCACTTCCATACGTTAAAACCCTATGCATACAGTTGAGACAACAGTGCCCCTGGACAGGGACAGAGTATGAGGGTTTGTCGACTGCCGGTCCCAGTGAGGCTCCAAAACTGTCACAGTGTGGGTGGTTAAATAAGCAGGCTGTCCGGGGGGAGGGGGAGGCTTCCTGGAGGAGGTGGCCTGGAGATGAGGAGAGGCCTTGGTGGTGGGGATGGCAGGAGCACAGATGAGGAGGAGGCACAGGGCCGTGGAGGTGGAGGAGGGTGGGCAGAGGTCCAAAGTGAGGTTGGAGAAGAAGATAGGAGAGGGGGGCAGGTCTGATCACGGAAGGGGGAGAAGAGGTAGGTGATAGGGTCCAAGATGCAGGGTGGGTCCTGTGGATACTTGTTGAAAGCGGGTTTTTTTTAAAATTCCCAAGACTACTTTGACTTTGTGTGAGCTCCCTGTGGGGGCTCAAGGTGGGGCTGCTTCTGATGGTGAGTCTAAACAGTGACAGGTGGTCTAACCCCACGTTAGGACCAACCCAACTCCCAGGAAGACAGTGGCCTCCCTGCACCTTACCCTTTTTTTTTTTTAATGTTTATTTATTTTTAAGAGACAAAGAGACAGAGTGTAAGCAGGGGAGGGGCAGAGAGAGAGAGAGAGGGAGACACAGAGTCCGCAGCAGGCTCCAGGCTCCGAGCTGTCAGCACAGAGCCCGACGCGGGGCTCGAACTCACGAACCGTGAGATCGTGACCTGAGCCGAAGTCGGACGCCCAACCGACTGAGCCACCCAGGCGCCCCCTTACCTTTTTGATGGCACGTTAACACCACCCATCCATGGATGAATTCGCCTCCCCGCCTTCACTCCCCCAGCTTGCAACCACCAGCCCCACACCGGCACCCTGCTCCCACCCTTCAGTTGCTTACACAGCGGCCCTGTTTCCCCTCCTGTCTCAAGAGAGCCTCCACCAGCGTGGTGTTTTCTGTCTCCCCCGTGAACACCCCCTCCTCTCTTCCAGAGCCTCCCTCGGGCTCAGATGCCAGCGGGTTTTGAGCCGCAGAGTGGCATCTGAATTGGGAGAAGCATTCTTAAAGACCAAATAGCCTTCGAACCATGGCGAGCGGGGTGTTAGTGGCGGAACGTTCGGCGACGGCATTGCTGTGCTGGAGCCGGGGGGGCCCTCGCCGATCCACGCTGCGGCACACCACGCGGCGTCTTTTCGGGGAGGGTGGCGGGGAGGGTTTGCCTGTTCCGATCACGTGGGCCTAGGTCCCGGGCCTGTGCGCTCTGGGTGAGCGAGTCCAAAGGGAGTTCATACACAAACACACGCACACAGCCGGCGATTAGTCATGCTACCTTGCGATTTCTTTATTGTTGCCCAGGGAATTATTTACCTTTTCGAGAGTGGAATTTGTGGGGAAATAACGTCGTATTCACCGAGTGCTTATCTAGCTCTTATGAACTCTGAACTGGGCCGTGTGCCGTGGGTCTTAGAATGCTGCCGTATTTGCTTTGCCTCCCCAGGAAAGACACCGTGTAATGATTCACCAACATGCTGTGCAGGCCCAGCCACCAGCGCCAGCGCGGAGGATGAAGGGAAGCCAGCTGGGCTGTGGTTGGCAGAGCAGAGTTCTTGAAAGAGGAAGAGCTCAAGCAGACAGTGGGTGTGGAAAAGGTGTGGAGAGGAAAGGAGGGGAAAGGAGGTCTGGGGAGGAGGCCCCTGGTTCTCGCAGTCCGCGGGCCAGCTGTCCATGGGGGAGGTCGAGGGGCAGGAGGATGGCAGGAGGATGGTGATGGCTTCCCTGGGGGCAACAGGTGAGCCGCTGGGATGGGAGGGGACGGGAGGCAGCAGAGTCCCCATGGGCTCTGTCAACAGCGGTGGGGGCGGTGCTGGGTCCCGGCTGCTTGCAGGGGAGCCCTGGGGCGCCCTCAAGCTAGATCAGTGGCGGGGATGGACTCAGTGACCTTGCCCTTCCGTGAGGCTGAAGTGTCCTTGGGATGCCCCCAGGGCAGGGAGCAAGTGTGTCCCCAGATCGGGGCTCCCTGATGCCTTGTGGGGTTGGGGGGGGGGAGATCCTTTTGCAAGTAGGGGTGGGGAGCTGCAGCTGAAATGTGGGATGTTAGTAGTTCGTTTCTCGGATGTTTTGGGGACACACCCTCTCTAGAACCTGACCGATGGTTTACAAACCAAAAAAAATGGCAGTGATAAAAAAAAAAAAAAGAAAAGAAAAAAGGAAATTGTGTGAAGGAGGATGAAACATTTGGCTTAACCATGAAGCTGGGGAGAGGATGTGGGAGGGAGAAAGTGAGAGCCCTGCTGCCCTCCCCCCCTCCTCCCTCCTCCCTCCTCCCTCCTCCCTGCAGTCAGGCTTGGCTTAATCACTGTCCTCCCGGACGAGTTCCTCTGATCCAGCTGATGCTTGAGCGTTGGTATGTTGCTCAGCAAGCCTGGGGGCTTCGGGACTTACCCTAGGACCACCATGCTGTGTGATCCTGGGTAAGCGGCCGATGTCTCTGGGTCCGGGTTTCACACCGGGCATCTCTTCTAGAGAAATTTTGCCCTTTGGATGCCTTTGCTTGCCGTCCTCAGGGCTTCCTTAAGACTCAAAAGAGCAGAAGAGGGGTCTGAGGCAGTGAATTCCCCGGGGAGGGGGACGGAGGGGGGGAGCCAGCCGGGACGGGTTGGGGGGGCTCTTGGGCCAGGCTGGGCCAGATGGGCCTCCACCCCGCCTGCCTGGGTGTGCTGTGTGGGAACACCCACACTTCATTGTCCCAAGGCCTCAGATTTGACTTTCAAAGGAAAAGCACCCCTCCTGATAAGGTGGGCCTCGTTCCATTACAGCCGGCTTTGTTTGGGCTCCAAGGCGTAAGGAGGACAGGCCTCTGTGGGTGACGTTGTCCCTGCAGTGGGTGAGCAAAAGCGCTTTGTGCCTTCAGCACCGCAAACCAGGCACCTGCTGCTGCGGGCAGGTAGGCTGCCTCCCGTTTTCTCATGCTGGGATGAGGAAACTGAGGCACAGGCAGGACACGCGGCGTGTGCAGGGTCCCTTGGGCCTCCCAGGGACAGCTCAGTCAGACGTGCACCAGGTCTTTGGACTCCTCGCCCTTGTCATCTTCCCGCAAACCGTTTAGGATGGGCCCTAATGCGCCCGGGTTCTCTGCCCTGATTTCTCCCCCATGAGCACCAGCTGCTGCCCAGTGCCCGTGGAAGCGGACTCACTTTGCTCCGGGAGGAGGATCTGAGCCTCTGGGTGGAAAGTGAGGGGACGGAAATTTCCTCCCATAATTTCAACTAATCCCGGCGCCACCTCCCCCTCTCCCCGGTGTCCTGGAATGTACCTTCGGCCCTTCCTTCAAAGCCCAAACAAATGAATCTGTAATGGTGAAATTCACCGTGTTGAGGCGACCACTTTTCTACCTCCCCACACAGATGCAGCCCAGTGTGACATCCCTGGGCCAAGAAGCAAGAGAGACCTTTTGACGGGGCTTGCTGCTTCACGGCGCTCTGTGGGACGCCGTGGGGACATGTGCTGGGGAGACGTGTTTGAAGCACAAAAATGGTCGTTTTCTTCTCACTGTTCACGTAGAGGCCTGGTGTGTCCCCCCCCCCCCACTCCCCCCGGGCAAAGTGAATCATTTTCAACACCAACCAGTGGCTGCAGGGGCTTTTGGGAGCAGGCAGGGACGGCCGGGGTCAGGGACAGACGCAGCCAGAATCCCCCCCCCTTCCCACCGTCACCCGCTCGCCGGTTCCTCGCCGCGGACCCTGGTGGCCCAGTTGGGTTCTGGGCAGACCTGAGGGCAGGGGCGCAGGCCAGCTGGGGCCTCAGAGGCGGTCCAGCAGCGGAAGTCCAGAGAAGGTGGGGGGTTGCCGTTTCCACCGTCCTGAGCGCTGACTGCACAGTTGTGGGGGCTGATCTGGAAGGACCTCTTATTCCCATTTTCAGGGGCTTTTGACGAATGCATTTTGCCTCGGCCCTTGAAAAAAGCCGGTGCTCGACAATGCTAGAATAAGGACCTGTGGCACAGGTCAGCCCGTGGGGCTCGGAATCCACCGTATTCAAATATTGTGAAATGTATTGGCTAGGATGTGGGGTTAGCAGGAAAAATAACGTTCCAGTGAGGAGGAAGGAAGGTCAGCTTTGCAATCTACCTTGTAGCCCACGGCAGGCCGGGGGGAGGAACGTCCTCCGTCGGGTCAGCATAAATTCGGGGGCACCACTGAACCCCTGCTGTGCACCAAGCCCGAACCGGGCCGGAGAGGTCGTCACTCTGGGGGTTGTGAAAGTGCCCCCGCCCCCAGGCGCATAGGGTCAAAGCCCAGCGGAGCATACGCTGCCCATAAGGGCTTGGAACAGACCAAGGGACTTCGAATCAACATCATCCCCATTTAACAGAGGAGGAGAGTGAGGCCCGGAGAGGCTCCGGGGCTCAAAGCCAGGTGCGTCTGACTCCCACATCACCGATGGGAACGACTGCGTGTGACTGAGGCTCCTGCCTATCTGAGCTCCTCAGTGGCTATGGGGCCACGTAGAAGCCATACCCTTTCCTGGCTGGGCCCTCTGTCCTTCTCTGACCCTCAGCGTCGTCTGGTCTCAGCCGAGGGTTTGGGCACGCGCCAGCCACCTCCCCATCGCCCTGCGACCCTCTTCCTTCCGCCTGGTCACACTTCCCTGGCTCCTTGCTGCCCCTGGCCATTTGCCCGGCACCCGGGGGCTGTGTTCCCTGGGTAGTAATTCCATGGACTCGTTTCCCCACCAGTTCAATCAGTCAACAGCTCCCCCCACCGCCCCAGGCCCAGTGGGGGAAGATCACGATTGCTAAGGAAGGCAGCTCACGAATTCTGAGCAGCCGAGGAAGGAGTCGGGGAGGGAGGTGGCTTTGAGCTACCTGGCGCAGAGTGGGGCTGCAGGCAGCGGTGCGGGGTCTGGGCCTCCTCCCCGTGCCCCCCGCCACCCTCGTACCTTCCCCTCCTGCAGCTCTTGTCTCTCTGAACCCTGCACCGCCAGGATGCCGGCCCACATTCCTGACCTGGGCCTTTGCTTTAGAGTCCCCGTCCCTGGGGGCACTCTTCTCTCCTCTGCCAGGCCACCCTTCCCCTCTCAAGCTCGGCTTCCCCTGGGAACCTTCCCTCACTACCCGACACCCTTGCTCTGGGCCCCTTCTCTGAACTCCCCTACCGCACTGGGCAGATCTTTTCTGAGCTCTCCCTAGCAGCTCAGGCGCTGGTTTCTGGGACCCGCCGTCCAGGAGGGAGGCGGATGTGCTGTCCCCGGAGCACCCGTGCAGCAGGACTGGCAGAGGAGGCCCAGGGCAGATGGGAGGTGAGGGGCTGGCGTCTGAGGGGCTCAGGTGGACGCTGAAGGGGAGATAGAATTTTCCAGGCCGTCTGCCTGCGGAGGGAGCCGCGTGCACAGAGAGGCGTGGCGGGGTGGTCAGATGACGATTCGAGTGTGGATGTGTGGCCTTCGAGGTAGCTGTGAATCCCCAGGGGGGTGTATCCGGGAGGCGGGTGGCCCCTCAGAGAAGTCTGTCTCCTTCCTTCCTATCGATCCCTCAAAATATTATGAAACGTGTCCTCAGAAAGAAGGGGTCTCTTTGAGGGCAGCCGTAATTTCTCCTACTCTGCCCAGCAGGGGCTGAGTCATGGGCACCTGCTCACTGAGCACACACTTTCCACCCGCACACTTTCCACCTTCTCCTGCGGACACTGGTCCCCAGCTCCCCGGACTTCTGCTCACTTTGGGCTCCGACTGGATCTAGGCCGCATGGAGGTGGACAGTTGTCCCAGGATGGGGCCATGCCTGGGAGTCGGCACTGGAGCTTAATAGCCCGGCGGGTCTCCGGGCTGCCCCCCCCCCCCCCTGAGGATTCTGACTCCAAAAGCCCGAGATGGGCTCAGCCTAGTCTGTTCTGTATCTGCAGCAACAACCCCTGGGTTATTTGGATGCACGGCTGAGTTTGGGACTTAATGTGAAAGAGGTTTGCCAGGCCCCTGTCCGGACCCCTGACTTCACCCTCCTCCCCAGGGTAGGTGCCTCAGATCTCATCTGGACACTTCCAAGGTGGGGGGCTCAGTGCCCACGGAGCAGGCCTTCCTCACTGGGGGACAGTGCCTCTGCGGCTTGAGCTGAAGCCCGCCTCCCAGGAGAACCCCCCTGGGGGTCTTGGTTCTGACCTTAGGGGCTGCATGACCTCCTTCGGTTTTCCACACCTGCTTCCCCAGGATGTGGGAAGGCGCTGCGTGCCCCGTCCTCGCCGGTCTCCCTCCTCTCCTTCCTCCTGTGGTCTGGGCTCCCTTGCAGGCTGACAGCCTTATCTCAGACTTTAAGTTTCTCATCAGGTTAGAGGCTTGGGAAGGCGGTAGAGATCGGATTGTGCGTTCTCCAGCAGCCCCACACTTCCCCGTTGGGGTGAAGGGGTCCCCCAACAGTCAGGGCCTGCATTCACCTTCTATCAACCTGGCAGGGACCCACCCTTTCCCAGCCCGGGGGGAGGAACCTGCCCACGCGCGCACCCCGGATGGAGGCCAGTGAGCTGCGAGATATGGACGCCCTGGTGCTCGCTCCGCAGAGCTCAGTGGTAGGTAGGCCAGCTCTGGGTGGGTCAGAATCTCAGCTGTCTCGTCTCTGGCTGTGCCTGTCGTCACCGGGCTTCACCTTCCCAACCTGACTTTTGGAGAGCTTATCCTAACTGAGCTGTGGTGGGCTGGGGGGAAGCAGTATATTTTAAAGCTTTCTAGGTGGAGGGCCGCCTGGGGGTGGCTTAGTCGGTCAAGGCTCTGACTCTTAATCTCACTCAGCTCAGGTCAGGATCTCCGCTCGGTTCATGGGATCGAGCTCCGCGTCAGGCTCTGTGGGCTCTACGTTGATAGCGAGGAGCCTGCTTGAGATTCTCTCCTCTCTCCCTCTGCCCCTTGCCCCCCTCCTCTGTCTCTCTCCCCAAATAAATAAACATAAAAAAAATAAATAAACACTTTCTAGGTGGTTCTGAGTTGAGGACCACCGGGCTACATGCCCAGCACCCATAGGTTTAGCTCCGACTACCCATGGGAAGAGTTTACCCTGGAGTAAAAGAGCCAAGGCCCTCTTGCTCTGTGTGTCCCAGAATATGGAAATGTTTTAATATATTACATGTATTTCACAAAGCTCATAAGAGGGCATTTAAAAATTTAAATCAAATATTCAATAATTAAAAAGGACAAAACTGTATTAACATCTTAGAACATCAACTATAAAATTTATAAAGACAGACATAGGTCTAGTCTATGCTGAGAGCTAAACACAGATGAAGCATCCAACACATTAAAAGCCACACGCTTCAAAAGCACCGCATCCAATGGTGAAACATAGGAAGTTGCAATATTATCTGATTCCCCTTTTAAAGCAGAGTCTTTAAAAAGCACGCTGGTGGTATCACTGTGTCTCAAATATGTTTTTCTCTGTAAGATTTTCTAGCAGAAGCTGTTCCTGGCTCTAACCCTAGCCGGGGAATGGTGAGAAGATATATTTGTGAGATATCTTCGAGTATTTTCCGCTGACAAGGCCTTCTGGCTTTTTCTCAGGACTGCAGCCGTTTATTTATAAGGAGCCCTTGTTTTTGTTTTTAAAGCATTTCCAGCTTATCCTCCAGTTCTTTGGTTTTATCTTGTTCTGATGGAGATTCTGAGGCAACGTTTCTGGTGTCAGTTTCACAACCGTCATGTTGATATTCCAAATGTTCGGAGAGTCTCCAAATAGAGTAGTAATTATTCTTGCTACAGAGTTTCACATTGTCTCCCGCCAGGCAATGCCTGAGTAGGACTTGAGACCTCTGTCACATCTCAGGGTCTTTTGTCCTTTTTTTTTTTTTTTTTTTTTTTACATTGTGCTTGTCGCCTTTTTATTTATTTATTTTTTTTTAATTTTTTTTTTTAACATTTATTTATTTTGGGGACAGAGAGAGACAGAGCATGAACAGGGGAGGGGCAGAGAGAGAGGGAGACACAGAATCGGAAACAGGCTCCAGGCTCCAAGCCATCAGCCCAGGGCCCGACGCGGGGCTCGAACTCACGAACCGCGAGATCGTGACCTGAGCCGAAGTCGGACGCTTAACCGACTGAGCCACCCAGGCGCCTCGCTTGTCTCCTTTTTAAAACACGTACACAAATCGAGACGTAAGTATGATGGACTCCCACGACTGGCCTCAACAGTGACCAGCTCACGGCCAATCTTCCTTCACCTCTACCCTTACCCACCACCCCCTGCGCCCAGCTGGAGTCTGTCGAAGCCGGTCTAAGACATTATCTCATTTCACCTGTAATCCCTTCACTATACCTCTCGGAAGGAGAAGGGCCCTGTAAGACACCCAGCCGTGGTTCTATTATCGCACCCTAGGAATTGATCGTTTCTCACCATCATAAAATACCCGGCATTCAGAGTCCCCCAGTTGTCTCATACATTTTTTTTTTTTTACAATTGGCTTGAGATTTCAGATGTTAAAAATCCTGAAATAAAAAAATCGGGGAGCAAGCAAAAATAACACCCTTTTGGCACTGGCGTACAGGATTTATGAACAGAGCATGGCAACCACCAGGCAGAAGGTTCTACACGGATGGGTCAGACCCTGCCTTTGGGGTTCAGAGGGCAGTGGGCAGCAGAAATCATTTGGTGGTTCAGCAACCAAACTGATGCATTCAATCAGTAGTAATACCGTGCCCAGTCCCGGGCAGGGCACCGTGGACATAGCCGTGAACCAGGCAGACTCGAACCAGGCAGTCTTGACTGAGGGGGGCCAGGGTCCTGGCATTTCACTGTGAAGCTTGCGCGTGGGATGATAGAGACTTTTGCAAGTGATCCTTGAGTTTAGTCTTGAAGAATGGGTAGAATTCCATCAAGAAGAGAAAGTGGAAGAGGAGGTGCCCCACTCCTAGTAAACAGGAAGTGCAAAAGCATGGAGCGTTCAAGGACAGAGAAGAGAGATGGGTGTGATGGGGTGGGGGGCGTGTGGCGAGGCGGGCGGTAGCTGAGGCTGGGGCTGTGGGGGGGCTGGCTGTGGAGGCCTTGAGGTTATGCTAAGGAGCGGAATCTTCTGGGCCCTTTCAGAGGAGACCCCATGCCTTGGTCTGTAGGAGCATCAAGTTTGGGCCATGAGTCAGGAGAGCAGAGCCTTGGAGGAACCACGAAGAGTTATTTGGATTTCCAGGCCCTTCCTGGAGCCCTCCATCCGCTAGACCAGGAGTCCTGCATGCGGTGGTGGGGGCAGGCCTGTGTCTGTCTTGAACTCCATGGATCTCCAGGGCGGGCACGGGGCCTGGCACACAGAAGGTACTCACTCTGTGTCCGTTGACTGATGACCTCCTCCCGGTGCTCCCAGTGCAGGGCACTCCTGCCCACTTCCACCCTCACCGTGGTCATGACAGAGGGAGCCCCCTTTAGCTTCGCCTGGGGGAAATATGGTGGCTCTTCCAAAATGGGAAGGCTTTAGGCTTTAGGTGCCCCAGGTACCCTGAATGGGGCACTTCAGGACCAGGGTTGCCCCTGGGTCAGCAGGCAGGACAGGGCACAAGGAGGAAGGCTCAGATACGAGCTTCTTGGCGGGTGTGTGTGGGGAAAGGCTGGTCTTTGCAACCCATGGATTGGCTCACATGGCTGATTTCTCAAGACTCGCCAAGGGCTGGAGGACTAACTCATTCACCTATTTCCTTTTAATAGCGTTGTTGCTTTAGTGAAAAAAAAACCCACGTAATAATACACATGCTCATTGTGGGCAAACGCTAGTGTTCTAGAAAAGGAGGAGGAAGAGAGTAAAGCAGATACCTAGGGCTCACCACTACCGTCTAGAGGGAACCGCCCTGAACACACTTTGGGGAACATCCTCGCAAACACTTTTCTGTCCGTAAATACAAGCAGTTAACGGTAACACGGTTTTATGTGGATGGTGTTACAAGATTTATGCTGCCCCATAACCCGGGTTTTTTTGTGTTTTTTTTTTACGTTTAACAGCATCTCACGACACCGTTTCCTGTCAGTAACCACACAGATCTGTAACATTTTTAATCGCCGCACAGTGCCGTTCTGCATGGGTGTACCATAACTTACCCAGCCAGCTCTGTGTTGCCAGCAATTTGGATTGTTTCCAGTTTTTCACAGTGTGCTAAAAAGAATATCATTCAGCTTCTTCAGATGTGCAGTAATGGCCTAGCAGTAACTAGCTGGAAGAGCCAGGATCGCTGGAATAAAAGGAAAGGTTCGGTTCATTCACCGGGTCCTAAAGCCACGCTGGGAGGTCGCCATGGCAACCCCTCCCCCGCTCGTGGAGTGCCCATGAGCTACACCTCCAGCCGGGGAGGTGGGTCAGAGCTGAAAAGGAAACAGTCTATTTTTCAAGCAAAATTATACCCCCAGGGCAGAGGGGGCATGAGTGTTAGTGCAGAGCCGAGATGGTCTAGGGCGCTGTGGTGATGAGCCACTTTTTATTGAGTGCCTGTTATCTGGGAGATACCATGGTTTTTCATCCCCGCAAGAGCCATTGATACTTGTATTATCCTCATTTAGCTGATAAGAAAATTCAAGTGGCAGAGGTTAGGTGACCGCCAAGGGGCACACGGTAAACGATGGAGCCAGGATTTGGAATTGTCCTGCCTCCACCGCTCAGGACCATACCAGCCTCTCCCCGGCCACCATCCATGAGACCCCCAGTCCCGACTCCCCACCACCTGGTGCGTTCATTCCCACGGCATTCAGAGGGCGCGCGCTGAGCCTTCCTCTGGGCTCTTCTGCGGGCTCCGTCCTGGGCACTTCCCACCTGGTACCCCCCACCACCTCCATGCTGAACTGTGGACAGCTCCCCGCATGTGCACTCCGCCTGGGCCCCTGCTGCACCCTCAGTGTATTTGCTTGATTATTTTAATATTTATTTTATTTATTTTATTTTTTTTTTGAGAGAGAGAGAGCGAGAGAGAGACAGAGTGCAAGAGGGGGAGGGGCAGAGAGAGAGGGAGACAAAGAATCCGAAGCAGGCTCCAGGCTCTGAGCGGTCTGCACAGGTCTGAGCGGGGCTGGAACTCCCAAACCGAAGTGGGACCGAGCCACCCAGGCGCCCCTGCACCCGCAGTGTAGAGCGGTCTCTGTCCTCCGTGGCGGCGGCACTCCTGTTGATTCTTCGAGACTTGGCTCAGACCTCGTGCCTTCAGGAAGTCTTTCCTGACTCCCTGGTGTGGCGCCCCTCCTCCGTGCTCCCCAGAAGCGTCTGCTGTGTTTGTATCACTTGTCAGTGCTGATCTCCTGCACTGAGAATGTGAGCTAAGGGATGGGAGGGTTCCCCCCCCCGTTTCCTACGGTAGCCTCGGACACATAGTGGGTGTTCAGTAATGGGTGCTGAATGAATGAGTCAAGGACCGAGCGTCTTCCTGTCCACTCTCCATTTCTGCCCCCTGCCCTGGGCAGCTGTCCCCAGGGAGAACACAGGGATGATTTTAACCCGGCGTCTTGGATGAACACGCTACCAGCAGCTGGTCCGGGCTGCCCCGCCTCTCACCTGGCTGGTTCCCCCACATTGCCCCGCAGCACTGGCCCCCAGCCTTTGCCCTCCTCCAGACCGGCTCGCCCCTTTCTTTCACAGTTCTTGCCTTGCCCTGCCAGAGAAGCCGAGGTACTGGGAGAATCTTCTGGATCACGGCTCCTGCCCTCCCAACTGTGTCAGCTTTGCTTTATCAGTGCCTGACTTTTTCTCATCCCTTGGGTCTTCTGTCTGCTCTTCTCCCTCGAGGGGACCTTTGAAGGTCACTTCTCTCTGCCTCCTAAATCTATCTGTAGCCTTGATTTCTCCTCCAGGACATGGTCACGTACTTTTAAAACTACAGGGGCGCCTGGGTGGCTCAGCCGGTTAGGCATCTGACTTCAGCTCAGGTCATGGTCTTGGCGGTTGGTGAGTTTGAGGCCCATGTCATACTCTGTGCTGACAGCTCAGAGCCTGGAGCCTGCCTCGGATTCTGTGTCTCCCTCCCTCTCTCTCTGCCCCTCCCCTGCTCTCCCTCTCTCCCTCTCAAAAACAAATAAACATTAAAAAAAACTTAAACATTTTTAAACCGCAAATCTGTGCAAGTCAGACTCAACTTGACTGAAATCTGTCCTGGTCTTTCTCCCCCTCCTTCATGGGTGTCACTATTTCCCAGCCCTTAGGAGATGCCGCTTTGAGACCCGGGCTCGCTGTGATCAGCCACCTGACCTTGATCCCCAGAACCCAAACTGCACATCTCCGGCCAGGCCTGGCAGGGGTGAGCCGGCTGCTGTGAGCCTGACAGTGCTTACCTCCATTTACCCAGAGGAAAGGAACAGCCAGTTGTAGCCATGGGTGAACTTGACCTTCAGATTTGCCAAGAGAAACTGGAGTCCAGGTTTCCACATGACATCACTTGATTTTTTAAATGTTGGCCTATGTTTGTTTTTCTCGATAGACCCGATTCTTTTTTACAGCAGTGTTAGGTTTTTGGAAAACTTATGTAGGATGTAGAAAACGTTCCCGATGCCCCCTTCCGCCCTACCCCTTTCCCCTATTATGAGTAGCTTGCGTTGGTGTGGTACATTTGTTACAACTGATGACCCAACAGTGATACGTCATTAACTAATGCCCGTAGTTACATCAGGGTTCACTCTGGTATTTCTGTGTGCTTCCGCGAGGATATAATGTTGATGTATCCACCATGGCAGGATCATGGCAGTTTTGTTTTGTTTTGTTTTGTTTTCCCTGCTTCTTGTTTTTGAAACACTTTGGAAGCCCAGACCCTCTGCTTTCCACACTTTCCTCCCACGACACGCCTCCTGTTCATTTTCTCCTCCCCACCCTGCAGGCAACTCTTACCTCTCTGAGCTCTGGAGCTGCCTACCCCTGGACAGGGACAGTGTGCTGTCACACTTCTCTCCTATCAGACGATGAAGTCCTTGAGGCCCTCAGAGAAGTCTGAAAGCCTAGGAGTCTGCATCCTCAAGGACAGGCCTTGAGTGCTTCGGAATTGGCTCCGTGCTTGGATGTGTGCTGGGTCCGGGGCTTCCAGGGAACAGGCTTTGCGTGCAGTTGATAACGGGGAGAGCAAGCACACGGCGAGTGACAGAGACCTGGGCAAATCTCAAGTTTCAGTGGCTGCAGGGAGGGGAGAGGAGGTGTCTCAGCAAGGAGGAGAGTTGAGGGCAAACTGTCTGGATGCTCGAATCCTTAGTAGGAGCGAGCGGAAGTCTCCGGAGGGAAGGGCAGGAGGCTTGGAGCCATCACGAATGCGCTTAGTGGCCTTATGAAAGCGGCCTGAGATGGCTTCCTTGCCCCTCCCCCCATGTGAGGACACAGCAAGAACTCTGCACCCAAAAGAGGGCCTTCACCATGACCCCGAAATGCTGGCACCCTGAGCTTGGACTTCCGGCCTCCAGAACTGTGGGCGATAAATGTTTGTGCTTTATAAACCCTCCACTCTGTGGGATTTTGTTAGAGCAGCCTGAATGGGCTAAGCCAAAGTGTGTATATTTGTGATTTATATTTTTCTGGAAGATTTGGGGAAAATAAAATGTTATATTAATACAAACATAGTGAAGTGATTCTCACGTTTTCTTTTATCTATTTAAAAAAGGGGTGTTTTTTTAATGTTTTATTTATTTTTGAGAGAGAGGCAGAGCGTGAACAGGGGAGGGGCAGAGACAGAGGGAGACACAGAATCCGAAGCAGGCTCCAGGCTCTGAGCTGTCAGCACTGAGCCCGACGCGGGGCTCGAACCCATGAACTGTGAGATCACGACCTGAGCTGACGGCGGACACCCAACCAACTGAGCCACCCAGGAGCCCCCACACATGTTTTCTTATAGATACTTTTATCATTGAGGTAAAATATGCATGACATAAAATTTACCATTTTAACCATTTTTAAGCGTAAAGTTCAGTAACATTATTTATATTCACGATGTTGTGCACGCATCATCACTATCCATTTCCAGAACGTTCTCAACATCCCAAACAGAAACTCTGTACCCATTAAACAACAACTTCCCATTTACTTCTCTCTGCAGCTCCTGGCAACCTCGATTTTATCTTCTGCCTCTATAAATTTGCCTATTCTAGGTACCGTGTCTAAGTGGAATCGTATGGTATTTGCCCTTTTTTAATCTAGCTTATTCACTTAGCATAGTGTTTGCAGGGTTCCTCCACGTGGTGGCATGTGCCAGAATTTTATTCCTTTTTAAGGCGGAGTAATAATCCTGTTGCACGCATGTCCCACACTGGGTTCATTCATTTGCTGACGGACGCTTGGGTTCCTTCCACCTTTCGGGTATTGTGAATCCTGCTGTTCGGAACGGGGCGGGGGGGTACAGCTATCTGTTTGGTCCCTGCTTTTAACTCCTTTGGGTATATGCCCAACGGTGGGATTTCTGGATCATCTAGTAATTCTCTGGTTAATTTTCTGTGGAGCCGCCATATTGTTTTCCATAGTGGTTGCCCCGTCTTACATTCCCCGTCAGCAATGTGCCCAGGTTCCTGTTGTTTCTCTACATCCTTGTCAACACTCGTTGTTTTTGATCATGGTCATGCTAGTGGTATGAAATGGTATCGTACTGTAGTTTTGATTTACATTTCCCTAAGGACTAGTGATGCCGAACTTTTCGTGTGCTTATTGGCCATGTATGTGTGTGTGTGTGTGTGTGTGTGTGTATTTTTTTTTTTTTTTTGAGAAATGTCTATTCAAGTCCTTTGCCCATTTTTGATTTGGGTTATTTTTGTTGTTACTGACTTGTAGGAGTTCTTTATGTATTCTGGATATTAATCTCATCAGATATGTGGTTTATATATTTTCTCCCATTCTGTTTTTCACTCTGTTGACAGTAGCCTTTGAGGCACACGATAAAAGCTAATTTTCACATGCATTTTTAAAGGTAAAAATGCCTGTCCTGTCTCCAGGTTCCCCCACTGGCTTCTCATGAAACCTGAACTCCTTCTGTTAACCTTGCTTCTTTGGGTCAAGTGTGGGACCTCTTGTCCAAAATCCCATTGATGAAATTCATGCATCCAGGGGTAACTTGGATTAGAGACCTCTCAGGAGCTTCCTGATCTCATGTTTCTAGTTTTCTAAAGCAAGCATGGGAAAAATTCCCCACCAAACAGCCTTCTTTGTTTTTGCTACATATGCCCAACTATGAGTTTTTTGTTTTCCAGCATAATTTTTTTTTCAGAAAAGAGGAAGTGGCATAACAGTTGGGTCCATCCAGAGTTTTTCATATTCGGGGCCACTGCATTCCCTTAGTTTTGAACAATGGCCTGGCTGTATAGGCTGTTTGGGAAAGACACTGTAACCTGAAACTCTCCCCATCCATGCTTGTTTGGGATCCTTCCAGAAGGCACCTGACACACACAATCAAAGAGACAGAGAAAGAGAGGCAGAAGAAAAACAATGTCATACAGATTGAGATTTATTCCCAGGTACATGGTCTCCCACTTGTAAGAACTGGTTTTTTTTATAAAGGAGACTTTAATTTTTTTTTAAAGTCTATTTACTTATTTTTGAGGGAGACGGAGATGAGCAGGGTAGGGGCAGAGAGAGAGAATCCCCAGTAGGCTCCGCACTATCACTGCAGAGCCTGACGTGGGGCTCGAACTCATGAAACCGAGAGTCTGACGCTTAACCGACCGAGCCACCCAGGTGCCCCTTGTTATAAAGGAGACTTTAATGATCCTTTTAAAGAGCAGGGTAGGAAGATGGAGTGAGTAGCCACTGCAAACTTAGCCAATCCAATTGCTCGTGTATAATTTCTGTATTTCATCAATTCCTACGTATTGTTGTAAATGTTTACTTTTGCAAGAGAGAGAGTGGGGGAGAGTGGGCTCCACACTGCCCGAAGAGAGCCCCATACGGGGCTTGAGCTCATGAATCCTGAGATCATGGCCTGATCTGAAATCCGTTGCTCAACAGATTGAGCCACCCAGGCGCCCCTTGTTTTCTTTACAAGCTCTTTCTGTCCAATCAGTGACGTCGTCCCCTGATTGTGATTGGCAGCATTTTTTTCCCCGTCTCACTAGTACCCAAAACAGTCGTGTGACTGCCAGCGGAGAGCGTCTGAGTGTGTTGAGATACGGTCTTGGGCTCCATCAGTATTTAGAAGTACCTGAGAGCCAGGGGATTCCCCCCCCCCAGAGTCTGTGGCTGAGTTCTGCCGCCATCCGCATATTTTTCAGCGGGTGCAAAGCAGTAGGATGGCCTGTTTCTGCAGGCAGATGAAGTCCCAGCAATCTACCCTTTTAGGAACCCTTCTGCGCACCTTTTCTGAACGTGTGAGCCAAGTTCGTGCAAATGCGTCTGGGGCCTGCGTCAGCCGGACTTCTTGCCGGTTTTTGGCCCCCAAATCCTCCCTACTGGGCTCACCTGTCGCTGTCTTTGCTCGTGCAAGAGGGGGGGCACCTGGGCAGTGCCTCTCATCACCTCCCAGGTCTCTATTCCATTCGTTTCTCCAATTAAACAGCACGCCTTAACGCTAAGTCGCAAACCCTCTTAGGTGGATCGGAAAAAGCCCCAGTTGCACCAAAGGTGTGGCCTCTGAAGTGTGAGTGTTTCAAGATGCTAATTAATCGCCACCCCAGGGGTGTGGGTTAAAACTAACATTTCCATATCACACTGTCTGTGCGAAGCCTTTGAAAGCAAATCACAGGCAGCATAATACCAGCAAATGAATACTTCCGATTTAGGATACATTTTGTAGCAGCGGCATGAAACCCAGCTTCTCAGAGCACAGACTTCCAGTCACCCAGAGGGAAATGAGAAGGTTTTGCACGTCAGCTGTGTTAGTCATTCCAAAACGTGGCTGTAGTTACGAGGATACTGTCGTTGAAGATGCATATGAAGACTTTGAATGTGCGTACTTCCGTGAAATGTGAGTGGAAAAGCAATATTTTAAAATTATTACGTTGGGGGGGGCGCCTGGGCGGCTCAGTCGGTGGAGCGTCTGACTCTTGACTTCGGCTCAGGTCATGATCTCGAGGTTCCAGAGACGAGCCCCAAGGGGGGCTCTGCACTGATGGTGTGGAGCCTGCTTGGGATTCTCTCCCTCTCTCTCTGACCCTCCCTCCCCACTCTCTCTCTCTCTCGGTCTCTATCAAACTAAATCAACATTTAAAAAAAAAATAAGGGGCGCCTGGGTGGCACAGTCGGTTAAGCGTCCGACTTCAGCCAGGTCACGATCTCGCGGTCCGTGAGTTCGAGCCCCGCGTCAGGCTCTGGGCTGATGGCTCGGAGCCTGGAGCCTGTTTCCGATTCTGTGTCTCCCTCTCTCTCTGACCCTCCCTCATTCATGCTCTGTCTCTCTCTGTCCCAAAAATAAAATTAAAAAAATAATAATAAAAAAAATAAAATATATATATATATAATTTCCAGTATTTCAAACAGCAGCTTGGTTCGTTGTCTCTTTCTTCAGAGACCTAAAACCAAGATTAAAGAAAACCAAAAGGCTTCGGATCCTTCCGAAATCGAGGCACAATGTCAAGTTTTGCCGATGCGTCGACAGTATATTGGTGTTCTATGTGACATTTCATTTACGTGAGGGTTCCACAGCTAAAAGGTTTTAAAACAACTAAAAAAGGGGGGGACGGGCTATAACACACTCTCAAAGATCTGCCGACTTTTCCTGAAACAGCCCTAAAAAAATGGTTGTTTTTTAAAAATATTTTTATGTTTTTATTTTATTTTTGAGAGAGAGAGAGACACACAGAGTGTGAGCGGGGGAGGGGCAGAGAAAGAGGGAGACACAGAATCCGAAGCGGGCTCCAGGCTCCGAGCTGTCAGCACAGAGCCCGACGCGGGGCTCGAACTCACAGACTGTGAGATCATGACCTGAGCTGAATGAAGTCGGACGTTTAACCGACTGAGCCACCCAGGTGCCCCTGGTTGTTTTTTGTTTGTTCTGTTTGTTTTAAAAAGGCAAATCGTAACGAGATCACCATCAGATTTCAGGCTAGTCCGCTCAGGTCCAGAGCAAACAAAATTAATGCGAGGTGAAATTTGAACCTGACTGCCTCATCTCTATCAGGCTAGTGCTCCGCCCATATTCCTGAAGGTCCTTCCACCCTGGAAACTTTATGCTACATACTGTGCATCCTACACAGGCCTTGAGGACTCAGCCAGCAAACCTGTAACCTCCCAAATATGTCTACGTGTAAGATGGCTGAATATAAGTCAATGGACTGTTTTCCCTCTAAGAGGGTCCAAAACGTGTGTAACTTCTGGGGATATCAATGAACTAGTACACAATCGGTCTCTAACATTAATTTATTAATGTGGTCAGGCGTATTAGAGTCCCTCCCAATATATTCATTTTTTTAATTTAAAAAAGTTTTTTAGAGCGAGTGTGAATGGGGGAGAGGGGCAGAGGGAGACAGAGAATCGTTATCAGGCTCCATGCTGAGCACGGACCCGAGGCTCCATCCAGGAACTGTGAGATCAAGACCTGAGCCTGTGAGATCAAGACCTGAGCCACCCAAGCGCCCCTACGTTCTGGTTTTTATGGTGTTGGTGAAATTGGGAGCTTGGCTTATGATGGAAAGTGGCTCCAGAGACCAGTGAGTTCATTTTCTGGTCAATTGCATCTGCAGTAATTAACAACGGCCACAACATTTGAAGCATCAGCCATGCTTTAGGACTTCCCGTGACCATCCAGGGATGTTTCGCCATTTCGGCAAACATAAAAGTCTACGTTTCAGGTGCAACATGGCAATGTTTTACCGGAAGAGTTCTTATTTCCTTGCCAGAAAAACATGACATGAGAAATCTCCCGCTTTTGAAAGAGCAAGGTCAAGTCTTACCTGAGAGATTGTCTCCACCTGATCAACAGACAGGAATGGCCATCGTCCAGCCTCTAGGTCATCAACATCATCATAAACACTCTATTTTCCATCGTCTCTCAGAAGCAAAGGGAAATTAAGTCCTAGGGCTTCGAATAACCTTGATTCAAATCCAAGTTCTACCAGCTACCAGCTGTGTGATCTTGGGAAAGCCCCATAGCTATTCTACCCTTCCATTTTCCTGCCTATAAAATACAAAATGAGGGGCGCCTGGGTGGCTCAGTCGGTTAAGCGTCCGACTTCAGCTCAGGTCACGATCTCGCGGTCCGTGAGTTCGAGCCCCGCGTCGGGCTCTGTGCTGACAGCCCGGAGCCTGGAGCCTGCTTCAGATTCTGTCTCCCTCTCTCTCTGACCCTCCCCCACTCGTGCTCTGTCTCCCTCTGTCTCAAAAATAAATAAACATTAAAAAAATTTTTTTTAAAAAGAGTCAGATGCTTAATGGACTAAGCCACCCAGGTGCCTTAGTTCTCTTTTTTAATTACAATGACACCCCCATGAAGAAAGTGCTACTGTTACTTCCATTTTACAGATAGGGAAACCGAGGCACAGGAGTTAAGTTCCTTGCCCAGGGTTGCACAGGAAATGGCGAATGAGCCTTTGAACGCCAGTGGCCTTTGGTGACTAGCTTATTTTCCTTATTTCCTTTCCACCCAGGCCCTTATCCACTCTGCCTCGCCTCCTGAGACGGCCATGGTGAGGATAAATGAGATGGGGCAGGGGACCAGCACGGGCTTGGTGCAGAGTGGGTAAGAGTTTCCCTCCTTCTCAGGGCGACTTTTGCCAGCCAGTTGGGTGCTTATCCGTCTCATCTCTCTCTTTATACATTTCTTGGGGACAGTGACTCTCTTACTAATCTTTTTGTTCCCCTGTGTAGTAAAAGAAGAGAACGCACGGAGGATGCCTACCCTTCTCTATTCTGCATGTCACAAACCTATACGATTTTTATGTTCCCTAAAGTCTCAGCTTTTCCTTCAGGCTGTAGCAGCCAACGGAGAATAAGCACCTAGGCATTTAGCCTTCCCCTTACTTACGTGCAGTATGCGGTGACTGAAGGAAGAAATTGGTGATTCCGGTACTGCGATTACTGCCGATGTGGGAAGTTTAGTCTGGCCATCCTACCCGGATGGTGTGTGCTGGGCGGGAAGGGACCGTTTCTTTTCCTTTTCTTGCCCGTGACATTGAGGCTACTCTAGGGAGAACCGGAGGACCGAGATGGGCAGGTCTGTGGAGGCTTTCCTGGTGTGCTTGGGGTCCGCCCAGTACCGGACCTTCCGTTCGTGTCCTGCCACTGGGTGAATTCATGGTGCTTCCGGGAGTGTGGGCGTCTTGATGATTTAGGCCTGCAAAACCGAGAGAACCGTGGCCTGCTCACATCGATGTTGTTTGCAAAGTACTAATCTGGGGGGAGAGGAGACTGGGTGGCTCCGTCAGTTACACGTCCTGACTCTTGATTTCCGCTCAGGTCATGATCTCACCGTTTGTGGGATTGAGTCCCGGGTCAGTCTCTGCGCTGACAGCTTGGGATTGCCCCTCGCCCCCACCTGCACTCTCTCTCTTTCTCAAAACAAATAAACTGGGGCGACTGGTGGCTTAGTCAGTTGAGCGTCCGACTTCAGCTCCGGTCATGGTCTCGCGGTCTGTGAGTTCGAGCCCCGCGTCGGGCTCTGTGCTGACAGCTCAGAGCCTGGAGCCCGCTTCGGATTCTGTGTCCCCCTCTCTCTCTCTGCCCCTCCCCCACTCGTGCTATCTCTCTCTCTCTCTCTCTCGAAATAAACATAAAAAAATAAAATAAATACACTTAAAAAGCATTAACTTTTATTTTTTAAACCTGGGTGAAATGTACATGTGTACATGTGCTTTAAAAAATTATTTTCTCGGGGCGCCTGGGTGGCGCAGTCGGTTAAGCGTCCGACTTCAGCCAGGTCACGATCTCGCGGTCCGGGAGTTCGAGCCCCGTGTCGGGCTCTGGGCTGATGGCTCCGAGCCTGGAGCCTGTTTCCGATTCTGTGTCTCCCTCTCTCTCTGCCCCTCCCCCGTTCATGCTCTGTCTCTCTCT
Organism: Felis catus; assembly: GCF_018350175.1. Classification (NCBI taxonomy): domain Eukaryota; kingdom Metazoa; phylum Chordata; class Mammalia; order Carnivora; family Felidae; genus Felis; species Felis catus. Next base: position 36,118,454 of record NC_058373.1, on the reverse strand, counting down.
GTCCCAAAAATAAATTTAAAAAAACGTTGAAAAAAATTTTTTTAAATTATTTTCTCAAAAAAGCATTTTCTTTATTATTCGGTAATGTGGAAACATTACGTAAGTTTTTACTGTGGTAAACTATGCACAACATGAAACTGACCGCTCTGTCCATTTTTAAGTGCATATTTCAGCGACATTACATTCAGAATGTTGTGCAACCATCACCACTACCCGTTTCCAGAACTTTCTATCATCCCAAACGGAAACTCAGTACCCATTAAACAATACCCCATTCCTCCCCCCACACGGCCTCTAATCTACATTTTGTCCGTGTGAGTTGGCTCACTCTGTCTTTTTGTGAGTGGCTTATTTACTTTGGTGTGATGTTTTCAAGTTTCACTCATATTGAAACACAGAGCAGAATGGCATTCCTTTCTTTTTTAAAAAATTTTTTAATGTTTATTCTTTTTTTTAATTTTTGTTTAATATTTATTTTTGGTAGAGAGAGAGAGAGAGAGAGACAGAGCATGAGTGGGGGAGGGGCAGAGACAGGGAGACACAGAATCCGAAGCAGGCTCCAGGCTCTGAGCTGTCAGCACAGAGCCCGACGCGGGGCTCGAACCCACAGACTGCGAGATCATGACCTGAGCCGAAGTCATACGCTCAACCGACTGAGCCACCCAGGTGCCCCTAATGTTTATTCTTGAGAGACAGAGCACGAGTGGGGGAGGGACAAAGAGAGGGAGACACAGAAACCAAAGCAGGCTCCAGGCTCTGAGCTGTCAGCACAGAGCCCGACGCGGGGCTTGAACTCACGAACTGTGAGATCATGACCTGAACTGAAGGTGGGTGCTTAACAGACTGAGCCACCCACATCACCCCTTACATCAGTGTTTTTGAAAAAGAAGCAACTTTATGACGATGAAACATACATTGCATGTTGCACCATAGTCCGAGATAAGAACACATAGAACGTAAAGGACTACACAGTAGGGAGCAAAAGTATAAGCTACAGAAACCAAAATACACTTCCGTCCCGAGCGCGAGCGGCACTGCTGGGACGAATGGTGTGAAAGAAACATTTGCTGAAGGCCCAGGACGACCTGGCAGTACCTGCTGAGTTGCCAACCATCCCGGGAGGGTCCTCCCCAGACACCTGGGCAGGTGGCTTTGCTTGCAGGCGGACGAGGTTGGTGCCACACGAGGGAGGTGCAGGAAAGGTCTCTGGACCTTCAGGGGGAAGGACAGAATTCCTCTGGGGGAGCTTTAAGGAGGTGGCAGATTTCCACCCGGCGATAATGGGGGCAGGAGAGGCGTTAACTAAACTCCTAGCGCCGCCCTTTCTTGGCCGAGCCCAGCTTGGATGCTGCTGTTTCTTGGGCCTGGATTCCTCTTACTCGCAGCTGTTAAGCAGCCTTCATCTTGCATTTAAACGGCCTTGTTACTGGGACTTGCTCTGTCTCCCACAAGTGCCTCCGATTAGCCTGTCTGGTTCTTTTATGTGTCATGGGGCAGCCACGCTCCCGGGAGCCTTCTGGAAGAGCTGCTTCTCTTTGGGTGACCCGGGGCCCGACTCCTGCCTTCCTCTGCCCACTGGGGGGGACCCAGACTTGGGATCACGCTGTCCGTCCAAGGGCAGCACCCGACGCAGTGGAGAGTCAGCCTTTCCAGCTCTCCCCTCGCTGTGCAGCCTTGGGAAAGTCACCCCACCCCTCTGACCCTGATGTGCAACACAAGGGGACCGGGTGGCCTCCACGGCCCTTCCAGCTCTACAATGTTATGATTGCCCATATTATGATTTAATGACCTCCCTCCAGCGCTCTTGGAATAAATGACTCAGCGGTCTGATATTTTTGCGGCTGGTTTTAAGGAAGCCTGATGATTTTGCCATGACAGGCAAGTTTTTGTTCCGTGGGTCAAAGCCTGACGGTCTTGATCCAGCTGGAGTTAGGCGGGGGCTGACCGGATTTCTTCACGCTGGCCTCTTTCAGGGGAGCATCCTGGGCACCGGCTGCTGGCCAGAGGCACCCCGGGCCATGTCAGAACTTTGAGCAGGTGACAGAGAGCAGTTGTCACAGCCTCAAGATGCTGAGCCTGAAGCTCCCCCGGCTGTTTCGCATCGACCAGGTGCCCCAGGTATGTGCTCTGGTTCCGGTGAGTTCCAGGCGGAGGCCAGGCATGGTGTCTGCACCGGAGTGACTATTCTGTCTTCAGCCAGCCTGTTCTGTGTAGGCCTATTCTCTTTTTATTTTCATTAAAACATTTTTGTTTAGGTTGATCTATTTATCCTGAGGGTGAGAGCAAGCAGGGGCGGGGCGGAGAGAGAGGGAGGCGGAGAATCCCGAGTGCAGAGCCTGATGTGGGGCTCGATCTCGTGAACCGTTGAGATCAGGACCTGAGCTGAAATCGAGAGTCGGGGGTTCAACCGACTGCCCCCGGCCCGTTCTCTTCGAGAAGGCCCTCCCCGACTCCCTCGGGGAAGTAGAGCTTCCTGTTTCCCCACCTCCGTGGCACCTGGAAACAGAAGTGGTCCTGAAACTGTCTGGGTTGTAACCCCTCCCTGTGACATCTGTATTGTATCGGGAAGTCATTATTGAGATTACACTTTCTAGCTGAAGAGAAGAAGCCGGTGGCACCTGACCGGGTAGAAGGTGTCTTTGGGACCCTCCCTTGGGTGCTTGAGAGCAGGCCAGGGGCGGAGTCACCTCGTGTGTGGCCTTGCCGTTGTCCTTATCACTTGTGGGAGGCTCAGGCCAGGCCTGGTGGGGCGGGGGGGGGGGGGATGAGGAGGGTTGTCAAGAGGGCCTTACCCCCTCCTGTCGTGGGCTCCCGGGGCCGAGAACTCACACGGGGCCACCCCGAAAAGCCTGGCACACGTCGATACGATAACCTGCATTTGTAATAGGCCTTAGGCGAGGCCACCGCTTGTGAGCCACGGCAAGCTGAGTGGAAAGGAGGTGTCCCTTCTGTCTGTGACATCCTCCAGATGAAACGTCCCACCCTGAGATAACACTTGTTCATCTTCGGTCAAAAAGGAAGGCAAGTTGACACTGAGCTCAGGGCGCGACCAGATGATGTTTTCTTTCCAGGGCAGGAGGGGCGCACCAGCTTGCCGTGGCTCAGCACCAGGCGTGGAAGGTTAGGAGCAGACCCCCCCGCCAGACTTTGTCCCGAAAGCCCGTGAAACTAGGTGACTGCAGCAAGGTGGCACAGGGGTGGCACGATCGGACACGGGGCAGAGGACGGACAAATGAAAAATGAGGCTGGCCTCGCAGGACGCTGCCGATCAGGGCGCCCCCTCTGTGCTCCCAAGGCTGTGTCTCCTCCTCTGTGATTCACCACTCAGTTCTGCCCCCAGAGCACTCGTGGCTGTGGTTAGTGGGAGCACGGGGTGATTCTTTGAGTCATTCACTCTTGAAATGTTTATTGCCTGCCTGCTGCGTGCAAGGTGTTGCTCTGTGCGGGGACTCAGAACAATCGGGTACGAATCCCGCCCCTGAGGACTTCAAAATATGCAGGAGTGCTTCTGTTGCAAAGTGGGCCGGGGTGTGTCCCAAAAGACCCGGAGGAGGGTTGGTCCCTTCCGTCGTGGGAGAGGAAAGGCTCAGGGAAGGCCGCATGAGGAGGGAGATCTTTAAGATGAGCTTGAGGGTAGGTAGGATGTGGGAGGCGGGGAAAGCATGCCAGGTGGAGGGACTGGTGTGGGCAGAGGCCTGGATACGGGAAACCACCGGGCAGGTGTGGGGACTCTGGGAGGAGGGATTATGGGTTCTGCTGAGATGTCCCCCTGGGCGTTTTGGTCAAGGTTGGGTTCAGAGTATGTGCCCAGGAAAGACATGAAGGAGAAGTGAAAGTCTCAGTGGGCGCTTTGGGGAGTGATGTGGGATTCGGAAGTATGGGGACCAGAAACCCCCCGAGGGCTGAAGATGAACGTACCTTCTCTGTCCAGTTCTTCATAGACAGTGGAGGTGACAGTATCCTTTTTTTTTTTTTTCAATGTTTTTGTTTATTTTTGAGACAGAGAGAGACAGAGCATGAGCAGGGGAGGGGCAGAGAGAGAGGGAGACACAGAATCCGAAGCAGGCTCCAGGCTCCGAGCTGTCAGCACAGAGCCCGACGCGGGGCTCGAACTCACGGACCATGAGATCGTGACCTGAGCCAAAATCAAGAGTCAGATGCTTAACCGACTGAGCCACCCAGGTTCCCCTAGAAGGTCAGTTTATTTGAGGATTTGCTGGGAGTAGGGAACAAGCAGTTTTTGCTTATTAAGACAGATGCAACCAGATTGAGAAAAATGCATGACGTGCATGAATATTTAACACAGATCTGGTACAAACACCGAGCTTACTTTCGGGGGGCTCCGTGGGTTCTGATGCTCAGTCTGCGGAGTGACCTTGGACAAGATGTTTCCTTTCCCTCAGTTTCTGCACCTGTAAAGCAGGGTGATGAGAGTATCTGCTTCCTGGGGTCACGGGGAGGATTAGAGGAGCCCAGCACATGGTGAACAGTCAGTAATGTTGCTGCCATCACCTGTTTCATACGGAGGCCCCGGATAGCCTCTCCTTTTGTATATCAATGAGCTGTGTGGCCTGGGCGACTTCCCTACCCTCTCTGAGCCTCACCCATCAGAGGGGGCCAGAGCACCACCTCCCGGCATCGTCAGGGTTATAATTCCGGCACATTCCTGGCCGAGAGATCGCTCACAGGAAAGGACAGCTTGTCCCTTTCCTCAGAAGGTGGGATTTGGGTGGGTGACTCAGAATTTCTAGCCTCCTTTGTGCCTAAAAACAGGTCTGGGTACTTTAGGGAGTTGTTAATGATTGCAGGGATCCTTATATATTGTTCTTGACTTTAATTAAAAGGAATGCTTTTGGGGCACCTGGGTGGCTCAGTCAGTTAAGTGTCCAGCTCTTAATCTCAGCTCAGGTCTTTTTTTTTTTTTTTAAATTACTTTTTTAACGTTTATTTATTTTTGAGACAGAGAGACAGAGCATGAACGGGGCAGGGGCAGAGAGAGAGAGGGAGACACAGAATCTGAAACAGGCTCCAGGCTCTCAGCTGTCGGCACAGAGCCCGACGCGGGGCTCGAACTCACGGACCGTGAGATCATGACCTGAGCCGAAGTCGGACGCTCAACCGACTGAGCCACCCAGGCGCCCCTGTGAATTTCCTTCATTTTTAAGGCCGGATCATATTCCATTGTATCAACACACCACATTTTGCTTATTCATTCTTCCATCAGTGGATACCGGATGACTTCTGTGTTGTAGCAGTTGTGAGAAATGCTGCTATGAACCGAGGTGTGGAAACATCCCTTTGAGATCTTGCTTTCAATTTTTGGGGGTATACACCCAGAAGTGGAACATCTCATTTGTGCAAAACAAACGAACAGGCAGCTGGGATTTATTTTAGGGATTGCATTGAATCCATGCATTAATTTGGGGAGCATTACCATCTTAACAATAGTAAGTCTTTCAATCCATGAACATGGGATGTCTTTGCATTATATTTAGGTTTTTAATTTCTTTCGGTGATATTTTGTAGTTTTCAGTGTACAGGTCTCACACCATTAAAAGTATTTATTAGAGGCACCTGGGTGGCTCAGTCAGTTACACGTCCAACTCTTGGTTCCGGCTCAGGTCATGATCTCACGGTTCATGGGTTCGAGCCCCACGTTGAGCCCTGTGCTGGCAGCACTGAGGCTGCTTGGGATTTTGCCTCCCCCTCTTTCTATCCCTCCCCCCCCCCCCGCTTGCACACGCTCCCTCCCTCTCTCTCAAAAATAAATAAACATTAAAAAAATCATAAAAACAAAACCAGAATTTGTTAGCTTTATTCCAAAGCATTTTACTGTTTTTGATATTGTTGCACATGGAATTATTCCCTTAAATTCTCTTTCAGATTGTTCATTGCTAGTATATAAAAATAAAACTGAGTTTGGTATATCGATAGATCCTTCAGCCTCGCTGCACTCATGTATTAGTTCTAACAGTCTTTTAGTGGATCCTTTCGGATTTCCTGTATGTAAGATTATATCATCTGCAAATATAGTTTTGCATCTTCCTTTCCTATTTAGATGCCTTTTTTTTTCTTTTCCTTGTCCAGTTGACCTAGCTAGAACCTCCACTATGATTGACATTGCCTAGAAGTGATGAGAGCAAACGTCTTTATCTTGCTCCCGATTGTAAGGGGAAAGTATTTCATTTCCTACCACGAGGTACGTTAGCTGTGAGTTTCTCATAGGTGGCCTTTGCTGGGTGGAAGAAGTTTTCTCCCTATTTTGTTGAGTGTCTTCTTATCATGAAAGGATATTGGATCTCATGAAATGCCTTTTCTGTGTTTTTTGACACAGTTGTGGTTTTGTTTCTTTTTTTTCTCCTCTGAATGAATCTGGTCAGTTTGTCTCTTTTCTTTCTGGTTTTCAATAATTGAGAATATTAAATTCTACCTGAAAAAAAGGTGGATCGGTGGCTCAGCGGAGCCGCTCTGTTATGTATTTTATATCTCTAATGTCCATTATTTTTTACGATTTTCTTTCCGTTTTGGGTTCCTTTTGTTGTGCCTGCTCTAACTTTTTAAGTGAATCACTCTGCCTTCTAACGTAAACAACTGAGTACGTATTATTTCCTTTAAGTATTGCTTTAACTGCAGCCCACATGGGCTGTTTGAATTCCTTTCCTCTTTTTTTTTTAAGATTTTTTTTAATGTTTATTTATTTATTTTTTAATTTTTTTTTCAACGTTTTTTATTTATTTTTGGGACAGAGAGAGACAGAGCATGAACGGGGGAGGGGCAGAGAGAGAGGGAGACACAGAATCGGAAACAGGCTCCAGGCTCCGAGCCATCAGCCCAGAGCTTGACGCGGGGCTCGAACTCACCGACCGCGAGATCGCGACCTGGCTGAAGTCGGACGCTTAACCGACTGCGCCACCCAGGCGCCCCAATGTTTATTTATTTTTGAGAGAGAGCAAGCAAGGGTAGGGTCAGAGAAAGGGGGACAGAAAGTCCAAAGCAGGCTCTGTCTGCACTGACAGGCTGACAGCCCCCGATGTGGGGCTCGAACTCACGAACCGTGAGATCACAACCTGAGCTGAAGTCGAACACTCAACCGACTGAGCCGCTCAGGTGCCCCTGTTTGAATTCATTTCTAATTTCTGTTTTGATTTCTTATGTAATGTGTAATTGCTTAGAAGTCTATGTGTATTTTTTTTTTAATTCCCCAAAGTTGGGAGTTTTTGTTATCGATTTAATTTAATTGATTGTGGCCTGAGAATGTCCTCTGTATCATTCCCATTTTTGAAATTTGTTCAGAATAGCATGATGGCCTGGCACATGATCAATTTTCATAAATCTTCTAAATGTACTTGAAAATAATGCATAATCTTCAGTTGTTGGGGGCAGTATTGCATATATGTCCTGTAATATCCAATATTTTTATATTATTACTAATTTTGTTCTGCTTGATCTAGTCACAGTTGAGATATGTTAAAATCTTCCACCGTGGTGGCAGATTTGTGAATTACTCCTGTGGACAAGTCATTTTTTTTTTTTTTTAAGTAGGGTTCACACCCAGTGTGGAGCCCAAGGCGGGACTCGAACTCATGACCCTGAGATGAAGACCTCAGCCGAAATCAAGAGTTGGACGCTTAACTAGCTGACCACCTACGCATCCCCAGTCAATGTTTGCTTTATAGATTTTGAGCCTATGTTTTTTAGGTACATCCAAATTTATATAATATCTTCCTAGTGAAGTAAATTTCTTATTATTTTGTAGTGATTCTCTGTCTAGTTCTGTTTTCTGTCTTAGAATCTCTCATAGTCAAATAACGACCCAGCTTTGTTGTTTTTGTTGTTTGTCTGATTTATTTCTTTCCTTCCTTTGACTTTTAATCCCTCTCTGCCCTTATATTTTAACTGTATCTTGTGTAAATGGCACGTAGTTGGATTTTACCAAGTTTGATAATATTTGTCATTTCACTGGATAGTTTAGTCTGTTTATATTTATAAGGATTATTGATGTATTTCCATTCATTTTGATCATCTTATGTGGTTTCTAGTTATTGTCTCTATTTCCTTTCTTGCTTTCTTTGCATTGAGTTTTACATCCTTATTTCTTCCTTCCTTTTAACATTTGATTTTCTCCTCCACTTGTTTCACAGTTAATACCTAGAAATATGCTCTATATTGATTCGTTTAATGGCTACTGTAGCTATGGTAATATGAAACGTTGGGCTAGGCAGGAAGGGCCAGGCCTCAGTTGATCACACAGAATGTTCTGGAATGGGGTTGGTCCTTCAGACTTGTCCCAAATGAGAAAAGGAGGCTAGGATTTCGTATCATCATCAGTGGATGCGTGCTGCCTCTGGGCAGGGAGTATAACGTGGTCACTGGGGTGGCCTTTGGCCAATAGCAGTTCCCATAGAGGGACAAGTGGCTCAGCTCTGAAGGAGGGAAGGGTTCCCTCCTAAGTGCATCATAGTACCTACCACCAGAAGGCACTCTGGGTAGATGTAACATTAACCAGAGATAGTCACATGGCCCCGACCTAACTGCCAAAAAGGCTGAGAAAGGTCAGAAAACACACGGAATATTTGGCCAGCTGTCTCTGCCATACCTAACTTCTTGGGTCTCAGGACCGGCAACATCAAAAACATTCTAGAAGCTTCTCAGTTTGTCTTCATAGATCACAACAAAACCGTCGTATTTTTCTCCTTTGGAGAAACATACCGTGTCTCTTATTTGGTTTTAAAAAAAATTTAATGTTTATTCACTTTTTGAGAGAGAGAGAGAGAAAGAGAGAGAGAGAGGGAGGAAGAGGGTGGGGGAGGGGCAGGGAGAGAAGGAGACACAGAATCTGAAGCAGGTTCCGGGCTCTGAGCTGTCAGCTGTCAGAGCCTGATGCGGGGCTTGAACTTGGGACAGCTCGATCATGACCTGAGCTGAAGTTGGACACTTAACTAACTGAGCCACTCAGGCGCCCCAGTTTTTCATAGTTTCTACCCCTCTCAATCTCTCTGGACTGCTTTCTTGGAATCTGTTTTCAGTTGACTAATTTTCTCTTCGGCTAGATCTAGTCTGCTATTTATCCCTTCAATGACTTTTTACTTCAGTGTCTCTAGTGTTGTTTGCTTGTGCATGCTTGCATTGAAGCAGAAATTCCCCAGAGAGGATTTGCATTTGCTTTTGTTACTTACGGGAGGGAGCCGCAAACCTTCCACCTCTATTTATTTGTAACCACTTTAATTTCTCCACCTGAGATTTCTTGGACCATAGATGTAACTGTGGATTTGGATCAGAAGCCTGTATGCATGCAATCTAGCTGGTGGCTCTAAATTCTGGGGAGAGATTGTTTCAGGGAGACAGCTTCCTTATTATTTTTTTCTGCCTGGTGGGGTTTATTTCACATTCCCTTGCCTTTAGAGTCCTAGCCTTCCTGGCAATTCTGCCTTTGATGGGCCTTAGGGTTCATCTCTTATTTGCAGGGTCTGGCAGCAGAAACTCTGATGCTGAAGGCAGCTTACCGCACGGGGCTCCTGGGGGCTTTATGATGCTCTTTCTTTTATGACATTTTGCTGATACGCTTATCCGGCTTTCGATGCAGACTTCATCCAGCACTTTAATTGCTCTAGTCAGAAGGCTCTTCCGTGACATCTAACTGACCATCATTCGTCCCAAACCAGAGGGTCTCCAACCATTCTTCCAGGTGCTTCCTCCGTTACTCTGGGCCCAGTGGCCTCTTGCTTCTGAAAACTTTGATAACACTTAGCATTTCCACCGACTATAGCAATCGCTAGTTTCACTAGGGTGGATGCAGCGAAGTGTGATGGGCTTTGCGAGCGAACAAACTAGCGGTTGCCTCTTGGTTCTGCTATGAATTATGGCCTTGGAAACTCCTCTCGTTGAACTTCAGTTTCCTCCTCTGTGAAACGGGGTTGGCAGTCTGTATCTTACAGTCTCCTCATGATGATCCAATCAAACAGGGTCTGCTCCTAACGTGCGCTGGGTCTGAATCAGGAGAACCATAGCGACCACAGACCGTATGTCTGAATGTAAAAGTTACATATGGAGCTGGCAAACAGTTAGGCAGAATGGTTCTGTTCTCTCTTGACAAATATCCCGTCATAATCCCAAAAGAGTATATGTAAAGCTCTAATTTTTATACAGCGAAAGCAAAATATCAAAGACAACTAAACTTAATTATTGTACATATCTGGATGTTACATTGATGCATTAGTGATGTTTGGATGAGTAATAAAATAAAAACATGTACAATTTGGTTATACAAGTCAGTTAAGCGTCTGACTTCGGCTCAGGTCATGATTTCGCGGTTCCTAAGTTCGAACCCCTCGTCAGGCTCTGTGCTGACGGCTCAGAGCCTGGAGCCTGCTGCGGATTCTGTGTCTCCCTCTCCCTCTCTGCCCCTCCCGACCTCACGCTCTGTCTCTCTCTCTCTCAAAAATAAATAAACATTAAAAAATGTTTAAAAACCATATGCAATTTATAAATTAGTACGTTTAGTCCATCAGATTTATTTTTTGCCTTTATTTCGGCAAAATTATGGGTTATCTTGCCATAATCCACATTATCATATAATTAGTGCTCTATTAACAATGATTCCAAATTACACCATTGTTCTTGAGTCACTGAGTCTTTGTGTTTTTTCTTTCTTTTTAATTAATTTCATGTGGGAGAAGATTCTGGTGAGTTTCTGCTCAGTTCTGCTCAAGTATAGTAACTGGAATTATCAAAAAATGTTCTTGGGGTGCCTGGGTGGCTCAGTCAGTTAAATGTCAGACTCTTGATCTCAGCTCAGGTCGTGATCTCAGGGTCATGGGTTTTATTATTATTTTTTTCAACGTTTTATTTATTTTTGGGACAGAGAGAGACAGAGCATGAACGGGGGGGAGGGGCAGAGAGAGAGGGAGACACAGAATCGGAAACAGGCTCCAGGCTCTGAGCCATCAGCCCAGAGCCCGACGCGGGGCTCGAACTCACGGACCGCGAGATCGTGACCTGGCTGAAGTCGGACGCTTAACCGACTGCGCCACCCAGGCGCCCCAAGGGTCATGGGTTTAAGTCCTGCGTTGGGCTCTGCACTGGGTATGAAGCCTACTTAAAAAAAAAAAAAGAAAGAAAAATATATATGTACATATATATATTGCATATATATGCATATGTATGCATTCTTAAAGCCTTATTTAGAATCAGAAGTGAACTATAAATTCTACACATCAAGTTCAAGCATAATGAAATTGCATATAATCATTAAAGTTAAGAAGAAAAATTATTAAATATTTAAATTTAATATACACTACCATTTTTATATGGCCCTCTTTACTCTCTTTTAAAACAATATATAGACCCATACAGCACTTAAATTTGATTTTTTTTCAAGAAAAAAGTTATCATAAAGAAAACTTCAAATAGCAATATTTTGCTTAGTCAAAATTATACTGTATAATGTTCAGAAAAGTAATCTGCATGGAAGTTAATTTCCTGCTTATTTGTATGCGAATCTTCTCTTTCATGGTCCACGGACGTTTTGTTTCTTTTTCTGAGTTTCGTTGTGTTTAAATGTCATTTTTGTTACATATTTCACATGTGGCTCCTTTGGCTTAGAAAAATCCTATCCGTATCTATGATAAATATGTACTTTGAATCCTGTTAGAAGTGAAATAGCCGGGGCGCCTGGGTGGCGCAGTCGGTTAAGCGTCCGACTTCAGCCCAGGTCACGATCTCGCGGTCCGGGAGTTCGAGCCCCGCGTCGGGCTCTGGGCTGACGGCTCGGAGCCTGGAGCCTGTTTCTGATTCTGTGTCTCCCTCTCTCTCTGCCCCTCCCCTGTTCATGCTCTCTCTCTGTCCCCAAAATAAATAAACGTTGAAAAAAATTAAAAAAAAAAAAAAAGAAGTGAAATAGCCAAACCTTGATTTTCTTTTTTAATTTTTTTAACATTTATTCATTTTTGAAAGGCAGAGAGAGACAGAGCGCGAACGGGGGAGGGCCAGAGAGAGAGGAAGACACAGAAACAGAAGCAGGCTCCAGGCTCCAAGCTGTCAGCACAGAGCCCGATGCGGGGCTCGAACCCACAAACTGCGAGATCACGACCTGAGCTGAAGTCGGCCGCTTAACTGACTGAGCCACCCAGGCACCCTGATTTTTTTTGTCTTTTTAAGTAGGCCTCACACCCAGTGTAGAGCCCAATGTGGGCCTTGAACTCACCACCCTGAGATCAAGAACTGAGTTGAGATCAAGAGTCAGATGCTTAACCGACTGAGCCACCCAGGCGCCCCAAACCCCAATATTTTTGTAGGCTTTTGCTAACAACATCCCATAATGAATACCTGTGAAGAGCTCAGACTCGCATTAATGTCATTTCGTCCCAAAGATGGGGCTTGCTCTGTATTTGAGGACCCTCTGTTTCATCGATTTCTTTCCATCACCTTGCATCTTGCCTAGATTAAATCTAGGAGTTTAATGGCATTTATTTGGCATTCTCATTGTGTGAATCAGAGTAGTTTATGGTCACCTTTGATGAGTGTTTCCGCAAGATGTCCCATGCTGGAGAAGATTCAGAGAGCGCCACTCATCGTCTTTGAACTGTTCCAAAGGAAGTCCTCAGTCCCCCTAGGAAGAAACTGAGACCGTGGGTTGCCATTTATTTCCAGCTCTAGGATTGCTTTTGGAGTTTTGGTCAAATTCTGACTTTACGTTCGTTTCCTCTTGCCACAACGTATTACCACAGATTGGGTGGCTTTCAAAACGAGGATGAATTTATTGTCTTACAGTTGTGGAGGTTAGAAGTCTGACATGGGTCTCACTAGGCTAAACTCATGGTGTTGGTAGAGGCTCTAGGGGAGAGTCTGTTTTCTTGCCTCTTCCAGCTTCTGGAGATCACGTGTGTCCTTGGCTCCTGGCCCCTTCCTGCACCTTCAGAGCAGGCAGGTAGCATCTCTGACCATTCTTCCATGGCCACATCTCCCTTTCTTCTGCTGCCTCCTCCTTCCTTCCTTTAAGGACCCTGTGATCACACGGGGCTCACCTGGATAATCCAGACAATCTCCCTATTTTAAGGCTAGCTGATTTGCAACTTTAATCCCATCTGTGACCTTAATATTCCTTTTGCCATGTCACGTGTCACCTTACGTAGTCACAGTTTCTGGGATTAGGGTGTGGACATCTTTGGTGGGGCGGGGGGGGGGGGTGCATTATTCTGCCTGCCGTAGACTTTTCAGTCATGTCACCACACCAAGCCCATGGCAAGTTTTTCAGTCAGTGCCTAAAATTGAAAATTGTTTTCCTAGTTCTTAAATCAAAGACTGACTTTTTACAACAAATGTATAACCAGTGGAATGTTCCATTGTCTCAGCTTCCTTGCTTCTTCCGTAGGTCAGTGCTGTGTATGGTGCTGGCCATTCAAGGGGACCTTTCACCCCGGTATGCCCAACCTGAATTGAGCGATATTTATTTTTTTAAGACATCGTATGTGTCCTTTTTCACGTTCCTGTCCGTTAAATCACTAATATCCTTGGGAGCCTCTGTCCTAGATGGTGATAGGTAATTTGTTGACTTTTTTTTTTTTCTCAACGTTTATTTATTTTTGGGACAGAGAGAGACAGAGCATGAATGGGGGAGGGGCAGAGAGAGAGGGGGACACAGAATCGGAAACAGGCTCCAGGCTCCGAGCCATCAGCCCAGAGCCTGACGCAGGGCTCGAACTCACGGACCGCGAGATCGTGACCTGGCTGAAGTCGGACGCTTAACCGACTGCGCCACCCAGGCGCCCCAGTTTGTTGACTTTTTATACATCTTTTGTGTTCAGCCAAAAGAAATTTAGCTTCATTTTCTTTTTTTTTTATATATAATGTTTATTTATTTTGAGAGAGAGAGAGAAAGAGAGAGAGGGAGGGGGGCAGAGAGAGAGAGAGAATCCCAAGCAGGCTCCATGCTGTCAGCACAGAGCCCAACACGGGGCTCGATCCCATGACCATGAGAACATGACCTGAGCCAAAATCAAGAGTCGGATGCTTAACCAACTGAGCCACCCAGGCGCCCCGGCTTCATTGTCTATGAATATTGTGGTGCATCTACAAAAAGCATCCTTCGGCTGGACTGAACATTGGACACTTCTGTTTTTAAAAACGCGACCCCAGTGTCCTAAATTACATTCACCTGTAATTGTAATCGCTTAATGCCAACAACGGTTGGCTGTCACTTCAACGTATTTGTGGTTCTCGTAATTGCATGTGACTTGTGTATAAGCGGTTTTATGGTATTTTAATTGAGATCCTAAGTGCTGTCTCTTGCCAGGACTCAGCACGGCCCGTCCTGCACGAGCCAGTGGCTTAGCGTCCAGCTCAGTCCTGCAGGCGCTCACTAAATGGCAGGTTATAACCGATGCATCAGTTAGTGGCCTTCCCTTTTCCTTCTACATAATCTCCGTGCCTTCCGCCCACAAACACCTCACTGAACTCCTCACTGGTCTCTCTCTCCTGCTCTGGCTTTTAATGCCCATGTCTTCAGGCGTATCTTGTCCCCCTTTTGCAATAAGTTGGATTCTGGGCAGGGAGGTGACCGTCGGATGTGGAGGCGGGGGACGGGCTGTGACCAGGAGCAGCGTCACCAGCGGCATGCCCTGGGACCTTGCGAGAAGTGCACATTCTCCCCCAGTCCCACTGAATTCGCCGTAAGAACCCCAGGCGATCTGCCGACACCCGCACAAGAGCGTTTGAGGGGCAATGACTTAGGGACACTGTCACCCAGTGTCCCTGCCGGTCTTGGCCAGCTCGGGCTGCCATGGCAAAGTGCCACAGACTGGCTGGACAAACAAGTTCACAGTTCTGGAGGCTGGAAGTCCAAGGTCAAGGTGCTGGTGGGGCTGGTTCTCTTGGGGCCTCTCTCCTTGGTTTGCAGATGCCCCTTCACGTGGTGGTTCCTCTGCACACGCCCCTACCGTCTCCCCTTCTTCTGAGGGACGCCAGTCAGATTGGACCAGGACCACCCTAATAGCCTCATTTGAATCATCCCTGTCTCCGGGGGCGACTGGGTGGCTCAGTCGGTTGAGTGTCCGACCCCTGGTTTTGGCTCAGGCCATGATCTCACGGTCTCATGGGTTCGAGCCCCGCGTCGGGCTCCATGCTGACAGCTCGGAGCCTGGAGCCTGCTGCGGATTCTGTGTCTCCCTCTCTCTCTGCCCCTCCCCTGCTCACGCTCGGTCTCTCTCTCAGAATAAAAAAATCCTGTCTCCAAATACGGTCACATCTGAGTCACTGGGGGGTTAGGGCCTCCACATGTGAGTTTTGTGGGGGACACGATTTAGCCTATAACCCCAAAGAAGAAGAAACAGGCTCAGAGAAGTACCTGACAGTCCAAATCACAACACAGGCTCATCTTTAGATGAGCGCTTCGTCTCCTACAAGAGCCCTTCTGAGCAGCAGCAATGAAGGTGTAAGAGGCCAAGGAAGTGAAGTCTGAGGTCTGCATGCAGCTTTCAGATTTGCTCCCCCTACTCCTGGGAGCTTGGGAAAATGTCTTAAGCTCCCCGGGGCTTAGTTTCCTTTTCTGTGAAATGGGGACAATGAAAGGCTCTCCCTCCCAAGGTCATGAGGACCCCCTGAGATTTGGACGGGAAATGTAGATTGCCACACCGACAGCGCCTGACCCTCTTGGCCGGCTGTCAGAATCCACCCTTGTTTACCGCTAGCCGGAATGTTCGATTATTTTCCCCCAGGTGATTTGCAGCTTAATAGCTAGAAAAACCAAGGGTTTAAAAGCGTCACAGTGGAATTTCGGGCTCAACTGGCAGGTGCACAGGGTCTTTCCGGGAAGCCAAGCCTTGGCAGGCACTAAGAGGAAAACCCACTGATTTGTCCTTCCACCCCGGGTACCTGGGGGCTCTCACTTCTAAATAATAGGCTGCACACACAATTTGATTTCATTTCACACGAAATTGCCTAGCCTACAACTAGGGATGCGGGGTGGATTCCTACAAATCAATCCCGCTGTGCAAATTAGCCAGCACCTGCTAACCTAGGGCTGCTTGGAAATGAGACCCAGCTCTGGAGCGCTAAGGCAATGATTGCAATTTGCCTTGTGGGGTTAGACTGGGTGTGAATACCAAATTGTTTTCAAATGTCCCATTGGTTGTTTAGATTTATGTAGCGTGTCTTCTTTTAAGATCTACTCTGTGCAGAGCACTTTGCTAAGGCCAGGGCAGGAAGATGGAGAGAATGCTCCTCCTTTTCCGTGCTCAGAGGGCCTCGGGGCAAGAGTGCGTCTAGCATTTTGGCCTAATAAACTGAGGTTCAAGTTGAGGAGGGTAGGGGCAGGTCAGAACATCGCTGTTCTAGGGCTGAGGGACTCCCTTTCTTTTATCCAGTCTTTATTCTTTTTTTTTTTTTTTTGGAGGGGCTGCTTTAAATCCTGCCCCTATAGGGGCGCCTGGATGGCTCAGTGGATTAAGCATCTGACTTCAGTTCAGGTCATGGTCCCACAGTTCGTGGGTTCGGGCCCCGCGTCGGGCTCTGTGCTGACAGCTCGGAGCCTGGAGCCCGCTTCGGATTCTGTGTCTCCCTCTCTCTCTGCCCCTCCCCCGCTCACGCTCTGTGTCTGTCTCTCTCTCAAGAATAAGCATTTAAAACAATTAAAAAAAAAAAAATAAATCCTGCCTCTACAGCATGGTTAGTGGGCTTCCCATCCATGCCTGGGGTCAGGATAGCAGGTCAGAGGAGATTCTTTAAATATAGGCCCAATCCTGGCGTTGGTGGTAAAGTACCCGCGCCAGGTCTGGGGCAAGATTCCTAAGTGTGGTCCGGTTGTCCACAGTGTGAATTTCCCAGCCCGTCTGTTTCCCTCTGGCTTTGGACTATGTCAGCGTCTTCTGATCCAAAGAGAGAACAGTAGTCACGTCCCGAATCACCCAGGGCAAGATGTAGGCGGTCTCCCCCTCCCCTCCTGTCCGTCCACTGCCCACCTGTGGGCCCTGTGTCCAGACTGTCCTCCAACCCCGCCCTGTGTGCCACCACCCCGCCCCCCACATGCCCAGCGCTCTGCGAGCCCCTTGTCATGAGATCTCCTCCTGCACAGATCTGCTAAACTCATTCATGTGAAGCAGTGAATCATCAATAACAATGGCTCCTTTCTGGAATTTTTACATTTTCATAAGAGGCCAATGCCTTCAAAAAAAAAAAAAAAACTTGAAAAAAATTTTTTTTTATGTTTTATGTTATATTTGAGAGGACGAGACAGAGCAGGAGCAGAGGAGTGGTAGAGAGAGAGGGAGACAACAGAATCCGAAACAGGCTCCAGGATCCGAGCTGTCCGCACGGAGGCCGACACGGGGCTCGAACTCACGAACTGTGAGATCATGACCTGAGCCAAAGTCAGATACTTAATCGACTGAGCCACCCAGGTGCCCTCCAAAAAAAAATTTTTTTAAGGGAAGACTGTAATGTGAGACGGACAATAGACCCCCAGTTTCCGCTGCAGGGCTGTCGTATGCCCACCGGGCACGGCCACCCTCCTCTCACGGGTACAGAGCTGAAGTCCATGGGCCCACCTGCCTCCTTGTCAGCAGCCCTGGGGGGGAGGGGGGTGGGTAGCTGCGAGCCAGGATTTCTGCTGCCCGGGACTGATGCCTGTCCACTGCAAACCGGGGACGTCAGCAGAATTGAACGGTGAATCAGAAACCGGAACAAATCGCTTTAATCAGCTAAGACCCAAACCTAATTCAAATAGTATTTTTCCACTGGACCATGAACCAACTTCACGGGCCCCCCTCCCCCTGGTTGACCAGTTCAACCCAGAACTGAACTAGGAAGGGAATGCACTCCCTGTTTTATAGGTGAGGACGCTGAAGCCCTGAGAGTCGTGGCTGGCTCAAGGTCATGGGGCCCAGGTTTGACTCTCTATCCTAATAACCCCTGACTTTCTCCACTTGACTCAGAACCTCAAGATATAGTACATGTTACCTATTTTGTACTTAAAAAAAAAATTTTTTTTTTAGTGTTCAATTTTGAGGGGGAGTGAGAGAGTGCGCGAGCGCAAGCGGGGGAGGGGCAGAGAGAGAGGGAGACACAGAATCCGAAGTAGGCTCCAGGCTCCAAGCTATGAGCACGGAGCCTGATGTGGGGCTCGAACTCACGAACCGTGAGATCATGACCTGAGCCGAAGTCGGACGCTCAACTGACTGAGCCACCCAGGTGCCCCGTACAATTACCCTTTTTAATGGCTCTAATGGAGCTTTCTGGGCGGGTTGACACCCATATGTGAGCTGACCAGCCCAACTCTCTCCCCTGGGGGGTGGTGACCAAGAGACTTGCCAGGTGGGCCACATGGGGGGGGGGGCTTGCGCAGGCCCAGCTGTGGCAGCCTCTGCTCTGCCCGCATCCCAGGCTAATGCCATCACCGTCTTCATCATCAAAAGGCCTTTATGAAGCGCCTTGGTGAATATATCCTGGCACTGAGCGGGGATCTTCTGCAGAGATCTTCCCAGCAGCCCCTGACATCCAGGGCATGTCGGCTCGGGCAGACAGCATATACGTCCTCCGACCGGGAAGGCACCCAAAGACCGGGCTGTAGGCCCCAGGCAGAGGGCGCAAAACCAGCCAATATTGATGACAAGAGTAAGTGCGCCTGGGAATGCAGAGACGGGCTGGGCTCCCAAAGGGAGTCCGGGTCTTAACTTCTCTCCTCCAGCCGCTGTGGGCTTCTGGAAATCTGGAAGGATTTTAGAACTTACGGGAAGGAGGAGAGGAGCGGGGAGAGGGAAGCAGCTTGACAGCTCAGGGACTTGGGGTCGAGGGGTCCGGGCTTCAGGGTTCAAGCGCGCAGCCCGAGAGGACACTAGGTGCTACCAAAGCTGCTCCTCCTGAGACTTTCTCGCCGCCCTCTCACCTCACCGTGGTGCCCCTCTCTCTCCGCCCCCTGCAGGTGTTCCATGAGCAGGGCATCCTCTTTGGCTACCGGCATCCGCAGAGTTCCGCCACGGCCTGCGTCCTCAGCCTTTTCCAAATGACCAATGAGACCCTCAACATCTGGACTCACTTGCTGCCCTTCTGGTACCTTCCAGCCCCCTTGACCGGCCGTCTCATTCGGGAGCCCCGGGGACTGGGGCTTCGTTAAAGCCCAGGGTGGGTTGGGAAGGCTGAGATTCCATGCTGGGATGTTGGGGGATGCCCCCATGGCGCATGGGCGTGGAGCTGGGAGTTGCTGGGGCCTATATCTGGGCGAGCTTTAGCACACGGATTCTGGTAGGATTCAGGGGGCTCCTGGTGGCTCCCCAGTCTTCCCCTGCTCCAGCGCCTGGTTAAAATGTCACAAGCTCCAGGGTCACCCGGGTGGCTCAGTCGGTTGAGCGGCCGACTTCGGCTGGGGTCATGATCTCGCGGTCCGTGAGTTCAAGCCCCGTGTCAGGCTCTGTGCTGACAGCTTGGAGCCTGGAGCCCGCTTCGGATTCTGTGTCTCCCTCTCTCTCTGCCCCTCCCTCGCTCACCCTCTATCTCTCTCTCAAAAAATAAATAAACATTTAAAACATTAGGGGCGCCCGGGTGGCTCAGTTGGTTAAGCGTCCGACTTCGGCTCAGGTCATGAGCTCGAGGTCCGTGAGTTCGAGCCCCGCGTCGGGCTCTGTGCTGACAGCTCGGAGCCTGGAGCCTGTTTCGGATTCTGTGTCTCCCTCTCTCTGACCCTCCCCCATTCATGCTGTCTCTCCCTGTCTCAAAAAGAAATAAACGTTAAAAAAATTAAAACAAAATAAATAAAACATTAAAAAAATACTTTAAATGCTAATAAATTAGAATTTGCAGCTGGGGATGGCGGTGGTCTCTTCCCCCGGCCCCTGTTCTCCCTGGAGGTGCCGGGTCACCTGCTTCTTGTGGGTCCTCTCAGAGCCCCGCCCCCCCCGCTGGTGATGTGAGCACCCCCAGCCCCCAGGCTTTTCCTGCTGCTGCTCTGCCCTGGCTTTCTTCCCTCCAATCCCCATCTGGCCACAAACCTCTCGGGCTGCGTGGAGGGACCACGGGTGATTTCGGCTGTTTTAAAGTTTGTGCCGCCAGGGGCGCTGGCCTGACCATCCTTGTTTGTGCGTCTTAAGCTCCGGTGCTCAGATCCCTGTGGGGCGACTTCCTGGCGGTCCTAAAGCTGAGCCACTCTGGCTGAGGCCCCCCTCTGCATAAGACATCCTGCCACTGCCAGGCCCCTGAGAGAGGTGGTCACCACTGAGTGACGCGGAGCGGGGAGGGTTTGAGAGACGCCCTGGGCACGTGGGGCCGGGGAGTCATCTTGAGATGATAAGACAGGTTTTGAGACCAGCACATGGCTGAAGGCCTGTGTTTGCTGGGACAGGAGGAGGAAGATGGCCAGGGTAGCCAGAAGATGCTTTGTAGTCTCCCTCTGTGGGAGGGCCAGTGGGCAGAGGGGCCGGCTTTCTAGAAGGAGTGGTTTGTGGCCGAGGGCAACTCTGCAGGCAGGGCCCCCCTTGCCCGGGTCGCGGGTGAGGCGGACGGGAGGCGGAGCTGTGCCGCGTCTCTGTGTACAGGTGGGGCCCAGAGACCCAGGCTCAGCTGAGCCTCAGCATGGGACCAGGCCACTCAGGATGGGGGCTGCAGTGGCAGTGAGGGAATAGCATGGAGAGGAGGGAGAAAAAAGCCCTGGCATCTTCTAGACTTTCAAGCACCCCCCCCCCCCCCGCCACCCCGGGAGGATGCTTCTCTTTGAAGAGCCTTCCTGCAAAGGGACATGGACAAACCACAGGGATGGTGACAAGGCCGACCACTCCTATGGGCAGTGGCTGAGTGTCATGAGGTTATTTAATGTGACGTTCAAAGAGGTGGGGGAGGGTTGCGAAGACTGCCTCGGGGATGGGATAGGCTGTTCTCCCGAGGTCCCGTTGAGGGGGAACCCGGGCTGACCCAATGGAGAGATTCCGGGGAGACAGGTGTCAGCTCAATGAAGGACTCAGGCAAAATGCTGTAAGAGAGATTCTGTGGTTCCAAGGCGGGGCGAAGACCGGGCTAGACGAACCTAAATGCTCTCCTCTTGCCCCTCCTGCCCACTTCCAACCCCAAAAGGATCCCACTCGCCCTCCGTCACGCCTGGTGTTTCACCGAGGTGAGAACACACGGGGTTCAGTTGTCCCAGGGCAATGGAGGGCAACGGAGAGTCCGGGGAGGGGTGGGGGGGGTGCGAGGGGTGCGAGGGGAGCCCCCCCCTCCCCCCCCCCCGCCGCAGAGGTCGAGTGGGCCGCGCTGTGTTCCAGCTTCTTCACGTGGAGGTTTGTGACCGCCTTGTACGTGACAGACATCTGGAATGACAGCTACTCCTGGCCTCTGTTTGTGTACATGGGCACCAGCTGCGTGTACCCGCTTGCGTCCAGCTGTGCGCATACCTTCAACTCCATGTCCAAGAACGCCCGGCACATCTGCTACTTCCTGGACTACGGTGCCGTCAACCTCTTCAGCCTGGGTACGTGGGGGCCCGCGCTCTCCTCCCCTGCCCGGGGCCGAGCTCCTCGCCCCTTCCCCTGGGAGCTGGGGCCACCGGAAGGCGTTGCCAGGGCTTGCGGAAGAGTCACGGGGACGCCAGGGCCCCATCCGGGTTCCCGGTGAGTGTCCGGTAAGCAGCCGGGCCAAGGGTGTGCTGGCAAATGCTAACGACGGATCGTCTGGGGACAAGGGCCCTGCTCTGTGGTGTTGGCCACTCGGGCGGTGTAAAGGGCTCCCATCGCGGCTAACTTGGAGCCAGACGTCCCTGAATGCGGGCAGGGAGAGACACACGGTCGGGCACCATCAGGCAGTAAGTTCGTCTGTGCAGAGACGGTAGATGCACTAACTGGAAGTCGTTACTTCTTTTTTTTTTTTTCAACGTTTATTTATTTATTTTTTGGGGGACAAAGAGAGACAGAGCATGAACGGGGGAAGGGCAGAGAGAGAGGGAGACACAGAATCGGAAACAGGCTCCAGGCTCCGAGCCATCAGCCCAGAGCCTGACGCGGGGCTCGAACTCACGGACCGCGAGATCGTGACCTGGCTGAAGTCGGACGCTTAACCGACTGCGCCACCCAGGTGCCCCTGGAAGTCGTTACTTCTGCGGACGTGCTTGTTTAATTGCACACTTGTGTAGCTGGCCGTGTTTTACCAGTCGGCCTGCGAGATCTGGGCAAGTTTAGCAATCTGCTGTCCTAGGCCAGGGCGCTGCCTCCTCCCGGCTGCCGGGTCCCCGCGGCCTCATGGGCCGCTCTTCCAAGAGCTCTCCCAGCCTCTGATGGGGGGGGGGCCCGCCGTGTGCCCCAAACCATTCCCCTTTCTCTGGCCCCCATCCCATCACTCCCTGGTTCTCCTTCGGCCTCTCCATGTTCTCACCCTCCTTTGCTGGCTCCCCTCCTCTGCTCTGCCGTCAGCGGGCAAGCTCCCCATCAGTCCTTGGGCCTCTGCGGCTGCGGGGTCCCGCTTTAGGGTGATCTCCCTCGTGCCCACGCCATCCCCCGACACCTCTGGACCGGACACTCCCAAAGCCATCTCTGGTTTACCGCCCACCTGAGGTCCACACCGCGTCCGGCCCCGCGCCCGCGACTGTCCTCATCCCCCCCCCCCCAACACCCCCTGGGCACACCTGCTCCCCTCCTGCAGTGACTCCGAATCTGTACGCAGCCCTCGAGTCCCCTCCCTCTCAGGCCCCTGCCCGTGCATCTCCACCATCCTGTCCACGCCGTTCAGTGAGTCTCTACCCCACGTTCTTCAAATTGCTCCCCGGCGTGGGCTTCACTCGGACCCCCCTGCCTGCCTCTCCCCCTGCACCATGACAACAGCCTCCCCTCCACTTCCTGCTTCTCCCCCACTCCAGCCAGCTTCCTTCCTGGGAGCCTTCTCTAACACCTTCCAATATGGCACCCCGCCCACTTAAGACCTTTCAGGATTCCCAGTGACCTCGGAGGAAGTTCACACTCTAGTCGAGAGGCTTCCGGAGCCCTTGATCACCCGCCCCAGACTCATGATAAGAGCAGGCATTTTGGAGAAATCACGACCCAGCAGGCTGCGTGCTGAGCCCCTGACACACATCACGAGGGGGGCAGCACAAGGCCGAGCCTGTGGCCCGGCCGCCCCCGCCCCTTAATCATTATATGCTCGCGGGCACGTTTCTGAACCTCACTAAGCCTCAGTCCTCTGGGCCACAAAATGGGCATCATATCTCCCTCATAGGGTGGGATGAAGGTGAAACGAGTTTGGCCAAGGGGAGCACCCCGCACAGTGCCTGGCACTGAGCGAGCATCGGAGGGTAGCCATTACCACCATTACGTCCTTAACCCTGACGTCGGTCCCCGGGGATGGGGGCCATCGCTGTCCCCACCCTGTAGGTAAGAATAATGAGGCGCCGTGAAGTGAGTTACTCAGGTCGCACAGCTTGCAAATGGCAGAGCCAGGGTTAGAACCCAAGCCGCACCCCCTGAACTGTCTCCCTTCCCGTCACTGGCTTTCTGTCTTTGTAAGAGTTCCTGGGCGTCTGGTGCCCCCACACAGGACCTTACCAGAGAACTTCCTCTTTCCCTCCCTGCAGGGCCTTCGAGGCTCGGCCCCGGCAGCCTCAGCGGCCCCTACCCACGGCCCCCTCCAAGCCCCCGGACCGGGAGCCCCTCCATGTGGCTCTGGGCCCCAGCCTGGTCAGTGATGTCTTCATTGCTGCTCCTTGCTCAGAATGGCTCCCTGAGGACGGGACATTGTTCCTTCGCACTTGGCTTTGCAGCCTGTGGCCCAGTGCCTGATGTGGGAGCCGTTCAGGGAACACGGAAGGGAGGTCTAGTCCGTGGAGAGAGCCTACGGATTCCACCTCGGCCTCCCCGCCCCTTTGTCTGCAGCCGCCTCTCCTGCCCGTGTGGAAACCCTCAGTACCCACCCCCCCGGATGGCATTTGCTCCCACTTCCTCCCTGGTTTCCAGCTGTTCCTCCCTCTAGGTCATCCTGTGCACTTTCACTAGGTTTTGGCCATCTCAATCCCTCGCTCGGAAACCTTCCGTGGCTCCCTATTGCCCCAAAGAGGATGTTTCCTTTCCTTACCCTGGAATCCAAAGCTGCCTCTACTCCTGCTCCCTGGAAAGCCCCCTAAAGGGGTCTGAGCACCATTTACAATGTGTGTATGCGTGGAGGGGTGCGGGTCCCCACGGCACCAAGCAATCCTCGGATGCCAGCTGGGCGTCCTATAGTTCAACTCATTTCTGATACCGTTCCCACAGGTTAAGGGCTCAGTCCCATAAGACTGACCACCCCCTCCCCCCGCCCCCTTCAGACACCTGTCTCAAGCCCAGGTTGTTACCTGTGCCTTTGACAGACTGGCTATAGACCCAAGGCTTCAGTGACCCCGGCTCACCAGCACTCAGAGAAACACTTTACGCACTGGATTACCGGTCTGTTATAAAAGACTATAACTCAGGGACGGCCGCATAGAAGAGACGCCCAGGGTAGGGCCTGGGGAGGGGCCTGGAGCTTCTACGTCCACCGAGCACGCCCCTCTCCCTGAATCTCCACGTGTTCACCCACCCGGAAGCTCGCCGAACCTCTCCCTTTGGGTTTTTATGGAGACTTCATTAGTTACCGTTGATTTCACCTCCAGCCCCTCTCCCCTCCTGGGCGTCGGGGGTGCGGGCCTGAGGCTTCCAACCCTCTGGCGACAGGGTTGGTCTCCAGAAATCCAGGCCCCGTCCTGAAGGGGTTTTCCAAAGTCATCTCATTAACAGAACGAGAGACACCTTTGTGGCGGTCCTCGCTTAGGAAATTCCAGGGGTTTTAGGAGCTCTGTGCCAGGAACAGTGGAGGAGACCAAACGTGTATTTCTTATTGGAAGTCATTTCGTTTCCCCCCCCCCCCCGCGGTTGGGGGCAGGGTCTGAGGTTCCCCTGCTCTTGTCCCACCCACGGAGCTTGCATGCACCTTGGCCCCCCGCCGAGCAAGTGCATCCTGGTCCAGATGGAGCCCCCGGGTGTATCAGGCCGAGGAAGAGGTTGTGCCCCGGGAGTCGGTTCCCAGCTGAAATCCCATCTCGGCTCTTTTCCCCGAGTGGGAACACGCCTTGGCTTTATCAGACTCCCATCTGTTAAATGGGGTCAGAGGCAGAGGTGAACCTGTGTGGGCCAGGCCTGCTTCAGCCTTGAGCCGGGATTTCACCGTTCTCTAGATCTTTGGAATAACAGGTGAGCTTAGCGCTGACCCCTGAGGCCCTGGGCTGACAGGTCCAGGACTGTCTTCTCCCCTCCCAGAGGAGACCTGGTAAGGGTGTCTGGAGAGGGCTTCTGGGCCAGGCCCATGGATATACCTGGCCCCTTTGAAAAGGACAGCGATCTCCCCTGTTCTTTCAAGCAAAAGCTGCAGCAGACAGGTCTCTCAAGGGCCCTTGGTAACCCCTCTGTCACAGACTCCCAGACCTAAGGCAACGGAACACCAAGCCCAGCCTCTCATAACCCGCCCGTGAGCTGGCCAGTCCCCCAGCGCCCTGGCGCGATATGCCTCGCCTCGGCAAGGGCCCTCCCTCCCTGCCACATCCACCTTCCCACGGGGGCACCCCGCGTCATTGGCAGGTGAGATGTGCACACTCAGAGCGAATCTGAGCACGTGGAGGGGTCCTCGTGGGCCACCGCATGTGGTTAACAGTGGGGGCTTTCACTGAGCTGCCTCAGGCTGAAGCTTGGCTTTGCCGCTTTCTAGCTGGGTGCCCCCCACGTGGGTTGCTAGACCTCTCTGTGCCTCCGTCTCACCATCTGTACGTGAGGATGAGTGCAGGATTTATGTCACAGGGTGTTTGTAAGCCTTCTGCGAGTCAACGTGTGTAAAGCTCCGGGGGGGCCAGGCTGGGCTCAGGGTAGGATTGGGGTAGGCAGGGAGGAGAGGGAGGACGTTCTGGGAGGGGCAGTGGCACAGGCAACGTATGGCGGCAGGACGCTCATGGTCCCTGGGGATAATGAGGGCTCAGCCAGATGCTGGGGTTGGTCTTCCCGAGGAGTCCAGACTGTGCTGCGTCCTGGCTTCCCGCCCAAAGCTGGTTTTTCTTCCCCAGGCTCAGCCATCGCTTACTCTGCCTATTCGATCCCCAACGTGATGGTGAACACCACCTTCCATGACTACTACGTGCCCCTGGCCGTGCTGAACACCATCATCAGCACCGGCCTCTCCTGCTACTCCAGGTACCCGGCCGCTGCACCTCAGAGGGCGGGGGAGGCTCAGTGGAAGGGCTCTCGGAAGCCTGGGGGCTCGGGTTCACACGGACGTCCCGCGGCTGGCAGGACCCGCTTCATGGGCACGAAGCCTGGGTGTTCAAGGGGACTCCACACTTGGCTTCATGCCGGCCCTATTGCGGGGCAGGCTGCGTATCCTCCTTGAGCCTCAGTTTGCTCATCTGTAAAATGGGGCCAACCCAACTACTCTCGTTGTGAGATGGAGGTAAGGGTTACAGGCAATGTGGTGGGAACAGCTGGCCCAGAGGCGGTGCCCCATCAGTGGGCCGTCTGCGAACAGTGACTGAGCGGGCCCGTCTCTAGACATATGTGCCAGCTGTCAAGCTGTCAGATGGCACCCAAGTGTCCCCGGCGTCCCTGGAGAAACCCTATGGCTGTGAGCCACACCCAGATCACTGGCTCAGATTCTCTCTAGTTTCTCCCTTTCACTCAAGAAAGCTCACTGGAGTGTGAATGCAAGAGACACTGTTTTGTGGCTAAAAGCTCTGGTTTATGCAGCCCTTTGTGAAAAGGAACCGCCTCAATTTCCTCTTGCTTAAATTATTTGGGACACCTCTCAGATGGCGGTGTTGGGGTGTTAGCCCTGTCTGGATGCCGCCAGGGTGCTGGGTGGGGGGGCGGTGGGGGCTCTCGTGGGAGGCTGGCAGGTTGCACCCCATCTTCCGTCCCCCGGTCTCGATTCCGGGGCGCCGGTTGGGGTCTCCCCATTGGACCAGCTCAGAGAATTGTAGCCATCCACTCGCCCCTCCCCAGGAGGAGAGGGACGGGGGCGGAGGGAGGGGCGCTTCTCTGCGATGGTTGTGGCTACACCTTTCCTTGGGTGACACTGGGGTTTCGTGGGACAGAAGGTAGGCCCGTTTCCCCAAACTTGACAGGCTGGTTTTCTGTAAAAATGGAAGGATAGATTCTTAAAGAGCATGCAGACCCACTTGCCCCAACCTGCCTTCTACTTGCCTGTCCTGAGACGGGTGGGAAGCGTGGAGTTGCTTTGAGTCAGAGGGAGTCTCATTTCTAGGCTCCGTCTCAACATTAGGGCTGCTCATCCCATGACAGAGGCCTGGAGGTGGGAGTGGGGGATAAAGTCTCTTCCCTCCTGGAAGTGCAGAAGCCTCCTAAAGCTGTGAGGTGATCGGGTCTGCCCATGGGGGTAAGAAACCAAATCCGATGTCACGGGCTTATCCTCGCCTCCTCCCCACTTCCTCGAGGACTCCGTTGTCAGGGACGCAGAAGCCTCTTTCTGGAGTGCAGCCTCTGTGCCAGACTGGCGCTGTGAGGGTTGCATGGGTGACAGAGAGGAGTGGGTGGGTCCCTGCCTCGGGTGAGACAAGGCTTAACACTCACAGAAAAGTAACAAGGATGCCAGTCACCGCCCACGAGACGTGAAGCAAGACCTCGAGGCACGGGGCCGGGGATGCACACACACACACACACCTAGCTCTGGTCCTTGGATGAGTCACAGCCCTGTCTGGTTAGCTCCTGCTGGGCTGTGTAGTTAGGATTGGAGGGAGGTGAGCACTGTGGGCCGAGGGTGCAAGGAAGTTTCCATGAGTGTCAAACAAATTGTCCCAGAGTTCATGATCCAGGACCGCTTTCCTAGGAACTCCCAGTGCAAATTCTCGAAACATTTGCTCCCCCACCTCCCCCCCCCGCTTTTTTTAAGCTTTCTGAATCGCCTATAAGCCACCAGGGTAGATTGTTTCCTTCTAACCAGGGGTCTACCCGGGTTGTGTATAATAAATGGGTCTTCTGGATGTGGCATACCTGTTACCTTTGGACAAACTCATTTGGCAGGGCAGGCTGGCTAGGAATCTCTTGATGCTTGTGCTTGGAGGCTTCTCCCTTGTCAATGAAATGGATTATCTCTGTTTACTTCTGGGGCACATCTGTCGCTATTCCATCTATCCATTCATCCATCCAGGCATCCATCCATCCACCTTCCTATCCACCATTTCCCCTACCCAACCACCACCTACCCATCCATCTGCCCACCCATTCACCCATCCAACCATCCATCCATCCATCCATCCACCCATCCACTCACTCAACCATCCATCCGCTACCCATCCTACCCCCTACTTGTCCATCCGTCCATGCATCTATCCATCCATTCACCCATCCATCCACTACCCATCTACCCCCTACTTGTCCATCCATCCATGCATCTATCCATCCATTCACCCATCCATCCGCTACCCATCTACCCCCTACTTGTCCATCCGTCCATGCATCTATCCATCCATCCATTCACCCATTCATCCAGCCAGCCAGCCGGCCAACCAACCAACCACCCAACATTCCTTAAATGCTTGCCCTACTCCAGGCATCATGTTAAGATCTGGGAATACCAGGAGGAGAAAGGCACAGTCCTTACGCTCAGAGAGCACCCAGTGCAGTGGTTGAAGCAGACTGCAGACCCCCGCCAAGGCCAGGCGGACTCATCATCTCCTCTAACGGCCAGAGGAAATGGAATTTAGAGTATAGCATTACAGAAGGCAACACAAACAATGAGAGTATAAGATGACACCTGCTTGGATACACAGAGTTCTGCAAAATGGTACTAGGACTATTAGCTGGAGATGGGGGATGGGCCTCTTGGACAGAGTGCACGGCCTGGATAGGGTGAGGGGGCCAGAGAGGATAGTACTGGGAGGCAGCAAGGAGTCGCCGGAAGTTGCCTGCCCAGCTGGAAGGAGGAGAGTGGCTGGGGAGGGTCTCAGCAGCTGCCAGGATCTGAGGGGCCTCACGTGTCCTTCTGAGGACTGGCCCTGTGCTCGTGAAGGACAGTGATCTTTGTAGGAGGCCAGTTCCATGGACTCCACTTTGGAGCTGAGGGGCTTCCTCGTGTGGTAGCAGCTGCTGCCGTGGGGATGGGAGGAAGGTGGTGCTGGAAGAGAAACAGAGAAGGGGGCCCACAGACAGGGTGGGATGCCCCATCTGAGGGCCCTTTGGGCTCCCTTCTCACCTGGTCCTCTTTCCTTTCATGTTTTCATTTCCTTCTTGGTCTTCAGTGTCTGAGGAGCAAGAAAGAGGACTTGTGCCCGGGGTGGGGGGGGGGGGAGGGTGAGGGGTGACTCAGCCCCTATTAACTTCAGGAGAAGCAGGTGGAGAGGAGGGCCAGAGCCCCCCGGAGGCCCCGATTTCACAGACTTGCCGTGTGGCCCCTGGCTCCAGGGTCCAGACAAGCAAGGGCATCAGAGAGGATGTTTCTGGGTCCTCTCTGGTTTGGATGTGTTCTACAGTGCCGGAGCTTCGGGGTCTTTTCCAAGATTTCTCTCCTTGCCTTCCCCCTCCCCCAAGCCCACCCGACCTTGGCCTCCTGCGCCATCAGTCCACGGCGTGGCCAGGAGTGGCAGAGAACCACCGTCGTCTTCCCTGGGCAGGAAGTAGACCGTGAACCTCGCGAGTAGTTTTTAGTTATTTCCGTGCTTACCGGAGTAATGTCTCCGGTGGCATCCATTCTAATGTCTAAGTGGCATTCATTCCATTACAGTGCATGTCTTTAAGGTAAATCTCCACGTAGAGAACCGGGGGCTCCCCTGACTGGGTTTCTGGTCCCTATGATCATGGCCTCTTGCTCAAATGAATATTCCAGAAAACTGCTTTCTTCCTCGGTAGCATTTGAGAAAGCAGATGGGAGAATGCGTGATCTCTATGTGGCTCTTGGAGCAAAGTGGGGTGACGGAGACCTCGCTTGCTCATCCTGCTGACCATCCAGAAGCCCAGAAAGGTGTCCTCACTCCCTTAAGGCACGTTGGTCCCACAGAGTTTGCTGTATGTTACAAGTCCCTGTAGGTGCTTTTTATCCACGCATCCAAGGCCCCCAGCAGTTGGCTTTTTGGACAGATACTGGCTCAGTGGAATGCCCTATGGGCAGTGCTGTGAGGGAGAGGGGTGACTTTTCATCCCGGCCGGAAAGTGAGCTGCACCGTGAGGGCCATCCTGTGGCTTTGGTACTGTGGCAGCCAAGAGCGGCACAGAGAAGGCCCAGGGGAGGGTTTGGAGGTCAGAGCTGGAGGCAGGAGGCTCAGCAGTGAGTGGTTCTCAGACACCTCTGGAGGTCGGAGGGCTCAGCCAGATGACAGTGCTACCGGGGCCAGGGGCCAGCATGCGGAAACGTCCGCATTCCTGTGATGTCACTCCCACAACAGAACAGCTGTAACCACAACGCACACACATACACGTACACGACCTCTGCGATAGAACGTTTCCAAAAGCCCACCCGTTTCAAGCACCCGTTCCAGAACTTGCTTGCAAATCCTGCTGGCTTTGTTGCAACAAGATGTATCAGGTTTTAGAACAGACTGGTATCCTATCGACCCTCTCCTGATAAAGGCTTCTGCCAAAAAAATCCAGTGTTGCCTGCCAACCTGGTTCTAGGCAGCCGAGGCCTGACTCCCTGTAAACTGGCCTGTCAACTCTGTGGTGTAGGGACTGTCTGACCAGGTGGGGCTTTGGAGACCAGGTGGGGCATCCGGTGCTTTCGGAGGATTCTGTGGCTCCCACCCGTCCTTCCGGGAATCTCTGGATGGAGCGACACCCTGTGGCTAAATGTGGAACTGCACCTTAGTAGTGGGAGGCCCCTGTCTGTGGCTGCTGGCCCTTCTGCCTTTTATTCTCTGTTGCTGTCTCTCTTCTGCTCTGCTTTTTTTTTTTTCCCTTTTTTTTTCTCTCTGTAGACTCGGCTTTGCAGCTGGAGAGGCTGGTTCGTTTGCCCCCGGGAAAGCACTTTATCAGGCCGGGCGAAATGTTGTCTCAAGTCACGGGAAATCCATGGTTTGGGGGATGGCCCCTCGCCGGCCACAGCCAGCTTTCCTCCTGTGTAAGTGGTCACAGAAAGAGCGTGCTTTATGGTGAGCCTCTCCCTAACTCAGGAAGGATAGGCCGTGCCGGGCACGGGGCAGGAGGGAGCGGGCGTGCGGTCGGGTTTGCCAGGAGACCGCGGATGCTATTGAGACGGACTCCGGCTGTTGGGGCAGTGGGCGTGTGTCCCAGTTGCTCCCCGGGGCAGAGGGTACAGGCAAGGATGGAGGCTGGGTTGTGGTCTGAGGCCTGCTCGGCCTCCCGGAGGGGCGGCGGTGTGAAACGTGGAAGCCAGACGGCCCAGGGTTTCCGTCCTAGCTTTGCCCTTTATCAGCTCCTCTGACTTTAGGCAAATCACCCAGAACCTGCCTGTGCCCATTTTCCTTACGGCGTAGCTATAAGATGGGGACGGGGAGAGAATGAGTCCCACGACACACATTTTAGTAAAAGCTTCCATTTCGTGAGTGTTCCTCTGTGATGTGAGTAAGCTCCCTCGTCAGTATCGTCTCGTCAGATGCTTGCAACCAACCCGTGAGGGGGTAGGGTTGTCGGCCCTGTGTCACACGCGAGGATTCGGAGGGGCGCAGAGGTTACCTCACCTGCCGGGGCCACATGATCATGAAGGGCGGAGGCAGGATTCGAACCCAGGGTGTCCAGGTCAGAAACTGCGTGGGAAATCATGGCACGGTGTCTCTTCCCCTCTCCCAGGGTCGGCGGTTTACTCCCAAGGCTGGGGTTCCTGTTTGCGGGGGGACGTAAGTTGCTGTCCCTTGTTTCGTTCCCTCCTTTTCCTGGAGCCTGTCTTCCTTCTCTACCCAGCGCCCGCCATGCGCTTGTCTGATGTAGGACAGGGTCAGGAAAGGGGACACGTGCTGCCGTGGGCTTGAGAGCAGTCGGAGCCTATCGCTGGAGGCTGTGGGGCTTCTCTGCCTCTTATTCTGGAGCAGGGATCCTCATGCTTGGCATTGCTGAGGGCTAGACACGACACAGCGGCCAGGGGGACAGCAGGTGACAGGTGATGACACCGGCCCGTGGCGACAGGAAGAACCTGGCTGGATGGGGAGATGGGCGCGGGCTAAGCAGAGAGGCAGATTGTGTTTGGTGGAGGAAAGGGCAGGCTTGTGGGCTGGGACTGGGGGGTCTGGGGACCAGGGGTGGGGAGGAGACTCCATTCTCGCCAGAGAGCGTGAAGAGGGGCAGGCCCGTCAGGAAGGGCTGAGAGGGGCCAAATGCCTCCACTGCCTCACTGGCTGCACCGGGACGGCCACCCCACCAGTCCTGGCACCCTGACTCTGCACCCCACCTTTGTGGGGACCTCCGGCCTCACCCTGCAGCCCTGGGGGCACCGAGGGAGGGCCCCGCCCCCCCCCCCACACTGATACCCAGTGGTACCCAAGCGGGGTCCTGCCCTGCCACCCTGCCTCGACAGCCCCCTGGCCCAGGGCGTGAGCCCTCCCTCGCCTGAGCCCCAGTTCAGGGCTCTGGTTTTGTGTGGACATTCTTCTCGCTCCTCTCACGTCCTCCCAGCGTCCAGCCTGCCATCTGTGCTGCCAGAGTCCCCACACCCTGGGCTGCCGGCCCCGAGCCAGCAGAGGCCCCATCGCATTCTGTCCAGGAGGACCTACCTGTCTTTGCCACGGTCAGCACTGCTCATTTTTTTTTTTAATTTTTTTTTCAACGTTTATTTATTTTTGGGACAGAGAGAGACAGAGCATGAACGGGGGAGGGGCAGAGAGAGAGGGAGACACAGAATCGGGAACAGGTTCCAGGCTCTGGGCCATCAGCCCAGAGCCTGACGCGGGGCTCGAACTCACGGACCGCGAGATCGTGACCTGGCTGAAGTCGGACGCCTAACCGACTGCGCCACCCAGGCGCCCCAGCACCGCTCATTTTAACGTTGGCTTCCTCTTGGGACTGGAGGCGGGTCGGGGTGTTGCTGAACGAGGGGGAAAGGCCACGTTTACTCGGTTTCCCCAGGCCAGCGTCCCTGCGTGTGGTACCGAGTATTCCGGAAGTCTCTCAAAGTCATTAAAGACTTCACCGAACCAAGGGCTTTGGCACAGCACGCACCCGGGGCAGCTGACATCGGCTCCTTCACAGCCGTGCTCGCCCCCGGAGCCCGGGCTGGGGGCCCCCCACGCCCCCCACGTCTACCCACCCTGGTTGCTGCTGGACTTCCAAAAGGCCCTTTGGCAGTTCGACAACTTGCCTCCCAGAGGGCCTTCCCAGCCCAATACCTCCTCCCTGGCTTCTTTGGACACCGTTGCCCCTCACGATGCGGCCCCAGGAGATGGTTTCCCCTGAGACCCTTTCTCCTCGAAGGCAGAGTCACTCCCGTCGGGCTGGGAGAAGCGGAAGAGGCCCGTCGGCGGGGGGGAGCCACTGGCCTCCGGAGGAGGTTGTACAAGAAGACTTCTCTTCTGCGGACGACCTGCCCTCAGTAATTTGTCATGTGCGTGCACGTGTGTCATTCACGGAAACCGTTTTCGGTCCAACGTCTTCCCCCTTTCCTTCCCCGCTTTAGGTTTCTTGAAATCCAGAAGCCCGGGCTCTGCAAGATGCTTCGCGTCCTTGCCTTTGCTTATCCCTACACCTGGGACTCCCTTCCCATCTTCTACAGGGTAAGGGCCCGGCTCCGTCTTTTCTCTGCCTGTTGGCAACACCAGGGAATCTACTGCTTCCTGAGCTCCCGGGGCTCGGAGCGCCATGCTGGTCACTGCGAGGGACGGACGTGGGAGGCACGACCCAGGGGCTCCCTTAGTAGTTAGGACACAGCAGGAGAATGAAGGCCCTGGCAAACCACAGGGGATGCGTCAATGGCCAGCACTGACTGGGGGCTCAGACGCAGTCGTGGAGGGCTGGGAAGGGGAGGCAGCCTGGGGTTTAGTGCGGTGACCAGGAAAGCAGGCTCTGGGGGCAAAGCTCTAATACGTACTCGCTGTAAGACTTTGGGCCAGTTAGGTACCATCTCTGTGCCTTGATGTCCCCCTCTGTAAAATGGGCATGGTAATAACACCTGCTTTCATCAGACCGCGGGGAAGATTACATGAGATCGCTGGCTCGTGGCAAGTGGCCACTAAATGCATTTATTCTGTATTATCATCAACTAACATACTAGCAGCGAAGGAAAAAGGATACATGAAGGTCGTAAGATAGATGGGAATTGGAGAACATGAAGGAAGGGGGTGTAGGAGGGACACAAGAAAGGGGAGAGGCACTCACAAATCGGATGGACCTGAGTTCAAATCCCAGCGCGCACTGGCTCTGTGACCTGAGGGAATGCACCTGATCTCTCTGAGCCTCAGTTTCTTCATCTGTTAATGAGGCTGACATCCTCTCCCGCACAGAGGGGTAGAGGGGCTTAATCAAATCAGATCGGAGGGCTCAGCAATGCCCGGCAGAGGGCCTGCACCTAGTGAGTGGCGTTTCCCTCCCAGGGGCAGCTTGAAGTTTGATGCGCAAGTCAGGGACCGAAGGGGAGGGCCAGAGCCGGCGCCACCTGTGTGAGCCTGGGGTGGGGGGAGACCCAGAGGCGTGGGTGCGGCCCATTCCCCTGACTCCTTCCTCGACGACACAGAACGGCCATAGGAAACCAGAGCAGAGAGCCAGCCGTTCCCACATGCCACCAAATCGCATAGCACAGGTCTGCGTTATTAGGAGCACCAGCTGAGTCAGACAGGGGGCGGAGGAGGGGCCGGGAGGTCTGATCGCGAGCGCGGGGAGGTTGACGAGCACCGGTTCTGGAATCAGCCTGCCTGGATCCACAGCCTGACTTCACTGCTGATGGGTGGTTTGCAAGTCACCCTCTGGCCCAGCTTCCGCATCGGCAAAGTGGGATGTTTTGGTAGTTGTTGAGGCCGTGATGAAATTGTGCAAATAAAAGGCTGGCTTAGTGCCCTAGGTAAGTGATGGCTGCTGTCATTATAACGGTAATACAAAAACTATACTTAGCTCTCAAACAGGATAATGGCTGTAATTAACACGTTTTGATGACTCAGAAAGGCCTTCCAGGGATTTCTAGGCTTTAAAGCCTTAATTAGGAGCTTGAAATCAGGGGATGCGCTGGTGAGAAGTGAGTTCAAGGGTGACTAGACCACTTTTTACTATACTTACATTTTACCCCCAGACAAAAGAGTAGCAAATAGATCTAGTAGGATTTTTCTTTTCCTTTTCCTTGATTTCTTTCCTTTTCTTTCGTAATTAAACAACTCAAAAGGCTTTATGGACATTTGGAGGATTAAAATACAGCTGCCCTGGGGGGAGAAAAAATAAAATACAGTTGCCTTGGGTCTCTCAAAAGATCACAGTCAGAATTATGGGGGAGCCTGGGTGGCTCAGTTGGTTAAGCATCTGACTTCGGCTCAGGTCATAATCTCATGGTTTGTGAGTTCGAGACCCGGTTCGGGCTCTGTGCTGACAGCTCAGAGCCTGGGAGCCTGCTTCGGATTCTGGGTCTCTTTCTCTCTCTGCCCCTCCCCTATTTGCGCTCTCTCTCTCACACAAAAATGAATAAACATTAAAAAAAATATTAAGGGGCACCTAGGTGCCACAGTCGGTTAAGTGTCCGTCCGACTCTTGATTTCGGCCCAGGTCATAATCTCGCAGTTTGTGACTTTGAGCCCCGCATTGGGCTCTGTGCTAACAGTGCGGAGCCTGCTTGGGATTCTCTCTCTCCCTTTCTCTCTGCCCCTCCCCTGCACTCTCTCTCTCTCTCTAAACCTAAAAAAAAATTTTTTTAATATTAAAAAAAAAAGGAATAGGGATTCTGCTCCCACGGTCCCTGAGAGTTCCCCTTCCAAGCCACAGACCAAGGAGGTGAGGGCCTTGGCCCGTGGTGCCCGCACGCGTGTGCAGAGATGGCTTCGGGTGATGAGAAGGAAGGGGGCCTCCTCTCGAGACCTGATGTTCCTCTGAATCCCTGCAGCTGTTCCTGCTTTCGGGGGACGGTGCGCAGAATGAAGCCGCCTTGTACCACCAGAAGCACACGGCCATGACCCTCCTGGCCTCTTTCTTCTACTCCGCACACCTGCCAGAGCGCCTGGCGCCTGGCCGCTTCGACTACATCGGTGAGTGCGCGGCGGCCCCCTGTCTCCCTGCCACCGGGACGCCAGTGCATGCGGTCTCGGTCTCGAAGGGGAAGCAGGGGCATGGAGAGACGCAATTCCCCAGGGGCTTCTCTAGGAGCAGGCCAAGGGAAGTGAAACTGTAAGGCAGTGGAGGCCAGCAAATGGCCAGGTAGGATGGGAGGATGGAGAACAGGTGCATCTAGGATTCTAAGGCATTCCTATGGGCTACGGGGCCTAGGGAGTCCCGTTATTACCCCGAAGATGAAATCCCAGGATTAAATGGACATCGAGGGCAGCCCTGGAGAGGAACAAGACAGACCGAGTGCAGGTGGCCCCGAGGCTGACAGATGGCAGGGGCTGTGCCAAGGAGGGGAGCGTGTCTTCGTCTCGTTCAGGCGGCTGCAGTGGGGCCAGGAGTCTTGGTTCTCAGGTGTGGCCCCTGGAGCATCAGCATTTAGCATTATCTGGGAATTCTCAAGATTCTCAGGCCCCCGGACATCCCGAACCAGAAGCTCGGGGCGTCTCACTCAGAGGCTGGGTGACTCTCCAGGGGAACCTGAGCTCACCGCCGTTAGAGAGCACGCTCTCCGTGCTGGAGAGGAGCTGTCAGAGCCAGAGGACTTCTACCTGCTGGGAGAGCGCCTTCCCTCTTTGTCTAGGGAAGTGGGCCGGGCACTGGCTGGAGGAGGGACCCTTGGGCCACTTCTGGTGACGCTGAGGACTCCTTGAGATGAGCGCTCCCTAGATACGCTGTCATGGGGGTTCAGGGGTCAGCCCTTATCCTTAAGTGGTGGGCAGGGACCCTGGTTCTCCCCAAGCCCATTTCTCCAGTGATTTTTTCCATCTCCTCCCACCTAAGACATGTGGCCAGATTTGCTTTATTGGCTCTGAAAGGAGCTTCATCTCCTTTACTTCCATTCTGTCCTACCAGAAGGGATGCCAAGGACCAAAATGCTTGGAGGGTAAATTTCAAACAAAAAGGTGAGGGGGCGGGGGAGACGAGAGGGCCACGGAGTTGGAACTTGTCTACAGGAGCCCTGTCCACCTCCCGAGCCCCACCTAGACAAAGTATCGGTGGTTGTAAATGAAGTCCGGGGACTGCAGGGAAAAATAGCCCTGGCGTTGTTTTACCAACTCCCTGGTGTCTTAATAACATTTCATTTATTCACTTTAATCCCACTCTTTTGGGCCTAGGGGAACAGAACCCAGAGACACCCCTCCATTGGCCGGACATTTGCCAGACAACTGTTAATGACAGGTCATTAACAACGGGTTTGGAAAATGAGCCGTCCCACAATAATGGGGTCTGCCAGATGTGGGACTCCCTCTCTGACGTGGGGCAGAGTGCTGACTGGTTAGCGCTGGCCCTGCCCGTAGGAAGTTCCTCCATATTCCTGTCCAGCCAGATTGCGGGAATCTCTCTCTCTCTCTCTCTCTTTCTTTTAATGAAAGAGAATCCTTAACTCTTGTGTTGTATCTGTTTGCTAGGACTGCCATAACAAAGAATCACAGACTGAGTGGCTTAAACAACAGAAATGCATTTTCTCATAATTTTGGAGGCTGAGACCAAGGTGGGGGATGGGTCCATCTCTCTCCTGGCTCTCTCCCTGGCTTGCGGACGGCCGTCTTCTCTGTCTCTCCTCACGTGGTCTTTCCTCTGTGTACATTCATGCCCAGGTCCTAACTTCCTCCTCTTAGAAGGGTACCAGTCACAGGGCACCTGGGTGGCTCGGTCAGTTGAGTGTCAGGTCATGATCTTGTGGTTCGTGAGTTCAAGCCCCACATCAGGCTCACTGCTGTCAATGGCACAGAGCCTGCTTGGGATTTTCTCTCTCTCCCCCTCTCTCTCTCTCTCTGCCCCTCCCTCTGCCTCTCTCCCTCTCTCTCTCAAAATAAATATATAAACTTAAAATAATAAAAGATCCTGTCTCCAGATACGGTCACATTCTGAGGTACTGGGCATTGGGACTTCAACATTTGGAACTGGGGGAAGGGCGACACAGCTCAGCCCATGACACATGCTGTCTTTGTTCTCATCTTCTGATTTCTGAGGGTTGTCCCGCAAACAGTCCTCGGCCCTGGGCAATGAACTCTTTTTCTCATCACTACCAACTCAGCGTGTTCCCGCCCACTACCACCCCCCTCTGCTGGGTCCTCCCCTCTGTGGACACATAGCTGGTGAGCCAAGGTCCTGAAGGTCATCAGGGAGGAAGAGCCCCTGGTCATGTCTGGGATTAACCAGCAGTAAGGAGAGGGCTACCTTGTAACTGGCCAATAGAAAGTCTGGTTGGCTTCTCCGTTGGCCTCAGAATTGGAGCTGATGAGTGCTGGTTCTGAAGAGGTGAACTTTGGGAGAACATGATGCCAGACTTCGTGTGAAAAACAGGACTGGTGGAAAGTTGAAAAAATGTACTCGGGCCTTTTAATTTTTCTCACACTGCATTAAAAAAAAAATGCTGGGGCGCCTGGGTGGCTCAGTTGGTTGAGCATCAGAATCTTGGTTTCGGCTCAGGTCACGATTTCATGGTTCGCGATTTCAGGCCCCTTGTAGGGCTCTGTGCTGTCAGTGTGGAACCTGCTTGGGATTCTCTGTCTTCCTCTCTCTCTGCCCTTCCCCTGCTTATGCTGTCTCAAAAATTAACAAACATTTAAAAAACAAATAAATGTATTGAGGCATATTTTACGTATCACATGGTTCCCTGATTTCAAGGATACAATTCAGTGATATTTTTAGTTATCCCCCAAATTGAATCCCCATCATCGCAAATGAGTTTTAGAACATGATCATCACCCCGGTAAGATCCCTCCTGCCCATGTCTTATTAATCCTGATTCCTACCCCCTGCCTGAAGAAACTACTAACCTACTTTGTGTCTGTGGATTTGCCTTTCCTGGACATTTGATATAAATGGATTCTGACAATATGTGGTCCCTTGTGTCTAGCTTCTTTACCCAGCATAATGTTTTTAGCCTATACACCATGGAACAGTATCAGCAGTCTATTCCTTAAAAAAAAAAAAGTTTATTTATTTTGAGAGAGAGAGAGAGAGAGAGATACAGGAGGGGCAGAGAGAGAGGGAGAGAGAGAGAATCCCCAGCAGGCTCTAACCTGTCAGCGCAGAACCCAATGCGGGGCTCGAACTCACAAACTGTGAGATCATGACCTGAGTCGAAATCAAGAGTTGGAAGCTTAACCATCTGCGCCACCCAGGGGCCCCTGTTCGTTTTTTGTTGCTGATCCTGGCAGCCTTTTCTGTGTTCGCCGTAGGTCACAGTCACCAGCTGTTCCACGTGTGTGTGATCCTGGCCACACACCTGCAGATGGAAGCCATTGTTCTGGACAAGACTCTGAGGAGGGAATGGCTCTTGGCCAACTCCAGGCCCCTGTCTTTCCCTCAGATAGCCGGAGCTGTACTTCTGTGCCTCATCTTCAGCCTCAGCAACATAATTTATTTCTCAGCTGCTCTGTATCGGATTCCTGAGCCAGAATTACATAAAAAAGAAACATGATTCAGACCATAAGCTTTTCATGCCAGATGTCAACATTAAGCTACAACCTCCGAAGCACCATAAGTGCCTAGTGGTACCTGTTTACCAAGGTCTAAAATATTCACGGTGGTTGATGTCTTGGCATTTTTGAGTGCGTTCATGTCAATAAGGTATTTAACTGGGGAAATGTCTCTCAATGTGCACTTATTCTATCATTGTGATTTTAAAAGGGGAAGATGGGTTCAAGTAAGTCCTTGTTCAGGCGAATCCTTAATAGTTCATTAAGTCTTAAATTTATTTAAAATAAGGCAGTTAGAAGCCTTCCCATTAAGTGGCCGGATGAGGCTTTACTACTCTTGTAGTGTTACTCTTTGAAAACGGACCCTGCTTCATTTGTTGAGTCCCACGTGGCACAGCTCTTGCCAAGACCTCCACGGTGGGAGGAGAATGAGCCAGAAAGATCAGCGGGGGGTGTGGAGGGGGTGGAGTGAGAGGAAGCTGGGTCTGTGGGAACCCTGGGGACTGGGGAGACACTTCAGGATGAAGAGACCTGGTTTGGGGAGGGGGCTTCTTCCTTTCCCCACCTAGTGAAGGGAATGAATGAATGAAGAGTCCTCTTTCCCACAAGTCTGTTGTGCCTTAAAGTGCCAATTCCCATGTCACGTGGATTTGGATTTTTTTCTAAAGGCCACATGGCTGGGTGTCTGTGTTCTGTTTTGTTCTGTTTTCTCGTGGCCAATTCGATGCTGCAAAGTATTATGCAGTGCAGGTCAAATGTGTGAGGCATGGGAGCCGGCTGAGTTAATTCCAGTTGGCTGTGCTCATCTGTCACTGTGTAAACCAATGGCATGGCTCTATTTGGGGATGCTATCCATTTAATATTGCTTCAGCATTTCAAAGGTGCTGCAAAGTTTAGTGTTCCTGGGCAGAGGATGTCAAAGACCTTGTAAAGGGTTGGTCAACTACAGTGATCCTCAAGCTTTGCTGTGAATCAGACACATTTGGTGAGTTGGCGACCAGTGCGGATTCCCAGGCCAAATCAGGGGATTCTGTGTTAGTAGTTTAAGATGTAGGTCTTTTGGAGGAGATTTGCCCTGAATCTGAGGAAGTCCCCAGGTGATCCTAATGCAGAAGGGCCACAGGCCAAATGGGAAAAATGCTGGCGTCATGAGTTCCAGAAGGCACTGGGCCTCTCAGCTTTGTTGCAGTTGACCTAATTTTCAGCAACTCACCACCTAAGGATGTATCCCCTGCTGTCTACTCTGCACAAGAGTAGCACAGTGAGCATTCTCTCATCTGTTGCCTTAGGAGTTAAAGTTTAGTATTTCGTGCTGTTTTCAGAGAGTTCAGAAATGCTGATGCAAAACTGTAGCAGACGCCCATCAACCCCTGATCTGCACTTGCTAATGACTTGAGGGGCTGTCCATCACAAAGCAGGATCCTCTTTGCTGACTCAGGAACACCCTCAAAACTTAGAATACTGCCTCTGTGGTTAACTGGCCCAGAAACTTGAATGGCCTCACGAATAGCTCATCGTCCAACCCTCTGAGGACAAGTAAAAATTTATATTGGCTGAGAGTGGTCAAGAAATATGATTTCATTAGTTTTACTGTTTATTTACTTCCTCTGGGGAAAGGTAGACTGATAAAATTATATGGGCTGGTAAATTTTTGGTACATTAATTGCCCGCTGCATGACAAAATTCGGTTTGGGGCGATAATCTGACACTCCTAGTGGAATTTTACTCCAGCAGGGTCTGTGGGCACCCGTTTCGCCTTGCTATAACTTCAATTTTATGCTGCAAAAAGGCACAGAGTTTAAATACCCTATTCTAGCAGGTGCCAAAGACATGAAGCTCTCTAACATCTCTTTTGTTTAGGGAGAGGAAAATGGTTGTTTAGTTCAGAAATAGTTGAAAGTTATAGGTGATTAATTTGAAGGACCTTCAGATTATTTAATTTTGGGTGATGTGACTTTTTCGCCATCCTTGATGATGGGAAAGAAAATGTTACATCAACAAAAGAAGACCAGTGTTTCATAATGTTTTTATACGTTTGGCAAACTCAGCCCCACCGTATACTTTTGGACAGTGTTACAAATTAAGATTGGATGACAGTTTGCAATGGGCTGATTTGGAAGCTTCTAGATACAGACAGTGGGTTCAAAAGTATTAATTACCATTAGGTAATAAGTGTAATGTGGGTTTGCTTAAGCCAAAGTCAAAAAGGAAAGGCAAAAAGGTTGGCAGTGGGTGAGCTGGAGAGCTCCCTGGGAAGGTGTCTTTTCATGTAGCGGCCCTCAGGTTTTTATTGTCTCAATACACCTTGGAAATGTGCCATACTCCCATCGGTAGCAATGCTCGCCACCGCACGATCTCAAAAAGGATTTTGCGGGGGGTGACAAACTCCTAATGGGATGACCCTCTTCTTCCTCCCCCTGCATGAGAAACACTGCCCCCCAGATTTCCCAGATGCCACAGTGGTGATAAAACTTGAATGTACTCGAATGAGGCCGTTTAGCTAACCGCATGGTCCTTCGCTCATCATAGCTTTGCTTTCCGTTGCTCGGTTTCTAGAGAGCAACGAATCTGTCACTGATTGGAATGAGAAGTGGGAGGTTTTAGGAAACCATTTGAGTACAAAGTGACCTGTTTGACCTGCTGCCGTCTTAAAGTGTTTGTTGTGGAACTCAGCTCACGTGAGAAGTTCTAAGGAAGGCAAGGGGCAGTGGATCAGTGTGATCAGATGTGTTGGAGAGACCCTTCATTTGGCTCTGCTGTGTCCCAAATTTGTTTGGCCATGGCACTATATGAAACACCTACTCACACTGTGTAACAACTCTTTATCACATATTAGTTGAATGCCGGCCTCTGATTTTCTGGTCAACAATCCATTGTGGATGAAAAGGCAAAGACCCATTTCTGAACACAGCTGTTCCTCCAACTTACACTGATGTCTGGTTTTCTTAAACTGTATGGGAGGAAAAAAAATAAACTTTATTATAATAAAGGCCTGTTTCCCACTTGATTTGGTTATGTTTCACCTACCACACTGTAAACATGTTTGTTCATCATAAGAAATTGATTCCTGGGGCGCCTGGGGAGTGCAGTTGGGTGAGCGTCTGATTCTTGATCTCGGCTCAGGTCATGATCTCATGATTTGTGAGTTCAAGCCCTGCATCGGGCTCTGCGCTCATGGTGTGGAGCCTGCTTGGGATTCTCTCTCTCTCTCTCTCTCTCTCTCTCTCTGCCCCTCCCCTGCTTGTGCACTCACTGTCTCTCTCTCAAAATAAATTAACAAACTTAAAAAATTTAAGAAATAGATTCCTGTACATGTGTACATTGCTAAATCATTCAATGAATGTTTATTTTGTGCCTGGTGTATATGGAATGAACACTCCTGCATGGAGTGAATCTTGTGACTGTCAGTAGGGAAAGATGGATAAATTCAGGTAACAGTAAGTGCTATAAAGAAGAGAAGCCTGGTGAAGATATAGAGGTGGGTGGGATAGGGCAGGTGAGATTGGATGGCCATTCTGAGAAGTTGACGTTTGACGAGAGCCTTGGTGGGCAGAAGGGGCCAGCCCTGCCAGTGTGTGGTGGGGTAGGTGTTTCCGGTCAGATGGTGTATGGGCAAAGGCCCCCAGACCAGTAGGCACTTGGTCCTATCGGAAGGATGGAAATCAAGCCACTTATTCCTCAAATGTGTAACTCTAGACAGTGTATGGATCACTTGGCTTTCAAAGAATTCTGGAATTTCTCCTGCATGTTCTTCCCAGGAGATTGTCCAAGGGGCTTTCCTCTGGGCTCTTGGTACTTGTATGAATGCTTCAACTCTGTAATAAATATATTTCAGGCAAATAGAGAGTCGTTACCCCCATTCTCTTCACTCTGGGCAACAAATTTCTAAAATTGGCTTAATTCATGCCTCCTGTAGAGCATGGAACAACGTACCTCAAAGATAATTTAATCCAGCGTTTCGAAAATGTGTTTGATGATGGGGGCACCTGGGTGGATCAGTTGGCTAAGCCTCCGACTCTTGATTTTGCCTGTCATGATCTCATGGTTCTTGAGTTTCAGCCCTGAGTTGGGCTCTACCCTGACAGGGTGGAGCTTGCTTGGGATTCTCTCTCTCTCTCTCTCTCTCTCTCTCTCTGCTCCTCCCCATTTGCACTTGCTCGCTCACTCTCTCAAAATAAATAAATAAATAAATAAATAAATAAATTTTTAAATGTGTTTGATGATGCAAAATGCACATTGTCAGATGGACAGAGGCAGCATACCTTGGGAGGGAAAAGTAGTCTTAGAGTTTTACATTTTTATCAAAAGCCCCAATTAAAAAAATTTTTTTAATGTTTATTTATTGAAAGAGACCGTGTGAGTGGGGGAGGGGCAGAGAGAGAGAGAGAGAGAGAGAGAGAGAGACTCCAAAGCAAGTTCCAGGCTCTGAGCTGTCA
This sequence comes from Felis catus, assembly GCF_018350175.1. Lineage (NCBI taxonomy): Eukaryota > Metazoa > Chordata > Mammalia > Carnivora > Felidae > Felis > Felis catus. The sequence goes on along the minus strand of NC_058373.1, from coordinate 36,074,450 downwards.
GCACAGAGCCTGACACGGGGCTCGAACTCATGAACTGTGAGATCATAACCTGAGCTGAAGTTGGAAGCTAACCAACTGAACCACCCAGGTGCCCCCCAAGTGCTTTTTAATATAAGGCAATTTAAGAAAACACTAGTCCAACCATTCTTTTTTTTTTTTTTTTTTTTTTTTCAGATTTGGAAAAACATTGAGTAGTATGAAAAATCCCCAGGTACTGGGGTATCTGGCTGGCTTAGTTGGTAGAGCATGTGACTATCCATCTCGGGATGGTAGTTTTAAGCCCCATGTTGGGTGTAGATATTACTTAAAAATAAAATCTTAAAAAACAATTCCCAGGTACTTTTCATCCTTCCCCCTTTTGATATGTATATAACTCTCATCTCTAACAGAGAGAAACTTGGCTCCCATTATCCACAATATATTATTTGCTCAATCTTAGAACGTACAGAATGTCATTTCAAAATTACTAACCCACGTCGGCAAAAAGGCTTGCTAATTAGAATCCAATATATGTTTCAAGTTCTTTTTGTCTGGAGCCTGAGGGCATATAGTCTCAATAGTCTAAATTACTTGGCTTAGTTATGGCCCCTTTATGTGTATGTTACTCATTTGAAATATGGTTCAGATCATTTGTTTCTTTTTGTATCAATTCTACAGCACCCCCCCCCCCCCAGCTTGCTGATTTTATTGTCTTTTGAGTATGTAAAACATTAACATCCATTCATTTTCAAATGGCCTGGGGAGAGTCACATGGCCTGTGGATGTGAGATGATGCAGCCTAAGCTCTTGAGTGTGAACAGCAGGGAGGGTCAGGGAGACAGCTCCTCGCATGGAGTGTTGGGTGTATCACAGTCATCCTGTCCTCATTTTTACCACCTTCCCTCAAACACGCTAGACCTCAGCCCTTTCCGGTCACTGGCTGTTACAAGGTTCCCACAGCTGTTCGTGTGGGTGTTTGGGTTAATCATATTGGTTTCCATCCGTGTAGGGTCAGCCTCTCTCCAGTGATTTGCATAGGACCCTCCAGTCCAGTTTGGCAGTGTCTTAGAAAGTTATACTTACCGTCAGACCAGCAATCCCACCCAAGGGAAATGAAGATCCCTATCTGCATAAAGACCTTTATGCAAATAATTATACCAGTTTCATTCATAATTGCCTAAAAGTGAAAACGACCTGAACATCCAAGGGGCTAGCGGATGGATGAGCTGTCATGCATTCCTACAGGGGATTTACTACTTAGCAGTAAAAAGGAAACACGGTATCGATACGTGCAACTCAAAAGCGTTGAATCTCCAGAGCATTTTGCCCAGCTAAAGAAGAGACATTCTGGAACAGATAAGACTCTAAGGGAGGAAGTGAGAAAAGCGCTGGCCGAGGGCTGGGGGTAGAGGAAGGTGATGGACTACAAAAATGCAGCACAAAGAAAGTTTTGCAGTGATGGTGGCGGTGGTTACAGGATGGTGTGTTTGTTAAATCCATGCACACGGTACAACCAAGAAGGGTGGATTTTGCTGGATACAGAATGTACCTCCATAACCCTGACTTTGGTAGAAGCCTCCGTGTTCTACTCCCTCCCCATCTCTTACCCTTCCCCCTGGTCTGGATCTCTAATTCTAGGGGAAAATGCAAATCTTTTACTGCCTATGGGGAGCCCGTTGGGAGGGGAGGGGGGGAAGAGGGGAGAGGAAGGCAGGGGAGAGAGAAGAACGTGTTAGGTGTGAGGTGACGGTTTTTATTCTATTTTCTATTTTAAAGCAAACAAGCTAGAGAGCTTTAGTACGGGTAGAGGCGAGGGAGAAAGAAGAAAGTGGCCTGAAGAAAAGCTGGGGTGGCGCTTGATGGAACTGGGTCCTCCACTGGGATGGATTCATCCATTCCTCCCAGTTACCAGGGGGCCTCCATGGCGCGGCACTAAGGGTGCCACAGTGCCACCTAGTGAGCCTGTGGGGATAAGCTAGTAGAGGAACAGTGAGCAAACCGGGACGGGCGCTCTGGAGCAAACCAACAGCTTGCTGGCAGGGTGGAGGGGACTGGGGGTACATAGTAGGGATCTAGCATCCGGGGGCAAGTCGTTGGCAGAAGGTCTGCTGAGAACTGAGAATAAGGAGGCATAATAAGGCGGGGAGGAGAGCTTGTCAGCGGAGGGAGTGTGTGCAGGGGGTCATGATAAGGGATGGGCTTGGAGAGGAAGAGGCTCAGGGCCCTTTGAGGGTGTGCGGCGCTGGGGAGCTCCTGCAGTGTGACGAGCATTACACAGGGGAGTGACATGACTAGATCTGTGGTTTAGAGGTGAACGGGCTGCAGATTTGGAAGGCAGCAGCAGGAAAGCCTGTTAGGGTACTGTTGCAGTCGTCCAGACAAATGACAGGAGTAGCCAAGGGGATAGAGAGCAGCGTTTGAGAGGTGTGAAGGCTCTTTGGTAGGTAGAACTGTCAAGATGTGGTGAGTGGATGTTGGGACAGAAGGAGAGGCAAAAGTCCAAGATGGCACCTGGGACTCTGGCTTGGGTGGCCGGGTAGATGGTGTATCACCCATCCACTGAGGGGGAGCAGGCTCGGGGTAAGAGATTAGGGCGCCTTAGGTATGAGGTGCCTGTGGGACACCCAAGCGGAGGATGTCTGGAGCTCAGAAGAACAAATGTGATTGTTGTGGGTGAAGCCGCAGGAGTGGCTGGGAGTGCCTGAGGAGAGTCCTCACTAAGTGGAGACCAGGTCAAAACCCTAAGCTACGACATTTACGCACACACGAAAAAGGAACTCACAAATGAGTTCCGCGAAAGAGGGGCGCTTAGAGATCTCAGAGAGGAAAATGAAGACATAGTAAGAGAGGAATGAGAAATATTTTCGGTGCTGTTGAGAGGCCAAGAGAAGGGCATGGAAGGGTCAATTAGATTTAGCATCAAGGAGGTGGTGGTCTCAGTGAGAAGAGTTCTAATGGAGAGACTGAGGCCAACGCCAGATTGCAGGGTAACTAAGAAGTAGTCAAATGGCCACGCCTAATTCCTAAATAATACAGGTCCCAACCTGTCCTCTAACAACAAACAAAGCAATAAAAGCATTAGGAAAAACCATCTTTATGTCACATAATATGGGCCAAGGATGTTAAATTTTGTCCATTTAACTGGTGTCTGGTTGAGGAGCTGGGACTAGACTCCCATGAGAGCACAGATGTAGATGCAGATTTGACAGTCATGAGGTTAGTGACAAATGTTGACATGGGATAGAATTAGTTCATCTTAGAAAAGAGTGGATGGACATTGCTCCTCAAGAGTGAGGACCAAACTTTATTCATCTCTATAGGCTGTTAAAAATTCACCCGAGGGATCTAAAAGATCAAGGTGGTTTTATTAAGCGATTCATGAATGGGGCAGTATCCCATCTAGCAAGCAGAGAGATGCTCCCAGGAGCCGCACAAAATGTAAGGCTTCCATAGGAAGGAGGGTAGGGTAAGGAAGTTACTGGTAAAAGAAAAGCCAGGATTGTTTCAGGCCAGGTCACCATCCCTAAGCGGGGAGGGCAGGGGTCTTATTTGGAAGGTCATCTCATCTTCCTTTGGTAGGGGGCAGGGGAAGAGGGGAGACGGAGAGGGCCCCTGCGACAGATTACCTCGCTGGTGCGGACCAGAAAGTTCCTGACTGACCGGTTCAGAGTACGTTTATGGGAGGGGTAGAAACTACACTTAGGTGATATTAAGACATTAAGATATTAAGATATTAAGCCCCGGTTTGGTGACCTGGCATAGCATAAGGGACTCCATCTTGGGCCAGTGGTTTTCTTTTTAGCAATGCTCAGGATCAAACACTGTTAAGACTGTGATAAAAGAGAAAATAATTTGATAAGAGAATGTATATATAAGATAGAGCTGGAGGAACCAGGGAGGGAGAACCCAGGAAACGTGAAGCGGGGAGAGGACGCCAACATGATGTGGTGATATGGAAGCCAGACGCGGAGTATGGCTGTGCAGGGCACCGCACAATAGGACACTCCTGTGCGGGAACCCCGCTGACCTCTGAATGCACGCTGGACTGGCCCTTCCGTTGGACTTCTTGGACTGTAGTAAAATAAGCCTTCAGTTTCCTCATGGGAAAATGGAAGGGGATGGACTTCATTACATCTGAGCGCAGCCCGGAGACGCAGACAACTCGCGCTTCACTCCCGCGGTCGCCTAGGAGACAAGCGCCACTTCCGGCAGAGCAGTCACTTCCTCTGAGGCCCCGCCCCTTCCCCGCAGGCGGGCACTGATTGGCCCGTTTGAAATGCGCCGGGCGCGAGCTCACCTGGGCTCGCGGCGGCGTCGACCGGCTTCTCGGAGCGCCGCGCCTGAGCCGTGGAGTCCCGCTTCCCGTGGCCCGTCCCTGCGGCCTGCCGCCCTCGCCAGCCCTCCAGATCGAGCCCGGCGTCCCGCGCGCGCCTCCGGGCAGCACGGAGCCCGCTGCCATGAAGCCAGCGTGAGTACCGGGCCGGGCCGGGGCCGGCGTCTCCCGTCGCAGCCGGCCGCGCGGTCTGCACGGAGCCCTGCGCGGCCCGGGCCGCTGCCCCCCAAAGTGGGAGCCCCCGCGTGGGCCGCTTAGGGGGAGCCCGGGCGCGGAGACTCGGCCGCGGCGCGCCCTCCAGCCTCCACCCCGCCCTCTGCCGCCCGGAGCCCGGCGTCCCGCCCCGGCCTCCCGGGGGCAGGAAAGGTCGGCCCACGGGGGGAGCGGGGAGGTCTGTGCCGCGACCCGAGTCCCCGTTAGCCGGGGTGCCATCCGCCTGGTTCCGGGACCGCCGCCCCCAGCCCTTTCCCTCCTGTCCGCCCGCTCGTCCGGGTTGCACTCTGCCGCGGTAGTGCGGGCCGGGGGTCTCCCCGGCGCGGGCTGGCCCCGGGGTTGAGGGCGCCAGGAGGCCTCGGTCTTTGGAGGGCCCTGGCACCCGGGAGCGCGGCGTGCTTTTCTGAGCCTAGCCGGTGGCCTTGAGACGGAGACCAGTTTCTGGGGCCGCTGACAGCCCCGCTCCGCCCACGGGCGCCCACGCCCACATTCCAACCCCCCCCCCCCCCTCCCCGCAGTCGGTCTGCGTTGCTGCGCTGCCCCGAGCACTCACCGCTCTGGGGACAGCAATCCCTGCGCGGAGGTGAGGGCTGTCATTTGCAAAAAGCAGCTTGTTTTCTTGAGGCCAAAGTCAAAATCTTTATCTTAAAAAAAAAAAAAAAAGGTTGAGTTTAAGTAAACCTACCGTAATAGTTTGTACTTAAAACACTAATTTGCTTGTTTCATCTTGGAACATGTTGAGAAAATATTTTAATAATCCGTAGCCCATGCCAGTAATTTCACTTAATTTTGATGTTAAGTGTTCATCTACACGACAGATAAATGTGGGGGTTGGTGGAGGAAAGGGGCATGCTGGAGAAATTGGTGAACTGAAGTCAAAATATCTTTTTCCTTTGTTTCTAAGAGAGCAAGAGAAATTGCAGTTTGGAGACTAAATTTTGTCTGGGGACAAAGGATGATAGCGTGGAGAACTCAATAAACAGTTGTTCCTTAAAAGTATAGACCTTGATCTTGATGAAAAAATGGATCCGTCCATCTGCATTTTTATTTTTATTAAAAAAAATTTTTAATGTTAATTTTTGAGAGAGAGGGCACGAGTTGGGCAGGAACAGAGAGAGAGGGAGACACAGAATCTGAAGCAGGCTCCAGGCTCTGAGCTGTCAGCACAGAGCCCAACGCGGGGCTCGAACCCGCAAGCTGTGAGATCATGACCTGAGCCACCCAGGTGCCCCTCCATCTGCATTTTTATAATTTGGTGAAGTCAATAGCTTGTCAGTCTGCCTTGGCAAGGGCCCTCAGAGCGGTGTGTGTGCTTGTGCGCATAGATAAGTGCCTTCAAGATGAGTGTGGTCAATTATCTGTAGATTTTTCAACTTTGTCATGCTTCTGTAAAATTGTTCAGGAAAATATGCAAACTACTTAAAATATAGAACTATTCAAACAGTAAGTAGGCACATCTAGAACCAAAAATGTCTCCTAAACCCAGTTTTACTTCTGCATTATGTGTGTCACATTCTTCTAATGCAGCATATTCTTATGTTATTTGGGGGGTGAGGTTTTGGAACTGCTAAGGGATAACTTTATAAGCTCTAGGAAGGTTGTCTCCCTGTGAATTATAGGTGAGGTTTTTGTACGTTGGTTTGAACAGAATTTTTTTTTAACCCATGACCAGGAGGACTAAGACGCCCAGGAAACTTCTAGTGAAGAAAGGATCCCAAACGAGTCTTAAAGACCCAGTTGGGGTAAGGTCTCTCTGTGAATTTGTTTGTGTGTTTTTTTCTTCAGTCCTTTTCCGTCTTCTGTGTGTGCTTGGAAGGGATGGAGATCTCAGCTTTGAGATTTTGTCTCCGTGTAGGATTCTTTAGTCCAGCAAAATGAAGTCTTTGGTTGTCAATTGCATAACTCCTGTAACTAATTATGATTTGAACAATTAGATGATGAAAAATGTTCTTCAGCTGTCCCAGAGAATTCTTCCTACTCTCGGCTGGAGGTAGGAATTTCTGCTCCAGTGAGCGTCCTCCCCATTTCACCACCATTAAATAGTACTTGATGGCATGCTTCATGAAGACTCTGCTGTAGAATAGCTAAATTCAGTCTAGTAAACTTCTCAAAATTGCACATACTTCACTAGTTTCAGACCTGGGACCTTGCTTTTAAAGTCAAATGCAAAAAATAGTAGTTTGATTTGCTCTGAGGTATTTTGGGTCTGTCCTTCACTGGCACAGGAATGTGTCTCTTGTTCTAAGTTGAGGGAACTAGATGCTTTTTGCAAGCTGAATAGTTTTTCCTCAACCCTATCACTGATTGAGAAGATGTGTTTAGGATGTTGCACTTTATACTTTATTTGTATATTTATTGAGTGTTAAGCTGTCAAGTTTTTGCTTGACATTCAGTTTCAAACAATTCTAACAGCTTTTCAAATTCTCACTGTGTAATGTTGATTTTAGAGATTTTTTAAATTAGTAATAGTATAACTTTATTAAATTTGTGCCTGTACGACAGTGAAGAGAAGCTGTGTGACTTTGATGCTTTTGTTTTCCAAATTTACTTCAACTGTAGGTGCATTTAAAAATCTCTCTAATGTCTAATATATCTGTGTGCATCTGACCATTTCTGGTAGCAAGTTTTGGTTTTCATGGCTCTAAGTTTATATGAATCTCTAATATCGAGAGACCAAATGTTGCACGAACAAATGGGAAGCTTAAATGAAAAGTCAGGTAAAAAGTCAACCTTTGTTCTTAAAGTCCCTTCCTGTATTCTCAGGTATACTGTAGGGTGCGCCCACTGAGCCTTCCTGATCAAGAGTGTTGCATAGAAGTGATCAATAATACGACCGTTCAACTTCATACTCCTGAGGGTTACAGACTCAACCGAAATGGAGACTATAAGGAGGTAATTGCCATTGGACCCAAGCTATTTTTACTTGATATGATTTACTCGATTTTTCCTGAAGGGCTTTTTCATTTTATTCCATTTAACAAAATTCACGTTTCTACTTTTTTGAAAAACTTGTTTACTTCCCTATACCACCATATATAAAGTGTGGCTAGGCATACGTTTGGTATCCTAGAGGTAGAGGATTGCCTTTATAATGTAATTTCTTGTACTGGATATTGTTTTTTAGAGCATGTCAGGGATCGTTTGATGCAGAATGATTGTGCTAGGTGGCTATACACACACACATATTCAATTTCATAAGCAGATTAAAGTAGCAATGGCGGGGGGCACCTGGATAGCTCAGTGGTTAAGCGTCTGACTTTTGGTTTTGGCTCAGGTCATGATCTCACAGTTTATGGGTTCAAGACCTGCATCAGGTTCCATGCTGATAGTTCAGACCCTGCTTGGGATTCTCTGCTCCTCCCCTGCTCTCTCTCTCTCAAAATAAATAAAATAAACATTTAAAAATAAAATAGCAATAGGCATTGTGTTTTTGTTTCGACCTCTTGTGAAGTGTTATTTTTAGTAAAATCTTGAGCAAAGTGAGTTGAATGCAGTTCAAACATCTTGCACTAAAGCTGCAGGGCAGAAGATTTTATGGGTGAGACACAATCTTTGCCTTTATGGAGCTTACAACTTAACTGGGGGCACGGATAAAAAACAGGTAACCTTCGTATCGATAGGAGACAGACAGGTGTGCTGAAAGAGATGGACTGTGGGAATGCAGAAGAAAACGTTTATTTGGGCCGTTGTCTCTACTGTCGAGCTGTCTCACTCGTGTGCGCACTGCTCTTGTGAAACCGTCAGAAGCCCACCAGTGGTCTCCGGGCCGCTAACATTTTGACAGACGCCTCTTGTCCTCATAATGTATTTCTCAGCAGTCCCCTCCTTCCTGAAGCCCTCTGCCGTCTCCCCGTCCGTGTTCTCGGCTCTCGCTGGCCACCCTCTGCAGGTTCCTCTTCCTTTTCCAACCTCTCAATACTGAGGTGCCCTCACCCAGGACTCTCTTCTCTACCCTTTCTCATGGCTTTAAATATTGGTTATGTGACAATAATTCTGGAGTTGATCTCCAGTCGAAACCTGTCCTCAGCTCTAAAGTCAAACGTCCACTGTCTGGATGTCACGGAGGCACCTGAAATTTTACACGTTCCCTCTAAACCACTTCCTCCCTTGTCTTCTCTCCCAAATAAATGGTACTGCTGTCTCTTCCCCTTGTATCTCATGTATCAGTAGATTCTGTCCCTTCTCCAATGTGAAACTGTCCTTTTGTTTCTATCTCCACTGCCACCACCCTTGTCTCAGCCCTGTTATGAATCACCAAGACTAGTACTTCTCAAATGATCGGTGCTGAAGGAACAGCTTTTTAAAATCTTCAGTGCATCGTGACCGATCCTTTTGTGCAGCTTTGCCATCTGAGTGAGACCACGGAGAACTGAGCTTACAATCTGTTCAACGAGATGAGCCTCCTGATCACGTGCGGGGATGCTGCAGCCGTGTCAGGTGGCTACAGAAGTTTCTAAACTTACTCTCCATTTCTGTAATTATCTCCTCCTAGATAGGAAACAAGCAGTTCTCAGAGGTCCACTGGTTTGCTGACCCTACTCTGAAATCTAACTGGACTGCTCGCTTCCACTCTGAATCTTATTCTCCAGTCCATTTTCTAAAAGCCTCCAGAGAGATCTTTTAAAGCATAAATCCGATCTGACCTTTTTCCTGTTTAAAATCTTTCAAGGCAGAATGTCTTTAGATGGGCAAAACCCTGCTTAATTTGCCTCCTGTTTCTCCACCCTCCTCTCTTAGTACTCACCCGACCCTCTGAGTTCCTCGGAGGAGCCCAGATCCTGCTTCAGGCTTGTTCTCTTCGCCTGGACTTTTCTTTCTCTTGGCTCTTAGCATGGATGGCTCCTCATCTTTGGATTTCAGCTTAAAAATCGCCGCCTCAGAGAGATCGTCCAGACGACCTTATCGGAAGTAGCACCCTTACACCTTAGCCCCTTCTCTCCCGCTCTGCCCTTTATGTGCTTCCTTGGTAGCACTTACCGCATCTAGAGGTTTGTTTTTCGGCTCTTTCCCCTGCTATCGTGTAAGCTTCAAGGATATGCACCTTCTCTGTCCTGTGCGCCATTCAGTGAATATGGATGAAGCACGAATGGTCTGGAAAGGCTTCATGGAGGACTGGGTTTTCGAAGATGTCAGATAGTTGAGAGTCGACTTGCTAGGAAGAACTTCACTTCTTTAATTGGACTTACTTTCAAGCATGTATAAGTAGACAAAAAGTTTGGTGGGGATTAGTAGCTCTCATCGCCTGTGACAGAAGGCAGGGCCGAAAATTGGAAAGGGTGCTGGACTGACAATGGCTGCAACCAGTCAGCACTGTAGGCTTGGGCAGGTGCCTGCCCTGGGCCTTGCTTTTCTTTCCTGGAAAGGAGGGGTTCGTTCACAGGGACTTGGAGGTCATCTGACTAACCTGCTGGTACTATCTGAGGTGTGTCCTTCCTGGTCTGATTCTTTATACTTCTTATGAACTCTACAGCTGATCTACAGGATTAGAATAAAGACTTCTGCAAAGTGAAGAGTTAGGCTAGCTGAAGTAGGCTGTGTGTGTGATCTATAACGAGCTGTAAAATGAACATAATTCACAGTATGTAATCGCAGGTGAGAGTGAGACGAGTCACTGCCATGCGAAGGCAGTGCCTGGCCACTGCTCAGGGTCAGCTGCTGTCTTATTATATATTTGAGTACTAACCGGTACGTGTCTCCTCTTGGGGGGACGAAACTGCTACTTTAAAAAACGTAAGGGTTGTGATAGTGATACCTGTGCAGGCTGAATTTCCTTAAATTCATTCCTGAATTTAAGGAAAGGGGTACGAAACAGGAAAGGCGGTCCCGCTTGACAAAGGCTATACTCCGTAATAAATTCCAGCAAATACTTATACAACAAATAACCTAGCACTGACGTTCATGAAGTAAAACCTGTAAGAAGGTCACAGACAAAACCGCAAGGTCTGTAATACAAAAAAACTAAAAAATAACAAAAGTGCAAATAATAGAACTCCAGCCCCTGCCCAGTTAGGACAATTTAATTGACATTAAAATATACTTATAACCCCTAACCTAATTTTCCAGGTAGGAGTTTGGTAATATTTTTTGGTACTATGATTATAACTTTGTAATAATCCTATTTTGATAGAGATTTGATAATTGAAGTGATTTTTTCAAGGTCACGATTTATTTAAAATTTCATAGAAGAACTCAGGAAATTAAATTTATAGTTCATTTCTGGTTTTAAAACAGTACAATAAGACACTTGGTTTTATGCTGATGTGCCATTTAAAAATTTTTTTCTTAATGTTTTTAAATTTATTTTTGAGAGAGAGAGAGAGAGTGAGTGTGTGTGTGTGTGTGAGAGAGAGAGCAGGGGAGGGGCAGAGAGACACAATATCTGAAGCAGGCTCCAGGCTCCAAGCTGTCATCATAGAGTCCGATGTGGGGCTCGAACCGGTGAATGGTGAGATCATGACCTGAGCTGAAGTTGGCTGCTTAACCGACTGAGCCACCCAGGCGCCCTGACTGCTGTGTCATTTTAAAAGAGCAAACTAGTGTATGGAGTAATAATGCCCGATGATTTTCACAAGTTTGTAACTGAGTCATGGTCATTTTTGCTCTTTGTCCTCTAAAATCTGCCGTGGTCTGTGACGTGTTAGTGGGCTTAAGACTTCTACATTCTCTTCAGTAGTTATAACTGTAAATCTTTATCATTTATAAGTGGTATAATTGAGGTACATCATGACTTTTTTAAGGGTTCCAAATTTAAAGACTTCATGGTTTTTCTTTGTGTCTACACCTTAAAGCAACATCTGAATACATTAAAACAGATGTATTTCTAGCTCAGAGTGAAATGCCATTCATATGCTTTTTATTTCTCCCTTCTCCACAGACTCAGTATTCATTTAAACAAGTATTTGGCACTCATACCACCCAGAAGGAGCTCTTTGATGTTGTGGCTAATCCCTTGGTAGATGACCTCATTCATGGCAAAAATGGTATGGGTACTGGAGTTTTCACTGCGTTTTCCTTTCTGTCTGCCTCATAAAACTCTTTTGATACTTATGTATTTGATTATGGTTGGTCTTGAACTCACATTTAATTTGTTAGATGTGGTATAAAACATTAAGGGTGGTATAAACCCTGTTTTTTTGAGCTGGTTAATTTTACGTGTTTTTTAATGCTATGAAAGAAGGAAAAAGAGCGGAGGACTTAGTCTATAACTCGATGTGACTTGCTACATTGTAGGTCTCCTTTTTACATATGGTGTGACAGGAAGTGGAAAAACTCACACAATGACTGGTTCTCCAGGGGAAGGAGGTCTGCTTCCTCGTTGTTTGGACATGATCTTTAACAGTATAGGCACATTTCAAGCCAAACGATACGTAAGTGTAATTCTTTTGTGTTGTGACTAGTTCACCTGAGGGCATAGAGACGGAGATAAGGGAGAACTCCTAATAAACTGGGTACATTCTGAAACCTTACATAGTAAATGTTTCTTATTTCTGAACTAGGTCTCTTACTATTTAAGTCAAATCTAAAAATCATGGTCTGATTTTACCCTCCACTTCAGGTTTTTAAATCTAATGACCGGAATAGCATGGATATACAGTGTGAAGTTGACGCCTTGTTAGAACGGCAGAAAAGGGAAGCCATGCCCAATCCAAAGACCCCCTCTGGCAAGTAAGTAATTACATTTGTATGTGACACTGGCCTGAGGGGAACCCTGTCTGGTGGTTTCCTCAGGCACCCGGGATGGTGAAAGTGAAGGGTGGTTGGTCTGACGGTTGACTGCAGTGAGATCAAAGTTGAGGAATGTTCTTAATTAAGTTTATTTGCTCAGATGTCCTCTTTGGTTTTGAGCACAGTGTTCTTGAATTACTGTTTAGAGAAGGTGCCGCTCTTGGTGGAGAGGGTATAAAAGCCGGTGCCGTGTGTCTGCGGGAGGACACGGCGGTGCTGTCGGCTGACCAGGAGCATGGACAGACTGCTTTACGCACTGCTGTTTGCGGTGACAGGCCGCTTACGTTCTCTCTCTGTTTCCTCTTGGGATCTTTAGATTCCGACTCACAATGAGTAAGCAGATTTTTTGGCCCTTTTCTTTTTTCAGACGACAAGTAGACCCAGAGTTTGCAGATATGATAAACGTACAAGAATTTTGCAAAGCAGAAGAGGTCGATGAAGACAGTGTCTATGGTGTATTTGTCTCTTATATTGAAATATATAACAATTACATATATGATCTGTTGGAAGAGGTGCCGTTTGATCCCATAAAGCCTAAGTAAGTAGTGGAGAGAGTCCCATCTTAGCTGCTTAACCTTGGGGAAGCCACTCGACCTCAGTGAGCTTTAGTTTCCTCGGTGATAAATGGTAATCATACTTTTGTTTTCAAAATGAAAGGTAACTTGTGTATCGTACGGTTGGCGTTCGGTGCATAGTTTTATTCTTGACCGGATCTGCAGCTGTGTCAGGGCACCAGGGGGTTAAGGTGTCTAAGGAGAAGAGAGACCTGAATACTCACCTTAGACATTACTTTTGAAAACTCTTGGCCTTGGGGCTATTATCTTGAGAAGCATTGTGATCACATAAGGAAGTGTCCTAAGGGTGAGGGTTACCTGCGGTTACCTTTCAAGAACCGAATATCTAGTGTCGGGAGTTTGTAGCCACATTAACCATCTGTGGTCGGTGACCTCTACAGGGAGGAGCCCAAAGCTATTGTCTATACAACTAATACAGGTCTTCTATCACTGATTCATACATAGGAAGTGATCTGTAGCGTCACTCTGCCAGAGTTAAAAGACAACTCCTTAGATTTCCTTGGGTCTTGGCCTGCTCAGACTGAAGAACAACTCCAGCCTGGCATCCCAATCCGCGCCTGTGCCAGAGCAGACTCTGGAGTCTCATTTAACATTAGTATCTTGCTCGAGTTGATGGTTTTGTTCTCAAGCTAAATGTTTATCTTCAATGCTGTCTTTGTTAGAGCCTCTCAGAACATAAATAGTATGTAGACCTCTGTGTGTGTGTGTGTGTGTGTGTCTAATTGAACATTATTGGAGAAACAGCTGGATATTTAGAAAACCATCAGACTGAAAGAGTTTAATAAATTACATTAAACAATGTACAGATTACTTACTTTCCCATTTGTTTCAGAGTATCGGTCACGTGTACCCATTTTCCTAAACTTTTGTGATGTCATTCGTTGCTACCGATCCCTTGCCTTTTTGCTCACGTGCCAAGGTTCTTTTTTGGTGGGTTCTAAATGCGATCATTTTCAAAGAAGCCTATCTTGGTTTTATTTAGTTTTACGAAAGGAAGGCTGACAAATGTGCCTTGCACGCCTTGTAACAACCATTCTGGTAACTCCTTGAATGAACCCACCGGGTGCATATTTGGCCCTGAATTCGGATTTAATTTGTGAGGGTGGTGCTTAGCCGGCTCTTCCAAGCTGGTTAACTTTTAAGTGTTTTTACATACGATGAAGAAACATTACAACTGGAGGGTTTTGAGGAGCCGATCCTGTGACTGTCACGTAGCTCACACCCTCTTCCTTCGGTAGGTGGAACAGCTGCAGCACGCCCATGAGGAGCACAGAGTTTGTGTATGTGACCATGCTGACTCTTTTCTTAAGGAGAAGGGTGTGGTTGTACTAGCGGCTGGCATCTGTGGCGAGTCTGCACGGAGCTGGTGTGTCCTTGGCACTGGGCTGCCTGCTGCCTCTAAGCCCCTCCCTGCTTCCCAGCAGCCTGCCATTCACTGAGCAGTGGTGGCCGGCACTCGCCTGTGCCCCCACCGTGCATGAGGCAGGCCGAGCAGGTGACGCCCTTCCTATCCTTATCCTACCGTACAGACTGGAACTCGAGCAGCCACTCTGAAAGGACTGCCACTCCTGGTATAAACCAAACTCTTCCTGAATCTGTCTTCTGCGGACTCTGATGTGGGGACCGGCTCTCTCTTTTACAATTAGGGAAATGCCAGCTAGATTCTGATGCTTAACCTGTGCATGTGATGTTGCCGTCTTACTATTTTGATCTCTACTTGTTTAGAAAGTGTTTTGTGTGCTTCATTAGAACAAATTATAGCAAAGCTTCTAAAACAGTGTAGGTTCCTGTTCTGTTATGTAACTAATCTTGACTATACATCCTTACACTTACCCAAGTTTAATGTTTTTCGGAGCTCTTGCCTAGGCTTATTCCCTTATAAGAATCGATGTCATGTTGCCTGGCATTTTAGTCCTAGTCTTAAACTGAGATATTAGTATCCCACAATTTAGGAGACTAATGTTTTCTTCTTTCTCATAGACCACCACAATCCAAATTGCTTCGTGAAGATAAGAACCATAACATGTATGTTGCAGGATGTACAGAAGTAGAAGTGAAATCTACTGAGGAGGCTTTTGAAGTTTTCTGGAGAGGTCAGAAACCACGCTAACATTCAGAAAATCTGAAACAATAAGTATACTCCTGAGAGTTGCTACTATAATTTAACAGCAGTTAAATTTTTAGTACTGTAGTGATCGAATTCAGGTTTAATCAGTGATGTCTCTGTCATCACAGGCCAGAAAAAGAGACGTATTGCTAACACACATTTGAATCGTGAGTCCAGCCGTTCCCATAGCGTGTTCAACATTAAATTAGTGCAGGCTCCCTTGGATGCAGATGGAGACAATGTCTTACAGGTAAATGTGTAGTGTGTGGAGTTTTTCTTGTTTTAACTGAAGCTTTAGTTTTTGGAACTAGAGTTAAAACAGGGAAGTTTCGCCGCAATGAAGACTGCTCTAGAATTATTATAGTAGGTGATGACGTTTAAAAATTGTTGCACTAGAGAGTGTAGTTCTGGGAAACTGGCTATTGAATCTGAGAACCTGGAATTCTGCTGTGAAAAGGGTTTACAAATCTTTATAAATCTCTTTAATAGAGGAGATAAAGTAAGAAGTAGGTACAGATCATTATTTTATCTCTGAAGACTCATTTTGTATGTGGGAATTCAGTTAATGGTTTTGAAATGTCAGCAGTTAACTTCCCAGGGTAGGTACGGTTCAGGAGATGACAATTCTAAATTGTTCTTCTCTTGGCTGATAGGCCAGTAGGGCTCCTGTCTGCTGATCACTCGTTACTACTGGGCCTGTCATGCTACAAGGCTTACATCAATTAGTAAAAGCATTTGGGCCTGAGTAGAAATCATTTAATAACTTTAAGCTATTAAAGTGTAATTCCATTTGAAACTGAGAAGGTCTCCTCATGGCATGACTACAGTAGGGTATTGCAGACCACCAGGATTCGAATTTTGATTCCTGTTAATTTACTAGCTGTCTGACTGGTTATAAACTATTTATAGTGTTGTGAGGATTAGAGCAGGGAGTGCACGTAGAGTTCTTAGGCCAGTGCCTAAGAACTGACAGCACTCGTAAATGTTAGTTAGAAAATGCTTGTAAGTCAAGCCTTCAAATACACTTGCTTTCCTCTGAATCACATCTAGTAATATCAGTTATGTACCTCTTTTCATTTCTTATTCTGCAATTAGAGTATTATGAAATTGTTTGATTATAAAATTGTCAAATATCCGGTTATAGAAAAATTAGGACAGGTCTTTTCTAGACTTAGCAGATGCGGACTGAGCTCCTGCTGCATGCTAGGTGCTAGGTGAGATGCCGGAGGGAACAACACTGGTTGAGAGGCAGTCCTGCTTTCGTGAAGCTCATGGTATAATGCAGACAGCAGACGATGGGCAAGTCCTTGTCCCCTTCACCAACCAGTGTATTCATTTAGCCCAGATGCTTTTAGCGGACTCTTCCCCCAGAACATGTATCCTTTGGCCCTACCATTTGTATTGTGCAAATGTTATATTCGTAAGACTTAATAATTTGTTGACAGGAATGTAATTAAAGAACACCATAAACCAGTTACACCTTGTGTTATTGGCGTTATGATCTTCCTTTCAGGAAAAGGAACAGATCACGATAAGCCAGTTGTCCCTGGTAGATCTTGCCGGAAGTGAAAGAACTAATCGGACGAAGGCAGAAGGGAACAGATTACGGGAAGCTGGTGAGCAGAGCACAGTACTACTGTGATTGCTACGGCTTTCCAGAACTTGCAGTGTCAGTCTGTCATCTGCTTATTGATAGGTGGTAATTTGATAGTTTAGAGGCTAAAGTTAGGGGTCAGTGCTGTTTCTTTAGTTATGCTGGTTTGGTATCAATATATGACCATACACTGACTTAAGAATGAAGATAAGCGGGGCGCTGGGGTGGCTCAATGGGTCAAGCATCCAACTCTTGATCTCGGCTCAGCTTGTGATCCTATGGTTCGTGAGATTGAGCCCCACATCGGTTTGTGTGCTGACAGTGTGGAGCCTGCTTGGGTTTCTGTGCCTTTCTGCCCCTCCCCACCTGGTTCGCTCACTTGCTCTCTCTCTCTCAAGGTAAATAATAATCTTAAAAAAAAAAATGAACGAAGAAAAAGTGATTAAAATGAATATAAAACAAGTTACATTCATATTGTATCTATTGCCAGTAATGTAAGTACTAGGCCCTTAAACTTAAGTGATTTAACAGTTATTCCAACATTCATTCTGGTAAAAATTGGCTTCTGGAGATGGGAAAAATCTTTGAACACAAAAACAAATTGAAAGGGAATCTGTGTTTTGTTGTTGGTGTTGTTTTTAGTCTCTTATTAGTGTAGCTATTCATGTTACGTTTTACACATAATAGCATTCATGGAGTACCTACTGCGTGCTGGTATCTGAACACTCATCCAATCTGGGTGTGTGTGTGAGGGCAAGTTTGGGGGGGAAATGGCAGAGTCAAGGTCACTGAAATGGTGTGGGCTGATGACCTATGACAACTGGGGTGGCAGAGCAAGGCGAGGTCACGAGGATCCTTATCTGTCATACTAAAAAGTCTGAATTTTGTCCTGAAGGAATAATGGTGGTTACCTGTTATTAAAGGACTAGTGTGTATCATAGTATCTACTATGCATGGGCTTGATTTCTTGATTCTGACTTTTCAGGACTGTATCATGCCCATTTTTCAGATGAGGAAGTGGGCTGGGAGAGATGAATTTTCCCAACACTGGAGCCCGGGTGAATTCTCAAAGCTTGTGTCTTTCTGCTGTTATACAGGGTCCTTAAAGTCAATGAGGAATTAGTCTTTTAGGAAGATTGTTTTCCTATGTAGAGAATTAATGTACCGAGGCAGGTCTAGAGATAAGAACAGCAGTTGGGAGCCTTTTGCAGTAATTCACACAAGCCATCATGTGACCTAGAGGCAAGGGTTGGACAAAAGTGAGCCGCTTAGGAAGGCCACCTGGATGTGGAGAGGCAGGGAGAGGCAAAGGCAGATCCAAGATCTTGACTGAGGAGAAAGCAGTCTGAGGTGCAGGTGTGGGCGGTTCGAGTTTGTGTTGGACACGGGTAGCTTATTCCGGTGAAGTGCCTAGTAACTGGACGTGGAGGTGCACACATTTGGACGTGCTCCTTCCACACATTTGGAAGGAGAGCTGACTGGAGGTTTACAGCTTTAGGTTTTGCCGATATGACGGAAGCAATAGGGGGGATGAGATTATTCTTGGAGGACAGAAGGGAACAGGCTGAGGGCAGAGCCTTGAGGAACAAACACTTGAGGTAAATGATTTAAGGAGCCTGGAAGGCGAGAGAAGGTGGTAGCCAGGTGAGATGACAAAAAAATCCACATTATGTATATGTAGATCGAGAATCTGGGATCCAGGGTATGACAAAGGATTAACCTTGATGGGAAAAGAGGTTTGTCTCAACGGAAGAAAGTAGAAACCAGAGGGTTCTGATGCTTTGGGGAAAAAGCCAGAAAGGACTACCAGAGTTACTAGGATGAGGAACAGGTGTGACTACAGTCAGGCCGTGAGCATGAGAAGAGCGGGAGATGGCGGTGGGGGCCCAGGTTTCAAGAGGTGGTGCGGTTCTGAATGACAAGGTTCCAGGGCCCGTCACAGCTGCGCGGCTCCCGAGCTAAAGGGAGAACAATGTGCTGAGGGAGTCGGGGCCTCT
The DNA here is from genome assembly GCF_018350175.1 of Felis catus. Lineage (NCBI taxonomy): Eukaryota > Metazoa > Chordata > Mammalia > Carnivora > Felidae > Felis > Felis catus. Next base: position 36,055,927 of record NC_058373.1, on the reverse strand, counting down.
GGCAGCTTGTCAGAAGTGACCTGGGCGTGTAGGGGGAACCCTGAAGGCATGGCAGCTAGGGACTAGGAAAAATCTTGCTGGCCTCCCTCTGCTCACCGTCCTTATAAAATGTCAGGCTTTAGAAAACAAGCAACTTTACTTAGGCTGCGGGGGGAAGCGGCACTGCCCTTCTGTAGTTAAAGCGCCGCAGGGCTTTGCGCCGTGGCTGCAGGGTGAAGCCCATGGACGCTTCACAGAAGATTTCTGGATGAATAATATAAAATATGTAGGATCACAAAGGAAACCAATTAGATTAAAATGTGTTTTTAACAGTATTCTGAAAGCATTTGTCATTACAGTAATTTACATGCTTCCTTATTAATGCCTAAATTAAAGATCCACTAGGAGGTCTTAAAACTACATAATTTCAAAGCAGTAATGAACATAAATATCTTGAGATCAGCAATAAACTGTAATGTGCTATAAAGTTACCTGTGATTTCTACTGATAAAAATCACAGGTATCACTAATACTACTTTTTGGCCTATGCTCGTAATTGAAAGGAACTGCTAAATTTCAGAAGTCAGTACAAAATAAAGGTGTAATTTATTTCCCATCCAAGTTTGCAGACTCCCCCAAATGTGCCCATGGATAACATGGACCCTGGGTTCAGAACCCCTGGCAATTAGGGAGAGATGGACGGAGCCCTCTGTGAGAGGTGTGAGGAGGTGGAGAAGTCTAGTAACAGGAATTTGGGTTCCAGAGAACACAACAGCAGCAGGAAGGACACTGGGAGTTGGGGCCAAGGAGGAGGAATCATGAACCATGGGACATTATGGAGGCACAGACGAGCTCTGTTTTGAGAGGTGGCCAAGGATGAGAGCATGGTGGGAGTTAGCTGACCTTAATCAAGGTTCTAAAATGAACGAATTGCTACGTATGTAGGAAGGGGGAGTCTCTGCAAATGGGATCTCCTGCATTATGGGAGGCTTAATTTATCTGTCAGACTTGCGTTGGCTCAGAAATCCAAACAGAGTGGTCAGAAGTAACAATTATGCTGCCCAAGGAATCCTTGTCTGGATGTGGAAGGGACGCAGTTAGATGGACCCTAAGACCCATGATTGTTACGAGGCCCTCCGGGTGCAGGGGACACTTCAGTGCTGATGGAGCCAACTACAGCCTGAAATTGTCATGCTGTAGAGAATATGTTAATAGAGGATATTAAACATCTGCATCTAATACACTCTCTCACAAAATTTAAGATTTGGAAGAAACTTTATGGGCCAGGAAGTGTAACGTTGCATTCCTTTAACTAGAATTCTTGAGGGATGGGATTTAACCTCTCCCAAAACACTGCTATTATAGAATGTTCCTGCCAGGCCATATGGGAGTGATCTTTAAATTAGCCACTATAACCTGTTATTTGTAATTTCCTATAGTATTTCTGGGTTTTTTTAGTGTTTATTTTTTATTTTTATTTTTTTATAAAATGTTTATTCTTGAGAGAGCATGAACAGGGGAGGGTCAGAGAGAGGGAGACACAGAATCTGAAGCAGACTCCAGGCTCTGAGCTGTCAGCACAGAGCCTGATGTGGGGCTCGAACTCAGGGACTGCAAGATCATGACCTGAGCTGAAGTCTGATGCTCAACCAACTGAGCCACCCATGCGCACCAGTGTTTATTTTGGCGGCGGCGGGGGGGGGGGGGGGGTGGTGCGCAGAGAGAGGGAGACAGGGAATCTGAAGCAGGCTCTCAGCTCTGAGCTCTGTCAGCACAAAGCCGGATGATGGGCTCGAACCCCCGAACCATGAGATCATGACCTAAGCCGAACTCGGATGCTCAGCCAACTGAGCCACCCAGGCACCCCTCCATATATTTCTATGAAGTAGGGATTTTATAGGCAAACAGACCACACTCTAGCTACTTTACTGTTTTCAAATGTCTTCTGTCTCTATTTTTCTCTCAGGAAACATTAACCAGTCATTAATGACACTAAGAACATGTATGGAAGTCTTGAGAGAAAATCAAATGTATGGAACTAACAAAGTAAGCAACAGCCTTTCATCATTTCTGTAGCTTTGTTTGTACGCACTGTTTGGCCTTATATATTTGGATTTGAATTTATTTACAGATGGTTCCATACCGAGATTCAAAGTTAACCCATCTGTTCAAGAACTACTTTGATGGGGAAGGTAAAGTACGCATGATCGTGTGTGTGAATCCGAAGGCTGAAGATTATGAAGAAAGCTTGGTAATTTTAATGTATTTATCCTATAAAGTCTCAGAGTTTCTATGGAGAAAACAACTATTTGGATGTGAAGGATGACATTCTAAATATTTTTAAAATTGATACAGAACCATTAGTTACGGAACTAATGACCAATCTATTATTTCATTAAGTAATTTCTGAAGAAAGGCTTGGATATGTTTATTTAAAAAAAAAAATTTAAAAACCTCCCATTTGTCTTGTATCTTAGCAAGTCATGAGATTTGCAGAAGTGACCCAAGAGGTTGAAGTGGCAAGACCAGTAGACAGGGCAATCTGTGGTTTAACTCCTGGAAGGAGATACAGAAACCAGGCTCGGGGAGGTCCAGTCGGAGACGGTATGATTTGGTGTTACATCATGTGCACGTTTGTCAGTCTCTCTTCAGATGTATTTTACACGAGAGAACAGTTTACTTCCCTTCCTCCCAAGAACGAAGGGGGGGGGGGGGGAATTTCTGAACCAGAGTATAAATGAGATTTCTTTTGTTACATACTGTAACTTTCCCCCCCACTCTTCCTTTTTTTGTAATTCATTTTAAAGGAAGTATGATTGTGACAACTCTAAGTGCATGGTTAATTGAACCGGGGGTTGGGGGTTCTAATCACAGTGTTAAACTTGTTTAAATAAGCTCTTTCTCTCCTGTGTAACTTCTTGTAATTTTTTTATAATTCAACACAGAACCACTGGTTACAGAAGTAGTTTTACAGAGTTTTCCACCTTTGCCATCCTGTGAACTTTTGGATATCAACGATGAGCAGACTCTTCCCAGGCTGATTGAAGCATTAGAGAAACGACATCACCTACGGCAGATGATGATCGAGGAGTTTCACAAACAATGTAAGGGCCAAAAGCCGTCTGCGATCATTTCACCTCCAGAAACAGGCAGTGAATCGGAGTTCTTTGGTGGGGCAGATCTTTAAGGAAGGGTTATTTCTGCACTTAGTACTCAAGGCATTGTTTAATTAGACTGACACGGAACTTTTCCACAGATCATAAAAGAAAGAGGTGGGTGGGTGTGTACACGGTCCCTTTTTGAAATTTACACTGATGGACACAAAAGAGTGGAGTAATAGCTACTTTGTTTTTAGTTCTTACTAGTTACTTACTTGCAAGGCACTTCACATATATTACATCTTTTTTTTTATAAAAAATTTTTTTTATTTTTTGTGAGAGAGAGAGAGAGAGAGAGAGAGTGCGAGCGTGCGCAAATGGGGGAGGGGCAAAGAGAGAGTGGGATCTGAAGCAGGCTCCAGGCTCTGAGCTGTCAGCACAGAGCCTGACCTGGGGCTTGAACTCATGAACCGTGAGATCATGATCATGACCTGAGCCGGAGTCGGACGCTCAACTGACTGAGCCACCCAGGCACCCCACATGTATTACATCTTAATAACTGTCTTTGGGCGAATTACTTCATCATGTATTTCTTACTCTCCATGTCTGCACAATGCAGATGTTAGTTGTTTTATCTAGGAGGGTGTCACGGGGATGAGATGATTTATGAAAATCATGTAGAACAGCGAACAGCCTGGTATGTAGTTAAGTGCTCGGAAGCAGATCAACAATTTTTATCATCGTCGGTTCATTTAAATCTTCGTAAGAAAGGTGTGAGATGAGTGGTATTTATATCCCTGTCTTGAAATGAGGAAATGTGCTCAGAAAAATTAAGTAACTTGTCAAGTCCCACAACTGATCCTAAATCCAGTTTTCGCACTTGTTTTGAAGCAAATGACTTAACCTATAAGGATTGACAAGGGAATGTCATAGTGCAAAATGAAAGACCCAGTGTTTTCCAGTGAAAAACAGCCTTTAGGAATGTCTCTCTTATAGATTTCTTTTTTTTTTTAATTTAGAGAGAGAGGGAGAGGGGGCTGGTGGGGAGGGGAGAGAGTCTTAAGCAGGCTCCGTGCTCAGTGTGGAACCTGCCTCAGGGCTCGTTCCCACAACCCTGGGATCATGACTTGAGTGGAAATCAAGAGTTGGATGCTTAAAGCAACTGAGCCACCCAGGTGCCCCTCACACTCTTTATGGACTAACCCTCATGATTTGCTGACTAGCTACATTTTACAAAGTACCGACTAGTAAAAGTTGATTCCACCGGTCATCTTGGATTTGGAGTAAACTTGGCCTGCATGCTTTTGTTTCAGCTATTACTTTCAAAGCCCTGTTGCAAGAATTTGACAATGCTGTTTTAAATAAAGAAAACTACATTCAAGGAAAACTAAATGAAAAAGAAAAGGTGATCTCAGGACAGAAGTTGGAAATAGAACGGCTGGAGAAGAAAAACAAAACTTTGGAATACAAGGTTTGTGCCGGCATCATTTATGGGCGTACGTGCTGGCCGTTGAGCACCGCTCTTTCTGCCTTAGCTGTTCTGCTGTAGAGCCTCTCACCACTGCGTTCTTACTCGTCCTCGCCTCACCCCAAAGACAGGAAATGGGAGTGAAAAGCACTCGAGGGGTAATAATGCTCTTTAATTTTATGAGTTGGACTTTAGCGATCGATGGGAATGTTCTTGGACCAAACAGGTGAGTTTTCCAGAGGGCTCTCTAGAGTTCGGCTCTGCTCGTAGCTTGCTTTTTGACTTCTGGTGAAGCATGTTTGCTCTCATTAACTGAGTGTCATTTAGGGGGTGCCCATTCATTCCACAGAACCCCATCTCAACCAACAGTGTTCTCTGGTCTGAGAACAGCCTAAAATAGAGAATTCAGGTCTTACTCTCAGGGGAAACTTATTTTCACACAGAGTCGGTTAAAACATCTTTTCTGTGAGAAACTCGTTTAAAAGTTCTCGCTTCTAGGAATGGAGGTAGGAATTCAGGTGAGAGTTTAAAGGAAACTGCTTTCTCCCTGATTTTTCCTCCCACAACTGTGCCCGCATACGCAAATTCTGCGAGCTTATTTCACAGCTACGTGCAGTGTTTATGTGCCACACGCTGAACAGAATGGCCTGCCTCCCCAGATTGAGATTTTAGAGAAAACGACTACCATCTATGAGGAAGACAAGCGCACCCTGCAGCAGGAACTCGAAGCTCAGAGCCAGAAGCTGCAGCGGCAGTTTTCTGACAAACGCAGACTGGAAGCCAGGCTGCAAGGCATGGTGACAGAAACGACAATGAAGTGGGAGAAGGAATGCGTGAGTGTCGCTCCTAGCGTTCCGCACTCGCGTCCCCGGGGGAGGGTGTCCGTGGTGGTGGCGGCAGCGGCTCCAGCAGCCGCTGCCCGCCCTTCCAGCTCCTGACCAGCGACCTGGCCTGGCGAGCGCGGGAGGGACGGGAGGACTGTCGTTCTTGGCAAACGATGCGTCCGGGTGACGCGCTGCGCCCGTCTGGTGTAACTGAATTAGATGTGTGTCGCTGTCGCCAACCTAGGAGCGTCGGGTGGCAGCCAAGCAGCTGGAGATGCAAAATAAACTCTGGGTCAAAGATGAAAAACTGAAACAACTGAAGGCTATTGTTACTGAGCCCAAAGCTGAAAAGCCAGAGAGACCTTCGCGGGAGCGGGACCGGGAGAAAGTGACCCAAAGAGCCGTCTCTCCGTCACCAGTACCTGTAAGTTATGTGGTTGTGGAGTAACCCGCACTGGAGAAAATCTGTTCAGATGAGGTGACTTTTATGATGAGCACTTGTCGTTTATATTACTTACTGTGTTTCGCCAACTTCTCTGCATAAATATCTCTAAATTTAGCCATCAACGCCAATTTAGTGCATTCGGTATAAAAATTTTTTTAACTCAGTAAAACGAAGTCTAGAGTTGTCTTCGTGTGCTAAAATTATAGAAAAGCAGTGAACTGTTTCTCTCAGTGTTTGTCTCGCTCACTAACGTCTCTTCCATTTTTTTAGCTTTCTAGTAACTATATCGCTCAGATTCCCAACGGCCAACAACTCCTGAGCCAGCCGCAGCTCCATAGGCGCTCTAACTCTTGCAGCAGCATTTCTGTAGCTTCCTGTATTTCGGAGTGGGAGCAGAAAATTCCTCCGTACAACACACCTCTCAATGTCACATCTGTTGCAAGGCGTAGGCAGCAGGAGCCAGGACAAAGTAAAACTTGTGTCGTGTCAGACAGAAGGCGAGGGCTGTACTGGACCGAAGGCAGGGAGGTGGTTCCCACATTCAGAAATGAGGTAGAAACAGAAGAGGACCGCTGCTGCAGGGTTAGTGCCAGCATTCTCTTCAAGTATTGTAGCCACAGAGCGTCATCTTGGGGGCTTTCGTGTGGCGGTTGCTTTTTTTGTTTTTGGTTTTTTGCCGTTTTGTTTTTTCATTATTTTATTTTATTATTATTATTTTTTATTTTATTATTATTATTTTTGTGTGTGACTTGATTCAGAAAGCTCAACGGAAGACGGGTGAGCTCCAGTATAAATAAGGCCTAATTTTTCTGTTAATTACTTGGAGAAATCACCCTGAAATTGAGGCCTAGCTCTTCAATCTGAAAAAGCTGTAACGTCTCTGGTAACAGCAGCCATGCCAAGGAACACAGGTCAACGGGGCTGGCCCGGAGTAATCGTGTTTTCCTCCGCAGTTGCTCCTAAGCACTCCAGACCGGGGTGCGAGTGCTGAGGGCGGTTTCCATTGTTTTTTTCCTTTTGGTTTCCTTTCCTCAAATTTTTTTGCCACTTTTGACCTTTTGTTTTTAAAAATGTTTTCTCAAAATGTTTTCTATTTTGAAAAATCTCAAACTCAAAAGCTGAAAGAATGGCACAGTGGCTTCCTTCCCCCTTACCTGGATTTACCAATTATTACCTATATAGATATGCAATCTTGTTTTTCTCAAACTTTTGAAAGTCAGCCATACACTTTGTGGTGCTTCATCCCTAATGAGGACTGTCCTGTATAAACAGTCTTTACCAAACCCAAGAAAGTTCACATTAATTGAATAAATATCCTCTATTTTTAATCCATGAGCCTAACAAAGTGAATGCCCTGCAAGTGCTTATTATATATTTTTTGATTTTCATGACATTCAATGTTTTTGAATACTCCAGGTCTGTTGTGTAACTACTGAAGGTTTGCATGTCCAGTAGTTGCTTTTAATCTGAAGAGCTTTATCTCAATTTACAAGGGCTTGGCCTCAGTCAAGGGTGTTTAAAGTCATTCCTGTTTAAGTTTTCTTAAGGATTAAGATAAACTTTTTACTTTGAATCTGAATAAGTGGGCCAAGCTAATATTGTGAATTTATATTTAGTAAAATTTTAATATGGCTTTTAGAATTTTTCTTTTAACAAGTTAATAGTATTTGCTTTAGCTTTTCTTGTACAATTTAGGTACAGATAAGCTTCATTTAGATCACCTGCACTCCTGGTTATTCAGGAATAGTGACGAATTAATTGCAAGGTATTTACCAAGACCCTGCACAGATGTGTTCTAAAGTCGGAGTTTTTTACTTTGCAGATTTTGCTTTAAACCTTTTTAGGGAGAAAATTATGGTGATAGAGTTTCTGATCAAGTCTAATAAATCCCCTTTATTTTTCATGGAAGTTTATAGACTGAACACTATTCAAGGCCTGCTTGTGCCTGGTCAGCATTAACGTGTTATCCAATTTGGCTCTGAGATACCTAGCATTTACTAGCGATCCTTTAACTTCTCACTTGAAATCAAATCTCTTTAGAAGTGCAGCAAAGTTTAGGCTAGTATCTACACATCTAGGTTTATTGGCCAAAAATTAAGTCAGGTGGACTGAATTTACACTACCAAAGTGTAAATTTGAGGAAGAAATTTTAAGTATCTTCGAGTAGGTAAATGATAGTAGATTGTAAGAACTATCTTTCTGAAGCTTGTTTCATAATATATTTACTGCCAAATGTGTTCAGGAAAACTATCACCTTTGCTAAATGGTAACGACGTGCAAACTGAAACAGATTGTGAGAGAGCCTGAGGCCACTTTAAGAATGGAAGGTTTCCTAGTTGCTCTGAGGCTTGGGCATCTTGCATGGCAAACTGACTGCCCACGTTCTGTAGCAGCATCATTTCTCACCAGTGCTTCTGCTGTTGCTTGTGCTTATTAGGGGAAACGCTGCAGTTCTCCAGACAGGCATTTTATTTTTTTTAATGTTTATTTGCGTGTGTGTGTGTGAGAGGGAGGGAGGGAGGGAGGGAGGGAGAGAGAGAGAGAGAGAGAGAGAGAATATCCCAAGCAGGCTTCCTGCTATCAGAGCAGAGCCCGACATGGGGCTCGATCTCACAAACTGTGAGATCATGACCTGAGCCAAAATCAAGTCAACCGAGTCACCCAGGTGCCCCAGACAGGCATTTTCAACTTGGGATCTTCATAGGCGACCAGCTTTGAAGGATTTGGCCTGTAACAGACTGTTTCATTTGCTTTTAGTTATACAAAAGGAGATGTTTGAAGCAGTGGGTATCTTTGGAACTATGTCCTGTGTGTGAGATACCTTTTCTTAGACTGAATGTGCTAAATTTAACTTCCCCAAATTTACATGATAGTTGACTGGAAGCAACTAGTTTTGTATTGTGTGACTGATGGAGACTAATTTGATACTGTATTTTTAGTTTGGTTCTTAGAACCTTCATGAAATGTTTGAGGAAAAATAGTTGGTATGTTTTAGCCATCACTGTGCTTGAACTTTTCATGAAGTTCTATTTGAACTTTTAAAGTCTCAGAAAGTACTCAGAAGTAGTTCTTTTACGTTCTCTTGATCATTTTATACATAGAATTCTTATTATACCTTATGTTCTTTAGCATTTTGTACATACAGGCCATTAGCTTTCATTTTTTGTCCGTCTTTGTAGAAGGAGTGTTTTCTCTTTTGTTTAGAGGCCTGTGACATGTTTAAGGCTTTTACTGACCTTATTTGGAGCCTTTAACACAGTTGTGGACCTAACAGATTACCTCACAACGACAGGCACAGATAACAGTTTTGATCAAGAATGTAAAATGAATGGTCTTGAATATACCACCTACACAGGAAAGCCTAGTAGCATTATCAGAATTTTTCCTTCCATTTTGTTTTGTTGAAACGGAAGCTCCCTGGCAGAACGTAGAACATACAAGATGGTTTTAAGAGATGTTTGTGGGTTTTGTGTTTAAATACAAAGAGAACATTTAAATCATCTGAGTAACATATTTAGCTTTTGAAAATGTTTGTGCATTTGTTTTGATATGATCATCAGCTAACGTAGCCAAACCTGCTGCACTTCTAATAATACCCTTAAATTAATTCTGGGTTATGCTTGTTTCTTGATTCCTCTTTCAACCTGATCAGAACGCACCACCAATTCGTCTCCGACACAGACGATCACGCTCTGCAGGAGACAGATGGGTAGATCATAAGCCTGCCTCTAACGTGCAAACTGAAACAGTCATGCAGCCACATGTCCCTCATGCCATCACAGTATCTGTTGCAAATGAAAAGGCACTAGCTAAGTGTGAGAAGTATATGCTGACCCACCAGGAACTAGCCTCCGATGGGGAGATTGAAACTAAACTAATCAAGGTAAAAACAAATTTACACAGGACGAAAAACATACAAAATGTCAACTTCACAAAAAACCACTTAATCTTCTATTCCTTTGATGACACACAGGCGGTGTCAACGTAGATAAATGGGTGTAGATACGACCTTTTTGACCTTTGTGTTTGTTCGTTAGAAAACTAACTGCTCAGGCTATGAATCTGCTAAACTACAATTAAATCGGCTGCTCTGTACTGAATGAGGCTCAGATTCTCCGGATCCCCTGTTAGAGGATCCTATTATATACTGTAATTAATATAGTTTTAACCACTACTTTAAAAGTAAGCCCAAAGAACTTGTACCATTTGTCAGTTCTAGATAAAAAGCCCACATTAAAATGTGACCTATCAAAATTTCTTATTATTGAGCTACCCAGAGCCCTTTCCCTTCCCTTCCTGTAGAAAAATTTTCCTTTGATTGCAGAGTCAATGAATAACTGGGGAGTAAAAGGCAACTGGGAAAAAACGTTTTTCATATCAAATTTAATTTAGATGATGATTCTTAGTATAACCAGAGTTACAAACATGACTGTACTGTCATTTGAATATGAGGGGTGGGGTACACCCAGAGGAAAGTATAAATGCCTTTGAACATTTAGAAATTTCTGGTAGATTTCTTGATCCTTGGTGTGGTTTTTATAGAACAAAAAGGAATATTCTGAAGAATGTTACTGATGATACTGCATTGGACTTTTGTTTAGTGAGAGATAATTTCTGAAGTATTTTTATAGTACAGACCCAGCAGTTAGAAACACCACCTGGTTTTGTGGATGGGACTTTATTGGTTTATGGAGAATCTCAAGTTCAGTTTGAAACATTTATCACTTGGGATATCCAAGTGTAATGGTGACCTTTTCTCTTGACTTCAGGGTGATGTTTATAAAACAAGAGGTGGTGGACAATCTGTTCAGTTTACCGATATTGAGACTTTAAAACAAGAATCGCCAACTGGGTGAGTGACCATCAAGGGCTATTGTTTTCTTAGCTTGCTTATTCTTGCAGAACACAACATCCTATGAAATGTATCATTAATTATCTGAAGGAGTGTAGTGATATTTCCCTATTTTTAACATTGTTCCTGTTCCTGGACGCAAAATAATGATTGCGTATTGTTTCCCCTTTTTTTCTGTAGGCGAAAACGAAGATCTTCCTCGGCAGCACCTGCCCAACCAGATGGTACGGAGTCTGAATGGACCGATGTAGAAACAAGGGTAGGGGTAAATATTTGCTTAATAAAAATAAGGGGTAATCTATTTTTAACCCCCCTGCTTATTGTTTTTCTGGCTCTTGGAAGCAGCTGAGGTCGGATCTCACACTGCCAGTGCAGCCTGTAGTTCTGTTCCTAGCAAACCTGCCAAGGGACTCATGCTCGTTTGGATCGGCTCTCACTGGAGCTCTTTGGTTCAGAATCCTTGTTTTCAGTGTAGAGGAATAGGGCCCGAGAATCAGGTCAGAGAGCGTCACTGCAGAGTGACAAGCATTCACATCAAATTGGTGGGAATCTTCACATAAGCACAACTTCCCTGTGGAACTGTTACTCCTGATGAGAGGCTCCCCTGGAAAGAGCATGGGAAGGGCAGGTGGTGTTAGGAGGCCATTTCTTCCTCATCTAAACCGAGGAAATTACCCAGATGATGTCTACGGACACTTCGAGCTCACCATCTTTGTGGCTTAAGTCAAATAAACTGCAGATACCTGGTATTTTAGCATAGCTGTCTGTGCTGCACTAGAAAGCAATGTGGGGTGTCACCTTGGCTGAACCCATCTGAGCAGAACTGTTTTATAGACCGCACAGAGGAGCTGATCTTTTCCTCTTCCGTAATTTTCCTATCAGTGTTCTGTGGCTGTGGAGATGAGAGCAGGATCTCAGCTGGGACCCGGATATCAGCATCACGCACAACCCAAGTGAGTCCTGACTAACTGGGCCCTTCTGTGTGGCTTCTCCCTTCTCCCTACCGTCCACTTTAAGAGGACATTTTGAGGTTTCTGTTTACCCCTTGGAATATCTGGGTGCTTTGGCAGACTGCCGCAGTCGGTGCTGAGAACCTCAGAAGGCTTGGGAAGAGCAGTAACAGGAGGTGATGGAAGATTGGTCACTCTTATTCGTACTTTGCTAATGCTCCTAAAGCTCTCCGAGGCTGAACTGAGATCACCCATAAGGAGGGGAGGCTGGAGGCTTTAGTCAGGGATGACAGCAATTTCTGTAATTCATTCTTTCTGAACATGCCTCTTGGTCTCATTATAGTGGTTAAGTGTTCAGTAAAATAAAACGGGGTGGCCGAATTTACGGTAGGGGAAGGAATCACACATTTCCTTCTGTTAAATGCATACCCCATTCTTTTTGCATGTTAGTAAAACCCTTTCTTTTCATATGTCTACCTATACATGTCTGTGTGTCCATTTTTAACACAGGTATTCCTCAGGCAAGTTGGAAAAGTACCGCAGTAGGATAAAGGCGGGAAGTCCTGCTTTTAAAACTTAATATTGGAGACTCATGGTTTATAACTGTCACTTGCTATCTCAGGATCTGAACTTTCCCATGATAAAAGAGTTCTTGTAAAGTCTTCCTAGGAGATCTAATTGCTATGGATGTATCACTGATCGCAAAAGTCAATACTAAATGCTGGTTTTCACATTTTAGGCGCAAGAAACCTTGACCTACCGGTTTCAGTAACGAGAGAACATTTTCATTTGTGTTGGTGATGTCTCCAAGCAGAGCCAGCAGTCTTCAGAGTCACCCTGTAGAACTGCAGCTTTGTTGAATACCACAGACCTCAGATACATCAGACGCTGGTGCAGATCAGAGATTCCCCCGAAGGTTCCAAAGATATCTAGGATTCAGCACACTTTTTATATTATATGCCTTGCCATATGAACTTTTTAATAATGCTATTATTTTGTATATTTCTTGTATACTTATAAACTAATTCACACAAGTGTTTTGTCCTAGGTGATTAAGGAAAAATATATTTAGATCACACTTTTTTATTGTGACTTTTCCAGCTCTTGTCTGAATACTTCCTAAGGGTTTATAAACAAATGCTGCTATAGCTTAGCTGCAAGAATGCACTTTAGACATATTTGGGAATTCAAACTTTCAAAATAAAGATGTCAGTGACTGGCCAATACTAAAACCATTTTAGGAAGTTGTTTTGAATTCTGTATGTATATATCCACTTTCTGACATTTAGATATGCCAGAAGAATTGAAATAAAAAACTGAGAAACAGAAACAAAGTTGTGGGACATTTACCACATACTCCCAAGCACTAGAAGTTTCTAATGTTTATCCATTCTGAGAGAGACTGCATGAACAGAGGTGGGGAGGGGGATTCCAAACAGGCTCTGAGTTGTAAGCCAGACCTGGGGCTCAATCCTACTAACCATGAAACCATGACCTGAGCCAAAATCTCAAGTCAGACCCTCGGTTAGCTGCCTGAGTCACCCAGGCACCCTGGTGCTACCTGTTTTAAAGCACACAAAGGAACAGCTTCAAAGGGGGGCGGGGGGGATGTATTTCTCCTGCTCAAGGACCCATTTCTCTCTAGCAACACAACTTTGAAGAGGGAACTCCCTGACTGCGGAGAGGGAAAAGGGAACAGACAGACAAAAATATCAAAGGACACTGAAGGAACATTCCTTGCTGACTGCTTTGGGATTTCAGCAGGAGGTCTGCACATGGACCTCTGGGAGTACCCTCATTCCAGGATCTCCCTACCCGTCTGTAGGCAATCACAAAATCCAGTGCTAAGCCTATACTTCCCCTCACCCCTACCAGCTTCTACATTGGCTTTTTTTACATGCACTCCTGAGTGCAGCCCCAGAACCAGCTCAGGTTAAGAAGAAACCAAAAACTTGAGCTATTGCACCACCTTCTGGGAAACAAAAGAAAGGTCTGTAATTGCCAATCTTACAACTGTAACGAAATAAACAACAAGAAAAGTGTGTGCAATTTCAAATGCAATACTATGGTACTGCACACACACAAAATTCTCCAGCAACACAAAGGTGCAAAATGTTGTGATTTAACAAATAATTCAAAATAGTTGTTACAAAGATTTGATGAGCTTACAAGAAAATGGGAATATGCTTCAATTTAGGAATAAAATTATTAAACGTTAGATGTTTTTTTACAAAGGAGTTTGAAATTTTTAAAAAGTCCCACACAATTTCTGGAGCTGACAAATTCAATGAGTAAGATGAAGAAATGCATTAGACAGCTTAGGGAACAGGGCAGATCAGATGGAAGAAAAAATTACTGACCTGAAAGATAGAAATTTAGAAATGACTCAGGAGAACTCAGATTTTAAAAATGAAGAAACCCTACAAGAACTATCATATATGATGAGAAAAACAAACGTAAGAATAACTGGTCCACCAAGAGGAGTAGAAAGGGAAAAGGGAGCAGAGAGTATATTTAGAGAAATAGTAACAATTTCTCAAACCTGGGGAAGGAACTGGGCAAGTCCAAAAAGCTAACAGAACACTCTATTATCTCAATGCAATAAGATGCTCTCCTAGACATTATATTGAACCTGTTAAGTCTTAAAGGCAGCCAGGGAAAAATGAAGGTAACCTACAAAGGAACCTCCATTACCCTATCAGATTTCACAGCACACATTGTACAGACCAGGAGGGTATGGAATAACCTATTCAAAATGCTGAAAAATAAAAGCTGCTCGCCCAGAACACTGTATCTGGCAGATATGCTTCAGGTATGAAGGAGAAATAAAGGCTTTCCCTGACAAAAACAGAGAGTTTAGCACCATTACACCTGCCTTTCAAGAAATGCTGGAAGGAATTCTCCAAGCTGAGATGGAAAGACGCTAATTAGTGACATAAAAGCAAATGAAATTGCATTATACTCTAGTCAAAGGTGAAAAAACAGAATTGGAAAACTGTATTAGAATGATAGGTTAACCACTTAATTACAAAGGCTTAACAAAAAAAGCAATAAAAAAAACTACAACCACTAGAATTCCTCAAAGAATATACAGCAAAAAAGGTAAACTGACATCAAAAATATAAAGGGAGGAGTAAAAAGGTGGAAACTTTATATGGAAATATGGTGTATTTATCAGCATAAAAAGGACTCCTTGGATGTTTTATGTAAGCCACAAGGTAACCACAAAGCAAAAATCTAGAATAGAGTCACAAAACAAAACAAAACAAAAGGGAAACTGAACAAATCACCATGGAAAGCCACCATGTTATGAGGGTAAAAAGAAAGGGAAAAAGGACCAGGAAATACCAAACAACCAGAAGGCTAAATAGAAGATGGCAGTAGTAAGTCCTTAAGATCAATAATTGCTCAGTATAAATGGACTGAATCCATCAATCAAAGGCACACTAGCTTGATTAAAAACAAGACCCAACCATATGCTGCCTATAGGAAGCTCATTTCAACTTAAAAAAATTTTTTTTAAATGTTTATTTAATTTTGAAAGAGACAGCATGAGTGGGGAGGAAGACACAGAGCCTGACGCAGGGCTCAAACCCACATATTGTGAGATCATGACCTGAGCTGAAGTTGGATGCTCAACTGACTGAGCCACCCAGGCGCCCCACTCATTTCAACTTTATAGACACACAGAGGCTCAGAGGGAAAGGATGGAAGAGGATATTCCTCTTCCATGGAAACCAAATGAAAACAGGAATAGCTAGCTATACTTAGACCAGACAAAACAGATATGTAGCCTACAAACAATAAAAAGAGACAGAGAAGATCATTTTATGATAAAAGGGTTAATACATCAGGAAGATCTCACAATAGTAACTATACACACACCCAACACTGAGTCACCAAAATCTATTAAGCAAATACTAACAGATGTAAAGGAAGAAATAGACAACAATACTAGAGGACTTTGGTAGCCCACTGTCAGCAATAAATAAACCATCCAGACAGAAAATTGACAAGGAAATAAAACAACTATACTCTCAAACAAAAATAACAGATGTATACAGAACATTCTATCCAACAGGGGCAGAACACGTATTCCTTTTGAGTGCACATGGAATGTTTTCCACATAACGGGGCACAAAACAAGTCTCAGCAAATTTAAGAAGACTGAAACCACTTAAATTATCTTTTCTGACCACTATGGTATGAAACTAGGAATCGACAACAAAAGGAGACTGGAAGGAAGATTTACAAATATGTGAAACTAACAACATGCTCTGAACAACCCAACTGGTCAAAGAAGAAATCAAAAGGGAAATAAAAATTACCTTGGAACAAGGGAAAATGGAAATAGAGCATATCAAATCTCATGGGATGTAATAAAAGCAGATCTGAGAGGAAAGTTTATAGCAATAAATGCATATGTTACGGAATCAGAAAAACCACAAATAAACTTTTCCCCCAAAGAACTCGGAAAAACGAACTCAAAGTTATCAGAAGGAAGGAAATCATAAATATCAGAGTGTAAATAAATAAAACAGAGACCAGAAAAACAACAGAAAGGATCAACAAAACTAAAAGCTGGTTCTTTGAAAAGGTAAACAAAATTGACAGGCCTTTAGCCAGAGTAAGAAAAAAAAAAAAGATTCAAATAAGAAATGAAAAAGGACACATTACAACTGATACTACACATAGGACCAGAAGAGACTACAATGAACAACTGTTATGTCAATTACCCTAGAAGAAATGGATAAATTTCAAGAAACACACAACCTACCACCCCTGAGTCAGAAAGAAATAGACTATCTTAAAAGTTGAATAATGGGCAAAGGGATTGAATCAGTAACTAAAACTTCACAACATAGAAAACCCCAGGACCAGATGGTTTCACAGGCAAGTTCTACCAAACCTTCAAAGAATAATTAACAGCAATCTTTTTCAAACTCTTGCAAACAATTGAGGAGGCAGAGATACTTCCAGACTCATTCAACAAGGCCAGATACCGAAGTGAGATAAGGACACCACAAGAAAACTGAAGATCGGTATCCCTGATGAATATAAATGCAAACATTCTCAACAAAATATTAGCAAACTGAATTCAAGAACACATAAAAAGAGTTATACACCATGTCCAAGTGCGATTTATCTCTGTGATGCAATACACACCAATCACTAAGTGTGGTTTATCACATTAACACAATGAAAGATAAAAATCACATGATCATCTTAATAGATGCAGAAAAACCACTTGACAAAATACAACATGCTTTCATGATAAAAACCCTTGGTACATGGGATATAGAAGGAACATACTAAGGGCTATATACATCAAACCTACAGATAATACACTCAACACAGAAAGAAAAATAATGAAAGCTTTTCCTCTCAGATCAGAAACAAGACTAGAATCTCTACTCTCAACACTCTTTTATTTTTAAAAATTTTTAAAAACATTTTTACTTATTTTTGAGAGGCAGAGACAGAGCACAAGCAGGGGAGGGGCAGAGAGAGAGGGAAACACAGAATCTGAAGCGGGTTCCAGGCTCTGAGCGGTCAGCACAGAGCCAGAGGCAAGGCTCGAACCCACCAACTGTGAGATCATGACCTGAGCCGAAGTCAGACGCTTAACTGAGCCACCCAGGCGCCCCTAGAATGTCTACTCTCAACACTCTTTTCTAATGCAGTACTGGAAGTCCCAGCAATTAGGCTAGAAAAAGAACTAAAATCCATCCAAATTGAGAAGAAAGAAGTAAAACTGTCACTATTTTTATTTTTTTATGATTTTTTAATTATTTATTTTGGAGAGACACAGAGCATGAGTGGGGGAGGGGCGGAGGGGGAGACACAGAACCTGAAACAGGCTCCAGGCTCTGAGCCGTCAGCACAGAGCCCAACGTGGGGCTCAAACTCAAGATGGCGAGATCATGACCTGGGCCGAAGTCGGACACTTAACCGACTGAGCCACCCAGTCACTAATTTTAAATGATATGATTCTGTATATTGAAAATCCCAAGATTCAACCAAAAAACTGTTGGAGCTAATCAATTATTTCAATAACGTTGCAGAATACAAAACTAACATACCAAAATCAGTTTCATTTCTATACACTATGTGTGAAACATCTGGACAAAAAAATAAACTTCCTGAGAGAATTTTGGGAAGGTGGCAGAGTGGGAGGATCCTGAGTTCACCCTGTCCCACGGACACACTGAAACAACAGCTACATCTATACGACCAATTCTGAAAATGACCTGAAAACTGACAGAACAGACCTTCCACAGCTAATCATAAACAAGTGCAGGGGGTGGAGACATGGCTGGGAACCAGCCTCCTGGTGTAACTAGACACAAACAGGAGGGACATCACAAGCATGGAGAAGAGGATCCCACACCAGGCATCCCTGGCACTGGGGACCCAGAATGGGGAAGAGGAGTCCTTATGACCTCTGATTTTGGAAACCAATGGGCCTTCCTCCCAGGAGCTTTAAAATTCAGGAGACAGGTGACAGGAAACAGTCACAGCCCTTAAAGTGCCAATACACTAAATGGCTAGAGACACAGCACAAAACCAGCAGTCTGAAAAGCCCCTGGGGTTTACACGAAGGAGATAAACTGACTAAATTTAGAAGGTGTGTTGAAGAGGCAGGGATCTGCAGGAAGGAGAGTTCTCCAGGGACAAAAGTGCTGGTGGCCACCATTTCTCTTCTTCTTCAGCTTAGATAGCTGATACTTGCAGGAGCCAGCGCTAAACTCTCCACCTACTTTGCCAGCACTGCATGCCCCACCCTGGCGTTCTCCTGCAGACCTGCCCAAATGCAACTCCCTGCCTCACAGGAGTCACTCCAAAGTGACTCCTGCCCTGAGCCATGGTGGGAATAAGCCCACACACCAACGTGCCCACAGTTTCTGCAGCTGAGCCTCTTAGCTGACTGTGGACGGAGCAAGCCCTACAGCTGTGGCAGAGGCTACGTCCAGACAGCTGGACCGACTGCCGGCCCTGTCCACTAATGAAACCCATTGCTGCTGCAGAGGCCTGTCAACGGTGGGGGAGTAAACTCCCCGGATGCCCACAGCAGGCAAAGCAGGTAAGTGTAACTAGCGGGGCTGAGGGCGATCACAGCTTAGCCCCAACAAGAAGGCACACACAGCCCACAAAGACGTATCCTCTTTGGTTCTGGTGACCAGGGGTGTCTGCACTACAGGGCACCACAGGACCGCTTCTACACAAGGCCACTATTTTCAAGCCAGGAGATATTCCTGACCGACCAATACATAAAAAAAAAAAAAACAGCTAGGCAAAATGAGGAGACAGGGGAATACATACCAAAGAGTAAGACAAACCGCAGAAGAAGAGCTAAATGAAATACACATAATATGCTTTATAAAAAAATCAAAATAACGGTCATAAAGATGCTCACTGGACCTGACAAAAGGCATCTGTGACATCGGCAAGTATAATAGCATTCACATTACAGACTACCAGAAGGAGAAGAGAGAGAGCGAAGGCAGAAAACTCATTTGAAGAAACAACAGCTGAAAACTTCCCCGCTCTGGGGAAGGAAACAAACACCTAGGTCCAGGAAGCAAAAGAGAGTCCCTAACAAGGTGAACCCCAATACGCAGCCAAGAATACTTTACCAGCAAGGATGTCATTTAGAATAAGAGAGATAAAGAGTTTCTCAAAGAAAAACTAAAGGAGTTCATGACTACTAAACCAGCCCTGCAAGAAATATTAAGGGGGACTCTGTGAGTGGGGGAAAAAACCCAAAAGGAACAAAGACTAGAACAGAGAACATTACCAGAAACACCGACTTTATAGGTAACACAATGGCACTAACCTCGTATCTTTCAATAATCACCCTGAATGTAAATGGACTAAATGCTCCAATCAAAAGACAAGACATAGGGTATCAGAATGGATAACAAAACAAGACCCATCTATATGCTATCTACAGGAGACTCATTTTAGACCTAAAGACATAGGCAGATTGAAAGTGAAGGGATGGAGAACCATCTATCATGCTAATGGATGCCAAAAGAAATTGGAGCAGCCATACTTATGTTAGACAAAGTAGATTTTAAACCAAAGACTGAAACAAGAGATAAAGAAGGGCACTGCATCATAATTAAAGAGTCTATCCATCAAGAAGATCTAACAATCGTAAATATTTATGCCCCCAACTTGAAAGCATCCAAATATATATATCAATCACAAACATAAAGAAACTCATTGACAATAATACACTAGTATTACAGACACTCATACAGTACTAACACAGAACGTTAACAACACACTCACAGAAATGGACAGATCATCTAAGCAGAAAGTCAACAAGGAAACAATGGCTTTGAATGACACACTGGACCAGATGGGGACTTAACAGATATATTCAGAACAATGCATCCTAAAGCATCAGAATACACATTCTTTTTGAGTGCACATGGAGCATTCTCCAGAACAGATCACATACTGGGTCACAAATCAGCCCTCAACAAGTACAAAAAGACTGAGATTATATCATGCTTATTTTCAGATCACAACGCTATGAAACTTGAAGTGAACTCCAAGGGAAGATTTGGAGAGACCACAAATACTTGGAGATTAAAGAACATCCTAATAACCAGGAAATTAATGAGGAAATAAAAAAGTGCATGGAAGCAAATGAAAATGAAAACTTAATAGTCCAAAACCTTTGGGACACAGCAAAGGCAGTCCTAAGAGGGAAGTATATTGCAACACAGGCCTACCTCAAAAAGCAAGGAAGGTCTCAAATATACAACCTAACCTTACACCTAAAGGAGCTAGAAAAGGAACAGCAAATAAAGCCTAAAGCCAGCAGAAGAAGGGCAATAACAGAGATTAGAGCAGAAATAAATGATACAGAAACAAACAAACAAACAAAAACCCCCAGTAGAACAGATCAACAAAACTATGAGCTGGTTCTTTGAAAGGATAAAACTGATAAGCCCCTAGCTAGACCTATCCAAAGGAAAAGAGAAAGGACCCAAATAAAATCATGAATGAAAGAAGAGAGATCACAACCAACACCACAGAAGTACAGGCAATTATAAGAGAATATTATGAAAAATTATATGCCAACAAACTGTGCAATCTTGAAGAAATGGATAAATTCCTAGAAACATACAAACTATGAAACAGAAACAGGAAGAAACAGAAAATTTAAACAGACCCATAACCAACAAAGAAATTCAAACAGTAATCAAAAATTTCCCAACAAACAAAAGTCCAGGACCAGATGGCTTCCAGGAGAATTCTACCAGACATTTAAATAAGAGTTAACACCTATTCTTCTCAAACTGTCCCACAAAACAAAAATGGAAGGAAAACTTCCAAACTCATTCTATGAGGCCAGCATTACCTTGATTCCAAAACCAAAGACCCCACTAAAAAGGAGAATTACAGGCCAATATCCCCAATGAACATGGATACAAACATTCTCATCAAGATACTATGAAATTGAATTCAACAGTACATTAAAAGAATTATTCACCACAATCAGGTAGGATTTATTCATGGGCTGCAGGGTTGGTTCCATATTTGAAAATCAATTAATGTGATACACATTAATAAATGAAAGGATTAAAAACCATATGATCCTTGCAATAGATGCAGAAAAAGCAATTGACAAAATACAGTATCCATTCTTGACAAAAACCCTAACAAAGCAGGGATAGATAGAACATACCCCAACACCTAAAAGGCGATATATGAAAGACTCACAGTTAATATCATCCTCAATAAGGAAAAACAGAGAGCCTTTCCCCTATGGTCAAGAACAAGACAAGGATGTCCACTCTTACCATTACTATTTAACATAGTATTGGAAGTCTTAGCCTCAGCAATCACACAACAAAAAGAAATAAAAGGCATCCAAATCAGCAAGGAAGAAGTCAAACTTTCGCTATCTGCAGATGACATGATACTCTATGTAGAAAGCCTGAAAGACTCCAGCAAAAAATTGCTAGAACTAATACAGGAATTTAGCACAGTTGCAGGATATAAAATCAGTGTACAGAAATCTGTTGCATTTCTATACACCAATAATGAAACAGCAGAAAAAGAAATCAAGTAATTGATCCCATTTGTAATTGCACCAAAAACAATTGGATACCCAGGAGTAAATCTAATGAAAGAGGTAAAAGATCTATACCCTAAAAGTTATATAATACTTATGAAAGTAATTAAAGAGGACACCAATAAACGGAAAAGCATTCCATGTTCATGAATTAGAAGAACAAACATTATTAAAATGTCTATACTACCCAAAGCAATCTAAACATTTAATGTAATCCCCATCAAAATACCACTAGCATTTTTCACAGAGCTAGAACAAATAATCCTAAAATTTGTATGAAAACACAAAAGACTCCAAATAGCCAAAGCAATCCTGAAAAAGAAAAACAAACCAGGAGGCATCATGATTCCGGATTTCAGGCTCTTATAAAGCTGTACTCATTAAAACAGTATGGTACTGGCACAAAAACAGACAAGTAGATCAATGGAACAGAATACAAAACCCAGAAATGGACCCACACCTGTAGGGTCAACTAATCTTTAACAAAACAGAAAAAATATCCAGTGGAAAAAAAGACGGTCTCTTCAACAAATGATCTTCGGGAAACTGGACAGCAACATGCAGAAGAATGAAACTGGACCACTTTCTTACACCATACACAAAAATAAATTCAAAATGGATGAAAGACCTAAATGTGAAACAGCAAACCATCTCTTAGAGAACACAGGCAGTAACTCCTCTGACTGGCTGCAACAACTTTTTACAAGACATGTTGCCAGAGGCAAGGGAAACAAGAACAAAAATGAACTACCGAGACTTCATCAAGATAAAAATCTTCTGCACAGCAAAGGAAACAATCAACAAAACTAAAAGGCAGCCTACAGAATGGGAGAAGATATCTGCAAATGACATATGTGATAAAGGGTTAGTATCCAAAACTTATAAAGAACTTAATAAAACTCAACACCCAAAAAACAAATAATCCAGTTAAGAAGTGGATAGAAGACATGAATACACACTTTTACAAAGAAGACATCCAGATGGCTAACAGGCACATGAAAAGATGCTCAACATCACTCACCATCAGGGAAATACAAATCAAAACCACAATGAGTTACCACCTCACGCCTCTCAGAATAGCTAACATTAACAACACAAGAAACAACAGGTGTTGGTGAGGATGCTAAGAATGGGGAACCCTCTTGCACTCTGGTGGGAATGCAAACTGGTGCAGCCACTCTGGAAAACAATATGGAGGTTCCTCTAAAAGTTAAAAATAGAACTATCCTACAACCCAGCAATTACACTACTAGGTATTTACCCAAAGGATACAAAGGTACAGATTTGAAGGGTTTCATGCACCTCAATGCTTACAGCAGCATTATCAACAATAGCCAAACTACGGAGACAGCCCTAATGTCCAACGACTGATGAAGGGATAAAGATGTAGCGCGCGCGCGCGCACACACAGAAGAGTATTAGCCATCAAAAAGAAAGAAATCTTGCCATCTGCAACAACCTGGATGGAGCTAGAGTGTGTTATGCTAAGCAAAGTCAGTCAGTCAGAGAAAGACAAATACCATATGATTTCACCCATATGTGGAATTTAAGAAACAAAACAGATAAATATATAGGAGGGGGGGAAAAGAGGGAATGAAACAAACCAGAGACTCTTAAGGATAGAGAACAACCTGAGGATTGAGGGAGGGAGATAGCCAGGGTATGGACTAGATGGGTGACAGGTATTAAGGAGGGCACTTGTTATGATGAGCACTGGGTATTGTATGTAAATGATGAATCACTTAATTCTACTCCTGAAACCAATATTGCACTTTATGTTAACTAACTACAATTTAAATAAAAATCTGAGAAGAAAAAATAATAGGGGCGCCTGGGTCGCCCAGCTGGTTGTGATCCCAGGGTCATGGGATTGAGCCCCACGTCGGGCTCTGTGCTGAGTGTGGAGCCTGCTTGAGATATTCACTCATTCATTCTCTCTCTCTCTCTTCCTTTCCTCCCTCCCTCCCTCCCCCCCCACCTCTTTCTCCCTGCTCACGCTCTCTAATAAAAAAAATTTAAAAATCTCAAATATTCACAGAAAAAAGAAAAGCAATGACTATAGCAAGCAACAAAGAACACTACATAATAATAAAGGGATCAATCCTATGCACCCAACACAGGAACAATTAATAGACACAAGGGGAGAAATTAACAGTAATACAATAATAATAGGGGACTTTGACACCCCACTTACATCAATGGCTAGATCACCCAGGCAGAAAATCAATGAGGAAACAGTACCTTGAACAATAAATTATTAGGAAAAAGCTTCATCAATGAGGTGAAAAACTTGTCCTTCAAAACCTATAAAACACTGATGAAAGAAATTGAAGATGACACAAGTGGAAAGATATACCATGTTCATGGATTAGAAGAATGAATGTTGTTAAATGTCTATACTACCTAAAGCAATCTACAGATTCAGTGCTATCCCTATCAAAATACTAATAGCATTTTCCACAGAACCGAAACAAATAATCCTAAAATTTGCATGGAATCACAAAAGACCTCAAATAGCCAAAGCAATCTTGAGAAAGAAGAACAAAGCTGGAGGTATCATAATTCCAAATTTTAAGATATACTACAAAGCTGTAGTAATCAAAACAATATAGTACTGACATAAATACAGACACACAGTTCAGCGGAACAGGACAGAGAGCCCAGAAACAAATCCACACTTAAACAGTCGTTTTATCTATGACAAAAGAGGCAAGAATATAAAATGAGGAAAAGACAGTTGTTTCAAGAAATGGTATTGGGAAAACTGGACAACTATATGCAAAAGAATGAAACTGGACCACTTTATTACATCATACAGAAAAATAAACAGAATGGATTAAAGACCTACATGTGAGACCTAAAGCCATAAAAATCTAAGAGAAAACATAAGGAGTAATGTGATGGAATTTGGCTTCAGCACCATATATATGGATCTGTTTTCTCAGGCAGGGGAAACAAAAGGAAAAATAAACTCTTGGGACTACATCAAAATAAAAAGCTTTTGCACAGTGAAAGAAACCCGTCAACAAAACAAGGTTTTCTCCCTAGTGAATGGGAGAAGATATTTGCAAATGATACCTCCAATAAGGGGTTAATATGTAAAGAACTCATACAGCTCAACACCAAAAAAATGCAAATAATCCAATTAAAAATGAGCAGACCACCTGAGTAGACATTTTTCTAAAGAAGACATACAGATCACCGACAGACACATGAAAAGATATTCAACATCACTAATCATCAGGGAGATACAAATCAAAACCACAATGATACATCACCTCACACCTGTTACAATGTCCAGTACCCAAAAGACAAGAAATAACAAGCGTTGGTGAGGGTTCTGTGGTGAAAACAGAACATTGTGCACTGCTGGTGAGCACGTAAATTGGTGCAGCTACTGTGGAAAACAATATGGCAGTTCCTCAAGAAATTAAAAACAGAAATACCAAATGATCCAGGAATTCCACTACTGGGTATTTACCCACCAAAATGAAAACACTAATTCAAAAGATATACGCCCTTCTATGTTCATTACAGCATTACGTACAATAGCCAAGATATGGAAGCAACTGAAGTGTCCATCAGTGGATGAATAAAGAAGATGTGGCATACATACACATACACACACACACACACACACACACACACACACACACACACACACACAGAATGTTACTTGGCCATAAAAAAGAATCAGGTATTGCCATCTGCAAAAACCTGGATGGACCTAGAGGATATTATGCTAAGTGAAATAAGTCAGACAGAGAAAGACAAATAACACATGGTTTCACTTATATTTGGAATCTAAAAAACAAAACAAACAGACTCTTAAGTACAGAGAACAAACTGGCCATTGCTAGAAGGGAGGCGAGTAGAGGGATGGACAAAATAAAGAGGACTGGAAGTACAAACTTCCAGTTGTAAGATAAGTAAGCCATAGAAATGAAAAGTGCAGCAAAGGGAATATCATCAATGATACTGTAATAATGTTGTGTGGTTATTACACTTATCATGATGAGCAATGAGAAATGCACAGAATTGTGGAATCAATATGTTGTACATTTGAAACTAATTGTATGTCAATTATGTTTCAATAAAACGATTAAGTATTAAAAGAAAAGTATAATCGGGGCGCCTGGGTGACTCAGTCGGTTAAGTGGGCGACTTCGGCTCGGGTCATGATCTCATGGTTCGTGAGTTCAAGCCCCGTGTCAGGCTCTGTGCTGACAGCTCAGAGCCTGGAGCCTGCTTCGGATTCTGTGTGCCCCCCTTCTCTGCTGCTTCCCTGCTCATGCTCTGTGTCTTTCTCTCTCTCTCAAAAATAAACATAAAAATTTAAAAAGAAAAAAAATAAAGTATAATAAAGATCACAAAAAAAGAAATCTTTCCTATTCACAATAGCATCATAAACAATGAAATACTTAGGAATAAATTTAACCTAGGAGGTGAGAAGTTTTGTACAACAAAAACTGTAAGACTTCTGAAAAAAAAATCTAAAAAGACACAAACAAATGGAAAGACAGCCCGTGTTCATGTATTGGAAGAATTGATATTGTTAAAAAGTCTATACAACTCAGAACAATCTGCAGATTCCACAGAATCCCCATCAAATACTAATGGCATTCTTCACAGAAACAGAAAAAAAAAAAAAAACTGTAAAGTTTGTACAGAACCACAAAAGACTCCAAATAGCTAATGAACAAAACCAGAGGTATTGCACTTCCTGATTTCAACTATACTACCAAACTACAGTATTAAAAACAGTATGGTACTGGCACAAAACAGATACAGTGACAAACAGAATGGAGAGCCCAAAATTAACCTTGGCTTATACATTTAACAATATACATTTAAACTGACATTTGGCAAGGTGGCTAATAGCACCAAATGGGGAAGAGACAGTCTCTTCAACAAATGTTGAGAAAACTGGATAAACAGATGCAGAACAATGAAACTGGACACCTATCTTACACCACTCACAAAAATTCACGCAAAATAGATTACAGACTTGACCTTAAGAACTGATACTATAAAACTCCTCCTAGGGAAGAAGCTCCTTGAGACTGGTTTTGGCAATGATTTTTGGATATGACACCAAACAACAAAAGCAAAAATCAACAGAAGGGATTACATCAAACTTAACGAATAACGTGGGTGTCTGAGTCAGTTAAACGTCTAACTCTTGATATTGGCTCAGGTCACGATCTCACGGTTCATGAGTTTGAGCCCTGCATCAGGCTCTGCACTGACAGTGTGGAGCCTGCTTGGGATTCTGTCTCCCTTTCTCTCTGCCCCTCCTTTGCTTGCTCTCAATCTTTCTCTCAAAATAAGTAAAAAAAACCTTTTGAACAACAACAACATAACAATACAAAAGGCAACCATTTCCCAAAAAATGGAAGAAAATTTTTGCAAACCGTACATCAGATGAAGGGTTAATATCCAAAATATACAGAGAATTCATACAACTCAATAGGAGAAAAACAACCTGATTTAAAACTGGGAAGAATAACTAAATGGACATTTTTCCAAAGAAGACATACAGATTGCCACCAGGTATACGAAAAGATGCTCAACATCACTAATCATCAGGGAAATGCAAAAGAAACAGCAGTGAGATATCGCCTCACAGCTGTTGGAACAGCCATCGTCAAGAAGACAAGAGTTACAAGCGCTAGCAAGGATGTGGAAAGAAGGGAAGCCTTGTGCACCATCGGTAGGAATGGAAAGCGGTCCAGGCACTACGGACACAGATGGAGGTTCCCCCAAAAATTAAAATTAGAACTACCGTAGGATTCAGACTTCTGTGTATTTACCTGAAGAAAATCAAACACTAACTTGAAAAGACATCTGCACCCCTATGTTCGCTGCAGCACTATTTACAACAGCCAAGATATGGAGACACAACTGAGGTGCCCTTCAGTAGAGGAATGGATTAAAAAATGTGGGGTATACAGACACACGCTGGAGTATTAGCCACGAGAAAGGAGGACATCCTGCCATTTGCCACATGGATGGACCTTGAACACATTATACTAAGTGAGGCAAGCCAAAGGCAAATACTGTATGATACCACTTATACGTGGAATTTTAAAAAGCCAAACTTTTGTAAAAATAGAGAAAATGGTGGCTATCAACGGATGGGGTTGGGGACACAAGACAGACGCTCTGAAGGGTACACACTTAAGACACTGTAGTAAGTAAGTCCTAAGGATCTAACACACAGTACACTGACTACAGACAATAATATTGTATTACAAACATCAGACACCCTAAGACACTACAGTTTAATTATTCTAAGTACTATAAAGAAAGGATAATTATGTAATATGACAGAGATGCTAATTATTGCCATAATGGTAATCATATTCCAATATACAAATGCATCAAATTATACACATGGTATTATACGCTCTTACATAATATTATATGTCAAATACATTTCAATAGAAAAAAATGAACAGAATTCTTGGAATTGTAAAAATGAAACAGCAGTAGAAAATAAAAAGTAATTTGACATTAAATTGATAATGTCTTTTTTGTGTGACAACTGTAATATCCACGTATTAAATATGCTCTTCTAGACACTTAACTAAAAAACATAGCTTGGAGACAACATAAATTAGAAAAAGTAATACTGAAAAACATGGTGAAATCGACATTCTTAACCTAGGCAAACATACATTTTTCCCTGATTAAATCAGGATTTCTTTGGAGGTTGATTTTTTTTTTACCACAATGCTAGTTTAATCTATTTTTTTAATTAACAGTGAAAGTGTAATATTAACCCACAAAACCCACTTATTTGTTACTAATAGTGGTGAGCAATGTCATAGCTGTGTTTCTAGAATGCTCCAGAGCACTAAAGTTTAATCGTATTTCAGTAGATGTTACTGGATTTAACCTTTCCATTTCTTATTTTTATTTTTTTAAATTGGCATACTGCTTAGCCTTTTTTTTTTTTTAATGTTTATTTATTTATTTTGAGAGAGACGGAGAGAGAGAATCCCAAGCAGGCTCCATGCTGCCAAGCACAGAGCCTGAGGCAGGGCTCCAACTCATGAACCCTGCAATCATGATCTGAGCTGAAACCAAGAGTGGACGCGTAACCAACTGAGTCACTCAGGTGCCCACCCCCTCCCCCCCACCGGCTTAGTCTTTTGAAAATACATCTTAACAGGATGTTTGTACTACGATAGGGGGATGAGGGATAGTAGAATTTGTTTAAAGTAAAAGTATGATGTTGAATCCACAAGTACACATAATAAAGGGAAACGTATGGGCAATTGATGTCTTGCTCTCCTTAACCTTTATGAAGACTAACTGGTTAACTGGGTGCTCAGTAGCTGACATCCTGACCAGGTGTTATCGATATTGTACAGGTGAAGAAACAGATCGAGAGGATTAATGACTTGCTCAAGGACCCCAACAGCATAAATGGTGGAGATCATATTTAAACCCAAGCCTGAGCCTGGCATCAAAGCGCTTAACCAGTTTGTTAATGGCTGTGTCTCATCTTTAAAGTTTAAATAAAAATTCCTCAGCCCTAGATACTTTTAGATGAAAATTTTATTTTGTTTGAAGTTCTATGCCCATTGTGGAGTCTGAACTCAGGACCCCAAGATCAAGAGTTGCATGCTCTACCAACTAAGCCAGGTACCCCTTAGTTGATAATTTTTGATGTTTTGCAAAACAGGAAAGTTTTGTACTTTCTTACTGATTTCTATGACTTTAAATACAGCCTTTGGGTACTTTGGGCCTCATATCTTCTCCTAATCTGACATTTTTTCCATTTTGGTTATGGTGATTTTATTTTTATTTGAATTCAAATTAGTTACCATATAGTGTAGTATTGGTTTCAGGAATATAATTTAGTGATTCATCGCTTATGTACAACAACCAGTGCTCCTCATAAGGGCCCTCCTTAATGCCCATCATCCATTTAGCCCATCCATCCCCCACCTTCCTTCCAGCAACCCTCAGTTTTTTCTCTATAGTTAAGAGTCTCTTATGGTTTGCCTCCCTCTCTGTTTTTATCTTTTCCTTCCCTTACTCTATGTTCTTCTGTTTTGTTCCTTAAATTCCACATATGACTAAAATCATACAATATTTGTTTTTCTCTGTTTGACTTATTTCACTTAGCATAATACATTCTAGTTCCATCCATGTTGTTGCATATGGCAAGATTTCATTCTTTTTGATCACCAAGCAATATTCCACTGTGTGTGTGTGTGTGTGTGTGTGTGTGTGTGTGTGTATCTTCTATATACCATATCTTCTTTATCCATTCATCAGTTGATGGACATTTAGGCTCTTTCCATAATCTGGCTATTCTTGATAGTGCTACACTGTAAACATTGGGATGCATGTGCCCCTTCAAATCAATTCAGCAAAGTCACAGTATATAAAATCGACACACAGAAATCTGTTGCATTTCTATGCATCAATAATGAAGCAGCAGAAAGAGAAATCAAGGAATCAGTCCCATTTACAACTGTAACAAAACCTTAAGATACCCAGGAATAAACCTAACCAAAGAGGTAAAAAAAAAAAATCTGTACACTGAAAACTAGAGAATGCTTATGAAAGAAACTGAAGAGGACACAAAGACATGAAAAAGCATTCCATGTTCATGGACTGGAAGAATATTGTTAAAATGTGTATACTACCCAAAACAATCTACACATTCAGTGCAATCCATATCAAAATAACACCAGCATTTTTCAGAGCGCTAGAACAAACAATTCTACAACTTGTATGGAACCAGAAAAGACCCCGATTAGCCAAAGTAATGTTGCAAAACAAAACCAAAGCTGGAGACATTATAAATCTGAGCTTCAAGCTGTATTACAAAGCTGTAGTCATCAAGACAGTGTGGCACTGTCACAAAAACAGACACATAGATCAACGGAACAGAATAGAGAACACGAAATGGACCCACAAATATGTGGCCAACTTATCTTCAACAAAGCAGGGAAGAATATCTAATGGAAAAAAGACAATCTCTTCAGCAAATGGTGTTAGGAAAACTGGACAGCGACATGCAATATGATGAAACTGGACAACTCTCTTACACCATACACAAAAATAAATTCAAAACAGATAAAATACCTAACGTGAGACAGGAAACCATCAAAATCCTAGAGGAGAAAACAGGCAGCAAACTCTTTAACCTCAGCCGCAGCAATTTCTAAATAGTCATGTCTCCAAAGTCAAGGGAAACAAAAGCAAAAATGAACTACTGGGACCTCATCAAGGTGTTTTTAAAAATAAAGTTAATTTTTGGGAATGCAAGCTGGTGCAGCCACTCTGGAAAACAGTATGGAGGTTCCTCAAAAAACTAAAAATAGAACTACCCTACGACCCAGCAATTGCACTACTAGGCATTCATCCACGGGATACAGGTGTGTTGTTCCGAAGGGATACAGGTGTGCTGTTTCAAAGGGGCACATGCACCCCCATGTTTATAGCAGCACTATCAACAATAGCCAAAGTATGGAAAGAGCCCAAATGTCCATAGATGGATGAATGGATAAAGAAGATGTGGTATATATATATACGATGGAGTATTACTCGGCGATCAAAAAGAATGAAATCTTGCCATTTGCAACTACGCGGATGGAACTGGAGGATATTATGCTAAGTGAAATTAGTCAATCAGAGAAAGACAAAAATCATATGACTTCACTCATACGAGGACTTTAAGAGACAAAACAGATGAATATAAGGGAAGGGACACAAAAATAATATAAAAACAGGGAGGGGGACAAAACAAAAGAGACTCATAAATATGGAGAACAAACTGAGGGTTGCTGGAGGGGTTGTGGGAGGGGGGATGGGCTAAATGGGTAAGGGCACTAAGGAATCTACTCCTGAAATCATTGTTTCACTATATGCTAACTAATTTGGATGTAAATTTAAAACAATAAAAATGAAAAATAAAGTTGATTTTTAGAATTATTTTAGTTTTATCAAAATATTTTGAGCATAGAGAGTTCCATATACTTCAGGCCAGTTTCTCCTACTTTTAACATATCAATATATTTGTTACAATTAGTAAACCAATACTGATATACTGTTATTAACTAAAGTCCATATTTTATTTAGAATTCTTTAGTTTTTATCTAATGACTTTTGTCTTTCCCAGGATCCCATCTAGGAAACCGTATCACATTTAGTCATTGTGTTCCCTCAGGCTCTTAAGTATGATAGTTTTTCAGACGTTTGGTTATGGTTTCTTTGGCTTATAGTTTTCAATTTTAATGTAATCAAATATATGAATCTTTTCCTTTATGTTCTGTGCCTTAAGAAAC
Source organism: Felis catus (assembly GCF_018350175.1). Classification (NCBI taxonomy): domain Eukaryota; kingdom Metazoa; phylum Chordata; class Mammalia; order Carnivora; family Felidae; genus Felis; species Felis catus. The sequence continues at coordinate 36,023,905 of NC_058373.1, read as the reverse complement.
CTTTCATATACACTTAATAAACTCCCATTTTCCTCTAAAATTTTAGACTTTTCCTTTTCATATGATGTATGATAAGGACAAAATTAAAAACATTGTTTCCCCATTTCCGTGTGGATAGAAAACCAATTGTCCCAGTACTATGTTTTTTGAAAAGGTACTCTTCCCTCTCTCTGTCCACCCCCTCCCTATCTATAAAGCCGTACCTCTGACTTACCAAGGTCCCATACGTATGAGAGTGGATTTTTGGATTCTGTTATATTGGTCTATTTATCTATTTGTTATGTCAGTAACACAGTTTTAATTCATCCAGCATGTATTTATTGGAGTGTCTCCTATGTGCCAGACACTGTTTTAGGCATAAGAAATGCAGTGGCAAACCAAAGTTTGTGTCCTGCATGGAATTTACATGTAAGTAAAGCCTGTTATATTTTAGAAAACTGTCTTCATTATTATTGGTCCTTGATCCTTCCATGAAAATTTAAGGTCAACTTGTCAAATTTCACCAAAACCCCTACTGGAATATCGATTGAAATTACACAATTTGGAGAGAATTACCCATTTTAAAATCTTTCCATCTGTGAATATGGTATATCACTCCATTTAGGTTGCCTTTGATGTTCCATAAAGTTTTGTAATTTTTAAGGGGCGCCTGAGTGGCTCAGTCAGTGGGCATCCGACTCTTGACTTTGGCTCAGGTCACGATCTCATGGTTTGTGAGACTGAGCTCAGCACTGGGCGCTGTGCTGAGGGTGCAGAGCCTAGTTGGGATTCTCTCTCTCTCTCCGCCCCTTCCCCGCTCTCACTCGGTCTCTCTCAAAATAAATAAATAAACTTAAGAAAATTTTAAATAATGGTCATGCATATCTTATTAGATTTACTCCTTGAAACAAAATGATTTTTGTTGCTATTGCATAAGGTGTATTTTTTTTAATACTACATTTTGTAATTGACTTTGGCAGATCACAGAAATGCTGCTATCTTTTGTGTATTAATCTTGAATCTAGCTACCTTACTGAACTACTTATTACGTTGTTTTGCCTATGGATAATCATATTACCTATGAATAAAGAGAGTTTATAACTCTCCAATTTAATAACCTTTTCCTTTCTTGTCTTATGGAGATAGCTAAACTCTAAAATAGTAATTGAAGCAGAAGTAGAGAAAGGAGATATCCTTATTTGTGCCTGATTTTAAAGAGTAGGTTTTAAAGTTTCACCATTAGGTATGATGTTTGTGGGGCATCTTGGTGCTCAGTTGGTTGAGCATCCGACTTCAGCTCAGGTCATGATCTCACAGTTTAGGAGTTTGAGCCCTGCGTCAGGCTCTCTGCTGTCAACACAGAGCCCGCTTCAGATCCTCTGACTCCCTCTCTCTGCTCCTCCCCCACTTGTGCTCTCTCTCTCAGTCTCTCAAAGGAAAAAAAAAAGCAAAAAAAAGTATGATGTTTGCCATAGATTTTTAGTAGATACCTTATCAGGCTAAGGAAGTTACCTTCTCTTCCAATTTTCTAAGAGTCAACATGAATAGTTACTTATTTTTATCAAGTGGTTTTTTTGAATCTATAAGAATTTCATATAGATCTTCCTCTTTAACTCGTTAATGAATTATTTTTAATAGATTTTATGTGGAGCTATCCTGTTTAGTCACGATATACCGTATTTTCATACACAGTACTGCACTCAGTTCATTAATCCTTAATTTTTTTCCAGCTTTACTGACATAATTGACATTCACATTTTATTTTGGATTTTTGTGTTTCCATTTACAAGTGAGAAGAACTTATACTTTACCTTTTTTATACCCTAACATTCAGGTTTTGCTGCCACAATTATAAAACAATTAGGGGATACAAAATATTGATTTAAAAGACTTCTAATTAATATAGTTCAACAGAGTGATATTTTGTTTTACTTTGTGTTGATGTGTCATATTTACCAGATCAGTTGTTTTTGTTTTTGTTTTTTTTTTGAAGTACACTGGAGATGGGGTGGAGGGGTGGGGTGTGACTGTGTTTTGGACTGATCCATTCTGACTTTGGAAAGGTTTGAATTTTTCTTTTTTGTTTGAATTTTTCAATAGCTTTAAAATGTATTCCTTTTCCACCCAAATTCCACTATAAGTGCTTCTCAGATTTGGATGAAAACTCATAATAACTTTTATTTTCAGAAAGCTTGATATTTTTTAAGCTCTTTTAAAAGTTTGGGATATTAAGATATGTTCATATTTGTGACTAAGAGTGATCCAAGTGGGTCCCTAAACTGAGGGATTCCCTTTAAAAAAATTTTTTTTAATATTTATTTTTGAGAGAGAGAGACATCACAAGCAGGGAAGGGCTGAGAGTGAGGGAGGGAGACACAGAATCCAAAGCAAGCTCCAGGCTCTGAGCTGTCAGCACTGAACCCAACATGGGGCTCGAATTCAGGAACCGCGAAATCATGATCTGAGCCGAAGTTGCATGCTTAACTGAGCCACCCAGGTGCCCCCTAAACTGGGGGATTCCAATGGAGATGTTTGGTCAGGGATGATTATGAAATAATGACATTGACTACACCACCTTTCTAGGAAACTACGTGAATTCCGAGAAGGAAATAGTTGATGGAAAATGTAAAGATAATCATTTTTGATAGGAGGAATTACATTTAGGTTTCATATCATGTAGTAAAACAGTATGTACACGTTTTAGACAATTCAAAATATCGAAAATTTAAAAAATATCAAAAATAAAGAAGTTAAGATCCTGATGAAAAGAAATGAAAGATGGCACAAATAAATAGATATTTTGGGGGCACCTGGGTGGCTCAGTAGATTGAGTGCCTGATTCTTGATTTCAGCTTGGGTCATGGTCCCAGGGTCATGGATGGAGCCCATCAGGCTCCGTGCTGAGCATGGAGTCTGCTTGGGTCGGTCTCTCTCTCTCTCTCTCAAAATAAAAAAAGAAAAGAAGGATATTTTGTGGTCATGAATCAGAAGAATTGTTAAACTGTTAAATTCATATTATCAAAATGTGCATACTACTCAAAGCAATCTATAGATTCAAAGCAATCTCCATTGAAATTCCAATGGCATTTTTCACAGAGATGGAACAATCCCCAAATTCGTATGGAACTACAACAGACCCTGAATCGCCAAAGCAATCTTGAGAAAGAATAAAGCTGGAGACTTCATGCTCCCTGATTTCAAACCATAAATCTACAGTTACCAAACAGACGTTGACATTAAAACAGGCACACAGATCAATGATACAGAAATAAAGCCATTCATATATGCTCAATTAATTTATGACAAAAGAATATACACTCAGGAAAGGACAGTCTCCTTAATGAATGGTGTTGGGAAAACTGGACAGCCACATGCAAAAGAATGAAAATGGACCACTAGCTTAAACTTTACACAAAAATTAATTCAAAACGGGTTAAAGACTTGCCTGCAACATAAAACTCCCAGAAGAAAACATAGGCAGTAAACTACCTGACACTGATCTGGGCAATGATTTTTTTGCATCTGACTCCAAAAGCCAAGGCAAAAAAGCTAACGTAAACAAGTGGGACTACATCAAACTAAAAACTTCTGCACAGCAAAGGAAATCATCAACAAACTGAAAAGGCAACCTACTGAATAGGAGAAAAATTTATAGTGATGCCTGGATGGCTCGGTCGGTTAAGCGTCCAACTTCAGCTCAAGTCATGATCTCGTGGTGAGTTCTAGCCCTGCGTCGGGCTCTGTGCTGACAGCTCACAGCCTGGAGCCTGCTTCGGATTCTGTGTCTCCCTCTCTCTCTGCCCCTGCCCTGCTCGTACTCTGGTTCTTTCTCAAAAACAAATAAACATTGAACTCATACAACTCCGTATAAAGAAAAATCCCATTAAAAATAGGCAAAAGAGGGGCGCCTGGGTGGCTCAGTCGGTTAAGCGTCCGACTTCAGCCAGGTCATGATCTCGCAGTCCGTGAGTTCAAGCCCCACATCAGGCTCTGTGCTGACAGCTCAGAGCCTGGAGCCTGTTTCAGATTCTGCGTCTCCCTCTCTCTCTGCCCCTCCCCCATTCATGCTCTGTCTCTCTCTGTCTCAAAAATAAATAAACGTTAAAAAAAAAATAAAAAAAAAATAGGCAAAAGATCTGAATAGACATTTTTCAGAGGCATGCGATGGCCAAAAAAGCACATGAAAAGATACTCAACAATACCAATCATTGGGGAAATGCAAATTAAAACCAGAGTAAGATATCGCCTCACACCTGTTAGAATGGCTATCATCAAGAAGACAAGAATACTAAGTGGTCATAAGGATGTGAAGAAAAGGGAACACCTGTGCACAATCGGTGGGACTATAAATTGGTGCAAGCATCTTGGAAAACAGCATAGAGGTTCCCCCCCCCCCCCCAACCCCAGATTAAAAGTATTGCTACCATAGGATCCAGCAATTCCACTCTTGGGTACTTATCAGAAGACAACAAAAACACTAATTCCAAAAGATGTATTCATCCCCGTGTTCATAGCAGCATTGTTTACAATAGCCAAGACATGGAAACAACCAAAGTGAACGGATAAAGTAAATGTCACTTACAGAGGAATATTACTCACCTGTAAAAAAGTATAACATCTGGCCATCTGAGACACATGGGTGGGCCTTGAGGGCATTATACTGTGTAAAATAAGTCAGAGAAAGACTACTGTATGATCTCACTTATATGTGGGATCCCACAACAAACAAAAACAAACCAAACTCCTATATCCAGAGAACAGATTGATGGTTGCCAGAGGGAGGGATGGAATGGGTGAAAGGGGTCAAAACTTACAAACCTTCAGTTGTAAGTCACTAGATGTAATGTACAACGTGGTGACTATCGTTATTAATGTATTATTTCCTCCTTAAAAGTTGCTAAGAGTAGACCTTAAAAGTGGTAACTGTGGGGGCGCCTGGGTGGCTCAGTTGGTTGGGCCACTGACTTCGGCTCAGGTCATGATCTCGCGGTCCGTGAGTTCGAGCCCCGCGTCGGGCTCTGTTCTGACAGTTCAGAGCCTGGAGCCTGTTTCAGATTCTGTGTCTCCCTCTCTCTGACCCTCCCCCGTTCATGCTGTCTCTGTCTCAAAAATAAATAAACGTTAAAAAAAAAATTTAAAAAAAAAGTGGTAACTGTGTATGGTGATGGATGTTAACTATTAACTAGACTTCCTGTTATCATCTTGCAACATATACAAATATCAATTATGGTATACACCTGAAATAAAAGTTATGTCAATTATACCTCAAAAAAAAATTTAAACTAAATATAGAATCCAATACCAATTTTATTAAGCTTCAAAAGATACACGATGGCAATTCAGCACCCACACAGGCAGCAGGTGCATCAAGATGTCTTGAACATTTTAAGGGCAAGTTTTAGACAATTTCCACCCTAACACAGGATGCCTGAGTTATAAAAAAAAAAAAAAAAAAAAAGAAAAAGAAAAAAAGAAAAAAAGAGAGAGAAAAAGAAATTGAAGTGGAAAGTTTCCCTAAATTCTTAACAGATCTTCTGTACTTAAAATAATAGTTGCTTACCTCTTAGGCTGTGTCGGGATTAAATGAATCCTTGTAGAGTGTGGCTCAATCCCTGGGATATAGGCGCTCAAATGCTACTGCTCTCCTAACAAGCTTCTCTCTTCCTCTTAAATCACTTATTTTATCCGAGACGCTGCGCTAAGCAAGCGAGCCCTCCGGGCTGAAACTTAGCTCCTGCGCTCCAAGTGGTCACAGCCCGCTGGGGGAGGCTGCCGACATCATTAAATGCCTAAATACTGTTACATGGGATACAGTACGTGGGAGTGACGTCCATTTATCTAGATAACTTTTTCCTACAAATATTTTTCCTGTTCATGAGCCCTGCGTTTCAGCTGAACCAAGAGAAGACGCCACTCCCAGCGCGGACCCACCAACTTTTCGAACTCGCTAACAAGCCAGTCACGCCTTGTGCGCAGGCGCCCTGGTGGTCATCGCAGGAGCTTCTCGCTCCGCCTCTTCCGCCAGGCGCGGGCGCCGATTGGTCCGCGTGACCAGTATAAGAAACCATGCGCAGGCGCGGGACTCCCTTTCCTCAGCTGCCGCTAAGGTGCTCGGTTCTTCCGTGGAAGCTAAGGCCGCGTTGGGGTGAGCCTCTCACTTCACCCGGCGACTAGCACCGCGCTCGGCAGCGTCCGCTCAGCACTTGCCCGCATCATGGCCTCCGTCTCGGAGCTCGCCTGCATCTACTCGGCCCTCATCCTGCACGACGACGAGGTGACGGTCACGGTGAGTGCGGACCTGGGCCGGCGGCGGGGTGTGCTTGCGGGCAGCCTTTTCCCCTCTACGTGCCAGGCGTCCCTGCCAAGCCCTTCCGGCCGGAGCCGCGGCCGTCAGCACCCCGGAGGCGGGGCGGACGCTCGGTAGCGGGCGGGCCCGCGTGCCCGGCCGCCGGGGACCTTGGCCACGTGCTGGCCCCCGAGGGACTGGATTTCACTTCGGCTGCGCGCTCCGGCCTTGGGAAGCTTTCCTTAGCGAAGCTTTCTCGGCGTGGGGGCATCCTCACCCGCACCGAGGGCACTTTATCCCTGTTTGGTGGGATGGCCTTGAATTCCTGCGGTCCTCTTAGTAGGCCTTGTTGGGCCAGCACATAAGCTTGCTCCACCCCGCGGCCTGACTCGTAACTTAAAATAGCTGCGTGACTTAGGCAGGTCCCGGCCTGTGAAATGGCAGCCAGGTGCCTGGCACACGGGAGCAGGATGCATTTCTTTTGCTCGTGATAATCTTAAGAGTGTAAGACTTGTGTTAGACATGATGGGTTTAGATAAGCATACATGAAATACGGATGGAATATTTAAAGTGGTTACGCACGGGTTTGTACGCACGTTTTGAGTGATTTACTTTCAATCGCAGTATTTTGGAGACATTTAGGAAAGTTACACTTCCTGATGGATTTTTCTGTTTTACCTTTTTTAGGAGGATAAGATCAACGCCCTCATTAAAGCAGCGGGTGTAAATGTTGAGCCTTTCTGGCCGGGCTTGTTTGCAAAGGTAAGGTGATGGCCTCAAAGTGACGTGGAGAAGCAGACTTGTGGAAGGTGAACTGATTACCTTCCACAGCTCACGTATTCATAGGACATGAAAAATGCTGGAAGATGCCGTGTTCCACTGGATCTTTTTGAAGTGACAACTTCTTCATAGTTCTACATCTAGTGTCTAATTAAAGTTTGTCTTGCCTTTTCTTTCTTGATCTCAGTCTGGTTTCTCTTTCCTTCTGTTCTGAAACCATGACCAAAAACTACACGAGATACCAGCCAGATGACTGCTTATAAGGGTCACTCAGGAGATAATACCACCCACACTGCTTCAAGCAAATCCTTCCAGCATGATCTGGTTTCATGGAAATTGGGCTTGGTGGCCTTTCATTGACCATTTACTGTTTGTTAGGATATTAAAAGACTGATGAAGACAGGATTCCTACCCCCAGGAACTTGGCACTGGCTACCTTCCGTTGTATATGTTACTTAATCTCTGGCAAGAGGCTATTAGCTTCTATCTCTTCAGGTTATGTCCTCCAAAGAGTTTTGAAGGATTGAAAGCATTAGGCTTTTAAGAAAGGTACTCATCTTTAATAAAAAGTCCCTGGACTAGCAGTCTGAAAAAATTGAAATCAGTGTTGAGAGGAGACCTGGAACTATGGAAAGAATCCTGGTTTGAGTGTTTAAGGAAGCTTGCGTTTTTTTTGCCAACAACTTAAGCCAGCATTTTGGGACCAGTTTTCTCATCTATTGAAGGGATTCAGTTATTCTATCTTGCTACTTAAGGTACTGCATTGCAATTGTAACGTTCAAAGCTTGAGTCATTTTTTTGTGACTAATTTTTAATATGCGTGGCCCTATCTAAAGTAAGTCTTAGGGAATCTCAGTGGCAGACAAAATGTCACTGTCAGACTGCAGCAAAGAAGGGAAGAGCAATATAGTGTTGGGAAATTATTGCTGTAAGTTGAAATGGGGTACCTTTTGTGGGGTAGGTACTATAACAAAAGGACAGATCTGAGTGTCACCTGTATGTGTACTGTGTTACAGGCCCTGGCCAACGTCAACATCGGGAGCCTCATCTGCAATGTAGGAGCTGGTGGACCCGCTCCAGCAGCCGGTGCTGCACCAGCAGGCGGTCCTGCTCCTTCCACCACTGCTGCCCCAGGTAGAAAACTTTTTTTGGGGGGCGGGGGGTATGGGAGGGAGGAGTGTGGAGATGAAGAGCTATCTTGCCTACAATACTTAAAAAAAAAATTTTTTTTTAATGTTTATTTTTGAGAGAGAGAGAGAGACAGAACATGAGTGGGAGGGGAGGCGCAGAGGGAGGGAGACACAGAATCTGAAGCAGGCTCCAGGCTCTGAGTGTCAGCACAGCCCAATGTGGGGCTCGAACTCATAGACCACGAGATCATGACCTGAGCTGAAGTCAGAGGCTCAACCACAACTGAGTCACCCAGGTGCCCCACCTATGATACTTTTTAGTTTGCTAAGAGTCGGTGATGTATAGAAATCCTAAACCCAGAGCAATAGTTGGGAGGAAGTCTAGGGTATTTTTAAGCTGAAGGGCCTGGGGCTCTTTGGAGTGTAAAATATTGAGGTGTGTGATCGACTGTTTTTGTTTTTTAGCTGAGGAGAAGAAAGTGGAAGCAAAGAAAGAAGAATCAGAGGAGTCTGATGATGACATGGGCTTTGGTCTTTTTGACTAAATCTCTTCTGTAATCTGTTCAATAAAAAGCTGAACTCTTTGTTGCTGTTGGTTCTGCCAGTTGTTTGGGGGTGTGCTTTGTCAGGATGATCAGCCTTCTGCTATGACACCAGCTGGGTGTTTACCCCTGCTAGCATCTCGTGGTGGGAAATAGCACACAAGCTGGATGCTGTACCAAAAATGCATCTAGTATTGTTGCACCGAGAACTGTGTGGGGAGGTGGGAGAAGACAAGATCAGAGCAGATGCCTTGTCGGGGCCACGTGTGTTAGTTCATGATTACAGGGTTTGTCCCCTTGATGGGAAGAAGAGTCACTGATGGTGTAATCAAGACCTCTTGAAAATCCCAAATATATTCCTGGCTACAAATATTTGTGCTGTGCTGAGCCAGAGTACTATTAAAACTTTGGGTTTAGTTCAGTAGTACTGAAGGAGTGGGAAGAATTCAGGTTTGAGTCCCCACGTATTTACACAAAGAGGCTAAACCCAAAATTCAAACCAGTGTTTGACTAACAGGTTTGGGGGACTTCCAAGGGTGGCTGAACACTGGTGTGGAGACTGGTTCACTTCAAAATACCGAAGACTTGGGTTTATGAAACCTGATTTTGTCTTCAGAGCATCTATTTAAAGTGCCAGGCACATGGGACATCGTGGCCCTTTTTTGTCTCCATTTAACACCTGATGAGATCGGGAGTTGATGAAAAGCTGGACTTAAATCCCTGACTGTCCTCACTCCCATCGTATGAGACCACGTGTGTCAGTTTTACAACCACTTGGGTAAATGGCTGGTGTGCCTTGTAAAACACCACCTACAACCCACAGCTCCACTTCCAGGTATCACCTGAGAGAAAATACGCGATGGGAATCAGAGCAGTACTTCAAAATGGCAACACTCCTTCAAAAGGTCCATCAACTAGAAAATAAATGATCCTAAGTTAGCTTTGAAAATGAACTATGGATACAGAGAAATCCTTAATGGTATGAGGTTGGGTTGAAAACAAATCCCAGCAAACTGCGTATAACACCCCACCCTTTTCCTAAAGGTCCAAAATAAAAGCTGGGACACCTACAAGAGATCAGGCAGGGACGCTCACTTTAGGACCGTCAGAACAGTAGCACATAGATGTCATTCAACTTTTGCGAGTTTTCATGTATTAGAAATGAGTCATTTGCAGACCAGTGAGGAATAAGTCGTAAAACAAAAATGATGGTGGGGCTCCTGCCAGCTCAGGTGGAGCATGCAACTCTTGTTTTGGGGGTCATGAGTTCAAACCCCACCTTGGGCATAGAGCTTAAATGAAAACTGATCGACATCTACGTTCGGTGCCTAGTTCTCCCCCCTAGCCTCATCTGTCAGGCAACAGCCAAGGCCGCACTGATCTCAGGCACGTCATCACGTCATGGCATTCTGCACAACAATCCCAAGGGAAAGCCCCAAGTCACAGATGGGTCAAGTGGAAGCCAGAGGTTAGAGGGAGGGAAAGACTAGTAAGTGGGTGGAAGGATTCAAACCAGGTCCCGACTGCAAAGCCTACTCTTTGCATCTCTCCCCAGGCTGTCAGTCCTTTCTCCCCTCCTGCATCAGTTTCCTCATCTGTAATGACAGTGTCTACTTCACTGGGTTCTGGAGAGTTCTGAGAGAATAGGAATTCCTTGCCTTTGGTGAGCACTCAGGTGTCAGGAGGGAATACCGACACTTCATGTAGCCAAGGAAATATTTTCAATGGGTTAAAGAGAACACTTAAGAAGATAAAGGAAAACAGCACCTAGAACACAAAAGTGGTAAATCGTGATATTATAAACATCAAGTTCAGTTATCTGAACCAAACAGTACAATCAAAATGTTCACTATAGTAATACTCAAGTGTTTTTTTTTTTTTTTTAACGTTTATTTATTTGAGAGAGACAGAGAATCCCAAGCAGACTCCACAGTCAGCACAGAGCCTGACTCGGCCTGAGCCAAAACCAAGAGCTGGACGCCTAACCGACTGAGCCACCCAGGCACCCCAAGACTCAAGTGTTAACATGGCCTCATGGGTGGGCCCAGCTTTTGAAAAGAAATCTTTTAAGGTAGTAAAAATCTACATAGAGCTAAAACCTTCCCCAAAGATGATCAAGCTAGGAGACTCACATAGCCCTGTGGAAATGCTATCTTTTTATTCACTTGATATTGAATTAAAAAGTCGGCCCAATTCCACTCCCCTTTTAGTTCCCCTGACCCTGAATTTCTTCTTGGCAAAATGGGAACAGTCTCTAGTTTATATTGGGGAATGAACAGAGTAAGGGAACATGCCCATCAATGCTTGCCCGTATGCTGACACTATTTCCCTCCTGCATAAGGTACAAAGAACACACAGCTGGCAACCCTGGGTCTCAGAATCCCCAGGTCCAGCAAGCCTAAGCCTTGCGCTCTTCAAACCCCCTCCTGCCAGTCCTTTGCAATCAGGCAGCAGCTTTGGTTTCTCATAACTGGTTTCCCACTTCTGACTGTTCACCAAGCATACTCGCTACTTTGTTTAAAAAGCTCCATGGTTGGGGCGCCTGGGTGACTCAGTCGGTTAAGCGGCGGACTTCGGCTCAGGTCGTGATTTCGCGGTCCGTGAGTTCGAGCCCCGCGTCGGGTTCTGTGCTGACAGCTCGGAGGCTGGAGCCTGCTTCCGATTCTGTGTCTCCCTCTCTCTCTGCCCCTCCCCCGTTCATGCTCTGTCTCTCTCTGTCTCAAAAATAAATAAATGTTAAAAAAAAAAAAAAAAGCTCCATTGTTTCTCAGGTTCTGTTCACATCTCTCCTGTGACCACTGAAAGCACACCCAGGTCCATGGCTGGGATTAGCAAGGGGGCCAGGATTAGGGGTAAGAGAATTTTAGGAACAGACTTGCTTCCCGACAAACCATCTAAGAACAACAGTTTTTACAAAAATCCATATTGTCACTGGATGTGTTACACAATGGCATAAAAAAAAAATCCAAACCTCCTGTCAACTGTTTTACCCTGTTTTGTTTTGTTTTGTTTTTTCTTCTTTCTTCTAAAAATGATGAGAGAACCACACATGAAATTCTAAAACCACCTTTTGGAAAAGAGAAACGCTCTAATTAAAATGAAAGAATTCAAAATACGTATGCAACAGAACAACTTGGTATATCGCTACAAATGCAAATAAAAGCTGCCAAATCCTTCCTCCCCATAATTTTTTTTTTTCAACGTTTATTTATTTTTGGGACAGAGAGAGACAGAGCATGAACGGGGGAGGGGCAGAGAGAGAGAGGGAGACACAGAATCGGAAACAGGCTCCAGGCTCTGAGCCATCAGCCCAGAGCCCGACGTGGGGCTCGAACTCCCGGACCGCGAGATCGTGACCTGGCTGAAGTCGGACGCTTAACCAACTGCGCCACCCAGGCGCCCCGAGAAAATAATTTTTTAAAGCACATGTACACATGTACATTTTACCCAGGTTTAAAAAATAAAAGTTAATACTTTTTAAGTGTATTTATTTTATTTTTTTATGTTTATTTATTTCGAGAGAGAGAGAGAGAGAGAGATAGCACGAGTGGGGGAGGGGCAGAGAGAGAGAGGGAGACACAGAATCGGAAACAGGCTCCAGGCTCTGAGCCATCAGCCCAGAGCCCGACGTGGGGCTCGAACTCCCGGACCGCGAGATCGTGACCTGGCTGAAGTCAGACGCTTAACCGACTGCGCCACCCAGGCGCCCCTCTCCCCATAATTTGAAGGAGGATCTACAGTAAAATTCTGAGGGAACAACGCGAGCCAGGCGGTTCCTGGTTTGGTTGGGTCGAGCTTTGTAGTTTAGAAATAACTTTCACCTGTGTTCCCATTCTGACCTTGACCTCATCAGGAGAACTTCATTCGCCCTGTTCATCTATCAGACTGTTGGCTCAGAGAGTTTGAGTGCCTGCCAGGTTCGCGCAGCTAAGGTTAAGGCAAAGCCAGCCTCACCACCTCAGTGGTCTCCGGTATTTCTTCTACTGCGACAGGGTCCCCTCCACACATGTGCTTTTATAAGGTACAGTGATGAGCCCTTGATTTTTTTTTTTTTTCTTCTGTCACTGTACAAGCCACCTCTCCACCTTCTTATCTGTGCAAACCAGCCTGGATAATTCAGCTTGAGGTAGACGTGGGCCGCTTTCAAGAGAGCGTTGTTGTTGTTTTCGTTCTTCTGAAGCAGCCCGATGTCTCTCAAAGTCAAAGCACAGATTCTACACAGCACCATGAAACCTGGACTGTTCAGGTCTGATTCAACAACCTTCCGGAACACTCCTATGAGGACACAGGGTCAGGGGCCATCCCTTATCTTCACAAGATTGCTCAAAATAGTTATGGGCTTCCAAAGAACCCTCCAACTTCTACTCAATTTAACTCACCAAAGCTTCCACTCCTCTGGCTTGTATACTTTGAGGGTTATTATCACATCCAATTAAAAGGGTGTGTGTTTCACCTTCTATATCTTTGTATTTGCTATTCCCCGCTCTCGCCAGGGCCAGGGACTACCTACCCCAGTTAATTCTGTCAAGCCTTAGGAAGCCCACCCAGGCTGTATAAAATCCTCTTCTGAAAGTTCTCTGTCTTACCGTCTCTTAATAGTAGATGTGTAATTACGCGTTGATGACAGGTTGTTCAGTATCATCCTCCCCCATACAGTAAGCTTGGGGAGCAGGGCTGTGGCTCACCTGTACCCCCCATACTTATCACAACGTCTGGCTCATCATTGGTGTTCAATATGCATTCATCACACTGTCCCACCCTTTCCTTTTACACGGGAGGAAATCGGGGCCCAGAGGGTGGGAGGAACTGGCTCAGCGGCAGCGAATGGGACAGCCAGAGCTGGAATCCAAGGCTCTGGGCCAGCAAATGCTCTTTCCAATGCAGCAGGCCGTGCAAGGGCACAAAACCAGGCCTGCCCCCCATCGCAAGTTTCATCCATCCATCCATCCATCCATCCATCCATCCATCCATCCATCCATCCATCCAATTCCTACTTGGGCGCACCTTCCAGGTTACCAGGTACAGGTGAGGGTATTCAGGCCCTAAGGTGGGAACCTTCTGAAGGCCCAGACGCTCAACCAGGTCTGGCCTCATGCATTCCTTAATCCTAAACCCACGGGACCGGCTCCGCCAACAGAAGGCAGGGGCGTCCGGAGGTCCCCCCAGGTGAGGCCCCAGCCAGTGCTGAGCCGGGAATTCTCAGCCGGTGGGGCAGCAGACGCAAAGGTGTGGCTCCCTCGAGCCCGCAAACTGCCTTCTGGACAAAGTGACATGTTACCTTCCCTGTCACATCCACGTCGCCTAGGATGAAGGCAATGATGCAGGAGGTTGGAAAAGGAGGGCAGGCGGCTGGATGAAGGCGTCTCTGCTCGCCTCTGCTTCACCCGCAATATCTTCAACCCGCGCAGGTGCCTGAGACTCCTCCCCGCCCTCCCTTCAAGCTTTTATAGCCTGCCGCTCGCCAATCAACGTCGGTGCTGGGAGCAAGGGCGGGACGAGAGGCGGGGCTAAAGACCGAGTGTGGCCGAGGGAAGCCGAACTTTTCAATTGCACTGAGGACTATTGACCGCCAGGGGGCATGCGCGGAGCCTCCGAGCCTTTTGCGCATGCCCATTAATATTAGTCCCGCTGGCACTAGCTTTTAAGCCTGGTTTAGTGGCGATGTCGCTGTCTGGGGCGCTCGTTAGTAAATTAAAGCAACTAGTCTGTTGTGAAACCTCTCTGTCGGGAGATTGCAGCACTTTCGTTAACCAGCAGGAATGGGATGGGGCATATTTGTAAACTGGGAATAATGACCCCCAGGACTGGCTTTTTGGGGCGTGGGGCGCGACAACAGGTGTCTGCGTTTGGGCACCCCTAGTTAATTATCACCTCAGTTACTTCCCTGTTCTACTTTAGGGAAGTGGGTGCTGACTGTTCCCAGCATCTTCATTTCCAGAAAGCGTTTGCGCCCAGAGAAAGAAGTGAGAAGATTTGCTCTGCACTTGGCTGCTTATCATCCCGCTGAGTCACCTGGGAAGCTGTTAAACAAAACAGAACAAAACACAACATCCGAATGAAACAGCAACAACAACTTACCCAGCTTTCTGGGCCATTCCTTAGGCCAAGGAACCGAGACCTCCAGGGATGCGGTGGGGGGGGTGGGGGGGGTCTGATTAGCGTTGGGAATGCCTGGTTTAGGGCAAACACAGCTCCTCCCGCGGTGCCTGACAAGTACAAGGTGCATAATAAGCACTGTCTGAAAGAATGACTCAATAACTGTTTTCAAATATTGAAGGAAGGTTTACCAGTTGGATAATAAACTACGTTGACAACACGTGGAAAATGGACTGTTGGTTGGAGCGTAAATGATCACAACTTTTTAAGGAGTGTGGTTGGGCTCTATGTCTCAGAATTAAAAGTGCTCTTCCCTTTTATCCAGGAATGTCACTTGTAGAAATCCATCCAAAAATATATGTGCAATTTCAATGAAGCATTTTTGTAAGAGAAGAAAATTGCATGAGAGGAGGCTTTCATGTGGCAATTAACAGGAATGCTGTTATTGAAAGATACCCAGAATAGCTTGTTAAGTGAAAAAAGCAAGGCGTGGCTGGGTGGCTCAGTCAGTTAAGCATCAAATTCTTGATTTCTGCCCAGGTCATGATCTCACAGTCATGGGATCAAGCGCCGAGTCAGGCTCCACACTCACAGCTCGGAGCCTGCTTGGGATTCTCTAACTTTCTCTCTGCACCCTGCCCCACTCAAATAAATAAACTTAAAAAAAAGAAAAAGTTGAAGACCAGTATACATAACACGATCCTAAAAGATTCACATGCATGTGTTTATATATGTAGGGGAAATTTCTGAAAGTGTTCAAAAGAAACAAGCAAAAGGTGGGGGTGCCTGAGGCTCAGTCATTGAGTGTCTGACTTCAGTTCAAGTCACGATCTTGTGATTTGTAAGTTCAAGCCCCGAATCGGGCTCTGTGCTGTCAGTGCAAAGCCTGCTTTGGATCCTCTCTCTCTTTCTCTCTCTCTCTCTCTCTCTCTCTCTCTCTCTCGCTCTGCATCTCCTTTGTGCAACTGTTTTCTTTCTCTCAAAAGGAAATAAACATTAATTAAAAAAAAAAAGAAACAGGTAAAAAGGTAAATGATTACCTCTGAGGAGAAGGGTTGGAGACGATAGGAGTAAGATTTTTTCCATGTCAGTTTATCCATTCCATATCGCTTAGATTATTATTATTTTTTTAACATCGATTTTATTTTTGAGAGAGGCAGAGACAGAATGTGAGTGGGTTAGGGGCAGAGAGGGGGGGGGGCACAGAATCTGAAGCAGGCTCCAGGCTCTGAGCTGTCAGCACACAGCCCGATGCGGGGCTCAAACTCACGAGCCATGAGATCATGACCCGAGCTGAAGTCGGATGCTCAACCAACTGAGCTACCCAGGCGCCCCTCATGTCGCTTGGATTTTTACAAGCCACAACCATGTATTACTTTTAGTGGGTTTTAGTTAGTTAGTCCATTAAAGCAACTCCTCCCTTGTGAAACTTGTGTCAAGAGATTCTAGCACTTGCTGTTAACCGTCAGGAAAAGGATGGGTTTCATTCGTAAATTGGGAGTAATGACCTGTTCCTGCCACAGGGCTGTTGTTTTGAGAAGGAGGGTGGTGGTTGGGGAGCCACAAGAAGGGACTTCAAGATAGAGAAAAAGCGAACTTACCTAGGTCTGGAGGGAAGAAGTCTGACCAATCGTGAGACAGTTTTATCTCAAAATAAGGAAAATGAGGAAAACCTTTGCTGGCCGTTAGACTGAGGCTGGGGTGGGGAATACAATGTCTGCTTCCGTGAGGAGTGTGCTTTATTTATTTATTTATTTATTTAAATTTTTTTTCAACGTTTATTTTTATTTTTGGGACAGAGAGAGACAGAGCATGAACGGGGGAGGGGCAGAGAGAGAGGGAGACACAGAATCGGAAACAGGCTCCAGGCTCTGAGCCATCAGCCCAGAGCCTGACGCGGGGCTCGAACTCACAGACCGCGAGACCATGACCTGGCTGAAGTCAGACGCGTGACTGACTGCGCCACCCAGGCGCCCCGAGGAGTGTGCTTTAAATACCTCTTGTAGCTAAACACCCCAGGTCTTTAAGGGGGGTAGGGCTAAATGCTCTCTGTCACCCTACCTGGATGAACCCAAATCCCACTCTGCCACTGAATAGGGCTGTGTGACTTTAGGCTCATTGTCTACACTCTGGTTGCCTCAGTTTCTGCATTTACGTGAGAGGGAAAATGATGACCCCTACCTCATAGAGTTCTCGTAGAATTACGCGATCCGGTACAAGTAAAACGCTCAGCACAGTTCCTGTTCAAAAAAAATGTTAGCATTTCTTTGCTGTTCCACGCGATGGATCGACCCTTAAACAGTTAAAAAGAGAATCAGAGAAAACATTTCTACTATTGGAGGGGCTGTTTTTATACCCTTAAACATTTATGGAAACAGCCAATATGGAATTTTCAGGATGAACGGATTTAGTGGATTGGTAGAATTATTGCATATACGCTGGACGCCTTCGCTTTCAAAAGGGAATTGATGGCAGGTTGTTTTCCGGATACTGGCTCAGTGCTGCCCCACAGTGGCCAATCGTAGGATTGGCTCCTTACGTAAGTTGGCCTTTGCTTACCAGAGCTCACCTGGGCTGGGTGGGGGTGTGTGAATCGGGCAGGCTGGGGTGGCCAGCTGTTGGCCCAGGGGTTGAACGAGTTGGTCTACACCTTGGGAAGGAAAGGCATGTTTGCCTGCCCGCCCGTGACTCAGCCAAGAGAAGAACCAAGCGCACCTTATTTAATACGGTGGTGCCTCCTGTGTTATTTACTTAGCACATTTGACTTTTCCTCTTAGCAGGCTCAAGTTCACGTCTTGTCTAAAAACAAGAAGGTCGTTACTAGGCGGCCGGGCTCTCTGGTGTGCTCTTGGCTTCCCACCAAGGTTGTTGGAAGAAACAGCCGCATCAAAACCACTTCTGCTGTTGCCAGAAGACTTGTGGAGGCTGTGTTGTTGTTATAAGGTCTCGCGTGAAAATTCTTTTAAAATTTAGGGGCGAGAGAAAGTTTGTATCCTCTGAGGAATCGGGAGCCCTGCCTCTTCTGCAATAACCAGGGCTCGTGGCTTAACTACACTTGCCTCCCCTGCTGAGAAACGGTGTCAGTTGGGTGTCTAATCTCAGCCAGTGAAATTGCCCCCAGATGGGTAATGTTTTCTTGATACTGATTAAAAAAAAATTTTTTTTTTGTGGCTCCTTTAATGATTCACTGCATATTTGTACTTTGATCTGTGCTCTCATATCCTTCTCAAGAAAGAACCAAGAATCCACAAATTAAACGAAAAGTGGAATATTTCAGGTTTTTTTTTTTTTATGGCCCAAAGATATTAGAGGTGGTTTTTTTTTTTTTTTTTTTTTTTTAATTTTTCTTTTTTCAACGTTTATTTATTTTTGGGACAGAGAGAGACAGAGCATGAACGGGGGAGGGGCAGAGAGAGAGGGAGACACAGAATCGGAAACAGGCTCCAGGCTCCGAGCCATCAGCCCAGAGCCTGACGCGGGGCTCGAACTCACGGACCGCGAGATCGTGACCTGGCTGAAGTCGGACGCTTAACCGACTGCGCCACCCAGGCGCCCCTAGAGGTGGTTTTAAGTCAGTGGCTGCACTTGGGTTTTTGAGACGAACAAGTTTATGGGTCAAAGACTTCAGACCGTAATGAGCCTTTCCTTGGGAAAATGAGAAGCTCATGTAAATAAGGCCCTCCAGGAAGTGGTAAGTTGTGGGCAAGAGATCAGAAGCTATTGAGGTTCATTTCCTTGTCCACTGCCACTAAGGGTAATATCGAATCAGTGTTGACTAAATTAGAGACAGAGGGTTGGTAGCCTATTTGGATCCCAAACCTTTTTCGCACGGCTGTCTGACGTCCCAACAGTCAGAGCCTCGTTCCCTTGCGGTCATGTTGAAGTATAAAAACGGTCCTGGGAAGGTTAAGACATTCGTTCTCTGACACCTCAGAGGAGATGAGATCCAACCCTAGGTTCTTCTTTCAGAGTCTTGGTTTCCGCCTCCCCACCAGGAGATGTGGCTCCTGGCGAGATCAGAGACTGTTGGGTAGAGAGCCCTGTGCTGCCTGAACTGGCTATGTGACGATAGACAAGCCCCATGACCTCCCGCCCTGAGAAGAAGTGTCTACAGCCTGGGCCTGGGGACTCACCTCCCGGCCCTCCGGGCGCGCCCAGCTCTTTGCTCTGTTTACTCCCAAGGAAAGCCTTCCTTCTGTTTACTCAGCAAAGATTCTTTTAAGACAGGCTAAGCACACGGTTTACTCTGCTAACAAGCTTTGGCATTTATTGTGAGGACCCGTGTTGACTTATTCTTGAGTCTTCATTGACATTCACTGGGAAATGTCAATGCAAACACAGGGAGCCATCCTGGGAGCTACAGGCCTGACAGAGTGCTCCAGAAAGGGCCATCCTTCCTGTTTTGGTTAGAATCACCTTGAGAGTTAAAAATAACAGTAATACACGCACCATAAGAGGTTCTAATGATCTGCTTTTAGTTTTTAGATTCAATACCTCAAGGCTTTTGCTAGAGGTCTCTGGAAAGCTCCCTGCTCGCTTCTCGGCCTTTTGGCCAAGATCAGGTGTAGAAAGCTTCCTGTGTTGATGCTGGAGGAGGCTGTATCCGTGCCAGCCACTTGGGCCTCCTTCCGAGTGCCCGGCCCTGGGCATGCTGGGGACCACGGCACGGCTGCAGAGACCGTCAGCTGTGGGTTCAAGTACAGCTTGGTTGTGTGATCCCGGGGCAGCCACTGCCTCTCTCTGGCTCTCGGTTTTCTCATCCGTAAGGTGAGAGCGAGTGGTCTCCATACACATCTCTGCAGCCAGACTGGGCCCCCGGCCAGAGCACAGGCCCTAAGAATGCTCAAAAGTGTTTCTTTTGCATAAAGGGATGAATCAACTACGCCAGCTGATCTCTTGGGTCTTGCTCTGACATCTCGTGCCTGAATTCCTCCAAAAGGCAGCCTCGGCCTTGAGTCATAGTCTGACAAGGTCTGCTAATAGGGTCACTGTAGACAGCCGCAAGCCCCCAACGTCTGGATCAGTCCTTGCTGTGGCTGCCAAGTGATCTCACCTGCCTTTGCCTCTCGCCGCCCCCCGCACCCCATCCGAGCCGACTGCTTGTGAAGGAAACATCTTTTTAGACGAGGGGACTGTGTATTTGGTTTGTCTTTGTTGCCTGGAAACTGTTGGCATCCTGAGACATTCTGTTGCCTTCACTGGGTAATGAAAAATTGATGACTTTTTTCTCTGTCAACAAACTCGCAGCCTGTTCACCTTGGCTGGGAATGGGTGGGAAGCTCGCTCCTTGCTCCGCAGCTGTTTGCTTTCGTTCAAGGGCTCGGGGTTGCTTTACTTAGAGGCTGGAGACCACCCCCCCCCGCCCACCCCCCACCTCCCGCCCAAGACGGTGGGACCAGAGGAGTGCGGCCGTGTGTGTGGCCGCTAACGTGGAAAGAGCTGTTTACACTTCCCCCAAGCGCTCCTTCAGTTCCAGCAAATGCCTCTGCCCAGCTGACCTGTCACACCTCTGCCCTCTAAGGTACCCCTGTGGGCGCCCTGGCCCAGAAGCCTTGTCTGGTCTCCCAGGCCCTGGATTCTCCTTGTCCTCAAGAAGCCCCGGGGGGTGACGCGGAGGGGGGGGATGGGGGTGGGTGCAGCAGCCTGCAGTGCAAAACTAATGCCTGTTTCCATGCCATGGGGTCTGGGGTCTCCTCCTGGCTGTGCGTTCGCTTTGCGGCCCCCTCCCCCCGCCCCCGCTGAGGGCAGGCAATAAGTAGATCTTCCAGGATAGACACAACATGTTAGATTTAGAAGGGACCTCAGCGACGATCCGATCCCCTGTTTTTTTTTTTAATATTTGTGGAAGAGGAAGCTCAGAGTGGTGAGGTGATATGGCCATCTAGTTTGGACTAGAAACCAGGGCATCCACCACCCTGGTCTCACATCGGGTTAAGACGTCCCCCAACCTCCCAGCTTGTTGGAGGATAGGGTTGTTTCCAGAGACCTCCGTGGAAGCCTCCTCGCCTTCCTGCTCATCTGTCTTACAGGTGGGGAGGGCAGAGCCCAGGGCCTGGCTTCTGGAACCCGTCTTTGGGGCACTGTCCCTGGGGTTCTCTCAGGCTTAAGTTCTTCTTCTTTTCCAACGGCAGGTGCAGAACTGTCCCCCGAATCAGCCACAGGCCCCGAGTCTCAGAATGGCACAGGAATCCTTGCTGTCTGCTGAGGCAGTGCCTTGGGGAATGGATTCCTGTTTTCTTGGGCCAGCCTTTGGGTCAGTGGCCCTGTGGACGGGTGCTACTCGAACTGTAGCCCTGGACCCATGCTGGCTCACAGATCCTTGTTTATCTGAAGACAGGCACAGGAAATTCTTGCTGAGAATTTGAGAGGAACACTCGGGAACTTTTTAGAGCAATTTGACATCGCCGCGTTGTTTAAGCAGCATTTCATTTTGTCCCCCGGATTCATTTTTTATTGCAGTTTACAAAAAGTATTGGTCCAGGGGCGCCTGGGTGGCGCAGTCGGTTAAGCGTCCGACTTCAGCCAGGTCACGATCTCGCGGTCCGTGAGTTCGAGCCCCGCGTCAGGCTCTGGGCTGATGGCTCAGAGCCTGGAGCCTGTTTCCGATTCTGTGTCTCCCTCTCTCTCTGCCCCTCCCCCGTTCATGCTCTGTCTCTCTCTGTCCCAAAAATAAATAAACGTTGAAAAAAAAATTAAAAAAAAAAGTATTGGTCCATGACAGATTGGAAGGTAAAAAAAATAAGTAAATAAAACCTGGTCCTTCTTCAAAGATGGCTTGGGAAGCGCTGCTCCTGACCCCCTTTTGCAGCCTCCCCAATGGCTGCAGTCCCGTGAAGTTCTCCTTTAGGGCAGGAGGGGGCGCCAGAGACACAGATAATCTGTCCTTCCCTAAGCAAGAGCCATTTATTCTGGGAGCATCCTCCAACTGACAACCTTCTGGATGCTGGGACACGGGGAGAAGGGAAGGCTTTCTTCTTCTTGTTTTGCCTCAGCAGAGAGCAAAGTCACCAGGAGGAAATTCTAGGAAGACGGTCCATGCGGAGACAGCAGGAAAATGAGGATCGCTGCTAGGGGCTTTCTTCCCCAGGAAGCGGAGCTCTGTGGCTTAGGCGTGTAGCACAGGGCTCTGAGCCTGGGTTCGAATCCTGCCTTCTCCTCTAAGTTGTTGTGAGGCCTTGGGAAAGCCACTCAATCTCTCTGAAAGCCCAATTTCTTTGAATGTAAAGGGGCCATGTTAATGGTTCCTACCCCCCAGGGCTCTTGGAGGGTTAAAAAAACATAAAGCACTTAGTACTATGCCTGGTCCGTATAGACACCCAGTATAGGCACCCAGTAAATGTGTTCATTAATGTGACAGTTCATGCCTGTTCTCTCAAAGTTCCTGTGAAGTTGGGAAATCCTCCTTTCCAGATGGGCAGATGGAGGACAGCCAGGTCCTTTTCCGCCAGTCATTCTGACCGCTGGACCCTGTAATATTGTGAGATTTGGCTCCGCCCCCACCTCCTCCAGGAAGTCGGCCAAGATGGATGCAAGCCCAGAAGTCTTCCCACTGTGGCATTATTCTTCTAATTACCGATTGTTCTGATTCTTTCCTCTACCACATCTCCCCAGCCCTGTGCAAACTCTGCACATTTCATCGTATATAGGGCATCTGGCCCTGGAAGGCTGTGTGACTTTGGGCAACTTGCTTGACTCCTCTGAGCCTCGATTGCCTTATTCCACCCCGTGTATTATTGTGATGAGTGAGTGAGGTAATGCGGGGTGAAGGCCAGGTGCCCAAGAAACATCAGCAGACGAGGAAACAGAGACCCAGGAAGGGAAGGAGCTAGTATGGGGTACTGGCCATACGCTGGACCCTAGGCGTACCCCAACAGGAAGGTAGGCACGTTTGTCACCTGTTGGCAGGTGAGGGAACTGAGACTCGGTTTACACACGTCTGCAGGACTGTGAAGAGCTGGAGTGGGGTCGTTGACCTCCAGTGTGTGATATAAAGTCCCAGAGTTCCTCTTGCCTGCAGAAGAGTGGCAAGATACAGGGATTTGGGGCCCCTGGGCTGACCTCAGCGCCCAGAAATAAACACGCTTACTTTTTCCTCTCTGATTTTGCTCCAGACCCCAGGAGGACCTTTAAGAGGACAGGATGTTAGTGAATGGGGCTCCCATTTGGAGAACCCCCAGAGTCTCTGTTCACCGGCAGCCCTTTGGCAGTAAATGATCTTGCAGAAGAGAGTGGGTGAGCAGCAGGGGGCGCTGTGACACCGGAGGAGAACTCGGCTCCCCTTGGGAACCAGATCCAGGTTCTGAAGGCTCCACAGAGAAACTCAGCCTGATGAGGCGGGCTGAGGCCAGGAGTCCCCCATCCCCTCAGGCCGGGATCCACCAGAGAGCTGAGAACCACAGCGGCCTCCAGAAACCAGGAAGTATGGCCATTAGGAGCACTGACTTTGGAGTTGGTGCCCTTGGGTTTGAAAGCCTGCTTAGCTCTTACATAGCTCGTGATCACGGGCCAGTCACTTTAACCTCTTGCAACCTCACTGTCCTCATGGAAGAGAAATTCAACAGCTTCATGACTCGCTGTCAGTGTGAAGCCTGAGGCGGGGCTCCATCCCACGAACCAGGAGAGCCTGACCTGAGCTGAAATCAAGAGCCGGCCTTGCTTAACCGAGCCACCCCGGCGCCGCAAATCGATAGGTCTTTTTTTATTTTATTTTATTTTTTTAACGTTTATCCATTTTTGAGACAGAGAGAGACAGAGCATGAACGGGGGAGGGAGGGGCAGAGAGAGAGGGAGACACAGAATCGGAAGCAGGCTCCAGGCTCCGGGCCATCAGCCCAGAGCCCGACGCGGGGCTCGAACTCACGGACCACGAGATCGTGACCTGAGCTGAAGTCGGACGCTTAACCGACTGAGCCACCCAGGCGCCCCAAATCGATAGGTCTTAATAACAGTAACGGATGCCTTTCCTTGAGTGTTTCTTCGAGCGCCAGATACCCTGCTAAGAAATGTACACGGAGGGGCGCCTGGGTGGCTCAGCCAGTTAAGCATCGGACTCTTGATTTTGGCTCAGGTCATGATCTCACGGTTTGTGAGGTCGAGCCCTGCACGGGGCTCGGTGCTGACAGTGTGGAGCCAGCGTTGGATTCTCTCTCTCTCCCTCTCTCTGCCCCTTCCCTGCACGTGCTCTCTCTCTCTCTCTCTCTCTCTCTCTCTCTCTCAATAAATAAACGTTAAAAAAACACACAAACAACTTTCTAAAAAAAAAGGCCTGTTGATTGGTGGGGTAGTCCCAAAGCGGTGAGGCCCCTACCCTCCCAGGCGTGGTGTCCTTGCCCTGCTCTGGCTCCCCTCCTTCAAAGGGCTCACCTTCTGGGACATTGACCTATCTGTGCCTCTTCTGCTAGAGCAAACTGTTTGTGTCCCCCGGGCCCCGCTTGTTTTCAGAGGCCTGTGAATCTCCTTCAGGCCAACGTGCTCACTGTTGGTCGGCGGGGAGCAGGGGGATGGTGAGGCCCTCAGCGGGCCTCGATTTCTCCAACTGGACGGGCTGCAGGAGAGAGGCGTGGGGTCTTTCTCAGTCTGCCATCAGCCATCCGGGAATGTGTTCCCATCCTGCAGACATGTGTACATTTTAGCAGGGCCCTTTGCTGTGAAACCCAAGTGCGGCCTCCGGTAGGAAATGGGTAGGCTCCCAGCTAAGGCCCATGGAGGACACGGCTTGAGGTGACTTCCCTCTGCAAAGAGGTGACCTTGGCCTTCCTCCCCGTCCAGCTTGCCCCCTGGTGTCCCTTTACCCACGTGGCCCCTCCCAGGGTTCAGGGTCCCCACACCCCACACCCCCAGCCGGGTTTGCTCTTAGACCAAGGGCTGGTAGGGTAGTTTCCTCTAAGGTGTGAATGACTGCTCGGGTTGGTGCTGCCCGTTCTGAGGACATTTTACTTAGGCAGGGACAGAGTTTATCTAGAGAAATGAAACCCTGTTTATGGAATCTTGGCGAGAGGCTTTGAAGCGGGAAGGACGTTGCCCCCATTCAAATCATAGCAGCCTTCATTCTTGGGCCTTGCTCTCAGGTGGGGTTACTGGTGTAGCTGGTTCGAAGGCCCATGGCATACAGCAACTGAAGAAAAACTGATACTTTGGATTTCATCAAAAATTAAAACCCCTGGCACTTCAAAAGGCATCATCAAGAAAACTCCAAGGCAACCCACAGACTTCCCAGTCCCTCCCGAGAGATCTGTAAATCATACTTCTGATAAGGGGCCTGTGTCTGGAATATGTAAAGAGCTCTTACAATTCAACAACAAAAAGGCAAGTGACCCAATTACAAATGAGCCAAAGACTTCAATAGACATTTCCCGAATAACATATACAAGTCGCCAATAAGCACATGGGAAGATGTCTTACATCATTCGTCGCTGGGGAAATGTAAACAAAACCCCCAAGGAGATACAGCCCCCCACTTACTAGGGCAGCTATTATCAAAAAGACTGATGATAGGTTTTGGGAAGGATGTGGAGAAACTGGAACCCTCATATGTTGCTGGTGGATTTTAAAAGAGTGTAATCACTTAAAAAAAACAAAAAACAACAACTGAGACAGTTCCTGAAAAATTTAAGCATAGAGTTACCATATGACCCAGCCACAACTTGGTATATATCCAAGGAAATTGGAAACATATGTCCACACAAAAAATGATGCACAAATATTCCTAGCAGCAGTATTCATAGTAGTCAGAAATAGCCATTATTCAACTGTCCCATTGACTGATGAATCAACCAATAGATATACCCATAGTATGAGATCCATGGTATATGAGTATCCGTGGTATATCCAAAGAATGAGATATTATTCAGCCATTCAATGGAATCACGTGCTACAATCTAGGGGAACCTTGAAAACATTGTTTTAAGTGAAAAAGCCAGACACAAGAGGCCATAAGGTGTACGATTCCATTTAAATGGAATGTCCAGGGGCGCCTGGGTGGCGCAGTCGGTTAAGCGTCCGACTTCAGCCAGGTCACAATCTCGCGGTCCGTGAGTTCGAGCCCCGCGTCAGGCTCTGGGCTGATGGCTCGGAGCCTGGAGCCTGTTTCTGATTCTGTGTCCCCCTCTCTCTCTGCCCCTCCCCCATTCATGCTCTGTCTCTCTCTGTCCCAAAAATAAATAAAAACGTTGAAAAAAAAAATTAAAAAAAAAATAAATAAATGGAATGTCCAGAATAGGCAGTTCCATAGAGGGGGAAGGGGGATTAGTGCCTTCCAGGGCTTGGGGGGAGGGGCGAATGGGAGCGAGTGACTGTTAATGGGTACAAGGCTTCTTTTCAGAGTGACAAAGATGTTCTGGAATTAGTGGAGATGTCTGCACAACTTCGCGAATATACTAATAACCACTGTATTATATTATATACTTTACAAGGGTGAATGTTATGGTATGCGAATGGTGGGGTCCTTGAAACCTTTGATGGATAATAGATGCCCATCCCCAAGCACCTTTCCTCACCCACCCTAGTGCATGTGGTGACTGTATGTTTTCAGATAATTTCACCGTGAAGGTAGGAAAGTCCCAGAGGACACTTAAATGTTGCGGGGGGGGGGGGGGGGAGTGGGAGGGGAAGGGGCGCCTGGGTGGCTCAGTCGGTTGAGCGTCTGACTTCGGCTCAGGTCAGGATCTCGCAGTTTGTGAGTTCAAGCCCCGCGTCGGGCTCTGTGCTGACAGCTCGGAGCCTGGAGCCTGTTTCAGATTCCGTGTCTCCCTCTGTCTCTGCCCCTCCCCTGTTCACGCTCTGTCTCTCTCTGTCTCTCAAAAATGAATAAACGTTAAATAAAAATTAAAACAAAAAATGTTGGTGGTGGGGGGGGGTGTATTTCTGGCAGTCACAGTTGACAGGGGTGCTGCTGGCATTGAGGAGCCTGTGAGGACCCAGGGCTGATAGGCATTTTGCAATGCCCGGGGCCATCTCACAATGGAGAATGGTTTTGCAAATCCGCAGGACTTGAGAAGGTCTCTCAAGACAAAAAAAAAAAAAAAAAAAAAAAAAGGAAAAAAAAAAAGAATGTCTGTCAAGACACTGATGTAGATGATTATGTGAGCTAAACACTAACCTCCGATTTGCATAATAAACACCAAATATATTTGCAAGGCTTTAACATACACTGCGTTTCCCCCGGAATACCTACTACCATGCAAATTGGGAAGATCTCACAATATCTCCTGCTCAATGTCAGTAATTTATCTCTCAAAATGAGCTGTTCTGTGCAAACGCTTCTGGGAACATCTTTCCTCCTTTCCTTTCCTTTTGTTTATGTTCTTTCCATCTCTTTAAAGCGGGGGGGGGGGGGGGATTTTATTTTTACCTGTCATCCCCAATCCCAACCGATTTCCTAGAATCTAACTATAAAATACAGTAAAATGCTTCTATAGGTCAGAAACAATCATGGCGGGTGCAAGATGTTCAAGCTTTGCTTCCTGGTCGCCCCAGAATTGATACAGACAGTAAGTAGCAAGCAGTTGCCCCAGCATTAGGAATCTGGTCTCTCTCAGTGCCAGTGACAGACGAGAGGCTCCATCTCCGTCACTGCTGCTTCCAGGTCGTTCAAAACACAACTTTGACGTGGACCTTCTACTAATTGTACTTGGAATGTGTCTTGATTCTTTTCCCATAGCCTGTTTGGTTAAGAAACATGTTACATCGCGTTCTGGAGACCCACCCCCACCGCTCCGTAAATCCCAGTCAAAAAGCATGGCCGGAAAAGATACGTGTGTTCTATAAAAAGTGATCTGCAGGGAGAATGTGAACTGGGGGTCTGTCGTGTAGAACCTGAACTTGATTTTCTCTGGGCCCTGGAGGGAACATGATCCTCTGGCCTGAACTCGAAGGACCTTGGAGCATGTCCATCCCTCCTTAGTTCACAGGGAAGAGGCAAAGAGGCCTGGGACTTGTGTAGGGTCACGTAGTACCCTGTGGCACGATTTGGTTGGGAGTCCAGGCTCTTAGCATCTAAGCGTCGAGGTTCTGGGCTCTACCAGGCCGTCGAGCTGCCTTGGAGTGGCTCGATGGCTTTGGTGGACCGTTCCCTTAACCTTTGAGCAAGCAACGTCCAAACACTGAGTAAGCAACAGATCACATTGTCCCTGCCATTGGAAAGTAAAGGTCAACACATTCTCCGTAAACATGCCGACCGGCTATTTATAGAATTTGACCAGACTGAGTGTTCAAAACGTGGTCAAGTCAGGGATGTGGCAGCTGAGATGAGGGCGGGGGTGGGTCTGAGACCCAGCCGTCTGCAAAGCCCAGTCTGTGCACGTGTGGTTGCATGCAAGGCGGCGTTGCCTCCGTCGTGTCCCATGGGCTGAGTCTCAGAACGGCGTGCTGGCGAAGAAACTTCTCCCCCTTTGGCCCAGGGTTGCCCACCGGGTGTTCCTGTCGTGCTGCATTAGTGTTGTACCAAGGGGGTTCCTGTGGGCATCTCGCCTCCTAGGCAGGAAGGGCTGGGACAAGACGTGGAAGGAAAAAAAGGGAGGAGGACACAGGCAGGGCTGCACCTTCACAAAACAGCTCAGCTGGTGTGGAGCGGGGGAGGGGGACCGTGGGGCCAGCTGGGTTGACAAATGCGACTGAGGTGATCTGAAATGGTGCCCCGAGGTGAGCAGTAGAAGTTGCCGAAAGGGATGAGCTGGGGAGCAAATTAGCAGTCAGGGGAGTCTGTGACTTCCGGAACACACACACACGCGCACACACACACACACACACACACAGCCTGCCCCCTGCCGGTGCATAGTGCAGTGGGGGAGGTGCAGGGAGGAACTCCGTTCGATTCCGATTCGATTCCGGGCAGGAGCCCCGCTCTGTCCTGCCTGGAGGCGTGCGCACAGGCTGTTCCTTCTCTGCGTCTTTCCGCCTCCCGCGTCCACATTCTTCCGCTCAGCGTTCTGCTCTGATCCCAGACGTCCCTGCCCTAAGCTAGCTTGGAAAGATCGTCATTGGCTTGGAAAAAGCGTTATTTACATGGTATCTTTGTAACGCTATCATTATTTAAAACGCTGTATCTATTTGTGTGATTGTTTAATAGGTGTTTCCTTTCCTAGACTGTAGGCCTCAAGCCAAGGTTCTGCCATGGCCAGCAGGGTGAGGGTTGACACTTCGGCCAACCTGCTCCCCCAGGGGTCCCCCTTCATGCTTCCACTGCCCCATCCTCTCGGTGCTCCGTGCCTTCGCCCCTCTGTGCTCAGGCCAGTTTCCCTACTGGGCCCTCTCCACATATCCCCGGGGCATGTGTCTCCTTCACAGGGCTTCCTTACGTTAGGGTCTCCAGGTTGGAGGGGGGGGGAAGTCCACCTCCCTCTGTCCCTCTGTCCCTCCCTCTTCTTTGCTCTTGCTCTAGGCTCGCCCTGCCCCCATTGTGCTCTCTCTGACCGCACCCCCCAGAGCTTGCTGGGAGCTGGTCTTACCTGCTGAATGACACCAAGTGCCCTTTGAGGGCAGGAGACATGCCTCATCCTCCCCCCCCCCCCCTTACTGTATCTGGCCTGAACATATGTAACTCAGATGGCAGCCAGAGTCCCCAGCCTCTGAAAACCTGAATGACACAGACGGAAATTCTCATTTCAGTCCCCAGGGAACCCAAAGCCTCTGAGATGCAAATTCCTGCAAATCGTCACCACCCAGTTTGACTCCAGACTTTGGCCTTTGCAACATCTACTTTTCCTTTTAGCTGTTTCCCTTATCTCTTCCCTGGAACCCACCCAAACCCCAGGCTAGGTCTTTCCCTTTGGTCTTCGTGGCCAAAGTGGCTCAGACAGCAGGAACCTTACTGAAGGGTCTTGGTTGTAGACAGTGAGAACCTCAGTAAGTTTTCATGTCATACGTTTTTGACAGAGAGAGAGAGAGAGAGAGAGAGAGAGAGAGAGAGAGGATCCCAAGCAGGCTCTGCACTGTCAGCGCAGAGCCCAACGTGGGGCTCGAACTCACAAACTGAGATCATGACCTGAGCCAAGATCAAGAGTCGGACACTTAACCGACTGAGCCACCCAGACGCCAGAGGGTTCATGCTATTGGCCACTCCCTTCCTGTCCCCTACCCTCTGGGTCCACTCTGGAGCAAACAAACCGGGTTCCTCCCATCCCCGGCTGGCTGTGCGGGGTGAAGGCCAGCGGGGTTCTCAGCAAACCAGGGCCCTGTCTATAATGCAGCCCGGCCTCGGATGAAATGGAGGTTTACGAGGGACCCCAGAGGCCCCGCCATGGTCCTTGCAGGATTCAGAAAGCCCCAGTCTTGTTAGGTCTGGCCTCCCTCCCTCTCCCTGCCTGAGGGGCCATCTCTCTCCTCCTGTCAGCTCCAGCAGGACCTGGCATGGCTTCATCCCGTGGCTTGGAGTCAGATCCCAAACAAACCGCCTTTCTCAGGGAGACAAATACCCTGGAACCCACTAATCTCCTGCTTCAGCGGCATCACGTTGCTCCCTGCGATCTTAATCTCCCCTGGCAGGCCGTGCTGGAAAAAGCATCCAGGGGAAACCGGATCTTTCCGAGCGAAGCCAGAGCTGTCTCTCCACCTGCCCCCCTTGCCCCACCTGTATGCCCTGCCGGGGAGGAAAGCGCCTCCCAGTGGCTGCGCCCACGATGAAACGTCCCAGGAGCCCCACGCCATCCTTTCCTCCAGCCCCAGGCCCTGGGGTTCTGGAAGGGTCTCCAGCAGGGTGTGTGGGGAGGAGGGGAGGACTGGGTTTTGAGAGCAAAGCACCTGGGTTTGCACTCCCACTCTGTCGATGGGGTTGGTCATCGTGAAGCTGGCTGGGTAACCTCGGGTGAGCCTTCCAAGCATTCTGGGCCTCAGTGTCCTGATGTGTAACGTGAAGGGGGGGGATGGGGTGGCTGAGCTCAAGGAGGGTCTTGCCCTTGGACAACACGGTGTGATGTAACTTTCATTTCAACTTTATTAGGCTCTAACTTAACGAGGCTGTAACATATATAATAAAATGTGCCCATTGTAATGAGTAATTCATATGCAATTAAGTGAGTTTTGACTGTGTATCTGTCACAATCAGGATTCATGTCAGGCTCCCCAGAAAGTTCTCTCACGCCCCTTCGTAGTCATATGCCCTCAGTTCCTAGAGCTAGAATGTCATATGGGGCATCTGGGTGGCTCAGGCAGTTAAGCGGCTGACTTCGGCTCAGGTCATGATCTCGAGTTTGTGAGTTCGAGCCCCGAGTCAGGCTCTGTGCTGACAGCTCGGAGCCTGGAGCCTGCTTCTGATTCTGTGTCTCTCTCTCTCTCTGCCCCTCCCCCACTCGTACTCGGTCTCTCTCTCTCTCAAACATAAATTTAAAAAAACATTAAAAACATTTTTTAAGAATGTCACATCACGGAATCCTACAGATGAACGCTGTCGTGTCTGGTTTCTTCCAGAAGTTAGCGTAATGCCTGTGAGATTCATGCGCGCTGTTGGGTGTATCCGTCCTTTGTGTCTTTGTAATGCCAAGGAGTAATCCACCGCAGGGACAGACCCCACGCTGTCCACCCGTTCCCCTGCTGTTGGACATGGGGGCTGCGGTTGGCTTTTTTCCAGTTTTGGGCTATTATGAATAAAGCTCCTATGAACATCCGTGTACAGGTTTTTGTTTGAACGTAAGGTTTCATTTCCCTAGAGTAAATACCAGGGAGGGTGATTGCTGAGTCCTGTGTTAAGTATGTGTTTAGCTTTGTAAGAAACTGCTTCTCTCTCTGGAGTGGCTGCGCCCGGATGCATTCCCACCAGAAGTGCACGAGGATTCCAGGTGCTTCTCGTCGGCACTTGACATTGTCTGTCAGGGTTCCTTCCTCCTACCTGCCTCCAGGTCCTCCCGCTCCCCAGGGCCCAGGGCCGACCGGGGCCTCCTTTTTGCCCTGGGCTCTCCCACCGTCTCTAACTCCCACTCAGGCCTGGCTTAGGCCAACAGCCTGCGGGGAGGGAGGGTCCAGGGAGACAGAAACTCTCAAGGCTCCACTTGTGTTGGAGAGCAGGCTTGAGATGGAATTTCAAATGCAGCCTTTCAACTCTGCGAAGCAGACAGACCCGGGCCTTCTAGAATTGCTGGCTTCCGCGGGGCCAAGAATTTTGTTTTGCTCATTTTAACGGTCACTTTCTATTTCTTCAGGTCTATGCTCAAATATCACCTTCTTGGAGAGGCCCTTCCTGGCCACCAGGCCCGGAACCAGATTTTGTGGGGCCTGGAGCTTCTTTAAATTTTGAGAGCGCTCTTTAGGGAAGAAGAATCCTTGAGTGGGGATGCAAAAGCTCGTAGGGAAGAATTTCAAAAGGGAACAAGAAGGGACTTGGCCACGAAGAAAGCCTTGAAGCTTAAGCTTCGTGACTTTGGGGGTGAGTTCCCTTCTACTGTTCCCACTAAATGCGACAGGCACCCCATGTCTCTAGTCTACCCCATGCCTTGGCTTCTTTTCCTTGACGATGTACAATGATATCACACTCTATCTCTTATTCAGGGTCTGTTTCCCCCCACTGGAATGTTCTCTGTGAGGGTGAGGGCTTGTTGGCTCACTGCTGTAAAGCCAGCACTCCCAACAGTACCTGGTACACGGGGAACACTCAATAACTATTGACTGAACAAAGAAATAAAAGCTTTGCACGCGCTGCCGGCTTTCTACTTGTGTGAGGTTGAGTGTGAAAGGCGGACCAACGCCCAGAAGAGGGCGAGGCTCATACTGGTGGCGCACAGAAATGGCAAAGGCCCTTGCTCCGGGTGGACAGACTAGGACGCTGACATTCACGCTGACGCTCTCGCTATTGGCCAGGCACTTTCCGCACATTGTCCTCCTGTAGACTCTCATGGCCATCAGGGAGGATTGAGGTGGACGCCATTATCCCCATTTTGCAGGAAACTGAGGCACAGTGGGGTGAAGCCATTGGGCCCAGCCACACACTGCCCGTGAATAGGCAGCTGGGATGTCCACCCGGGTATGTCCTTTCTCCTGCTTCAGGGTCGCTCTTGGCAAGGTCCCCCTCTCCAACACCGGAGCCCCTCAAAGTTGTTCATTCCATGTGCCGCGGGGAGGGAGGGGTCACCAGGGGTCAAGGACTCCAAGGGTGAGCAAGGTTCCAGGCCTGGAGGAGAGACAGGTTCACGTTCTTTGGGAGGTGAGGAGGTCCGCTTGCTGAGCAACCGCCCTGCCCTCCTCAGCTTGAACGAGGCCAGCCTGGAATGGAACCAGCCGTGTTTGCTGTTAAACAAAGGCACGGGGACTGGGCCCCAAAGAGGGTGAGTTCTGAGCTGCTTCCAGGACTTGATTTGCTTTAAAGAGACTAAGGAGAGTACTGGGAGCCCAGAAATACTTCCTGCCCCAGGTTCCAGCAATTCCCCCCAGTCCCCGCCCCTGAGAGCTTGGGTGAGCTGTCCACACCAACATTTCCTCCTTCCCTCCTATAGACCTGGGCACAAAGCACTCACTGCCCACATTGGCATGACAATTGATTACAGTCAAGGCATATGAAAGCATTAAATGCCTGTGAAGTCTCTCCACTCCCTGACTTTTATGAAAAGATCTTGAACTTTTGGCTAACGTCGGTCTGGTAACCCTTTGTTGGCCCTGCTCGGAACACTCGCCTTTGGCCCAAGCTCTACATCTACATCAAATGTCATCTTTGTGCTGGGGTCATCATTTTAGTCACAAGCAGACTTTTAAGTTTTTTCATTTCATTTCATTTCATCTCATAGTGGGGTTGGGGTAGAGGGGCAGAGGGAGAGAGAGAGAGAGAGAGAGAGAGAGAGAGAGAGAATCCCAAGCAGAGCCTGACGTGGGGCTCGATCTCATGACGGGGAGATCACGACCTGAATCAAAATCCAAGAGTTGGATGCTCAAGCCACTGAGACACTCAGGCGCCCCACGGAAGCCTTTTGTTTCGCACCTACTATGTGCCAGGCAGTGCACATTCATTGTCGCTCTTCTTCCCCACAACCCTGCAAAGTCAAGTTTCTTATTCCCTGATGGAGAGACAGATGCCCCACAAATAACAAACAGTGCTTCTGAGGAGAGGAGCAAGGGTCTTGCTTTATTCCCCAGGTCCCTTCTCTCCTGTCTTTCTCTCCACTCTTCACTCCAACGCCACAACGCTACGCCATTTGGCTTTAAAATCATCTAAATATTTATTTATAGAGCCTGCTCTGTGTGGGGTGGGGTCCAGCCCAGATCCCAGAGACGGGACCGCCTTGTCCTTGCCTTCAGGGAGCCCAGAGCATAGCTGAGGAGACAGATGGGAAGGGAGGGATTCTAAGATAATGTGGCCAGTGCGGATTAGTGGGACGGATTCAGGGCTGTGGGGGCACCTGCTCCTGCTGGGGAGGCAGGGGTGAGTGATCGACGCGGGACCCAGCAACACGCTGCCAGTGTTTTGTGGGTGTGTGTGGGTGTGTGCACGCAACTGTGACATGATTGAGACAAAGAGTAATGAGATACCGTTGCTGCCTCAATTTATGGTGTGGGTTATGCAGTGCCCCTGACTGTACTGAGTCTCAGTTTCCACTCGAAATGAAGCACTTTATTTTTGAAAGTTTATTTATTTATTTTGGAGAGAGAGAGAGAGAGCGAGCGTGTATGTGGGGGAGGGGCAGAGAGAGAGGAAAAGAGAGAGAGGGAATCCCAAGCAGGCTCTGCATCATCACCACGGAGCCTGATGTGGGGCTCGAACCCACCGATGAGATCATGAGGATGCTTAACCGACTGAGCCACCCAGTGCCCCTAAATGAAGCTCTTTTAATTTCGTCTTTCAAATTAGAGCTTTTTTTTTTTAATTGAGGTGTAATTGACATACATTATATTAGTTTCCGGTGTGTAATGTGATTTACTCTTTGGATATATTACAAAATGATCACAGTAAGTCTAGTGAACATCCGTCACCATACATAGTTATAGAATTTCTTTTTTTTATGATGAGAACTTTTAAGATTTACTCTCTTAGCAACTTCCAAATATGCAATCCAGTGGTCACCATGTTGCATGTGACATCCCCAGGACTTATTTATTTTCTAGCAGGAAGTTGGAACCTTCGACTCTGCTTACCCACTTTGCTCCCTGCCTCCTGTGTCCTGCCTCTAGTAACCACCAATCCGTTCTTTGTATCTATGAGCTTTTTGTTTATTTATTAATTTTTTTTAAAAACGTGAGAGCTTTGATACAAGCACAGATCTATAGGCTGGAGCTTGTTGATAGCAATTTGGCTTTTTTTTTTTTAAACCAAAGGCAAAATGTTTACAATGGAAGCCTTTTTTGATATTTATTTAAGAAGATATTTATTTAAGATATTTATTCAAAAAAACAGGCATGTAGTTTTAACTTCTTATTATGGAATTTGAAAACCATACATTAAAAATAGAAGAGTATAATGAATCCCCTATGCATCCAGAACCCAACTTCAATGGTTATCAACACTTGGTCATTTCTTGAAGAAGTGGGTTTATTTTATTTTATTTTATTTTATTTTATTTTATTTTATTTTATTATTTTTTTAATGTTTATTTGTTTTTGAGAAAGAGAGACACAGAGTGTAAGCAGGGGAGGGGCAGAGAGAGAGAGGAAGACATAGAATCCGAAGCAGGCTCCAGGCTCTGAGCTGTCAGCACAGAGCCCGATGTGAGGCTTGAGCCCACCAACCATGAGATCATGACCTGAGCGGAAGTCAAGAGTTGGACGCTTAACCAACTGAGCCACCCAGGAGCCCCGAGAAGTGGCTTCTGGATGGGTTAAAAAAAAACTAGAATTTTGCAAAACATTTACTGCCTACTGTTGTTTTTCTCTGATGAAAGAAGTAAGCACAATTTAAAAATACATACCATGTTTATCGAAAAAGTTATAAAGATACACGTCTTCCCTGCCTATGGAGCTCCAAAGGTACCTGGTAGAGAATTCAGATTCCTAGGCTGTAGAAAGCCTGGGCAGGGAAACATCTCACTAGCCTGTCTCTTGCAGACCCGACATCCTGTGGTTCTCTTATCTGTAGAGAGAAAAAGCCCGTTTATAACTTTTGTACTCGGGTCTTAAATGTGGTGGTAAATATTCAGGCATGTGTTTGCTTGGAGCTCATAGCCCTAGGAGAGTCACCTAGAGAACAAGGCCTCCTTGACTCCTGTTCTGACTCCCAGGACATGTTTTAATGAATTGCCCTCAAACCCAAATTGACTCCAGCCTAACTCGCAAGCAGCTGCGATACTCTGAGGAAAAAGCCGAAACCTGAGGGTTGAAAAAGTAAACCTTGGCTCTGCACCCATTAGCTGTGTGGTCCTGAGAAAGTTGCTTTCCCTCTCTGGGCCTTCACTGCCCCATCTGTAAATGGACTTTTTCCTGGGTTACCCCTGTGGCCTCTGTAACTGACTGTGGTCCGTGGCCAGGTATAATGAAGGGGTGTTAAATACCACACCGTGTTGCTATTGAAAAATATCCGGAATATTTGTTAAGGGAGAAAAGCAGGGGGCGCCCGGTGGTGGCTCAGTAGGTTGAGCACCCGATTCTTGGTTTTGGCTCAGGGCGTGACCTCATGGTTAGGAGATCGAGCCCCAAGTCGCGCTCTGCACTGTGGGGGACGTGCACGCTTAATCCATTTGTGCTGGAGGGCTTGGGTGTACTTTGAAAAGGTGAGCAGGTTTTGTTTTGTTTTGTTTTGTTTTTAAGTGTACTGGATGCCACGCAATTAACAAGAGTGATCCAGATGTCAGCTGGAGGGGCTCAAGGTCTAGATCAGAACACCTTAAATCCCTCTTTGGAAGCCCCTCCCCCTCTCCGAAGAACGCCACTGATCCCCGAGGGATCCCATGCTCTCAAGGTGCAGATCCAGGGGCCCTCGCATTCTTTTACCCCACGTGACCCCATGGCTCCATTTCCGCTCCCGAGAGAGAGCCACGCACAAGATCCGGGAACGGGGTGGGCGCTCCCATCCACCCAGGGAGGGGGCCACCCTGAGCGTCACCCGGCCGGGGTTCAGAATCACACGGGTTCGGAATCACAGAAAGACAGGCGGTCTTTCCTATTTTTAAACTCTGACTTGCCTCCTCGCCCAACCTTCCCACGCTTACTGCTTTCTCCCTTTCCTTTCCGTTTCTGCTTCTCTCCCCCTCCGTCCCCTGGATGCCCAAATGCCTTTGCTTCTGTTTCGCAGCGCAGTTCCGGCACCCAGCTGCCCCGGCCCCGCAGATACACACACGCCCAAACCCGTCAGGGTGCTGACCGGGCAGAGAGACTTCCACTTCATAGGCTCGGCCTTCCGTGAAAAGGTGTCATCGTAAAGATTTGTAGAACGATTTACAAGGCCACAGCCCTGACACCACTTGGGCAGGGGCGGGGTGACAATGCTGCTTCCCACGCATTGTCCCCGAGGCTGGGCCCTGCGCTGTCTTTCAGACAAACCTGCCTACCAGAACATTCGGTAGTATTTGAAGCTCCTCCTTCCTCCCTGGCTGCATCCAACCTTGCTCTCCCGGCTGTCCTTCCTCTGCAACCCAGCCTCCTTCTCCTCCTTCTGGGCTGATTCTCTGGGCCCCGTGCATGGCAAAGTGGAGGAAGACATGGGACTTGGGCTTTGAGCATCTGTGGGGCGGGATCCTCCTGGGGTGGGGTCAGGTGGGGTTCTCACCTGCTGAAGTTCTCCCATGGTGATCCCCGCGAACCCCTGGATGTTTGGGTGCAACTGGCGAGGCTTCCGTGCCGGTCCCAGAATGTGAACTCGGTGCAGGGATGCAGAGGAAGGAAATAGGGAAACGGCCATGGCTGACATCCAGGCGGGAGGCTGGCCCCTCACACCCTTCCAGGGCTTTCCACGTGCACCAGCCTACATGGGAAGCTGGAAGGAAGATCAGTGCTGTTGCTCAGGGGTGGGCTTTGGCTCTGAGTGGGAGATTACTCGTCTTGGTTCCCACAGAGGAGGGAACCCGGTCTTGTGCCCGAGGGGTGGCCAGAGGGATTTTTTTACAGACGACAAAGCAGTGCGTAATGGGGATCGTGGGTGTGTGGGGCACTTGGGAAACTCTTCACAGAGATTCTTGAGCAGGGCTTGGAGCATGGACACTTGCACGCTGATCCACTTTGCCAGGTGGATCGATGTGGGTGAGACGGGGCTGAGTGAAAGAACGCTCACACCAGACAGAGGGAGCAAGTCCTATGACCAAGGCATGGCGGCTGAAAAACTGCTACATCTGATGAGCCCTGAACAATCTGGGGAGCCTACATTGGAAGGATTGACGGGATGAAATCTGAATCTTTGGTGAGCTCAGCTAAGGCATTTGGGTTTTATAGGCCACGGTCATTGCACTTGATCTTAGCCCAAAAGGCCCAGAAGCGATTGTAGGCCACAGTCGTTGGAGCATGTCAGCAGTCAAGTTGACAATTTCAGGTTTGCCTCTCAGAAATATGCCTTTGGCTTCTGGATGGCTCCTGGGGGGGCAGTGTGGAGAAGGAAGGCCACTTAGGTGTCTACTGCCTCATCTGGGCAAACACAATGGCAGGGAATTGCCAAGGCAGATGGAAAGGAATGAATAAATACTATATACATCAAGGAGGTGGGATATACAAAGCATAGTAAACAAATGTGAGATAGCATATATATATATATATATATGGTACGTTTGAACTGGTGTATGATATTTTGCTGGCTGAATAAACCCCAGCTTTAGATCTCTGTTCTCCCAACTCTTTTTATTTCCACTTTTTCCCTATCACAAATAGGACTGCAATGGACATTTTTGTACCTGTCTCCCTGTGCACCTGACACT
This sequence comes from Felis catus, assembly GCF_018350175.1. NCBI lineage: Eukaryota > Metazoa > Chordata > Mammalia > Carnivora > Felidae > Felis > Felis catus. Next base: position 35,985,348 of record NC_058373.1, on the reverse strand, counting down.
CTTTTCAGAGTGGGCTCCTTCGAACTGAACTGGTTTGGCTATATTGTGAGATTGGGCCATCTTCAAATCTACTGGATAGTCTTGAATTCTTCCTCAAAGAGATTGTACCAACAACACACTGTCCTCTCAAAAAGCAAAGAAGTTCCCTTTGTTTATGAGTGTTTTCAGACTTGCAAGATTGTGCCAATCTGATCAGTAGGAAATGGAATCCTCGTTGTTTCCATTTGTTTTCCTGAGTGCTAGTGAGATTAAGCTTTTATTTTTTATTTTTTTTTTACTGTTTATTTTTTATTTTTGAGACAGAGACAGACATGAACAGGGGAGGGGCAGAGAGAGAGAGAGGAGACACAGAATCTGAAACGGGCTCCAGGCTCTGAGCTGTCAGAACAGAGCCCGACGTGGGGCTCGAACCCACGAACTGTGAGATCATGACCTGAGCCGAAGTCGGATGCTTAACCGACTGAGCCGCCCAGGCGCCCCGAGATTAAGCTATTTTAATGTGGTTATTCACCACCCTGTTTTCTTCTGTGAATTGTCTGTTCATATGCTTTGCCCAATTCCATTGGGTTGTCTTTTTCTTACTGATTTGTTGAAGTTCTTTATATATTATGGATACTGATCCTTTGTTGTTTAAAGTATCTTTTTTTCAATCTGTAACTTGTCTTTTCCATTCCATTTTTAAAAACTGTTGTCAGAGAGAAGTTTTAAATTTTAATATATTGCAACATTTAAAAAAAATTTTTCTTTAAAGAAAACACATCTGATGTTTTATCACTGAGAACATCTGCCGCTTATCTTTCAAGAATACACTTTATTAAGTTAAGGAAGGTCCTACTCTCCCTAATCTCTTAGAGCTTTTGTTCGTTTTTAAGTTGAAACTTTGAATTAAAATAGAAATAGGTTTAGGGGCACCTGGGTGGTTCAGTCAGTTGAGTGTCTCTTGATTTTGGCTCAAGTCATGATCCCAGGGTTGTGAGATCGAGCCCTGCATCAGGCTCCAAGCTGGGCATGGAGCCTGCTTGGGATTCTCCGTCTCTCTCTCCCTCTGACCCTCTCCCCAGCTTGCATTCTCTCTCTCTAAAATAAATAAAATGGAAAAAAAATGGGAATAGGTTTGAATGTTATCAACTTTTTTTTCCATACAGGTTTTCTTCATTTTACCTGTTAACGTGACGAATCACATGGGTCACTTTTTGGAAATTAAATCTTCCTTGCATTTCCAGGATAAGCATTGTGTGGCCAGGATGGAGAGAGAGACAGGTAGACAGGTAACCGTATTCAATACACAGGACTGTCTGGGGCAGGGGTTGTAAGGGACAGGGCACGGTCTTGAAAGACAGATGCACTCAGGAGGGGGTCGGTGCTCTCTAGGGTTGTGGAAGCCTACAGCTGGCTGTTTCTCTACCTGTAATTTTGTGGATTTCTCCGAGGCCTGTCCACTGCACTGGGACCTCCATTTGTTAAGCCTGTGGTGTGGTGATGTCTTGATTCCTGGCCATCTGGTGCTCCCTGACAGACCCTCTCTGTCTGGTCCTGTCCCCCAGATGTTAGACTCCTTTCTCCCTCATCCCCTTCCCCCTTGCCTTTGGTGAGTGCGTGCTTTCTTGTCCACTGCCATTCCCTAAGACACGCCCCCCCCTCCCTCCCCATATGCTCCCTCTGCTGCAAGGCAGCTGGCTGTGAACATCCCAAGCCCCCCTGGGTGGTCCTCCTCAAGCCCCTCCCATTTGGTTTGAGGTGAAGAGGGAGCACCTGCCTGCACAGTCACCTCCGATGGCATCCTTCTTTCTTCTAGGCCTCTCCAATCTGTACTCTTTTAGCAGCCAGACTTGGGTGGAGGCCAGTGCTGGCAGAACGGGTTTTACAAAACCTTAGCCTGCCCTGTGCAGGCCAGGTGGTTTGGCATCTTGTTTCGGAATCGGGAAGTGTTTGGCAACTGTGTCTTGCTCTCAGTTTCTGGAGCTTCGGCTGAAGAGGAGATGGAGAATGTCCCATTTCAACATCCCGGTACACGTTTTTCTAGAACTTTACTTATTTTGTCTTTTCTTGTCTTTTTTTTTTTTTTAAAGTTTTTAATGGTTATTTATTTTTGAGAGAGAAAGAGACAGAGCATGAGCAGGGGAGGGGCAGAGAGAGAGAGAGAGAGAGAGAGAGAGAGAGGAAAACCCAGAATCTGAGAAGCAGGCTCCAGGCTCTGAGCTGTCGGCACAGAGCCCGACGCGGGGCTCGAACCCACGAACCGTGAGATCGTGACCTGAGCCCAAGTGGGACGCTTCACCGACTGAGCCACCCAGGTGCCCCTATTTTGTCTATTTTAAAATTTACTGGAATAGATGTGGTCAGAGTATTCTCTTAAGAGTTTAAAAATCTCTACTGTATCTATAGGAATATCCTCTTTTGCATCCTGGGTACATGTGCCTTCTCTATTTTTTAAATCATTCTTTCCAGAGTTTTGATTGTTTATTAGTGTTTTTAGAGAACTAGAAATTCTTTCTATTGTTCCTTTGTCTTCCATTTCATTAATGTATGCTCCCTTTCTTCTTCACTTTTTAATTGTGAAGTAAATCACACATACAAAAGAGTATATGTAAACTATCTGTATGCTTTAGGAATAATAATAAAATGAACAATCGTGTATTCTTGACTGAGTTGAAGAAATTGAGTGCCAGGATCAGGGAGGGAAGTTCAAGCGTATCCCCCTCTGCATCCCAGAGCGACTACTATCCTAAATGTTGTGTTAACCATACATTTGGTTTTTACAAATGGTATTTGACGTGTCGGTCCATCGGTAAAAAATTTTATTGTTCAGTTTAGAACTTTTTTTTTTTTAACTTTTGAGAAAGTGAGAGAGAGAGACAGAGGGAGTCCGATGCTCAACTGCACAAACCACGAGATCATGACCTGAGCCAAAGTCAGACGCTCAACCAACTGAGCCACCCAGGTGATTCCAGTTCAGCACTTTTAAAAGGACCCCAGGTGACCAGAATTGGATTAACTAAAATCCTTGCTTCATGACATACTCTCACCATAGATACATACACGACCCCCTATTTTCCCCCTTTATTTCTCCTCCATCCATCCCTCTCCTCCTCCAACTCCCTTCCCTTGCCTTCCCTTGCCTTCCCTTGCCTTCCCTTGCCTTCCCTTGCCTTCCCTTGCCTTCCCTTGCCTTCCCTTGCCTTCCCTTGCCTTCCCTTGCCTTGCCTTCCCTTCCCTTCCCTTCCCTTCCCTTCCCTTCCCTTCCCTTCCCTTCCCTTCCCTTCCCTCCCTTCTTTCCCTTCCTTCCTTCCCTTCCCTCCTTCCTTCCATTTTATTTTTTTAAACGTTTATTTATTTTTGAGAGAGAGGGAGAGAGAGCATGGGCAGGGGAGGGGCAGAGAGAGAGAGAGAGAGAGAGAGAGAGAGAGAGAGAGACGTAGAAGCCAAAACAGGTTCCAGGCTCCTAGCTGTCAGCACTGAGCACCATGTGGGGCTCGAACCCATGAACCGTGAGATCATGACTTGAGCCGAAGTTGGATGCTTAACCAACTGAGCCACCCAGGTGTCCCTTTTCTTCTTTCTTGTAATGTAATAAGCACCTATGACTCCACCACCCAATAAAACACAGGACCTGAATTATAGCACACATCAAGCCATGAGGTGACTCTTCCCCAGTCCACGTGACCATCATCCTGAATTCTGTGTTCATAGTCTCTCATTTTTCTCATTATACACTTGTAGTGCATTTATTTCCCTTCTCAAAAAGTGTACTTTTAATTTTGGTTGTTTTTAACTCTATAAAGGAGGCATCATGTTGTGTGTCATCTTTGGAAACTTCTTTCTTTTTTCTTTTTTCTTTTTTTCAACGTTTTTATTTATTTTTGGGACAGAGAGAGACAGAGCATGCACGGGGGAGGGGCAGAGAGAGAGGGAGACACAGAATCAGAAACAGGCTCCAGGCTCTGAGCCATCAGCCCAGAGCCCGACGCGGGGCTCGAACTCACGGACCGTGAGATCGTGACCTGGCTGAAGTCGGATGCTTAACCGACTGCGCCACCAGGCACCCCTGGAAACTTCTTTCTTAATATTATCATCCCTGAATTACATCCATGCCTACTGAATTCACTGTAATTCGCTTTTTATTGTGGTAAAATACACATAGCATAAAATGTAGCACTTTGACCATCTTTTCAGCGCACGTTCCAGTGGCATCAAGTACATCCATATTGTTGTATTGTCATCACTTGTATCCAGCTCCAGAACTTTCTCCAGCTTCTTGAACTGAAACGCCAATGACATCGATACGGCTACTGTACCTTGTGGGAATACACCACAGGTTATCCTTCTATTGATGGACAGCCCTGGGTGTTTCCCGGGTTCTGCTACTGTGAAAGGGGCTGTTACTGTTATTTTGCAATGTCTACTGACGAACACGCGTTGGCTGTTAGTTTCAGGCATGTGGACGTTCAACTCTCAGAGATCAAAGTCAAAGGTTTTTACACGGTGGTTGTACAAATTTACATTCCCGCTTCAGTGGCCAAGAGAGACCACGAATCCACATCCTCACCAACACTTGGCGTGTCAGCTTGACATTTTGACAGAGGGAGATAGGAGAGCTTTGTAAGCCAGTGGCTACAAGTCCGGGAGGGTGCTTGCTACTCCTGGGTCTCCTTCTTGAACTTTCAACTTTCAAGACCCTCTTAGAGGCTTTATTCTTGCAGAAATTCCCCAAATGGCATTTATTATCTTTCCCTCCAGTTGTACATATTATTTGTAGAAAACTTGGAAAGTGCAGAAAACAAACTCCTCCTTTTCTTTCTTTCTTTCTTTCTTTCTTTCTTTCTTTCTTTCTTTCTTTCTCACAAGGGAGCGAGAGGCAGAGACAGAGACAGAGAGAGAAGCAGGGCTCAAGAGGGGCTCGTGTTTTACCCAAAGTGGGGCTCCAGCTCACCACAAGTGAGGGAAGAGCTCACCCCAAGCGGGGCTAATATTATGGTGCATTCATACGATGGGGTCATATGCAGTCACTAAGAATCCGCCTTGCAGAAGAACATTTTGAAACATTGAGAGATACAGTATTTGCATATTGTTGACCCCAGGAAAACGCTTACAAAACAATAATGTACCATGATTCCAATTTTGTACATTAAAAAGACAGGCTATACTAACCAATGTTAGAAAACAGTTACTCCAGAGAGTGACATTGAAAGTGACTCATTGTTATGGGCACCTGAGTAGCTCAGTCATTAAGCGTCTAACTTTGGCTCAGGTCATGATCTCACAGTTCGTGAGTTTGAGTCCCACATCAGGTGAGCTGGAGCCCCACTTTGACTGTTGGACTTAAAAAATTTTGGGGGGGGTGTCTGGTGGCTCAGTCGATTGAGCGTCCGACTTTACTCATGGTTTGTGGGTTTGAGTCCTGTGTCGGGCTCTGTGCTGACAGCTCAGAGCCTGGAGCCTGCTTCGGATTCTGTGTCTCCCCTTTTCTCTGCCCCTCCTCTGTTCATGCTCTGTTTGTCTCTCTCAAAATAAATAAATGTTGAAAAAAATTAAAAAATATATTTTTGTACACAATGTATTAATAGATCCATTGTAAATCATTGCATATATTCATAATTATTTCTTTTTATTTTAATTTTATTTTTTTAATTTACATCCAAATTAGTTAGCATATAGTGCAACAATGATTTCAGGAGTAGATTCCTTAGTGCCCCTTACCCATTTAGCCCATCCCCCCTCCCACAACCCCTCCAGTAACCCTCTGTTTGTTCTCCATATTTATGAGTCTCTTCTGTTTTGTCCCCCTCCCTGTTTTTATTTTTGTTTCCCTTCCCTTATGGTCATCTGTTTTGTCTCTTAAAGTCCTCCTATGAGTGAAGTCATATTTGTCTTTTTGACTGACTAATTTTACTTAGCATAATAGCCTCCAGTTCCATCTACGTAGTTGCAAATGGCAAGATTTCATTCTTTTTGATCACCGAGTAATACTCCATTGTATGTATATACCACATCTTTGTCCATTCATCCATCGACGGACATTTGGGCTCTTTCCATACTTTGGCTATTGTTGATAGTGCTGCTATAAACATTGGGGTGCATGTGCCCCTTTGAAACAACATACCCGTATCCCTTGGATAAATACCTAGTAGTGCAATTGCTGGGTTGTAGGGTAGTTCTATTTTCAATTTTTTGAGGAACCTCCATACTGTTTTCCAGAGTGGCTGCACCAGTTTGCATTACCACCAGCAGCGCAAAAGAGATCCTCTTCCTCCACATCCTTGCCAACATCTATTGTTGCCTGAGTTGTTCATGTTAGCCATTCTGACAGGTGTGAGGTGGTATCTCATTGTGGTTTTGATTTGTATTTCCCTGATGATGAGTGATGTTGAGCATTTTTTCCTGTGTCAGTTGGCCATCTGGATGTCTTCTTTGGAGAAGTGTCTATTCATGTCTTTTGCCCATTTCTTCACTGGATTATTTGTTTTTTGGGTGTTGAGTTTGATAAGTTCTTTATAGATTTTGGATACTAACCCTTTATCTGATATGTCGTTTGCAAATATCTTCTCCCATTTTGTTGGTTGCCTTTTAGTTTTGCTGATTGTTTCCTTCACTGTGCAGAAGCTTTTTATTTTGATGAGGTCCCAATAGCTCATTTTTGCTTTAATTTCCCTTGCCTCCGGAGACAGGTTGAGTATTTATATATTTGGGTGCCTCCACATTTGGAGCATAAATGTTTATAATTGTTAGGTCTTCTTGGTGGATAGACCCCTTAATTGTGATATAATGCCCTTCTTCATCTCTTGATGCAGTCTTTATTTTAAAGTCTCGATTGTCTGATATAAGTATGGTTACTCCAGCTTTCTTTTGTTGACCATTAGCATGATAGATGGTTCTCCATCCCCTTATTTTCAATCTGTAGGTGTCTTTAGGTCTAAAGTGGGTCTCTTGTGGGGCGCCTGGGTGGCGCAGTCGGTTAAGCGTCCGACTTCAGCCAGGTCACGATCTCGCGGTCTGTGAGTTCGAGCCCCGCGTCGGGCTCTGGGCTGATGGCTCAGAGCCTGGAGCCTGTTTCCGATTCTGTGTCTCCCTCTCTCTCTGCCCCTCCCCCGTTCATGCTCTGTCTCTCTTTGTCCCCCCAAAAAAAATAAATAAATAAATAAAGTGGGTCTCTTGTAAACAGCATATAGATGGGTCTTGTTTTCTTATCCATTCTGTTAGCCTATGTCTTTTGATTGGAGCATTGAGTCCATTGATGTTTAGAGTGAGTACTGAAAGATGAACTTACTGCCATTATGATGCTTGTAGAGTTGGAGTTTCTGGTGGTGTTCTCTGGTCCTTTCTAGTCTTTGTTGCTTTTGCCCTTTATTTATTTGTTTTTTTCATCTTTTCTCCCCTCAGAGAGTCCCCCTTAAAATTTCTTGCAGGACTGGTTTAGTGGTCACAACCTCCTTTAATTTTTGTTTGTCTGGGAAACTTTTTATCTCTCCTTCCGTTTTGAATGACAGCCTTGCTGGATAAAGAATTCTTGTCTGCATACGTTTCTGATTCAGCACATTGAATATATCCTGCCACTTCTTTCTGGCTTGCCGGGTTTCTGTGGATAGGTCTGCTGCAAACCTGATCTGTCTTCCCTTGTAGGTTAAGGACTTTTTTTTCCCTTGCTGCTTTCATGAATCTCTCCTTGCCAGAGTATTTTGTGAATTTGACTATGATATGCCTTGTTGAGGGTCGGTTTTTGTTGAATCTAATGGGAGTCCTCTGTGCTTCCTGGATTTTGATGTCTGTGTCTATCCCCAGGTTAGGAAGTTTTCCACTATGATTTCCTCACAAGACACTTCTACCCCTATTTCTCTCTCTTCCTCTTCTGGCACCCCTATGATTCTGATGTTGTTCTTTTTTAATGAGTCACTGATTTCTCTAATTCTTAAATCGTGCTCTTTTGCCTTAATTTCCCTCTTTTTTTCTGCTTCATTATTCTCCATAAATTTGTCTTCTATATTGCTGATTCTCTGTTCTGCCTCATCCGTCCTTGCCACCATGGCCTCCATTTGAGATTGCAGCTCAGTTTTAGCATTTTTTATTTCATCCTGACTAGATTTTACTTCTTTTATCTCTGCAGAAAAGGATTCTAATCTATTTTCAAATCCAGCTAGTATTCTTATTATCATGATTCTAAATTCTGGTTCAGACATCTTGCTTGTATCTGTGTTGATTAAGTTGCTGGCTGCCATTTCTTCCTGCTCTTTCTTTTGGGGTGAATTCCTTTGTTTCGTCATTTTGAAGGGCGAAAAGGAATTAATGAGGTAAAAAATTTTAAATAAAAAAATTAAAATAAAAATATTAAAATTAAACAATTAAAAACAAACACACACACACACACAAATTGAATAAGTGATGCTAGATCCTAGGTGTGTTTTGGTCTGGGTGTTGAAAAGGGTTGATAGATTAGAGAAAAAAGGGAAAAGAAAAGAAAAAAAGGGAAATCATTTTAAAATTTGAGAAGATGAATACACTGAAGTAGACTAAAATGAAATGATGGAAGTAAATTAGAATTTGTAACAATTTACACAAAAGTAAAAAATATAGTAGAAAAAAAATAAAGGAAAATATTTTAATAAAAATTGAAAGTAATGATTTTTTTCTTTCTGTATTCAATAAAAAGAAAAGAAATGAAAAAGAGAAAAAAGAAAAAAGAAAAAAAAGAAAGAAAATTGAATCGATGGACTGGCAAACAGACTGAAATGTGACTGAAATTACTTCGTGTCCCCCTAGAAGTCAAACTATAAAGTGCTTTGTAGTCTGTAAACTAAGCAGGCAGAGAGACTTGTATTCTTGGAGAGGTTGGCCCAGTTGGGCGGGGCTCACTGTAATGGCTCCGCTCTCCACTAGATGGCGCTGCAAGCCTACGGGGGTGGAGTGTTGTGGCGCTCGTCGGTGCGTATGCGCATGCGCGGGACTGGTGAAAATGGCACTACCCAGCCACCCAGTCTGTTCTTCCCGATCAGCGTCGCGCAGCCGTCCTTCCTCTTCAGCTCTTGTCCTCTCCCTGCTTTTCCACTCTCCGTGACCAGGCCCCAGGCAGTACCTCTCTCCCTAGTTTTGTCTCAGATGCGGCTGTTTTCCCCGGCCCCTTACTTCCGAAAGACTGCGGCTTTGACCTGTTCCGCTCCTCTGAGGGAGGGTCTCACGGAGCAATGGCCGAATGAACAATGGCTGAATGTTGGCTGCACCCAGGAACACTTGCTGGACCCTGCTGCTGCCGGTGCCCCGAGACTGCGGCCAGGTGCCAGCCCGCCCCAGAAAAAGTTCGCGACATAGTGTAGCTGCAGCATTTCAGGGATTATGGAAAATCACCACACACATCTGGCACCAGGCTTCACCCTTAACGACCTTGTTCCAGCACCAGCGAATGTGGCCGTTCTCTGGGGTCTGCTGGGACCAGGTGGCTTCAACAGTCTCCACCAAATGTCCTTCCAGCAGTGGAACCGATTCTCCCCGTGTGGCCCAAGAACCTCCTGGACCCCACTCTGCCCCTGGGGATTCGCTCTTCCCACCAGAGCACCGCCAGGTATGGAGCTGTGGAGTTGCAGACTTTGTGCTCTCCCTGTTTAGAGTCTTAATGGAGTTTAAACCCTCTCCTTTCTCCTTTCTCCCTTTTTAGTTCAATCCCTGCGGCTCTTTCCACTTTTCCACTGTCTCTCCAGTTGCTTTGGGGGGGGAGGCTTTTCCCGTATTCTCCCCCCCCACCCCGTCTCTGTCCTCTCTCCACCCACAAAGGTGGCTCCCTGCCCTCCGCGGCTTCTCTCTCCCCCAGCTCACTTCTCCGCGCCGTGTACCTGCTGAATTCTGTGGTTCGGGTTGTACCGATTGTTGTGTTAATCCTCAGATCAGTTTTCTAGGTGTGCAGGATGGTTTAGTGTTGGTCTGGCTGTATCTCATGGATGCGAAACGCACAAAAAACTCCCGCGCTGTTCCTCCATCTTGGCTCCTTCATAACCATTTCTTTTTTTTTTTTTTTTTAATTTTTTTTTTCAATGTTTATTTATTTTTGGGACAGAGAGAGACAGAGCATGAACAGGGGAGGGGCAGAGAGAGAGGGAGACACAGAATCGGAAACAGGCTCCAGGCTCCGAGCCATCAGCCCAGAGCCTGACGCGGGGCTCGAACTCCCGGACCGCGAGATCGTGACCTGGCTGAAGTCGGACGCTCAACCGACTGCGCCACCCAGGCGCCCCTTCATAATCATTTCTTAGCGGAAACTTCTAAACGTGAGATTGCTTGTACTTTGTAACTTTTGAAAAAAGGCCTTTCTGTCAGGCAAACCTCCTTTAGCATATAACAATTAGGATGCATTGTTGTGTTAATCAGAAACATCTTGTTACCAGACAGAGCTTCTGGCTGCCACGAGAAAATGGGTGTTACTACTTTGTATGCTGAAAGAACATTCTAGTCCAAAGCAAAGCAAATTGACCTTTGAAATATCTTCTATCACACTTTTTGAAGTCTTGATAATAGTCTGGAGGTACCACAGCCATGTGTTATGGGTCCATGGCAGCATGGGGTCCCACCTTGGGAAGCTTCGTTTAAGAGGGCTCCTGATCCCCACCCCCCCATAAAAATGAGATTGGGGTGCTGTGAATGCTGATATACAGCTTCTGAACCAGGTACTGTGCAAAGTACCTGCTTTACATATTTTCCTTAAGAGATATCATGCGGTGTCAGGAATGTCTCATCAGGCAGGCAATGCTGGAGGCTTTGCTGGGGTAGTGGGAACATCACCTGTCCCTGACAGCTGTGTGGCCATCCTGGTCCCAGACTCCATCATGTTTGATCCTTCTGGACGGAGAAGCTGGCAGGACAGATGAGAACCAGGAGTTAAGTGGCGTCTCTGAGGCCACATAGAGAAGTCAAGTCAAGACAGCTTTCGGACACACCCCTCTAGGGCTCTAGAGGGGACAGACTGGCTGGCAAGTCCTCGACCAGGCTCGGGCATCGCACCATGGATTCCCGACACTGGAGGAAAGGGGCTGAAAGTGCCCTGCAAGCCTTTGCAGGAAGGGACTTGAGTCTGGACACTCGGCCCGGCGACCTAGCCTTAGGGAAGGACCCAGCTGATTCTTTTTTTTTTTTTTTTTAATGTTTTTTATTTATTTTTGCGACAGAGAGAGACAGAACATGAGCAGGGGAGGGCCAGAGAGAGAGGGAGACACAGAATCGGAAGCAGGCTCCAGGCTCTGAGCTGTCAGCACAGAGCCCGATGCGGGGCTCGAACCCACAGACTGTGAGATCATGACCTGAGCCGAAGTCGGACGCTTAACCAACGAGCCACCCAGGTGCCCCAGGACCCAGCTGATTCTTTAGGGGAAACTATCCCCAGGAGTCAGATGACGTGGTACTCGCTGGGTGGCCGTAGACCAGTCTTTTCTTCCTAGGACCTCCAGTCTCCTGTGAAAGGGGTACTTAATTAGCAGGTCTCTGAAAGTTCCCTGTTGGACAGAGAATCGCCAGGCTTCGCGTGCCCATAGTGTCCCCTCTGCGGGGATGTTAGGGCCCCTGTGGTATCCAGCAGGGATCTCTGTGCAAGGACTTTCATCTTCCTTCACCTCTGTGTCCTGAGGGCGATGTGCAGGCTTCTGCCGCACCTGGGTTTCCACGTACAAAGTCTCCTAATTTTGTCCCCCTGCCTATCAGCCAGGGCCTAACAGGGACACCCTCCCCAGTCCATGCTCTGGCCCCACCATCCTGGAGATGTGCCACGTGGCTAAGCAGCTGGGATTTCCCTCTGTTCATTCAAGTAGAATGAGTGAGGGAGTGGAACAGTGAGGAAGCATCTAGGCTCCCCTCCTGGCCGGTGCTTTGTGCTGGGCTGTGCGGATAGGTTTCAAAAGAAGTGCGGGGCGTCTGGGTGGCTCAGTCAGTTAAGCGGCCAACTTCGGCTCAGGTCATGATCTCACAGTCCGTGAGTTCGAGCCCCGTGTTGGGCTCTGTGCTGACAGCTCAGAGCCTGGAGCCCGTTTCAGATTCTGTGTCTCCCTCTCTCTGACCCTCCCCCATTCATGCTCTGTCTCTCTCTGTCTCAAAAATAAATAAACATTAAAAAAAATAAAATAAAAAAAAGAAGTAAAGCCATGGGCACTTTGTTCAAACCAAGCTGGAAGAGAAACTGGGTTGGCCCCTGGGGTCCTCTCCAGGCCCCATACATCTCCTAAGAACACAGCTAGAAAGCCGATGCACAGCCCAGGGGGCTCCATGTGGCCTCCCTACCTCCACGTGGCCTCTAGGAGGCCCCCAAGCCCGCTCTTCCTTCCCCTGCACTTTGGTAAGCCAGGGATGGGTATTGGCTGAGGCCCTTTTGCTTGCAAAGAACAGAAGTCTAGTCAAACCGGCTTAAGCAAAAAGTGACTTGACCGGAGGAGCAGAGGGGGCACAAAGACAGGATGGCTTCACAAAGGCCGGAAGCCCACGGGAGCCCCAGCAGCAGTTCTGTTGCCCCCTCTCTCCCTCTTCTCCTCCCTCCCTGTCTCCTTCCCTCCCTCGGACCCACTTTCTCCTCACATACGGACCACCTGATTCCACCAGGTTCAGACTCAGTAAACGCTGCTGGTTGCTGATGGGCCGAACCCCATCTCAGAGAGGCATCTTCAAGCTCTGTCGGCCTTCTGGGGTCCACGTGCTAGACCAGAGACTATGGGCATTTTCCTGCTATAGACCCGTAGCTGAGACCCTCAAGGACGGCTGCTCCCTGCGGAGCAGGGAAGTGAAGTGAGTGAGGCGCATTTCTGGTGCCATAGCTGTCCACTCCACCCTTCCTGTTCTGCAAGAGAGCAGGAGGGAATACGTGGGGATGGGCCCTAGCGTCGGCCTCTAAGTATTAAAGCTTTGTGCATTTTACTTTATTTAATTAATTAATTTTTTAATTAAAAAAATTAAAAAAATTTTTTTAATGTTTATTTATTTCTGAGACAGGGAGAGACAGGGCATGAGTGGGGGAGGGGCAGAGAGAGAGGGAGACCCAGAATCCGAAGCAGGCTCCAGGCTCTGAGCTGTCAGCACGGAGCCCGACGCGGGGCTCGAACTCACGAACCGTGAGATCGTGACCTGAGCCGAAGTCGGTCGCTCAACTGACTGAGCCACCCAGGCGCCCCATTTAAAAATTTTTTTAAACGTTTTTTCATTTTTGAGAGACAGAGTATGACGCGGGGCTCGAGCCCACAAACTGTGAGATCATGACCTCAGCCGAAGTCGAATGCTTAACCGACTGAGCCACCCAGGCGCCCCAAGCTTTGTGCATTTTAAATCTCGCATGATGGATCGTGTGTGTGTGTGTGTGTGTGTGCATTTGCATTTCAAGACTGCCTGGAAGAGTTTGGGTAGATCAGTCCCCTGACCTCTGGGTACAGATGGAGGGCAGGGGCTGGGACTTCAGAACAGAGGGAACCAATTATAGGTTTTTTTCCCCCCTCCTTCTGCTTCAAGGAAACTCGCTTTTAATTTCCTTTGTGATTACCCTGCTTATTGCTAAACACAAGCGGATGGCTGGTTCCTCTCTGATTTCTCTTTGCAGTAAGTCTCCTTCCCTCCCCCTTTCATCTTCATTGTTTTATATTTAGCCCCAGACAGTTGAGAAAATATGCGGTGCGTGCAATCATGCGAGTCTCACCACTTGTTTGGGGTTGAGTTTGGGCACTGGGTCAGCATCCTTCCGTGTCTGAGGCCACGGACCCCTGTGGGGGTGTGAGGGAGCCAGGCTGGGGCATCGACAGGTTTGAAACTCATCTCAAGGTTTGGGTTGGGGCGCCTGGGTGGCTCAGTCGGTTGAGCGTCCGACCTCGGCTCAGGTCACGATCTCGCAGTTTGTGGGTTTGAGCCCCGCATTGAGGTCTGTGCTGACAGCTCAGAGCCTGGAGCCTGCTTCAGATTCTGTGTCTCCCTCTCTTTCTGCCCCTCTCCCACTCATGCTCTGTCTCACTCTGTCTCAAAAATAAATAAACATTAAAAAAAAAAAAGGGTTTGGGGACAGAGCAGACTTGGTGTTAAAAGTTTGAGTGGAAGGGCCCTGAGAAGTTCTTCTCCCCCTCCCCAGCCTAGCCTTGCGCGTTTTGGTTCAGTGACCAAGGTTGCTATTGACCCATTCATTCAACACATACTTATGGAGCACCTGTGATGTGACAGGCCTGTGGTTGATGCTAGGGATTCAGGGGTAAAGGACAACAGCCACAGCCCCTGTTCTCAAGCAGTCTGCCTCCTTATTAATTGTAAAATGTGACACAGAGGGTGTCCCCCTCTTTTGTGACCTGATTTGTTTCCCGGATTTCGGGCTGTTGTAGAATTTCTGCAGCGGGCCAGAAGGTGGATGGGGCTGGGGCATGGCAGGTGTTAATGACAGGTTTGGGCAGAGGGGGGCACAGGGATGAAGGGCTGGCATACCAGGACGGAGCCTGAGTGTGCTTGGCCCCTGGCAGGGTGTGGGGTACCCGTCATGAGAGCAGATTGGTGCAGAAAGAGCCTTTGAGATAACCGAGTTGATCCTTTCACATTCACCCTGAGGACAACCGGGCTTGGGCAGGCCCTGCTGTGTGGAAGTGCTAACCCTTCTGCCCGGAGCACTCTGGTCACACATTCAAGTCCCTTCCTGTCTCACGTAGCTGGCATCTTTCTTTGTTCACAGACCTCAATCTGTTCGGCCCGGCTGCTAGGAGAGTTGTGGGCAGAATGGTCCACGGTGCCCCAGCTAGTGCGCCTTGATGCCCCGCTGCTCCCCATCTGAAGGCCCCCTGGGCTCCAAGGCTCTGAACGAATGAAAGTGTAGATTCTACCTGGGCTCCAGGTGCCTGGGTTGCTGTGCTCCCTGGTGCTCGGATGTGTCAACACCTTGGGGACCAAGGCAGTCCCAGGTGCCATGGGGAGTGATCTTAGGACTTGGCCTGGAGTCCCCTCAGAACCTGGTCCAGAGGGAGGACCCGGAATCTCCCAAACACACTTGGGAAGTAAGGAACACCCAGGCCATGCGCTGCAGACCAGGCATGCAATCGCAACTCTGGAGAGAAAGGGATCAAGGGAGACGGGGGTGGTCTGAGAAGGAAGCCTCTTGCAAGGCCGTGAACTGGGTCCCAGGGACTGAGGAGAGGCAGATCACTTCAGGATGGAATGGGAGTAGGGGAAGGAATGACATCCACTGGGCACTTGCTGTGCGCCCTTATCACGTCGTTTCAATGAATCCTCATGGCAGCCTGTGCTCTCTTGGCCCCACAGCCTGACTGAGGAGCTGAGATTTGAATGCCAGTCTAACAAATACCAGAGTCCCCAGCCGCCCCTGCCCCTCAACACACACACACACACACACACACACACACACACACACACACGCAGCCATACAAACAAAACTATCCCAGACCATTCTGGGACCAAATCTCCTGAATGCTTCGCACATCACAAGCGCTGAGCTTCGTGTTACCATCCAGGAGAAGATCCTGGGCCCATTGGAGACGTTTCTTGGAGGACACGATGAGGTAGTGGAATAAAGCTGCCTGTGCGCATGTGGGCGTACGTGAAAGAGAACCACAGTTGTGCTATTTCCAGTTGTTCAGCTTCGGACAAGCTGCTCACCTTCCCCGGGCCCCACTTTCGACCTGCGAACAATCAGGTTAGCTGTCCCTGTGGGTCTGTTGGTCAGGTGTTCGTGAGGGTTTACGAGGTGGGTCGTGAGTGACCATGTACTTTGCTGATCGTAAAGCATGTACACACTGCCAATGTGTTGCTTGGCCCCCAAGGCCTGTGATGTGCTGACCGTCACCTGGAAGGAAATGGAAAGAACACAGAAAACATCGCCCCCCGGTGTGCGAAAGTGGGTTTGACTCAGGAAGGCCTCGGGTAGCTGGGTACCACCATCCGCTAAGATGCACAGGACCCAGGCCCACCCGGAGCCCGGAGCTGCAGAGATGGGACCTCGCCAGTGCCCAAGACGCAAGCTTCTGGGGTTGGAGCAAACCCTTGAAGAGAGCTCGTGGCCCTCAACTCGCTCCTGACATGGCTGGTGTGGCCTTCCAGGCGTGGAGCTTGGGGGGTGCAAATTGTTACACAGCTACATGGCAGATCTGGCCGTGGCTGGACAAACTACCGGGTTTGTACAGAGCTTCGCGGTTCCATACTCTTTAGCCTCTTTGGTGTCATACAGGACACAAGCCCTTGAAACTTCCTTTGGGGGAAAAAACAGATGGGACCTGATTAAGACCAGAAAGCCCAGGGAATGAAGCTGCTTTCTGTCCATGATTTCCTTTGATTCTTAAAATACTCCTGCAACCTGGTGTTATTCCCCCATTTTACAGGGAAGGAAACTAAGGCACGGGGCTGTAAAGCGATTTTCCCGGGTCTAGTGTTGCAGGGGAGCCCATACTTTAAATTGGGGATAAAATTATATCTGATCTTTTATGTTCAATGGTAACTTTGAACAAGAGGAAACTGAGGCCCAGCAAAATCCTATCCCAGCCACCATAGTTCAGATGCATTGAGAGATCTGGAGGCTGTTGATCCTAGCCTGACCTTTGGATGGTCAGTGTCAGTCACAGATCCCGTTTTTCCCTGTGCAGCTCGGGCGACTAAGCCCCACGTGCCCTAGAAGCCATCTCCAGGTCAGACAGACCCCCCCCCCCCCCCCCCCCCCCCCCCACTGATCACAGTGCCTCTGGTTGAGACATTTCATTTCCACCTTCCATTTTGGGCCTGAGCACCATTCCTGCCTTTCTATTTATACCAAAAACAGGGACACCCAGGCAGGGTAAGCCTCCTTTTCACCTTCAAAGCAATTCTGTCCTCAGACTCCTGGCTTTTCACCCTTGCCTGACCCACTCTGGCTCCAAGGTATCGTGTTAGATTTAATTGGTCAGCAGGTGATATCGCCATCAAGATCTTTGAAATGAAGTTTGGAATCTGTACTCATTTATGTTGGTTGATAAAAGGCAATTGTGCGTTTCTCTTTTGGCCTCTCAATGTAATAAGAGACACATTAAAAAAGAAAGCGTGAGGGTGGGCAAGGTGCAAGCGAGGTGAGCGTGCCCCAGGGGCGCTCGTGTGGTCGGCCAGCCCTGGCTCCAGCCTTCTTTCATCTTCACAGGTTTTTAAGTCATCAATCATGTAGCAAGTCCTTATTAAATCCTTAGTGGCTGCGGCTGGGGGAAGGAAGCCTCCTGAGATGGGTCCTGGCCTCAGGGAGCTGATATTCTGGGTCCTGGAGGAAATGGGATAGGGAAATTGACAATGCAGGTGATGGGCTAAGCAGGGTGGGGGAGAGCACTCTGGCTGGTTCAGATGAAAAGGTAGCCTGGGGTCTTGAGTACACTAGAGGGGCTCATGGAATGAGCCTGGGTTTGATCTGGTCAGTTCTGGTTTTGAATTCCAACTCTATTTCTTACTAGGTATGTGACTATGGATAAGTCACTCAACCTCTCTGAGCCTTAATTCCTCCATCTGTTTGAGGATAATCATCTCTGCCTCCTGGGGTTGTAACACGACTTTAAATGAAATAATGAATCTGACATAGCGTAGTACACACGTGCTTTTTCTTTTAAGTTTATTTATTTTGAGAGAGAGAGAGTGAGCCGCGGGAGGAGCAGAGAGGGAGAGGGGGAGAGACTCCCAAGCAGGCTCCACGCTGTCAGCGCAGAGCCCAACACGGGGTTCAGTCCCACTAATTGTGAGGTCATGCCCCGAGCTGACATCAAGAATCAGGCGCCCAACCAACTGAGCCCCCCGGGCGCCCCTGATACGCACATTCTGGATAAACATTGTATCTTTCCCATCCTTTCCCGTGTCCATTACCAGCAGGCTTTCCTGTGAGTGACAAACTCAAAATATCAGTGGCTTATACAGGAACGAAGTTTGTTTTTTCTCCCACGGAAAAGATGCAAGCGTGTGGTTCAGGGCTGGCACTCCTTGGTGCCAGAGGCTCAGTCAAGCTCCTTCTATTTTGTTCTTTCGCTTTCCTAGCCTTGATTTCTAAGACTGCTTTATAATCCACCCGGCGGCTCCAGTCATTATCTCTGTATTCCAGTCAGTAGAAAGAAGAAGAAATTTGCACCTTCTCCTGTTACGGACACACTTTGGAAGTTGCAGGTACGGGGTTCTACTTCTCTAGGAACAGGAGGAATTGAGTGTTGGGGGACAGCCAATAGTTCTTAACCGCCTTGGCTTTCCGGGGAAAATGCCTCTTGAATAGAATGTGCCAGGGGAGTGTGTACTGGTGGGGAGAGAAGGGGAAAAGGTGTCAGAGAGAGCCGGACTCAAAAGGCTGAGGGTAAGTAAAGATACAGGCATCGAAACAGTGTAACAGACCAAATACATCAAACAGAACAGAGAGTCCAGAAATAGACCCATGTGCATATACAATGCATTGATTTTTAGAGGCGCTAGGGTAATTCAATAGGTCAGGGATTAGTCTTTTCCATAAATGATGCTGGTGCAAGTGGACATCTTAGGGGAGAAAAATACAGCTTGACCTCCCAGCTCATATCGTATACAAAACTTATTTTAAGATGGATCATAGACCTGAATGCAACATCTAAAACGATGGTGCTTCTAGAGGAAAATGTGGGGAAAAAGATACTCACAACCTTGGGATAAAGACAGTTTAGCCCCCTTCCCCCCCCAAATTACTAACCAGAAAAGAAATGGATACTTTGGACTCCATACAAATTAAACACTTCTTTTTTTCCAAAGACATTATTAAGAAAATGAAAAGGCAAGTGACAGACAGGGACAAATTACGTACTTGCCTACATTTGACAAGGAGTCCATATCCAGGGTATATAAAGAACACCTATAACTCCATAATGAAATGACAAACAATCTTATTAAAAAACAGTGGGTGAAGGACCTGAACAGATATTTCACAAAGGAAGATATATGAATGACCACTAAGCACGTGAAAAAGTGTGCAACATCATTGCAAACCAGAGAAATGCCAATCAAAATGGTTGAAAGAGGGGAGCCTGGGTGGCTTAGTCAGTTGAGTGCCCAACCCGATTTCGGCTCAGGTCATGATCCCAGGATCCTGGGATCGAGCCCTGCTTCTGGCTCTCCGCTGAGCATGGGGCCTGCCTAAGATTCTTTTTTCCTCTCTTTCTGCCCTTCCCCTGCTCACATGCACACGTGTGCACTCTCTCTCTCAATAAGTAAGTAAGTAAATAAATAAATAGAAAAAATGATTGCAAGAATGATCAAAGGGTCGGCAGCCCGAGTGTTGGAGGGCACGCGGATGAACTGAAACTCACATCCTTTGCTGTGGTCTGAGAATAAAACGGTGCCGCCACTTTGGAAAACAGGTTGGCGTTATTTATAAAGTAAAACAGACACGAACCTCATGACTCAGCAATTTCATTCCCAGGTATTTACCCAAGAGGAAAGAAAACATTTGCTTACCAAAAGGCTTGGACAGAAATATTCACGGCAGCTTTATTCATAATGGTCCCAACTGGGAGCAACCCCGACTGCCATCGACCGGAGGGAGGGCTGACTAATTGGAACACACCCATGCAATGGGATGCCATCTAGAACAAAAAGGAACGAACCGATGCATGCAACAACAAGAATGAGTCTGACCGAAATTTTACTCAATGAAAGAAGCCAATAGAAAAGAGTATGTACTCAATGATCGCATTTTACGCGATATTAGATCCAATGTGATGAACCTATAGTGATAGAAATCAGAACAAGGGTCGCTGGGGCCAGTGGTGGTGATGAGGGATGACTAGGAAGGAAGGGCAGGAAAGAACTTTCTAGAGTAGCGGAATATTCTATATCTTGATTGGAGTGGTGGTTACACAAGTGAATATATGTTAAAATTCATCCAGATGGCAACATGCCTCAAACTGTACATGTACAATCTGTGCATTTTATTACATGTAAATTATACATCAGTAAAAAAAATACGTATATAAAGAATTCACGGTCAAGTACAAATTCCCCCGCAGAGGCTGTTGTGGTGGTGTTGTCACTGATGTAGCACAAATCTTGGGTGAGGTGACTCATTTATTTATTCATTTATTTTTAAAGTTTATTTATTTATTATTAAAAAAAAATTTTTTTTCAACGTTTATTTATTTTTTTTGGGACAGAGAGAGACAGAGCATGAACGGGGGAGGGGCAGAGAGAGAGGGAGACACAGAATCGGAAGCAGGCTCCAGGCTCCGAGCCATCAGCCCAGAGCCTGACGTGGGGCTCGAACTCATGGACCGCGAGATCGTGACCTGGCTGAAGTCGGATGCTTAACCGACTGCGCCACCCAGGCGCCCCTATTTATTTATTTTGAGAGAGAGGATCCCAAGTGGGCTCTGCACGGTCAGCGCAGAGCCCGATGTGGGGCTTGAACTTAGAAACCATGAGATCGTGACCTGAGTCGAAATCAAGAGTCAAACGCTTCACCAACTGAGCCCCCCAGGTACCTGTGTAACTCGCTGATTTAGAACAGGCTGTTAGGTGAGCCAGGAGAGACACTGATGGTGTTATGAATTTGATTCCAGTGAGTAGAGGCAATTTATACTGCTGTATCATGAAGAGCCCTGCTGTCCGGCCCAGCCTTCGTCTTGGGTGGTCACCCATGGGCTGTGATTTCAGGGTGATCAGAAGCTGACTCATCCCACATTCCTTTGCACTCAGTTTCAACATTGCCTTTTTCCTGTTTTCTCTTCGTGATGGGGCAAGAGAACCCCTCTTGGAGGTGTAAGCGAGTGTATCTGACACCGTCCCCTCAGAGTGGCTGCTTAATTTGCGGGGCCCAGCGTGAAAGCAACAAGCAGGACCCCTGTTTGAAAATTGTAAAGAATTTCATGACGCTGACAGTGAGCATTCACCAAGCACTGAGTCATTTTAAGTGCAAGCTTGTAAGCGACAGTACAGGTTACGTGTTTGTGGAGTCGGCTCTGTGTCCGTCCTTGTGGAAGAGACTGGGGAGCAGCTATGCAGGCAGGGGTGCATGCGGGTGGGGAGGGGCCCTGGAAAGTGGACAGAGTCAAGGCGATCCAGTGGAGTTTCTGAAATGAGATTTGTGGGCCATTTGCATCCAGGTTCTAGGGGAGGGACTCAGCATCTCTGAAGGCAGGGCGCAAGAATCCGAATGTAAGGAGGCTCTCCAATGATGCTCATGGGCCAAGGAAGCCAAAAATCTTGGGCAGGGGAGTAAAGGGAAGATACCCAGCTAGTTTCATTACTATTTCGGGTGGATCTCTGAGGGGCCAGAAGGTAGACGCAGGCGCATGGCCCAAGGCAGACCTTCCTCCTACAGACCCGTTTCTGTCCATTTAAGCCTTCTTTGTGCACACCAGGCTGGCTCTGTGCTTGGCCCTGAGGATAAGAGAAGTCATGAGTCCTGCCTTCTAGAAACACATGGTCTCATAGGGGAGGGCCACCCAGGAGCATGACAAGCTCTAATACATGGCAGAGAGAGGCTCAGATGGCATCATATCCAGATTGGGGGGGGGGGGTGTTAGGGGCAATCAAGGAAAGCTTCCCAGAGGAGGTGGCATTTGACTGGGTAATTTGAAGGATGATCCACTGGCTATGAAGAGGTGAGGGGGAGGCATTCTGAAGGGGGAAAAGGTAAGAGCAGAGCTGGAGGGATGGGAGAGCACCGGGAGGGCATAGGGCATGGAGGCAATGTTGGTTTAGCTGTGAGGCAGGCAGTGTGTCTGGAAACCGAGGGTCTGGCCTCTCCCTGTGGAAACAGAGCGGGCCAGACTCCCTTCTTCCTGGATGGTGGTGATGAGTCCGCAGAAGAAGACCAGGCTCTGTCTGTTGGACACTCCGGCCTAGGACTGGGTGTCTGGAGGCTGATGGGAGAAGGTGGGGACATTTAGAGGATGTAGGGCTGTTGGATGGTGGCAAGTGGCCCGTTGGGGCAGTGCCAGCAGTGGCGTCCTGGCTGGATCGCCCCTGGCATCCGTGACTCTACCTCTCTTCTTTGTTGGCCAACCTCCCTATGCCTCCCATCGATTCTGTGAGATCCCCAATGTCCTCCTATTAGGTTCTTTCTGGCTTAAGCCAGCCATGGTTGTTTTCCCTGGGCAAGCAAGAACGCTGATGCAGAATGCTCAGTTGGTGGCAGGCAATGGATGCCTCGAATGCCACGGGGAGAAGGAGTACAGACGGTGGGAGCCGCAGAAGGTGTACGAGCAAAGCAGGGCCTTGATCCATAGATCCAGGAGGAGTCAGTCATCGGTAGATTGGAACCCGGGGAACAGGACTGCAGGGCAGGGGGGAGCTGAACGGGGAAGTAATAGTGACAAAGGAGGAAACAGAGCGTCACGACTAGAGTCACAGGAGTGGAGTTGTCAGGAATTTGCAGCTGGCCTGAGGTGGGAGGACAGTGGGGAGAACTTTCCACAGAGAACACACGTCATGCCGTATTTCCTTTCCGGGGTCTCAATATCCATCTCATCTGTTTCAATTTCTGGATTTGCGGGGAGAAGGTTGCAGATCAAGGGGGTGCTGGCCTCGACCTCCGGCCTCATCTGGGAGACGGCCTCCCCTTGGAGCGGCGCCCCGCATGCGAGCAGACAGGAGGGCTTAGGAATGATTAGCTTCTAAGGGGAGAGGAAGAAAGCGACCCTTAATTCCTCTTTAATAACATATGTCAGTAGGTAACGTTTTCAATATGTCACTGTGTCTGTAGCTCCGGTCAGCGGGTCGCTATCATTTTTGGGCAATAAACAAAAGACTGCTTTTAATTACTTCTGTGAAATTGCCCGACCCATGCATGATTAAATATTCATTATGTAGAATAAGGCATTTTCTTTGTATAGAGATCCATATTAAATTTAGCCGGTATAACCCACTGACCGAACAGAACTAATAAATTTCGTGTAATGGCCTGCAGCTCTTCCCCGACTGCTCCGGCTCTTCCCTCTCAATCCCTCTCTCCAGGTCCCTGTCTCTGTCTTAGCCTAGCTATTTCTATGTCCATTTAAAAAATTGAGATGAAATTCCACGTACGCTTAACTGTTTTAACGTGTACATCTCAGTGGCAGCTAGTGCATTCACAATGTCGTGTGCCTCCCACCTCTCGGTACTTGGACGTTTGTCTATCCCCTCCCACCCCCCCGCAGAACACCCTCTGCCCAGTAAGTAATCACACTCCCCGTTGCTTCCTCCCCCGGCCCAGCGATCGCTAGTCTGCTCTCTGTCTCTATGGATTTGCCTGTCCCGGGCCTTTCGTGTAAAAGGAATCATATAATACGTGCCTTTTCGCCTCTGGCTTCTTTCACTCACCGTGACGTTTCTGAGGTTCATCCAAGGTATAATCATCGATACTTCACTCCTTTTGGTGGCGGAATCTTAGTCTTTCGTATGGCTGCACCGCAATTTGTTTATAAATTCATCTGCTGAGGGACCTTTGGGGTGTTTCCACCTTCTAGCTGTTAGGAACGGTGCTGCTATGAACGTTTGTGTACAAGTTACTGTGTTTTCATTTCTCTTGGGTGTATACCTAAGAGCTGACTTGTCCGATCATATATAAATTTTGTGTTTAAGTATTCTTACTATTTTATTTTATTATTTTATTTTTGAGAAAGCGCAGGCAGGGGAGGGGCAGAGAGAAAGGGGAACAGAGGATCCGAAGCAGGCTCTGTGTTGGCAAGCCGTCAGCATAGAGCCCGACGCGGGGCTCGAACTCAGGAACTGCGAGATCATGACCTGAGCTCAAGTCGGATGCTCAACTGACTGAGCCACCCAGGCACCCCTGTATGTTTAACTTTTATATTTTTTAGTATATATTTACATATATATATTTTTATTAGTATATATATGTATTAAGCATTGTTCTGGTAGTTTCAGGTGCACAATATAGTGATGCAATAGTTCCGTACATCACTCGGTGCTCACCATGACAAGTGCACGCCTTAATCCCCACACTAGTTAGATTTGTGATCATAGCCATCCTAGTGGGTATGAAATGGTATCTCATTGTGGTTTTGATTTGCATTTCCTTAACAGCCAATCGTGTTGAATGTCTCTTCATGTGCTTGTTGGCCATTTGTATATCTTTTTTGGAGAAACGTCCGTTCAAATCCTTTGACCTTTTGTTAATTGGACTCCGTCTTTTTGTTGCTGTGTCGTGAGAGTTCTTTATCTATCCCAGATACTTATGAGGCATATGATTTGCAAATTGTCTTCCATTCTGTGGGTTGCCTTCTCACTCTGTTGACAGTGCACAAGAGTCTTTAATTTGGTGACACCCACCTTATCTATTTTTTTCTCTCATTGCCTGTACTTTTGGTGTCATGCATAAGAACTCTTTGCCAGATGCAAGGTCTTGAAGCTTTTTTCTTCTATTTTCTTCTAAGAGTTTCATAGGGAGAGAGGGCTTGAGCTGGGGAGGGGCAGAGACGGGGAGAGAGAGAGAATCCCAAGCAGGCTATGCGATGTCAGCACACAGCCCGATGTGGGCCCCGAACTCATGAACCCTGAAATAGTGACCTGAGCTGAAATCAAGAGTCAGACGCTTAACCAGCTGAGCCACCCAGGTGCCCCCAAGAGTTTCAAGGTTTTAGATTTTACGTTTAGGTCTTTGGTCTATTTTAATTTTTGTATATAGTGTAAGGTGAAGCTTCAACTTCATTTTTTTTTTTTTTTTTTTTTTTTTTGTCAATGTGGATATCTGGTTCTCCCAGTATCATGTGTTGAAAAGACCATGCTTTCACCGTTGAGTGGTCTTGGCACTCTGGTTGAAAACCTCTGAAGAGGCACAGGGGTGCCCCGAACAGTCCTCTGGGTGGGAGGACTGGCTCCGTCACTGACTGATGCTTGTAGGACCATGCACATTCTCTTTGTAGGCCTTGGTTGCCCCCACCCCCACCCCCACCCCCACCCCCACCCCCACCCCCACCCCCACCCCCTGTAAAATAGGCAGATAGGACTTGATCACCTGCAGGAACTTCGAGGAAGTCAGAGGTCGGGAAGGCAAAGAGAACGTGGCTCTGGAGGGAGTGAAACTTTCCGTCTCTGCCCACCCGTGTCACTGCTCTATAGCATCCTGGTTCACAGAAGGAAACTCCGTGACTTTCTGCGACTTGTCACGTCTTTCCCCAGCCCGTGTGGCTTTAAAGCAGTGACGAATTGCTGGAACTATAATCATGAGAATAATAAGCCCTTGCTCTGCAGTGTGTACAGTACTGTCACATTCATTGCTCAGTTTACAAATGAGGAAACCAAGTCCCAGAGAGGTGGTGTTACTTGCCCCTAGCTAGACTAATCGATAGTATACCTGGTCTAGATGAAAATGGATCCCAGTTCAGCTACCTAAAATGCTGTGTGGCCGCTCCTGGACAATGAGGTAGTTAGGAGAAACGGGAAATAGAAGGAGAGAGAAAGAAAAAAACTAAAAAAGCCGAATCATATATTGATTTAATAAAGTTAATTTTCCACAGGGTCTAAGGGAAATGGAAAATCAAAAGGTGGGCTCAGAATGTAATAAAATAATGCAGTAATATTTACAGTAGTCCTGATGTGGTCCAGGAGGAAAGACCAGACCCATGCTACCCTCCATGCCCCCTCCAGCCCTGAGCCCCTCTGCCTCTCTGTGCCAAAGCATTTAGCTGGTGAGTGACGCCAGGCTCATCTTAAATACCTGATAAGGATTGAGATCCAGAATATATAAAGCGCTTTGACAACTCAGCAGCAACCTGATTTAAAAATGGGCACTGGGGGCACCTGGGTGGCTCAGTCGGTTGGGTGTGCGTCTCTTGATTTCGGCTCAGGTCAGGATCCCAGGGTTGTGGAAATGGATCCTGCATTGGGCTCTGTGCTGAGTGTGGAGCCTGCTTGGGATTCTCTCTGTCTCCCTCTGCTCCTCCCCTGCTCATGTGTGTGCACTCACATGCTCTCTCTCTCTCAAAATAAAAAAAAAAAATAGGCACAGGACTTGAATAGACATTTGTTCAAAGAGGATACACAAACATCTAATAAACACGTGAAAAGATACTCAACACCACTAATCAGTAGGGAAATGCAAATCAAAACTACAATGAGATAATACTACATACTCATTAGGATGGCTAGTATAAAAAAAAAACCCAGCAACTCAGAAAATAACAAGTGTTGGCAAGAATGTGGGGAAATTTGAACCCTTATGCATTGCTGGTGGGAATGTGAAATGGTGCAGCTGCTGTGGAAAATGGTATGGCGATTCCTCAAAAAATTAAACATACAATTACCATACGCAATTTCACTCTGGGTATATACCCCAAGATAGTGAAAGCAGGTCTCCAAGAGATATTTGTATACCCATGTTTATAGAAGCACTATTCACAGGAGCCAAAAATGAAAGCAACCCAAGTGTCCATTGATGGATAAATGGATAAACAAAGTGTAGTATATACATACAACGAAATATTATTCAGCCTCTGAAAGGAGGGAAATTCAGACACATGCTGCATCATGGATGAACCTGGAGGAATATATATGTGTGTGTATATATATATATATATATATATATATATGTATGTGTGTGTGTGTATGTATATATGAGTGTATACATATGTATATATGTGCGTGTATATGTATATATATGCACATGTGTGTGTATATGTATATATATGCACACGTGTGTGTGTATATGTATATATATGTGTGTGTATGTGTGTGTGTGTGTATAGTAAACCTTGGTTTGTGAGCATAATTCATTCCGGAAGAATGCTTGTAACCCAAAGCACTGTACATCAAAGTGAATTTCAAGAACCATTGGTTCAGTTGTGATCATGTGACATTTGGTGTCATGTACTACTCATATTGCAAGACATCGCTCATTTATCAAGTTAAAATTTATTAGAAACACTCACAGAACAAGTTACTTGCAATCCAAGGTTTTAGTGTATGTATATATATATGGAATATATAATATAAATTATATAAATTATAAATTATATATATTATATATTATATACTAAATATATAATATATAGTATATAATATATATACTATATACAGTGTATATATATATACACTGTATACTATATACAGTGTATATATGATATATAATGTATATTAGTGTATATATAATGTATAATATAAATTATATAAATTATAAATTATATATTATATACTATATACACTATATAGTATATAATATATATACTATATACACTGTATATAGTATATAATATATAATATACACTGTATATAGTATATATCTATATATGATATATAACATATATTTAAAATCTACCCCCGCTCCTTTTTTCTTTTCTTTTCTTAATGTTTATTTATTTATTTTGGGAGAGAGAGAGAGAGGGTGGGAGAGAGAATCCCAAGCAGACTGCGCTGACACTGCAACAACTGGCTGCAGGGCTCGAACTCAAAAACTGTGAGATCACGACCCGAGTTGAAATCAAGTGTCTAAACATTTAACTGAGGGAGCCACCCAGGCGCCCCCGGAGGACCTTATATTAAGTGAAATAAGTCAGTCATCGAGTCATACAAATACTGTAGGCTTTTGCCGGAAGGAGGGCCCTGGAATACTTAGTCACAGAAACAGGAAGTAGAATGGTGGTTGCCAGGGGCTCATGGGAGGGGGAATGGGGAGCTAGTGTTTACTGGTTACAGAGTTTCAGTTGGGGAAGATGGAAAAGTTCCAGAGGCGGATGACCGGTGTGGTAACGCAACGTGAATATCCTGAATGCCACAGAACTATACTCTTGAAAATGGTTAAAATGGTAAATGTTTTAAATGTGTTTTTTTAATGTTTATTTATTTTTGAGAGAGAGCAAGCACAGGTGGGGGAGGGGCAGAGAGAGGGGCACAGAGGATCCAAAGCAGGCTCTGCACTGAGAGCAGAGAGCCCGATGTGGGGTTTGATTTCCCGAACTGCGAGAATAAGAGATATTCTAAAAGAATATCTACAGTATTCTCCAGGTACTGTGGACAGGAAGGTTTATGGTGATAGCAGTACTTGCTGGGGAAACTGAGGCACGGGAAGGAAGCCCTAGAGGTTCCTGGAGAAGGGATGGGAGGCCTCAGAGGACCTGTGGCTGTCCCGGCATCAGAAACACCGCTCAATGAGGCCTGCCCGGCTCTGCCCCTAAGCTCAGCAGAGGCCCCTGAGTCTTGGCTGGACTTGAACTCCTGTCCTTGTGTCCTCATGACGGCTTTCTGAAGCCTTCCCACTCCCAGACCATTATAGGAAGATATTTTGAGAGGGTCTCTCTTTCTTGCCAGCCAAACCAATTTTATTTAACTTTGATTTCTATTTAAAAACTGTTAGTCAATCCAGTTATTGGAAAACTTTTAAGCATGTTTGGAACAACTTGGCTATGTGAATTTACTTCTTCAACTATAAATTGTATGAAATCTAAATAAAGATCAAGGATTGCCAAAGTAAATTTGAAGTCTGCATTGAGATGTTCTGAATGTTTAAAGTATGCACGGAATTTTAAAGACTGTTCAGAAAAGGCTGTGAGTTTGAGCCCCGCATTGGGCTCTGTACTGACAGCTCAGAGCCTGGAACCTGCTTCGGATTCTGTGTCTCATTCTCTCTTTGCCCCTCCCCACCCCCTCAAAAAGAAATAAACATTAAAAAAAAAAAAGATTCTCTCTCTGCCTCTTCCCAGCTTGACTTCTCTGTCTCTCAAAATAAATCAACTTCAAAAAGAAGAAAAGGATTTGAAATAGCTCAATATTTTTTTTAATGTTTATTTTTTGAGAGACAGAGAGGCAGAGTGCAAGCGGGGGAAGGGCAGAGAGAGAAAGGGAGTCACAGAATCGGAAGCAGGCTCCAGGCTCCAAGCTATCAGCGCAGAGCCTGACGCGGGGCTCGAACTCACAAACTGCGAGATCATGACCTAGGCTGAAGTTGGGTGCACCTAGGCGCTCAATAAATTCTTATATTGATTACATGTTGACATAATAATGTTTTGAATATATTGGATTAAATACAAACCTTAGTATTGATTTTACCTTTTCACTTTTTCTTTAATGTGGCCACTAGAAAATTCAAAATTACATGTTTGGATTGAATTATATTTCTTTTTTTTTTAATGTTTATTTAT
The DNA here is from genome assembly GCF_018350175.1 of Felis catus. Classification (NCBI taxonomy): domain Eukaryota; kingdom Metazoa; phylum Chordata; class Mammalia; order Carnivora; family Felidae; genus Felis; species Felis catus. The sequence goes on along the minus strand of NC_058373.1, from coordinate 35,956,342 downwards.
TTTTGAGAGAGAGAGACAGAGTGTGAGTGGAAGAGGAGCAGAGAAGAGGGAGACGGAATCCGAAGCAGGCTTCAGGCTCTGAGCTGTCAGCACAGAGCCCCATGTGGGGCTCGAAGTCATGAACTGTGAGATCATGAGCTGAGCTGAAGTCAGACGCTTAACCGACTGAGCCATGCGGGCACCCCTCGAATTATGTTTCTATTGGACGGCGCTGGGCTACAGCATCTTGGGAAAACTCAGACTAGTGGAGAGACTTGGACAGCTACTAAGTGTCTAGAACAAGAATTTCAGCCTAGGGGCACCTGGGTGGTTCAGTCGGTTGAGCGTCCGACTTCGGTTCAGGTCATGATCTTGCGGTCTGTGAGTTCAAGCCCCGCGTCAGGCTCTGCGCTGACAGCTTGGAGCCTGGAGCCTGCTTCCGATTCTGTGTCTCCCTCTTTCTCTGCCCCTCCCCTGCTCGTGCTCTGTCTTTCTCTGTCTCAAAAATAAATAAAAACTTTAAAAAAAATTAAAAAAAATAAACATTAAAAAAATTAAAAAATAAATAAATTAAAAAAAAAAAAAAAAAGAATTTCAGCCTAGATCCCTGAAGCTGGAGCTCTTTCTTTTCAGTGGATTGGAAAACGTTGTTAGTTTGGTCTAGGGCCTCTAACAAAACCCGCCTGGGAGGGAAGCAGCAATTCTCACCCCAAACTGGACAGGATCCCCGGGGTCTGTGCCCAAGGACCTGCTCCAGCACAGGGGAGGGCTCACAGTGAGGCTGGGTGGGCAGGGCTGGACAAGCTGTTCCCGCCTTCTATACAACCACCACCCCGCTCAACCAGAGAGAGCTTTTGTTATTTTTTAAATTTTAAAAATTTTACTTGTTTTAAATTTTCTTCTTATTATTTTTTAAATTATATTAAAAAATTTTTCTTTCAACGTTTATTTATTTTTGGGACAGAGAGAGACAGAGCATGAACGGGGGGGGGGCAGAGAGAGAGGGAGACACAGAATCAGAAACAGGCTCCAGGCTCCGAGCCATCAGCCCAGAGCCTGACGCGGGGCTCGAACTCACGGACCTCGAGATCGTGACCTGGCTGAAGTTGGACGCTTAACCGACTGCGCCACCCAGGCGCCCCTAAAATTTTTTTTAATGTTTATTTATTTTTGAGACAGAGAGAGACAGAGCATGAATGGGGGAGGGTCAGAGAGAGGGAGACACAGAATCGAAGCAGGCTCCAGGCTCCGAGCTGTCAGCACAGAGCCCAGCCCAGAGTCCAACATGGGGCTCGAACTCACGGACCGTGAGATCGTGACCTGAGCCGAAGTCGGACACTCAACCGACTGAGCCACCCAGGCGCCCCTAAATTTTATTTTAGAGAGCGAGCAAGCAGGGGAGAGGGGCAGAGGGAGAGAGAGAGGATCTTAAGCAGGCTTCTTGCTCAACACAGAGCCTGACACAGGGCTTGATCCCATGACCCTGGGATCATGACCTGAGCTGAAACCAAGAGTCAGATGCTCAACCGATTGAGCCACCCAAGTGCCCCTTATTGTTTCTTTTATACACTGGGCACAGGATCTCATGATCTGGGAGTACAGTTTCTACTTCTAAAAAAATAAAAAAGGTTGAAGAGCATTGGTGAAGAGGGAAGTCTTTGGACTCAAACCGACTTTATACTTCTATGAACTGCTTGACCTTGGGCAAGTGAACTGCTCTGAGCCTTAGTTTCATTATCTGTAAAGTTTCTACTTCTAAAAAAATAAAAAAGGTTGAAGAGCATTGGTGAAGAGGGAAGTCTTTGGACTCAAACCGACTTTATACTTCTATGAACTGCTTGACCTTGGGCAAGTGAACTGCTCTGAGCCTTAGTTTCATTATCTGTAAAGTTTCATTATCTGTAAAGATTGGTGTTTCCTGTCTGAAAGATTATGACAATAATGAGTTGATGGAGAATATACTGCATGATTCACAACTGGTGTGCAATGAATATAACTCCTCTCCCTTCCCATCAAGGCTGCCCTGGACTCAGTTCTGCGTGTGTGTGTGTGTGTGTGTGTGTGTGTGTGTGTGTGTAGGTGGGATGAGGTGGAGTGTTGATGAATATGAAGGAAGCGGTGGTGACCTTTTTTCCCCAGTCATTTCCTGTCTCATATGTTCCCTTATCCCCAGACTCCTTTGTTTTCAGTGGTAGTTTCATATCCATCTGCAGATAGCGAGGGACCTGGGAGAAGGAGATAAAACGGGGGTGACGACTGTGTCGGCTCACGTGGGCTTTTCCTTCGCCTATTTGATGAGCTGCCTGCAGGGGGCAGCACGTGGCCAGCCCTTCACCCAGGAGGGCCTGACTCACAGGCTCATGTGCTTTGCAAGACAGAGCCTTCCCAGGCGGAGGGGGATCATTAGGGATTTCTGGGCGGAGCCTCAGTCTGGTGTTGAGATGCTCACTGGCAGGTGTAGTGATGCTGATAAAATAGATCGGTGGTCCAGCTAACCTCTTCCCCCGGCCCTCAAGGACCCACTTATAAAATCTCCCAACTCCAGAAGTCAGAGAGACCTAAATGGAGAACTATCCCTAACGCGTCATTTTACCAATGCGGGAAGCCACCAACCTCACAAGGTAGGTACGCGTGCCTCCCCATCTTCTAGAAAATGGGCTCAGAGGAGTGAAGTGACTTTCCCCTCGGTCCCACAGACAAGAAGTGATATATTTGTTAAACCTCTTTTGTTTGCAGGCAACAGAAGATAACCAGTTAGCTTAAGCAAAGGGGAAGGACACGGGTCCTGGGGCACGTCACAGAATGGCGGGAGACTTGACAGGCCTGGCTCGGAAGGGCAGGAGCCCCGGCTGCTCTACTGAGCAGCGATGTCTCGATACTCAGTCTCGAGCAGCGATGTGTGGCTTTTCTCCTGGAGAAGTGCCTGCACAAACGAGCCCCAGCACCAGTCCCTGGGTCTCCCGGGTGTCAAGTTCAGGTTCCCAGGACAGAGGATTGGAGTGGACTCACCTGGGTTGCTCGGCAGGGGTCAGGGGTCAGGGTCGCTGCTGCAGACACGGGGGGGACTGTCTTGAGGCCTGCAGTGGAGCCCAGACACATGCAGCACAGGTGTCCCCGTCCGTGTGTGTGCCCGACTCTCAGCCAGGGCCTTTCCTTATTACACACGGTGCTCTCAGGTGGCTGCAGGTGGATCCCCGACACAGGCCATCTGGGGAGACTGAAGCTACTCTTTGCATTTTAATAAAAGAGGCCCAGAGACCGAAGGCCTTTGGGTCCTACAAAATGGATTCTCCTAAGCGACGGCAAGTGTGTGCTCTCTAGCTGGTGGGGCACCGGCGATAAGGAGCCTGTGCCCGGTACCTCCCGCACATGGCACCCCGGCGCCTCCAACTCGTGACGTTCCCTGTTTCCTTCGCTTCCCCTTGTCCCCCCCCCCCCCAACCCTTCCATCTCCCTCTCCAAGGATTTAGTAATATGTTGTCTAGACACTCCTGCTGCCGTTTCTCCTCCATTAATCCATTTTAATTGGAAAGTTATCATAATGCAAACTCTCTTTGGTATTATTTGCGGCTCTGCATTATTAGAACTTCACCAACTCGCTTTCCCAGCAAATTAAACTTGCTATGGAAGCAATGAGATCAGCTGCTCATATTAAATCAGGCTGCGCGTTGTTAAGCGGGGCCGGGAACGAGGCTGCCTCTGCTGGGTGGGGTGTCATTGCTGGAGGCGTTTACAATGGCACCGCTGTTTCTATGCTGGGGACTTGGCCTCCGTGCCCAGTTCTCCTCTTTTTTGCCTGAGCACCGTGTGTTGGAAATTAGACAGGAAGAAAGAGAGGACAAGAAGCCTCTGGTGGGTTTGGCCTCACCCCAAACCCGGGGCAAATGGCAAGAGGCAGAACGCACAGGGGCCTGACGCTTAATAGATTACAAAGCACGCAGTTGGTCCTTGGAGCCTGTGAAGTGGGTATTCCTGTTCTCCAGAGCCGGAAACGGAGGCCCAGAGAGGGTGACTGACCTTGCTCGGGGTTGCACCAGCAACTGAATGGTTCAGGGCCAGATGGGGCTGATCAGGAACTCCATGTCAGGTCCCTGACTCTGAAACCATGCCGTCCCAGGGGACAAAGCTCACGTCGGAGCGAGCAGACACCTTCCTCAGAGCAGACCCTGGAACCGGTGCATTTCAGGTTGATGGCACGAAAAGCATTTAGGACCGCGACCAGGTTTCCTATGTGTGGATTACCCACTGTCTCGGTGTCCAATTTTTCCCTCCTTTTTCGCTTCCTTCCGTGTCTTCCAGTGGGGACACTATTGGCGGTGGTGTTGGAAAATATGTCCACCAACTCTTTGACCTTCCTCCCTTCCAAAGGTGGGGCTTCTATTCTCTCTTTGACTGTGGCCCGATTCTAAGGAAGAGGATGTGACAGAAGTGAAGGTGTCTTTCAGAGATAGGCATGGATGCGTTAGCTCTGTTCTCAGGGATTGCTCACCCTGGGGGGAAGCCAGCTGCCATGTTATGGGGACACTGAAGCAGCCTGTGGCGGGACCCCGGTGGGGTGAGCAGGGGAGGGGCAGAGAGAAAGGGTGGCTGAATCTGAAGCAGGCTCCAGGCTCTGAGCCATCAGCACAGAGCCTGATGCGGGGCTTGAACTCAGGAACCGTGAGATCATGACCTGAGCCGAAGTCGGACGCTTAACCGACCGAGCCACCCAGGTGCCCCCAGCCAAGGCCTTTTGGATGGCTGCAGCCCTGGCCAGTATGTTGACTGCCACCTCATGGAGGCCTCAAGCCAGAACCCCTTCTTCCTGTGCCCACCCTCTGCCACCAGGCCGCTCCAGAATTTCTAATCTACAGAAACCGTGTGAGCTCGTAACTGTTTATTGTTGTTTTAAGCCACTAAGTTTTGGGCTCATCTGTTACGCGGCCAAGATGATGAAGGTGGTCATACGACCATCTTGCAACCACGAAGATGACAGAGGGTTGCCTGTTTTGAGATTTCTTCCACGAGATAGAAAGAGCTCTTAATTCACCGTTAGGGTTTTGGTTACTTGTTACAAAAGGAGGACACCCGTCACCTCCTGACTGCCTTTGCCTAGAAGAGATCCGAAACTTCCAGTTCCATTTCGTTGGCCATCGGAGGCCCGACTAGGGGGGAGGGGAAGTGCTGAGAAGTGCATGAAGGTTCTGGGAGGGGGAGGCGGGAATTGAGGTCGGCCCAAAGGATGGGGGGAAGCGAAGAAGTCAAGATGGCGGGTGCCTATAGCACGTGGACTTAGGAAGAAGAGGGAAAGAGGGTATTGTAGAGAACGGGCCCAGGAACGCGGTGGGTGTCTGCCCAAGCATGGTGTGGCGGGAAGTTCCCCACCCTCCCTGCCGGGCCCTTTGGGGGGCTGGCCAGTGCTATTTGTTAGCCTCCTTCCCGAGGGTGGGCCCAGCTGAGGTGAAACGCCCCCACTTCCTCAGGGTTTGCTTCTTGGTTTTAGATGTGGCAGGGTCTGGTGGGCATTTCTGTTGTTCTTGCTACCTCAGCCGGTCCTCTTGGCCAGAATTCCCGCTCCTTCGCTGGATGGGTATGGGGTGGGGGTGGGGGTGGGGGGCGGCTGTGAGGAGCTGGCTCGGCAGACCTGGGGAATCGACGTCGGGAAAAACATTCTGGACAAAACTCAGGCCTTGCCAAGGGGCTGAATGGAGCACGTACCTTTATGGGCTGGGATTTCATAAAGGCCTCCCGGAGACACAAAAGCCCTCCCCCTAATGGCGGAAAGCCGGGCACTTCGAAGGGCCCGGGGGCTCTTGACCCTGGAGGACAGCTGTCTCTGTGCCGGTGCACGGATGGCATGTTAATAGCCACCCGCTGAAAGGTGGCCTCTCAAGTGGTTTGTGCTTCTCTGCAGCCAGGACAGCGGGTCCCTACAGTTGGGTGGACTCAGAGGCATCATGTCAACATGGCCCCCAGGTGACTGCAAGGTGCACGGACCGTCTTGCCCCAGCCCCAGCCTGAGCATCCTTAAGGACAAGGGACTGAGGGATCTGGCGTCCGGCAATGCCTCCCACTCATCAACTGTGCGAGGTACTTTCCTTCGAGAGACCATGCTTTCCTCAGCCGGACGTGGCCGGTGAGACCACAGAAGGCAGGGGGTGTAGAGTGCCCTGCAGACCGGCAAGTGACATCAGAGGTTCAGGGTTTCTCGACGGAGAGCCCGAAGTGCACAGACCTGTGGAGGTTCTGTGCTGGGGCGTCTCTTGGGGCAGGGAACCAGCATTTTACTGTGAGCTCTCCAGGTTATCCTGACTCACGCTGGATATTCCAGGGCCCCCTCGTGATCCTGTGTGTTCCCTAGGACGGCCTGGCCGCTCGGCAGGACAGTGTGGCCAACCCCACGCTGCAGAGCTAGAGAGGCCAGCGTAGTCCCCCGGGTCACCCAAGGGCAGCGTTGAAGTTAGAGCCTCATTCTCTGTCTCTTTCCACCTAGAAAGAGGGTTCCAGGGAAACCCAGAATCAAGGGGTGATAATGATCAGGGGAGGCAGAAACTCTCACCCACGGCGGTGGGCTGCCCACCACCCCCAGCCCACATTCCGGATTCTGGGAATATTAAGAAAAATAAGAAGTGTTCATATAATGCTTCCTATGTGCCTGAGCACTGGCTTTGCACATGCTCGTTAGCCCTTACGGTGACCCTGTGACCCTGTTCTCCCCATTTCTTCTTTAAGGAAGAAAACACAGGAAGTACTGAAAGGCCAGCCAGACTCTTAGTCCCCGGAGCTGCTCAGGGGGCAGTCCCCCAGGGCACCGCCCCAACCTCTCATCTCACAGAGACACAGCCCAGAGAGAGAGAGAGGGTGCCGTCGGAGTCCCACACATGTCCCTGCCAGCGCTGGGGCCCGGTCCAGGGTGCTGGACTCCTGGCCACGCTGCCTTCCTCAGAAAGGGGTGCTTCTGGGCTGTTCCGGCCACAGGGCTCATTACTGATGCTGCAAATTGAATGAAATAGCTGCTTGGTTACAAATTAATAACAGATTTGTTTGTCATTAAGGCAGCATTGTTTAATAAAATTAGCTCAGCTGAGCATAATTACCTTCATATAAAATTCCCCCTTAAAAATTACTTTGATAAATCTGAGCCAATTAGGCGGGAGTAAAGACTAGGGGCTGGGGGTTTGGCTCTGAGCTTGGGTTGGGTCCCTGCAGCCACATCCCTGGGCCGGAGTTCAGTTCCCACAGCCCTCGGGGCATGCCCCCGGGGACCCCCTGAGGGCCAGTGGAGAACTGTAACTCAGCTTCTCCAAGACGAAACCTCAGAGGGCCTTGGATTGACCTTTCCACTAAATCTGAAACAATATTCCTCCTAAGCAGGCCCCCAGCCTTTTACGCTCATTCCGGGTTATTCCTCTGCTCAGAGACCTTTGGGGGGCTCCCTATTGCCCATAAGCTACCAACCCTAGTCTCCATCTTGTTCTCCAAGGCCCTGCAAATCCAGCCTCATGGTAGTTCAATGAAAATGAAAACCAAATTGCGTATCAGGGGGCGGAGGTCCTGGGCCCGCTCTGGCCCCAGCCCAGATGTCTCCAGACAGACAACCCTCTGTTGAGGCTTCCTTTACTCCTCGGTAGCATAAGAAACACAGTCGTTTCCTCCTCAGGTGGTTCTGAGGATGGCAAGAGATCACGGCTACAGTGCTTTGTAAACCACAGACCCCCAGTGAGGCCTCGCTTCTGTTCTCCCCTTCTCAGCAGCTGGCCTGCTTTCCTGGCCACCGCCACTTCCAAGTACCTCTTGTCGCTGGGTCACAGAGCCCTTTCTGGAATGATTTTCCCCTCCTCTCTGGTCGGCTGGCTTAGGTTTTAAGGTGCAGTCAATAACTTTCTCTCTCTCTATGCGTTTCCTGCTTGCTCTGCTGGCCCCTGAACCTTCTTCCTAAGACCCTGGAGCCTGATTCTAAAAGCCTGTCTCCTCCAGGAATAGGGATGGGTATATGGAATCATGTCCCACATGGCAAATTTATAAGGCCCTTGTTCTGCCTTTTCAACTGGATTCTAGCTCTTTCTTTCTTTCTTTCTTTCTTTCTTTCTTTCTTTCTTTCTTTCTTTCTTTTGTGTTTATTTTTTCAAAGAGAGAGAGAGAGCACGTACATGGGCATGAGTGAGATTGGGGCAGAGAGAGAGGGGGGACAGAGGATCTGAAGCAGGCTTTGCCCTGACGGCAGAGAGCCGGATGCCGGGCTCAAACTCATGAACTGCAAGATCATGACCCGAGGCCAAAGTTGGAAGCTCAACCAACGGAGCCACCCAGGTGCCCCTGGCCTAGTGTTAGGTCGTTGTTTCTTTCCCTGTCTGGGGAAATCTGCAGTAGAATCAAAAGACATCCGCACTGGATGGGACCTCAGAGATTAGCAGGCTGCACCTCCCCACTTCCAGATGGGGAAATGGAGGCACAAAGCCACTCAGTGGCTGTGCTGGGCCCGGTTCCCTCCTCTCCTCACCTCCAGGCTGGAGCTTAGCCTTGGCCGCGTTTTCCATTGCTTCTGCTCTGCTCCAACACTCCTCTTAGCCCCTCTCTGAGCCTGCCGGTCATTTCCTGAACACCACTGTCTTTTTACCAGGCACCTGGATTTCAGCCTCCGGGAGGGAGGTGGTTAAGGGGCCCGTGAATCTCTCCTGTGCAATTTACAAGTCCAAGATCCCCCAGTGGCCCTGCAGGAAGCCAGTAGGGGTAAGGATGCTGACTGGGGCATAATGCTGTACAACTCCAGGGAGTGCCATTCGTAGACGACATCACCCCCTGGTACTGCACAGTGCACAGGCCACACAGCTGTACCCAGTGCCCCGGGGCCAAGAGTTGGGGGGGAAAGGGGGGATCTGGGCACGTATGGAAAAGACCCAGCTCAGACTGCAGGGAGGTGGCTGAGACAGGAGGCAAGTAGGACACAGACTCAAGACAGGAAGGAGGATAGCCCCTGCTCACAGAAAGCCCTGTGGCCGGCTTGTCCTGGAGAACACGTGGGGCCTGCAGGCTGACACAAACTCACTTTGCGCCTTTGGGCCTCAGTTTTCTCATTGGTGACATGTACCTTAGAGAGGCAAGTAATGAAAAAAATAGATGGGAAACACCTCAAACATAGAGGGTGAAATCTGAAAGCTGGTGATGTCAAAGCAAATGGCCAGGTGTTAGAGCACAGGGGTACCTGGGACTGGGGTGTCGGGGGTGCCCTCCCCAAAGCCCTGGCTGGTGGCCTGCTGGAAGATCCCGTTTCTGGGTAGGATTCCAGCATCCACCAGGGAGGCAGACGTTTTGTGACAGTGTTGTATGAGTGTTGGGAGGCCATGGGGGTAGATGGTGGGGGGACACAGCCTCACGTTCTCTGCAGAGAGAAGGGAAGACATTCCGTCCGGTCCTCAGTTTCCCCTGATGCTCCCCCATTCCCAGGGCACAGACTCTCAGGGTGGCCTTTCCTGAAAGGCCTCACCAGTCACCCATCCTGAGGACTTAGGAAGGGGAGGGGGCCAGGGGACAGCAGCAGGCATGAGGAAAAGTTCTGAGAACATGCCTGGGCTCCAGCCCCTGCTTAGCCCCCCCCATCTCCCTCTAAAGCCCCTTTTGAAGGGGACCTCGGAGCTCTAATGAGTTGAGAGCTTTTATGGGAGCCCAGGCAAACCAATTAGGTTTGCTTAAAAATATTGTATTCATTAGCATGAAAATAAAGCTGAACTTTTTAGAGATAATTGCATCTTTTAAAATGTGGTCGTCTTTGTCTGGGCTTGTCTCATAAATATGGATGCTGTATAATCCTTTTGGAACCGTGGTCGCAATCATGAGGAACACACAAATGCATCCAGAGTGTTAATATTCTGACAAGAGTGGGGCCTTTTGGGCAGGCAGTGCCACCGGAGGCGGCCTCTGGAGGTGGCCCTGTAATCCCCAGCTGCAGCCTGCGCAGCACAAGGGAACCGCGCAGTCCCGGGTCCCTGGGACCTCAGATTTGGGCTCCAGTTCTAAATTGCTCCTGTTCGTGTGGCTGTCTCCAAGGAGGGGGCGCTGCAGGCTTCTCAGGCTTTGCTTAGGAGGTAGAGAAGTGGGGCATAGAGGTTGAGCTCAATTTATGGCTGGGGACATTGAAGCCCAGGGGGTTAAGTGGGTTTGCCAAGGTCACCCTGCACGGATGGGGCCAAGACGACGCCCGGTTTGCCCTCGTGGGCTGATGCACGTTGTCGGGAATGAAGTGGGGGTCCCTGCCAGGGAAAGATTGCTTTTCCGTTTAGCCAGGAAGGGGTTTGTTTCAGGTGGGTGAGCCTGGGTGGCTGGGGTTGGAGACTCCAGGCCCACCCGACTCTGTTCCTATCAATTGCCCTCCAAGCCACCCCAAATAAACATGCAATCTAAGTCCAAGCCGCGAGCCTGCTACATCATGCGTCTTTGAGATAAGTTCTAAGCAACCCCCTTTCCATCTGGGAGTGCCCTTCGGTCCTCCTGGGTAGGAGCTCCTGAGCTGCCTATGGTCCCGGGTCCTCCACGGCTGCGTTTATCCTCTCCTCTCCCTCTCTCCACTTCCTCCTGGGTGGAGCCACTTTATAAGATTAATATCCCACTTCTCTGTGGGGTGCTAGGACTGGCCCCCAAGGAACACTGTGAGCTCAGTGAAGTCTCATTTCAGCAAACATTTGCTAAGTCTTTGCTCTGTCCCAGGCACCTAGCTAAGCCTGATGGGGCTGTCACAGTAAGACAAGGGGCCTGAGACCCCGGCTCCTTGCAGAGCCGGGCTGTGGGATGTGGGGACTGTGGCATCCACCAGTTGGATGGGCAATGCTGACTGGCCAGGTAAACTGCCTTTTGGAGAATGGCGGGATTTGGGCAGGCTTTGGGGACCACCTTGAAAAGAGGGAGGAGCAGGGTTTGGGATGTGTTTGGGCATTATCGAAGCCCAGAACCTTTTCCTTTGCCGTTTTCCAGGCTCCCTCCTCTCTTCCTTGCCTGGGAGGTCTCAGTTGGCCCTTGGCTGCTCCCCGCCCCCCATCCGCCTCCCTCAGGGCACAGCAAGGTGTGCCTGGGCTCCCAAGCTACCAAACAGAAAACTATGCGGATGTCCAAATATGAGGATGGGCTGAGAACGTGCATCACATTATTTACAGCCTACCTACTTTTGTCAGGAGACCCATTAGGCAGACACACATGACATTGCCATATGTAGCCACTCTGGAATAAAATGGTTATTTTGACCTCCGGGGAGTGCTTTCTGTGTGCAGGTGCAGTATGTGCATTATCTCATTTAATCCTCAGGATGCATCCACGGGAGAGATACGTGACTCCCACTCCCACTGCACACCCTGCACAACCGAGGCGAAAGAACTGAACTTTCCCAAGTCTTAAGGAGCTGGGCTTCCCGGCCAGGCTTGCCTTGTGCTACATGGAGGTACCATGAAACACAAGGCACCACGGGATCGGGATCGAAGCCCAGCAGGCAAAAGGAAGACACAAATGTTGCGAGGTAGTTGGGAGTGGAAAATCGAATCCTAGAGGTGCCTGCGTGGCTCAGTTGGTGAAGCATCCGACTCTTGATTTTGGCTCAGGTCGTGATCTCACGGTTCGTGAGATCGAGCCCCAAGCCGGACTCTGTGCTGACAGTGCTGAGCTTGCTTGGGATTCTCTCTCTCCTGCTCTCTGTGTCTCTCTTTCTCCCTTAAAATAAATAAACTAAAAAAAATAAAATAAAAAAATAAAGAGAATAAAATCCTATAACTCTGACTGAGGGAAGGTTAGGCTGTTGAAGGCAAAATAAGATTCTGAGCTTCCTAAGAGAGGAGGCAAGTAGGGGAGGGGAGCCTGGGGCAGGTTCATAGTGTTCTCATGGACTCCAGGGAAGGGTCTGCCTGTGCAATGGGACAGCTCCAGGAACATGGCGCCCTTTCCCCAATGGGCAAGAAAAGCAACATCTCATCCGTTATATGATGCCGTACTAGGGCTAAGCGGCCCCCGGAGCCCTGTTCTTTCCATGTGTAAAGATTCCCGAAGAATGACTACTGTAATCATTGGAATTTTTTAAAAAACTGAAATTGATTTCTCACTTGTGAAAAGTCGGGTCTGGGTTTGTGGGATGTGGTCGGACCCTCCACTGGATTCTCTCTTATCCCACTTCATCGTCAATAAAACAGATCTTACTTGGTGCTTAGGATTCATTATAAATATGTTAGAAATCAGAGGGCAGGAGGAGTGATCAATGACTACTTCAAACCTCACACAACAAATGTATCACGGACATCTTTTCATGTCTGCATTTGTTAATACTGCTTCCCACTTAAAAATATATATATATATTTTAACATTTATTTATTTTTGAGACAGAGAGAGGCAGAGCATGAACGGGGGAGGGGCAGAGAGAGAGGGAGACACAGAATCGGAAGCAGGCTCCAGGCTCTGAGCCTTCAGCCCAGAGCCTGACGCGGGGCTCGAACTCACGGACCACGAGATCGTGACCTGAGCCGAAGTCGGACGCTCAACCGACTGAGCCACCCAGGCGCCCCAAAAAATATATATATATTTATTGAAGTTTTGGGAGAGCGCAAGCAGGGGAGGGGCAAAGAGAGAGGGACGGAGGATCTGAAGCGGGCTCTGCACTGACAGCAGCGAGCCCGATGTGGGGCTCAAGCTCGTGAACCGTGCGTGAGATCGTGACCTGAGCCGAAGTCGGACGCTCAACTGACTGAGCCACCCCAGGCGCCCCACTACCTGACGCTCTTTAATGACAGCACAATATTCCGTGGCATGTTTGCACCATCTTTGTTTAAAAGCAATATATTAGTCCTTTTTTTCTTTCTAAAAGCAGTATTTTGTTTAAACCATTACCAGTAATTCCGTACTGGCCAACCTGTCCCATATACGTTTGTAAATAATATTTTGTAGGAGATAACACCGTGAGCATACATTTACAGATATTTTGTACGAGGACTAGAATTGCTGCATTAAGTGTGTGTGCATTTAACATGTTGATAGGTGTTTTCAAAACACTCTCAAAAAGAGAAAAAAGAAAAATCAGTTTATACTTATAACAATAAGTAAATGAGCATGTCTATTTCCTCAAACCCTCTAAACAAGACAGTCTATCATGGGACCGTTATTCTACATATTGATTCCTCTTATTGATTTTCAAGAACTCTTTGTATACTGTGGATACTAACCTTTTGTCAGTTACGTATGCAGGTACAAAGACTTCCTCTGGTCTGTCACTTACCCTTTATCTCCATTTGTAGATTATTTGGCCATGCAAAAATTTTTCATTTTCGGGGCACCTGGGTGGTTCAGTCGGTTAAGTGACCGACTTCGGCTGAGGTCATGATCTCACGGTTCACGGGTTTGAGGCCCGCATCGGGCTCTGTGCTGACAGCTCAGAGCCTGGAGCCTGCTTCGGATTCTGCGTCTCCCTCTCTCTCTGCCCCTCCCCTGCTCGTGTTCTGTCTTTGTCTCTCAAAGTCTAATAAACATTAAACACATTTTTGCATTTTTTATGCAACTAAATCTGTAGGTCTTTGCTCTCATGGCCTCTAAGTTTAATGCCTTGAATAGGAACGCATCTTCCTCTTTGAGATCACAAATCTTTTCTTCTGTATTTTCTTCTTCTTCTTTTTAATAAAAATACTTTTTCGGGGGGCAGGGGCATGGACTGACGGGGGAAAGTTGTGTGTAGACATTGCACCCTTCACTGCAAGGCCCCTTGGCTCACTTCATAGCATAGGATAGGATTTCACTTCCTCTCTATCTCATGGGGTTGGATGGGACCATGGGATTAATTCCAACCTGGGTTGTGAGCCGAGTGATGGAGTCACCTCAAGACCGAGTCTCCAATGGCCAATGCAAGACTTTCCGGTCTCAGTGCAGACCTTCTATGGCAGTGTTTGAGATGGCGGCTCCTCGGTCACCCGGCTCCTGTGTGATTTCCACCAACAGAGCCTCCCCGCCAGTGTGCAACGGATGTGTGTACCCGGAACCGGAAGTCAGCTTTCCCCGTGTTAAGTCCCTGAAATTCAGGAGCAATTTATCGCCACAGCACAGCACCGCCCATCCTGGCTGATTCCAGAAGGGATCTAACCTGCTTTTTCCCAACTGGACCGCTGACTGTTGACTTTCCAGTTTTTTTAAATGGCTCATCTTTCCGTGACGTTATCAAATGCCACGTTTATCATGCCCCCAGTTCTCCTGTGCACACGGGTATGTATCTGGACTCTTCGGGTCTGACCCATCAGTTTGCCCAATCGTCTACCAGAATCCACTGTTTTAATTGATAAAGCTTCAGAACACATCTTGCTATTTTTCACAGCAGCCTCTCAAGCTTCTCTTGTTTGTTCTCATGGATTTACTCTTTAGACAAATTTTAGGATTAGGATCCCAGGTTTCGTAAAAACCCTATTAGAATATGGGTTTGGAAACGGCGTTGAATTTATACATGAACTAAAGGAGAATTTCTGTCTTTACATATGGAATCTTCCTCTGATTTCTTTTTTTATGTGTTGATTAGCCCTCTTAGACTTTTAAGAAGTATCTTCTGAGCTCCTACTGTATGCCGAGCATTATGCTGGCACCAAGAATAAGAGATGAACAGGATACAGACCGTGCCGTCCTGGTTCACAGTCTAGTGGGACAAGACCACTGATGCCAGCGGGAAGGGGAAGGCAAAAGACACGGAGGGAGCCCAGAGGCGGGATGTAGGAAACTCTGGCAGTTCGAAGAGGAGTTAGCCAGGCAAAGGGCCTATTTGGCAGATGAAAGTGCATCGCCAAAGGCTCTAGATGGGCATGTGACCGGAGGGGAAGAAGAAGGTGTGAGCGGCTTCACCCCACATGTGGTGTCATGGAGTTTGGGCCTGATCCCCAGAACAGTAGCGTGCTGCTGGAAGGGTTTAACTGAGATGGACCCCGTGGCCTCAGCGTAGCCTGTGTTTGGGGGTGTGGTCTGATCTGTTAACCAGGAAGGAGAGGTATCTGGTAATTCTTTTTTTTTTTAATGTTTATTTATTTCCGAGAGACAGACACAGACAAAGCGCGAGCGGGGGAGGGGAGAGAGACAGGGAGACAGAATCGGAAGCAAGTTACGGGTTCTGAGCTGTCAGCACGGAGCCCGGTGCGGGGCTCGAACCCACAAACTGTGGGATCGTGACCCGAGCCGAAGTCAGATGCTCAACCGACGGAGCCACCCAGGCGCCCCAATATCCAGTAATTCTCATATGACATCACTCAGGGATATCAGATGGCTACGGAAAAAGGACTAAGGCCAAGAAATAACTAACATTCACTGAGCACCTACTATGTGCCAAGAATCGTCATGGTATAGTTTTCACGTCGTCCGTGTATGGCCAGGAATTTTTACGTAGTAGAAAACCCCCGAAATACTCTGGCTTCTGCAGGTATGATTCCCATTTTGCAGATGAGGCAAATGAGGGTCAGAAGGCTCAGTCCTCAGTCTAGAAGGCAAGTCCTCAGTCCTTGCCCCGGGTCCAAGGGCTGGGGAACTGCAGAGCTGGGATTGTACAGCAGATCTCGCATTTCCAAATCTGGGCGGCTTTCTGCCCTCCGCAGCTGCGTCTCGTTATAAAAAGGAGCTAGTTCTCAGCCCGGGGAAGAGAGGGAAGGCTCGTTCTTGGCCAAGTTTCATTTAATTTTCCATCAGTAGGTGTCAACTGTGAACTAGTCAGAAATGCTAAAATAACAGCTTAAAAACATAGGAACCGAAATGGAAATGTAATTTTAGTGTGGCTCTCCAGCCCCCTCCCGTAGATAAGTGGTGTGGAGTATCTGTTACAGAAATGTAACACTTAAGGACTAAACTCACAGGAGTTGCTGTGGATGTGCAATTTAGCAACTTGGGCTGTTAAAGAAGGGAGGGGGGAAAAACCCTCCGCGGGCAGAAAATTGAAAACAAAAGGAGAAAAAAAGCGACATAGCCTTCCTGCCTCTGGTTGCAAGCTCCTGGCAATGGCCCGGGAAGTAGCTTGCGGGTAAAAATGCCTTGCCTGCGCGAAACGTGGACTCCGAGGGGGCACATTGGTGGGAAAAGGGGGCTCGAGTTAGCCAATCAGGCATCAAGGCCTCCGGCTGGTAAGTTAGCAAGGGCTCGTTCAGCCCCTGCCATGTGCCAGGGGGTTGGCTCGGCCCAGTGGGACTTGGCGATGGAGGGTGGCCGGCATTGTTCCCTCAAGGGGCTCGCTGTTTCCGTTTGGATCAGCGCCCACTGGTGCTAGTGAAGCAGGACAAGAACCAGAGACGCGTGGGGACACCGAGGCGAAGGCGGGGTGCAGGTCTGGTCTGCAGGGGCTGAGGAAGTTGACATGCAGGGGAAACGTGGGGTCATGGCCTAGGAGCAAGGAGATGTGTGTGTGTTCCAGTCTCAGCTCTGGCCCCGATTCACTTGTGTGAATGAGACTTTCCTGCGTCTCAGGTGTCACACGTGGAAGGGTAGAAGTCGATCAAATGGTTTCTAAGGCCTCTGCAGGTTCTGACACCTATGATTCTATGAATTAGGATCACTGTAAAGGCTCCTTCAGTTGTTAGTAACAGAAATCCAGCTCCAACCAGCTTAATCAAAAAGATGAATTTATTGACTTCGGTAATTGTGAAGTGTAAAGGTGGGCTAGGATCAGGCATGGCTGGATCCAGGAGCTGACGGAGGAATCCTTAGGCTCTGTCTCCCTCCCACACCATGCCCTGGTTATGCTTTCTTCTGTCTGTGCTGGCTTGTCTTGCCATCAGAAGGAGACAATCTCCCCACGGCCCCGCCCTTCTTTAAAAAGTTTATTTATTACGAGAGGGAGAGAGAGAGGGAGAGAGAGAATCCCAAGCAGGCTCTGCACTGTCAATGTGGAGCCCTACATGGGGCTCAAACTCACGAACCATGAGATCATGACCTGAGCCGAAACCAAGTCAGATGCTCAACCGACTGAGCCACCCAGGCGCCCCGATAATCTTTTTTGATGGTTCCAACACACTAACTCCTAGGAGCTCAGTCCCACCAAACCACGGAGAATGGTTTCTTCTAGAAAAGAAGGCTTCACATACCAGCTGAAAGGGGATAGGATAGACAGCAGGCAAAAAATAACAGATGATCTCCACATGGGTCTTGTATGCATTTCAGGTTCAGATAGGAAACGTGGAGGAGGGGAGGAACATTCCCAGGAGAACTGCAGGGTCACAGCTCTGCCACAGGCCTGGCCATAACATTTGTGAGGCCCAGGGCCAGAGCACAGATGGAGGCCACAAACCATATGTCTAAATATTAAAAAGTCATAACTCACACTAATGATCTGTTAAATGAAATAGGTGTCTCTGCTTATCTGGATGCATGTATCTCCATAATGGCCCGAAGGCGGGTTCCTGTTCAGAATTTTCAGAATCCTTGGAATTTTCACCAGATTGAGATAGAGGGTCCCATCCCTCCCCTGACTCTATCCCGTGCCCAGGCGACACCTCAGCACATACACCCAAGCTCTGAACACAGCCCACGTAGACAGCTGGCCCGGGGTGGGCATACTGACCCGGTTCACCTTTTTTTTTTTTTTTTAATGTGTATTCATTTCTGAGAGAGAGCGTGAGTGGGGGAGCGGCAGAGAAGGAGGGGGACAGAGGATCCAAAGCGGGCTCTGTGCTGATAGCAGTGAGCCTGGTGTGGGGCTCGAACTCACGAACCATGAGATCATGACCTGAGCTGAAGTCAGATGCTCCACTGACTGAACCACCCAGGAGCCCCTGGCCCTGTTCACCTTTAAGGGACTAGCTTGGGGGGAGGCCTGTGCAGGTCCGGCAAGGGGGCTGGGCCTTCTGGAGCAGTGAATTCTTTAGTTCTGGCTACCGGAGTCTGGCATGGGCATGTGGGCTCCCGGTGGGTGCCCCTTCATGGCCCCATAGATTGCTTGTTCCAAGGAGAGGGGCATGGCAAGACACCTGGTCAGACCAGGGCCCCTTCCTTGCCCAGTTCTAGGGCTGGGTAGTGCAGTGAATGTTCCTGGTGGAGAGCGGGGAAAGCTGGGAAATAAAGCTGAAAAACGTATGGGCTTGAATGAAGACGGCATTGAACGTCAGGCTGCAGAAACTGGGCTTGCTCCTATGGGCAATGGGGAGCCTTAGGGTTCTGAGCAGGAGGGTGGCAGGACCGGACTCAGGGCCAGAGTGACTCCAGGGATCTGACATCTGGGAATGCTCCGGAACGCTCCCCCCCCCACCCCTGCCCTCAGGTGCTTGTTCCCTGCATCTACTCAGGCTCCTTGAGATTTAGCTTTGCTGTGAGGGTGCGTCCTTTGGGGGAATCTTGCCCCGAAGCCCGACTGAATGGCTCTTACCCTGGGCTCCTGGTGCCCCTGGGGTTTCTTTCATCAGAGAAACGGTCCTGCAATGCCTAGTCTCGGCAGTTGGGTCTCCTTCCCTCAGCATAGGGACTTCTGTAAACCAGGCCCCCAGAGATGTTGGTGGGAGGAAGGAGATTTGTGCAAGAGATACGAGGGAGGTGGGGTGAAGAGAAGGCATGTTGTAGAAAGCGTCTCATGGACTTCCCTCCTCAGAGACTTGGTTCCCACCCTCCGCTCCCCTTTAGAGCTACATCTAAAACATGGGGTGCCTGGGTGGCTCAGTTGGTTGAGCGTCCGACTTCGGCTCAGGTCACGATCTCGCAGTCCGTGAGTTCGAGACCCGTATCCGGCTCTGTGCTGGACAGCTTGGAGCCTGGAACCTGCTTCAGATTGGGTGTCTCCCTCTCTCTCTCTCCTCCCCAACTCGTGCTCGCTCGCTCTCTTTCTCTCTCAAAAATAAATAAATGTTAAAAAAAAAAATAAAAAAAAAGAAAGATCTACATCTAAAACCCGACAGCTTTCACGGCCTCCATCACAGCCAGCCGGGGCCGCAGCCGCTGCCCCTGCTCGGCGGGATTATTGCAGGCCTCTCCTCATTGGCCCCCTCCGCACCCCATCTCTTTTCGGCCCAGGAGCCTGTGAAGTGTGAGATCATGCCATCTGTGGTGGTGGCCCATCTCACTCGGAGTGGCAAAGTCCTGACAAAGGTCGGGAAGGAGCTTATATGCACCAGGATCCCCTGATGAAAAGGCAGATTCTGACTGAGGAGGTCTGAGGTGGTGCCTGGGACTCTGCATTTCCAGCAGCCCCTGAAGTGAGGCGATGTCTCTGGGCGGAGGCCCACACCGCGGGGGACAAGGCTCTGGGCTCGAGGCTCCTGGGGCGCCCCTGTTCCCCTTGCCCTCCTTCCGGGGTGACCAACTGTCTCTACTTGCTGAGGATTGTCTTGGGTTTAAAACTGGAAGTCCCATGCCCCACGCATTCCCTGTGTACTGGGAAAGCTGGGACTACTGGTCCTCCTGCCTCTGGCCCTCCCCTCAGCCTCACTTCCTCCTGGGTCTTCTCTCCCGGGCCACCTCTCAGGGAAGCTTCTGTTTCACACCTGCCCTCTCCCCACCCCGTGGTCTCTGTCCTCTTCCCCACTGAGTTTTTGTTGTTGTTTAAATTTTTATTTTTTAAATGTTTATTCATTCTAAGAGAGAGTGAGAGAACGAGAGCGAGTGAGCATGAGCAGGGGAGAAGGAGAAAAAGAATCTTAAGCAGGCTCCACACTCAGTGTGGAGCCCGGCGTGGGACTTGATCCCACAACCATGAGATCGTGACCTGAGCCGAAATCAAGAGTCAGACGCTTGACCGACTGAGCCACTCGGGTGCCCCTTCCCCACTTAGTTTTTATCCTGGGAAGTTTTCACCCCGCGGCATACTATTTTATGTGTTTCTCTTATTTATCGTCTGTTTCTTTCCATGAGGAAGCAAGTTCCAGAGCTGGGATATTCTCTCTTGTCACTGATGTACCCTCAGTGCCTATAACAGTGCCAGGCATATCATGGATGCTTAGTAAAAAAAAAAAAATATATATATATATATATATATATAAAATATATATATATATATATATATATATAATATATATATATATATATAGAAAGAGAGAGAGAGAGAGATTAAATGAATGCCTGATTCTCCAAACCAGTGCTTCTCAGACTTGAATGTGCACACGAATCCCCCGGGGAGATCGTTAAACTCCAGATGCTGACTCAGGAGGTCTGGGGTGGAGGCTGAGATTCTGGACGTCTGAAGGCTCCAGGTGCGGGAGGTTCCGCTAGTCCATGCATGGCTGGAGGCTCTAAATGCTGGTCCCTTTTCTTCTTTCCCACTTGGCCCCTCCCTTCCCGGGGAAAGAGGGAAGTCTGGATTTGGAGGTAGGGTAGGGGGGCTCTTGGAAGTGAGAGGGGCAGGTGGGGCAATCCCAGTCCCCATGATGAGGGGCATTCGGCTCTGGGGAACTGGGTGGCCAAGCAGCTGGCCCAACTGACTGATTGAGTCAGTGATGAAAACGGCCCGGGCCAAACTTTCCCTGTCCTGTGCTGCCTTTCAGAGAGAGCTGTTACCCCTCCCCCGTGTCTTCGCGGTCTCTACAGCTGGCTTGAATGAGCAAAAGATTTCTCTCCGGAGCTGGGCTCTGCTGGGCTTTGCACCTGCTGCCGGCAGCTGTTGCTGACGTTCCCGTTAATGGCACAAATGGCGTCTCTAATGGCTGGGGCCTAAGCCCTGGTTGGCAGCGGGGCTGGGGGTGTGTGGGCTGTGCAGACAGATGGGAATCCTGCCAACTACCGGGATCCAGGCTGCACTGTCAGTCAGACGGCTGGCCAGCCAGACAGCCAGCCAGCTCAGTCTTCGCCCTAACACACTGTTACAGGAGCCTCGGGGGAGTGTAGACAGGCTCTCAGCTCCCCAGGAGCTCGTGGCTTAGTTGAGGTGGGAAGACTTCAATGTAGAAGAGATCTGCAGAATAAGATAAGACCCCCGCTAAAAGCCTCGGCTTGTGTCTGTGGAACCAACTGGAAGAAGAGTGCAGGAATTCTGATAAACTGGAATATGACTTCCCCCAAAGACTCTGATAAACCTTAACAGACTGTTTTAAACTTGCAACTGGGATGCTGTCTGTTGGACATATATTTGTAGGGACTCGTTAGAAATTTGTGACGTACAATAGCTTTTTAATTTATGGAAGGAAAATGAAATCATGGGTGAAAGCAAATGAAATCATGGATAAACCATTATCTAAAGTTGCTGAGAACGCTAAAGGATTGTAAGGGTTTGCGTTCACTTGTGCTGCTGATATTTGGAATGTCTTGCTTGTCGATGCACTTACCCTAAAGTTAATAAGGGTGATGCTCATGCAGGTGCCAGTGATAGCCACATTCACTGAGAACGTTCTCTGTGCCAGGCACATCATCCCACTGCACACGCATGACACGCGGTAGGGTAGTGGTGGTCATCAACCCCGCGGCCAACCAGTTTCATTTGCCTTCATCTGGCCACTGTGTCCCGATTCCCCTGGGGGTCCCCTATCATCCCCTAACCTCCATTCTTGTGCTTTCATGGATGACTCCGCCCCCAGTGCAGAGGTGTCATATGTGCCTTGTCAATCACAGGATTTCTCTGGCCTTGGGGTTGGTTCAGGGATGATCACATGACCCACGGAGAGCCAATGACGCCTGGGGACACGACCTTACCTTTCTCTCAAGGATGTGAAACTGACAGGATATAAGACCAGGAGTTTCTACCTCTAGCTCCTGACCTCGAGAGGAGAGCCTCTCTGGGAGCTATGGGGAGGTGATATCTCCCTAAGGTGGGCAGTGCTGAGCCTGAGGATAGAAACCAGGACCATGTTTGCTAGTTTTTGCTTGAGCCACTTTGAGCGGTTTGTTACTTGCCACTCAACATGTCTTAGCGGATACAGAAGCCAGTATCATTTTGCAGACAGGAAGGCACCATCTATGAAGCTCAGGTGTCTCAACAGCGGTGGGCTTGAGAGGAAAGGCAGAAGGCTGGATGGAATTGCTTTCAGATGGGATGGCTGGGTGAATGGTGGAGCCTCTTCCAAGAGGGAAGGTATAGGAGGGCCGATTTGGAGGAAAGGGGATGAATTCAGTCTGTAGAATGCCCAGGTAGGTGGGAAGGGAGTCTGGAATTCTGGAGTGAAGGTGGGTTGGAGACAAGGTTTTGGATGCAAAATAGAACCAACCAGCCAGCACCACTGAGAAACAACAAATCAGCCACTCTGCCGGGAGCCACGTGGTAGGTGATGTCCCTGCAGGAGGGCCAGCTGTAGGGGTGGGGTCTGTTTCCTTGCGCAAGGGTGTTTGGATGTCAGGTGCAGAGGGGCGGAGTTACTTTAGTTCTCAGGTCGTGGCACTCCAGCATTACTGGTCCCCAGAAGGCCCTATACGTTTGTTTATTTATTTATTCCCTGGAGTGCCCCTTCCTCTTCTCCATCCCCCCCCCACCCCCACAGGCGGCCGTTCTAACATGTATATTGTTGTTTGTATGTGTTCTTGCCAAGTGCACTTTGTTGTTTTATGTGCATGTATCTTTCACCGATGTGAATGAGAGGCTACAATAGAACTCATTCTGGGGGCGCCTGGGTGGCTCACTCGGTTAAGCATCGGACTCCGGCTCAGGTCCTGATCTCATGGTTTGTGAGTTCGAGCCCCGCATCGGGCTCTGTGCTGACAGCTCGGAGCCTGGAGCCTGCTTCGGATTCTGTGTCTCCCTCTCTCTACCCCTCCCCAGCTTGTACTCTGTCTTCTGTCTTTCTCAAAAATAAATAAACATTAAAAAATTAAAAAAAAAAAGAACTCATTCTGTAGTTCACATTTTTTTCCCCATGTTTTTTTACACATTTTAATTCCCGTGCACCATGTTTTATGATGCATGATCCATGTTGCCAGGTGAACATTTTTTAAAAATTTTATTTTAGAGAGAGAGAGTGAGTGAGCAGGAAGGGGCATAGGGGGAGAGAGAGAGAGAATCTCAAGCAGCCTTCACACTCACCGCGGAGCCCGATCTGGGGCTCAATCCCACGACCCTGGGATCATGACCTGAGCTGAAACCAAGAGTCGGACGCTCCGCTGACCGAGCCACCCAGGCGCCCCGCCATGTGTACATTTAATTCTTTTACCGATGCACAGTGCTCCGTCAGAGAGGGGGATGTGCCCTCCACGTCACCCCCCCTGCTCAGAGCACTCCCATCCCCTGCCTCCCCACGTACTGCTGCAGTGACCTTGCACACATCTGCTTCAGGTCCCGGTGAGAACTTCTGGGGGGCGTAGGCCTGTGTAGTTGTCAGCCTGCTGGCTAGCCCAGTGTTCCTGCCTCCTGGAATTCACGCCCTCCCCTATGGAGTAGGGCTGGCCTAGGTGGCTGGCAGGATATTGCAGAAAGGCTAGGGTGGCTTCCAAGGCGAGGCCATAGGTGAGATTACAAACAAGAGTGCTCTTGGATCACTCACTCACTCTGGGGGCCGGCAATGGCCGTGTAGTGAGGACACTCAAGCAGTCTTGGGGATCCAGGTCCGTGTGGTGAGAAGCGAGCTTTCTGTCAGCACCCAGCACTGACGCTCTCTCGGGGTGAGCGAGCCACCTTGCAGGTGGGTCTTTTGGCCGCCGGCAAGCCTTCGGATGACTGAGCCCCAACTGACATCTTGACTGCAAGCCAGAAGCATGTAGTGACACAACTCCTAAGTTTCTGGCTCACAGAAGTGGACCTGATGGATGCTTACTGCTGTTTTGAGGCAATCTGTTACCCAGCGATGGATAACTAATACAACCCCAGAAGGAAATTGCTGGGTCATACACTGTGCTTGTACAAGTTCTGATTGTGGGTATCATTTAAAAGTCAGTATGTTTTTTAAGTTTTTTTACTATTTTGAGAGAGAGAGAGAGAGAGAGAGAGTGGTTGCAAGAGTAGGGGAGGGGCAGAGAGAGGGAGAGAGAGAATCCCAAGTGGGGACTTGATCCCATGAACTGTGAGATCATGGTCTGAGCTGAAACCAAGAGCTGGATGCTTAACTGACTGAGCCACACAGGTGCACCAAAAGTCAATATTTTAAAAGTGTTAAAATATGTTTTATTTATTTTTGAGAGAGAGAGCATGCATGCAAGTGGGGGAGGAGCAGAGAGAGAGGGGGACAGAGATGCTGAAGCAGGCTGTGAGCTGTCAGCACAGAGCCCGATGTGAGGCTCGAACTCACAAACTGTGAGACCTGAGCTGAAGTTGGATGCTCAACTGACTAAGCCACCCAGGTGCCCCGAGAGTCAGTGTTTTTTTTTTTTTTTTTTAATGTTTATTTATTTTTGAGAGAGAGACAGAGTGTGAGCAGGGGAGGAGCAGAGAGAGAAGGAGACACAGAATCCAAAGCAGGCTCCAGGTTCCGAGCTGTCAGCACAGAGCCCGACGCGGGGCTCGAACTCACAAACTGTGAGATCATGCATGGTCTGAGCTGAAGTTGGATGCTCAACTGCCTGAGCCACCCAGGCGCCCCCAGCGTCAGTATTTTCAAATCTATGATGGAGTTGGTTGTTATTCGGCCACTTCTCCATCTGGGTGGTGGAGAGGTAAACAGATTCCCGAGGCTCTAGAATGGTGTCTGAGTCCAGTGAATGCTATTGGGAGAAGATTGCACCAGCAGTAGGCATTTCCGGAGAAATCCCAAAGGATTTCCCCAGAGTCGAAGCACCCTAGACCGTGGCTGGGGCCAGAGAGAGCCTGGGGACCCCTGGCATGAGTTGACCCACCCTCCCCCCTTCTAGAGGGGAGTTCTGCTAACCTGACCTGCCTCATGATATGTTGACAGAAGTGCAATTGCATTTAACGAGGCCGCTGAAGAGCTTCAATTTGTAGACTGAAGCGACAGAAATTCATTTTCTCTTATTTTCCCCATCTTTGTCTGCAAAATAGATTTCTGCAGTGTCATTTCTCTGCTTGCTCCAATCTCTGTTAAGGAAATGAACTGTTGGAGCTGGATGTCTTTTATTCAGAGCACTTTAGCAATCCCCAGATACCGGGGCCCCTTTGATGTTCTGGACCACTGGAAACTGAATTGCTCTGGCCAAGGATGTTTTCCTTTTCCTTTTTACGTTACTTTCTCACGGTAGTTTCTTTTTCTTCCAACTGAGGAATCATTGACCCGCAATATCGTGTTAGTTTCAGGTGTAGAATACAATGTATTTGATACATATACACATTACAGAATGGTCACCAGATAAGTCTAGTTACTGTCACCATGCCAACTTGCTACAATATGATTGACTACATTCCTTGTGCTGTGTATTACATCCCGTGTGTTATTTATTTTATAACCGAGCGTTTGTCCTTCTTAACCCCTGTTTACTATTTTGTTCATCTCCCATCCCCCTCCCCTGTGGCAACCATGAGTTTGTTCTCTGGATCTGTGAGTCTGTTTCTCTTTTGTTTTGTTTGTTCGCTTGTTGTGTTTTTTTTTTTTTTGTTTTTAGGTTCCACGTATAAGTGAAATCTTACAGTATTTGTCCTTTTCTGTCTGACTTATTTCACTTCGCAAAATACCTCTAGGTCCATCCATAGTGTTGGAAATGGCAAGATTTCATTCTTTTTTATGGCAAGTCATATTCCAATGTGCCTGCTGGCCATCTGTGTGTCTTCTTTGAGAAAATGTTTATTCAGGTCCTTTGCCCATTTTTTGATCAAATTGTTTGTTTTACTGATATTGAGTTGTAGGAGTTCTTTTTTTTTTTTAAATTTCTTTTCATTTTATTTATTTGAGAGGAGAGCGAGAGGATGGGGCGGGCGGGGGTGGGGGGAGAGAGAGAGAGAGAGAGAGAGAGAGAGAGAGAGAGAGAGAGAGAGAGGAAGTCTTAAGCAGGCTCCATGATCCGCGCAGAGCCCGATTTGGGGCTCGATCCCACAACCCTGGGATCATGACCTGAGCCGAAACCAAGAGTTGGACATTTAACTGACTGAGCCACCCAGGGGCCCCGAGTTGTAGGAGTTCTTTATATATCTTGGATGTTAACCCCCTACTGAATATATCATTTGCAAATATCTTTTCCCATTGCTTAGGTTGCCTTTTGTTTTGTTGATAGTTTCCTTTCCCGTGCAGAAGCTCTTTTAGTTTAATGTAGTCCCATTGGTATATTTTTGCTTTTGTTGTCCTTGCCTGAGGAGACAGATCTAAAAAGATATCCCTAAGACCAAGGTCAAAGAGCTTTATTGCCCAGGATTTCTTCTAAGAGTCTTATAGTTTCAGGTCTTCTGCTTAAGTCTTTAATCCATTTTGAGTTTATCGTTGTGTGTGGTATAAGAAAGTGGTCCAGTTTCATTCTCTTGCAAGTAGCTGCCCAGTTTTCCCACCACCGTTTATTGAAGAGACTGTCTTTTCCCTGTTGTATATTCTTTTCTAAAATTAAAAAAATATATATATTTATTTTTTTATTTTAGAGAGAGAGTGTGAGTAGGGGAGAGGGGCAGAGGGAGAGGGAAAGAATCACAAGCAGGCTTCATGCTGAGCACAGAGCCCGACATGGGGCTTGATATCACGACCGTGAGATCATGACCTGAGCCAAAACCAAGAGTCGGATGCTTAACTGCTCAGCCACGGGAGCACCCCATATTCCGTTGTATATTTTTGCCTCCTTTGTTGTAGATTAATTGAGCATATAAGTGTGGGTTTATTTCTGTTCCGTTGATCTATGTAGCTGGTTGTGTGCCAGTACCATACCGTTTTGATTACTGTTGCTTTGTGGTGTAGTTTGAAATCTGGGCGTGGGATACTTCTGGCTCTGATTTTCTTTCTCAAGATTGCTTTGGCTCTTTGGGGTCTTTTGTGGCTCCATGCAAATTTTAGGCTACGAATTATTTTCTAGTTCTGTGAAAAATGCTGTTGGAATTTTCATAGGGATTGGATGGAATCTGTAGATTGCTTTAGGTAGGTGGACATTTTATTTTTTTTTATTTTTTTTTCTTCAACTTTTTTTTATTTATTTTTGGGACAGAGAGAGACAGAGCATGAACGGAGGAGGGGCAGCGAGAGAGGGAGACACAGAATCGGAAACAGGCTCCAGGCTCCGAGCCATCAGCCCAGAGCCCGACGCGGGGCTCGAACTCACGGGCCACGAGATCGTGACCTGGCTGAAGTCGGACGCTTAACCGACTGCGCCACCCAGGCGCCCCAGGTAGGTGGACATTTTAACAATATTAATTTTTGCAACCCATGAGCATGGACTATTTCTATGTTTGTGTCATCTTCAGTTTCTATCATCATTTTCTTATAGTTTTCAAGGTACAGATCTTTGACCTCCTTGGTTAAATTTATTCCTAGATACTCTATTCTTTTTGATGCAACTGTAAATGGGATTCAGTCTTGGAAGATTGTGTGTTACTAAGAATTTATCCACTTCTTCTAGGTTTTCAAATTTGTTGGCATATTAAAAATTCAGAAATTCAGGAGGGCTGGAGGATAGGGTTCAAGGGTAGGTGGCTAGAATGGGGCCTACGGAGGCAGGTAGGGGTTGGATCTGCAGGCCTTATAAGTCCCCCAGTAGCGTTTGGACTTTGTCCTAGTACAATGGGGAGCCACAGAATGCTGGCATGGGGGTCGTATTCAAATGGAGAAACCTCACTTTCACCACTGAGTAGGGCTAGATCAGGGACGGCATGGCTATATGTTGGGTCCCTGGCTGGGTGAGTGGGGAGCAGGCTAGATTTCAGCCCTTTTCCCCGCTTTGGACAGGTGCCCTTGTCGAGTGACCAGCCTACACAACCATACGTGATGTTCCTGCTTCTATCAGAAGCGTTTACTAAGGTATCACCTCAAAGTGAGACTGCTTTTCCCATAAGATAGATTCTGGGGCCTGCTGCGATGGCAATGACTTTCCTCCACCTCACCCTCACCACGCCCCTATGAGCCGGAGATATTGTCTCCACTTTATAAGGGAACAAACACAGAAAAGGTTGATTATAGGTCCGAAACCACAGCCAAGTGGGGACTCCAACTGAGGTCTCTCCGAACCTAAAGTTTCTGCTCTCCCTCCCCTCCCCTCGTGGCCTCTGCCCATCCCGCCATCCATGTGCCTCAAGCATACTTCACCATGTCACCAAAAATCTAAACACCAAGGGATCTAAACATTCCATTCCTAGATATATGTCCCCCAAACCCTGAGAGCAGGGGACTCAGCCAGATACTTGTACAACAACGTCCGTATAAGCCTTGCTCGCAACGGCCAAAAGGTGGAAACAATGCAGGTGTTCGTCAACAGAGGGACGGAAAAACAAAATGAGGGAGGTACACACAATGGACTAGTGTTCATCCCTGAGAAGGAAGGAAATTCTGACACAGGCTACAACATGGGTGAGCCCTGAAAACGTGATGCTAAGGGAAATAAAGCAGCAGGCAATAAAAGAAGAAGTATTTTATGATTCCACTTGTGTGAAGTAGCTGGAGTATCAAATTCACAGAGACAGAAAGCAGGACAGCAGTTCCCAGGGGCTGGGGGGAAGGGGGGAGGGGGAGTGACTGCTTAATGGGCATAGAGTGTCGATATGGAATGATGAGCAAACTTCTGGAAATAGGTAGGGGTGATGGTTGCACAGCAATGCACTTAATGCCAATTAATTGTACACCTGAAACGGTTAAAACAGTACCTTTTATGATTATGTATATTCACCACAAAAATATTTATTTATCTATTTATTTATTGAGAGAGTATGAGCAGGGGAGAGGGGCAGAGGGAGAGGGAGGGGGAGAGAGAATCTCACGCAGGCGCCACGCGCATGCAGAGCCCAACGTGGGGCTCGATCCCATGATCTCAGCTGAAATCACGCGTCGGACGCTTAACCGACTGAGCCACTCAGGTGCCCCGACTACAAAAAGTTTTTAAATAAGAAATGTGCCTCAGTGCACACTGCATTATAGCTTTCTGTTCAGGCGAGGGCCTTCTAAGTGGGGGCTGGGGGCTCCTCCAGGGCAAGACCATCTTGTGTTGTCTTCATCTGTGTGTGTCTCGTAGCTTTCAGTCGCCTCCCCGCCTCTGAATCTTGCCCTGTGCTGCAGCGGGACTGGTCGACCTCACAGCCTGGAGACTGGATCTCTTCCCCGCGGTCCTGCAGACAGGGCTGGACCAGCTTCATCGTCTGAGTGTAAATAATGCCCCTTCCGGTAACGGCCAAGAGCAGGGCGTAAGCCCCCTCATCCCCGGCGTCTCCTGACTCTCTCAGGCACCCTTCTCCCAAGTGTCCAGGAATCCCCCAACTTTCCCATCGGCCAGTCCCATCTGTTCCCAGAGCTGGAACAAAGAGGCAGGCGGGCTCCTGAGGCCAGAGGAGGCTTCACTGGTCTAGAAACCGCAGTGCCACTGGGATCCTCTCCAAGTTAGGGACAGCTGAAGTCTGAATGGGGGCTCAAAAAGATCCTCAGTCGGTGGCTGCTGGCACTGGAGAGTGGCGCCTCTGGCCGGGTCTGGAATGGGCTGCCTGGGGTTGCACCAGGGACCCAGGTGGCTGCCTCCTACATTGCTACACATTCCAGTTCAGGGTTCGGAGCTTCTCAGAGGGGGAGCACAAGCGATCCCGTGGTCCCGTTCTTTAAAGCCCCACCTGGCAAAGGAAGTTGTAAGTGCGTATCAGTGAGGACAATGTTGGTTGCAAGTTCAAATCAAGTTAGCCTGAGGAAGAGGGGGAAAAAAAGAAATGGGCTCTCATAATCGGGCAGTCCAGGGGTTGGCTTCTGCCTGGTAGAACCAGGGGACGTTTGAAGGCACCACAACTGTCTCTCTCAATTCTTCTTCTTGGCTTGTGTGGTCTCTGCCTGGCTCTTTTATTCCCCTGGGTCCTTTCCTTGGAGCAGGCAGAATGGCGACCGACAGTTTCAGATCAGATATTCTTTCAAACTATTCTTTCAGACTAGCGATAGCAACGGAGATAGGTCATCTTCCCTGTTAGCTCTGGCAGGAAAGTCGTAGGACGATCTCTAGTTGGCCATGCCAGAATAATTTGTGCCTCCCTGAATTAATCACTGCAGTCCATTTCAGAGGGGTGATCTGATTGGCTGGGCCTGGACCCCACTATTACCTAGGGAAGGTGGAGTCATGTGATTGACAGGTCCATCAGGACCAACAGGGTTGGGGGAGCAGCACAGCCAAGGAAAAGTGGATGTGTTACCAAAGGAGGGAGATGGGAAAGTGGAAGGGGCCGTCAAGGACTTTGGGAACCAGAGTCCACATCAAGCCCCAGATGGGCCGGTTCCCAGTGTGGCTCCTTAGATTAATTCCTACGTCTCCTCCCCTAAAGTGTGGGACTCTTCCAGAAGAGCTGGCTGAGGCCAGATTCTGGGGTCCATGGCTACACTGACCTCGAGCCCCAACTTCGCTGGTGACTCCTTTGCCCCAGCACATGAGATACCCTTCCTTCTTTGGCCCCCAAGTCTGGCCTCATCTTGTGCCTCAGTGCAGGGACTCCTGTCTCAGGGGAAAACGCCGCCTGGCCAGACTTCAGTGTGGGCACAGCCCTGGATGTCGTGGAGGTGCTCAGGAAAGACTCGTCTCATCTGTTCATCCTCCCCGTTGCGATCCCTCCCCACCTCCATGCCCTCCTGCATCAGGGGCTTCCAGAAGAGTCAAGCATAGTGAAAGGATGTGGGGCCCAGAGCTGGCACGCCTCAGGCAAATGAATGAGGGAGTGAATGAATGAATAAGTGTGTGGGTAGACTGACAGACTGTGCTAAGCTTCAGAAGGAGTTGAAAAAAATGAGATGCTCTCTTCCCAACGTGCATTGGCAAAAGGCGTCTCTGGCCAGCTCAAGCCTGGGCGCTATCGTAGCCCAAATCAATTTTCAGACTTAGAACAAAAATGCATATCTATTTCTCTCCGGTTCTCTCTGCCTCCCCTCCCAAAAGAACACGTCTGCGGGGACAGATGGCCCTGTGTCAGCGTCCCTGTGTGATATTGATGTGAACAGCGAGGGAAGGCGATGCGGCTCATGGCTGTAAAAATAGACGTGCATTAGGAATGCATGAAGTCAGACCCCTCCTCTGGCCACGCCAGGCATGCTATTCTAAACCCAGCACTCATGGGTTTGGTATCCAACCGGCAAGGCAGAACAGTGGTCTGGAACTTGACATTTAAAGGGTTTGAAAGAAATAGAAAGAGGCATGGAGATTTCTTTTTTTAAGTCAGTCTGGCTATTTCTGAATGTGACATGCCAAGGAGACGGGAGATCGAATTCACAGCATTTTAGAACCATAGCGTCTGAGAGATGGCGTGGGGCTGTATGAGCTGTTCTGTCTGGTTTCCCTCCCAATGCAGGGATTCCTTCCATGGAGCTTCTGACGGTTGTCTGGTTTCTGCTTGAATACCTTGAGTGACAGGACGCTCTCTCCCTCAAGGGGCAGCGTTTTGTTGTTGGGCATTGGTGGGCACATCTGACGGCCACTGCAAAAATACTTCTGAGAACATAGCGGGTCGGTGCCTGTCTCTCTGAAACGCCTCTGCGCTGACCCTGGGGGTCGGGCCCCGTTTATGGTATTGAGATGGATTGCCGCTGGTATTTCTTGGGCCGCAGCTATGTGCTCAACCCTTGAGGAGCCTCAGAGGCTAAAAAAGAAGACAGAGTTTCCAAAAGCCAGCTAGCACCCAATCTGGGGAGATAATGAACATGTGTGGAATAATGAGATAGTGCACAGCGACAGGATATTATTAAATTTGACATTGTGTGATGCCACCTGTTTCCTTCCCGGGTCGAACCAGTGGCAATTTTCGCCACCCCCGTGTCGATTAACGACACCTACATTTTAGCAGTCTCTCTGACTTGGGGGCTTGGAACGACCTTGACTTACGCTTAGTTTCCCCCCCCCTCCCCATCTGGTCTCTCTCGGGGGGTCCGGCAGAGGGAGGGTCTCACAAACTCCTCCCACCTCCTGTCCCTGCTTTGCACTGCCTGCACAATCTCCCGCTTGAGGTTCAAGGCTCCCTCATAGTTTGGCCCCGTATTATCCTTCTCAGACTCCGCCTTCTTCTTACCCTTCTTCCACGTGGTTGCCCCCACACCTCTCCCGTCTCCTTCAGATACCTTTGGCTTGCTCCCCTTCACGCATCTTTTCTCTCCTGCCTCCCATTTTGTCTGAATCCCATTGCTTCTTCCAGGCCTGGTGGTCCCTGCGTCTCAGTATCAACAAATTATGTTATTTCCCGATGGTTGCGGTTTGCTCGATCGCCAAACTGCCAGGCACCCCTTGAATCCTCTCTTGCCTGTTAAGGCTCACAGACCCATAAGATGGAAGGAATATAATGGGCTTGGTGTCCCAAGACCTGGGTGCAAATCACAACTCTTGGCCACTCGCTAGCTTTGCTCTCAGGCAAATCAGAGGCTCTCCCGGGCCCTCAGTTTCGACGTCTGTGTTGTGAGAGTGGTTCCCCCCCCCCGCCCCCTGCACCCTGGGTTGCTGATTAATTGACATCATGAATGTGGCAAGTCTGTTGCAAATATGCAATGCCTCGCAGGTTTTGGTTACTACTAGGGTTGTGTCGCCTTTTAAAAGAGGAAGCTGCTGGGCTTGCACTCTTTTTATATCCTTGGAATTTATATCGGCAACAGCAGTTTATATCACCTGCTGTTTGTCTAGCTTTGTGCAATGAGTTTAGGGGGTTAAAAGTGAAGGCACGGTTTCCAGCCAACGGCTTACACACTCTGGGTAGAGATAATGAACACATGCGGAGTACTGAGACAGTGAGATTGGACAGGGTATTATTAAGTTTGACTTTGTGCGAGCCTGCCTGAAAGCAGGGTAGAGGCTCTGAGAGGGGGGCTGGAAGAGCTGGGGTGATAAGGGAAGGCTTCCTGGAAGAGGCAGCCTAGAGGCTGAGCTTAAAGGCTGGGTAGTCCCTGCGAAGGGGAAGAGGAAGTAGGGGGGTAGTCCAGGCAGGGAGATTTCTCTGCAGCACGTCGATTGCCCTGTCCAGGCTCACCCGGCAGAGGGACTCCCCTTCAGTCAGGAGCTGTGCTGGACGAGAGGCAGGAGGGTGGCTCAGAGATAGTTTCTCATTTGCCAATGAGAAAAACTGCAGCTCCCGGTCGGGAACGGCTTGGGAAGGGAGGGGCAGGGTGCTTCCCAGCGCTAAATGCGCTAAGTGCGTTAAGTGCGTTGGATATGCTGAGAAGAGTTACATTTTGGATGCAGTGTTCTCTGGTCTGACTTCCTCTAGCTTCCTGGAGAGTCACACACATGTTGTGGGGGATTCATGGGCACTGCCTCCCACTGGGTGTATGCCAGCCATACGTAGGCGGGGGGGGGGGGGGGGGGCGGATCTAAGAGCGTCTCTAGAGAAGGGGCTTAGGGGTGGTAGTGGTCCCGTGCCACCGCCTGTGTGCTGCACTCACGTGTAGATTACACGTAGCGGATGTAATGCGTAATATGTAGATTACATTTTTAAGTTGGAGAGGCTTTGGAGAGGGGCTAATGGAGATGATGCAGGGGCTAACCGCCGCCTCCCCCCCCCCCCCCCCCCCCCCCCCCGCCAGGATATATCTCTTGGTGAGACCTCTAACTGGAAAAATCTCTAGGTCGTGCTGTTATCAGCCCCACCCATTTTTCTGGGTGAGTAATTCATTTACCTGCTGTTATTGCTAGGGTGTCATCATTTCCCTGGTTCTGGGTGGAGCTAAAGATAAGCTATCGGGAGCCCTTTCAGAAAGTGCCTTGTCTCCCGTCCAATCTTTATAGCCCCGCATCTCAAGCAACCTTGGCCCACAGCCTGTTTAGGGGATGGAGCCCTGAAGGTTGCTAAGCTCGGGATGAGAGCAGGTGATAGCTAAGGCCCGGCTGATGCTCACAGCCTCTTTTCTCCTTTTATTTGCCCAGCCTTGAGCAAACAAGTCACAGTAAACTACATGGCATTTGGATATTGGAAATGCAAAGAGAAAGTGTCTCCAAGAACAATAAAGGAGTTAGGGCGGAGGGTATGGTGGGGGGGGTCCGTGCGGCAGATTACATTGTGTAATCCCTCTCAAAGGCAAGGTGGCTTCCCAAACTAGGAATGGGTATAGGAAGCCTGGGGGAGAGCCTGCTGTCCGCACTTCACTCTACAACGTTAACCTCATTCGACTGGATGCTGACTCAGAATGTTCTAGGCAGGACGTATGCACCCATTTTAGCTCAGCCCTGTGAATGATACAAGAAGAAGCCAGGCCTCAGAAGCTCCAGTCTTTTGGGGGAGGAAAATCAGGTAAGAACAAAGCAGCTGGGGAACCATAAAGGGCTAAACCAAAAGGCAACGGCTCCATAAGCCTCTGTCTTCCCCTCGACAATCAATTGCTTCTTCACTCCCTCTGCACTTGGCTAGCACAGAACTAGGTTTATACCACATGTGTCTCTCTCATTAGACCAGGGGGCGGCACACTGAAGCCTGGCTGGTTTTTGTGAGTAAAGGTTTATTAGCACCTGGCTGCACTCCTTCATTTGTGCCCTGTCTCCGGCCCCTTTTGGGCTAGAAGTCGGGTTCTTGGAACAGAAATGGTCTGCAAAGCCGGAAGTATTTACTATCTTGCCCTTTGTGGAAGAAGGTTGCTGACTTCCTGATTCGGATCAGGGACTTCCTGATTTGACCATAGGCGGGTGGAGGGCAGGGACTGGGTCTTGCTCACATGTCAACCCTTAGGCACAGCGCTTTGCACATTTATGCTTAATTAAAAGAAGAAGTGTCCAAGCTGGAGAGAGTGAAGGGCATCCAGGGGAAACAGTTCAATTACTTAAGAGCAGGCGCCGTTTTCAAGGACTTTAAAAGCCTTCATTTACATACACAGAGTTGATAAGCTAATTGCACAACAATCTTGTCCTAAATTAAAGCAGCCCCTCAGGTCTCGTTAGATAACACCTTGTTAACCTAGTTCAAGGAAACCTGCTGTTTCTCGACAATAATACAAGTGCGATTTCCGTAACCCAGACTCTCTCCCACCACCCCAGTCTCTTTTTAGTCTGAATTAGACATTAGACAGACATTTCCTCTGGAGTGGAAATGACCGTGAACATAATCCAGTGTAGCATCTCTCAAACGGTAGCGGCTGTTAAGTGAGACACCATTTTGTGCATTATGCGGTGTAGACCTGGTGCTCAGGGGCCTCGAGTTTCCCCGGGGTCTGAGGAAGTGATCACGGCATGGACATTTTTAACATGTTGCCTCCAAAATTAACATTCCTTGTGACAGAGCAAAGCCAATATGCAAGAATGTTTATTTAAAGTCTACTTGGGGCACCCGGGTGGCTCAGTCAGTTAAGCATCCCACTCTTGACTTTGACTCAGGTCATGATCTCACGGTTCATGGGATCGAACCCAGAGTCCGGCTCCCCGCTGCCAGCCTGTTTGGGATTCTGTCTCTCCCTCTTTCTGCCCTTCCCCTGCTAGCTCTCTCTCTCTCTCTCTCACCCTCTCTCTTTCTCTGTCTCTCAAAAATAAATAAACATTAAAAAAAAAGACCATTCTTAAAAAAAAAAGTCCACTAAACAAATGACATTATTCCATCTCTGACTCAATTCCTAGAGTTATTTTTAAATTATATTGAACAGGAATGTGGGTACATTTTAAGCTGTGTGGCATGACGTAAGGGTGGGGCCTCCAGATTTGGGGATGGATGCAGACAGAGGAGGATGTGCGTTCTGTGGGGTCCAAAGGTCGTAGAATTTTAGCCGCTCTCTTTGAGAATACAGATGTATGGCAGTACCTTACTTCTGCAAACGTGACTTTGTGGGGTGGATCACCATACCAGGTGAACATTTGGTGAGGGTATTTCCAGATTCTTGGAATGATCTAGCTGGGTGGGAGGCCTTGAGGTTCAGTTCTATGGACCTGATGGTGAACACTCCCCTGAGTGACTGGGTCACTCATTATTTGCCTCATTAGATGAATGGAGTCAAATAAGCCTGGGAAGTGCTGTCAGTGCAGTGTTCCAGAGTCCCAATTCCTTGCAACTCTTTAAAGGTTCTGACAAGTCCTGCAGTTCAGAACATTAACTTTATTTGATCCAGAGTTTCTAAAACTTGTTTTTGCCGTAGAGGCCCTCTCTGGGCCAATGTTTTCAAACAACTGAGAAGCAGGAGGGAATGCCCTCCTCCCTTGCCGTCTCCAATCCTATTTCCTTTTATGGAGTAGAGGGGGCTGCTGTCTCAGGGCTGAGCTGGGACTCTCCTCAGTTTGGGATTACAGACACAGCAGGTCAGACAGGTGCTTTTTGGGAAGGGGCTGGTTGAGAGGCGAGGACTGGGTCAGACCTACTCGTAAGGGGTTTCTGTTGTAATAAAATCCTTTCCTAAAAAAAAAAAAAAAAAAAAAAATTCTGTCGCTCAGACTTTCTCTTGCCCAGAATTTTAAAAGAGTGGGGCATTTTGACTCAAATGAAGGCAAAGGGGGTTGACATATGGATTCCTGAGTCTCACTTTCTATTAGCATCGTCTCGTTTTTTAATTTGACTTGGGTGCAAGACTGGTGACACGATTTCCAGGTCCCTGTGCAAAACGAAAGTGCTGGGGGCCCCTGCTCAGAAGTCAAGGTCAAGAGAGGGAGGGCGGAGCATTAAACGGCGTGGGGGCTCCTTCCGAGCTTGGGCCTCGGTGACTGTGCAGGTCACGTGCCCATGAGGCCGGTCCTGGCCCGGGGCGTATTTGCGCTTACCCATTTCAAAGTTCACTGCTCCGAGGACCTGTAACGTCTGTAGGGAAGACCCAGCAGCTTAGGAGAGGACTGTGACCTTCGCATAATGGGCTAGATCCGGGCCCCGCGTGGAGGGGCCTCTGCGGGGTGGATCGGTAATGGAGCTTTCTTAGCCTCACTCAGCACTCTCCCTGATTCATCAGCGATGATGCTGCTGCTGCGGCCCGGCCCCGGGCCCCGTGTAGTTCACATTATCATCGTAATGAGCTGCTGCTTCTCCAGTGAAAACACTGCTCTGGCCTGGGCGTTTCCAAAACAGTGCTAGTTACCGCATCCAGGTAGATGGGGTCAGCCTACGACTCCCTCTTTTCCTGGCTTGTAATAATTAACCATTCTATCAGGGGACTCAGTCTAATTGTCTTTCCTATAAGCACTTGGTAATTGTGAGCACAGCGACGGGGTGAGAAAGTGGGAACACGGGAGGGCACAGCTTTCCCTATTCTGAGTGCCTGTATCTCCAGCAGCCGCGGGAGCGTGACAGGTGTGGGGAACCGTGACAGCAGCAGGATGGGGGCCCATCCCTTCTCCACCTCGTGCCCCAGGCTTCCGCAGTGGAGGGGGGTGGTCTCAGCAGGTAAGGCAAAGCCGGTGCTTTTGGCAAGGGGTTTCGGGGCCCCACTGTGGGTTAAGGAAGCGTGAGAGGCACACTCTGAGCCATCCCGAGCGAGGCTCCCAGAAACCCTGTACCAAGTTCATGCTCACTGGCCTTCTGCTTCCCACGCTTTCCGGCTGGGAAGCCTCGCCTACCCGCTCCTGCCCCCAGACGGGCTGCAGAGCGGCCCCATCTTCTCCTGCAAGAAAGGCGGACGTGGTCCGACCGCCACGGGCAAGGTCTGGAACCCGAGAGTGACCAGGGAAGGCAGTGGAGGTGCCCACCTTCATTAGACCAGGGGGCGGTCTAATGAAGGGCCCACCGTTTTGCCTTCAGGCCAGCGAGGGCATCCTTCCCTGACCCTTGAAAACGGCAGCAGTTGTACTGAACAAGTTCTCCCCCTTTTAATTTTTACTGTTTTTGGTTCACGACAGTGAGCCTCTGCATCGCGGTCCCTTGGAGCTGCGGGGAGAGCTGGGAGGGAGGACTTCTGCCCGTGCTCCGGGGAGCATCGGAGGCCAGCCACGGTGGACTTAGGCCAAACACATGATCTTGACTAAGAGCCTTTTCCTTAAGTGGGGGTGGGGGGGGGTGGGGAATCGTCTGGGTTTATTCATATGTTAGGCTGTGTGGATTGGGGAAATATAGTTATCTCTCCTTTTTTTTTTTTTTTTTTTATAAACTTCGTTTATTTTGAGGGGAGGGAGGGGCAGAGAGAGCGAGGGCAAGAGAGAATCCCAAGCAGGCTCCACACTGTCAGCACGAAGCCGGAGGCGGGGCTCGAACCCACCAACTGTGAGATACCGACCTAAGTCGAAACCGAGCGTTGGATGCTCAACCGCCTGAGCCACCCCGGGCGCCCCCTAGCCGTCTCTCTTTAACTGACGCCATAGATTACCCCCGTGTTAGTGCGTCCTCGTGTTTCCTGTCCTGTTCCCAAAGCAAAGGGTTTTGAGACACTCGCTGTTGAGACAGTCATTTCATCGAGGGCGGGTTAATCATTAGGTTGAGGGCAAGGGTGTCAACACGGGTACAATTTACTTATTTGTTTCTAATTGCAGTAGAGGCGCCCTGATTAATGAGTAACTGTCTGGGGAGTGTAGGTGAAGCAGGCCACTATCCCCTTCTGTTGTAAGGCCAGCTTTCACTTCTCCCTGATAACCTGTCAGTGGTTCTGCCTTGGGAGACCCAGCCTCCTTTGCCCATTTCCTTGTTGTCATAAGTGGCTGGCTCGCTATCCGGCCTATGCCGCACCCTTGGGCAAGCCCGTCCCTTTCTTGGGGCTTCCTCTGCACCATCTGTGAGCGGAGGCTGAGAGACCATCTCTGTGATGGGGAGCTTTGTCTTGAGAGCCCTCTTGCTGCTGGAGTCAAGTGTGTAGGATCGGGAAGCCTCGAAGTGTCTAGGGGGGATGTCAGTCTAGAAGCTCTCATGGGCCATGCTCATAGAAACATAGGGCATTTTTCTCCTCTGTGGTAAAACCTCCATGCTGACCCCAGTCGGATGATAGGTTGTCTAGGCCAGGTTGGCGGACTTCCTCAGTGGGGACAGGGGCATCTCCCCCAGTCTCATACTGGCAATGACAGCTTGTTCCAGGGTCTGCCCTGTCCATGTCACAGAGACCGTGTTGAGTCCCTACTATTTACTGAGGGCTGACCATGGGTGAAGGGCAGCACTGAGGGCCTGAGACACAGTAGCCCGTTTAATTCTTATAACAATCGCTTGTATTATTATTTCCGTTTTACAGGGAGGGATGTTGAGCTCAAAGAACTCAGGTGGCCTGACCGTGGCTGGACGAGTCACAGGTGGCAGACCTGGGATTCCATCCTGTGCCCTTGACTATAGCCCACGCCCTTGACCGCTTTGCTTACATCTATCTTTCCATTCCGTGTCTGTTTAAAGATCCATTAAAATTGGGAACGCCCCTTCTCTGAGCCACAGCCTTCTTGGTGTCTTATCACTGTGAAACGCGACACCAAAAGTCAGAGGGGACCCAAATGGTTAACATACTCCTTGTACTCTTGTAGATACAGTACCAAGTAATACTCTGGGGTATTACTCACTGCTCAGGGCCT
Organism: Felis catus; assembly: GCF_018350175.1. Classification (NCBI taxonomy): domain Eukaryota; kingdom Metazoa; phylum Chordata; class Mammalia; order Carnivora; family Felidae; genus Felis; species Felis catus. The sequence continues at coordinate 35,917,144 of NC_058373.1, read as the reverse complement.
CAGGTGCAGATAGGAATCAGTCTTCCCAATGGGCCAGCGCTCAGCATGGGTTTGCCCCCTCCTTGTTCGGGGGTGCACGGCCACGTTACCTACTTCCTACTCCTGGCCTCGACCGGCACAACCAGGGGACCAGGCCAGGCTGGGGAAGGGCAAGGGAGGGCAAGGGAGAAGATCTTATTTTTTTTCCGTGGCTTTTGTCGAGGAGAAACTGTAGGCCAGTGGTGATCTCTGATCAACAGCCCCTCTTACCTCATTTGGAATACTGAGGAGCAGGTGTTTTGTCAGCCTGTGCTTTTACAGAAATACCAAGAGGTTTTCAGCCTTTTCAAGGAATTTGCAAACATCCCATATTCCCTTCCCTCTCCATCTTCTGTCCAGTCACTCGCCCGGAAGAACAGTTGACAGACTTGGCCGTGGCCCACGCCGTTGCCACGTGGTAATGCCAGAGGGTCTCGGGCCCAGGAGGGGCGTCCCAGCAAACTGCCCAACTCCTGATACGGGGGGCAGTGTTTTCTGGCTACAGAGTGTAGCCAGAGTGAGCTTTTCTGGCCCGAGCCTTTGCATATGCCCAGCAGGGGCTGCGTGCTCGACTCGGAAGATGCAGGAAGCTGAGGCCCAGCGAGGTGACGGACGGATGGCCGGCCAAGTGGGGCCAGCAGCTGCGGGAAGCCCAGGTTTCTTGGCACGGACTCTGGGATTCTTCGCACCGACCAGCTCTTAAGTCCGGGCAGCTCGGGGATCCAAGAAAGCACCTTTATTTCTGACTTTCTTCTTCTCTCCTGTAGCCTTCTGACTAATGTTCAGCGGGGGCCGTGCACCTAGAAAGTCTCCGTCTGAGGCAGCTCCCTCTTGAGAAGAGCAGAGAGTCCCCGTTGGACTTAGGAAGAATGAAATCCGTCCCAGGCCCCGAGCTCTCTGAAAAGTTGTTATTAAATTCCGCGCGTGGCCCTGACCTGGATTTAAAGATTTGCAAGAAGACAAATTCCAAACAGATGCCCATTAGGGCCCTGACAGCCGCAGCTTAAAGATAACATTTACATTCTGCTGGGGTTCGTATCTCTCTGTTCCCCGCGCAGCCCCTCTCCCGCCTCCAGTGGGATCAATACCTCGGTCGAGGTTACGTGGAGGTGGCCACATTCTTTTAAGCTGTTTGCTCAGTGCTTGGTTTGCTCTGCTAACATGCCAGGCACTTCTTCCAACAGGCCTGTTTGCCTAGTATTAGGGCTGTTTGCCGAAACACCTACCCCAATCCGAGGGGGCTCAGCTTTCCAAACAGTTGGTCCCCACATCTGTCAATCAATAACAGCAATCGGGTTCCTGATATGGACAGCAAGTGTGGCCAAGTCCAATATTTGCCCAAACGCCGCCCCCTCCCCCTGCACCTGACTCTCCCCCCCCCCAGCTCGACGAGGCGGACATTCGCCAAGCGCACAGGCTGCTGGGAAGAGGCGATGCTGGAAAACGGGGAGCTGATTCCAGGAAAGAAGGGCACACGAACAAACATGAAAGCTCCTTTATGAGAGGTAATTTACTGAAATACACAGTGATTACCTGCTCACCCAGCCCTGGCGTAATTAAAAATGGCAGGCTCGGGGCTCTGGATTCCCTAGCGCTGGCCAAGGAAAGTGGGTTGCAGCTTGTGAAGCTTGAGGTTGGATCCGGGGGCTGGTCTGGCGTCACAGGGGATCAGAGGGACATCAGGATCGTATCAAACCCAGGAAATCAGCTCCCAAGGGGGACAAAATGCTAGCAAGAGAAAATACACCCTAAGAAGAGGGTGACATTTAGGAGGGACCGTCTTCGTGTAGTTTCGAACTTGGCGGGGTTGGTTCACAATATTGTGAATGCACTAAATGCTACTCAATTGTTCTCTTTCCGATGGTTACTTTTATGTGGTGGGACTTTCACCTCAGTTGGGGCTGGGGCGGGGGGGGGGGAGAAAAAAGAATGAATCCCAGGGAGCCCAGGACGTTTACATTTGAGAGACTCTAATGCCTAACTCAGGCTTTGGCTCAGAGTAAATGCTTAATAAATGTTTATTGAAAGAACAACCTAACATTTGCACAGTCAACAAAGCTCTTTGTTATACATTAGCTCATTTCATCCTTAAAGAGCCCTGCGCGGTGGGCAGGGGTAAATCTTCTTGTGTTGTAAAGGAGAAACTGAGGCTGAGGGAGGAGAGTGGTTTGCGTAATGTGGCGCGGCCAGTAGGGGAGGTGCTGGGATTCAAACCCCGAAGTCCCTGGCTTCCAAGTCTGTGCTTGTATAGCCTCACTATTGGGCCTACCTCATGACTTTCAAGGCAAGAGAGAAAGAGAGGCTTACAGATATTACTTCCCCCCTTCTTTTAGGGTATTTATTACTATTTTAATAAACTATTTTAATGTTTTTTAATGTTTATGTATTTCTGAAGGAGAGAGACACAGAGTGCCAGCAGGGGAGGGGCAGAGAGAGAGGGAGACACAGACTATGAAGCAGGCTCCAGGCTCTGAGCTGTCAGCACAGAGCCCGACGCGGGGCTCGAACCCACGAACTGCGAGATCATGACCTGAGTCGAAGTCAGACGCTTAACCGACTGAGCCACCCAGGCGCCCCACACTGAAACTATTTTAAAACTGGACTGTCCAGCCAAGCCGCCCATTCTCCCTCGAAGCTCCTAGCACCGTGCTTGATAAATATTTTCTGATTCACTCAGCCGCAGGGAACAAGCTTTCGTTGTTGTGGTGACTGCCCAGAGCAAAACTCAGGGAGGTTAGGGTATCAGTGATGCCGAAGGACCCTGGCCACCAATGTCTGCGAGGGGGAGCTGGGATCTGTGAGGGGTGACTCCCAGAAGCCTTTGCTGGGTGCAAGGTATCCTCTGCGAGGGGGAGCCTGGTGGTGCTTGGGCCAGCTGGGCACTGCCACTTATTGGTCTAGGTGGTGGAGGGGTGGCCCCTCATTCAAAAATTAGTAATTTCAAGACAGTGACGGCAGAACATGAAGCCCAGCACATGTCTGTCTGAGGACAAGGTCTGAGAGGCTGCACAGCTCTCTGTGATGTGGCCCTGGGGCAGGCACGGCCTGGGCTCCCGCGGGGCATCTCTGCGGGTGCTGTGGGTGGAGACAGGAAGTGGGGATGGGCGGGGCAGAGGCGTAGAAGGCCATCTCTTTTCTGGGGTGTCCCTCATCCCCTGGGGAGAACCCCAGTATGCTCCCCCCTCCCTCCACGATCATCAGAGCAACCTCCAGACCTGCGTGGGGTTCCGCCCTGGTTCTGCTACCTGGAAACCTCGTGACTCGGGATGGGACACTGAACTCAGAGCCTCCGACTCCTTGGTTATAAAATGGTGCCGATGCTTTCCTCGGTGAGTGATCGAGGGGTCAGATGAGACGATGCCAAAGGACCTGGCCGTGTCCCTTATCCCAGATGACAGCACCGTCTTCTCCGTTCTAAGTGGGACTGAGGTCCCCATCAGCTGGACCTGAGTTGGCTAACAAAACACACGCACACGGACTGAACACTCAAGTGCTTTCAGAGGCGGGGTGGGTAATAGACACAAAGGAGACAGGCCCCAGAGCAAGGCTTTAGGGAGGGGTAGGGACTGTGGTAAACTGGTTTGGGGCCCTCCCTCATGCCACTGCCATCCAAGGACCAAACTGATACGGGAAAACACTGCCAGCTCATTAGGCGGTGAGGGAGGTCATCCTGAGACCTTTCAAACACTAAGTCGGAAACCGGGACATTAGGTTGACACCAAGGGGGAGGCATTAACAGGCCATAAGGTCCTACATGGTGAGCTACAAATTTGGTTCCCGGCGCAACGCGAGGAGGGCGACATAATCGGTCACGTGGTCCTCACCGTCTGTGAAGGAGAAATGGACAGTAGGTGCTGGGAGCCAGCTCGAAAGACACCTTCTGGGGGCTGCATGTAGGGTCTCGTCCTGGGTACTGAGGGTAGGGTGATGGGCGCAGGCTTCTGGTGCAGGGAACAAGCAGGTGCAGAGGACTTAAAAAAAAAAAAGCAATAAATTTGACTGAAATTTGATCTGCTTTGATTGTCCCTGTGCACTGGCAATTGCAAACAACGTCAGTGACAAAATTCTCCTCCACGAAAATTCTTTCTTGGCATCGGGTGTAAGGGAGTGGACCTTAAGAATAAGTAGTAACAAGTATAAGCTTCACATCAGGACGGTTTTATTACCTCTCCTTTTTTCTTTTAATTAAAAAATTTTAAAAATTATTTATTTTATTTTAGAGTGAGAGAGAGAGAGAGCGAGAGAGAGAGCACAGGAGCGGGGGAGAAGAGTAGAGGGAGAGAGAGAGAGAGAGACAATCTTAGGCACAGAGCCTGACTTGGGGCCCGAACCCACGGCTCTGGGATCATGACCTGAACCGAAATCAAGAGTCAGATTCTCCACACACAGACTGAGCCAGCCAGGCGCCCCTCCTCTACTTTAATAAGTTAATTTGGAGGACTCCCAGTTACAAGCGTTGGCTCCCCAAACGCGGACCCGCCCCCAGGCATTTGTTTTGAGAGTTATTTTGTCAGGCTGCAGAAGTGTTTGCTTTCTCCCCGGGTGCAGTCTCTGTCCCCAACCCCCCGTGGTAACTTGTGTTCTCGAGCTTAAAAGCTCGAAATGAATAATGACAACGTAGCCGTTGTAAAGATGAAAAACATAACGTGAGTTTGTTAATGCAATGCAGTCACTCTAGGTAGTCACTGGAGTTTAGTATGTTTTTTTGTTTTTGTTTTTTTTTTTTGAGAGAGAGAGAGAGAGAGAGAGAGAGAGAGAGAGAGAGAGAGAGAGACTCTCAAGCAGGCTCCACACCCAGTGCAGAGCCTGATGCAGGGCTTGATCCCAAGATCAAGGTCAAGATCATGACCTGACCCCAAATCAAGATTCAGTTGCTCAACCGATCGAGCCACCCAGGTGCCCCACGAGTTTAGTTTTGTTTAAAATTGGAAACAACCAGGACACCTTGGCGGCTTAGTCAACCGAGCGTCCGACCTCGGCTCAGGTCACGATCTCGTGGTTCGTAAGTTCAATCCCCGCATCGGGCTCGCTGCTGTCAGCGCAAAGCCTGCTTCAGAGTCTCTGTCCCCCTCTCGCTCTGCCCTTCCCCGTTTTGTGCTCTCTTTTCAAAAATAAATAAACATTTACAAGAAGTAACATTTGAAACGACCAAAGAGTGTGAACTGCGAGATGTTATGTTTTTGCTTAGTGAGTATTTTAGTTCATGCTTGAAATAGTTAACTGAATTTGAATGATGTGTTTGTATACATATGTTTACATAGATACATTTTAAGTAGGCTTCATGCCTAGTGAAGGGCCCAGCACAGGGCTTGGACTCATGACCTTGAGATCAAGACCTGAGCTGAGATCGGGTTGGATGCTTAACCAACTGCACCACCCAGGCGCCCCTTGAATAACATGTTTCGAATTGACACTTATTTTTTTAATTGTTTTAAAAAGAACAAAATCCAGAAAGTGGTTTTTATCAATAAATTGTATCTTCGGCTGACGTTGTAGTCTTATTAACATCCTCTTGTTAGTTACTGGATAATTGTTTACATAAATTATTATTATATCAGACCATAACCAAAGGATTAGAGTTCAAGCTTCTGGGCACGTATAAACACCATTATACAAATCGTTGTGCTTTTGTGTCCTATAGGAACTTGGAGTAACTTACAATGTGTGATAGTATTGTGAGACCAGCAACTGGTTCATAGTCATAAAGGTGTTCTGGAGAAATTTCAAGTGGGGCACCCGCACCAACCTAAAATGCCAAGAGTTCAGTGGTGCTCCATAGAGAAAAGGGAGAAGAACAAAGGAGGAGGCAAATGAAACAATGTCTGGATAGGTTAAAAGTACATCATGCTTTCAAAATCGCGTGTCGTTAACGGGGATTCTGAAGAAATGACACATGGCCTGTCCAGCACACCTATAATATTGTTATTCGTTGTGTTTCGTGATTTTTACAGAAAACGATTTTGGTGTTTGGAAGACGAGTGAGTTTAAAAGTGACCTGTTGGGGGCACCTGGGTGGCCCAGTCGGTCAAGCGTCCGACTCTTGGTCTCAGCCCGGGTCGTGATCTCGCGCAGTTGGTGAGTCTGAGCCCCGTGTCAGGCTCTGCACTGAGCGATGAGCCTGCTTGGGATTCTCTCTCTCCGCTCTCTGCCCCTCCTCCACTCGTGCTCTCTCTTTCTCTCTCTCAAAAATAAATGAGTAAACATTAAAAAAAACATTAAAAATATGTTTTGGGGGGGGCACCTGTGTGACGCAGTCAGTGAAGCCTCCGATTTTGGCTCAGGACGTGATCTCGCGGTTCCTGAGTTCGAGCCCCGCATCGGGCTCTGTGTTGACAGCTCGGAGCCTGGAGCCTGCTTTCGATTCTGTCTCTCCCTCGCTCTCTGCCCCTCAGACAGAATCCGAAGCAGGCTCCAGGCTCCGAGCTGTCAGCACAGAGCCCGACGTGGGGCTCAAACTCAGGAACCGCGAGGTTATGATCTGAACCGAAGTCAGGTGCTCACTGACTGAGCCCCCTGGGCACCCCAATAAATAAACATTAAAAGAAGAGCCTGCCGGGGTGTCAGGCACTCTCCTTATGCCACTGATTGGCTATCTGTGGTCAGGCTGCATGGTCTCCGTGCCCGGGTGGGGGGTCTTGGTCAGGGGCAGAGGACGGGCAGGGTCAGTTACCATCACACCATCTTCCTTAGCCGGCTGCTCCCTTGGGAAGGGGCCTGTATTTGGGCTCTTCTGTTCGCAGGAGCAGACGCCCACTTGGGCTGCTCAGCTCGGGCTCCACAGTCCTGTCTCATCCTTTCCTGAGGCGTGGCACCAGGCCCAAAGGGAGACGAGGGCAATGTCACCAGCCATTGGGGTTGCCCCAGCTCGTAACAGCCCCTCTGTCTACTTTCCAGAAGCCGCCTTTACAGTGGGGTCACTTAAAAGAACACATAGGCACACAGTTTCTCCAAAGGCCCTCTGGGAAGTTCTTAGTAATTCCGTCAGCACGGCTATGGATTACGTGCCTTCTGCAGCCACAGGCCTTGACGGCCACCACCGGGTCAACAAAATCAGACAAGTCCCGGCGGGGGCGTGGTGGGGGGTGGTGGTTCCTGTGTGGCTGGCATTCAGGGAAGGGTGGACAAAGTCCTAGGAGAGGTGGGTGAGTTATCAGGGTTGTTCAAAGCAGGGTGACAAAATTCACCCGAGGGGTCTCGCGGAAGGGCGGGAGCCTCTGTGGAGTCTGAGATACAGTCACAGAGGACATCTTCAGAGGCTGGTGTGCAGTGAGCACATCCTAGAACCAGTACTTACCAGCTCTGGGACCCCCGGCAAGTTCCCCCTCCCTCCTCTGACAAGCTGGGGTGGGTGGGGGGCAATGGTCCAAGCTCCCTGGTGGAGGTTGGTGAGGACAAAGGCCGCTGTAAAGCCCCAGGCCCTCCCCAGAGTAAGTGCTTCATAAATGATGGGTGATGAGGTCCCAGGGGCTCCCGTGAGACTTCCCTTTCTCGGTGGTTCTCCACCCGGACGCGCCGTGGAATCTGGGGCTTAACTTGCACCTACACTCAGGGAAGACCTTTCCACAGGGGCTGAACTCGTTTTGCGCGTGCGATTCTGGCGAGCGAACCCAATTCAAACTCGGAAGGCCTAAAAAGAACCGACAGATACGATGCCCTTTGCCTCCCTCAAATATAAATGGTCTCAGTGGAGCTTTGGAGAGAAGCTGGATAGCTCTCGTGAAATCTAAGTTGTCATTTTCGTTGCTAATAATAATGATGACAATCCCTGGGCTCGGGAGACACAGAATCCGAAGCAGGCTCCGGGCTCTGAGCTGTCAGCACAGAGCCCGATGCGGGGCTCGAACCCACGAACCGCGAGATCATGACCTGAGCCGAAGTCGGACGCTTAACCCACCGAGCCACCCAGGTGCCCCTCAGCTTCTTTTGATATGTCACTAATTTGATCTCACAGCTACCCCGCGGTGAAGGTCAACTGGTCTTTGCTGTGCCCCAGAGAAGGTCGGTGGCTTGCCCAAAGTCACACAGCCTAAAAGAGCCAGAGGTGGGATTTGAACCAGGGCTGGCTCAGTCCAGAGCCCAAGTTCCTAAGCCTAGCCCCTGCTATTTGATGGAAACGGTCCCATCTCCGGGAGCTACAGGCCGAGATGGCCGCCCTGAAACAGGCTTCTAGGAAAGGGAAAGAACATAAAACAAAGGTCTTGACCTAACTCGACGGAATGTCTTCCGCGCAGTTAGCACCACGTCAGAATTTGTAGGAAGTCTGGTCAGCGCTTCGCCAAAGTTGCCTGGAGCACTCTCAAGGTGGCGAGAAGCTGTTGAATTAATAAAATGCGTGAAGATGATTGCAGGGGAAACACTTAATCTACGGAGGATAATACACTCCGTGGAGGCATTTTCAAGTACTTTCAAAAACTCCCTTTTCCACACCAATAATTGATAGACTAACCTCACATTGTTCTTATTTGTTCATTAACATAAGGCCCCCAGGGGCTCGCTATGCAACACTTTATTAGCCTGGATTGAGTAATATATTTTAAAGTAGTAAAACGACATTATTTTTAAATTATTTTTTAATGTGGACTTTCCAGCCATTGACTGCCCTCTCTGATAGGTCTGAATTAGTGAGTTTTAATTGTGTGCGAAGAAGCAATAAAATAATCATTACTAAGATGATGGGGGCTTCTTTTATGGCAGACACTGAGCTGGGCACGTCACACGGATCTTCCCCAGTCAGCCCGACAAAACCCTGTATTGGGGGTACTATATGCCCCTCCCGACAGACACAGAACTCACGCTCCGAGGGATTCAACTCCTTGCACTGGGTCCCTGGGCTAATGAGTGGGGGAGCCAGGAGTCCAGCTCAGGCTTATCACCCCGTGGGCCGCCTGGGTGGCTCAGTCGGCTAAGCGTCCGACTTCGGCTCAGGTGATGATTTCGAGGTCTGTGAGTTCGAGCCCCGCGTCGGGCTCTGTGCTGACAGCTCAGAGCCCGGAGCCTGTTTCGGATTCTGCGTCCCCCGCTCTCTCTTTGCCCCTTCCCCGCTCGTGCTCTGTCTCTCTCGCTCTCAAAAAGAAATAAAACATAAGACGCCAATCTAGATGCGGCCGTGAAGGTGTTTATTGGATCTGAGTAACATTTAAATCTGTAGACTTGGAGTAACACAGATTATTCTCTACAACACGGGTGGGCCTCGTCCAATCAGTAGAAGGCCGTAAGAGCAAAGATCGAGTCTCCCAAAGAAAAGGGACTCCTTGTCAGGACTGCATCATGGGAATGCCGCCCGAGTTTCCAGCCTGCTGTCCTGTGGAACTTGAACTGGAGATTGCAACATGAACTCTTACATAAATTTCCAGCCTGCTAGTGTGTCCTACAAATTTTGGATTTTATTCCAGTACGCCTGTCTATGCCATGATAAAATTGAATCACGGCCCTGCGTAACTGGGGTTTTTACGTAGTTGACCCCTTTGAGAAAGAACCAAAGAAACTAAGGCAAATGGCGCTCAGGGATTTATCTGAAAATGCCACTCCTGAGCCCGTCTGACGCTGCCTGCCACAGTTACCTCTGGTCCAGGCCCTGGGCGGTGTGGCTTTGCAGCCTGGCGTGTGCACCCCAGCCAAGCGACCTCCTGACTCCGTCCCAGTGAGGCTCTCTCTCTGCAAGAGTAGGAGGATTTGGAGCCACAAGACTTCGAATCAGAGGGGCTTCTAATCATGCAGAAAACTCAACTCTCCAGAATTTGCCGGGGAATCGATTTCTTCTCTGGCGTCCTCTTATCAGGCGGCATTGAAGCCACTCTTACTCTTATCTTTTATTCAGATATCACGTCTGTAAAGAGACTGACTCAGGCCCTCCGGTCCTCACCTCCATTCCTCCCAAAGAGTGGTGACAGGGCAGTGGGGATCCTCCCCCATTTTACAGAAAGAGAAACCGAGGTGGGGAAAGGATGCACCTAGCTTCTGATCCTGGGCGGCACCTGCGGCAGGCCGGGAGAGGAGCCCTGGGAGGAGCCTCCCAGGTGCTGGTCCCAGGGAAGCGCTGGTCTGTCACTGGGGTGGGGGGGTGGGGGAGTAGGGGGCACCTGGCCTTGCCAATGAGAGCCAGCCTTGCTTCTCCCAAGAGGTCCAGGCCACGGACAGGGGAGCCTGTGACAAGCTTTAAAGTCATGATGTTTTTTTCTTTTCTTACAGTTCCCTGAGATCCAAGGCAGCTCATTGTGTGCTAATGCTCTGTCCCTCTCGGTTCCCTTGCCCAGGGAAGGCTTATACTAAGTCTATCCTTGCTGACTCCGGCAGGAAAAGTGCTCTCTCTGGGGAATGAGGTTTGCAGCCATGAGCTAGAGGGTGAGGGAGAGACATGGTTTGAGGTAGAAGGAACGCACTGTGTGACCTTAGAAAAGTCACTCAACCCCTCTGAGCCTCAGTTTCTGCCTCTCTAAAATAATTGCCTCCCAGGGGGTCGTCAGTGGTTTTAAATGAAATAATGCATGTAGCCATGTTGGATAGACTATAAAGTGCTGTACCAACATTAGCTATGTTTTAAAAAATATTTTTATGTTTATTTATTTTTGAGAGACACAGAGAGACAGAGAGAGACAGAGTGCGGGCAGGGGAGGGGCTGAGAGAACCGGAGACACAGAATCTGAAGCGGGCTCCAGGCTCCGGGCTGTCAGCACAGAGCCCGACGCGGGGCTCAAACTCACGGACCGGGAGATCAGGACCTGAGCCGAAGTCGGCCGCTTAACCGACTGAGCCACCCGGGCGCCCCAGCTATTGTTATTTCTGATGCACCCTAAAAGGGAGGAAAGGAAAGGCAAGATTTAGAATTGGGGAATTTTGCCTTCTTGGATCTCATGTCACAACACGGAGAGTTTAAGCCATCTGCCGCAAATCGCAGAAGGTGAGAAAGCAGGTTGAGGGTTGGGTAGTGAGGACGGGTGGGAATGAGGGGCATTGTCTGCTTAGGGCCCAGGGACTGGGCCATGGTGGGACAGACGAGGGTCCTAGGAGGAGGGTGCTTGGGCAGTGGGCAGCGAGGTTGGAGGGAGGCCAGGTAGGCAGCGGCTCCAATGCTGGGCCTAGGAGTCAAAGCTGTCACTTGGGAGGATGCCAAAACCCAAGGGGGGTTTTGCCAAAACCCATGGGTTTACCAAAACCCATGTAGGGGCCACGAGTGCAAGGACACATGGATGGTGGAAATCACTCCCGAGTGTGACTTCTGCTTCAGCAACAGGGCAAAACACACATCCCACGCAGGCCCCCTTCCGAGGATCACAGCCCAGGGGCTAAAGAGGTAGGTCAGGGGTGGGGAGGAGGGCAGAGCTTTCCAAGGGAAAACCCAGCACTCTCATTCTCTGAGGTCAAGAAACGTGGGCTGCACTCATTTTGCCGTGATCAAAACTAGGCCTGAGTCACTTTCGGGCAGAAGTGAGAGAACACGGGGTCGGGGGTGGGCAGGGGGGCGTACCTACGCGGGCACCACACCCACGCACATCGCCCAAAAGCTGCTTTACCACCCCAAATGACCCGAGGATTCTGGTAATAAGAGTTGTCGTTCAAGACAGGCCTTGACTCATTTCTCCCACGAAAGGAGGAAATGAAAAGTCAGCAAGAGAGAGTAGAATTCATATCTAAGTGGATCATGAGTGCCCCCTGTCTCCTTCCTTCCTTCTACTAAAATATTCCCTCTTTGGTCTCTTATTGCCTCATATTTCACCATTAGAGATTTATTCCTTTGGTTATTCAGTCTCCAAGAGTTCTTTTTTTTTTTTTAATTTAAAGTTTTAATTTAAAGATTATTTCTTTATTTTGAGGTGGGAGAGGGGAGAGAGAGAGGGAGAGAGAATCCCAAGCAGGTGCCACACTGTCAGTGCAGAGCCTGACTCAGGGCTCGAACTCACGAACTGTGTGATATCATGATCTGAGCCCAAATCAAGAGTCTGCAGCTTAACTGACTGAGCCACCCAGGCGTCCCCCCCCCTCCCCCAAGAGGTCTTCATACAAAAGCCAAAGTTCCTGGGAGAGGCAACAAATAAGACTGGAGTGTGATCCAGCTCAGTAACTGGGCCCTAGGATTGGTTTCATCGGAGGGGAGCCTCAGGGGCTAAAAAGGGGTGAGTAAAGGAGAGGGGGTAGGGACAGAGGTCAAAATCTGCACTTTATGGACGAGGAAACTGAGGTTTAGACAAATGAAGAAACACTTAGTCTGTGTTGGGAGTAGGCCGAACCTTATTTCCCACCCCATATTGTGGGTCTTCTTCAGAGTTGTTCGGAAGCAACTCGGAGACATTTGTTTCAGAGCAAACGTGCCTTCCTTGCCTTCCCGTCTACATCCAGTGCCATCCAGGAGGTGGGAGCAACACTCAGGCCATTCCTGAGTGGGTCGTTCATGAGCTGAACGGTAGCTGTGACTTGTGCGTCTGGTCCTAAATGATAGAACTGCACCAATCAGACGAGAAATCCTCTCCCTCCCTCCCTCCTTGCCCCCCCCCTCTGTTTCTGGAATTTGAGGTGTCACGCTGGAAGTTGGAGGTGGGGTGGCCATGACAGGGCTACAGACACCCTAAGGTTCTGAGGTAGGAGAAACTCAGGGAGCCAGCCAGACAAGGGACAAGGAGCACAGGTACAAAGAACTGTGAGGAGAGATGTCCCGGGGACAGCCCCTGTCTGCCTGACGCAGGAAGATGCCTCCCTCCCAGGGCGGGGACCCTTAACATGTCTGCCCAGTGGGGCAGAGCCTGCTGAGGTACGTCTCCCGTGTTTTCTCTTTCTGACTCGAGTATTCACTGATGTTATCTTGTACTTGTTATATCATCCAGTAGTGAATGGTCGGGAGGCAGATCACTTTAGTTCCTAGGTGGTTGGTCTCTGGATCAAGAGGCCACATCTGTGCCCGATAAAGGAATTACCGTACCTCACTGCTGATACGGAGATCCCAACACAGCCCCCTGAGATCCTGAGTGTGCTGTCCTGCCTGGTAGGACCCCGGGGCTGTATTCCTTGGGGAGGGGTGAGTGCATTTTGCTTACAGGAGGGAGAATGGGCCACTTGTGTCGTGACCCCAAGAGCAAACTGACCATCGGCCACCACGAAGGCTGTTCTCTAATTATTTCTTGCTCTCTGAGTGCTGGGCCCCAGGTAGGATTGCACCTGTAGGCCCCTGGTGCTGGGGTGGGACCAGTGAGTTGCGAGTGTGAGTTTTCGTGGTCTGTCTGAGGCCCTTCAGGCTCTTGCCCGGAAATAGCCACATTCAAGATGGCGCTGCTCCCTCAGCCTGGACCCCGGGAGCAGAGGGGGGAGTATGGAGCCCCAGACGACTCAGGTCCGAGACATAAACCTTTGCTGTCACTTGCTCTGGGTCTTTTTGGAAAATAGATAGAGGCGCTGACACAGTGGGGCCGCCCAGGCACTGGTGACATGCCTTGGGTTTCCCCTACTGGCCTCAGCCCCATCCCTCAGGCTGTGGGACAGGAGCGCAGGACAGCAGAGGGCACCAGAGGCCTGTCTCCACTCTTCCCATGATGAGCCATCCTACTGTGTTGGAGGAACTGGCATTGCAGGAGGGGCCCTCTGGCCGCCAGCAGGCAGGCAGCGCAGGGCCTGTCCCTCGGCCCTGTTAGCGTGGTTGTGGGCAGGAGTCTGTAGGATGCAGACTGAAGCCTCGGGAGGCTTCAGAGAGCCCGGACCCCACAGTGGCCTCTAAAGCATAGGCTTTCCGCTTTCTCTTTCCCTCTGGGCCTGGCTCTGCCTCAAGGACCATCATCAGACCCAGAGGAAGGCTGGGAGGGGACGCCGGGGGCCAGGACCGAATGTAATGGGCGCTGCTACAGGGAGCCCCCCGACCCTGGCACGGAGCCTTGGGATCTTGGGCCTTCCCCAAGGCTTCGGCTCTTGAGGCCTCAAATGCCACCATTATACTTTGGCCATTATGCACAACGGGTTGTTCTGAGATGTTGAAACGCAGCCCTGTTTCTCTCCTTGGTGGTGGGGGGCGGGTGCGGTGGAGGGGGCGGGGCCTGCAGTGACTCTTTCCTAGATTAACTGGACGGTGCACAGGTGGGGTCTGAGAGCTTCCTCAGCACAGAGAGCTTTGTCCTGGGAGTTGGGCAGCTGTGTGATCACCTCGATGTCCCCTTCCCTCCCTGGGCCTCAGTTTCCTCCTCTGTCAAAAGGGGTCGGGGCCGGCCAAGCTCGGAGCCCCCTCCAGCTTTATAACCTGCGCTTCTGGGAGCGGGTTTCGCTGCTCGGGACCCAGGAGGCAGCCTGGCCCTGGGGAAGGGGCGGAAGGGAGGAGGGGAGGGGAAAGGGTGCAGGACAGGGAAACCCGGGGCTACTGAGAGTCACTAGCTGGATGCGACGTTTTGCCAGGAGAGGCTGGACTATCTGCGTGCGCTTGCTTTACTTCAGTGTTGGCATACGCCTCAATATTTACACTTCTCCAGATCATATAGAGACCAAGGTCAGGTCAAGACTGTCCACGGAACCTTAGCTGGCTCAGCATCAAAAAGATGAGGGAATGGTGCCCGAGTCTCTGGTCCTCCCTCCCTGCCTTCTCTGGGTGCTGTTCCTGGCCTCCGGGTGCTGGTCCCTCCCGCCTGGGCAGGAGGTCCGGCCTGGTGTCTGGATCCCCAGTCAGAAAGCCTTCCAGAACATCTAGCAGATGGGCTCCAAGCTGTCACCTTGCGGGGGTGAGGTGGGGGGGGTGTCCACCTTCTGCTTGGAACGCTTTGTTGCCCTTCTTCCACCCTCGCCAGCGAGCCAGGCTCTTTGGTGGGGAGGTAGCACCAAGCTTTCCCCTGCAAGGACCCAGGAGCTCTGGAAGGTGGGGTTTCCCTGGAGAAGCAGTGTCTCCCCCAACCCTTTGACCTCAGTTTTGCCAGGATCCTGGGAGGCTGGGCGGGAGCATGGAGGCAGGCCACTGTCCTGATCCTCCTTCGGCTCCTCTGAGCTCCAGAGAGAATGGGGGCCTCGCAGAACTCACTGCAAACCGTTCTGGTTTGTTACATGTTTTGAGAGTCTCATCTCTCTCTCGAGTTGGTTGTAAACTGTTTAGGGCCTGGCAGAGGAGGTTTTGGTGTCTTTCCTCCTCTTGACGTGTTGGTATTGTAGTATCCCACCCCTAATTCCACCAAGTCCACCAGTCTCTGCACCATTCATTCATTCATTCATTCACCCACCAAGTCCACCAGTCTCTGCACCATTCATTCATTCATTCATTCACTCACTGAGGCTCACCGTGGGCAGGATGTCACCAGGGGCTGGACATACAGAGTAAAGTCTAATTCAGGGTGGTGAGTGCTGTGACAATGGCCTGTGTGGGGCCCTCATGGGTGCATCTGGGGGAGAGCCTGGCCTGGGCTTGGGGAGGTCAGAAGGGGGGGTGGTGTGGGCTCTCAGAGAAGGTGAGATTTGAGTTGGTGTTGAAGGAGAAGCTGTAAAAGTTCCCTAGGTGGGGGTGGAGTGGTGGGAGAGAATTTTCTAGGAAAGGAAAGCACACAAAAGCTGGCAGGGGGAGAGAGCAGGGCCCCTTTGGGACTGGAAGCATTCACTGCCGCTGGAGCAAATGCAGGCGACTGGAGAGGAGCTGGGGAGAAGGCGGGGCCTGGTCATGGAGGGCCTTGGGGCACAGGCTGCAGCTGAAGAGGCGATGTGGAGACCCGCACGGCGGTCATTGCTCTAGCTCAGGAGAGGAGGAGGAGGCGACCGGAGGAGAGGGCAGAGGTGAGGCTGACCCCCAGGGTCCTGGCTCAGGGGGCTGCCTGCTTGCAGCCGCTCACCACTGGCCCGAGTGGGGGAGAGGAGGAGCAGAGTGGGAAGGAGTCGTGAGGGTGAGTCAGGGGTGCACGTGCTGGGTTTTGGACTCCCAAGGCCACTCCAGGAGAGGGTGTCCAATAAGCGGTTCACGTAATTGGAGAATGAATCTGAGCATCCTCAACAGGTAGGGTAGTATTTGCACCCCTGTGCTGTAGATGAGATGATTAAAGGGGTGTGCGTAGCCAAAGACAGAAAAAAGGGCTTAAGACAGAACTCCTGGGAGCCCCTGCATTTCAAGAGTGGGTGGGAGAGGCGGGGAAAGGAGTTGGTGTGGTGGAGGTCAAGGGCGGACCGGCAAAGAATGAGTGGTTGACATTCCCAACGGCGGCAGAGACAGGTGCACAAGTCTAGGGTTGGCCAGGAAGGTCCCTTGGCCGGAGGGATGATGGTAGAGCGTCTGGCAAGGTCGTGGGTGCTGACCCACAAGAGGCAGGCTGCTGTGACCTCTCCTGCCTGCACAGCTCTGACCGTGGTGCTGGGTACTCAGTGCTCCGTATAACACATGGTCGGGAGAGTTTGTTGGATGAACGACCGTGGCGTTGAAGAAGAGACTTGTTTGTTGTTAAGTCGGTGAGATTTGAGATATGAGTGCCTCACCTCTCCCGCCTCCCTGCCCTCAGAGTGAGTCACAATCAGAAAGGTGCCGGATGGGGGTTTCCAGGTCTTATCCAGATCTGGAAAAGATGAGCTAACCCGGGAGAAATGTGGAGGCCCTTTGGAAGGTCACAAGTGCTCCCGAGCGAGGGCTGAGAACTCCGTTCTCCGGGGGCTTTCCTGTAGTTCTAGCCTCATCGGCACCTCCGGTGGCGAGCGGGGCATTCGGGGACCCTGTAACTTGCAGCTTTTCTCCTTGGAGGACTGGGTGACTGGAGAGCCTACCCAGGCCAGCAGCCATCATAAGCAAGGCGCACTGAGGTAGGAGTCCGGGGCTAGGATGCTGGCCTAAGCTCTGCCATTATCTTGTGTGAGGCAGGCAGTGGTCTCTCTGGGCCTTAGTTTCTCCATCTGTGAAGTAGGGATTCCAATACTGCCTCCCCGGGGGATATCCCGAGGATAAAATGGAATAATGGATACAGCGATGATGTGAAAATGAAAAGGGTGATGCATGGCCCAGGGGTTTCTTCAATCCTTCATTCGTTCATGCACGCATGTGTTAATTCAGCAAAAAGTGACCAAGCGCTCCCTAGGTGCCGTGATTACAAAATACTAAGCGCTCAGGGCAGAGTAAGTGAGTGGACAGACGTTGTGATTAGAGCCTGCCTTTGACCCTGTTTGTCCCTGGCCCACCCTGCCTGCAGGGGAACGAATGGGGTGGGGCTGATGAGGTGTGGCATCAGTGCCCTAGGCTGGGAGGGTGGCTGCTGCCCGTAGGCTCTGCTGCTGGGATTGGGTGATGCTAGCATTTCGCTCTCTCTCCCTCGCCGTTCTGGTGGTGGGTGGGGGTG
Organism: Felis catus; assembly: GCF_018350175.1. Taxonomy (NCBI): domain Eukaryota; kingdom Metazoa; phylum Chordata; class Mammalia; order Carnivora; family Felidae; genus Felis; species Felis catus. Next base: position 35,899,871 of record NC_058373.1, on the reverse strand, counting down.
GGGAGTTGAGGGGGAAGGGGGAGGAGTTTATACTGAGTCGGGTCAAAGGTTGCCCCTCTTCTGCTTTGTCCTCTGGACCCCGAGGCTGTGTCCCCTGCTACTTGGTGGGCACGGACGTGGGCACAGATGTGCACGGGAGAGGGTAGCACGTGGTCATCAGCTGGCTCCCGGGTATGCAGGATCTGTGTCCGGATCCGGTGGGTGAACTAGGATGAGGTGCTTAACCTTGATGGGACTCAACTTCTCCACCCACAGCATTCTTAGTACCTGTGCTCTGTGCCGTGTTGAAGATGAGGTGGGGTGTAAGAGAATTTCGAAATATTCGAAACTCCTGCTCCTTCTCTTCCTCTTCCCCAGACATCAACTCATCATCGTCAAAATCATCAGACCACCTTTCTGGGCTCCTTCCTCCTCCCTCCTTCCTCTCATGGGCCCCTCTGTGCCATGTCTCCTCAGCCTGATAGCCAAAGAAGCGTATCCCCAACTTTGCCAGGAAATGACCCCTGGCTTGCCGGTCAGGATTGGCTGATTTCTTGTCATGGCTCGATTCCATTACAACTTATGGGGGTCATAACGCAAAGGATTCTGGGCCTCAGAACCATGAAACATCAGAGTGGGAGGAAGCTTTGGAGATTGCGTGCTCTGGCTGAAAAGAATAGGGGGATAAGAAATTGATTGGACGACGCCCCTCAAGTACAAGTGACTAGTGTTGGCAATCCTTCCAGCCCTCTGCCCTCTCCGGTCAATCTGGAGGGCCAAGGTGGGCGTGGTTCAAGTGCAGGGCCCCACACAGGTGCACCTCATCCCTCCACCGGGATCCATGCAGACGTTCAGATTTGGGCCGCCTTGCGGCAGATTACAAAGGCGCGGGGTATCGTTGCGTTTTACAGCTTAAGCTTTGAGGTATAACTACCCACGAATGACTTGAAGGCCCGTTGCGTGCCGCCATCTGTAGATGGGCTGAGGCTGAATGCCGATTGTCGGCCCTCCAGGGTCGTGGGAGAGGAAGAGATTTGGCCTGGGGAGGGTCCTGCTCATGGTGCAGCCTCTCATCGGCGCGTGGATTAGCTGTTCTCCACCTGTCATCAAACTCTCGAACCCACGAAGTGACGACAAAGAAACCCAGCTGCTGGGGCCGGAGGTGCCGTGAGGAGGAGGTCATGGGGCATGACCAAAGCAAGGATTTAAAGCCGGAAAATAGAAACTTAAGGTAACTTCAACGTTTCAAGTTACGATTTTATCTTATCATACGGGAAGTGTTATGTGTTATCCTGATGTGAGCAGCTTGAGGGATTCACAGAGACCTTCGGATATATTCTTTGGAAATGGCTTAGAGTGCCGAAGAGCAGCAGCAGAAACTAGAAACAATTGCAGCGCCACTCAGTAGGAGACTGGATAAATACATTTTGGAGCTTTCGTGCTTTGGAATGTAGTGCAGTTGTTAAGAAAAAGGAGGAAGGAATGGTTTAATAAACGAGAAGAACAAGGTTTAGAGAAGAATGTGTGGGTCCATTTATATACGTTTTTTAAAAAACCTTGTGCGTACGTATCCCAGGAGACACCTTGGTTTTTACTTTTATTTTATTTTATTTTATTTTATTTTATTTTATTTTATTTTAATTTTTTTCTGGAAGGAACATAGGCATCTGTTAATGAGGGTTCCCTTATGGAATCCTCACATCAACTCTCCGAGCCTCAGTTTCCCCATCTGGACAGGGACCCTTATAATCCCACATCCTAGGATGTAAGGGCAGTTCCCGTGGGACACCCTCTGAGAAGCCAGCCTTGTGCCCGCCCTAGAGCCTCACGGGAACAGTAGTGGTTTGTAGCAGGAGGTCGGGGAGGTGAGGAGGACCCTGTAGTCCGACACGTCTTGGCTGCCACTGTGTTCGTGGGGTCAGAGGTGACCTCAGTGTAAAGACCCTGTCGCAGCTCCTGGAACCGAGAGTGCATTTGCTCCCCACATCCACCCTGAGGGTCTGTGTGCACCACAGGCTCCCGGCAGGAGAGGGGCTTCCAGGGACCCAGACCCAAGGCTGCCCGAAAGGCAGCCAGGCACCCCGGCGTGCCCCAGTATGGCATCTTCTTCCAGGTCGTCGTCGTGCCTGGAGGTCTGTCTCCTCGGGGGCAAAGGGGAGACAACTGTTCCCTGGGAGCTTGTGTTCTCATCCGCCAGGCTCCACGCGCTCTACTGGCTGGTGGACAGCCTTCTGGGAGCAGCCTAGACACCCCAGATCAATTTGCTAAAAGCCAATTTACCAAATGATCAATTCGCTGAGTGACTAAGTTGCCGTAGGACCGAGGATCCGTTTTTTAAATTTCAGTTTCCCTGCGGCTTTGTATTGCAGTTCTGGCAGGAGAATTCTGCCTGCGTGTCAGATTTCTAATGCTGAGCCTGACGCTAGCACTCAATATTTTATATGGAAAGGCTAGGCTGGCCCAGCCCCCGCCCCTGCCCCAGAATCTACGTCTGCTCTGCTTTCTAGGTGGGCCTTCTCTTGGAACGTAGTTTCCATCTTCCATCTTTGGGCCGGCCTAGCCTGGGTCTGCTCTTGGACTTCCGTGATGAGAGTGGATTCCTGTTGGACTTGGGGCCGCTTTCCCGGAGGGGGCTCAGGACCTTGCATTGGGGTCGTTTGACAAGTGGAAGGAAGTGATATTTTTCCCAGACCGGAGTCTGAGATCTAGGATTCACACCCCTGGTATTATTATTTACCATTCTAATTGAGGTAGTAATAACCATTGAAATGGTGAGCATTTCTAAGTGGAAGAACGAACCTTTTACTTACTTATTTATGAAACTTTTTAGAATCTGAATTAGAGTTTAGAACCATCTCGCTGCCAGCTCACATTACCATAAAATTTGCCAATTACCCAGAATGAGCAGTTGAAGACTTCAAGTTATGGGGAAAAAAAAATCAGTTATTCCAACTCTCAGTTTTCTATACATGTTCCCCGTACTTGTATCTATATCTGTGTCTGTTCTGATACCTAGATCTATCAGTAGGCAATTTAAAAGAGAGGATTCATCCCAAATATTTTCATACACTTTGGAATGGGTGATATTCTTTATTGCTATTTTATTTTCTCTCTTAGGCTTCACTTATGTTGGCCCATGTTTGCCTACTCGTACCTAGTGAATGCTGATCTTTCTTCTTTACCTCTTCATCAGGCCACCGTAGTATCTTGCACAAAACGCTGTGGAGGTGACCTCGGGGCAGGTTAATTAATTTCCCCGAGTCTTAATGACTTCATTTGCAAAGCAGGGCTCAAAACACCTACCTGATGAGGTTGCTGTGAGCATGAGAAGAGACAGTGGGTGCGAAAATGCTGTAATCATTCATGTAGCTGTGCAGATGTAGGATGTTACGGTGGCATGAATTCTGGACAGGAAAAGCAAGTCCTGATGTTTGTGGTCCTTTAGAAGAGAGATGGCAGGGAGAAAAATTGCCATGGCCAAGTTGAAAAGCATAGAGCTCTTTCTTTGCTGAAGTTTTTCACGGGCTCCCCAATCTGCCCGGGCTCGATCCTTTGCTGGCCTGGGAAGTTCTGCTGCTGTTTCAACCTTGTTAGACCCCGTCTTCCCTGAATGGCTCTGAGCTCCAACCATACGGGCGCTCTAGATTTCTGGAACATTCCATGCTCATTCCTGCCTCAGGACCTTTGCACAGGCTGTTTGCCCTTTGCTTCCTCTCCCCTACAGACCATCTTTCGGTCTTAGCTAAAACATCACTTCTGTGAACTTCCCACTGGTAAGCTCCTCCTGGAAATCGTTCTCTGTTAACTAACACCTGCCCTTATTAATGTTTCACAGCATCAGTTATAACAGCAGTTAATTAATTCATTGTGTAATTATTTGTTTAATGTCTGCCCTTTCGACCGGTCTACAAACACTGTGAAGTCAGAGATTGCGTCTTGTTCCACTGTGGAACTGGCACTGTGTGCCAGCATTCAGCGCTGTGCCTGGCATGTAGCGGGTGCTGGGTGAACAGTTTTTGAATGAGTGAATGAGTGAATGAATGAATGAATGAAAGCGGGGCAGCAGGGTCGGGGAGGATGGATGTCTGCTGGGCTCCTCTCTTTTAGACTCAGTCTGGCACGCCTCAGGAGGGCCTGATTCGCTTTCCTCCTCGGTCTGTCCGCAGTTCAGGTCTTTGCCTCTGGTCTGGGCTGGAGTCCATCAACCAGCAAACATCCCGTGAGGTGAAACAGAGGGCGGCCTGGGTGACACAGAATATAAGGTCTGTGGGCTCTCTGAGGAGGGTGATAGCTCTGGTGGGTGGAGAGGGTGGGACCGAAAGCCCAAGCCCATGAAGGTTGGAAGGGGGCCTGGCCAGCTGTCGGCAACCCCAGCGGGACCTTGGCCAGCCCCATCTGCTGTCTGGGCCCCGGCTGGCCCGGCTATGGGCAGTCCGGGTGAGCAAGCCCTCTTGCCCTGGAAGGTCCCCGAGTTAGCCTGGCCCCTCGGGGAGAAGGGCTGCTTGAACCCGGGCAACTTCTGCCGGCACCTACTTTCACCTGCTTGCTCGGGGCGAGTGGGCACGGAAGAGGGGCGGGGGGGGGGTTAGGGGAGGGGGAACCCCTAACCCTCTAGTTTCTCGAAGGCACCCCGCCCCTTTAACCTACTTCCTGGCCTGAAGCTTCAGGGGGCGGGGAGCCAGTTCTGCTCCTCTGGAGACAGCCCTCCATCTCACCGGACATAAAAATCCAAGGACTAAAACCTACAAAAAGTCAACGGACAAGGGATAGAATTATACCCCCCTCCCCCACCCCTTATCAAAAATGTTTTACGGAACCAGAAAATGTTGGAGTTGAAGGGAAGCGGGGGCAACCTGACCTTTTGTAAGAGAAGGAGGTTTAGACACTGGGAGGTGAACTGAGACCTCCCTGACCCACCTACCACACTCTGGCGGTGCGTGCCTTCGATTCAGAGTCCTGGACGCTAATGCCTGCGGCCATCGCTGGGTGCCCATATTTGGGCGGGCCTGTCCGTGGGCTGAGAGCCGGGCCCCATGGGAATAGAATGTGAGTGCAGCACCCAAAGATGGGACAGCTGACCCCAAGAACTGAGAGAGTACCTCCTGTTACAGCCTGGCTCTTGTCCCTGGACAAGACCGTGAAGGGTTTCAGGACAGCACTGAGCTGTGCTTCTTGATTCCCGAGGTCACCCGTAACTTGAGGGGTGTCCGTCTTGGGGCCTGGGCCAGGACTCAGGGGAAGGTCTGAGAGGGGTACTTCCTAGGCAGAGGGGAAAGACACCAGCTTCTCTTGGGCCCCTTTCTGATGGGCCACCTGTCCCCAGCCTCCCTAGGTCAGGCTGACTGTCACTCAGAGGAACAAAGATTCCAGGCCCTGAACACCCACCTTCATCGCTAGATTCTTCTTCTTCTTTTTTTTTTTTTAATTTTTTTTTTAACATTTATTTATTTTTGAGACAGAGAGAGATAGAGCATGAGTGGGGGAGGGGCAGAGAGAGAGGGAGACACAGAATCGGAAGCAGGCTCCAGGCTCCGAGCCGTCAGCCCAGAGCGCGACGCGGGGCTCGAACTCATGGACCGCGAGATCATGACCCGGGCTGAAGTCGGACACTTAACTGACTGAGCCACCCAGGCGCCCCTAGATTCTTCTTTAAAAACGCCTATTGGATGGAAATGCACCGAGTTGTGCTTTCTTTTTTCTTTTTTTTTTTTTTAATGTTTTTCTTTATTTTTGAGACAGAGGCAGAGCATGAGCAGGGGAGGGGCAGAGAGAGAGGGAGACACAGAATCCAAAGCAGGCTCCAGGCTCCGAGCTGTCAGCACAGAGCCCGACGCGGGGCTCGAACTCACGGACCGCGAGATCGTGACCTGAGCTGAAGGCGGACGCTTAACCGACTGAGCCACCCAGGTGCCCCTGAGTTGTGCTTTCTTAAGGAAAACTCAACATTTCCTCTAGCATCTGGTGAGGGAGCTACTGAACATGCCTCCGCACCATGGGACTCCAATGTCCAGGAAGCCTTGGCTTTGCCGAGCCAATCGGGGGCCTTTGATAGGAAGGAACTCGCTTGGGTCAGCGTCACTGAGAGAGAACATTGCCGCGTTCAGGGTGCATCCCTAGCCTCCTGTCCCCAGTCCTTAGGAATATAGAGCTTTGGTCCTGCTGAGACCCTCTAAACTCGAGCAGGAAAGACACTCTAATGGTGATATGCCCATCTCTCCCTCCCACTCATCCTGGCTCCCTCTTCTCTGCCGAACACAGGCACCTGTGCCAAGGCCTGTGTTGTGGCCCATCCTTCTCCCTCCTGTTCCATAGTCTACCTTCCCTTCCTTCTTTCTTCTCAGCTCACACACTGAGCTCACGCACTCAGCTTACACACTCAGCTCACACACCAGTGAGCCGATGGCACGGAGAAGCAACGAGAATGGAGAGGCCCGAGTGGTTGATGGGGCTGCTATAGTCAGGGCAGCCTTCCTGAAGGAGGCGGCCCCAGCTGGGCTTTAATGGATGGACAGGGTTTGGAGAAGCACGGAGGAGGAGTGGTAAGCGACAGAAGAGTTTAGGGATGGGTGTGGGGGGCCCGGTTGGAGACCTGGGGGCAGCGGGCGGGGTGGGCGTGTGCGTGGAGGGAGGTTGGCTCTGAGAAAGTCAGGAAACCAAAGTGCAGATGTTTTGTTTGACGAAGATTCCAGTGTCCCGGCTGTGGTCGTTCCAGCTAAATAAAGCAGTCACTGTGATTTTGAAACCACAGTGGACTTGTTCCGCTGTGATGGCAACTAATTATGGATCGTAATTGTTTAAACACAGGGAGGTGTTTTGACCTGAATAGTAATAATGTGAAGGGGCTCCTTTGGTGTCTTCCCACAGCCGGCCCAGGAGCCAGGGCCTGGCCCCACGCACCCCGCCCTGACCCACATGGGCACGGCCAGGACAAAAATGCAGCGTCCCCTGTGGCCCCGGGAAATGGGCTTTTCTGGACCTTCGAGACTCAGGCTGCAGAGGTGGGGAGAGCTGAGAGGGGCCTGGGTCAGCCCCTGGCAGGGCTGTCGTGAAGGTGTGACAAGTCCCCATGAGGAAGGCGCCTGCGTGTGGGGGACACTGGATGCGTGGGCTGGCGGGCGGAGCGCGGCAGAACCAGGTGACCTCATCGCACAGAGGAGGACCGACCCGAGTCGCACAGCCCGGCGGAGACCCGGGGTTTTCTGAGGACTCTCATCGGCCTGGGGCACCGGGGCTGATGATCACCCACGATCACGATCACTTGTCGTGTGGACAAGTTGCTTTACCCCCCTAGCCTCAGCTTTCCCATCTGTGAAGTGGGAATAACGAATGCCGAGCCCGAGGGAGTGATCACGCGGAGGACGGCAGGGGAGGATAAGAGCAAAGCCGCACAGCGCCTGGCGCGCAGAAGGAGCTTCCCAAGTGGTGGCTCTCCCCAGTCCTCCTTCAAGAAGCATGTCCCAGTCGAGGCCTGCGGAGACACCGGCCGCCGCTCTGTCCACCCCTGTAGGGGCCTCTGGCTCTGCAGCCCGGTGTCCCAGGGTCCAGGCGAGGCTGACGGTGCGTGGATGTGAACTCCCCTGAACCCTGCAGCGGGGCTGGATTGCCTTGCCTGGGCCAGGTCTCCTCTTACAGCTGTCACACCGCATTGGGCTTCCTCCGTCCGTCTTGTCCGAAAACCGAGTGGGGCTGTGGCCTCGGGTGGCGTGCCCTCTCCCTGCCCCCGTGTAACCTAGCAGAGGCCCTCCTGAATATTTCAGGGATCTGAGCGTGCACTGCTCACTTTACAGCCAGAGAGGCTCCGAAGGGGATGGGATGTTCCTGCAGCGTCACAACACGAAGCCAGGTCTCCTGGCCCCACCTCAGTGTTCTCCCTGCGGATTCACTGACTTCCCATCAGAGTTGTCCTCTCGGGTTCAGTCTTGGTCCTCTGCCTGGAATTCTTCCCCAACCCGTTTGCTTATCGGGCTTCACATGTTCTTCAGGCCTCAGCTTCAGTGTGATGGCCTTGAGCCCCTACCTTGACCTGCTTGGATCCCTCTGTGTTCTGTTTTCACAACGTCATCTGGGACAGAGACTGCTGGTTCCTTCCTGATCTACATGATTACTTCTTCTTTTATCAAATCCCCGTTTCACAGGGAAGCAATGTGTACAGTTGAAAAGACTATCTCTTACAGCCTTCCTGACAGCTAGGAAGTTGCTGAGTAAGGTTTCTGAGAAATTGACAAAGGACTATTTTTTCTCTTTGCATTTTGCAAAATGCACTCCCCTGCATTTCGCCTGGGACGCGGATGTGGTGGCTGGAGCCCTAGCAGCTGTCTTAGACCTTTCTGTTAAGGGAATCAAGGATACTTTTATGTCAGAGCAGAAGCGGAGCAAGGGTGGGGGCCCTGGCAGGCTTTGTGGGAGCCATCACTCCAGCCCTAGGCTGTCCCCATCTGGACTTGTTGGATGTAAGAGAGAGAACCCTCACTTGTTTTCATCACTGTAGTTGGATTTCTCTTCCTGGCAGCCAAACTCGATCTCAACTGATAGAACATTCTTTGTGGCTCTTATCATGGCTGATGCTAGCTGTATGCAGATCCTTCTAATGCCACCATCATGAAACAGTGTGCTCAAAGGGGGCAGGGATTCCTTCTGCCTTGTTGACTCCTGTGTCTTCAGCAACGAGTACAGTGCCCACGTTAGGAAAGTTTTGGGGAATGGATGAATGTATCCTGATGAGTACCTGGTGTCTAGCCAGGGGTCCCATGGGATCATTTAGGGAAAGGGTGGCTCTGACAATGGCCTTCGTAATAATTATGAGAAGCAACTTTAGCTGCCCAGGCTGCTGGGAACTACCGTCCCTTTCCCTATAAATTGGTTCCCCAATATCATCCTTGAATAAAAATATAAACTGGGGGGCTTGGGTGGCTCAGTCTGTTAAGCGTCCGACTTCAGCTCAGGTCACGATCTCGCGGTTCGTCAGTTCCAGCCCCGCGTCGGGCTCTGGGCTGACGGCTGGGAGCCTGGAGCCTGCTTCGGATTCTGTGTCTCCCCCTCTCTCAGCCTCTCCCCCACTTGTGCTCTGTCCCTCTCTGTTTCTCAAAAAGGAATAAACATTAAAAAAATAATAAAAAATGTTTTCCCATGTCTTAAAGGCTGGACTGCATTATACTTTTTCAGTGGATACGTGGCAGCCGGGTTTCCATCAAGGGGAATGACTTTGCCTGCCCCCTTCTTCCGGCACTCTTTGTCGAAATGACGTTGTAATGACCACCTTTGTGCCCGAAGCTTTTCTCGTGCTGAGGGTTATTTCTGCAGAGGAGCTTCTCAGAGATGGAGTTATTTGATCACAGGAGATCAACGTGTCCCAATGTCATTTTGCAGAACCGGAGTCAATGCAAAATTAAAGGGAAAGAGAGACTTGGTCCTTTTACTTTTCTCTGGGCTCAGTTTCTCTAGCTGTAAACTGAGCAGGTCAGATTAGAGGGCGCCAGGTTTCCTTACAGATCGGAAGTGCCGCTGATGGCTGGGAAGGAGGCCTCTGACATTCTCTGGGGCGCGAGGTCAGGAGGTGAGGGGGGGGGGGGCAGAGACCCGGATGTGTCAGCCAGTACCTCAGTTCCCCCCACTGGAGATGACCCTGCCTGTGGAAGGGAGGCCTCGGAGCCTCCAGGCCCCTTTCCTGCGTCTCTCTCACCTTCACACATCTTCCTCAACTCCCGGAAAGTGTGTGCTTTATCGTAGCCCTAACGGTTCCAGAGAGGAAGGAGGGCTTCAGATCCCCACCGAGTCCGAGGGTCTGCATGGGGACTCCTATGGGGCCAAGGATTCACCTTTGAAGGCAGACGTAGGAAGGGGGCAATGCTTAACCTGAAGGAGGACCCCTGGACCAGAACGTCAGACCCTGTGGCCGGCCCCTGAGGGACCCGAGCACAGCACAGGTCATTAAGTCATTATGAGCACAGCACAGGGCATTAAGTCATTCGTGTGAACGACCAGAAATGCTCCCCGTCCTCTGTCACGAGGCTCCCTAACCTCCTCTCTGGACTGTATTATTGTGTATATTCATCTGTGCTCCACCTGACTATGAGCTCCTTGAGGGCAGGGTTTGTCTCTGCATCTGGGATACAGTAAGTCCTCGATACTATTTTAAGTGAACAAGAGACTGGCAGTGCCCGAATGGGGTGGAAGGTAGAGCTGGGATAGGAATTGGGGGGTGGGGGTGGGGGTGGGCAGGAGTGGAGAGAGGAAACGGTGCGGAAAGTCCTGGGCTGTCTTTCTCTGTCAAGGCAGCATGAGCTGAGCCAGCCCCAAATCCCTGCAGCCTGGTCCTTCTTGTGTGGGCAGGTTGAAGGGCTCCCGGTGGACAGCCATGGGCCGGGGGAGAAGCAGGTGGCAGAAGGAGGAAGCCGGGGCCTTTATGGCTCATTTGTCCATCAGAAAACATTAGTTTATGTTTTCACTCGTTCTTTCACCCAATGTTTGCACCACCCTCTGGGTGTTGTGTTTTGTGTTAGGTCTGATGTTCAAGGATGGGAAAGAGAGCTATGGCCCCTGGAACGCCTGGAGCGTACGAGGACAATCGTACCTAGGAAGGCGGTGGGGGTCGGCGGGCAGAGAGGGTGATGGGATGTGTGGGGGCATCCTGGGGGGAGTGGCCATGCCTTTCCCAGGTGGAAGGGGCCTCCCCAGCTGTTGTTGGGCCCCATGAGCCACCGTGAGGCCCCTCACTGGGGAAGCAGAGCCGGGGAAAGGGATGATTCCATGTGGTAATAAGTGGGTACAGCTCTGAGCGGGGTTGGAGGCCTTGCATGGAACACGAGCCTGGGACACACTGCTCACACCTAGAAAAGTGGCAGATGAGATCAAACAGTAAATTACAGCCTGGGGGCACCTGGGTGGCTCAGTCTGTTAAGCATCTGACTTTGGCTCAGGTCATGATCACGTGGTTCACAAGTTCAAGCCCCGCGTCGGACTCTGTGCTGACAGCTCAGAGCCTGGAGCCTGCTTTGGATTCTATGTCTCCCTCTCTCTCTGCCCCTCCCCCACTCATGTTCTGTCTCTGTCTCTCTCTCTCTAAAAAATGAATAAACATTAAAAAAAAATATTTAGGGGTGCCTGGGTGGCTCAGTAGGTTAAGTGTCTGACTTCAGCTCAGGTCATGATCTCGTGGTTCGTGAGTTCAAGCCCCGTGTCGGGTTTTGTGCTGACAGCTCGGAGCCTGGAGCCTGCTTTGGATTCTGTGTCTCCCTCTCTCTCTGCCCCTCCCCTGCTTGCTCTCTCTCTCTCTCTCTCTCAAAAATAAATAAACATTAAAAAAAATTACAGCCTGAAATGCATTACAGGGTCTTGTCGATGTAAAAACGCTACCCGCGGAAGGTAACACGCAAATGAGGAAATACCCATGGAAGGTAATATATAAAAAAAAGAGAGAACTGTTGACTGCATTAATGGCAAGGCTGAGTGATTTGTTAGACGGTTTTACAAAGTTTAATCTCACTATGTTAGTAGGTATAATATTTTTATTCCAGCAATAATAAAATTGAGAAGTAGGACAATACTAAAGCTTATGGGGATGGGAGATGTCTCCTCGAGATTCCTTATCACGTGGTAGAAGTTACCCAATAAAAATAGGACAGGATGGATGCCCTCCAGGTCCCCTGTGCTTGGGGTCAGGGCAGCTGTGAGCCCTTCAGGGAAGTTTTTTAAATTTTTAAAAAATTTTTAATGTTTATTTATTTTAGAGACAGAGCACAAGCGGGGGAGGGACAGAGAAAGAGGAAGACAGAATCTGAAGCAGGCTCCAGGCTCTGTGGAGCTGTCAGCACAGAGCCGGACACGGGGCTCAAACTCATGAACCATGAGATCGTGACCTGAGCCGAAGTCAGACGCTCAATGGACTGAGCCACCCAGGCGCCGCCCCTAGGGAAGTTTTGATGCTATAGGTGGTCCAGCTACGTTTTCATTTCTTTTAAGGATTAATGATTTGGTGTTTATTTCCCTTCATGAGCAATGATTAGCCACTACCCCTCCACATGTTAGCAAAGTAAAAGTTGAATCTGTCTCGACACTTCTGGCTGGGTTGTCGGGGTAACTGGTGGATCCTAACTGCATTAGGGCTGGTAGCACATCGGAACTGTTCCTCTGTTGTGATGGGAAAATAGAAAAAAAAAAAAAAGTGCCTACATTTTCTCTGTGGTCTTGTAAAGTTTGTTTGTTTGTTCCAACATATCTTTGCTGGGGTTGGGAGATAGCTTGATGGATGTTTGTTGAGTGACTAATGACTGACCGATAGGCTAACAGCCTCCATTGAAGTAGGCTGAGCAAGCAAACCACTGTGTGGAAGGAAGTCTAGGCTACACAGCGTAATCATCTGCTAATCACTGAGCCACCCTGCTGGTTCTCATTATGGGAAACACTAAAAGGAAGACACGGAAATACCAGGAGAGGAAGGCGTCAAGTTAGATGTAAGGGCGAGGAAGAAGTGGTGAGATACTCAGTGTTACACAAGTACAGTCCAGAAAACAGGTGATTTCTTAACAGGTGTCTTGGTCCATAACTGTTCGGTACAAGAAACAGAACTATAAACTTAGCTCTTCATGATGATGATGATGATGAATTTGTTGGAAGGCTACCGGGAGACTTGTTGAGTCCGAGGGCAGGGATGACAAGCAGTGTCCACAAGAGGCTCAAGGTGGAGCTACTGGAAAGTCATCAGAGACCCAGACAGCTTGCTTTGTGTCCCTCCCTCTCTGGGACCGCGTGGATTTTTAGCTCAGCCTCTCTCCATAGGTCTGTTTCATTCTCGTCTCTGGAGACTGGCCTTCTCCAGGTCTAAAAATGTTCGCCTCCGTCCAGACCTGATCTCTCCCATCATAGACCCGACACCAAAAGTCTAAACTTAAATTCCCAGCAGCAAGAGTCTGATTGGCCAGTGGCCAGCCAATGGGGGTGCCTCTCCTGAGTCAGGTGTCCATCTCTGTTCCAACAGGGTGCATTCAGGTGCAGGACGGCAGAGACACTTTTATGGGTGGGAAGGCGGTCCTCAGACGAGGGGGCACAGACTGGGCAGGCGCATTGGCTAAATGGAATGATTTGGTGTTGAAGAAAAGCATTCAACCACGTATAGAAAACGCCCACCGTGTACTTTTAACAATGAATAGCTTCTGGAGCTTAGCGTCCAGGTCTTCACAAGGGCCTACAGAACTGCTGATTTCTGAGGAGGTCCCCCCTCGTTTTCCAAGTCTTTGGAGAGAGCAGTTAGTAGAAAATGTTAATGACCAATTTCAGCAAATGACCATTTTGGTGCTCCCGGGCCACTAGGGCTGGCCAGAGCTAATTTTTAGAATGCCCCCTCGATGATTCTGGCAACTTGTTTAATGTTGACCTAGAGACACGGGATGGGCCCAGATCCAAACGTACAGCTAAGCCTAGATTTGCTTTACTGTGGGCAAGGAAAAGCCGCCCCAAGTACTCCGTGCGGATTTCTCGTCTCTGAGCGCCCTGTGGCTTGTTCGGTCTCACCACGGAGCTGCTGGCTGCGGCTGGGCGGGTGGTGCACAGCCGTGTGAGGTGGCCGTGCCCATGACCCTCACCAGAGCTCCTCAGGAGCCTCGATCCCACACTAGCTTCGCAGTTTTGTTTCTGTGCCTCTGGGCTCCTTCTCTGGACTGCGGGAGACATTGCCTTCCTCTTACATCACTCATGTGGCTTGTGCAGGCCTGGCTACTGGTTTCTGTCCCTTGTGCCCTCTGCCCCTCGGGATGGCTCTCGGGAGGAGCCTGACATCCACGCTCGCCCCAGACATGAATGGAGGTCACCGTCCTTCTCCGGGACTGCATTTGAAAGCCTTTTGCTGTGGCATGTTCAGGGTTGGCTCCCGTTAGAGGGACTTGAGCCCAGCTGGCAGGGAGAGTGCTTTTCTGAGAGCGGGTTGTCGTCAGTTCTGAACTCGTGCCCAGTGGCTGTACTCCCTTACAGCCAGGACCGGCCCCAAGACGGAGGCTGTTTTTCTGGGTCTTCATCCTGAAAACATGGTGGCCACATTAGCCGGTCCACAAAGGCCCTCCCAGTTCTCAGCTTCTGGTTCTAAGGGGCGCAACGTCTGGCACCTGCGTTAAGCCCTCGGTTATCGGGGGCTCGGTTGTTGGAAGGATTCCCTGCTTGGTCACCCAGAGCCAACGAACCCCCAGTCCTTGGGGACCTTTCCCTGCGGATCCCAATGTAGGGTTTGGCCGATGGCCTGGGGCTGCCTCACCATCATTATTCGCTGGTCCCGCCCCGGGGGGACGGCCTCCCGCATGTAACCTTTTTCAATTGCTCAGGCTTCCCCGGAGTGTTGACTTAGCCAGAGAGCAGGCTCCCTCTCTAACCTCGGTGTGTTTGCTCAGTGGAGGGGTGGGCATTAGGTCCGCTGGACGCCAGGAGCACATTCGTTCCTCTGTCTCTGCAGGAGCGTCCCACGGAGGGGGTGAGGCTGGGGGAAGGGGAGGGGTGCCTAGGAGGGAGGCGCAGCTTCCTGTTCTGCTGTCGGTTATCACAGGCTGTTCTAATGCTGCTCAAACAATATTGAGAATAACCCCGGCTCAATAGCACCAGTGTTAGGCTGCAGAGTCAATATTGGCTGAGCAAACACGGCAAATAAGGAGTTGCTATTTGCGTAGCTATGAGTACTTGTGTGCTCTGGGTGCCTCAACAGGGCCCTTGGAAATGAAGGGGAAAGGAGGTGGGGTCTGGAGGTGGAGGGGACGCAGGAGAGGGCCAGGCCCGGGTTGCTCCCCTCAGCCCTAGTCACAACTGGGGCCCGGCAATCTTCTGTCGTGGGCGGCTGTCCTCTGCGTCGGGGAGCATTAAGCGGCATCCCTGGCCTCCAACCACGAGATGCCAGGAGCCCCCCCTGGCCGGGTGTGACAAATGTCTCTAGACGTGGCCAAATACTCCCTGGGGGGCATCTCCCTCCCCTGCCATGCGCTGGCACAGCCCCGGGCCAGGCCGAGGAGCCGGAGGGGGCGAAGGGACGGGGGTCGGAAGGGCCTCCTCGCCCCTCCTGACCCTCTCGCTCTCCAGATTGGTTGGCCAGTCTGGTGAGCGCCAAGAAAAGCCAGCCGCCTTAAGAAATCAGTGCAATATGAAAGTGCCCCTTTCATCGAAGCGCCTTTTCGGGCCCTGGCCAGGGGTCCGCGGCCACCTTCTCCCCCTTCTCGCCCCGTCTTAGAACCTGCTCCTGTTCTCTGCCCTGAGACGGAGAGGTTGTGAGATGCTCAGATGAGCTTCATCTGTCTCTCTCTTGTAGAATTTCTGGCATGTTTCACTCTGGCTGGTGACCTTCTCAGTCACACATGCCTATTTATAACAATCTGTCCCTGGCTGTCCGTCCTCCTCTTTGTCGCCCAGGGTTGTCCTGTGCTTGCTCAAGTCCTGTAGTCAGCCAAGGCTGGGCCCCGTGGGAGGGCATGTGCCGGGGAGGACAGCAGGGCGTGCCGGCCACAGAGGCCTCCCTGGGGACAGGCTTAGAGCCACTTAGAGCTCTGCAGGGTCCCATCCAAGCTCACTTTGGGTCCCTCCTCAGGAGGGCGGGAGACAGCCTGGGGCAGGGACAGGTTGTGGGGGGCGTTGTCTGGGTCACAACTACATCTGGGCTGTTGGGCCTGACCCTGGGGCCAGAGGCGATGGCCAGAGAGCCCACACTGAACAGCTCTGGCCGCGTGCTATCGCCTGGAACCTTCCTCTCCAGTCTGGGCTCTCAAGATGCCCCGGCTGGGGTGGATTAGCAACGAAGACAACGACATCCAGAGCAAAGGGACGCGGAGTGCAATTCCTTTCCTACGTGTTGATCTCTTTTGCTGTGATGGGACCGGGAGCCGGGTCATCTGAGCAGCTGTGTCGGCACGGGGTCCTGACCACCACAGCCATCGGCTTGGGCCCCAGGAGGTAGCATCTTAGGAGGAAGGGAGGCTCCTGGGTGCTTAGACGCGGAGAAAGAAGGAAATGTGTTTATCGTCGGGGAGCAGGGACGCGGGCAGGCAGAGGTGGGCAGCTGTTGTGTATTTAAGCAGCTGCAGAAAGGCAGGAAGCTTTTGTTTTGTTTTTTTCTTTTCCGGAAGCGGACACGCACTTCTCCATGCCCCACACCACTTGGCCTCCCTGCCACCTGCTTCCCTCCTTCCTCGCGCCTCTGTTCTTTAGATAGAGTTGAAAGAAGGTATTCGAGAAACCTGCCACACATATTCCTTCCCAAAGGTCCTTGCCTGCTCACGTGTCCTAGAGCAAGGGAAGCCTTTCAAAAGTTTTCAGAGCTGCCGCCTGATTTCTTTAGAGACTTGGCCGGGGGCTGCTTTGTACGATTGGACCCCAGGCTCAAAGGCCCAGTGATTGGGGACACTCCTTACAAAGCCACCCTGTTTGTGGGGTCGCATGGGGAAATGGGGTCTGTATTTGGAGCACCTGGGGAGAGAGTCCTGGGGCATGGCTCACCCCAGTCAGAGCCTCCCTGTTGCCTGATCCTGGCTGTCCCCTTCGCGGCTCCCCGCAGGTGTATTTCTCTTCCTGCTGGGGAGGCCGCGCGTGCGCCATGAGCGGCTGTGACTGGTGACAAGAAGCCTCAGGGGCAGCCCTGGGGTTGGAAAGGGCGGCTCTGGGTCCTGCAGTGGGCCCCAGCCCGAGTCTCTCCCTCTCACTCTTGCATCCTGAGAGCCTGTGTCAGTTTTCATTTGAAGAGAGGCTTTTGCTGTTGCAAGACAAGGTTGCAAGGTTCCCCCCCCCCCCCCCACCGCCTGCACCCCCCAGGGAGTCTCAACAGCCCCGCCTCTCGAGCTGCCAATCACATCCTCCCTCTTTGACAGAGGACAGTAGCTGAAAGAACATCAGTGGCAGTGGAATGGAAGGACTTGGCTTTGAACCCCGACTCAGCAGCTTAGCGGCTGCAAGACCTCGGGCCAGGGACTTAGCCTCACTGAGCTCTGGTTTCCTCGTCTGTATAATGGGCCTGATGATACTTTCTTCAGAGGTGACAGGAAGGTGGGGGAAATGTTGGAATAGTGATGAGGCCCCCTTTGGAACTTGTTTACAGTACAGATTTCAGAGGGGCCTGGCTGGCTCAGTAGGTAGAGTGCGTGACTCTTGATCTCAGGGTCGTGAGTTCGAGCCCCATGTTGGGCGTGGAGCCTCCTTAAAAAAACGCCACTTTCTTGGCATCACTACCAGAGTTTCCGATACAGTTGGTCTGGGGTGGAGCCCAGGAAGCTGCATTTTTAGATCGGTGGGCAGGTGATCGTGATGTAGACAGTGTGTATGTGATCCCGGTGTCCTGGGGCCCCACCAGATGGTGTGTACCTGGGAGGGCACCACTTTGCACACACACACTCTTGCCTCCAGCTTCTCGGGCAGGGCCACCGGCTAAGTTTCCCTGAGTACTTCTGAGGCTCCCTCCAAAGTGCCCCATCACGTTGCCATCACCACGTCGTGCCTGCCCAGTTCTTCCTGTCCTGCCCCGTTCCCCACCCATCCGTGCCCTTCTCTCCCAAGGCTGCTCAAGTGGTCCTCCCAGTCTGTGACGAGGGCACTGTCCCCAGACGCGTCCAAAAGTGCCCATGACGCGGTGTCAGATGGGGGGCAGGTCCAGGGCAGAGAATCAGCCCCCCAGACTGCCCGCAACGCTACAAAGTGCCTTATACTAAAAGCTCCTCAAGGCCTCCGGCCAGGACCCTTACGGGAGCGGAAAACAGTCCCAGGGCTGGGCAGGGGACGGATGCCAGCCCTTCTGTGCCGGATGCTGAGGTCCGGACGCGGCAGACGTGGTTCTCCCCTCTTTCCCCCCTTTTGTACTCTTTTGTGCGGAGTACAAGCCCCAAAGTGCTGGCGCACTGGCGGGTAGCTCCGGGCAGGCTCCGGAGGCTGCTCCGTGGGCCGGTCTTTGCTCTTTCCTCCACTCCATTCTTTGCCACCAGTGGTGCTGCCCGGGGATGCCTGAGGCTCAGACCTTCAGTACACCTCCTCGTGGCCACCACCCCTATGAGATCACACCCCCACAGTCATCCCGGGTTTGGCACCTGATCAGTCTTCCTCCTCCCAAAGGCCTGCCACCGTCCCAGGGGACATCGGGGGCCTCGTGAATGACACTGCTGTCACCCACGCGTCATATGCATCCCACACCTTTCAGATCCGATGGCCGTCACTGCCACTCCCTGCTAGGGCCATGCCCTCAGTTCTGCCCTGACTGTTAGGGATTCCCGGCGCTGGCTGATCGTCAGTGCCATTTGGGGAGCTTTAAAAACGAGATTCCCAGGTCCCAGAGATTCTAGAAATGAGAGCCAGGAACCGGATTTGGCTTTCTGATGATCAGCCAGGGTGGGGACCCCTGGGACTTGTCATCCTCTCTTGAGGTTCCCTTTGGAATTCAACCTGACAGCAGCACCCCCCCCCCCGCCCCGCGACCCCACCACAACTGGTCACCTCCAGGTCCCCCCCTCTCTGTACCTGAGTTTCCTCCTCAAGTCACGGAGGCTTCCAACCCTCTCTTTTCCTCCTGTCCAGGCAGCAGGACCCACACTTTGACACTTGTGCCCATACCCCTGTCTCTTGTCCCTGCTTGCCTCCCACTACTCCTGTCTGATAAAACCAGAGGTCTGCCTTCTTCACCCCGGACATGAGGTTGTCCCCGAGACCGCCTGTTGTCACTGCCACGTGCCCATGCAGGAAATCCACACCCCCGGCAGGAAATCCACACTCCCGGCAGTCCGCGGGGCACCTGGCCATCCTCTCGTGAGCTGGCGGCCCCATCTCCCATCCCCTCCACAACCGTTTCAAGCTTTCCCTGTTTCCTCTGCCCCCCTTCTCAGCACCCATCACCTTGTGCACCTGCTAAATGCTGAGCAAGACAGACAGGGCCCCTGCCTCCCCGAGGCGCACAGCCTAACCTGGGAAACAGACAAGCGACCATCACCAGGGCTCCTGAAGAAGGCCAAGTGCAATGCCCGGCCTCCTACCCCACAGGGAAAATGGGGCCCTTAAGTGGCCCCTGCACCGTCTGCACACCTGCGGTCCCCACAACCACCTGGTCTCTGCCCCTGTGCTTGCGGGCTGGGCGTCCCCTGTGCTCCGCCCCCCCCCCCCCCCAACATCGGGACCAGCTCCCACACATTCAACCTCTTTTCTCTGTTGCCTCATCCCTTCCGGCTACATCGCTTCCCTTTTATCATCAGTAATAACATTAACTGTTCGCTGGGCTTCATGCAAGTAGGTCTTATTGACAGGATTGCTCACAAAGAACCAGCCGTAAAATAAAATGGCCTTTTGAAGGTGGGCGATGGCATGTCAGAGGGCAGAGAAGCCGGGGACTGGGCGGGGCGCTTGCCAGGAGTTCTCTGTTTAGTCCTCCCGAGGACTTCCTGGGACAGGAGTTAATCACCCCATTTTGCCTTTGAAGAGGGAAGGTGGTTTGCCTGAGGTTTGCTTGTCAGAACGGATTCTGTGTGTTCTAAGTACAAAGGGTGTTAATTCAGGGAATTAGCACCTTCGCAGCTGCTGGAAGGGTAGAGAGTGAGTGAAGGTCACGAAGTCATTGCTGAAGGTCACCCTGCAGGCTCCAGAATGGGTGGTTCCCTGAAACTCCCCTGGAAGCTGTGCGGAACCTCCTAGAAGCCAGTGGCTGTGAGCAGCGGCTGCAAATCTCCCATCTGCCGGGAGGGTCTGCTTCTGACTGCCTCTGGAGGAGAATGGACTCTTTCCTTAGCCTTCCAGATATCTCGTGAGTGTCTCCCGGGCAGAATCTAGCCTGGGACCCTGTGCAGAAGAGGAGCCTGAGAACCCCAGTTCCTGGACGAGTCTGTAGGACAGCAAGGTGGCAGGATGCCAAGGTGGACCGACAGACCAGTCCAGCATGGCTGTTGCTGGGCAAAGCTGGGGTCTGAGCTCAGGTCTGCAGACCTTCCAACCCTCCGCTCCATTTCCCAAACCACACTGACTCTCATCACACTTCCTTCTAAGGGACTTTTGTCCTTCCTGCCCCTGGCACTCTCTAGAGTTGTCCGAAACCCCTTCAAGCATCAGTGGCCGTGGAGGGGACGAGCTACAGACTACACATTTTAGGCACCTCCCTTCTGTAATAATATTTCTTGCTTTAGAATTAAATGCTTGGGGTGTCAGTTTCCATCCTGTGGTCTTTTTTGAATGTTTTATTTATTTTTGGAAGAGAGTGCTTGAGAGGGGGAGAGGCAGAGAGAGAGAGAGGGAGACAGAGGACCTGAACTGGGCTCGGCACTGAGAGCAGTGAGCACAGTGTGGGGCTCAGACTCACAAACCTGGAGATCATGACCTGAGCTGAAGTCAGACGCTTAACTGACTGAGCCACCCAGGCGCCCCGATGACTAGACTTCTTTAGGCCGAGTGTGGCCTTAAGTAAGGTTCATCATGTAGGAATGGAGCTAAAGAGAAAGTTATGTCCCTCCCACGACAGTTTTCCACGGTGCTCATCGTCTTTTTTCTGAGTAGCTTTGGCTGGCGGGACTGGGGACACCTTGTTGACAAGGAGCAGTGCCCTGGTCTGGGTGGGGCTGCAGAGTGAATCCACAGTTTTGTTCTATCTTCCTTCCCTAGTTCCTGCTAGTATGTGTGTGTGTGTGTGTGTGTGTGTGTGTGTGTGTGTGTATTCATTTAAGTGAGAGAGACAACACTGGATCCTAAATTTTTCTCAGCAAATTGCAAATATTATGAGATGTATTAACACTCTGGGCCAAGACAAATGTAATTTTGGATTATTAAATCCACATGACAAATGAGTGCCTATTAATTTTTATTTATCTTGACTGAATTAACAGGAACTAGCAATGGAAAAGAAAAATAATTGTCTTTCTGCTTCTTTGTAGAGAACAGCGGATTTAGAGAGAGCCCTACGAAACAGCAGCATAAAATCATAAAATGCTGGAACTTAGAGAAACCTTTATTTGCCCCCATTTAACAAACACATATGGATTATCTCTGAGGTCTTGGGGATTCAAAAGCACACAAGAAACTGTTCCTGTCTTCAAGGGCTCAGAGTCTGGTAGGGGCACCGACGCGTCCCCACTCCCCTGCAACAGTGGGAAATTGGTCAAGGAATAAAGGTTGTACGAGGTTAGAGTGGGGTCTCATGAACTCTTTTGAGATGGAGAGACAGCCAGGGAAGGCTTTCTGGGGGAAGTTATACCTGAGTTGGGTTTTGTTGTATGAATAGGAGTTTGGCCAAAAAAAAAAAAAAGTTAGGGAAAGGCATTCCTGTCAGAAAGAAGGACAAGGGGGGAGCCTGGGTGGCTCCATCAGTTAAGCGTCCGACTTCGGCTCAGGTCATGATCTCACCGTTCGTGGGTTCGAGCCCCGCGTCGGGCTCTGTGCTGACAGCTCAGAGCCTGGAGCCTGCTTCGGATTCTTTGTCTCCCTCTCTCTCTCTCTCTCCGCCCCTCTCCTGCTCACGCTCTGTCTCTGTCTCTCAAAAATAAATAAATGTTAAGAAAATTAAAAGAAAAACACAGAAGAACAAGGGCTTATGAAACCAGAAGCCAGCAGTCTGAAGGAATAGAGCCAAAGGAGGGGAGGCGGGAGAGAGACCACTTTGGTGGTGCCGTGGAGGAAGCCAGCCCGGAAGCAGGAGACCCTCATGAGGAGTCTGCAGCAGACGGGGGACAGAAGCCAGGCAGGCACCGTGCGAAAGGAGAAGAGTTGATGGACTGTATTCGTTTCTTTTCGCTGCGGTAACCCCTGGCCACAGATTCAGTGGCTTCACGCGACACAAATTTATCTTACGGTTCTGGAGGCCAGAAGTCCAAAATCCGCTTCACTGGGCTTACATCAGGATACTGGCAGGACTGGCTCCTTCCGGAGGCCCCAGGGACAATCTGTTTCCAGGCTGCCTCTTCTAGCTTCAAGAGGCTGCCTCGGTCCTTGGCTCGTGGCCCCTTCCTTCATCTTTAACACACATCGCGCCAGTCTCTGCTTCTATCATTACTTCTCCTTCTGTCTGGCTCTGAGCCTCCTCTGTCCCTCTTATAAGGATGGTCGTGGAGGTCCAAGCCTCCCCCGTTCCCTCCCCCCCGGCCCTGGGTAATCCAGGATACTCTCCCAACTCAAGGCCCTTAACTTAATCACATCTGCAACTTCCCTTTACCATAGAAGTTACCACTCCCCAGTTTCAGGGACTGGGATGCGAACATATCTGCAAGGCTGGTATTCAGGCCACCACACGGATGCCAGGGGCCCTGGGCAACACAGCCAGCCCAATCCAGGGACTGACGAGGGGGTGATGGGGAGGAAGGAGTGTTGGGATAGCCCCCCCTGGGCAACAAGGGGATGGTGGGGCTACCAGCTGAGAAGGGGAAAGAAAGAGGAACCGGTTTGGAGAGCAGTGCGGGACGGGGCGGTGAACAGTGAGCTCTATTTTGAACACATCAGATTTGAGATGTCCAGTGGCCCACCATTTCTGGACCTTGGGGGAGAGGTCTGGGCGAGAAAGAAGTCTGAGCCACTAAGTGTAGTTGCTAATTAAAATTAGGGGCATGGATAGAATAACTTGGGGAGAGTATATAAAAAGATCCTTGAATTTTACGGTACATCGGAATCAGCTGGGGATAAACAAGTAATATTTTAGTATAAGTATGTCTCAAATATGGTGTACCTCTGCGTGTCTGACTTTTGTCTACCTGCCTTACCTTGGGCGCTGGTTAAAAGGCACATCTGTGGGCTCCATTTCCAGAGAGGCTGGTTCGTGGGTCTGGGGGCAAAGCCTGGGACTCGGGGTTTCGCGCAGTCAGACCCGTAGCATATGCTGCAAGGTGGGGGCGAGGTCAGTGCTCCAGCGTCCCAGCCTCAGGGAGCTCTGTAGGCTCAGTTCCTCAGAGGGGACCCCCACGGGTGGCTCTCAGTTGCCCACAGTGGTGACCTCTCAGTAAGTGCACAGGGACAGCTTTTCCCCGCCAGCCCTCGCCCCATCCTCACTTCCTGGGGTCACCTGCCAGTTATACTGTATGTACCCGGGTCCTTGTTCACACCCTGCTTCTTGGGGGGACCCAAACCGACACTTTGGAGATGGCTGTTCCCACGGAACATGGGGAATGAGCTGACAGCAATGCGGGAGCAGGGAATGTTGTCCCCAGTGAAGCCCAGAGGCTCCCCTGGTTTGCCTTTCCACACTGGTTGCATCCGTTCGAGGTCTTCTGATATGACCCTGGTTCCCTGAGTCCCTTCTGCGGAACCACCTTCTGGGGCCCTTGACCCCTGGTGAGCCAGTTCCCTGGGGTCCGCGCTCCCGCCTGGCCAACACGCTAATGGGTGCCTGTGGCTCCCCTCCTCCCCTCCCCCCATAGTTTGTGCCTTTGAGAGCAGGCCTTCGATGTCTCAGAGGAGGAAGGAGTAGGCTCTCTTGAGCGCTGCCCTCTGTCCAGCTCTGCCATCGCATTTAATTTTCATATCCGCATCTTTATTCCCATCTTTCGGATGAGAAAACCGAGGCCCGGGAGAATTCAGTAACCTGCAGTGTTCCCCAGCTCGGGACGTGGTGGGGCCGGCCCTCGGATGTGGGTCTGCTGACTGTCTAGGCTCACTCAGGCCCTCGACAGGTATTTGAAGATGGTGCCCACGCCCAGCCAAGCCTTTCCTTGCCCTGGTCAGGACCGTGATCTAGTTATCCAATTTTCTTTAGATAATTCTTCAAGGGGTGTGACTCTTTGACCTCCCACCCCTCGGGGGACATTCTCGGTCTTCGTTCCTAGTGAATGTGGCCCCCAGGGCTGGAACCTTTCCAAATGAAGCCCGAGCCTTATGCCCGTTACCTCTGCTGGCCTGAACCTCACGCCTGTGTCTCTGGTCCCGGGATCGTGTTCGCTTCCGAAGCAGTCACAGCTCTGTGTGGGCTCACGTGAAGCCCTGGGGCCACCTAAAGCCCCTGGGCCCTGTTCCCACAGGCTGCGGCCAGATCAGGACCCTCCTGGCGTGGTTAATCGTTCCGAACCCCAGGGCAGGCCTGGACATCTGTTACGACTGTGGTCTTTGCGATTTGGGCTGGTATTACAACAGTGGGGATTGATTTCTTTACATCGCCGTTGTGAATTGGCAATTGACAGATTCAGATGTGTGTCTCAGATATCGGAGCAGACTGCTAGTTCCTTGAGGGCAGAGGATAAGCTTTATTGCCCACAGGGCCCGGCACGAAGGTTTGCAAGCAGTAAGTGCTCCACGAGGATTCCTCGGCCCGACTGAGAGTCTGAGTTTCCACTGCTGCTTCTCTTAGCCCCAGCTCTAGCTGTGGTCGACGCCCCCAGGCCGCAGCGCCGCCAGCAGCTGGCTCTGGTGCCCAGAACGCCCCCTGTTTGAACCACACCCATAGACTGGCTTCCTAGCGGCGTCACAAGCGACCCAACAAGTAGGGGGGAGGGAAGAGATCTGGCCCCGGAGCCAAGAGATCCGGGTCTGAAGCCCAACCCCAGCGCGTGATCACGTGCCGCTTCCCCACCTATACAAGGGGCGCCACAAATAGATAGTATGTGCTGAGCCTGTGCCATAAACCGTGTGCTAAAAACCCCAGTGCATTAAGGATCATTAATATCACCATGTTTTAGATTAAAAAAAAAAAAAAAAAACAACCAAACAAACAGATTCAGAATGGTGAAGAAATTTGCTCAGGATCACGGGGG
Organism: Felis catus; assembly: GCF_018350175.1. Taxonomy (NCBI): domain Eukaryota; kingdom Metazoa; phylum Chordata; class Mammalia; order Carnivora; family Felidae; genus Felis; species Felis catus. Next base: position 35,875,254 of record NC_058373.1, on the reverse strand, counting down.
TGGAGAGTGGCGACGGAGACCACAGTCTGTCCCGCCCCCAGCCGTTAGGCGTGATACATCTATCACTTCAGAGATTATCGTGAGAGTGGATGAAAACTCAGGGGCGCCTGGCTGGCTCCGTCGATTAAGCGCCCGACTCTTGGTGTCGGCTCAGGTCGTGATCTCCACGGTTCAATGAGTTCGAGCCCCGCGTCGGGCTCTGCGCTGACAGCGCGGAGCCTGCTGGGGATTCTCTTTCTCTCCCTCTCTCTCTGCCTCTCCCTCTCTGTCAAAATAAATAACCTAAAATAAAAAGAGTGGCTGAACGCTCAGAGCTAAAGTACCGCTTACCGTGCCTGGCACGTGCGTTTGTTGGGAGGTGTTCCATCAGGGCCGGTTCTCTCCCCTTGCTGCTTCTCCCCGCTCACTTCCCCTGCGCTAGGACAGGAAGAACGTTCTGCCAGTTGGGACCCCTGGTAGCAATGTCTGCTCTTGGCAGAGGAAGACAGAGCCTAGCTGACAGGTGGCTGGGTTTGACCTCTTGTCTCGATTCGGGGAAGAAAGAGGGCACCACGGGAGACTTGGCTGGGAGCCCTTGGACCTTGGGGCAAAGGATTCACTCATGCACGGGGCTGTTGACCTCTCTCTCTCTCCCTTGGGTCCCACACACAATCCATCACCAAACTGTGTTGACTCTGCCCGAAATACCCCCGCATCCATCCGTTTCTGTCCGTCTTCATTGCCACCACCTGTTCCTGCATTTCTTCCATGGACCTTGGCATTGGCCAAACAGCCAGGAGTGTGGCATTTCCTGACCCCCTTGTCCATCCACACAGCACTCGGCGGCGTCTTTCTGATGCAATGTGATCGTGTCCCAGTTCAGTTCGGGACTCCCCAGGGCCCGTCCATCCGTGTAAGAAAAGATCCAGAGACACCTTCAGAAGTCCCTTAGCTACACTTGCCCACAACCTCTCAGGGGCCATCAAAGCCTCCCCCGGGCCTTTGCACATGCTTCCCCCCTGCCGCCCACTGCTTGGGAAAATTTTTCCCACCTTCTCTGTCTAGCTAATTTTTTCTCCTCTTTGCAGTCTTAGCTTGTACATTTCCTCCTCTTGACAACTGTCCTTGACACCCTCATTCTTCCACCCTCACCCCCCCCTTGATGGGATGAGTTCACTTATCCCACGTTGCCAGAGCCCCCGCCTCTTGTCTCAGCTCTCGGGCCTAGACGTGAGCCACCCACCGCAGCCTTTCTGGAGTCTTCCGAGTACTAGGCCCTCGGCTAGAAACCTGAGGGCAGAGGTAAGTGTGCCAGGTTCCTAGGCCTGGATGAGCTCACCATGAGAAGGAGGCAGGTCTGGGCCAGATGGGACCGTGTGGGGCCAAGGTAAGCCCAGGTGCTCTGGGAAGGAGCAGGGTGGGGTGGGTAGGCAGGTAACCCAGCCTGACGGGACAAGGGAGGGCTTCCTGGAGGAAGTGCTGAACTGGAGTTTTAAGGTCTCAGGAGGCTATCTGAGGCCAAAAAGGGAAGGAGGGAAGTGAATGCCCAGCTAGAGTCCGGGATGCGCAAAGCAGGCTGGGACCTGCAGGAGGGCTGAGCCAAGACTGGTGTGACCTTGCAGACAGCAGCCATGCTGGGTGAGCAGAAAGGGGGACCCATGGGGCCCCCCCCGGTTTCTACAAGAGCACTATTGGGATGGAGTTTTCACCGAAACACACAGGAAGACTAGGTTTGGGGGCACAGTGGGGTGCAGAGGATTGATCAGGAGCCTGTTCGATTTGGGAATTTGGTGCACGTTACTGTGTGGAGATCCCTTGGTGGGAAGGGCACCGGAGGTGGGGAGAACGGCGCGGATAAAGGCCAAGAGGCCAGAGCGAATGGGGCAGAGGCAGGTGGGACAAAGAGGACACTTGGCTGGGGCTTGGGAAAGGGGAGAGGGGAGCTAGAGATAAAGCCAGAAGATCAGAGGGAGGAGGTGCCCGAGGGGACATATCAGAGAATCTGGTCATGAGCCAGACCCTGTGTAGGGCTTCTCACATCACTTTTCACCTCCCCGGCAATCCGGCGCGAGCCCATTTCACAGATGAGAACGTGGAGGCCCTCAGGCACATAGCACCAGCCAGAGCCTGCTTGTTCATCACACATGTGTGAAAGGGCGGACTGACTGGCCGAATGAATGAGTGAATGAGTGAATGAGTTCGAGCCCAAGCATGGCTGGCCCATCCCTCTAAACCAGGAGCCCGCCCAAGTGCTTCCCACTTCTGGAATCTTCCCTACCTGCTCCTGGGGCAGCTCCATACCAACTTCGCCCGCTGCCCTTTTGAAGATGCTGTTTGCTTTTCCTGCCTCGGGTTTTATCATTTTCTCCGGGAAAACATTTGTCTTCCCATCACTTGAATTATGCCTCTCGGGTCCAGTGAGGAGGCCTTGGAGAAGAATTTGTCCTGTTTTTTTTTGTTTGCTGTACTGGGAGAACAAATAGCCTTGTTTGACTTACCTGCGTCTTCCCAGTAGGTGGACCCCTCGGAGCAAACACAGCGCGGACCTGCCTTCTGCCCCTTGGGCGTGGAGTTGACTGAGGAGCTTTTAAACCGAAAGGGCCTCCAGCCAGGCCGGGGTGGGCCAGACCAGCCTCTCTGCTTTACCTCAAAGCATGCTGGGCCCGGCACCTTCTAGAATCCAGGGAACATTCTGTCTTCCTCCCATAGCAGCCCAGCCCTGTAATGCTTAAATGGCTTGATCCAAGAGGGAGACTTCAAAATGAAAGGGTTCTGGAGAATGACGGGTGGGGTGAGGTGAGGGGCTGTGACCAGGAAGAAACTTGACTTTGTTGTCTGCGAGGGGCCCGGGTTTGGAGCCGCGCGGGGCCGGTTCACCGTCCGTTATGGGCCGGCTGTGTATGTGTGTGTTACTGGGGGCCCAGCTGGTACCTGACGCTGCAAATAAATGTTTAGTGAGCGCTTCCTAGCTCCCAGCCCCGTCTCAGGTGTTAGGGACGCCTCGGTGAACAAAAGAGGTATTAGACTCTGCCCTTTGGAATTTACATCTCCGTGAGAGACAGACAGACGTAATACACGGGAAGAACACGTAGCAAGTTAGAAAGGGGAATGGGGAGACACGAGCAGGATGAGGGTGGCAGGGAAGGTGTTGCGGGTGAGGGCACAGGAGAGGTGGCAGTCGCGGTGGGCCTCGTGGAGAAGCCGCTATCTGAGTAGACATCAAGGAAGGGAGGGGCTTCATTCCGGGCACGTCTGGTTCCAGCACCCCGATGCAAGCCTACACCCCGTCTTTCCCGGCTACGTGAGAGCAGAGAGCTGAGCACGTGACAGTATTAAGTGTTGCCTTCTTTCCACCTTCTTCCTTTCAGGGTCTCTTTGGGCGTTCACGCGCCGGGAGGGCAGACACGAGGGTGGGGGTCCCGGCAGGGCAGCGTTGCTGGAGCAGGGCATGGGCCTCGAGGGGCGACCCTGGGGAGCAGATGGTCCGCAAGATGGCCATGACTGACCTTGAGGATGGAGTTGACTCTGGTTGGGGAGGGCAGTTACCCTGGAAGGATGGGTCTAGGGAGACAAGCTCAGCTCATGGAGCGATGGCCACTGTGCCCCCTAAACTGGCCCTGAGGACAAATGAATGAGCCATTTCCTGAGGATCGGCTAGCAGCCCGGTGCTTCAGGTGCCTCCCCGTCCATGCCATTCCCACAATGCATTGTGTCCACTGCCTCTGAGGTAGGCAGGAGTATCTCCGTCTCACAGCCAGGGACGCAGGCTCAAAGGTTGAAAAGCTTATGCGTCTCTGGCTGGGATATAGCTCTGGATCTGTCTGATTCCATAGACCAATGTCTACATCACAGTCATGATCAAACTTCCCCATCTGCACGGCCACTAACAGCGTCACCGTCACCACCACCAGCAGCAATATCAACATCGCCGTTGACATCCACCGGTGTCACCATCAACCGCGTCTGCAACACCCTTTGGGACCCCGTGATCGCAGGCAGTAGGGTCACGGTCTAACAGGTGTCTAGGCTTTGGGTAAGTCAGGTTACCTCTCTCTGCTTCAGCGTCCTCGTCTACAAAGTGGAGATAAACGTATCTACCTCCGAAGGTCCTGGTTCCTCCACGCCACTGACAGTACTCTTGTCCGGATCATCGATGATGACCTCCGTAACTGTCCCTTGGTACTCGCTTCCCCCAGGAGCATCAGAGGTATTTGGCCACTTCCTCTGCCTTGGTTCCTTCTGGCTTTTGTGACACTCACTTTCTGGGTTTCACAGATTCCCCCCTCCTTTGCTGGCTCTGTCTCTTTTACTGGACGTCTAAATGTTAGAGTGTTCCAGAGCTTGGAGATAGCCCCCTCTTTTCTTCATCCATGCAACCACCGTGCCTCCCTTGGAACACGGCAATCACCTGGACATCACCAGGGGATGGTCAGGGAGGTGGACCTCGAGGAAGGACCTTTCTAGCCACGTTTGGTACTAAAACCAATCTCGTCAAGGAGGAGGTATAGGGCCCATCCTTAACAGAAGTTTTTGCAGGAGTTTGGGTGGTCTCTGTCCTTGAATCTGCCGCCCTTTAACCTTTCTGTTGCTTACTGGGTCTGCACTGTCTCGGGTGATCAGAACCCCTGGACTCCTTCCACCCGCTGAGATGTCAGTGACAGAGAACCTTCTAGAGAGTGACCCTCACCACCTGGGCGGGGGGGGGGGGTTCTATTTAGCAAAGAACTAAGCAGAGAGCTAAAGAGAGATCTCCAGTTGGTGGCTGGGGATATTCACAGGATGCTTTCCTGGAAACCAAAATAGCACCCCTTTGGGGGCTACTGTTTCTGCCCCCACATTGGGCCCATCCTGAAACAGATGGTCCCCCGTTGGGCTGTTCTTGCACACACGAGCAGAGGTATTCTTTTAGGTCCTCTTGGCCTCGGGAGCGTTTTGAATCAGATGCCAGAAGAAGCAGGTTGCCAACCCCTTATTCTGGGGGTTGTGGGCGGACGGCTTTGAGAGGAGATCTCTTCCAAGAATGTGTTTTCTCTTACATCTTCAGGATGCGGTGCATTTCACTCTCTGCTCTTTTGAGGCTGGCAGGAGTGTGAGATTGCTTCGGGGGTATCGCCCGCACTGCCTGCCCCTCCCCCACTCCTGCTAGGAGAAGTAGGGGGGTGGGTGAGTCACACTTGGCCTCACCCTCTGTGCCCTTCCCGCAGGGCTGCCCCACCGGTGACACTACAGTCTGCTCCCCACTGCTAGATTAGCGTTCCTAAAATGGCTTTGTGTGATTGGGCCATTCCCCTGCTCCAGAACCATCCGAAGTCTCTCATTGCCCCTAGAAATAAAGCCCCAGGCTTCAGTCTCCCCTTCAAGATCCTTGCAACTGAGGCCTCGCTGGCTTTTCCAACCGTGACCCTCATTCCGGTTCCTTCTTTACCAAATTCTTCCCTCCAGACAGACAGACAGACAGACATCATGGCGGCCTCCTCACCACTCTCTTGGCTAAAAGGCCTTCTCCCACCCTCTCGTTGCCTATCTAAACTTCTTGTCCTTCCAGACAGGCTTCTGCCCAACCTTGCAAACCTTGCCTCTTCCCTGGGAGGTCTTCCCCATCCTTCTCCTCATTCACCCCAAGCCCTATAGGACCACCTGTTCATTCTTCCATGACCGACCACCCACGATGTCCCCCACTGAGGAGGGTTTGTTGACAAAGGACCGCTTGCTGAGGTGTTGTCTGGGAGCAGTAGAACCACGAGGGATAACACAGTCACCGTAGGGCTGTTCCCACCGTGGGGCCTGGAGAAACAAGGGGAAGAGATGGTAAGAAAATCCGCAAGGAGAGAGTCTGAAGAGAAGACCCAGGCACTGTGACTTTCCACGGGGAAGGAGAGAGAGGGAGCAGAGCAGAGAGGAGTCTGGAAGGCCAGAGGAAGGGGAAAGACATGACATCGCATACCTTAGATTTCCAGTGTGTGAACGGTGAGAATTTCAAGTCACAAGTAGACAGGGTCTTAGGATCAAGCCGTTCAACTTGATATCACGGATAGGAAGACAGAAGCCCCAAGCAGCTTCGTGCTGGTCTGAGGCCACACAGCAAGGTAGTTTCAGAGGTGAGACCAGGGCACGTGCGAACCCATAGTTCATCAGCAAATGGGTTCTTTGGAACAGGCCACCTGACACATTATTCCACAGCGAGGATGAGCTGAAGGCCTATTGACCATGCTTGTCCCCTAATGGGGGTCAGTTTGCAAGGGGTAGTTGACAATCCTCCAGGGAAGGGATTCATCCTGAAGGGAAAGGCTGCTACCGGTGCGTTAACCCGAGTGTCAAGTGAATAGAAGTTCAGAACACAGCGTGGTGAGGGTTTTTCGAGCCTGTTCCTCGCCTGGCTCCCTGGACAAGCGCTTGAGTCCCACAGAAAACAGTGTGTGTGTGTGTGTGTGTGTGTGCGCGCGCGTGTGCGGACGCACACACGCTATCGGAGGGGGTTCTGTAGCAGAATCTGAAAGAGCTCTTTTAATAAACTCGGAAACACGCCGGATTCCAGGCGACACCACTGTGGGACCCCTATAACAGACTGTGACACAGAAAACCGGAGAAGGGTCCTCCCTCACCCCGCCTGAGACCTCACCTTGTCTCTACGCTCTTTCACTCAATTTCCCTCTGCTCTTTGATGACAAATTAAGGCAATCGTACAGCGTGTTATAGTTTTGAGACCTTTCTGTTTCTCACTCTGAATCTCACAGCAAGCCCGTGACAGAGCCAGGCTCCAAATATCAGATGAGGGAATGAATTCAGGGAGGTCCCCAAATGGTCCAACGTCCTACAGGTGGAAAGTCATGGCGCCAAAGGGCTTGGGTCTGAAGACCACGCCCTTGTGACTGTACCATATTCGGTCCCCTCCCTGTCCAGACACTGCCTTCCTCTGAATCTTCAATTCTTTTTCTCTCTCCTTCTTTCAGCCCACCTCCTCCTCCTTTCTGCCTTCCCTTCTTCATCTCCTGACTTCCCGTCCTCTCCTCTCTGTCTATCTCCTTTTTCCTTCTCTCCCTCTACAAAGCTAAGGCTTCTCTCCAGCCTGATAGGTCCAAAGCGGGAGTTTCAGGAACTTTCTTGCCTGCTTCCTGATATCAAGCATGTCCGTATAGAGATGGCTTTGCTAGGAGAGCCTTTGCGTCCCTGGGAGCAAAACCTTCTGCTCAGGATTGACCTCGAAAATCCTGCTTTTCTGCCTCCTGTACCAACCAAAGTGTTGTTTGAGGACAGTTCCTAAAAATCACAAGCACTGTAAGTCATTGGGCAATGTTTCCTTGAACCAATTTGATTGTGACATCTGCTTACTGTTTAATTATCTTCCGACTGAGGAAATGGAAAAGTTGACAAGTAGCTTTGACCTAACAAGAATCGGGTTCCTTATCCCAACCTCCACCCCCCTTTGTGAGCATGTTTGTAGAGCACATCTGCTGGTACCTCCGAGTCTCTCTGGGGCACTGGCAAAAAAATACAGACAAATATTTATATTCCATAAACTCAAGATGTTTTTCATACTGTTTTCATGTTTAACTGATTTCGAGTGAACGACAATGGCCCTTAATGTGGTTACAAGAATTTGCCATTAATTTTCACTTAAAATTGGGTCCAGCCTGTAGATATGCCTCCATGGTATCCCAGTTCTCAATGATTTGCCTTCCAGAAATGTGGGCTGCTTCCCGCTGGCTAATTGGCCCAGTGGCTTGGTGGGGGCATCGGTCTCCTATTACATACATTTGAACAAAAATTAAGTTCGGAATATCACTCCTAGTTTGGAACTCTTTGCACATAGCGTTTGAGGCAGGCCGCTGGGAAACGGGGTGAGGGCCACAGGAGGGAGGCTGGCTCAGCGTGCAGGAGACAGGGCTGGGTTGCCAGGGCACATAGGAGTGCGGTGCAAAGTCCTAGAACACCGTAAAAGCTTTCTAGTGTGTTTCTACCTTGGCTTTTGAGTGCATCCCGGGAACGTCCTGGGTTCTTAGTGGGGTTTTGAGTCTTCCTTTCCTTGGTCTAAAACGCCGATGGTGGAACGGAGTGGGGCCGTGACAAAAAGAAGAGGAGTTGAGGCAGAGGAGTGGGATTCTCCACTTTGGGGGACATCGTTTTACCCTGATGGCATTCGGTTTCTGCTTAGTCAGTGTAACCGTGTAATGTATTCAACACTTCTGTAGGGGAGAATATGAAATGGGATGGAATGTTGGGGAAACAGGCATAAACCGGAGATAGGGTCCACCTCTGAAAAAAGAGGGCTTAGACCACATGGCAAGCGGTGGGCGCCGTAAGTAGATTTCACACCCGTATTAACACACTCCTGGAGTGTGATGCTACTTCTTCTTAGCTTGGTGAAACAGCTCCCTGATTGATGATGATTGATTATCGATGTCTGCCCCGGTCACCGGGAAGGGAAGGGCAGCAAGCACCCATGTTATGCATTGAGCATTCCGGGATTGGATGACTTTCAAGGGCCCTTTGGATTCTACTTTTTGATAAGGAATAATGGAGGAGTGAACCACGCTAACTTCCTTGTCTGACAGTGGAGACCTAGAGAGCCAGACCGGGAGGTCTAAGGCAGTGCTTCTCAAACTGGAACCTTGTTGCAAATGCAGATTCTAAATCCGGAGGCCTGGGGTGCAGCCCGTTTCCTGCATTTCTAACAATCTCCCGGTGAGGCCGATGCTGTTGGTCTAGGACCCGCACTTTGAACAGCAGGGGGATCTAAGACAGTGCTCTGAACCTAGGGCAGGGCCCCTTTACCGCAGGCTTGATTTCAATGCGGCCCCCATTCGTTAAGCACCTTCTGTGTCTATGCTTTTTTCCCAAGGGTTTTTCACGGATCATTTAATTTATTCCTCTCGCCAGCTTTTTGATGTTGGATAGATTATTTCCAACCCCCACCACCCACTTAAAAAATTTTTTTTGCAGATGCAGTGGGTTTTGGTGCTTAGCCCAAGGTCTACGTATGACAGAGCTGAGACTCACGCCCAAGTCTCTCCTTTGAGCGCCTACTTTGCCGCCCTAATGGGGTGAGCTAATGTTGTAAGCGCCCTCAACTCAAATGGGGCCGTGCTTGGAGCTATGCCAGGGGATTGGACTGATGCCAAATGTGCCCTCGGATCATGTCAGAAGGCCAAGTTCTGCCTCAGTGACCCCCGGCTCCACCATTTCAGACAGTCATTAGGCAGGCAGGAAACATCCCGTGATCTGGGTTCGTGGGAAAGGGCCCTCTTTGACCTTATGAAGGTTTTGGAGCAGGACAGATGCAGGTTGGCGTCTGGCCACGTTATGTGACCTTGAGCAGGTTACTTCACCTCCTTGAGTGAAGGCCCCCTCACTTGTAAAAAGAAAGGTGGTAAATATTCTGGCCTTTCAAAGTTGTTGAGAAGAGAAAAATTAATAATGTAGTAAAATGCATGGTCCGGTGCACAGAACAGATAGAGCCCTCAATTTCCCCCTTCTGCCCTTCTGAACCACCATAATGGCTTAGTTTTTGCGCTTTGCCACACAGATATAACCATTGTAGATTCTCTTCCAGTGTGATGGCATCATCGGACAAAACCGGTAAAGTAAGAAACTGTATTAATTACTAAACACGATCTTTCCTGATACAACAACAACAACAACAAAAAAAACCTATCGAAATAAACTTCAAAACTTATCCTCTAAAGTAAGACATGTCAGCACCCAGACATTCAGTCAACACAGACAGATTTGGAAATTAGGAGCAAACTAGCGCCTTCCGTTGTGATTTGGCTTTAGCGAGAGCATCGGCAAGTTTCTCAACTTTCGCTGCCTTGTTTCTACAGGGAGCGGCGTTAATTCTGTTAAACGCTGTTGTCACAGAGGGTTCCTTAGATAGTTTTTAATTGGTTTGAATTCAGAGGAAGACTGTTCTGCTTGAGATACCGGGGCAGGGATTGTCAAAAATAAAATGAACAGATAACAGTCTGCAGAAAAACATGTAGACATGTTGTACCATTCCATGCAAATATACGGATACTTTGGATTTCGTCAATGTCATTTGTTAATGATTCTCACAGAGCAGTGGTTTAATTGGCAATGCCTCTAATGGGTCCCTGGAACCTTCTGGGTGTTCTTCACGGTGGACTTTCCAGCCACGTGGATTAATTGGGATGGCGGAAAAAAATGCAAACAAGTCAGCAATCGCACTTAACCCTGAAGTTTTAGTTCTACTTAGGTAATTAATGTTACCAATGACCTGTGAAAAAAGGATAATATAACGTCCTTAAAAAAAAAAAAGAAAACTACTGCAGATCAAAGTACGGTCATCCTGACACTCAGAAAATAAACAGGGGCAAGCAAATGATGCCACAATCTTTTTCTTCTTGTGGTATCTTTTTTTTTTTTTTAATTTTTTTTCAACGTTTTTATTTATTTTTGGGACAGAGAGAGACAGAGCATGAACGGGGGAGGGGCAGAGAGAGAGAGGGAGACACAGAATCGGAAACAGGCTCCAGGCTCCGAGCCATCAGCCCAGAGCCTGACGCGGGGCTCGAACTCACGGACCGCGAGATCATGACCTGGCTGAAGTCGGCCGCTTAACCGACTGCGCCACCCAGGCGCCCCTCTTCTTGTGGTATCTTAAATTTCAGTCCAAGCACTTTTCCTTTCTCCCCCTCCCTCCCTCTCTTCCTTCCTTCCTTCCTCCGAGAAATATAGTCAGAATTTGTTCACCTATCTTTTTTTTTTTAAGCTTTGTTTAAATGTTTATTTTTGAGAGAGAGAGACAGACAGAGCATGGGCTGACAGGCTTTACAAAAAGCCAGGCAAGGGGCCCACGTTCTCTCAGCTATAAAGGTGGCAGAGGTCAATATACTTTCCTGGGAGTTGCCAAATAATGTCAAAGAATGGCCGCCATCTCACTGCGCAAAGCATTCAAGGCGTGCCATACTTTGTTCAAATGGCATCTGGCGTCAAATATGTATTAGAAACATGTCCCCCCCCGGGGCACCGGGGTGGCTCAGTCGGTTGAGCGTCCGACTTCGGCTCAGGTCGTGATCTCACGGCTCGTGAGTTCGAGCCCTGCGTCGGGCGCTTGTGCTGACGGCTCCGAGCCTGGAGCCTGCTTCCAATTCTGGGTCTCCCTCTCTCTCTGCCCCTCCCCTGGTTGCTCTCTGTCTCTCTGTCTCTCTCTCTCAAAAAAAAAAAAACATTAAAAAATAAATAAATACATAAATATGTATCAGTCCCCAAGCTCCCGTGCAACAACAATGATAGTAAGTAGGGCTTATTAAGAGCTTGTTCCTCTAAACAGTTTATTGTGATGGCCTCATGTAATCCTCACGGTGACTGTAAGAAGACAGTGTCACTGTCCCCATTTTGCAGATGAGGAAGTGAGGCCCCAGAGAGATTAAAACCCTTGCCTGATATCATGTAGCGGTGAGGCTATGTTTCTGTGTACTTGATTAAAAACTGTCACCAGTTGTACTCTTCTGTTTCCTGTCTTGTCCAACCCACCCAGGCTGGTTGCCCGGCGTGGGCCCCGGGCTGATGCTTGGTTGCTAACTGGCACCTCAATGCTGATAAACTTTAACAAATACATTGAACATTTCTTCCTCCCTGATGATTGACTTTAACCTTTGCTCCCCAGTGGGGTCATGAAAACAAATCCAGGAGCACTCAGCCTCTATGTTGAATTAAGTGCAGAGCTGGCCGAGGACTTTGGATCCAGGAGATTTTAGGAGCACCATGATCTTGGGCGGAGAGCCAGGAGATCGGTTCTTTTTTTGGTGGGGAAAATCCAAAACGAGGCCCGGCTTTCGTCGGAAACAACCTTACGCTGGAATCTGGCGTGCCCTTGGGCAAGCCGTTTATACTCTTGGAGTTTCAGTTTTGTCACCCGCAAGAGACTAAGTCCTGCCTCTCCTGTGGGTGGTTTGAGGTCGAATGGACCTGAAGACCCAATGCCTGGGACATGGAGACCCTGCAGCAAACATACTGTCACCCCCCACCCCAGGAAGCTTCCAGATCACGCTGATCTCTTTGTTTAGTGAAGGGAAAAGAGCCCTGCTCGTCTTCTGGACCACACATTTAGAAGTAACTGAGGTTGTGTCTTGGGAATTATACAAGTTATGTTAATCTCTACCTCGGTTGGGAAACTTCTCGTTCCCTCGTGCGTGTCTTCAGATAAGCCACCGCTGCAGAGGGACAGACCCCAAAGCCCGATGCTACCTCCCAGCCTAGCAGGTGACCGCAGGGTCCGCATGCTAGCTGCTGGCTGACGGTAAGAGGGAGGCCTGGGGGCTCCTGTGCTGGCACTGAGGTTTCAAGGAGAGAGAAAACCATGGGGGACCTGGCATGTACCTGGGGTGGGGCAGGTGAGGACGGCTGGGCCGCCTCTGTGGCCTGCCGTTCTTAGGTAGCATCAGCCTGAAGAGAAACGTGGGCCTCGCAGGGTCTTCCCCACCCCCCCCCAACCCCCCCGCTGACTCTTCCTCCCGTCTTTCCCCAGGTCATTTCCTCTGGTGAGTCCCCTGCAAGAGTTGGTTTTTCCCTGGGTTATCATTTGGGGTCTGTGGGGGATTCTGAGCACCCCGAGGTGGAAGTCACCGAGGCGTCTGGAAAGACCATGTGACTAAGTCTTAGGCTCGGTGACATTATCTCCAGGAAGGTTAGGGCGCAGCCGTTTGGTGTGCCAAGTGCTGACTTTGGACTCTGACTCCCCTGGGCTCCAATCTTGGCTCTGCCTGTTACCAGCGGTGGGTCCCCGTCAGTTCCCTCCCTTCTTTGATGTTCTGGAGTCTCAGAATACCAGCTTTGTATGGGGGTTTTCACAGAAGTTATGCTTTCCACTCTCCCAGGCCTGACGTAGGGTGACAGTATTCTCATTTTGCAGGTGACGAAACTGAGCCTTCGGGCAATGAAAGGGCTCCCTCTCCCCCTCCCCCTGCCTCTCTCCCCCCACTCCCTCCTTCCCCCCTCCTCCTTCCTCTTCCTTTCCTCTCCTCTCCCCTCCTTCTTCTTCCCCCTTCCCTCTCTCCCCCTCTCCTCTTTCGTCCCCTCCCCCCTCTCTCCTTGACCTTCTCTCCTCACAGCCAGCTGAGTTCTGGGCCACCGACCTCTGGACCCCTGGTCCCAAACTCTACATTTACCACACGGAAGAGACCTTGCTGTAAATCACTCGTGGAGGTGCGGCCCCACTGGCTTGACAGGTCATCACCACCAGGCTTGGCCGTCACCCAGACCCCCTCCGAGCAGGAGATCAAGGCTTTGCGCTCTGGAAGGGACATAACACGAGGCAAAGGAGAGACGTTTCAAAAGCAAGCATTCCTGACCTTTGTCCAGACTCTGGGAACGTTCTGTTTTGAGAAAAGTCTAATTCACACAATGGCTTTGGGGCTGAGGACACGGGTCCACAGGCTCAGTAAATGTCAGTGAATGCTGAATGCTGGGCAGAGGCAGTGAGCCCGTGGGGGGAAGGCTCTGCTCCACCAGCTGTAAATGACCCTGGGGAACCCCCCAAAGGAGTTTTACTTAAGGTGCCTACTGGCAAAGAGGCATAGAGGAAGTCCAGGACCCTCCCTCTTCCCCCGTCCCAAGCTGAAGGCAAGCTGGATATATGTTTATATGATATATGATATATACACCTTTAGGATATAAGCTGGATATAGGCATATATACGGATACAGGGTCCTGCCCTGATCTTCCCTCCTTCAGCGACTCCCAGGGCCCTTGGGAGGCCCTCTCAGCTCACAGGCTGTGTTGGCAGGCGCGAGAAAGCCAGCTCTGCCCCCAAACTGAATGAAATGCACCCGCCACCCCACGCCGTTTGTTTCGAGAACCACCCTTGGACCTTCCTCCTGTCACAGGGCCATTTTCTAACAGCCTCTGGTTCCGTTGGCAAAATTTCAGGATCTGCTCCTGGAAACTCCTCTGCCCACAGCCCCAGCATTCGTCTACCCCTTCCCCTGTTACTTCTTTCAAAAGTAACAATCCTTCTTTAAAAGTAAAAGTAATACTTTCTTACAGAGTTATGGGCGCTGGCCCGGTATGGGGAGGAAAGTGGCCAACTGAGGAGCGGGCCCAGAGAGGGGAAGGGACTTGCCCGAGGTCACACAGCCTGCTGGAACAGAGCGGGGGTGGGGTGGGGGGGTGGGGGTGGGGGTGGGGGGGGAGACTTCCCGACTCCCAGGTGAGGGCACTTTCTTCCAAAGCTCCATGCCCCACCCACAAGTTGTTCTTCCGGTTCTTGGCTTCCTTCTTGCCTGCCTTCCAGGTATCACGCGTCACCATCTAGAACCACCCCCACCCCTTGACTTTTCAGACCTCACTGACAATAGCATCAAAAAGATGGGCGACAAGACCAGAAAGTACTAAAACCATCCAGGATTCCCTGGCCCTGACCTGAGAAGCCTTCACTGCATGAATCCGAGAGATTCACAGCCTGCTCAGACCAGGGCCATTTTGCAGGGGAACGTAGTACCCTTTGGGATCACACCCTGCCTTGCCTCTGGAGGGGCTTTGCATTTGTACATGTGGGTCATCATGTCTTCAAGAGCGCCGCCCTGCTGTTTGTCTTTCTTGGGCTGTTTGCCTTAAGGCTCTGCCTCCTTCAGGGGGAGCCAGGGACTTCATTGCGGCACAGGGAGGTCATCTCCCCCCCAACTAAGTTTCATCTCTTACTAGGCGGCGAGGGCCTCCCTGCCCTAGCTCTGCTGTCCGTTGGCTGGGAGGTGAGGCCGCCTGGGTCTGCTGGGTAACCCACGCTGACCGCCCGTAATGCTTTGTGAGGGGAGGTGGTTGTCATGTGGCTCCCTTGCCGCTTTCTAGAATGATAATATCAGTTCCGGCAATTGAGGGCAGAGATTGCTTTCTTCACCTTAAGTCCCCAGCACCTGGCCCGGGCCTGGCTCGGAGCACAGGAAAGATAGGTCGAATTAGAACATATTTCCATAAACTTCTATTCTACCCAGGTCGATCAACCCACTGGCTCTTGAGCAAATGGAACCTTCCATTTGCTTGCACGCTTTCGCTCGAGCTGTTCTCCCTGCCTGGAACGCCTTTCTATCAACTTTCGATGCTCAGAATCTTACCAGCCTTCAAGGACCCCTTCCATCCCCTGCTAGATGGTATGGTCCTTAAGGAAAAGGCTGAACTCATTGATGCTTCTATCCCTATACAGAAGGGCCTCAGCACATGCCTGTTGCATGAATGAATGAGTGAATGAATGAACAAATGGAACTCTGACTCCCTTTCCTTTTTTTTTTTTTCTCCATCGTGATTCCATTTTATATCCTTCTCAGAAGCTTGCCCCTACCCCGGCCTACAGAACCCTCTTCCTTTCATTGGGCTGACTTCCTGGGTGGACGCTTCTGACACTTTGGTCCCCGTCTGGCTCTAGCGTCCCGGATGATGCTTGGCTATGTGAAAGAAATCCTTCTCGCTGCCTTCCGACATTCTTTGCCTTACTGCCCGCAACTAAACCGCGTTCGAAGGAAGTCCTGGAAGCAGGTCTGTAAGGCAAGCTAGCCGGGGTTATTCCAAAGGGGCCGGCTGAGGCAGAGAAAGACAGGTGGGATCACTGGTCCCGGCAGGGAAGGAGTCAAGTCTTGGAAACGGGCCTGGACGCTGAGGACATGAGACCAGGTGTGTACCATGGGTTGTAGAGCTCAAGTCTATGGTTTTCCATCTAGAAGGGACAGCATTCCTGAGGGCTAGCATGGGCAAAGAAGAGTAGCTATGCCAAAAGACACAAAGACCTGTGGCTCTCGGTTGAGACTGGCTGCTCTCTGCTGGGTCTGGGGACTCAGGGGCCCATAGGAACTGTCAGTGGCCAGAGGAAGGCCAGAAGCCTGGAGGTGAATCCCGTTACTAAAGTCGTCAGTGACATCGTAGGCTCCTTGAGGGCTGGCTCGTGTCACCACCATGCCCCAGGGTCTGTCAAAGTCCTCCCGAATCGAAGAAGTCTGTGGCATTAAGCCTGGGAACCTCCATCTTTAACAAGCTGCCAGGGTCCTGATCAGACCCAGTAAAATGTAATCATCACTACCTCCCGCTTCTCGGAGTTCCCACAGCCCGGAGCTCACGGTGGGACACGTACTAGGTACAACATAAATATTTCATATGATCGAAATCAGCTTACATGTTATGGGGGGGGGCTTCTCTGCCTCTTGAGATCCAGGTTAAGATTGACTTAGACCCCCAAAGTTCCTTCTCCGTGGAGCCGCAGCCGTGAGTCCCCCGAGGTCTCTGAGACTCTCTAGGGGACACAGAGTCTCCTGGCTCCTGCTGCCTCAGGCTCCTCCCGTCTTCATCTCACAGCACATGGACCCAGACAGCAAGCTCAGCCACTTCTCATTTTCCGTGGAACAGCTCGCTGGCACAAAGCATTCGTGGGTGAGGCAGATTTATTTGAAGATACAGGGTGGGACGGGGGTGGGAACGAAGGAAGGATTTATATCACGGCGGTGCAAACAACTTCAAGTTGAACATCAGGTGTTTCCATTCTTAAAATGCCCCTCTGGCCACCCCACTACTCCAGGTAGCTACAGCTTCTAAACGTACCTTCTGCTCCCCAAGCCCCTCCCCCCCCCCCGACCTTCTCTGATTCCCTTTTTTAAGCACTCCCCAGTTTCCTTCCTCATTTCCTGCAGGGTGGGTCAGCCTTTGCCTTAGAGACCTTGGAATGGGCACACCCCCGTGCCTTCAGACCTCCCCATCCGCTCCTTAAGGTATCTCCCCAAACAGAGACCCTTTGCTCTGTAGAGGGGTTCCCGTATCAGCGGTAGGTAATAAAGCTTCCTTCATTGCCTGTATGCGGAGTACAGAAGCTGGAAGGGATCCCGGAGATCATGAGTCAAACTCAAGTCAGACAGTCATTGGCCCAAGGTCCCTGGCAAGCGACAGGAAGGTCAGATGCTGGAACCCCGGCCCCTGGCTCTCCTTCTCCCATGGATTAATCGATTCCATGAGTCACTCAGGAACTCCCGCACAGTCTTGCAAGTGTTGTGATCAGGAACAGGTTTTGGGGCAAGCCCGCCTTGTCCAAGTAGACTTCCTGATGACCCCTACTGGTGCTTCTTCGTCACTCCCTGAGTCGGAAGTTCAATTCCATGAGCATGACCCCGTTGTCTCTGCACCGGTCTTGGGCTGGCAGACAGAGCCAGGATTCTAGCCCTACATCTACCATTAAGATGCTGCTTGATCTTGACCCAGGGTTATCTTCCCTTTGGGCCTCAGTTTGCCCACCCTTAAAAAGAGAGTTGTGTCTGGCATGGTCCTAGCAATTTGTAGAAATGTGTCAAGTGCCTTAAAAGGATGGCACACTTCAAGTGTGTGTGTGTGTGTGCGCGCGCGCGTGTAGGAGCATTCAAGGCGTTTTACCCCAATCCAACTGAAGACAGTTCCACTTATATCTGTTCTGAAGACTGGGGTTTCATGAGGGTTTCTAATTAGAAAAAGATTTCCATTGCTCAAAAAGCACTTGAAAACCTGTGGTGTAGCTGACATCTGGGATCCAAGTCTCTGTTGAAATATGAGCCTTTATGGCTGCAGTAAGAAGGGCTGTTCCACAGGGCTCCCTGTGGCCGTACCTTCCATGTGGCCACCATTAGCAAACTGGGACGTCCATCACAAGGCAGCTGGGGAAGCTGGGGGGGTGTTGGGTAGATCCCCATCACGGGGGCTGTTTTGGGGACTTTCTGAGTATTGGTAAGTGTGAATCAGGCCCCAAGTTTTCCACTTCCTCTGCCCAATAGACTCTTTCATCAGAGTGTATAAATGTGCGCTTCAGCAAAATGCAGATGCAAAAGTTCCACGGTCCAAAGGGGGTGTGGGCGGGAGCAGAGGGCTGGGCCCAGGTAGGCACCCAACATTTCCACCGCAGGTAGTGCCCAAGGGTGGAAGCCTTTCCTGCCTGCAGCCCTTCCCAGGAGCAAGTCTCTGGCCGGCCCACGCATTCCATGATCCTTGTCTCTCCTTGTTCTCAGCGTGTGTGGTTTGAGGGCGGCCAGGGAGGGACACAGGCAGCCTCAGTGTGGATACGGGCTCTGCTGGCCAGCAGCGTGGCCTTGGTCCCTGCTCACACACAGAAAGAGCCTGATCCACCAGCAGCTTCTTTTGGCCTCACGCCGAGGTTAAAAGGCAGAATAAGGTGTGCGTACAGCACTTTAGAGTTTGCTGGAAGACCTGAGAGCCAGGCCTCCCTGTGCCTGTGGGTCGTCCCCACGCCCACAGTGAGGGATGGACTGGGTCCCTGGAGATCACGGCTCTTCTGCTCTTATCAATGTTCCTGTGAATAATCCCTGGGAACATTGCTACTGAGTATATTCTCCTCCCTGATACACAGGATAAATACACAAAACTCAATTCCTCACATACCCACCATGACCAGGTTGAAGATAGAAGCAAACAAAACCACGATCTACCTCTGAATGACTCTCACTGAGGATTATGTGAAACTTTCATGAAGAAAGCCACACAACTTTATTAGTTCGGCGTAAGAAAACTTTTGAGTAAGTGGAGAATGCACCCGGGTTTTGACTGGGAAAAAGGAACAACGAAAAGACGTTCTTCTTCCCTGAATTAGTACGTGGATCTGGCAAAACCCCAATAAGAATCTCAATGGAAACTTTTGGTAATTTGAAAAGACAGCTCTGAAATGAGTCTGAAAGAATGGCAACCTCAAAATAGCTGAAGTCTTCTTAAGAACCTGAGAAGCGATTTGCTTTAACAATATTCAATCATATTTTAAAGGTACGCCGGTTGTACAGCATGATGTTGGCTCCTGGACCAGCCGGCATCAATAGCACATAACTGATAACTGTAAAACCAACTTGACTATGGGTAGAAAAGCAACACGAGATAGACGGAAGCATTACAAATGAATAGGAAAGGGTCAGATCGACAACTGGTGTTGAGGAAATGGGCTACTTGGGAGATAATCACTGTAGATCTTAACCTTTTTCTAAAGGAAATTTCAGGTCATTATAGCATTAGACAAAAGAAGCCCCATAACGATAGAAGAAAACATAAGTGGACATTTAAATTAGTATGGGGGCGGGGCGCCTGGGTGGCTCAGTCGGTTGAGCATCCGACTTCGGCTCAGGTCATGATCTCGAGGTCCGTGAGCTCGATCGAGCCCCGCATTGGGCTCTGCGCTGACAGCTCAGAGCCTGGAGTTTGCTTCGGATTCTGTGTCTCCTTCTCTCTCTGCCCCTCTCCTGCTCACACACCCTCTCTCTCTCTTTCAAAAATAAATAAACATTAAAAAAAATCCCTTAAATTAGTGTGGGGGTGACACCTATTTAAGCTTAGAAACAATTGGAGAAATGACTAAAGCAATTGCCTACCCCAAACTCCACCTATATATTAAAAAAGAAAGTACAAAAATAAAAAAAGGAAATGACAAACTGAGAAAAATATTTGGAAAAACAGATATGGCAAAAGGTTAATGGCCTTAGTATACAAAGAGCTTTCAGAAAGCCTAAAAAAAAAAAAAAAAAAAAGGCCTAACATCCCAGTAGAAAAATTGGCAAAGAACATTCACAAAATAAGACATACAAAGGGCTAACGTATGAAAAAATTTTAATTTTACTATTGGGCAAAGAAATGCATAATAAGGCAAGATTCCATTTTTTTTTTTTTTACCTGCCCAATTGTTAAGATTGCTGCTGCTGCTGAGGGCAGTTGCAGAAATGTTAGTGACCATGTGACGAAATGGGAACATAAATTGGCAGCAATCTGCGTGGAAGAATTTCAACAGTTTTCGCAGTTTTGACTCACCGGTGTTATTTCTCGCCATCTATTGGAAGGAAACCGCGGAGACGGTATCAGAATATTCATCACGATATTATTTATCAGATCTGAATATTAGAAATAATTACGACGTATGGCAACAAAGCCTTGATAAAATAGTGTGTATTTCTGTTGGAGAATACATTAAAAAAATTTTTTTTTACATTTTTTTATTTTTTATTTTTTATTTTAAAAAAAATTTTTTTTTTCAACGTTTATTTATTTTTGGGACAGAGAGAGACAGAGCATGAACGGGGGAGGGGCAGAGAGAGAGGGAGACACAGAATCGGAAACAGGCTCCAGGCTCCGAGCCATCAGCCCAGAGCCCGACGCGGGGCTCTAACTCATGGACCGCGAGATCGTGACCTGGCTGAAGTCGGACGCTTAACCGACTGTGCCACCCAGGCGCCCCTACATTTTTTTATTTTTGAGAGACAGAGAGAGACAGAGCACAAGTGGGGGAGGGGCAGAGAGAGGGAGAGACACAGAACTCGAAGCGGGCTCCAGCCTCTGTGCTGTCAGCACAGAGCCCAATGCGGGGCTCGAACCCACAAACTGCGAGATCATGGCCTGAGCCGAAGTGGGACGCTCAACCGACTGAGCCACCCGGGTGCCCCAGGAGAATACATTTTTAAAGGCATATATCAAAAAGTATTTAATAATATGGGAATATGCTTACCATGGAATGTTAAAGCTGTGTGTGTGTGTGTGTGTGCGTTTGTGTGTGTGTGTGTGCATGTGTGTGTGTGGCGAATCTCAGGTTTCTACTCCTCTGGATGTGGTGTGGGGAAGAGGCAGGAGTGACATGGTCTGTTACTGGATTTCCTGCCCTCAGTCCTCCCACCTATAAAATGGGATCACAATGCTTGCCTCTCGGGGCCCTGTGAGGATGAAGGAAGTACCCCATGCAAACGTGATGTAAGTTCTAATTCTTCATGCACCTGTATCTTCTCTCTCCAGGGAGGCTGAATTTTCCTAAGAGTACGAATCAAGCGGCTCCTCTACCTGTGAAACGGGGAATTCGCCTGGTGTGCATTGGGATCTAAAGGTAAGCTTTAAAATTCTTTTTTTTTTTTTAAGCTTATTTATTTATTTTAAGAGAGAGAGAGGGAGCATGCAAGTGTGAGCAGGGTGGGTGGGGACGGAGAGACGAGGGAGAGA
The DNA here is from genome assembly GCF_018350175.1 of Felis catus. Lineage (NCBI taxonomy): Eukaryota > Metazoa > Chordata > Mammalia > Carnivora > Felidae > Felis > Felis catus. The sequence continues at coordinate 35,854,344 of NC_058373.1, read as the reverse complement.
GAATCGCAAGCAGGCCCCACACTGCCAGTGCGGAGGCCGACTCGGGTCTCGAACCCGCAAACCGTGAGATCAAGAGCTGAGCTGAAATCAAGAGTCAGCTGCTTAACCGACCGAGCCGCCCAGGCGCCCCAAACTTGAAAGTTCTGAGATGGTTGAGTTCCAGCCTTGATTCACCCTCATGCTCCTTGTGTGACCTTAGGTAACTCACCATCCACGTCTGGGCTTCAGCCACTTAGGACCCGCTGAGGGAATAGCTATGGTCCCCTTGAAAGCTGTCATGAGGGCACCATTCTCTTTGCACAGGTAAAAGTCACAGTCATCTAGTCTGTATGGGTCAAGGCCGGGCTCCCAGGGCCTTCCGGCAAGGCTACTGCCCCTACACAGACGGGTTACCTGATGGAAGGACTTGATGATATTGACACGTGATGGCAGGTGTTTTCATCTGTTTCATTCACTCTGTGTCCCCCGTGCCCAGAACAGGGTCTGGCGCCTAGTGGGTGCTCAACACCTATTGACTGAATGGAGAATGAATGGGGAGAGGATTGGTGGGCAATCCTGAAACACGGGCTGGGTGGCTGACTTGAGCGGGGGTCCTCAGGACCTCCTCCACGGGCTGCGGAGCCATCAGGGAGGGAGGTGAAGGTAAAAGGTAAAAGGTGAAGGAAGAGAATATGTGGGAGGCTGCGGCTTGCAGCTCCTGCTGTGTGCCCACTGGACAGGTCCGGGTGGTGTTCCCAGGGCCCGGGACCTGGCTCTGCGCTGTGTGTTTTACCTGTATTATTTAATTTGAGCTTCCCTTAAATCCTGGGAGGATAGTATTATGACCTCCATGTTATACACAAGGCAATGACCTCAGGGAGGGAGGAAAACGGGCCCAAAGGTCCCACAGCTTTTCGGTGGAGGAGCCAGGATTTGAACCCGGCTCTGTCTGGTTCTCAAACCCTTGACCTTGGAGCTACACTCTACAAGTGTTTCTCTCCCTGAACTCCTCTCAGTACAAAGAAAAGAGTCCACTTTTGCTGTGTGTGCATCTTGGGAGGTATCCCAGCGCTGCCCCTAAATCACCTCTGGATATGAGTGTTGTTCTGGGAATGGCCGGCCGGCCGGTGATGGATCCCCACCGTCCATCACGCCCCCGCGGCGCTCTGACATGCGGTGCTGGAGTGCAATGAGAGCGATGGTGTCCTGATCTATGGGGGCCGTACATCATCCCAGGGCTGCTACCTTGACATAGCACCTTAGCTTGCTGTCAGCGGGACGGCCCCTTAATGTATTTCTGTAATATATCACCCGCCGAAGGTGGCCAAGGAGGCCCGCGGACGCCAGTCAGGTAGGGCCCTTTCCATGAGTCTCCCTGAGTTAGTTCTTGGTCTCTTAAGATTCACATGTGCTGGTTTGTGTGAGCACAGAGAGAGCAGAAGGGGAGGACGGGCAGGAGCGGAGAGCCGCTGAAAGGCGAGAACAGAGATGGGGGTGAGGCGGGAGGGTGCAGGCAGCAGAGAGCAGAGAGGACAACGGAGGAGGGGGAGAACCCAGGGAGGGAAAGGAGTGGGGAAGGGTGGCGGTGGACGGCTGGGGTATCCAGGTGCAGGAGAGTCAGGAAGCTTGGCAGTCGGGCACAGACGTCATCGTGAGGAACATTTGTATTTGGCCCCCTGGGTGCCTTGTTCCCCTGGGGAGAGGAGGGGCTGAAAGAGGGGGTATGGGTGTTAGAAGGACATGGGTCCAGGACTAGAAACTTCTCCTTCACAGAGAGCAAAGGGGGCTGTGTGGTTTACCAGGCCCTTTCTCATTCTGCTTCCATTGCTCCAGAGGTCACCTTGGTGGGAAGGATCCCCCCTCACCGTGCTGCATCTTGGACCCCAGAATGCCATGTTCACTACCCGCTGGACAGCTTTATTCGGACAGCTGAACAGCGCCACATGCTCAGAGGATCCCACCCTGTGGTCATCCGTCCACTCCTGGTCTCCCCCCTTATTGCAGTCCAAGGTCTCTCCGGTCTCCAGTGCCTGAGATCTCACGGTCATGTCCCCTCCAAGGGCCCCACATTCGGTTCTGTCAATTCCTTTCCGTTTCTGTCGCCTTCATTCTAGCCCACGTTAGGTGACTCTTGGGCCAATCAAATATTTACTGAGAACATACTCTGTGCCAGGGTGACAGCTTGGACAGGCGCTTGAGCTCTTCCCTCATCAACATATTCTGCACATCACTACCCAACTGGCCTGCCTAAAGCACTCTTTGGTCACTTTTTAATCCCTAACATTTTTTAAAGTTTAAAAAATTTTTTAAATGCTTATTTACTTTTGAGAGAGAGAGAGAGAAAGAGAGAGTGAGAGTGGAGGAGATGCAGAGAGAGAAGGAGACACAGAATCGGAAGCAGGCTCCCGGCTCCGAGCTGTCAGCACAGAGCCCGGCATGGGGCTCGAACTCACAGACCGCATGACCATGACCTGAGCTGAAGTCGGATGCTTAACTGACTGAGCCACCCAGGCGCCCCTAAAATTTTTAAATTTTGTTTATTTATTTTTGAGAGAGAGACAGAGAGAGTGAGAGGGGGAGGGACAGAGAGAGAGGGAGAGAGAGAATCTTAAGCAGGCTCTGAGCTGTCAGCACGGAGCCCCACGTGGGGCTTGAACTCACAAACTATGAGATCATGACCTGAGCCAAAACAGAGTCAGACGCTTAACTGACTGAGCCACCCAGGGGCCCTATTTACTTATTTTTGAGGGAGAGAGAGAGAGAGAGAGAGAGAGAGCGAGCAAATGAGTAGGGGGAGGGGCAGAGAAAAAGGGAGAGAGTATCCCAAGCAGGCTCTGTCAGCCCAGAGTCTGATACGGGGCTTGAATCCGTGAACTGTGAGATCATGACCTGAGCCCAAACCAAGAGTCAGATGCTTAACTGACTCAGCCACACCCAGGCACCCCTTTCCCTAATATTTCAAAGAAAGGGCTCCCCACTGCCAACTGGATGTCTATGTGCCACCCTAATGGACCGGGAAGAGGTGAGTGGGAGCGTGATTTGCAGGTGGGTGGGTGTAAGGGTCTAGGTCCAGCCTGGAGGGGTGTTGCCCATGTTGTCCATGGCTCCTCGACTGAAGGAGAAAGAAACGTGAAGAGCGTGTAACTCTAGTAGAAGGTCGAGGCCCACAGGGTCCTGTCTCACCGTGCCGTCACATTACAAATACAGCCTAGAAAAATAAAACGGACTTCAATCTTTACCGGATCTCTTACAGGGCGTTAAAGGAGAGCCACTTTATGAGTCTCCTTAAAATCCTGTTGTGTCTCCTTCCATCCTCGTAGCCCTGTAGCGGCTCCATGGCCTCTCCCCATCTACACACATTTCGCGGTGTTCCATCGACACTCTTCAACACCAGGCTTTTCTGTGTCTCTCTCCTTCATCCCGCTTCTTCCTTCTGCCCCTTAATGTTGTAGGGCAACTTAATCCTCTTGGACTTCTTACATTCTTTTTTGCTTCGTGCATTATCCAGATTCTGTAAATACACCGGAGAATCTAGAGGCTACTCCAGCAAGCCTAAGGGCGACCAGCTGCTCCAACACCAGCTCTCGAAAAGGCTACCTTTACTGCATCGAACTGCTTTTGCTTTCTTATCAAAATCGGTTGCGCATATCCGTGTGGGTCTGTTTCTGGATTCTCTGATCTGTTCTATGGATCTGTGTGGCTCTCCCTCCACCATAACTATTCAGTGTTGATTACAGTGGCCATATACATCTGAAGTCTGATTCCTTCCACTTTATTCTTTTTAAAAAACTGTCTTAGCTACTTTTGTGGGTTTTTTTTTTGTCTTTCCCTATAAATTTTAGAATAATGTTGTCTACAAAAAATCTTGCTGTGATTTCGAATTAGGAATTATGTTAAATCTGTAATCAGTTTGGAAGAATTGGCAATATTTCTATGGTGAGCCTTCCTATTCATGAATACCGTATGTTTCTCCATTTATTTAGATCTTTGATTGCTTTCACTCACAGTGTACAGCTTTTTCAGCACGTAACTCCCGTGTATGTTTTATTATGTTTACACTCCAAGTATCCCATTTTGGGAGAGCAACTGTAAGTGGTATTGTATTTCTAATTCTGGTGTCTATGTGTTCATTGCTAGTACATAGACGTGTAATAGTTTTTGTATATTTATCTTGTATCCTGTGACACTAGGGCACTGATTAGCACTGGAAGGTTTTCTTATTGGTTGGTTTTATAGAGTCCTCGAGACTTTCTATGTAAACAATCATGTTGTTTGTACAGAGAGGCAGTTTTTATTTGTCTGCTTTTTATTTCCTTTTTCTTGTGTTATTGCACTGGCTAAAGCTTTCAGAGCTGTGTTGAGTAAGAGTGGTGAGCACAGATAACCTTGCCTGTTCTCAGTCTTACAGGGAAAGGATTCAATCTTTCACCATTAGGTATGTTAACCAAAGGTGTTTTGTAAATGCTTTTCATCAAACTGAGGAAGTTACCGTTCTATTCTTATTTTTCACTGTTGTTGAATTTCATCAAATCCTTTTTCTGCATCAAATTATATGATCATGTAACTTTTCTTATTCATCTGTTAATAAGGTTGACTACATTGATTCACTTTCAAATACTGAGCCAGTGTGCACTCTGGAATAAACCACATTTGATCATGGTGTATAATTCCTTTTACTTGTTGCTGAATTCTATTTGACTAATATTTTGTTTGCGATGTTTACATCCGTATTCATAAAGGGTAATTGTATCTTTGTCTATTTTGGTATTTTGGAAGTGTTTCATAAAAGAATAGGAAAGTTCCCTCCTCTTTCTTTTTTTTTTTTCCAGAAGAAATTGTGTAGAATTCGTGTCAATTCTTCTTTGAACATTTACTAAAATTCTCCTGTAAACCCATCTGGGTCTGGAGATTTCTTTTTTGGAATTTTTAAAATCATGAATTCAGTTTTCTCAAATAATTACAGATTGTAGGACTATTCAAATGATCTATTAAATATTGAATGAATTATGGTAGTTTGTATTGTTAAAGGAATTAGCCCATTTCATCTAAGTTGTCAAATTTATGTGTGTAGACTTGTAGTGTTCCTTACTATGCTTTTGATGTCTGCAGGGTCTGTAGTGGTATCCTTTTTTTCATTTCTGATATTGGTGATTTATGTTTTTTTCTTTTTCTTCTTTGTAAGCTTTTCTAGAAATTTGTCAATTCTATTGATCTTTTTTTTTTTAAATTTTTTTTTTCAACGTTTATTTATTTTTGGGACAGAGAGAGACAGAGCATGAACGGGGGAGGGGCAGAGAGAGAGGGAGACAGAGAATCGGAAACAGGCTCCAGGCTCCGAGCCATCAGCCCAGAGCCCGACGCGGGGCTCGAACTCCCGGACCGCGAGATCGTGACCTGGCTGAAGTCGGACGCTTAACCGACTGCGCCACCCAGGCGCCCCTCAATTCTATTGATCTTTTTAAAGAACCACCTCTGTGTTTCATCAATTTTCTCCATTTTTCTGTTTTCATTTTCATCAGGTTTACTCCTATCTTTGTTTCCTTTGTTCTGCTTTGGGTTTATTTTGCTCTTCTTTCTTGAGGTTCTAAGGCAGGAGCTTAGATGAGTGATTTGAAATTTTTCCTCTTTTCTAATGTGTGCACTTAGTGCTATAAATTTCCCTTTTCAGCTTGGCATTAGCTGTGTTCCACAAATTGTGATACGTTCTATTTTCATTTTCGTTCAGTTCACCGTGCTTTTAAATTTCCCTTGAGACTTCCTCTTTGACCCATGGGTTGGTTTAAAGTGTTTGGAGATCTTTCTGTTACTAATTTCTCATTTGATTCCATTGTGGTTGGAGAACACACTCTGCACGATTTCAATTGTTTTTAGACTTGAGGATTGTTCTATACCCTGGGAAATCATCTGTTTTAGTATTGGTGTATGTTCTGTGGGCACTTGAAAATAGTGTATAATTTACTATTGTTGGGTGGAATGTTCTATAAAAGTTGATGAGAACCTGATGGTTGATGTGGTGAGTTCTTTTATATCCTTGCTTATTTTCTGTCTAGTTGTGTAAAAATTGTTGAGAGGGATATTTAAGTCTCTAATTATCATTGTGGAGATGACTATTTCTCCTTTTAGTTCTAGCAGCTTCTGCTTCGCATATTTTGCATCATTGTCGCTTGATGAAGTCACATTTAGGATTTCCAAGTCTTCTTGGTGGATTGATTCTTTTATCATTATACAATGTCCCTCTCTGTCTCTGGTAATTTTCTTTACTCTGAAACCTGCTTTTTTTTTTTTTAATTTTTTTTTTTCAACGTTTATTTATTTTTGGGACAGAGAGAGACAGAGCATGAACGGGGGAGGGGCAGAGAGAGAGGGAGACACAGAATCGGAAACAGGCTCCAGGCTCTGAGCCATCAGCCCAGAGCCCGACGCGGGGCTCGAACTCACGGACCGCCCGACGCGGGGCTCGAACTCACGGACCGCGCGATCGTGACCTGGCTGAAGTCGGACGCTTAACCGACTGCGCCACCCAGGCGCCCCTCTGAAGCCTGCTTTAACTGACTGCTCATATAGCTACTCTTGTTTTCCTTTGATTAGTGTTTGCATGATTATCTTTTTCCTTTCTGTTGCTTTCAACCTGCCTACACCACATTTGAAGTGCATGTGTTGTAGCCACGTTTGGTCGGGTGATAACTCTTAGTTCACTCTGCTAATCGTTGTCCTTTAACTGATGTACACAGACCATTTGCATTTAATTGAATTATCGCTCCGTCAAAGTTTAAGTTTGTAATTTAGCCTTTTGTCCTCTGTTTCTTGTCTCTGTTTTTTGTTTCTCTGGTCACCTTTTATTGCCTTTCTGCGGGCTACTTTAACATTTTTTGGAAAGAAAAGGGAGCAGGCACGGGGGCTGAGGGACCCCCTACCCTACCTGGCCCTGTCCCTAATGTTTGTCAAACCAAACCCTGCCGAGCTCTATTCCCAAGATGTGCATATTGAGTAGTGATTTGCTTCTGTGTCCCCTGGGTGAGTGGCAGACAGAACCCTGAGTCTTCGGAGTTTCATTTCAGCTCTTAATCTTGTGACATCACTTCAGGCACCGGGCAAGCTGGCCTGCAGGAGGTGATCCAGAGGACCTTCAAATCCTGTCGATAAAGAGCAACCGAAGACTTCAGTCAGGAGGGACTTGACCTGAAGGCACAGGGGACAAGAGAATGCTTTTCCCTGAGTCCAGCAGAAAGGCATTCAGGAAGGGTTGTGTTCTGGCTGAGGAGGCTTCAAATCCGGGGTGTGGGCAAACGAGAAGAACTCGAACTGTTTCGTTACTAAGCCCTGTGTTCCATTTGACCAGTCGGGACAAAACAGTACAGCTCATCACTTGGAAGACAAAGAATGGGAAGTCGGAGGATCTGTGTCTGCTCTGTGGCCAGCTAACAAGGGGGCATAGTGAGTCTCGTCTAAGTCACATGGGGAAGGATGCTGGGGAACTGCAATGGCCTTTTCTGGAACAAAAAGGGGGCGAAGGTGGGGTTTCCTTCACCCTCACTGCTTTCCAGGATCACAGATGTAGGAAACATTCGACGTTGTCCGTCCCATCCTAGAAATTGAGTTGGATCCTTGGGAAACCTGGAACAATCCCCGTGTTTCTCCATGAGGACAATCGGGGGCTCTCGGCAGAGCGGGGTCCCCACGTGAGCTGCTCTCAGCAGGGCGGAAGGTCCCCCCTGAGCTCGGTGGGCAGGGCCAGGGCTGGGCCAGGGGTTTTCCCAGTAGGCGGCAGGGTTCCTGGGTGGGTGGCTGCTCCTAGCTCTGGGCTGAGCTTCCCTCCTTCCCCCTCCCCTCCCCTCCCTACTCCTGGCCACCCCCTTCCCTGCCTGCCACACAGCTGTTTTGCCAACACTGCTGCCTGATTATCTTTCAAGTGGCTTCTTGGAGCAGATGTTCTGGCTCCTTCCTGCATCGAAAACAAACAGGCGCTGTGTTGTCATTTGCTCTCCTGGGGAAAATCCCTCTGCTGCTGTAGATTCTTCTTGAGAGGTTCAGGGACTTGTGTGAAGTCTCTCCCGGCTGCTCCTTGCCAAGAATTTGCCTCCAGATGGATGACGGGGGCTCCTCAGGTCTTCCGAGGTGTGTGTGGCCCCTCACGGGCGTGGGCTGGAGGAGTGCATTCATAACAGAATCAAATTCCGACCTGGGGGAAAGCGAGGGTGGGCCTCACTCGGTCACTGCCTTCCAATATCATTTAACCTTTTGAAAAACATAAACATCTCACCCACTTTGATTCTGAAAGACTCCCCCCCGCCCCCCCGCCAGGGGTTTCTCCCCCGTTGGAACATCTCTGTTTTGTTTCCAGAAGCCTCACCAACAAGGAAATGTTGTTGGCTTGCTTTTTGAGGTTTGCGTTATGAAAGCACTGGGTTTTCAGTTTCTGTTGTATGAATATGAAAGTTGAATGTGTCTTTCCAAAGGTGCCCATGTCATCACCTTACCCTATTGAGAATCGGGGCTCTGGGTCCACCGGGCAGCTGCTGGGAGAGTGGCCGGGATGCCCTGTGGGAGGCCAGGAAGGTCCTCTGGCCACAAAGTGGCTGCCTTCCCAACCTGCTGTGTGCGGGGGAAATTGTAGCTTTAGCAATTCGCTCCTGGAGGCGAGGCCTGGGGACACAGGTGGCTGTGGGTCCTTTAACACCTCTATCGGTGGCTACAGCCTGGGAACTGCTCTGGGAAAAGAGGAGAGAGATGGGGGGGGGCGGGGAACATGCCTGGGGAAGGAGATGGGGCGTCAGGGTGGTTCCTCGGGGGTGGGAGAGGGATAACAGACCTTGCTGTCATCCATTCCGCTCCCCCACTTTGCTGTCAAAGTGTCCTCCTCCGGCCCGCTCAGTTCCTGCCCTGTTCCACCCTGGCTGGGCCCGGCATGGCCTGGAGGGGTGCGTGTGGCCCCATCTCACGTAAATGTCCTGTGCTCCCCCTGCGTGACTGAGTCGGGCTCCATGGACCCCCGGGGCCTGACACTGCCTCCTCTCTCGGCCTCCGAGACACCCATTCTCTCCCGATTTTCCTCCTGTTTCTCCGGCTGCTCCTTTACTGGTGCCTTTGCTAGGCTTCTGCCTGACGTGCAAATGCCCGCGTTTCTCCGTCCGCCCTCTGTTCTCTCCCTAGGCCAGTGTCTCGCACACGCTAGCTGCATGCAGACACTCCGGGGTGGTTGCCAAACGTGAGGACTTCTGAGCCCCACCCCTAGAGATCCGTCTGCGTGGCCCGGGGGCCCGGAGATTTGTACGTTCCACAAGCGCCCTGAGGGATGCTGATGCCGGTAATCCACGGAGCGCACTTCGATGAAGTTCTGCGTCGCACTATTGCATGTATGATTTTATCTAATCCCAAGGCATTGCACGGCATTTATATGCTGACACCTCCTCAATTGATATCTCCAGCTCGGATCCTCCTCGGAGCTCCAGGCCTGTATTTCCACATCTACTTGTCATCTTTATTTGGACGCGACCCAAGCCTCTGAACCTTAGGATTCCCGCAAGGAAACGTGATTTTTCCTTCCCAGAACATGTCTCCTGCGCTTCATCTCAGGAAGTAGAAGGACCAAACCGGGAGCCCCAGGGCTTCCTTGCGATTCCCCTTTCTGCCAGACCCATGTCCCAGACGTCAGCAACTCCTGCATCCGTGTTTACCTTCAGAATATTTGGCCAGCCGGCCGCGTCTCTCCCGTTCTGGTGCCACTGTCCCTCTGTGCCAAGCCACCATCACCACTGAGTGGACGACCATGGTAGATGCCCTAATCCATTTCTCTACACCAGCCAAGGAGGAAGTATGAGACATACCACAGATCCTGTGGCTCCCTTGCGAGGCTTCTCGCTGTACTTAGGATGAAATCCAAACTGCCCTTCCCACTCCGGCCCTGTGCCATCGACCCCTGCCTGTCTCTCCCCTGCCTCTCCCATCACCCTATGCCTGTCACCCTGATCTCTGTTCACACCGAACGCTCAGTTCCCGGAACAGGCCAAACACTTTCCGGTCTCAGGGCCTCCGTACATACTGTTCCCTCTGCCCAGAATGCTTTTCCTTGGTTCTTCAAATGTCTCTGTCTCCTCCTCATTTTGAGGTCTCCGTTTTCCTGACCTCCTCCTTATTAATATTATTGCTTTCATATTAATGTTATTCTTCATCATGGCCACCTGCCCTTTCTTTTCATGGTGTTTCGTGGAAGCTCGTGATTTGTAATTATGTATTTATTACTGCTTACTTATGTCTCTTTTTTTGGGTCCTTTTCTCCAGACAGTGTGTTCTGTGAGGGTAGGGACCACGTCTACTTGTTACCTAGCATAGATCAGCCCTCGATAAATTTGTGTTAAATGAACGGAATAAACTTTATTTCATCCAGTTACATAACATTTGGCTATAGCCCTGTTACTGGCTACTGTGCTCTTGTCTGTTCACACCTATTTGAGTCTGTTCCATTCCGTTTTAGTCTGGTGAACACCATTCTCTCCTGTCCTATTCTTTTCTACCTTGTTCCAATCTGTCCTGACCTAGTCTGTTCCATCCTGGTTGATTCTGTTCCAACGTGTCCTGGTCTAGTTCAGTGTGTTTTGTCTGCTTCCTCTTTTTATTCTGTTCCATGCTCTTCTAGTCTATTCTGTTTTTTTTTTTCTTCCCCTTTCTACTGCTTTCTATCCATATCATACTACTCTTCCTGGTTCTATTCTATTACATTCTGTTCCAGTTCATTCCATTTGCTCCATTCTGAGAGATTTATTCTCATCTTGCCCCAGTGCTTTCCTTAAGAGTTTGGAATATCTGCTCCGTGCCCTGTCTTTTGGTAAGGATCTATGGGATTGCAGGAGAAGGAAATGCCATCCTGGGCGTGACGTATCCCCTCTGGAGGGTGAGTAAGTGGTGGTGAGGAAAGAGATTGTCACATGGATCTAAGATGACCTATGACAGAGAGGGTTGAGAATAGAGGATGACAATATAAGAGAAGGACAGTATGGGTCTAAGTGCTGATGACAAACTGAGGACACCAGCCTGAGAAATTTAAGAGGGAGCCTAGGGTTAGGGCAGGCAGGAGGTAGTGAGGAAGGTCAATTAGTCCCCTGCTGTCTGGCTTGTTGCTTTGAGGTCTTTAAACACGGGCACTCCGGGATTTGCAGATGTCTGTTGGGACACCATCTGGCCTCGTGACATCAGGAGAGGCAATGTGGGCCAGTAGAATGAGAATCCTTGGGTGAGCTGCTTATCTCTTCTGAGCCTCAGTTTCCACATCTGCAAAATGGGGATAATAACGCCTACCTTGAGTTTTGTGAGGAGACAGAGCTTAGGCCCCTGCCTAAGAGGGTTGGACGGGCATTGTTGGATCCCAGTAAACGTTCACTTCTGTCTCTCATCCTGCCCCGGCTATTGACCAGTCTATTCTGATTTTACTGGGTTAGCCGTGAGCCTCAGTTTTCCCGACAACGAAATGGAGATATAGTGTGAAACAAGCTTGAAGTATTGGAGAGGCATCGGAGAGTTCATGTTGTTGCTTTGAGCTTGAAGAGACTATCTGCGCCACGAATGTTCGTTGATGCAATGGTTGATTGTAGCTTCCCTACAACCACCGCACTAACGCCACAGGGCTGGGAACACAGGAGGTGCTTAATAATATCCATTGACTTGAAGCAAATGTCAGAGAAGCTGAAAAAGTGGCAGGTGGGTTACAGCCTTTCCAGTGTGCACCAGACAGGTGGAAGCTGGGGCTGAGCTGATGAAATTTACACCAGACTTCCAAATATATTCAGAATCAGGGAATTAGGAGACAACGGAGGAGGCTGCCAAAAAGAATTTATCTCGGAAGTGGAGCTTGGGGAATAGCACTAATATTTTCGGAAATTGAAACTCCAACCATGAAATTGCCTATCATTTATCATACATGGTCTCTCAAAGGGGAAACGGAAAAGCATTTAGTCTTATTGCTTTTTAAACACATGATTGCTGAGCACAGCCATCCAGGCTGCGGTTTTAAGAGATGATGTGTCTGAGAGGGCCCTGCCAGCGCGTCCCTCCAACCCGATGCAAGGCCGCTCTCTGCAGACCGTCCTCTGTCAAGCGCCCCGGGCCACACACAGTATGGGTCCCACCCAGGCCTGGCCTGGGCAGCTGGGTGCAGTGCGAATTCTGGAACGTGTGGGAACCCCCAGACCTTCTCAGATCTTCCCTGGCCCCTTCTCAATGCCCAGCGGCCATCTCGCTGTGAAAGGCTCTAATCGTTTTAATTTCAAGTTTCCCTTTGAAAGGGTTCCACCTACCTGCTGCCTATCGTCAAGCTTCTCTGTCTCCCAAACCTACTTTGGTGGGGGGGGGGAGTGGAGCCTGTCTACATGCAACTGACTTCTGGTCCTCTTGGTGTGAGATGTTCACAGCATGTAGCAGCTTCCCACGCTCCTGCCCAACCTCCCGGCCTCCCCTGCTTGGTGTAGGGTCTCCCCGTTGCCTCGATAGCTACAATCGGCTTCAAGGCCCAGAAACGCCATCACCCAAGTGTATCAGTGGGTTACCAGTGCCGTTCTGCTATCGTGTGGCTCATCATAGCAGATATCCCAGCCAGGGGCAGGTCCTGACTATCCAGGTAGGCGACCCGTGGCAGCAGGAAGCCACGAAGGAGACTTTCTGGAGCACCTTTGCCTAGGGGCTCCTCTGTTTCCATGTGGACTGGTATCTATGTGGGATGGTGGAGGGGGGGAGAGAAAATGGGGTAGGCACAGGCAAAAGCCCTCTCCAGCCCCCCCTTTTGCTCCCAATAACCTCGCGAGGGAGACGGGGCGGCCCTGAGAAATTTTTGTCACCATTTACAGCTGGGGGTCCTGAGGTTGCAAGAAGGTGTGTAAGTCAGTAGTGCTGACGTGAGACTCTGACCCAAGGCTTCTGATGTCCAGCACTGTGTTCCTTCTCCTGAGCGGAGAAGTGCCCTGGGGCAGTGGCGTAGGCTGACAGAAAGTCAGAGGGCATGAGTTCTTGCTCCCGCGCTGAGAACTCCAGACTTGGGTGGGCCCTGGGGAAATGGGGGTGATCACGAGGCAGCATTTCTTGCCCTCCATGACCCCCCTGACCATTGCATTCCTGCCCGTGGCTTTGGACACCCTCTCTGTGCTGGTGACGCTCGGACCTCACCTGCACCGAGTGGACCTCTCCACCGAGCTGGGCAGCAAATTACCAGCTACCTCCTGAGGCCCCTCCCCTTGGAGATCCTATAGCCACTACTAAGTGCCCTCTTGGGAATCTTCACATTTAGACCTTATGAACTTCATTCCCACCGGAGAGGCTTTTCTCGAATGAAGTCTTATTGGTGTTCTTCTCACGTTTCTTCAAGACTCACCGCCGGAAATGGTCGGGTAACGAATATGTCTCCGGACATCGTCAGCATTCGTCGTTGCCTTTTATGCTATTGATGCCTCTCGTAAGGCTCTCTGAGGCCGATGCCTGCTACGATCCAGTCCTGGCCAGGGATGGGGGCGGGCGGACTTGAAATCTCTTGTGGTAGTCATTTTTTCCATGGACTAAACATCAAGGCTCAAAAGTTTCCCTTTATGCCTTGGTTACCAGGAAGCTCAGAACATAATGAAATGCTCACTCCTAGTCATTTTATGAGCCCACACTGTCATATACGTTTTTCTCCTCCTTGTGCGTTTTTTTTTTTTTATTGTGGTAAAATATACACAACATAAAACTTGCCATTTTAACCATTTTTTTTTAACTTTTATTTATTTTTGAGACAGAGAGAGACAGAGCATGAACGGGGGGGAGGGGCAGAGAGAGGGAGACACAGAATCTGAAACAGGCTCCAGGCTCTGAGCTGTCAGCACAGAGCCCGACGCGGGGCTCGAACTCACAGACCGCGAGATCATGACCTGAGCCGAAGTCGGCCGCTCAACCGACTGAGCCACCCCGTTTTAACCATTTTTAAGCGTGCAGTTTAGTGGCAGAGTTCGGTACACTCATTGTGTGCAACCATCCGTCTCTAGAACTCTTTTCATCTTCCCCAGCCGAAACTCTGTCGCCATTAAGCACCAGCTCCCCGCTCCCCCCACCCCTGGCTCTGGCCACCCTACTTTCTGTCTCTATGAATTTGACCAGTCGCGGTACCTCGTGTGAGTGGAATCAGATACCATTTGCTCTCTTGCGACTGACTTTGTTTCACTTAGCGTGATGCCTTCCAGATTCTTCTGCGTTGCAGCACGTGTCAGAATAGCCTTCCTTTTAAGGGCTGGATAAAATTCCACTGGAGGTGCGTACCGCATGTCGTTTCTCCCTTCATCTGTCGGCGGCCGCTTGTGTTGTTTCCGGTTTTTGGGGGCCGTTGTGTTCGCTGTATGGACTTGGATGTACAGATATCTATTCAAGTCCCAGCTTTCAATTATTGTTTTTCTTTTTAGTTTTTTTTTTTTATGTTTATTTATTTTTGAGACAGAGTGCGAGCAGGGGAGGAGCAGAGGGAGAGGGAGGCACAGAATCTGAAGCAGGCTCCGGCCTCCGAGCTGTCAGCACGGAGCCTGACGTGGGGCTCGAACCCATGCACTGTGCGATCATGACCTGAGCCGGAGTCGGACGCTTAACCGACTGAGCCCCCCAGGCGCCCCAACCAGCTTTCGATTCTTTTGTGTATGTATCCGCACAGGAATTTTAGTTTCCTATTTTAACAGCTTGCTGGCTATACGAGAGGCAAGTACACCTAACTTGTTTTGACCAGCACAGGACGTCTGCCCCAGTTCTAGGTCCTTTACGCTGTATCTTTTGATTTATTGTGTTCATTGTACTTTATAGTTGAGAAGTTTCTCCTTTCTGGAAGAAGGAGGTGTAACAATGATAACAAAACACGTAACTAACGAACTGAGCGGACTCCATATTCCTCAGGCCAGAGCATTGTGACTCCCTCCATGTCCCCAATTCGATGGGAATGCTTTGGGCGAAGGTCACCAGGGCCCCCCCCCCCCCCAGACAGCCAAACCCATGAAGGCCAGACCTGCTGCTGCTACTGACCTCATGACCCCCAGTCCTTCCTGAACCTTCTTCCTTGACGTCTGGGATACCACTCCGTCCTGGTTTTCCCTGATTCCTTTCCTCATCTGTCTCTTTGTAGGTCCTTTCCCTCTGCTGACCTTCAAAGGTCGGCAGTCTCCATGGCTCTGTCCTGGAACCACTGTTCTTTTCCCTCAACGTGACCTTTCCAGGTGACTCCCCGACCTTCACGCCATTGTGGTCCCTGCCTCTCCTGGCAGATGGTTCCCCAATTTCTATCTCTAGTCCCGGGCCCCATCCTGAGCATCACACTTGAGTATCCAGCTACCCATCTAGTGCATTTCTCCCCAGAATGCTCCACAGTGACCTTAAACTCAATACGTCCAATGTGGAGTTCATTACAGCCCACCCCACCCACGGCCCCATCTATCCAGCTACCTAAGTCACCACTTAGCTGTTCCACCTTATCCACCTGCCTCGCCACTCTTCCCTCCTTGGTATTTCTAAGGCTGGCCTTTCTTCTCTCTTCTTTCCAAGATCAGGCCTCACCCCTCTTGCCTGGAGTATCAGAGCTGGCCCGGGACAGGTCCTCTCCTCTAGTCTCGCCCTATTCAGATTCATCTCCCACAGCTGCCTGATGGGCTTCTCTCACACACACGGCTGGCGGTGCCACTTCTGTACCCAGAACCCTCCGGGGTCTCCCTGGTACCGAGGGCGTAAGGTCTGAGCTTGGCACCTAAACCTCCACAGTCTGGCCCTTTGCTCCCCTCTAGCTGGCCTCACCTCTGTGTGGTCCACCCTTTCCTTGAACGTGCACTGAGCACCTACCTCATGCTGGCAGTGAGGCCCAGGTGATGGCGGGGCTGAGGGTAAGGTGCCCCCAGCCGGTGGAGGAGAGAGATGGTCACCAGTCCAGGGTCACCCGGTGCAGTCAGTTTCGTGATGGGAAAACACTAGTGATAAGGAGCACGTAGTGGGTATTGGGGAGCATTCCAGACCGAGGGAAATCTGTACCTGACCCTGGACATGCTTAGCCTCTTAGCCCTGACAATGAGTCTCCACTCCTCCTCTGTCTCCCCAGTCTGGCTAACTCAGGCCTTCCTGATTTCTCACCCGGACCCTCCCGTGATCTCCTAACTGGTCTCCTCTCTGGGCCTCCAGCCCACCCCACCCAGTGACACCAGAACATCCTTTCTAAGACACGAATCTGAAGACTGCTCCAGGAAATGGCCAACTTTGATTGAGCCCGAGGCCCATCACAGTTAGGGTCTTTTCTGTGCCCCCCGAGCTGTCCTTCCTCCTGCTCTAGGCCGCTAGCCACATTCCACTGCCCATCCCTTCCCAGCCGGGGGGCACGCAGGCGGGGATCTAGCTGTGGGCCCCGAATGCCCAGTGAGAAAAGGAGGCAGGAGCCACAGACCATTCTTTGGCACGTTCTGCAGTGAAGGGGAGCGGGAAAACCAGAATGGGAGCCGGGGAGAGGCGTGGCGGTGAGTGGAGCTTGGTGTTCATTATAGGAGATTCTAGGGCATGCGCATCCTGCTGGGGGTGACCTGGTGGACGGGGACAAGATGGGGTGCGGCAAGAGGGGACACCCAGGTCTTGGAGCAGGCGAGGGAGGTGGGATCCTGGCCCCAGGTGGAACAGGTGGCCTTGGGCAGAGCAGTGACCTTCGTCCGCTCATCGGGAGGGAGGAAGGAGAGAGCCGGGGTCAGTTTCCCGATGGGACGACGAGGGAGTTCTCTCTGACTGCTGCTATCTTCAGAGCAAAGCATGAGGCCACCGAGGGTGGGAGTGGCGAGGGGCATGTGGAGAGGAGAAAGGGTAAGACATTTGTTTGGGAGAACGGGGTCGTACTTGCCAAGGTGGTTGTGCCACGGTAGTGACTGAGACTTGAGGCCATGAGGAAAGGCTGTTTGCTTTCTCTCCAGCCGTGTTCGGCGTGGGCACAGGCATCATGCAGGTGCATGGATGGACGCAGCTGAGGCTGGGCATGGCTTCGAAGTGCAAAGAAGGAAGAGAGGAGAAGGATTTGTGAAGGGTGGACAGGAGGGCAGCAGATGGGCATTGGTCCTGGGACGGCGGTGGTTGGTGGCCTGGGGGCCCCGTGAGGCTGGGGGGAGTGGGATCTGGAAGGTTAGCCAGTGGCAGGTGGTGACCAGGTGGGGTGCTTGAGGTGGAGATTGTGTAGATGGTAAGGTCAGGGTGTGATGCCCATGGCCGTGGGGTGGGTCAGATGGTTGGAGCCGGCCAGGTGGAGGAACAGAGAGGCCTCAGTGTTGGACGGATCCTCCAAGTGGACGTGAGGTCGCCCAGTGGGGCTGGAGAGGAAGCCAGCGGGCCAGGGTGGCGGGTAAGCCTGCAGTGAATGAGGGGAGCGACCCAGGGGGCAGCGGATGGCCCTGCCGCTAGGATAGTGGTGACAGGTAACGTCACTTGGCATAGGATTCAGAGGAGCTGGGGCTTTTGGAGGGAGAGGGCGGATAAGAGGACACCCACCTCCCCTCCAGGCCCCAGGCGGTGTGGCCCCAGGCGGGCCCCAGGCGGTGTGGGACACGGAAGAGAAAACAGTCTCCCCTGGGGAGGCGCCGGGGCAGGGGTGTGTGTGGGGACAACCAGGTATCTGTCAGGGCAAGACATTCAGAAGAGATATCGAGGGAACGGGGTGTCGGCGATGACAGGCCCCGCCTCCCTGGCGCTAAGGGAGGGGGGCTGGAAACCCCTGTTTCTATGTGATGCTTAGAGCCCGCCCCGTGAAGGATACACCAGCCCCACGCCTCTCTTGCTTCTGGTTCCTCAGCAGCAAAGCGGCGTCACAGTCGCTTGCTAGTGGACGATAAGGATGTTTGGGATGGGGGCCCAGCCCTAGGCCTGGTCTGGTGGCCCTCGGGTCTGGCGGGGGGCGGATGGGGGGGAGCATCCAGCCAGGCGAACCCACCAGGTGGCGGTGGGAGGCTGATGGCCCTGCTTCCCCGGGCAGGCCCCGCCCTCCGCTCTGTCCAAGTTTTCCTGGTAAGAGATGCGACGCTTTTCGAGGTCGATTGAACATTGGCAGCGCCCCGTCTTGGCAGGCGCTCGCGGCACAGGTGCGTGGGTAATAGTGAGGTGCGGGGAGAGGGGTGGAGGTGCGCCCGGTGCTGGCCTGCGGCGGGAGTAGAGGGCACCGGCCAGAGATGGGGAGGGGGCGGGCGTGGGCCCAGCAGCAGGTGATTCCTCTTGGCCCCGGGAAGGGACCTCAGTGCCCCAGCCTCCGTGGGAGAGAATCTTGCATTTTTTTCCTCATCCTATCAAGAGGGGGCAGAATTCAACCCAGCGGCGCTGGTTTCCAGGGAGATGCCCACTGCCCCCTGGTCCTAGCCCTGGGGTGCCTGGGGACACCAAGGGCACCCGAAGCCACCTTTGCCTGTCCATTTTGCAGATGAGCAGTGGGGACCCCCAGAGGCTGCTTAGCCCATACATAATAGCTCACCTCCCCACGACATCTTTCTTATCTGGGGCCGGATCACCAAGGGACCTGCCGTCAGGAAGGGTGGGGCTGCGGGCAGGGGCAGCCATTCCTGACGCTCAGGAGGGACAAAGGGCTTTTTGGAGGAAGCAGGATGTGACTAGGACCTGGGAGGACGGGCTGGCCCTGCCAGTGTGAGAAGGAAGGGCCTTCCTGGGGGGAGGAAACAGGGTGAGAGGGCATGATTCCAGATCACAGACCGTTTATCCTGAGGCTTGGGGGTCCCTGGACTCATGTGATCCCCTCTTTAGACCCTCCGCTTGTTGATCGGAGGGAAAAGGGTCCTCATCTGGCCCTCGCAGGTGCACACTTGGGCTCACTTAATCTCCTCGTCCGCCCTGAGGGGCAGAGGCTATTGGCCCCGTTGTGCAAATAAGGAAACTGGGATCAGCCAGAGGCCTTTGAATTCAATCTTGTGCCTCCCACTGCTCACAGCCATGTGGGGAGCTCATGTTGTGCACCCCTAACTAAGCACCACACAGAGGGGAGAGGATCCCCGTCATCCCACAGGCAGCCCCTGGGAGACCGACGGTCAGTTGTCCTCAGAGGCAGCGGGCAGAGCTATGAAAGCGCAAGGCCAACTGGGACCCCAGCTCACTGCTGGACCCCCTTGGACCTATCAGGTTCCATTCTGCCTTCCGTTCCCCATTGCTAGTAGGCGGGGTCTGGGTGGCCCATCTCATGTCCCGTCACCTCTATTTTCTGGGACTGCTTATGTTTCATTTGTTGCCTCCAGCCTGTGTTGCTCCACTCCTGCCCCCATGACCCTCCCCAGCCGTGGATCGAATCTTCTTCAGCTTCAACATTTCAGGATCTGGGAGGTGTCACAACCCAACCCCATGCAAGTGGGGTCTGTCTCCAAATGGGCTTACCCATTGGTGCCAGCCCCGTCCTTTAGGAAACTTTTGGGTCTGGATTCCCCACTTGAAAGTGCACGTACATCCAACGACACATGTGACGGACCCACTAGGGCTCTGATAATGGGAGCCGTCGTTGGCCGAGCGCCTGCTATGTGTGGACACACCAGGAACCATATCCATATTATATTCTCCCTGCCGGGATTGGAGTTGCCTCTCCATCCGGCCCAGAGAGAGGTCACGTGACTTGACGAAGCTCTCATAGCTTACAAGAGGCAGCGCTGGGAGATTCGAACCCAGGACCCTGTGACTTCAGTGCCTGGGCTCATGCTGTGTGACCCCTCCCTGGCTGGGCCCCAGGACACAGAGACATTCTACGTTCGTGCCCCTGTCCGCGGAGCATCCCCCCACCCCCCACCCAATAGCTTCTCCGCGAGGCGAGGGGATCTATGATCTGGAAGCATCGACTGCCGGGGACCACTACCCAGAAAGGACAGTCAGACCCACCGTGTGGCCTCTCCGTGGTGTTCGTGGGTGGGGGCCTCCCTCCCTGGTGCAGGCGGGCAGGCGCGCACAGCGGCCGTCTCCAGGCAGCCGTAGGATGAATAACTGATGGTGATTAGCTAAATCATAACATCGCTCATGCCATGCATAAGTGATGAACCAACTGGTGCCAGGCGGCGCTGAGCAGCAGCGGGCACCCCCGCCCCACCCCCCCAGCCCAGAGAAGCCACCACAGCGCTGCCTCCCTGTGTTATCTGGCACATCAAGTTCTGCGACAATGAATATAGATTGACCTTATTATAGCAGCCGGCTGCTGATGCCAGGCGCAGCCAGGCATACTTTGCACAAATTAAAGGTGTCAGCATGTAATTTACGGTTCATGGCGAAAAGGGGTGGTGGTGGTGGGGGGGAGGCACCGAGGCAGGTAGAAGGGAAGGTGGGCTGGCTCCGGGGTTTGCACCAGGAGCCCACACGCTAATGACAGGAGGTGCAGCCGAGGCGTCAGTTTCATCCCGGTTTGCACATTTGTAGCTCTTCCCTGCTCAAGGGGAGCAGCCCCCCTCCCCCCAGCTCCCCCCTCTCCCGCCCAAACCCCTGTGCGTGCGTGTGTGTGTTTCAGCTAAATTACTGGTTTTACCTGAAGAGCGTAAAGTAGGTGTGCTAATTTACGGCTGGGCAGATAAAGCTGCAGTGTGGGGCGCTGTCTGGGAAGCCTGTAATACAACATCATTTTACTAACACACCCGAGAGCAGCTTGACATCTCGAGTTGGGCCTGTGATTAAAGTTGTAGTCTTCCTCCCCCTCCCTCTCCCCGCTCCAACAGATTCAACTCCAAGCAATAGATCTCGGTTTTCTTGCCATCCCACTGATATTCACAGTACACAGTTTGACACAAAGAGTAAGTTATACATCACAAACAACAGCCTCTGCTCTTTACCGCCCAGAATTAATTTTCCATTTGCTAAGCTCCCTGCTTCTCCAAGCCCGTTTTCCTGTCGAGCGGGCCTGTATTCTAGAAAAGGGCAGGGGAGGAAAACGTCAGGTCAGGACTGGAAGGGGATGGCTCGTTTAGCCCCTTTGGGTTATGGATGAGGAGGCCGGGGCCTGACACGGGGACCAACACATCCTCCTGTGTGTTGGTGGCAGAGAAGGGGCTGAAGCCCTGTCTTTGGATGGCTGTGTCAGGCACGTCCCCCCGGACCCTGCAGAGTGGAGAGGGTGGGTGGGGGTGTGGAGGAGCTGGGAGATCACTGGGCTGCCCGAGTTGTCTCCCCCCCCCCCCCCCCCGTGTAACCTGCAAAACTCTCTCTGCCCTTCTCTGAGCCCCAGGAGGGGGACCTCTAGGGGCTGCCTGTGCCTCTGGCTTGGCAATGGAAGGCACCAGAATGAGAAGGGAAAGTGGGAGGAGAAAGATTGATCTCTATGTCATTTGCTTCTCTCTGCTGTGATGCTGTGGCTCCGGGAATGACCACCTCCCTCTGTGACTGTGCTCTAGCGGGGTGGCCCCTCTTCCACATCTCCAACTTTCCCTCTGGGTTCTGGCAATGCCGTCTGCCCCAGCCTCTTTAGGTCTGGGGCACGAGCACCGCCTGCTATCACAGACGCTCATGACCCTTTCCGATCCCCTTAACCCTGGCCGCCTCTGTCAGCAGCCCCGCCGCTCCTGTCTCTTCTATTGAACTGTTTGCGGGGAATTCTGTCTTCTGCAGGACAGCTCTGAGGGTCATTCGAAAGGTTCTTTGAGGACTCTGAACCTCACCTGTTCTTTGTGGAGGACCCACGCTTGCCTGAGTCCTCTGACTACAGGCACACGCTGGGTGGCAGGTGTCCAAATCTCCCATATGGCAACCCATCAAGTCAGGGGCCCTCTGGGGCCCTTCAGGGGCCTCTGACTGCCCCCTCCCACCAAGCCCTGTGCTAAGGGCTTGCATGCTTCAGCTCAGGGGGGCCCATGGCAGCCCCCCGAGGTCACGTCTGTTTAGGCTCATCTAAGAGATGTGGAGCTGGAGGCTTGGAGAGGTTGAGGCGCTTCCCCCGGGTCACCCAACCCAACCTCGGGCAGCCGAGCGCAGCTTCGAACTGGCTCCAGTGCCGAGTGCCTTCCTCTACGCCGCATGGGAGGTTCACCTCGCTGAATTCACAGAGGACACACACACACGCACACACGCACACACATGCACAAATGACTAAATGCCTTTTGCGAGCGGTAGATGAGCGTGGGCGAGGAGGCAGGGCCAAGAGTGATGAGCACTGGAGGTGGCAGATGGGGCGGGTAAATCTGGGAGGGCCTTCCGGAGGAGGTAAAGAAGTACTGAAGAAAATGATGTCTGACGGAAGCATGTCGCTGGGAGCTTTCCAAGCACCCCTCTGTGGACCCGTTGTGCCCGAACCACCCGGTTGGCCAGGGGTTAGGGAATAGGGATTATGGACTTACCTCTGACTTACTGAATTGGAATCTCTAGGGGTGCGGCCCAAGAATCTGTTTTGTTTTGTTTTCTTTTGAGGCAAATCCGATATGTAGCTGGTCTGGGTCTGGGGCAGCCCAGGCCCTCCACGTTTTGCATAAGGAAGGTATACAAAGGAAGTGGGACAGGCTGACTGTCCCACAGCTGCCGATTCCAGGGCCTGGTCTTGAACCCGGGCTCCCTGTGCAGCGCCCTCCCCTCCGCTCACCCAGGGGGCACGGTCTCACAGCACCTCCGCCTCCCCTGGCCACTCTACAGCCCTTCTTCAAGATGGCAAGCGGGGGGTGGATGAAGGTGGTGGCAAAGTGAGAACGCTCCTAGAATAACATGACATTTAGAAATATGAATCAGCTGGCACTTTCTGTGTTCTCCTCTGCACCAATCCCCCTCCGTCCCCCACCCTCCCCTTCCCAGGCACTGGCTCCAAGCTGCAGGAACACCAGGACTGGACATCCAGTCCGGGAGTGGAACCAGGAGGGGGCCACCCACTTGGAAGAGTCTGTGCGGTCTGAGATGACTGTGGGGACCTGGGCTCCCTGCCAGGGGCTGCCCCGTCTTGCTGTGTGACTTTGGGCAAGGTGGGGCACCTCTCTGGGCCTTAGCACCGGGATGCTCACCGCCACTCCTGTCAATGCCCTTGGGCTGCCGTGTGAGGGATGACCCTCTAAGGCTCGCTCTTTTTTTCTTTTTTTTTTTAAGGGAGCTTGGGCTTCGGTCTCACACCCTCCCCAGTCCCCTGCAGCAGCCCGCTGTGAGTCAGCTCAGTGTGTGTTTGCGCCCCCTACCCCCAGATCAGGCCTGACCCCCCTGCAGTCCGCCACGGTGCTGCGTGCACAGCAGGTGCCCCAGCAGGTGCTTGGAGTCCATGCACCCACACTGGGCCCTCTCGGGCCTGGAAGGCACAAGGCTTGGTCTCAAGAGGGGCGCCCTTGACCCCCTTCCCCAACCACACCTGTGAAATGGGGCCGGTGGTGAGACTCACAGGCTGAGTTCCCCTTTCTGCTCTTGGCCTCCAGGTCCCTCCGCTTCCGGAGAGCCGGCGGGAGCGTGGAGTTAGAACCCCAGACAGCGGTGTTTCATGCGCCACATGTATGTAGTCACTCAGCAGGGCTGCATATATTAGGTGCTTAGTTAATGCACCTTAAGAAAGGGGGAGAGGGAGAGAGAAAGGTGGGGTCAAGCTGGGGTGTGCAGCCCTATCAGCTGGCTCCCGCCCATCCCTCCTCTACTTTCACCTCTTCCTGATGAAGTCACCCCAGCAAGGATGGCGGGGAAGGACATTGGAGGAAGCTTCCTGCAAAGCAGAGCTCCATTCTAGAGACTAGGGAAATTCCCCTGCAGTTCTCCAGCCCCCTACTCGGAGGAGCCCTCTGGGTAGCAGCAGGGACTCAAAGCTGAAAACCCCAATGGCAAACCACCCCACCCCAAAGTTCCACTGAAGGAACGCGAGTTGTGGACCCCTGTCTAGGAAGGGTGGGATTTCGGTCGCAACTGAGCGAGGGTGTGGGTACGGGTAAGTCGTTGAGAATAATACACCCCGGAAGCAGGAAACCTAAGAGCAGGGAGACTTTCTACGTCTAGGGGCCCGGGGCCCATTTGTGGTTCCTCACCTGGCTTTGTCACCTGCCACTAGCTCTTAACCGTCGGTCACAAGTAGACGTTTTGCTCCCCTGTGTGTGACCTGGCATGTGGTCAGAGCGCCCTGCCTTACCTGGGGCTTGTCTCCACCAACGTCCTGGTCGGCCTTGCCCCTTGCCCAGGCAGGAAGTGCCCTTCGTCCCCTCTCTAGGTGACAGGGCTGCCCTGCCATCAGCCATCAGCCAGCTGGAAGAGTTTATGCCCTGTGATCTTTTTTCAAGGCGAATTTCTTCTTCTTTGCTCTTTGTCCCTTCTTTGTTTGTTTGTTTCTCTCAAACAGGATGTGGCCCAGAAGCATCGCCTTTCCCACCCTGGACCTGAATGCCATTCCCCAGGGGTGCAGGGTCTTTGATGGCACGTTGGGTGGGGAGGCTGTTGGGACAGCGTGGGCCCTCGCCTGGTAATGAGGCCTCAGGGAGCTTTAAAGTCAAGAGGAAACCCTGAAGAGCTGCAACCAGGCCAGTTAACTCCTGAGGAAGCAGGAGCCCCAGAGAGGCTACGCGACTCACCCAGTGACTTAACATTCTTTCTTGAAAAAAATTTATTTTTTACATTTATTTATTTTTGAGAGACAGAGTGAGACAGTGCACGAGTGGGGGAGGGGCAGAGAGAGAAGGAGACGCAGAATCGGAAGCAGGCTCCAGGCCCTGAGCTGTCAGCACAGAGCCCGACACGGGGCTCGAACCCACGAACCGCGAGATCCTGACCTGAGCCGAAGTTGGACGCTCAGCCGGCTGAGCCGCCCAGGCGCCCCAACATTCTTATTCGGTAGAAGAATGAGGAAAGGAAGTCGGCCCCGGGTGGTGCCACAGCTCTGCCAGGAACACCAATCTCTGGGCTCCCGGTTCTCTCCCAGGAGGCTCTGCTGGCGCCTTTACGTGCACGATTATTTATAAAGTGGCTGTGATTATCCCAGTTCTGCCGATGAGGAAGCCGAGGCCCAGAACCGTGACGTGCTGGGTGAATAATTACACCTTCATCTCTACTGAGATCAGATGCCGCAGGTCTGGGGGGGCGGTGTGGGGGGGTCCACATGTCAGCAACTCCAGGAAGCCCACGGGGAGTGCTCCCTGCTTCAGGATCTTAATGAACTGCTTTCGAGGGACAGAAATAGAGAAAAAGGAAGCAAGGAAGCATTCGTGAGGCACCCACTCATGGCGGGGGACAGTGCAGGTGCTCACGGGTCCTTCTGGGCCACCCTGCAGAGGGCTCGCTTTATAGATGAGGAGGCTGAGGTTCGGAAGGCTCAGGTTCAAACCCAGGGCTGGCTAACTCCCAAGTTCAATGTGCCTTTCTCCCTTAGTCACCCCTTTAGTTTGTCATTCTAGAATTGATTCCTGGATGCCGTCTTGTCTCTGCGACTCAGCCCGTTGACTCCAGAGATTCTGTCCTCGTGTGTATACCCTGCGGCGGCCCTGGGGCTCAGCTCAGGTTGACGGTCGGCGAAGATTCAAGACCCTGAGAAGGCAGAGGGGGCATGGGCCCCCCTGGAGCAGGCCGGCAGGGCTCAAATTGCTCATCTGTCGCTTCTGAGCACAGGGACCTTGGGTGCTCAATTCTTCCCTGGGGGCCTCAGCTGCTCATCTGTAACGTGGTGGTGGTAATAACCCCGAGTCTCAGGCTCACCGTGTGAAGTCGGGGGGTGGGGGCGGTGATGAGCTGTGTGTCAAGCACCCCGCCTGACACAGAATGGGGGCACCAGGCCGAGCATGTGCCATTCTCATCAGCTCAAGGGGTTCCCCGGGTGCCCCCACTCCCCCCTAGGACCTGGCCCTCCCATCCTGGGGGAGGCCTGCCTCTCCTGTACCCTGTGTGCGTGGGGGCCTGCGTCCAGCTATGGGCACACAGGGACCTGTTGGCCCTTGTGTCACTGGCCGTGGGTGGCAGCCAAGTGTGCCCAGCCCTACAGACTGTCAACCCTGGGAGCCAGGCTGGGTTCCTTGGTGCCTCCAGCCACCCCAGGGGAAGGCAGGGAACTTAGTGAAGGGGCCGGCCTCCCCCTGGTCTGCCCACAGCTGGGGAGGAGCCCTGGAGACGGACTCCTGGCCTCACAGCTAGGGAGGTGGTGGGTGGTTGCCAAGGGGACCAGAGCACCGTCATGCGGACTTGCTGTAGACGGAGGCCAGTCACGTCTCAATCACCAGCGTGGCAGTTGCCGAGGCCCCAGTCACGGTGGAGGAGGAGGCCGGGGGCGGGAGACGGAGCCACTCAGGAGGTGTGATGGGCAGGACCTGTCTACACCATCTAGGCTTCCGGCCGGGTCCCCCAGGCCTTGGTCGTAGGTGGCAGGGGCTCCTTTGGGTGCTTAAACCAAACCGACCCCTCAAAGGGGAGGTTGGGGCTGTCTGAGGCAGGGGTGCTGCTAACTGCGGGCTTTCTTCTTTGTACTGAACTGTTCCCTGGAGAGAGGTGAGGAGGGGGTCCGAGATTCTGCGTGAAACCGCAGCTTGTATGTCTACATCTATATAATGCACCCCCTCCCCCACCCTGGCTCTGAGACTCATCTTTATGGAGGAGATACTTTTCCATCGCGACCACCCAGCTCCTGGGGGACTTCCGATCCCCCAGGCGGATGGTCCTCTTTTATGATCTTTATGATCGGAGGTCACTCTGCTGTTTAGGAGTGGTCTTTGGATTTCACATCCATCAGTTTCTTTGTTTGCTAGGCAGGCTGGGCAGGCTGGAGACGTGAAACTCCCAGGTGTCTTTGTGATGCGAATGGGGTCTCAGAAAGCCTCCTGAGGTGCTGAGGGTCTCAGAAAGGGTCAGGGGGAGAGAGGGCCAGCAGGGCTGCCTGGAGTTTGGTTTTGGAGCCTCTGGGCAGGGGTCAGTGCAGGAAGGAGCCTATGAAGGAAAAAAAAAAAAAAACCAGTTACCAATATATGCATAGGTATTTGTTTATTCATTAGGCACATTCAAATGTCATACTATGTTATGTACACAACGAAAATGTACAAGTATCGATGTTTTTAAATGGGCTTTTCATATGCAAAAAACCATTCCTGTTATTTTCTTCCCATGGGCCAGTTGCTCTGAGGAGCCCTGGGGTTTCTGTGCCCGCCGTGCAGAGCCCAGACGAAGAACGTAGGCTTTAGAGTCCAACAGACCTGTGTCTGAATCCAGGCTTTTCTTGTCATTATCCGTGTGGCTTTAGGCCAGCCTCTGACCTGAGATGTTTCTTCCTTTGTCAAATGGGACAGGAAGTCCTACTTTGCTGTGTGGCTCAAAGGAGATGATGGGTCCAGGGCCTGGCAGGCTGGAGGAGCTCGCGTTCAGTAACTATGGTGACGATGATGGGCCTGGGCTTGCCCTTTCTTGTTGAAATGAACGAAATTCAGCTCCAACTACCACGGGCCCCACAGGCCGGTTTTCTGGGCTGCCCGTTATCACGAGGGACGGCAGGTCCTGAGCCAGCGTAAGTTGGGAGTAAGTCTCCCTTCGCCGAATCCCGTGGCCCCGGAGTCTGTGTGGACTTGAGACTTGGCTCACGTGAGGACTGCTCAGGATCCCTGCCGGCTGGGGCTGAGAGGTGGGTCAGGTGTCTGCTTTCTCTGTGTTCCTTTTCAAATAATGGACGTGTCAGCTTGAGTTCACGGGCTGGTCACGGTTTCGAGCCCTCCCGAACTTCAGAAGGCAAGTCCATGAATTATACAGTGCTGAAGCAGACGGCGCAAAGTACGGATGCATCACAAGCCGGGCTTAATAAGGACACTCCAGCTATTCTTGGAAGGCATTTGCAAGTCAAAAATATGGTGCACGGGGATCTGATGTCGACTTCAAATTCTGAAGATTTCAGCTGGGTCAGCAGTATTTTACGTTAAATCCCATCAACAAAAAATAAAGACGTGACGCGGGGGCACTGTACTTTGTTTTGCTTTTAATTTTAATTCCTGGATGATCGCACACATGGTCCAACGGGCCTGCCTCCTCCCACCCCCCTCACCGGCCTACCCCCACCAAGCGATGTCAACCGACATCTGTGTACGTCCACGGACTCAGGGTGGGGATGGAACGTTCCCTTGTCGCGGAATTCGAAAGTATTCCAACCATTGTGGTTTTGTGCTAAGTAGGGAGAAGATCAAAGCTTCCCCATTTTCTTGCCTTTCTTTCACCAAGATTTTACAGGACCGATAACCTGCTATTCGCTATAATGTGTGTGTATGGGTCGTTCGAAGCTCAGTCGAGAAGAAAGAGAAGAGAAACCGGGATCTTCCCATTGACCAAAAAATGGGAACTGAGGCTTGTTTTTTTTTGTTTTTTTTTTTGTTTTTAAAGAAATTGCGGTGAAGGCAGGAGAACCACAGTGAATATCTCTGTCTCGGAGGGCAGACTTTCCTAAAAACGCAGATGCTGGGGCCCTGGCAATGCAGGGCTCCGGCCCTGACTTCCCTTGATAGGTTCACACGTGGGTTTGTTTACAAAACTTACAGTACTTAAGGGCAAAGGCAAGCAGTCAGCAAGTGTCAGGAGAGGAGGGAGAAACAGAAGCAGGAACATCCAAGGTGCCTCTGGGACCCTCCTTTTCTGGTCCTTCGTGACAGCAAAGGACCATGACTTTTCTCACTCCCCTCCTTGGAAACTGGAGAGCCAGTAACATCTTTAGGTGCACAAGGGCCCGGTGTACCTGCGAACCCTCAAGCGTAGACGCATCAGAGGCAGTAACGAGGGTATTTATGGCAGCAGCAAAGTGCAGGAACAGCCTGTGGGTTGGAAACCTTTGAGGCTGGGAAGCATCCCGGTGCTCAGAGCGAGCACTTCCCAAATTTAGATATGCGGAAGAATCCCCTGGGGATCTGGTCAAAGTAAAGACCCTGATTCTGGGGAGGACCTGAGACGGTCTCCGGTCATGTTACTGTTGCTGGTTCGCAGAACACGCTTAGGATATCAAGGATGCAGACCGGGTTCGTTCTTCCAAAACAGAAGTACGTTCAGACTGTTTTGGAATCCCTGGGATCTGGCACCATGAAGGGGACGTAGAAAGGCCAACACCTGGCTTGTGGCTTCATGTCTCCTAGACCTGTACCCTAGATGGCTGGCCCACTGGAGATGGAGGTCCAGGGATGCCAGACAAACTGTGGGCAGAGGAGGAGCACCAGGCCATGTGGGAGAAGCACTCAGCCGTGTGGCACCCGGCGGCCCACCATGGCTTCCTTTTCCTCACCTGCGTGGGGTGGGGGGGGGGGCTTCCCTACAGCATTCCATAAAATCGAGTAGGGTCGAGATTCAGGGGCTGGATGATGCCCCAGGCAATAGCAGCTGTGGGAAAAGAACCTCATAACTCGGTTTAAATCATGGTTCTAGTAACACTGATAAGTCCTTAGGCAATTTTGCTCATTTCCCTGAGCCTCAATGATTAGGACACTGGCTAGGCGACCCGTGAGCGTGAGCCCAAGCAGTCTTGAGAGCGAGAGAGAGATGTGGGCTCTGCCCCACTGCCCTTTCTTTTTCCTTTTGGGGTCACACAGCTGGATCCCCCAAGATGAGACCATGACAGCTTCAGCCCTTCCTGAAACAGGCCTCCAGTCCTGGTCTCCCAACCCAAGCCTTTCTGTGTGAAGTTCTGGAAGGTTGGTGTCAAAGCCCACCTTCCCCCACGATAAGCCTGTCCCGCTCCGGCTTGTCTTAAAAGGGAAGTCAGCCAGTGGAGGGATACAACAGCTCATCTGGGCAAATCTGACAAATAGATAACTTTGCCCATGTTTATATGTCAGTGTTCCAGTGGAAAATGGAGTAGAGCACCTGCTTCCCTCAGGAATACCGCGAGCCCAGGGAGGACACTGAGAGCACAGGTTTGCTAAGCAGCCGTAATGTTTGCATCCCCCTGAGACGTTTCCCCTTCTTTTGTGGAAACTCGTTCATCTCTCTAGGACCCGTTTCTCCGTCTAATAACAGCCCCCATTTTATGGAGGGTTCTGCCCTTCCTCACTCTGGTCCACAAGGTCTGGTCGAGATTGCAGTCCTTGGAGTGGACCTACAACGCAAGCCTTGTCTAATCGGAACATGCCCTCCTCTGGCTACGGTGATTGGTTCAGTGGGCTTGGGCATGTGACCCTGGCCGGTCCAATCAGAAGGAGTCTCTGGATATTTGCTGGCCATGTTGTTCTCCATCCCCGCTCTCATCCATCACTGCATCCTCGCACTGGTAAGGCACCCTTGTCACCATCTGTTTCCCCTGGTGTCTACTGAGATTTGCCATCTAGTCTGGTCTTTGGACAGTTGCTCCCTTCCTTGTCGACATGAGCCTTGCTTTCCTCTCCGCCTCCTATCCATCCCCACCCATCTTGCCTATCCATAGACAACCTCTGACCTTACGGCAGTCTAGCTTCGTCTATCCTTTTTCCAATCTACAATGTATGCCCGATTTCCTTCAGAGCTTTGCTTCTGATGCTAAAAATTAGGCATTTAGAACTTAAAAAGCAGTTCCTGCAAATCAAAAGCCTTAGCTTTCAAGAACTTGTCTCTGCTCTGAGTACCAAAAATGTACTTTGAAATGAAAAGAGTTGACTGTTTCTTTTCTCTTCACATCTCGCATTCCTGATAGAACAATCCTAATCTTTCTTGAGGCAAGGCACCTTTAAAGAAGCGCACAGGGGCCTGGGAAGCACGATCATCCTGCTGTGGCATCAGGAATATTCTCAGCTCCCTGAGGCCCTTCCAAAGCTCTTGCGGGGGACCAGGAAGAGACAATTTTGGAGTCAGGGCACCCAAATTCTAATCCCAGTTCTGCCACTTAATAATTGCACAGTGTAGAGGGGCACCTCGGTGGCTCGGTCAGCTACGCGTCCGATTTCAGGTCAGGTCATGATCTCGCAGTTTGTGAGCTTGAGCCCTGCATCAGGCTCTGTGCTGGCAGCTCCGAGCCTGGAGTCTGCTTCGGATTCTGTGTCTCCCTCTCTCTTGGCACCTCCCCCGCTTGCACTCTGTCTGCCTGTCTCTCTCAAAAGTAAATTTTAAAAAACATTAAAAAAATAATTGCACAGTATAGAGAAGTCACTGAATTTTCCTAAGTCTCACTTGCCACATCTGTTAAATGGGTATTTGTTACTACACCATAGCCTTGCCTATCCTGACTAATATACTGGATTTGGGATGATTTTGAAAGTGACCTTGTGCAATGGGGGATTTACTGGACTTCAACCTGTCTTCTTTTCTCTTTGAACTCATTTGCACAGGGATCTCTGGGATGTTGTGGCTGGAGAGAGACACATGTAGATGGTGTTGGACACTGGATTTGTCCATCAGAGCTCAAGGAGTCAGAAGTCACTGTGGAAGGACCATGGGGGATAATTTAAGGAGCTCCAAGACCCCATCTCACGGCCGGGTAAGGCCAATGCCAACTTTACAGAAAGATAGAAGATGCTTATATTTATTTAATCACCGCAAATGTCACTATTATCACAGATGACATTAATTTTTAAGAGAAAAGGAAGAAAATATGTTACATTTCTGTTTTGTGCATATGCTGATTGAATGAAAAGTTTATGCCAGATGCCAACTTAAAATAAGGACATATAAATATTTAATTGTTTGTATGTATATGTACATTTCTGTATACACAATATGTGTCACACGGAACACTGGCTCCCAACTAGGGGCCGATGTTGCTTCCCAGGGGACATCTGGCAATGTCTGGAGACACTTTTGGCCGTTCCAGCGGGGGGAGAGAGAATGCCACTAATATCAAGTGGGTAGAGGCCGGGAACGCTGCTAAACACCTTGCGATACACGGGGCAGCCCGAATCTGGCTCAGACGTCAGTATTGCTGAGGCTGAGATCCCAGCGTGGGGAGATACATGGAGTACAGGGACCTTTCTTCAGTGTATCATTGACACATCTCCTTGACTTATTTAACATCCCCGTCTCGACGGACTTATCTAGAAAAAAAACCCCACAAATCACAAGCTGGGGGGGGGGGTTCCTCACGGCCCCTGTGAGACACAGCCTCTGTACTCTTAGGAATACACTTGGAGGCAGGCGCCTCCGTCCTGCTGGTTTCTCCTGATGACAACTGTTGACTGGCACCTAACGTCGTGTGTGGCTCACCTGGCTGGAAGCCCCACCTGTAGAAAGGGAAAGGGAGAGGCAAGGCGGGGAACTGGAGAGGAGGGGGCAAGTCATTTTAGAGCTTTATGAAGCCCTGAGTATTAGCGCGTCCTTTCAATCACTGCCCCCCCAAAGAACCGCGTAGGCATGGTTTGTCTCCATCCGAAGACATCAAGACATTTATAGCTACACGTAAAATGTCTATATACATATATAAATTTGTGCGCACATGTAAGGAGGCAAAACACTGACTGCCCTCACAGCGGGCACTGAACTCCCACAGGGCATAGGCAGTCCCTGAGAAATTTCCTTGATAAGCCACCGGACCAGAGAGAGACTCTGAAGGCAACGTTGTCATCTGGACCGTCGAATAACAAGTTGGCCTGCTACCGAAAATGGAAAAAAAATTTAACTTTTGCTTCTGGGGGGTGGGGGGGGGGATGGTTAAGAAAAAAGAAGACAAAAAAAAAAATCAACCCAGAAAGGGAGAGACAGAGTCGACGATAAGATAGTGAGATGCTGGATACTTTTTGGGGTGACAGAGGCCACTGGGAATGTATGGGGGGGTGGCATCAAAGGGGGCTTTTAGGAGTCAGAGTATGGCTCTGTACCACTTTGCCACTTTTCTAAATGAAGAAAAAAAAAAAAGAAAAAAAAGAAAAAAAAAAAAGAAAAAAGAAAAAAAAAAAAAAAGAAAAAAAAAGAAAGAAAAAAGAAAAAAAAGAAAAAAAAAAGATGGGCGTGAGCACGGCCCTGGGATGTTTGTCCTGCAGTGTGTGCTCAGAAATGTTAGGACCATATTAGGACATCTCTCTCATCTGCTGCTTTGGTGAGCTGCTTTGTGCGGGCCTGGGGAGAGGCTGGGCTTCCCGGAGGCGGTGTCTACGGCAGCAGGCAGCAGAGGGGCAGTGGGAGGGAGGCCTGCAAGCAGAGGCAGGCCGCGGCCCGGGGAATGGGGGCAAATCTAGGGGAGAGCTTGCACACCCCTAAGGCACGGATTCATGGTTTCAGCCACACTGAGCGGGACTTGAAGGGGGCCGGGGAGCTGCAGCTGACAGCTGGGATGCCACACAGATTCCACCAAGTGATTAGCCCAGATGCCACTTTATTTCCAAATCTCGGTGCCGGAGATATTGGAAAAGCCCTTGGGTAAAACCAAGCGAAGGATCCGCGGCAGGCACAAATTCACTAAGAGATTCTAAACGCAGTCACGGGGACGGGACTAGCAGTTAAAGAAAGGCCTATTCCTGAGATTGATCACACGTTTGCACTTTCGGGCTCTTGACATTCCAGAGTGTGGGACGGGGGCAGAAGGAGGTGTGAGTCAGTCACACGCGGCGCTGGGCTGCCTAAGTCGGCTGCGGGTGCTGGAGGAACTGTAGGTGAGTCACCATAGCCTCGCTCGGCCGGGTGGGCAGCCTGTGGGGACAGGGCTCCATCAGGCGGTCCCTGCCCGGGTCACCCGGTGCTGAGCACCGGATCCCTACCTCCCACAATCAGGTGAAGTCCTCCTAGCTTCTCTGGCCTCTGCGGGGCCTTTTAACTGGGAACTCAAGCCAGGCATTGTTTTCGGGCCCTCAGTGAGCACCCACCCTCCCCTTCTTCCAACGCGCCTTCCGCAGCTCCAAAGCTGGGCAGGATAAAAACACCATTTCTCAGACTCCCTTGCAGCTAGAGTTCTGATCGTGAGTCCGGTGCTGCTTATCAGATGCCGTCGGGCCGAGCTGTGAAAACTGGAGTGAGGCCAGCTTCCCGTCAGTTAGCCGATGTCTGTGGGCAAACAAGGTGGGGACGTGTGGGGACCTGCTACAAGTGTCTCCGTGTCTGAGTGCCTGCCTTGTTGGAGCCACGCCAAGCAGAGGTGACGGCTTTGCGACCCTGGCTGCTGATTCCAGGCATCTGAACACAGAGTCCCTGATTCTCCACCTTCCCGGCTGGGCCAGAGGCAGCTGCTCCCCTTGTGGACTGTTCTATGGTGTCCACAGACATTCTTGGAGGTCCCAGGCAGAAGCCTGCTGCCCTCCAGCCCTCCCTGGGTTTGGTACAGTTTGGTTTTTAACCTGCTACTAAACCCCTTTCTGTTTCAAATAGCTACACTGATTTCTGCTTCCCACTGATTGACTCAGGACATTATGAAGACATCACAGGACTTGCTGAGAATGACGGGACCAATGTGTGGGTCTAGAAAGCCACAGAGGAGGAAGAGTGGCTCCCGTCAGCACTTCTTCCTCCGATTCTCACCGACCAGGGGACTGTCCCTTCTGCTCTGGGCCCCAGGCTGGCGAACAGAGGCCCCTGGCTGTGAACTTGAAGGAGGCGTTCTCTCCCTGGGTCGTGCAAAGGCAGGGTGGCCCCTGAGGGAGAGCCCCTCCTTAAAGTGGACACCCCAGGTGCCTCGCTTGCCTCATTCTCGTCCTGGCCCTGCTCACAGGTCAGACCTCGGTGCCTGGTTGACGTCAGTGCTGAGTTTGGAGAATTCTTAGCCTGTGCACATGCTGTGGCTCAAAGAACAGCCTGTGGGTGCCTCCTCTGAGGGTCTCAAGCCTGCCCTGTGCTGTGCACTGTGCCTGTGTGAGGCTACAGCTCCCAGAGGCTCCTCCCTCTGCTGTCTCATCCTTGTCCCGACCTGCTGTGTGATGGAGGACGCTTGGCCCCGAACGTAAAATTGGTCTCGTTAGCCAAGCCGCCATGCCGTCGCCCCGTAACATCATCCGATGCCTCGGGGGAATGGCAGCTTGCGGCATTACTCTGCAAGCGCCTCGTGCCCAGTGCCCAGTCAGTAGGTTGGATGAACAGAAGCATGGTATGCAAAACAAGGGAGGGGACAGCTCTGCTCCAGCTGGTCAGATATGCCTGGAGAGCTGCCCTTCCACAGGGAAACCAAGGGGCCGGGGCCCCTGAACCCGGGGGAGCCTTTGGCAAAGGGCTGAGCGACGCACCGATGTCTGACAGATGCTCAACTTGAACAGAAGACCCGGAAGTGTGAACTAAAGCATCAGGGGCAAGGAAGTGCTTTTTCTCACCTGCTGGAAGGACGATCCCAGTAGCTGGGGACCAGAGCCGGGTGTCCTCAGTCCTCTCAGCACCCGTGAAGCTGTTGGCTACACCAACAGCTAGTGGGAGGACAAGGCCAAGAGCCTAGCCAGGATTTTTTTTTAAGTTTATTTATTTATTTTTGAGAGAGAAAGAGAAAGCGTGAGCGGGGGAGGGGCAGAAGAGAGAGGGAAAGAGAGAATCCCAAGCAGGCTCCACACTGTCAAGCAGGCTCCACACTGTCAGTGCAGAGCCCGAAGCGGGTCTCGAACCCACGAGCTGTGAGATCATGACCTGAGCTGAAGTCGGATGCTTAACCGACTGAGCCACCCAAGCGCCCCCCCCCCGCCCCTCCCCACAGTGGTATCTTTTGGAGGGAATCGCAAGTGGGTTCTTCTCTCTCAGGTTCATAATGACTGTGGAGCTAGCGAGAGGCAGATAGTGGAGGAGCGATTGCCTGGCTAGCCCCTCTTCTGCCTCTAAGGCTTGCTGTGAGGCTCGAGGCACTGGTTGCTGAGGCCGACCTTCCAGGGCGGGGGTGCCGGACCAGCTTAGCTCAGAGATACCAGCCTTAGAACCTGTTCAGAGGGAGGGGTGCACTGTTCCCCTTGCCCAGGGGCAGAAGAGATCCCACACCGGGTGTCCAGGCAGCCCTGGGAACTCCTGGAAATACATCCTCAGTGGAGACAGAGGAAGTCATTCTGGAAGAGACTGCAGCCATTGACGGTGCACTGGCCTTACCTTTGTTACCGGATGAAAAGGGGTGCTGGTGGGGGCTCTATCTCGTTCAGTGCTCTGACAGCCTGATGAAGTGTGTGCTCATTCAGGTCCTCGATCCTTGACCCCCTAGTTCCCAAACTCCAAATCGCCCCGACAGCCAAAGACTTTTATAACTCACTTGGTGGCAAGTCCTGGGCCAAGGCGATATGAGGTTATTTATGGTCTCAATTATCCCATTTACTGTAAATATTTATATCCCTACAGAAATACTCGTGTGTTTGTTTGATTACAGAGTTCCTCGGAACTCGCTGGTGTTCCATCATCGGCTGTCAGGGGCCATATAACTTTTCTAACATCCCACATTTCTGAATGTTGAGGTGTCTGGCCCTGACACCTCAGGGCCAGTGAGCCTACATTGTTTCCGTTTTACATACAATGGAAACCCACGTTCGGGAAAGAACCAGCCGTCCTGCCCGACACCACGAAACTCCTAAGCGACAGGCAGTCTTGAACCCAGGGTTCTCTGACTGTCCGTCCCGCGCTCTCCGATTCCGGGAACAGGGACTGTGCTTCTTAAATGCATGTGAATTCCGAGGTTAGAACAGCTGTGTTTTCTAACTGCACTGTCACAGCCTTTCAAACCCTCTTGTTCTGAGAATCAGGGAACAATACCGAGACTCCGTAGCGCCCCTCCACTCAACCCCAAGCCCCTGATGGGATCCGGCATGTGAAGATCTCTGTAGAGCCTTTTCAGTTATTTTTATAGCAAACTTCTAAAAGCTTTCTGTGCTTTGGGTATTTATTGTTTCTGGACATCGTGGCAAGCAGAGATTTAGCCACAGAAAGCCTAGCGTTTAATGGAACCTTTTGTACCGCAAATGTGTTCACGTGACCAAAAACAGCGTCAACTCGTGGGTGGTTCTCCTCCTTGTCCCCCTCTGTGTCATCCCTCCCTCGCTCCAAACCCTTGCTGATCCGGGGCCCCTGCCAGCACTCCCCTCTGATCTAATTCATGTTCAGTAATGAAGTCATTCAACAAACACTTATTGAGTCCCCATTGCTGCCAACAGTGCGGTATAAGAGGTTTTTTGGTTTATTAGAAGCACACTGGTCTGACGGACAAAAGATTGAGGTCCTGGTGCTACAAGAGTTTGAACAAGGCATTTCCCTGCTCTTCCCAGTTTAACCATGGATGAAACAAGGTCTGACCAGGGATCTTAATTCAGCCCTCCTTTGGGTATCTTTTTTAATCTTCAGGAAAGCTAGCCTCATGATCACAAAAGAGCTGCCAGCAGCAACCGTAGTCACATGTTTCACAACCAGGGAGGGGGAGGCAGGGCTATTTAAAGGCATTGAGCACAGTGAGCAGACAGATTGCTTGGATCCGGTTTTGTTCTCATTGAGCCCCTGCTGGTTCCAGTGGGTCAGAAACTAACCTGGACGCTATTAAATATTTTGGGCATCACACCAGGAAAAAGTGCCATTTCTTACAGTCATTAGGCCAAAGTCTGGGATTTCCAGCTGATAGGTTTAAGTCTTAAGTTACCAGAACCAATCCTCATGGCAGGGGGTTTCAGAGTGCCTCAGCTGGTTTGGAGCCATCAGGCCCACCGCTAGAGCTGGGGGTCGGGTTAGTTCTGCTCATATGGCATGGTCACTATGGGAGGGGCGGGAGTGAAGAGGTTTTCAGGTTGCACACGGGGCTGCTGTGTCTACCAGCCCTGGGGGCCCTTCCTACTCGAACCTTCCTTACGTCGGACCTTCCTTATGCACGTGGCATTGCAAAGACACCTCCCACTTGCCTGTTTCCTTGCCGCACCCTTAGTTCAGTTGTGTGGTGGGGGGGCTGCTTCCCCTGCTGGGGATTGTGCCATCCACTTCCCATCTTCCCAGAATGTTCCTCTGGCTCTGTCGACGAGAAGGGAAAACCCAGATACGGGGCAGTGCTGGTTTGCACCGTCGGCCTGGGCTGAGCAGGGAGAGTCGCGGAGGGTAAACACATCTGGCTATCTGCAGGGCCTCCCCCCATGCCTGGCACTCAGATGGCACTGAACGCATGAGCGTTCATCAGTTTTTCAAATAGAGGAGTGGCTTGTTTCTAAAAGGCTCAAAAGGTCCTGTGGAAAGTCCTCTTTCCCGTCTAATACCCTCCAGTCCCCAGAGTGAATGAATTGTAGCCATCCTGTGTGGCTTCCTGGGTTATGTTCGACGCATATCCCGAAGATATAAACAGTATTTACATCTGTGTGTGTACGAAATGAAATCCTGCATCATATATACACCAACAGGGGTTATGGTGCAAACCAGTGTTTGTTGACTGAATAAACGAGTCCCTAAAACGAAACGTGAGACCTATGCCATCCAGGGTGACCAGCCAGGAAGCAGAGACCACACAAGTGACTGTATCGGGGAATCTTACCATAGACGATCCGTGATACAAGGATCGCGGGACGGGAGAGGCAGAGAGTGGTCTTTGAGGATGCACAAAAAGGCAGCTACTGCCCTGAGTGGGGGGAACAAAGAAGGAGATGGGGGTTGTTAGCTCGCCCTGGAGTGGGGCCTCGGATGCGGAGCAGGGGGCGCTGGCTGACTGGTACCTCTGTCCCTGAGGGGGACAGGCTGTGGCTGGTTCTGAGACTGTGACGGAAAGGCGGTGATTGATCTGAAATGATCTGTGGCTACTGGGGTGACGCTACCTGGAAGCGGAAGCCCATGAGATAGACCAAGTCCCTCCGCCTGCAGTGCTGCTTCTTACCCCCCACCCCCACCCCTGCAGCGACAGTAAGGCGGCAGGGAGCACAGCAGGAGGCGGCCAGCAAAGGGGAGGGGTTTGCACAGTTCCGGCCCCAGCAACACCCAGTGGACTCGAAGCGTGGGTCTGCCGCAGAGACAAGGGTATCATAACCAGGGCACCCTGCTTCTGTTTCCTCGCAGCCGCGAGGCAGATTAGGGACAATCGCCTGCTCTGGGCAGGCTGGCCCTGTGTCAGGGCGCGTGGTCTGGTGAGCGGAATTAGAAGAAGGTGCGTCCCGGAAGAAGCAAACCATCCCAGGGTGTGTGGCTGGGTAGAAAACCGCGGGCCGGAGTTTAGCTCCTGACCCCCTTCTCATCAAGGCACGCCTCCCCTCGTACAGGGTGCGACCTGTGCCGTCACGGCCGGTGGTCTCACGCAGCACCGCCTCCGGCATGTGGCACATTCCGTTACAGATGGGCGTCGCACATGCACGCGCGTGTGCAGATGAAAACGGGTTTTCTGCCAACGCAGTATATGTGTGACGGCAGATGTACATGTGGAGACGGTTTGCCCGAGCAGGAGAGGGGGCTATCCTGTTGCCCACCCTCCGTGGGGGCTGGGAGTGAGGATGGGCTATCGAGAGACCCCCAGGGTCCCCGGGGTGTTCTGTGGGTAGCTCACCACGCACCTGCCCCGTCTCGATGCAGGACCCAGGGTCTGAACTAAACCAGTGTGCTTCTGCAGACAAAGGCATAGAAAATAGAAACAGTTTCTCAGCGAATCTAGGACAGGAAGCCGCTTCTGAGGGACAGTGTGGTGTTGGTGGTGAACCAAGATGTGGGGGCGGGAGTCTTCAGATAGTAGGCATTAGAGAAGTTTGAGAGGCTATTTCAGAATTCCTCATAATAGAGTTTTCAAATTGGATGGGACCCTAGGAATGATCTCGTGATAATGATAATGACGGTAACACTAGTTGTCTTCGATTAGGTTTTCGGGAACCAGACTCTGAGACGGTTCTCGGAGAGGCCGGGGAGCACTCATCACAAATAAAGAGGGGAGGAGGCTGACCAGGCCAAGGGGGCAAGCAGACCCAAGGTGTGGCTGTGAACGAGGCCCCAGGACCCTACAGGGGGCTCTGGAGTGGGATGGGCCTTCAAAATGGCCTCCGACCGAGGTAAGAAGGCTGGCCCTTGCGTCCACACATCACCCGGTCATCGGCCACAGGCCCCCGTGAGAGAGCAGATCCCTGTGGTCTAAGGCAGGTTCTCATGAGGGATGAGCTTCCCATTAGCTGGAGATGTGTTGCTCCCAAGAAGGGATCTGGGCAGAGCTTCAAGGGAGCCACAAAAGTAGCAATGAGGTGACAATAACCTCCCACCTGTTGATCACCTACAGGGAGCTAGAAGCCTTGCCCACAGACCTCCCCAAGTATTCCTCATCCCAGTAAGCAGCACGGGCATCCAACCACAGCTCAGCACTTTTTCATCCGCAGCCAGAATGACCCCCAACCATTGCTCTCCTGTGTAGAGCCCTTGAATCGCTTCTTGTCGAACTGCAAGTCTAAACTCCCTAGCGCAGGATGCAAGGACCCACGCCATGGGTCTCTGCGCCCTCGTCGACGTCTGTTTTCCCCTAGCCCACCATATTCTAGTCTCACTGGTCTTCACTTGATTCCTTCTGCATACCCAGCTCATTCTGGCCTCAAAGCCTTTATAGTAGCTGTTCCCCATGCCTGGAATGACCTTCCCCAGAACTGCCATGGCGTGGCTTTGTCATTCAAGCCTCAGCTCCAGTGTCACCTCCCTGGTGAGGCCTCTCCTGACCTCCCTAGTTAAACTCTTACTGGAGACATCAGTCTAGCCCGGTTTCAAGGACCAGGCCCCACCTCTTGCAGCCTGGGGGCGATTTGCAACTGATCAAAGCTTCCTTTGTACAACCTGACCTGGCTGGTGGGGTGTCTCCTTGGGAAGAAAGTTCTCACGTGGTCTTTTTCAGGATCCCAGAGCTGTCTGGGACCTCCCTGGCCCTATTGTGGTAAAGCGAAACTCACTGCGGAATAGGAGGAGCTCGGGAACTGAGAGCCCGGCCTCTCTTCTCCAAGTGAGTCAGTTAACAAGTGGAAAAGAGAAACCCCTTCACCATTGAATTTTTAACCGCACCAGAAACTGCCCATCTGTTTGGTCCAACGCGGGAGGGGCAATTTGGTTACTCTGTCTACAGGCTTGGGGCAAGTAGGAACAGAGACGAGGTTGGAAGCATTGTTAACGTGTGCGTTTTCTTCAGTCATTAAAGGAGAGCGGCAAACTTGGGACGTTTGAAGGGAACCGTCATCCACTTCACAAGCAGTCGTTTGGTGCTGTGACTAAGACGTGGAAGGACTTGGACGAGGCATCGGGGCCACCGGAGTGTCACACGGTCGGTCCCTTTTGTCGTGGAGCTTACTTTTAGGAGAAGAGACAGGGCAGAGGAAGTGGGGGCATGGGACAACGCGCGCTGAGACCGCGTGCTGCGTCAGGCTGTGTCTGTGTTTCTCATGCACGCGGA
This sequence comes from Felis catus, assembly GCF_018350175.1. Taxonomy (NCBI): domain Eukaryota; kingdom Metazoa; phylum Chordata; class Mammalia; order Carnivora; family Felidae; genus Felis; species Felis catus. Next base: position 35,813,327 of record NC_058373.1, on the reverse strand, counting down.
GCCCCTAATAGACAGCAGGCAGGGTGCGCCCAGAATCGAGGGGCCGGGCAGGCACTGAGTCCGAATTCCCAGGAAGGCGGGCGAGCGAGTGAGCTCCGTGGGGCAGAGGCAGTGAGAGAGGACATCTGCGGGAGTGGCCTTGGACGTGGCTCCCACAGAGCGGTGGCCTCCAGGCCAGCATCGCTGAAAGAATAACCCATCTGCCCCATGTCCCTAGCACACTTCTGCCTCTGCCTCCTCCCCTTCCCTCACCTCTTCTTCCCCTGGCTGGGGAGCACTCAGGAATGACTCTCTGAGCCCTGGTGGTGGGGGTGGGGGCACCCTACCTGGCCGATGTCTTACAATCTCCAGCAACCACACACCAAACAGAGTCTCTTGGCTGGAAAGCACGGCGGTCCCTTGGAACCTCTTCTTGGAAAAAGCAAACGCTCGCTCAGTGTTTGAGCCTCCTGGCTGGTTCCTTTGGAAGGGGGGTTGCGGGAGCCGCTGCCCAGGGGGACGGAGGGGTGAAGTGGAAAAACATGGACTGGTTTCACAGCAGAGCATAGGGAGGCTGGGAACTGTTCTGCTCTGTGAACAAAGTCAGGCTAAAGGCGGCAGTGGGGGGGGGGGGGGGACAGCGTGAGCCAGCGAGTGTGAGAGAGAAAGGCATGGAAAGGCATGGAGGGAGTCGGCTCTTGGTAATTTGAAGTTAATTTGGAATTGCCTGGAAAATCACCATGCAGCATCCAGTTCTGCCTTTGATGGTCGAAAGAGACCAATGCTTTTATTCGTCTTCAGGATTTGTTTCCTGCCTCCCCGCCCCCCCCCCCCCCAGCCCAGCAGTGAAGCAAATTAGGCAAAGCAGCAGTGGAAGAGGAAAAGGTCAGGCTAATTGTTGGTTGGGAGCTCATAGAGAGGAGGCATATTGCCCCTGCCTGCTTTAACCTGCCCCCCATCGTGTCCCGTTGGCATCTGCAAAGACAAGGCACCCACGCGGGCTTTCATTACTAGCCGGGACCCCTCGTTCCAGCCACCAACACGCCTGCACCACGCGCGGTGTCTGGGGGCAGACGAGGCAGGTGGAACTTGGCCCCGCGTTGCCCAAGAAGGGCCTACAAGGGGCAGCAAACCTGAACGCCCACCCCAAGCCGCCTGGTGACGCGGCTCTTAATTTGCAACGTCAGCAGTGCAGGGATTGGAGGGAAGGGTAGCTTCATTTTTTTTTTTTTCCTCTTTTTCCCCCGGTTGCTTCATTCTTATCAACTCAGCTGTAAAAATTAATATCATCGAGCTTCGTGGAAGGATACGCAATGTAGACTCATCTCTGGAGAGTCTAGAATGTACCTTTGTATCCCATTTAAGCAGTCACCTGGGGAGCTCGCCGGTGCTGTTTGGGGCCCCTGGTAGAGCTGTTGTCTAATGAGCAGCGTGCTGGCGGGATGCCCGCTGCCGGGGAGGAGGACCCGGGAGGGGCCTGACCTTGGGAGAGGCAGACGATGGGAGAACTGTCTTCTCCAAACTGCGAGTGGTTCCTCTCTTGGTAGAGGCAGAAGCTTTCATCTTTAGGCAGATGTTTCCTCTGGGCCGCTGAAATGATCAGGACGGACCTTTGAGTCCATAAAGTGAGCTCCGCCCGCAACTGCGGGGAGACCGGAAAGTAACCTGAATGTCAATGTTGTAAATGGGAAACACCAGAGATGCATTTGTTGCGTGTGGCTATGCCCCGGCTGGGTCTCTCCTTTTGTCTCTCTCCCTCCCTCCCCGCTCCTTTTTTTGCTGACTGTGCCTCCCCTGGTCACTTTAGTCGGGCGGTGTGGATGCTGCTGACCCAGAAAGGAAGCCTCTTCCCTTGGCTGCCTCCTGAGTAACGATCCGGGTGGGAGGTTATTCAGATCTAGTTTGGGAGCTCTGGGATTCCATCCGGACCATTCCTGGGTGGGATGTATCTTTCCTTCCCACCAGCAACCCCCAAAAGCAAAGGGGGGACCTGCGGGGGTTCAAATTTAACTTTGGTTCGGTCACCTGGATTCTCTTGTTGGATTGCCGTGATCTTGGAGCATCAGGGCGGTGACCACATGGATGAGTACATGGCTCACCACGTCCTCCTACGGTGGCCCCCATGGGCCAGAGTGGGGGATGTAACGGGTCTCTATATGCTTTATGAAAACGCTTCTCACTGCTCTTGTACCCGAACCTTCTGGACAGAGTATGAGTAGGAGATTATCAGGGGAAAGGGTGATGTTCTTTCTAGCCACTGGGATGACAGCAGAAGGAGGCCAACAACCCAGCCCCTGTGGAGGAAACATCTTAGATTTGTGCTCGGCGGTCAGCTACTGGGAAGCTGGGGACATTCGTGGGATTGGTCTTTTGGAACCACTCCTGGGGACTTCCTCTCGAAAGAAGATGCTCTGCGCAGCTTCTCCCAAACTGTTGAAGTGCCTTAAATTTAACGAACTGCTGGGTCCGCCGTCCTCCGCCAGGCAGCTCTGACCATCATTTGGTCCCTACTCCCCATAACCTCACTGAGAACTCTGTACGAAAGGCAGGAATGGCCCCAGCTCCTGCATCTCCCGCACAAAATACCGTCAGCACCTCTGGGTGTCTGGATTCTCACAGCTGTTACTCGGTCATTCCATGGGGCAGGTGAATGTCACCCGGCTGGGGGAGTGGGCACCCGGCTGGGGGAGTGGACAGACAGAACCGGTTGGACAGTCTGCCCTCAGGCGATCTCCCCCAAACCAAGGACTAGACAAGACTGATGGCAGCGGAATTGGGAACCCCATGGCTTATGACCCACTGAAGGGCCATGGGAAGTGCTGTCAACCCGTGTCCCCTGAGTGATGAAGTCCCCACTTGGGGGATCTCAACAGTTGTAAAAAAAAAAAAAAAAGTACTTTCTTTCTAGGGTCTCCATATGCACCCTTGGGACTGTAATTCTCATGTGGAAGCCAGACATTAACCTGTGTCCCTTCTGAATACATGGTGACTTACAGCTTAGAAGGCATCAAAGAGACCTTCAGGGGGCGCCTGGGTGGCGCAGTCGGTTAAGCGTCCGATTTCAGCCAGGTCACGATCTCGCGGTCCGTGAGTTCGAGCCCTGTGTCAGGCTCTGGGCTGATGGCTCAGAGCCTGGAGCCTGTTTCCGGTTCTGTGTCTCCCTCTCTCTCTGCCCCTCCCCTGTTCATGCTCTGTCTCTCTCTGTCCCAAAAATAAATAAACGTTGAAAAAAAAAGTTAAAAAAAAAAAGAGACCTTCAGTATCTAAGTAGACATCGCTAGCACGTCGGGAACCCCCCGATGACTGAAGCCACTTGGCACCTGTGTGTGTTCCTGCAGTTAGTTATCCCTATCATGGGGGTCCCCCACTCAGAAAAGGCAGCAAGAAATCTGTCCCTGCCTTTAGCTGACCTCACCTTGCCCTGGGATCTGGAAGGCACTCATGTCAGTCTCAGCTCAGTGAGAGCCGAGGGTCGAGCCAGGGTTGTTTTGAATGATGGAACTGCCCCACACACTTTCTCCTGGGAGGTCAAGGTGGAGCCTGTGCCGTCCCTAATACATTCTGTCTACTTGGATCACTGCCTTGGGCCAAGCGGAAAGGTCAGTACAGAACCATAAGGCGGAATCCCCCTGGCTTTCTCAGGTAGACCCTGATTAATATGACCTTTGTTCAGACGGCCGGGTCTAGGACTCTGGGTAGGGCAAAGCTGAGGTCAGTACTGCAGGTTGGTCTCCTCTTGCTGCCTGGAGCCCTGTTGATATTTGCCTCACTTAAATGCTGCATGACTCTAACAGAACAGATTTGGTCCCGCTCCCTGTTGGTCAGCTTAATCAGAGTGGCCAGTGGGGTGGGGTGCTCAAGGGAAAATCGGCCAGAAGCTGAGACTAAAAAGGGTGGATATGGTCGGGAGAAAATTCTCTGCAGGCCTTTGGAGTTCCTGCCTGTTTTGTGAACAGAGGCACCACCTGCCTTTGTTCCGGGCTATGCTTTCAAGTCCCTAGTACAGCCAATAGCCTTGGAGGAGGGCGTCCCTCTGGAGAGCAGGGCAGGCAACCCCGCTGTTCCTCGTATGAGATTCACCTTCCCTGGGGTGCCTGGGTGGCTCAGTCGATCGAACATCCGACTTCAGCTCAGGTCATGATCTCACAGTTCACTAGTTCAATCCCCGCTTCAGGCTCTATGCTGACAGCTCAGAGCCTGGAGCCTGCTTCTGATTCTGTGTCTCCCTCTCTCTCTGGCCCTCCCCTGCTTGCGCTCTGTCTCTCTCTTTCTCAAAAATAAATCAGACATTAAAAAAAAAAAAGAATTTATAAAAGATTCACCTTCCCTACGCTTGGGGTTTCTCTACTATAATACGACCCATTGAATGTGCAGGCATCATTTGGCCCTTTCCATGTTGCCTTATAGGATTTGGGGCTTGGGCAACCGAGGCAAGAAAGGCTGCTATTCTGCCTCTTACTATTTCTGTGAGGATTGAAGTCTTTTGTGTCTGGCCCAGGAACCTTGACTGTAGGGTGCGCTAGCTTCTTAGTGAGTAGGGTAAACCTTGGACACCTCCCAGTCCTCGACAGCCATGATTTGGCCTGGACCACCCTTAAGTGGGGTGGGCACGTGAGCGTTATCCGTCGTGGGCATCACGGGAGGACAGAAGTCCACATCACGTGGACTGTGCCGGACTGGGCTGGCTGGTGCGTGCGGGGCCACCGTCCAACGCTGTCCTTTGTCCAGCCCACAGAGTCCTTTCTGCCTATGATCCGGGAGGCTGGCGGGAGAGCGCGAGCAGGGGCCTCCGGGGTCAAACCACAGGGACTTCCACCGTGGCCCTCCACGCAGCCCAGCCTCCGTTTGCCCATCTGTCAAGCTGGGCTGACGAAAGCACCTACTTCAGAGGGGGTTTGTGGGGACTAACTAGGCAGGCTGTCGCCACCGTGGTCGTTATTCTCCTTGATAACGTTATCGCCTCGACCTTGACTCATTCTTTGTAAGCCTTGCCTCTCCCTCTTAACAGCCTGTCTGTAATCTGACTTTATCTCTTCTACACTGAAATTGGCCAATTTACATGGCACCCCTCACCACAGCCACTGGATGTGCCTCTAATCTAATTAGACTAATTTCAATTTCCTGGATTTAATGACTTTTAATTTAATTAATTTAGAATGCAGTACACAGGGTGATTAATTAGGAAACGTTACTGCGGGATTTGGAAGGTGAGTCGCAGGATGTGTTTAAATATTGTGGCCGTGGCCGTCAGTCGCTTTACACGGGGGGCCCCCCCGCCCCCAGGAGGCACAGAATCCGGAAAACCCCGGGCGGAGCCGGGACCTGAATGGAGATCACCCGACGCCAAGCTTGGATCCTTCGTCTCTGTGCTTTCAGTGACAAGGAGCAACTCCCAGGGGAAGCGAGGGGGCGGCGGATTCCAGCGAACGTCGAGCGGGAACGAGGCAAGTGTCGCGAGCGGTGAGGACGGGCCTTGTCTTTCTGCAGAGCCATACCCTTCACCGTGTTCTCCGTGCGCCAGGTAAATGGGCAAACCCGCTGCGATTTTGTTTGGTATATACTGCGTGCTATGTTCCCTTCTTGAGTACTCGGGAGAAGAAGAAGAATGTTAACACATACGTAACGCTATGCACCGGGAGCTATTCTGAGTGCTTTTGTATTGATCCGCTCATCCTGTCGTCATAGGAGGGGGGCACACCGAGCGATTTCCATCGTCTGAAGGAGGAATCTGAGGTGCTGAGTCGGCTCTGCTGGGGAGATCTGTTCTTGTATTGCACGAAAGGGACAGCCCCCGGTGGAGTCCCGTCTGTGGCAGGCGGGTAGGGAGACGGGTTAGGGCTGGGCATTGTCTTGAGCCCCGCTTGTCACGCGCCCTCCGTCTCTGAGGGGAAGAAGTAGCAATGACACCACTCGGAGAGCCCTCTACGGGGCCGGGCTGGCCTCCTAGTGCTTGTCGTGTGTTGACTCCACACATGGCTGGCCCACCCGCTGCTCACTGAGGGGAGGATGCCTGGGGTCTCCTCACAGCCCTGGGGGTCAGGGTGAGCCACCCGCCCTCACCGCCCCTCTTCCTCTTGGCCATCGACTTCAAGAAGCCATAGGCTCTGTTCGCTGGTCGGGGCTTCTGACTGCATTTGGGTTGGGCCCTCGGAAGCAGAGCTGAGCCAGACCCTCTACCCGGAGCTGGGCCCTCTCCCCTAAAGTTCAGCTCCAATCCCAAGGTCACTTATTTTCCAGATGGGTTCGTTGAGCATCTTTGGGGCTCTGACCCCTGTTCTTCTGGAATGTTGGGCCGTGACCCAAGTAAGGAAAACAGGGTGCAGACTCTACTTCCGGACGCAAGCAATGCCTGAGAGGGCTAGACCCTGTTACCCAAGGAGAGAAAGACAAGAGTTGCCTTCCATAAATGCCCTGTAGGGAATAAGGCCAATCAGGGGAAGCCAGAGAGAGAGACTCTCTAAAAGAAAGGATTTCCTTAACTAGAACGGGTTCTTCAGTAGGCGGTGAGGTACTGAAAGGGTTCAAACAGAGGCTGGTTGTCAATAATTCGCTCACCTAGTCCTCTTTTTCTGGAATGTTCTTTCCTTTCCTTTTCCGCTGGTTCCCTCTCATTCAACCTTTAAGACAGCTCAGGAGTTACTTTCTGACGGACCAGGTGTTCTCTATGCTCCTGCAATGCCCTGGGCAGAACTTAGTCATGGCACTCAACGTACATCGCAACGATCTGCGTATGAGTTTGTCTCGTTCACGTCGCGTCCATGTTGCCCTTCGATAACCCTGCAAAGTGCCTGTGGTTTCCCCTAGTTGGAGGGTGGAGACCTCAGCATGACTGAAGGTCTTGCCCATGAAGCCAGAAGGAGCCAGAGATGGTCGGGAATCTGGTTCCCAGACCTAATGTCTGCAATCTTTCCACCATGAAATACTGCTCTCCCAGCAGGGGCCCCGATTCTGTGATTCGTGAGGTCGTGGTCTTGTGTGCAAGCTGTGTGTCTGAGGCACCAGGGGCAATCTATCAAGGGGTGGCTCCTGGGCCATCTCTGGAGGTATGTTGACCCTTGCGGACAGCCACGTAAGTACACAAACCCACCTCATCAGCTCACAGGCGCACTCTCTGAGCCCTTCGGAGGTCACGGAGAGGCCAGGCAAAAATGAGAACCAGGGCCGCCAAAGCCTGTGTTTCTCCTGGACCTGTGGGGCTTGTTTGAGCCTGAGCCAAAGCCCCTCTTAGCGCCCGCATTCCTTGACTTAACAAAGGTGAGGAGAGCCCTACCCTGTGGTTTTAAGGCTGGATTCCATTTCTATTAAGATCGCTGAAGGCCTCGTAAGATTAACTCACGGTCACCCCTGTGAAAGCCGATCCGAGTGGAAAATCGAGTTAGAAAATTCTGCCTTCCCTTTCCCTCACACCGCAGCAGATTAAGGGAAGGCCTGATGCTGAGTTTTGGGGATTTATGGGAATGTGCAGTTGCTGGCTGTTAAACGTGCACTCTTTGGGATGTTGGCAACCTTGCTTCCTATAAATCGTTGCTGGTATTTCTTAGCCTTTCCTTGCCAGCAACGCGGAGGCCTGCAACACCTTTTCCGTGCAGTAGCCTGTGAAAATATTGAAGCTGGGCCCAGAAAAACACCAGCATAGAAAGGGGAAACTTTGATGTTTGCTAGTTATTTTCAGACAACCCTTGCCAAATCTTAATTTTTCTAGTTTACAAGTGAGGGATTCTGACCATCTGCCTGCTGTCAACCGATGTTTGTTTGGGTGAAGATTTTATTTTTTTCTCCCAATCTAGCACTCCTGTTCTTACAAGTAGTTTATTGGACTTCATAAATGTCAGCGTTTTGCAGGCATTTTGTAAGCAGCTTATGATTTAGTATTTAATCAAAATTGAGCAGTCAGCGTCTGTCATCAATCTGAAGCGGGAGTAACAATGAGATCGCAGCTCAACATCCACCAGGACCACGATTGGTGCGTCCCAACTATCCCTGTGAGAATTATGTTTGCGTCTGAAGGGAGGGCGGTGAGTAGGACGGTGGAGGAAATACCCACCCTTCGGGCACCGATTATGCACTATCTTGTGTTTGTGTCAGCTATCGAGTGCCAATACTGCGTAACAAGCCATCCCAAACTCAGTGGCTTAAGTCAATAGACAGTTTTTTAGCTCCTTAATTTAAGGAGTCAGCTGGGAGCTCCTTCTAGCCTCAGCTGAGCTCCTGAAAGGTGTGGGAATGAGTCGGGCCGTTGGTTGATCTTGCCTGGCCTCATCTGGGACAACTGAGGCAGCTCAGCTCTACTCCACAGATTTCTCGTCCTCCACCAGGTTAGCTCAGGCATAGTCAGGTGGTGATGGGGGAGTGCAGAAGCGAAGAAGCCAATCATTCAAGTGCTCTCCTAAGCTTCTGCTTGCCTGACATGTGCCAACATCCCATGAGCCAAAACATGGCATGGCCTAACCCTGAATCAAAGAGGGGGACAGACTCCATGTCCTTGTTGTGAGAGGTTTTCTCCAAAGTCACAGGCAGAGGCAGCGGGCACAGGGAGGGGCGGAGAACCGGGGCCCCTTGATGTGATCTAGCCCAGTGATTCTGGAAATCCCACAAAGGAGGTGATGTTTCAACCCCAACGTCCAGAGGAAGAAAGAACGCTAAGTGCCAAAGGCCTCTTCTGATGTCGTTACTAAATTCCTTCCTTGCTTGGTGCTACAGACTGAATTGTATCCCTCCAGATTTATGTGTTAAAGCCCAACCCCCCGAAAGGGACACAGGGAGAAGGGAGGTTGTTCTTTTTCTCCTTTGCTACCAGCTTCCCCGCCTCCAAGGATCAGCTCCGTGTTCTAGTCAAGTTGGTAAAAATGGTCAGGAGGAAAGAGAAGCTCGAGGGGGACATCGAGGTGCTCCTAAGAATCGGGCTCACCGGTCCCCCCGCCTCAGCCCTCTGGCTTCTCCCCTGCCCATCTCCTCCCTCCTTCTGGTTGACCCTGCTTTAGCTTCCGCTGCCTTCTCTCCAGCCCCTCCAGCCCGCCGTCCCTCCCCCATTCTGACTGCTCTGGGGGCAGCAGGGCACCAATGAGAGTCAGCCTGACCTGAGCTGGACTCCACTCAATGGCTGTTTGTCCCTGGAAGTCAATAAACCCCTCTGAGCCTCTGTAAAATGAGACGACTCGGCTTAGTGTGACGTCATTGTACAACCGCACAGCCACGCCCCCAGAGAACGTCTAGCTCGTGGGCACTCAATTCATATTCTTTTATCGCCCCCTTCCTCCCTACTCCTGTTGACCTGAATCTTCATGGCATTTTCCTGTCCCTTCGATAATTTAACACGGATGGTTTATTAAACAGGGGCTTCCTGATGGGCTGTTACTGACCTGGCAAAGAACAGATGTGCCCTGTGAGGGTGCCCAGGCCCTGAAGGAAGAGTAAGCAGTGGGCGAGCCTGCAGGGATGGTGTCCTCTTGCCAGAGGGGAGTGGCCGGCGGGGGGGGTGGGGGTGGGGGCAGACCCCGATGCTGTCACCTTCATGCCTTGGGCCACCTCTTGGCCTCCTGAAACGGTGGTTTGGAAGATGGGGTTTCCCCATCTTTCCCCGTGAGGTTTCTATGGAAACTGAAACAAAGCAGGTGAAATTCTCAGTGCTTCACCCCTCCTTGTTCTGCACATAGGGCTCAGGCCAGCTTCCAATCTGGGGAAGGAGGTTGGTTACCCACCTGGTCTAGCTTTGGTGCTGCGACAGCCAGGTATTTCTTCAGAACTGGTCATGTGGCTTAAAGCATGACTATCCTAGATTCTATTCCTTTGGGTCCTAAGGAGTCAATTTCTTCTTTCTTCTAAGAAAGAAGTTTCTACGATGAAAGACATGTCTTTGGGGTGGAGACGTTCGTGGACCCCTGATGGCTGACGTTTAGGAGGAGGGCACTTGAGGATCCCAGTGCTAGTTCTGGCTGTGACACTGCAAAGTGTCCCGATGTGACCGTGGATAAGTCACGTCCTATGTCTGGGCTTCAATGTTCTCAAATATAAAACTAAGGGCTTAGGTTGTGTGGACTCTAGGATTTTGATGAGCTCAAAAGGTTAACTTTGAGGTTACTCATGGGGTTCCAAAAGGGGTAGGTTTGATGAAGGTGTGGTTAAAAGGGCGGAAGCAGGGCAGCCGGGGTGGGGGCGGGCAGAGGCAGCCTGCCTGGGTGTGGCACCTGGGCTCACGCAAACCTGTTAAACTTGGAGGTTCAAATCAAGGCCCACTCGTGGATTGATTGGCTCATTGATTGATTCATTCTCTTCATAAGACTTCCTCTGACCCTTCCCAGCCCAAAGTGCTCTCTCCCTTCCCTGACCTTCCGTGGCCCCTCCATGCAGCCTCACTGTCGTCTCTTGCAACATCTCTCCGCTATCTCTTGCTGGCCTGGCTGTTTTCCAGATGGCCCCTTGCTTCCTGTTCCATGTCCCGGCTCCCTCGCTGCCTGATCGCGTGGGAGACTTTCCTTTCTGTCTCCACCTCTCAAAGTTCTGGCTATGGCTTAAGGGGCTGCTCAAAAGCCACCTCTTCCAGGAAGTCTTCCCAGGCAGGTAATTCAAAACTCTCTTTCCAGGTGCTCCTTATTAGCACCCTTCAGTGTCTGTCCATTGACATAAGACAAGGCCAGAACTTTGAGCTTAGGTCCCGAGCCTTGTCTCTCATCCCTGCCTTCCCCATCCCCCAGAGAGGCCAGGGTGTCTCTTACCTCCACACAGAACCAAAGATGTTTCTCTTGCCTGGAAAACCTTTTCTCCACCCTGTCCCCATGAGGATGACACTTTAGGATTCTAAGACTCCGCTTCTGTCCCCTGTACTGGTAAAGAGTTTCTTGGACTTCTCTTTTGGTCTGTATTCTGTGTTGTGCCATGCGCTAGTCTCATCCATAAGTCTGGTGACCCTGAGTTATTTGCCTCTAAGGTCACAGTGCCTGGCACATAGCAAGTGCTCAATGAACATGGCATTGAAGAGTATTCTTCTATGTGTCCATCACAGCACCCAGCAGAGGCTGGGGCCCAGGCAAATATATGGATGGGACGATTGATTCAAAGGTCTGTTTGTAGCAGTCTTGGGTTCTGGGATGGAGCCTTGAAGCTGGTGGAGCTGAGAATATGGCTCCTGCTGTGTGTGTGTGTGTGTGTGTGTGTGTGTGTGTGTGTGTGTGTATTCTCCGTGGGCATGCTTGTTGGGGTCTTGGTAACCTGCCATGGGTGGGGGGAAAGCCTTAGTGCCCCAGAGGCTGATGCCTCTCCCTGGACACCAGGCTACCAGCCTACCAACTCCAGAGTCAACACCGGAGACGCTCCTGGAGGACGCTCCACAGTCACGGTCACGCACAGACTGCGTTCTGCAGTGGACCAGGGCACGGTCTTGGAGCTGCGTGGTCTTGCACCGGGTACCTTAGACAGGTTTCTGACACCTCACATCCTCTGGGAAACTAGCCATGCTGGGCTGCCCGTGTGCCAGGCCTTGGGTGAGGCCTCTGGGGGCAGGATCCGATTTAATTTTCATGACCACCCTTGTTGGCAGAGGGGAAACTGAGGCACGGAGCGGTTGAGTTACTTGTCTTAGACCACGGAGCAGCCAAAGGGAGAGCAGGGGGATGGGGCGGAGCAGCCTTAGCCACAGCCCATGCTCATGGGTGCTATGCCTGCTCCTTCTCACATAATAATGCCTCCTTGAGCCACTGGATTAATGTAAACAGGTGACATTTATGGCATGAATGCCACACAGCAGGCATGCAACCAGTGGAAGCTGACATTATCAATCTCTCACTCAGGCCTCTCAATGTAAAGGTGAGGAAACCGAGGCACGGTTCACGTAAGTGACTTGAAGGTCACGTCGTGAGTCGGGTGAGGTCTCCTGATGGCCGGCTCTCTTCCTTATGTAAAAATGAGAAGGAAAGAGAATCTCACATTTGGGAAGAATTGAGGCAGAGAGGGAGGTGGTGGGGGACGGCGGTTGAAGACAGATGGGGAGCCAGTCCTTCCTTGTAACTCTCCCAACCACCAGTGAGGACGGTCCTGCTATCCCAATTTGCAGTCCTGCCAATCTGATCGCGGGGGGTGGGTGACTTTCCTGAGTCTGTCAGCTGGTGAAAGAGAGCAGAATTTGAACGTGGGCTTGTCTTTCTCCAAGTCCCGTGCTTTCTTCTGCATCGCTAGCCTAGGAGTGAGGTTGAAGATCAAGGTCAGAGTAGCCACGATTTGGACCGTCGCTTGTGGCAGGGAGTGGACCAGCTGCTGAGGTTGTTCCTTCTGAGTATCCGGAGAGCTCCCGGAGCTGGGGAGAGAGCGGTGTGGGGAGGAGTGGGCCCCAGGGGAAGAGGCAGCTCTTGAAAGTAGAGAGCTGCGTTTCTTTTTTAAAAAATATTTACTTATTTTTGAGAGACAGAGAGAGCACGAGCAGGGAAAGGGCGGAGAGGGAGAGAGGGAGACGCAAAATCTGAAGCAGGTTCCAGGCCCCAAGCTGCCAGCACAGAGCCCCACGCCGGGCTTGAACTCACGAACCGTGAGATCATGACCTGAGCGGAAGTCAGATGCTTAACCGACTGAGCCACCCAGGTGCCCTAGAGAGCCAGATTTCTTCCTTGCAGTACTGAGGGAGCCAAGAGGCGCCATTTTGTCTCTGTGCATCCAAAGAGCCTGGCTGGTGGGGTGCCTTTCAAAGGGCAGAGAGTGACCTTGGACCCTCAGGTTGGAGGAAACATCTCATAAATCTTAAGTTTTATTTTGAAAATTCGTGCAGAATTTGCCTTGTTTCCCACAGTGTACCCACATGTGCAAGAGGAATGGCTGAATCTAACTACATGAGCCCAGCTGAGCAGCCCAGATGAGGTATGCCAAGGGACACTGTCTTGGGCCACATCCTGTTCAACACTTACCAATGGCTAGAATGGCCTTACTACTCACGGCGTCCCTGTAAGATAGGTTGTGTTACCCCTTTTACGGGCCAGGTGATTCCCCCATGGGGCTGAACCGCCTTGTCCCCGAGGGGCGTGTGGGAAAGTGGGAAGGGTGGACGTTTCAGGGAAGGCGAGAGGCAGGGTTTGAAATGGCCTTGGCCAGGCTGAAATGGGCTCAAATTCATGCATAGCAAGATGAAAGGCGAGAGAGACCTTTGCTTGGGGTTCAGAATACCCACCAGACACACACAGGATGTGGGATACCTAGGTCAACAGCATAAGTGAAAGAGGCTGGGTTTTTAGTTGACAGGAAGTCTCGTATGAGTCAACAGGGGGGAGGTGGCAGCCAGCAAAGCTAATGTCACTGTAGCATCCACCAAGTGGAGGTACAACGAGTGGGGGAGGGAGGAGATACTCCCGAGTCAGTCTGCCTCCAGGAAATGGAGCTCAGGTCTGGAAACCTGAGTCAGGGAAAGGGGCAGAGAGCTCACCAGGCTCTCTGACCCAGAGGCTGGGGGTGGAGAGGTGGCTCCTGGCTGCTGCTGGACACTCTCCTCGTCCTCTGGCATCCCCAAAGCGTATTAGTCTATTTCTGAACAATTACAGCCCCTTCTTGCTCTTATCCGACTGCCTTGCCTGCCTCCAGAATACGTTACTCATGCAACTTCGGGTTTTATTCACGTAACCTGAGTACCTGTGGGGGATTCCTTGTGACCTCGTTTCTCCATGAAGTCACGTTCAAAGAAGCCCAATCCAGCAAGCGAAAGAGAGAGATTTCCATCTTCAGGCACACCTCTCAAAGAGATGAAAAAGAATGAGGTCCCTGTTTCCTTTCCTCTCTTACTAGCTTGGGCTTCAAGTCTTCTTTAGAAACTTTGACTCTTCCAAGGCACCCCAAACCCCCCGGGCATCCATAATCGACCTGACACGCCATGACTCTCGACTTTCTGCATCCCCATTATACACAAAGGACTCAACACCTATGTCTTTTTTTTTTTTTCTTCTGGTCCCTCCTTCCCTACCCCCTCTATGTTCTTCTTGAGTTTTCTTTCCACTTCACTGCTGACCCAAATTCCTCCCTCCGACAGGGTGGGGGGACTCAGAGACTGATCTGAAAAGCCAGGATGCTCCCCCGCGACCTGGGTCTCTCCAGCACTGTCTGTCCCTTCCTATCCTCCCAGGAACTGCGCTGGCCAAGATGGAGCTCTGAGGGAGCTGAATGAGAAGAAACAGAGCAGGCAGAGACCGCATTTTTGGAGAGTGGGGTGTGGGGGGCAAATATGGCGACGGGAGGGATGGCGGGGACGCCGGGAACACTCCGCATGCAAAGTTTGTCCTCGGTGTTTGTCAGCACATGGTCGCTGTGGGTGGAAGAGCCTGGCCACCCGTGCGTACAGATCCTACCTCAGATTGCTGTGTGATGGCTAGTGAACAGCAGCAGACAGAGGGCCTTCCCCGAAAGTTCCCCATCACCTTGCATGGTTCATTTCCATGGCCATGGGCTCCTCTCCTCCACAGGGTTGAGTCTCGTTTCTTGAATGGCATACCCTGAGATGTCCTGGGGGAAGGCTGGCTGGAGAGACAGCACTCGCCACAGATTCCATGTGCTGGGCTACACTTCCCTGCCTCCTCTGCAGCTAGATTGGGGCCCCGCGGCTTGTTCTGCCCAATGGGCTGAGACCAAGGCAATCGCGGGTTGATGTGCCTCCTCGTTTTGCCATAGGGACTTTGGACGCCCCGTGTTCCAGACGGCATGCCAAAAGGGGGAGGGTCTCGCCACTCACCGGGCACCTGATAGGCGCAAGAAATAAACTTCCATCTCAAGATTGAGATTTCAGTCTTGTCACTGCCACATGGCCTGGCCCGGCCCCGCGAATAGTCAGAGCGTCAGAATTAACGGAGCAATTGCTATTCTTGAGCTCTTTAATGTGAGGAAGGAAGAAGCTGTCTCTGGAGCCACGCGGGGCAGCTGATTGACGCTTTCCCTGACTGTCATCATCCAGCACAGATGGCACTTCCTGTTTGGTAACACCTCACGTGGGCTTCTTCATCCCCCACTGACTCTGCCAGTCACCATCCTACACAGTCAAATGTGCACAGTATTAGAAGTTTGCCAAGAGCACATCCTTGTGTCTGCCAAGGAGTGTCTGTTAGAGGAAGAGTATTCTAGCAGACGATGTTCAGAGGAGAAATGGACCACCCCAGGAGGCAGCAAACCCCTGGTCTCTGAGGTGAGCACGTGGAGGTTCGATGCCCGTCGGGGATTTGGGGGGAGGGGGCATGAAGATGAGACGCCATCCCAGAAGAGGGAGGGCTCAGTGTGGGAGGGCAGGCTGGACCAGATGATTTTTAAGTCCTGTGCAACCCTGAGAGTCTCCAGCCCAGAGTCTATTTCTTTTTTTGGAAAGTGGATGAATGGATAAGCTTTGGTCACTAAGAAAGTAAAGACCTTAGGAGATCAAATAGCCTGGCTTAACGAGCAAGTAAGTATCATAACACTAACATTATCCTTGCTTAAAGGTATATGCTCATGAGATCAACGTTCTCGGCTCCCCTGAGGTCGACAAATGGTGACGAGTAGTCACGAAGGCATGTGAAGCATATCTGTAATTTACATGTCAACCGCAAGGAGGGCTGAGCTGAGGGAGGAGTCACAGCCTTGAGACAGACCAAAGTCATCATGATAACAGCCCCGTAATAAGGGCATCGGTGCTTTATCATGTGCAAAGTGTTCTCCGTGACATCCTGAGTGCTTCGAGATTACTATCTCAGAGCTTATTGTCATACATCATACCTTATCATATATCTCTGAATTTATTATCATGGCCTCTGGAGGAGAGCGGCTGCCATTCTCACTGTATGGATGGGCAGGGAGATTTTCAGAGATTGTTCCCACCCAGGAACACATAGCAAGTTAAGGGGGGATATCCCAAGACTTGAACCCAGATCCTTTGATTGGAAGTGATGGATTTTAAAATAAAAAAGCACGTCTACTCCTGGCACTAGAAGGTGGGACCAAGCTCCATTCGCATGCTCCTTGGTTCCTGAGGGATTTCTGCTTTCTGTGTGCAAGATTGTGTGGGGCAAGGTAGAGTGAGGATAAGGATAGCCCTGAACTGCTTATAGGAAGAAGGATTTTTTTGGGGGGGGGGGGGAAGCAATGAACTGAGGCACAGAGTGCTGGAGTTCAGACCCTAACTCTTTGTTGGACCCATTTCACATCCATGGCACCCCAGTTTCCTCATTTGAAAACGGGAGGAAAGATACTGACCCACCTTGAAGAATTTCCGTGAGGACCCACTAAGAAGACGGGCTGAAAACATTTCGAAAACCCTACAAAGACCAAAGTTGTCATTTCAAGAAGGGATTCATTCAGCGGCAGGTAACAGGCGTGCCGGCTACAGATGGTTTTAACAGAGGCAGCGTTATTTTTCCCTGGACACAAGAGTAGCACAGGGCAGGGTGGCAGGTGATGGGATTATGCCGTGGAGGGCCTGGCCTTTCTGTTTTCCTGTTCTCCCTTTATCCTCTTGCTGCTACCTTATAAACACAAGATGGGTGTCCTATCTCCAGGGTTGCATGCCAGCTCCAGGCAGGACAAAGAAGGGAGACAGAGGGAGAACCGGAATGAAGAATGGGAAAGTCTTCTTAGGAATGCAATAGCTCATTGGCCAGAAGTGCAATCAAATGGCCGGGTTCTAGATCCGCGGGAGGCTGGAGGCGTGAGCACTTTGTGGAGGTGTGACCCGGAACAAATCCGAGGTTTTGATGGAAACGAGGGAGAGGCTGGGACCCACAGCGGGTGGCGGCCCGCAGTGCCTGCCATGGCTCCAGTACTGAGACGGGCGCTCAATTCACAGGGATCATTTGACCTCGGTCTCTGGACAGAGTGAAGGCAAATTGGGTTGCCTCGTGCCTTGAAGAAAAAATGGGTCTACAGGATCCCGCTGTCAGGATGGGAAAGGGAGGTGGGCCGCGGATAGAGGAAGGCTGTGTGCGGCTGCGGGTCTGGGCATCTCCACGGTGTCTCTCCCCCCACCTTCCCCTGCTCCAGGCTCTGTTTCCTTAGCCTCCTTCCATGGGGCTGGGCCCGGGCGGGCTGAATTCGAGGAGCTCATCTCTAGCCTCTGTGTTTGTGTACGTCTCCACCCGAAGACGTCTAACCACAGACTTCCTCTTGACTCCTGGCAACAGAGAGAAAAGAAAACCGCAGCAGCTTTCATTGCTGAAAACACAAAACTGCCTCCTTTGCCTAATAAGCCCAGACGGAGGAGCTTTATTTCTGCTCGCGACTCCAGGCCAAGGAGTCTCGGGTGGGCAGTCACATCGCCAGACTGTGCGTTGGGAGCAAGCCACCTGCTGGGGGGCGGGACCCCGAGCTCCAGGAGCCTGCGTTACTGGCCGGCGGGGCTCCAGGGCGACCCTCACGGATCAGGGGGCCCCAAGATACCATTGGCCTCTCCCTCCCACCAACTCTGGTTTCAAAGCACTTGTTTAGTGTATATACATATTTTTTTATCCCCTTAGTTTCTGGGCTATTAATTTCAGCTATTGGTCAATTCCCATTTTGTGCTTTCCTTTTTTGTTGGCTTATTTTTCTAATTTCCTTATGATGCGTATTCAGCTCCTTTATTTTTAGTCTTTCTTCTTTAATAAGGAAGGCGTTTCAGGCCATAATTTCCCCCCGAGTTGAGCTTTTTTGGGGGTCCCGTAGGTTTTGAAATCAAATGTTCCTCTTTTCATCTGTTTCTAGATGGTTTTTGAGTTTCGTTTTAATATTTCTTTTGATCCATGGGTTATCTAGACCTCTGTTTGTTAATTCCCAAGCACTTAAGAATATTTTCAGCCCCATTATTTTTTTACTTAAAAATTTTGGATTGCGGTCAGAGAATGCGACCTATAGACTCTCCGGTTTTAGATTAAAAGATTTTTTTTCTCTGTGTCCAAGTATGTGGTCGAATTTTATAAATGTTCTGTGGGGAAGGACAAGCTGAGCTGGTGAGACCAGCAGAAAAGAATGATGTTCTAAAATGTTCTTGTTCTGCAGATAAGTCGCCCAGTTTCGAATCTTGCTTCTACCTGTCTCTAGCTGCGTGTCCAAGGACGAAACGGAGCATTTTTTTTTTTTTTGAGAATTTGTTTTCCATCTTTAAAATGGGAGCAAAAGGAATATCCACCTCTTAGCATTTCTGCGAAGATGGTGTGAAATTGTGTAAGTAAACGGTACATATGCCCTATTGCTATTTTTATTGTTGGTTTGTTATTTTTGCAGAAAGGGAGGAACCTTTACTGTTAGTGCCCTAAGCTTTCTCCCTGCCCCAGAACCGTGGCTTCTGGTTATTGAGAGGCCTGGCAGGAAAGAGGAAATGGACGGCCCAGGGAAGCCACCACCGTCCTTGTGAAGGGAGCCACCTGAGGTGGGGGCCACTTGCCCAAGCAAAAACAGCGATTTGGTGGCAAGGCCAGGTTTCAACCTCAGGTCTCAACTGACCAGTCCCTCTCTCTCTGCTGGCGGTCACTCTGTGGTTTCTCTCTTGAAAGAAGAGACTGTTGACCAAAGGTTGGCCTCTGGGATGAGGGAGGGGCTGGAAGCTTCTGATGGGTGGCCACCTCTGAGCGTTGCCTTATTACAGCTTTGCCGTCTGGGAAGGGCGACTCTGAGGTCAGCAAGCTCCAGGAGAAGCCAGAGAAAGAGGGTTGGTTGGGAGCGGTTGGCTGCTTCGGGCACTGCTGTTTCACGGCTCAGTGGGGGGCAGAGGGAATCACAGAACAGAATTACGAGGCAGGGGGTGTCTGGGCTCTCTGATTTGGGCCATTGATCTTAGGAGCAAGACCATTCATTCGCTGAGGATTCCCTGTTTCTATCAGCAATCATGTAACCATGCTGTGTTTGGACCATGCGTGGACAAGGATGCCTGTAACATAAATGGATTTGTCTAGGCAGCGGGACTCTGACTTCAGATAGGAGTGTGTGCCGTGGGCTAGGCTGCCGGCAGGTAAGGCCTGGGATTGGCTCCTCCATATAAAATCTAAAAAAAAAAAAAAAAAAAATTATAAGGCCTCTAATGATTATTATGAAAATTAAGTAAGTCAATGTTTGCAAAAGTGCCTTGTAAATCGCAGCACAAATACCGAAGAAAGTCACGGTGTGTAGAATTTGGTCTGAAAATGCTAGCTGACGCTTGACTGTGTCCCCAGCTCTTCGCTGGAAGCTGCAGGGAAACCAAATGGGGTTAAGCCTTGTTCGCCCCTCGTGGGGCTGGTGGGCTTTCTCAGCGTGAAAGCCTTTCCCTGCCCCTTCCTTCGAACACGCTTCGATTAAGCACCTATTAATAGGCCAGCTTCTGGGCTAGAAGCTGAATAGTATGGTGATCACTGTCTCCTAGGGGACAGACGCTGAGCAAACGGGTAGGTTGCAAAGCCCCGCTGGGGAGCACCCCGCTGGGGTGCCCTTCAAAGGGCACAAGGCAAGCCTCTGAGCCTCCGTTGCATCATCTCTAAGATCCGGACCGGTGGCCTGAACGTTCTCTTGGAAATCGGTAGCTTGGTTGGAGAGAGTAACCACGAGGTGGGGTGGGCGAGTGGACAGAGGCCAATTTACGCCGGACCTAGCACTGGGGAAGAGGGAAGCAGTGGTGATCTTGGCCCTTGGAGAGTCCATAGTGCGGTGGAAAGACAAGAAAGCGGCCAGTGACAGCGTAGTCTGGTCTGAGTTTTGACTGGCTAAGTGAGGCCAAGAGGTACGGGAGCCCAGAGGAGGAACCCTTTTCCCCAGCCTGGGAAGTTGGAGTGGAAGTTAGCAAAGCAGAGACGCAAGCTAAGGGAATTCTAGGCGGAGGGAACCGAATGAGCAAAGGCATGGAGTTCTATCCGGCTAAGACACAGGATCTGAAATGGGGCGCGATAAAGCTGCAGGAGGTACACAGTGAACTTGAACGCCGTGGTGGGGAACTTGAACTTTACCCTGTAGGTAGCGGGGAGCTACTTTAGACGCAGAAGCATGAGATAAAGGATTAATCAGGCTTTGCCACCAGGATGGCAACTGCGAGTGGGTCCAGGGGAGGCAGGCTGCAGAAGTCCTAGAGGCCAACGTGAAAGGCACTTGTCTGGGGTTGAGCCCATCGTACAGCAAGTCTAGAGTGCCATTGAACTTCCACGGACTCAGCGGCAACCTTCCCCACACAGTGCCCCTGGTCCGGGGAGGATGGGGCCCCGAGCTGAGAACTCTCCTGCAGGGCCCAGGCCTTCAGAACAGCCCTCCGGGGGATGGCCCCCTCCAGCCTCGATGGGCTAGTTCAGGCTGCTTTAGCTGGGGCCCATTTGGCTGCAAGGGACATTCTGCTCAAGCCAAATGATGACCTTGTGGAAGGGAGATGGCGAAGTTTCACAAAACCCAGGGGTGAAAACTTCAGCCCCGCTTCTGAGGGACTAAGAGTCCAAAACTGCAGAGTCCTGCCTAAGGCTCTTTTCCCACACTCGCGGCTCTCCTTCTTCCTTCTTCTCTCCATCTGAGGGCTGGCTCTCTCTGGTAGAGGAGAGCCCCACTGCCCGGCTTCTCCCCCTCACCGCCAAATGCCCCGTAGTGGCAGAGGAGAGGACCTCCCTCCGGTTGCTGGGATCCGGGCAGTCTGAAGGGCTGTGCCTTGGGACAGGGGGCCTGGGGCCAAGAAAGGGGGTGTGTCCTAGACAGCAGGGCTCCAGAGCCTGCTCCTCTGGGTCTGTTGGGGGGTGGGCTCGTGGGTGGGAGGGGTGCCGGCGCTGGATTGGCCCCCAAGGGCTGTCCGTTCTATTAGACCCGGTGAGCCTGCCCTCCAGGTGCACGGTAGTCAGAATCCACAGAGACCTCCACTCACCTTTTCAGGAAGGGAGGCAGACCAGAAAAATCCCCATGTTTGCTATGTGGACAGTGAAAGCAGATAAGTAAAGGGTCCGAGAAGAGCTTGCCTTGGGGGTGGTGGGCAGGGGTGCGGGAGGCCTGGGCCCTTTTGCTACGGGCTTGGGGAGCCGGTTCAGAGCCCGGCGACCTGGTAGGAGGTGGCCGATCTTGGAGGAAGAGGCTGAGGCCCCCTAGGGCTGGAGGCTAACGGGGGCAGAGCCAGCATCTTGGGGCTGAGGAGGGGCCCAAGACTCCTGGGGTGGGCATGCGAGGTTCCTTTGTTTCAGATGCCCCGTGGACTTCACACGGCACCAGCTGGAAGAACCAGAGACCATTGGGTGGTTTTCCCCAAATGTGGAGGAATCTCTCCCCTCCCCCCCTCTGGTGTTGCTAGACGCTGGGCTTCCTGGGGGTTCTCATAAACTCAGGAGGCTCTGTAATCGTTTCCATATAGAATCGTTTCCCTGAATAGCGAAGGAGGCCAGCTGTAGCTGATGGAACACAAAACAGCATGCGCTCCTGGGGGATAAACGTGAACGCCTATCCCTGTGCCTGGCGCGCCGCCCCCTCCCCCCCGTCCCCCCAACTCCAGGAGGGAGGAGGTTGCCCAGTGGTTAAGCACGTGGCCTCTGGTCTCTGCACCACACGCTTCAACTCCGGCACGATTGCTCACTGGTCGAAACCCCAGGCACGTTACTTAAATCTTGCCGGGTCTCAGTTTTTTCTCCTGTGAAATGGGCATGATGATAGCCCGAAGAAAGGTTGTGGTCCTCAGGATTTAATGAGACACCTGGAATAGCACGCAGCACGGGTGTCTGGATGGGCTCACTAACACTAGCGGTTTCGATGGTCACTGTCCCTGCTTCGGCACGCGCTGCAGGGCTCAGCCCAGTCCCTTGTGGTTTCTCTATTGGTTTCCAGTGCTGTTACAACATACCTGATGCGCTAACCATCCCCACGTCCTCCGTGCTTGCTAAAGTCTCCCCACAACTTGCTTGGGCTCTTTCCTCCTCTGTGAACCCTCCTTGTGAGAGCTGCCTGGCCACAACCTCACCGTTCCTTGGGGTGCTGCCCGACCCGCCCTCCTTCCTGAAAGCGTGCCGCAGGCCCGGGAAGGAATTCTCCACTTCGCCTCCAACTCCCCAGGCTCAGAATTTCCACGAATCTCTGTGAGAGGGAGGCAGCAGCACGCAGCACGTCACGTCACGGTGCAGCTCTAGGGTGGCACAGCTGTAGCCCTAGCTGTGTGACCTTGGCTTGCCTGGGCCTCAGTGTCCTTGCGTGTCACACGGAGACAATACAAGCAGAGCTTTGTTCACAGGGCTGTGGTAAGACACGTAAAGCAGAGACAATGCCTCCTGGCACCTATGAAGGGCTCACAAAAGATTGGATATTTCTATAAAAATAATCTCCAAAAGCCTGGCTTTTAATGGCTGTGATATCTACTGTGTGGGTAGATCATAATTTCATTAACCAGCCCCTTGTTGTTGGGCATTTAGACTGCTTCCACTCTTTCACTATTATAAATAATGCTGCGGTGAACATCTTGTATATAAATCTTTCTGTTTATCTCTGCTTCTTTAAAAGAGCTCCCCAAAGATTGCTTGTCTTAGAACAAAGCCCCTGCCCCCCAGACTTTCCAGTGATGCCCTTTGAAATAAAAGCAAAGTCTATTTTCCACCAGGGAAAGGAACATATGGAACATGTTAACCAAGAGGTGGTTCAGGAGGAAGGTAGAAATAGGTTCAAGATGGGTTTGGATCCATTTCAGGATGTCTGACACAAAGCCAGTGACAAAGCTCCCCTCGAGCCTCCTTCCCGGAGCGAGGCAGAGGCTGATCCTCGGGGACCACTGACTTCTTTCTTTGAGAGAATTCCAAAGGGCTTTGATGTTCTTGGCGTGGGAGAAGCAACAATGACAGATCAATAAACGAAGCCAGAATGTGTGGACAATCCGGGACTCCTCCAGCCGGTAGGGGGCGATATCGCCTGCTTCTGTCTTCCAGTTGGGCCTAGGGTTTCTCCCTAACAAGGACTCCCTTTGTTGTTGTCTTAAAACTTTGGCTTATGCTTTATATATTTCTCTCGCCTGTTTTCCTTCCTCTCCTCCCACCTACGCACTTTTCAGAATCACTTTGGGTTGCCATTCATTTATCCCCTTCCTTTGGGAGAAATGTACTGCGTGCTTCCCCTAGGCCAGACATCAAGATTGTGTTCAGGCTTTCTAAGACCTAGACACGCTTGCTCTGCAAGCGCCGACTCACACGGATCGAATGTATTGTAATTCACCCATATTCCATATGACGTATATTTGTCCTGTGAAGAAAAATAAGGATTGTATTTTATAACGTCACTTTTGAAATTATTTGGCTACAAGTAATTCGTTCCATCTACGGCCGGCTTTGATTTCGCAGCAGTTATGGGGGTGCTCGAGAGTTCTTGCAAAGTGAGAAACATCTAACCTGCACGTTGTCCTCAAAGATAGTGAAATGTTTACGAATTTTTCGGAATGCTACATGAAACCATTAATGCGGTTGGCGTAATGTTCTGTTTTGTGGACGTTTCAGTAAAATTTTATCCATTGCCATTGCAAAGCTTTTCCTTCGTGTTTGGGATCCAATAATTTTGTTTTCAGGTCTACAGACAGTTTTTAGGGATCTCTGAAAAGTTCCCAGGCCCTGTAACCGTGCCCAGTGGTTAGCAGAGCCCTCTGTGAGGCTGGGGCACGGAGAAACGGAAGAGTTGGGACAGTTTTTTACAGAGTTCCCAGGCCATTGAGTGGCAAACTAATTTAGGTAAGCGTTGCTATAACGGAGTGTGAGCGGGCCACAGTGAAAGTATCATTTGCTTTAAGTTGAGACTCCAGGGGGAGTCAGTGAAGGCTTTCAGAGAGCAGGTGCGTCCGAGCCAGAATATGCGACGGGCGAACAGTTTTCGAAGCAGATACCAGTGGGGAGGGTGTTGCGGGCAGGCGGCACAGCAGCACATACAAAGGGGGTGGCTGGGAAAAGAACCTCTGCCTATGAACAAGCCAGCTGACCTCTCAGTGCTGCCCACACCGATCGCTAGGGCATCGTTTTCCAGACCAGCGGCACTGGTGTTGGAAAGGCGGTCGTAGGCTCCCCCCACCCCCCCCCGGATCTCCTCCATGTTAATAGGATCCCTGGCGATTTGAATGAACCCCAAGATCTGAGAGGCAGGCTCTAGTTCCAGCTGGATCGGAGCTAGGCCTCCTCAGGGATTGGGGCTGTGGGAGATGGGGAAGGTGGTGGTCGGCCCGCGGAACTGCAGCCCCGACAGAGCGGCAGGCCAGCTGTTTCAAAAGTTGTTTTCAAGTTTGGCCTGCGAGCCCGTCTGGGGCGGGGGGCGGGGGGCGGGGGGGGGGGTGCGGCCAGACAGTTCGACGATTGTTGGAGGGCTGGGCTTTTCTGTTTGGAGACTCCTCCATGCACTGGGCCCACACTGTCCCTTCTGCTGGCCTACACTCCAGACAGCCTGTCTTGCCTGTTGGCTCCCCTAGCCGGTGCATCACCGATTACCTAATAGACTGTAGGCTGTGTGCGTAATTTATTCCTGTGAGTAATTGATCACATTAGGATGAGCAGGGGAAGTACCAGGGAGAGAAGGGAGAAGAAGCATCAATAACCAGGGGAAGGAAAACTGCTACAGTCAGCTAATTAGATATCTCTCTTGAGCAGCTCTTTCAACATGATGGCCCATCCTGCCGCTGCTGGCTGAGCACCCCCTCCCCCTGCCCCGACGCGTGGAGGGGCTTTCTGACGGGTGAGGACTAGAGCCAGGAAACTTGGCTCGTAGGCCGGGTAATCTTAGGCAAATTACTTCTCTCTGGGCCCCAGTTTTATTGACTTACAACATGGGGAAGGCTGGATCAGTGGTTTCCAAACATGGCTGATAGCGGAATCACCAGAGGTGTTTTAGAAAATATCAACCCCAAGGTCGCTGAGACAGGAGGTACGGAGCGAGGCCAGGAAGCTGCGCGATCATGAGCGCCTCCTCCGACTCTGACGCGGTTGGTCCGACAGAAATGCGGGAACCCCTGGGTTGGAAAGATAACCCTGGAGCTCCTGGCCTGCTCTGACGTTTCCAGGTCATTGGTAAGGATGGATGCCTCCACGACCCCTTCGGAGGGTGAGGACGGTGCTGTGGAAAAGAGACTAGAAGGGCCAGAGACCCTTTATCTACTCCTGGCTGTCAAGAATTCACTCTGTAATCACGGTTTCTCCCTGAGCCTCACCGAACCCACCACTAGGCTTTATCGGAGCGCCATGTCGCCGTGTGCCCGGGAAGATTTCAAAATACAGCGGACTGGCTCCCCTCGTCCCTAGAGTCTGCCGTAATACGTATGGGGTAGCTCAGTATGTTGCATTTTTTTTTAATTTTTTTTAACGTTTTATTTATTTTTGAGACAGGGAGAGACAGAGCATGAACGGGGGAGGGTCAGAGAGAGAGTGGGAGACGCAGAATCTGAAACAGGCTCCAGGCTCCGAGCTGTCAGCACAGAGCCGGACGCGGGGCTCGAACTCACGGACCGCGAGATCATGACCTGAGCCGAAATCGGCCGCTTAACCGACTGAGCCACCCAGGCGCCCCAGGATGTCGTGTATTTAAAGGCTGCCGGGCGATTGTGAAGATCGGCTGGCTTCATAAGGCAGCGACCTGTCCGAAGGCATTGCGGAACGGGACACTGGAAGACCATTGGACTGGGCAGCATCCGGTTGGAGGAGGCCACTGCCACGTTGGCAGGAAACACGGACCGTAAAGAGCCCCGGGCAGATCCTCACGCTCCTGTCGGTCTCAGCGCGAGTGTAGGCAGAGCCCACCGGTCACGCACTCCGGCGCGAGCAGAAGACCTGTCTCCCAACTGGTGCTTTTACGAATAAGAGCAAGTCACAAGAGCAACGTGAGTGCGTTCCTTTGTCTGTAAAATGGAGCGTCCATGGTAGGGCCTTCCATCCTCCCAGCCCAGTTGAGAGGATTCAGCGGACCCACTCGAAGCCTGTGCCCTATGAGCGGTCTCTGCGAGAACTGCCCGCTTCATCCCAGATCCCCCCCAGCACTGGGACCGGCGGGAACTGGGCTGTTTGACTGTTAACCTCTCTCAACCCGCCATGGAAGCAGGACCTGGAGGGTCTGCTGCCGCGATGGGCCAGAGGGCCCGCGAGGAGACAGACTCCCGGCTTTCGGTCCAGGTGGAAACTTCTGGAATTCCTCCTCTCCACACGGCCGGCTGCATGGCCCAGTGCTTTCGTGTTTTCTCTCATCTCTTGGGGCCGCACATGACAGCCCCAGGTCGGCACGCGCCTGCGTGCTGGCTAGCCAGTGAGACTGGAGCCAGTTTCCAGGGACTGAGGTCTCTGAAATCTGTCACATTCTCTTCATCCCCTTCCCCATCACCTAACCCAAGGTACCTTCGAGGGACCGTTATTGCCCTCTGCAGATGTGTTCTCCTCATAGCAGCCAGAGGGGTCCTCTTATGACATAACTTAGGTCATGTCATTAGTTTTGAGTGGCTTCCCATTCTCACTGGATTAGATCTAAACTGGCGTGTAAGGCATACCCTGGAATGGCTTCTCATTCTCTTTGCCTGAACCCCACACTTCTCCTTGTTTACATGGCCCTGTACAACCTGGCTTCCACGTCTCATCTCACTCCGGGCTACCTCCCCTTACTCGCCTTGGGAGGCAGAAACATCGCTATGTGTCTGCCCAAGCTGTTTATTGCCTTCCTGTGCACATGGCCAGACACCGTCCCCCGCTCCTCGCGGTAAGGCGGGGCCGTATCTTGGAGTTCTTGTCAATGGAATATGAGTGCAAGTGAGATGCATCACCTCTGGTCTTGGCCCCCAGAGCTTTTGCTTTTTGCCGTTGACTGCATGCAGAGGCTATGATGGACCACTCCAAGGAGACCTCGGAGGATGGCAGGGAGCTTGGGTTTTGAGCAACCGAGCAAAAGACCTCCAACCAAACACCCGATTGGTTCTGAGGAGAAAAAAGGATACACTAATATTGTCGGAAATCACTGAGATTTGGGCTTGGGTGCTCTAATGGCCCGACTCGTCGCCTGTTCTCTGTTCCTGGAATATGTTAAGGTACTTTGTGCTTCTCCGAGGCTGTGTCCTCTGCTTGGAATGCTTTTCCTGACCATTCCTCACATGCTTGCGTCTTTAGCCGCTAGGTCTAAAACTCACCACCAGCTCTTAGCCTGCATCTGTGTTCTTGTCTTATTTTTTTTTTTTATAGAACTTTTTACAACTTGTGTGTTGTTTTTCTTAACTTTGGTTTTCATTGTGCTCCCCACTAGGATGTGAGCCTCCAAGGGCATGAATCAAGTCTGTCTCACCCCCCAGCATGTATCCCGTGCCGAACAAAGTGTCCGACAAAAAGTCGGCAGTTAACAACTATTCGCTGATGGATTGAATGAATGAATGAATGGATGAACCAATTATGTGTGATTCAGCTCAGTTCGTTTCGAATATTTCCGGGGCACCAACTTTGTGCAAGGCACTTTACGCACATATAATGCGTTCTCTACTCAATTCTCATTAAAATCCTAGTGGGGAGGTAAGAGCATTATCCCCGCTTTACGTAAAGACATCAAGAGGCATTGGCAGCAACCATAACCCAGGTCCTTCACAATGGCATTCTCCAGCCACCGTTTTACAAAAGGAAAAACTCATGCTCAGACAGACTGAGTCACTTTCCCAAGGTCATGCAGCTAATGAGGTCATGCAGCTGGGATTTAAACCCAGGTCCAGGGGGAGGGAATGGAAGAGAATGGGGACACGCCTCTCTTACAGTGCTATTCTTCCTGACAGCCTCATTAGAAATCCCCACAGAATATCTGCAACATGGGTGGAAATGAAGACTGGATTTCTCCAGAGTCCCATGAGCTCGGTTTGCAACGGGCTTTCATTTTAAATGCAGGACCTTCTCTCTCCCATGGCGCCTGGGATGAGGGGGCGCCATTTTGTATCCTGGGAATAGGAGCAGCTCCCGTGACCTTGTGTGAGCCAGGCTGGCCTGGCCACCACCGATAAGCTGGAGGCATGAGTGCCCAGGTTCATCTGGGGAGAGCAGCCGGAGCTGTTGATAGGCAGAGAAAATCTGTGATTAATTATGGCAGATGAAAGTATGAAGTAATGAATCCTTCTTGAGGTCTGGGCAAACTGAAGGGCCTCGCTCTCTGGACGCATGTGGAGACTGCACAGCCCCTTCTGAAACCAGCAGTAAACTTTAACGGCCGCAAGTTCTGTGACTTGGCGGGCTGCGGATTGGATGGCGCATAGAACTCATGAATTCTCTGGGGTGGGAGCTAATTAGGGTGCAATTTTTCAATTACGGAACATTGAGCGAGCCTCTCCCCAGACCCCCTCCCC
This sequence comes from Felis catus, assembly GCF_018350175.1. NCBI lineage: Eukaryota > Metazoa > Chordata > Mammalia > Carnivora > Felidae > Felis > Felis catus. The sequence goes on along the minus strand of NC_058373.1, from coordinate 35,785,168 downwards.
CCCCCCGCCGCCACCATCCCTCAATGGATACACTCCATTTGTCTGTTTTCCTTTATTTCTTAATCATTTGATGATATGACAGCAATTATTTGTCATTTGGAAGAGAAAATCGTCACGGAGCTATTGTTTCCCTCCTGAAGCCCCAGCTCTTCTGTGGAGATGGTTACATGTGATAAATGGTCTGCGTTCCCGCCGCTCCTCCCCCAACCCCCACCCGGGGTTGGTGTGGCAACAGGAAAGCATTGGCCTGTGACGCGCCTGCTCTGATTGAAACGCCATTTGTAGAAAGGCCTGGAAAAGAGCAGGATCCAGCTGAAAAGAGCCGCAGCCCGGAGCTCTAGGCCCACCCACGTCACCTAGGTTGAGGCTGTGGGACATTTGCTTTGGGAAATTTGGTCACTTCTCTGAGCTAATAAGCCCAGCGTCAGGATCAGGAATGCAAAACAGAAATGGAGCAAAAAAGAAAAAAAAAAAAAAAAAGGCAAAGAAAAAAGGCAGCACTCCGCCAGAAATGGGAACACTTAAATGACTTTGTTTAAATGTCATGGTACTCTCAAAACCCTGTTCTCATATGTATGCAAGTTAATTAAATGGAAAAATGTCAAATTAGTTGCTTAAAATATTAATGGCAGGAATTATCCCAGATTCTAGAGCAGGCAGTGCGGAGGAAATGAACCTTTTAGGGCTTAACCCTTTTTTGGGTCACCCTTCTCGCACAAAATAGATCTTTCTTTTAACCCTGGGAATCTCCGTGACTCCCAAAGAGTTCTGTGGGTTTCAGGATCCAAGCTTTCGGTGGTGGGGGGTGGGGGGAGAGGGTTGCCCTGCAAGTCCGCCTGGAGTACAGAACTCTCTAGTGGCATTTATTCCTGTAGCACTGGTTTCTTCATGGGCGATTTGAGGTTTCCGGGAAGGCCCAATGATCCTGAACATGTCCCAATGGTCTGTTCTGGGGCCTGGGTAACTTGCCATTTTTTCTTTTGGTTTTTCAAGGGTATTTTGGTTTACAGAACCCAGTAAAATGCAAAATAGGAAAGGCTTGCACAAAGAGGGGCACCCATGTTCTACTCACCAAATGTTTATTCAGTACCAACGGGGTCTAATGGCGGCGCTGACCAAAATGGTGGGAAGAGGGAGAGCCACAGACTCAAGGGCTTTGAATCCAGCAGGGAGAGGCCACAGGGCCCCGGATCTGGTCTCATGGTAGCCTGTGGGGAAACTTAAGCCTCAAGAAAACAAGAAACGTTCCAAATGCCACACAGCTATTGAGTGCTGATAAGGCTCATCTATTCATGCACACAGTTTCTGCCCACCTCCCCCAGGGACTTCCATATATTAGGGGACAGCAGGGCAAATAGATACAGGCCCGTGCAGGCCACATGCCTAACACCGTAGGAGGAAGGGCAGAGGATGGACGACAGGGACACGGTTATCGGGGAGACCTTGCCTCTATCAGCCAAAGAGCATTTACCACTGACGATGGCAGCCAGCTCTCCATTCTGGCAAAGGCAGGCAGGGAAGGAAGGCAAGGCCTGTCTGTTGAGAAATTACGGCTGGTCACCGCCTCGACAGGCTCAGAAGCATCTTGCGGAATTCGATCGGTTCAAGCCTGACAGATGTTAACCCTCTTTTACAGTTTAGGAAAGCAGGAGACCCTCTTGGCAAGGGGAAGTGGCCGAAATGAGTCCGCAGGAATTTGTAATCCTACAGTGGCCAGGGGGGTTTCGGTTTAATTGCAAATTGGCAGTAGAAATACCCAATAATAGAGGTAGGGCCCAGTTTCCAAAAGGGGTATCCTCAGAAGGAAGGAGATATTCTGAGTTGCCCTGTGAGAAAAAAAATTCCAAAAAACGTAGGGAACCCCTATATATCTGTATTTTTATTTTTTTTAATGTTTATTTACTTTTGAGAGACAGAGAGAACGCACGCACGTGAGCGGAGGAGGGACAGAGAGAGAGAGAGAGAGACAGAATCCAAAGCAGGTTCCAGGCTCTGAGCTGTCAGCACAGAGCCCGATGCGGGGCTCAAGCTCATGAGCCATGAGATCATGACCTGAGTTGAAGTCGGACGCTTCACTGACTGAGTCACCCAGGTGCCCCAAGAACCCCTACATATTTTTATCCTTTTTCGTATCAGCCAGTGTAGCAAGTTGTATCATGGACCCCAAATACATTTCCATCTTAATCTCCAGAACCTATAAATGCTGCCTTATATGGCAACAAGGACTTTGCAGATGTGATTGAATTAAGCATATTGAGGTGGGAAGATTATTCTGGATAATTCACATGGGCCCAGTGTCATCGCTAGGGTCCCTATGACAAGGAGGCAGGAAGGTCAAAATGAGGAGTAAGAGATATGATTGGAGTGAGGCACTTTGAAGACAGAGAGAGGAGCCCTGAACCAATGAATACAGGTGGCCACTGGAAGTTGCAGAAGACCAGGCAACAGGTTCTCCCCTGGAGTCTCCAGAAGGAACCGGCCCTGTCAATACCTTGACTTCACCCCAGTGAGACCAGATTTTGGAAGTGTAAGGGAATGAACGCACGCCGCTCTAAGCCACTCAGTTTGCGATAGTTTGTTACGGCCTCAATGAGAAACTAATACAGTCAGTTACCGCTAAGTAACAAACCAGCTCGATGCTACTGTGTCATTCTTTGGCGGGAAGGGGTTGGGGGGAGCCGCTCGGTCTCAGGTGATAGGTTGGTGTTCAGGCTCTTCACCAGCTGCGTTCTGGGAGAAGGGCTGTGATCTTTTTGTGGCAATGACAAAAATGGGAGAGAAAATGAGGACACTTGCCATGTCTGTTACCGGTTCAGCTCTGAGACACCCCACTTCTACTCATTTTCCATTGGTCAAAGAAGTCACGTGGCCAAGCCGAACACCAGTGAGGACCCTAGAACTGCACACAGCCTGGTTTAGTGGGAAGAACTGCAAAACGGCACAGCAAAGGGCAGGGACATACGATTCTAACATTGGGGAGGGGTAGGAAACAGCTGGGTCCTGCCACACTTTCCTTGAAGATTCGGAATGCGCGTGGACATGTGGAGAGCTCCGAGAGGTCCTGCACAAATAAGTCTGTGTAACTCTGTTCACACGATGTTCTCCAAGCTTCTCGGCATGCAGAGCCCTCCTATTAGCCTGCAGGGTTAGTATTTTGCGGCGTGCTCCTGAAGGCGGTTCGTCTTTAGAAGTTCAAGGGAGGAGAAGACTGCGGGCTTGCCTGGGCCTTGAAGAGTGGATTCAAGCAGTTGATGAGGCTTTTCCCATGGGGGGAGCAAAACTGAAAATTGTTCGTGTGAGCTAATGTCCCTATCCTCAAGGGACTCTTCCTCATGAGAATCTGATCAAATACTCCGTTCCCTCAGGGACAAGAAGAGCCCAGGATGAGATCCTTGTCTAAAAGAGCAAACACCGCTGTCTGGGAGTCCGGTCTTCATTAACCCAAGGACCTGTTGGAAATTCCTCAAAAGGCAGACCCTCACCTCTCACCCAAGAGCTGGGGTGCCTCCTGCTGACCGGGCTTCCTGCGAACAAGCATGGATTTGGGAAGTGTTGCTGGATGGGAAACAGAGGCGGGTAAAACAGGTTTCCCACCAAAGTTGATCATCAGGCCTGCTACTAGAAGTTTCCCTGGACTGGAGACCTGAACTCTTTCCCCCTTCCTGTGTGGACCCAGACTAGGAACAGGCAGAGGAACAGGAAGCAAGTTTCCCAACGTGGCAGCTGTCAACTCCAACTCATGCAGGTGGACATGACTCCATGAGGCCCCCGGAGCAAAGCCGTGAGCCTCTGACGTGTGGGCCTCCACTCCTCTGAGGAACAGGGTTGAGGACACGCTGTCCCTGTGCCCTGCCTGCTTCCCTCCACTGTGAGTCACCACAGCACTGCCCGGGGAGGGCTGGCCACTCTGTGGGATGGTGACTTATTTGACACACTTAATTAGCCTATTTCCATGTAACATGTTTTAACGGAGGCCATTACAGCCTAATAAAAGGAAACAATAGCGCCATAAATCCCAGGATCAATAGAAGGGAAAGCAGTGAGGCTGAGAGTGGCTTCCTCTGAAAGATCCAGAGGGGTTTCAAGAATGCAATTCCCCTTGAAATTGAAGGATGAGGGGAAAGAATGTTTGCCGGCTCACTCGCTCGCTCCCTCTCTTATGCATTCAGCAAATATTTAGAGGGTGCAGACTATGGGCCAATCTCTCCCGTAAACTCCTAGGACGTAGACAAAAGGCAAGGTCTAGTGGAGGAGAAAGACGCACAATTCAGTGTGGCCAATCCAATGAACAAGAGCTGGAGGGAGAGACTTCCTGGAGGAAGAATATTTGAATGGGTTTTGAAGGATAAGCAGGAGTTTTCTGGGCGGAGAAGGGAGTGGGGGAGGACGATGGTAGAGGCAGGAGGAGCACATGGAGAGCGCAGAGGCAGGAAAGGAGCACGGTAAGTTTGGGGAACAGAGTATGAGACAAGCAGAGAGCAGAGACACAGAGACATGGGAGAGGGTGTGGCTGGAGAGGTATGTTGAGGCACGGTGGGAGAGAACCCTCTCTGCCAAGCTAGAGTTTGGATTCTTTTGAGATCCAGCGGAGTTGAAAGAGATCGGAGGGCACAGTTACCAGAGACAAGTGCCGCAGAGAAAACTCCTTGTCTTGGTTCATCCCGTATCCCGGGCCTGGCACCCTGTAGCTTTGCAGTCTCCCAGGCAAACTTGGTAGGGACACCACAGCCACTTCTGCTTTGTGCCCGAGCAAGACGTATACCCCAGCACAGACATGAGGTCACAGCTTTGGGGGCAGGACTGGAGGGATCGAGGAAGACAGCAGAGGAGCAACCTACCTCTTTAGTTGGAAGGAAGAAGGGGCTGGATCAAGAGAAGCCTGCAAAGGTGTTTGGAGGGACACATGAGACAGTCACACTCCAGGAGGCTCCAGGAGACACTGTCAGCTCTTGTTGAGACAACGTGCCAGCGCAGGATACACGTTTTTGGCTGATTAGCCATATGGCGAAAGCGTCGTATAGCGAGGTCACGGCCACCAGCTTAGTCTGCTTTCCCGAAATCTCACGAGTCCATGGGTTGTACTCAAGAGGAGAGCTGGATTCTTAGCTTAGCTTTGCCATCAGCCATGACTTCACTGTGGACTGCCCGCTCTATCTGTCTGAAGTTCAGCTTCTCTTATGGTAAATGAATTTTCCTCAATAGTTCTCTCCTTCACCGAAGCATCCAACCAAGTCCGGTTGATTTTACCACTCAATATGGCATCCTTCCCTCTAGTTGAAGCCGCCATCAGATGTCACTTGAGGACTGTTGGAATCCCTGACCTGGACTTCTGACTTCCAGTCTTGCTATGCAGGGTGTTCAAGTCTGTGAAAAGATGGAGTATTTAGGCTGTGTGAGCCACATATGTCTATGCCCTTCTTTGGTGGAAACAACCCAATGTCCACCAACTAATGAATGGAGAAACAAAATGTGGTATGCCCATTCAATGGAATATTACTTAGCCACGAAAACATTATACTAAGCGAAAGACGCCAGACACAAAGGGCCATATGTTACAGGTTCCATTTATAGGAAATATCCAGAATAGGCAAATCTATAGAGACAGAAAGTAGGGCTGAGGTGAGATGGGGAAATGGGGCGGGTGATAGCTAAAGGATATAGGGTTTCTTTTTGAAGAGATGAAAGTATTCTGACATTGACCGAGTAAAGGTTGCAACTGCATTGCATTGACCGAGTAAAGGACTCTGAGTATGCTAAAAGCCATTAAGTTGTATATTATAAATAAGTGAATTATATGGTATGCACATCATTTCTCGGTAAAGTTGTAGTAAAAAAAATATCTGTAGCTCACAGGCCATGTGAAAATAAGCTGTGGACCACATTTGGCTCATGGACTATTGTTTGCTGATCCAGAGGCTCTATGTTCCTGCCAAATGAATGGCCTAAAATGCAGATCTGGTTTTGTCACTCCCCTGCCAGGAAATCTTCGATGGCTCCCCATTACCCATAGGATAAAGAACTAATTCTTTGGCTCTCATACATGCCCTTCCACACTCTGTCTCCCGCTAATCTTTCTAGTTTCATGCCTTTCCACCCCTCTCCATGCTACAGCTGCACGGATGATTATTCGTATCCATTGACACTCCCCCTTGGATTTGGTTTCTGTCGTACCCTCTGCCTTCGGTATTTTGGAAAGTTCTTCCTTATCTCTCAAACTTTCACTCAGGCATCCCTTTCCTTTATGGAACCTTCTGTAGCCTCCCCCAGGAAAGGGGATCGCTGCTACCTTATGTGTTGTCTTGAATTATATTTATTTGATTAAAGATAGGCTTGCCTTCATAAGACTGTGAGCTCCTTGGCAGCGGCAAAACAGGAACCCTGTCTTTTCTTCTTGGCCCAACCAGCGCTCAGCACAAGCCCCTGGCATGCAATCAACATTTAGTAACTGCTTTCTTGAAATGAATTGAAGCCCAGTGAGAAGCTGACTAGCTACATGGCATCAGAGGAATTCAGCAAAATCTCACTGCAGAAAAGGCTCTTGGAGGATATCTAGTAACCTAAAGGCCCTCATTTTCTGGGATAAAACTTGCCTGGCTATGATAAAACTTGCCCGGAATCATCCAGCAATTAGAGGCTGAGGCATATCTAGAGTCTGAGTCTCCACCCCCCACCCCGGGGCTCCTGTGTGCACACCTCCGTGTCTTTCTGCAGTCCCTTCCAACGTTAACACTCTGGCAATCAGGGCAGTTTGCCACAGCCAGGCTTTATAACCATCTCCTTGGCTCAGCTAAGCCAAACATCCCCATGGCCACCAGCCCACTTCTCTCTCCCTCCCACTCCGGGCACTCTTGAGCTCCCTAGAAGGGGTCAACTACCTCAGGAGTGGCCAGAAGAGTGGGCCAGAAGCTCCGGGCAGTGCTGGCTGTAGGAACAGAGAGTACGGCCCACCCTCTGATGCAGCTGGAGCTGGAGGTTGGACCCCGGCTCAGATTTGGATCCCACAGTTTGATTTATTGCATTGGGTACTTGTTCCACACATGTTTTTCCTATGCCTGGGAACACCCCAGGCTGACTGTGGTTTTCTCTTTCTTTTATCGTGTGTGTGTGTGTGTGTGTGTGTGTGTGTGTGTGTGCGTGTGTGTCTGAGAGTGAGAGACAGAGACAGAGAGAGACACACAGAAACAGAGACAGAGAAAGAGGTATTTCTGAGTCAGATACAGGATCAAGGTCCTTGGAGACTGCTAAAGAATTAAAGAAGATTCTGGATTTTGCTAAGGCTTATTCCTCTCTTGCAGGCACATGTATAGCCAGCTACAACCTCTGTAGCCTGCACAGCGCCTACTATGTGCCAGGCACCTGGTCCTGTTGAGCCTCATGCCAGCTCCATGCCGTAGGAGGGATTGCCCTTGCGTTCAGGACAAGGGAACCATGGCTGGGAGGGCCAAGCCATGCTTACGACCCTGGTTAGCAACGGTGGAGCCTAGACCCAGAGTCGAGCCTTTGTTTCTGCCACCTGAGCCCTTGAACCTTCTCCTCTATAGGAAGGGCCTCCTCTGGCCAGACACCAAGCTTTCACCATGACAGGCATGTACCCACCCTCCCCCCCTTCTTAGAGCTTCATTGGTATTTGTATGATGCCATTGCCACCAGCCTTGTGCATAGCTTTACTAAAACTGATCAAACTCCAAGCTATTTTGGGGGTCCACCTCTATGTTTTGTATCGATTCTCTGACTTATTAAGGCGCAGATCAGCCATTCCAATGTCTCCCATTAGCAGAGGAAGAAATCAAGGACTGGGGAGGTCAAGCGACATGCCCAGGGCCAGCTAGCTAGTTGATGACTGAGCCGCGATGCGGGGGTCCTTGTCTCTTGTGTCTCAGCTCAAGGTCTTTGTGTCCTGCTGTGTCGCCTTCATGCTACAAGCTCTCTCTTTCCACGGAAGTGTTTTGGACCCCCATCTCGTCATTTCTACTTTAGCTGTGCGTAGTACCCCTCCTCATATCCTTGCGATGCTCTCTTGTCTCCAAGGGTGGAAATAGCACAACAGCTGAGGAGCCAGGAAACGCAGGCTCTGTCCATGGTTTCCGTGGTGCTGGCTTCTTTGAGTCCTTGAGTCTAAGGCGGCCCCCGCCCGGACAAAAGCCCATATACTGAAAAGGCCTTCCCCGTTTTAGAGGTGAGACACGGAGGCCAGAAAGGATGGAAACGACTAACCCAAGCGCACACAGAGATGACAGTCAGTCTAAGACTGGAAATTGTTGCCCCCTGCTGCCAGGTGTAGCTGTGGCTTTGAGGAGCCATTTGTCTTTTCTGGTGGGTCCTCATGAGCAGAGAAGCAGATGCCAGCTTTTTTGAGGAAGTACGTCCTGATGCTCAGTGTTGCTTGAGTTGTAAGAAGATTCTCTGAGAGGTAGTGAGCTCCCTGTGGCCGGAGATGGCCAAGTAGAGGCTGCGTGAGCCCCCGCCCAAGGGAGTGTGGAGCAGACCGAAGAGGGCTCCGTGACTTTGGGCTCAGTGCCTAACCCAAAGGGCCCATGACCCCAGGATCCAAGACTCCTGCCTTTCCTTCTGGGAGAGTAGGGGAGCAGGAAGGGGTGGAGTAGCAGCTTCAAAGACAGAAAAAGCCTTCTACCTAAAGAGGTCCCACTGTTGGTCGTCAACCAAAGGTTTTGTGGGACGTTCGCTGAAAAGTAGGTCTGAGCCTTGTAATTTAACCTTCGCTCCCGAGGGGGTGTCTAACTAGATCAAAGGGTACAGCACTTAGAGGAGGTTACAGAACCTCCGGCGGGGGGGGGGAGGGGGGGCGGAAAGGAGCCCAGGAAATGGGCGGGGATTGTCCCAGACACTCAGCTGGATTTGATGGGGCAGACGAAAGTGCAGGAAATGGCCCGGCATTCAATTCTGGGCAGCAGCCTGGACATCTTCACGGACCAGGGGCCAAGGGCCTCGGCATCCAGGGATCCTTGAAAGCTGGCGTCCAGGGACGCCTCTTCCAGTAGGTGAAGCAGATCTGGAAGTTACGTCTTCGAAGTTTCTTCCTCAGCTTGGGGCCAGCCCAGACCGAATGTGGTTTCCTGTCTTTGGGGGTGAGGCTGTGTGCGTGTGTGTTCGCTACCTGCCTTTTGCTGGCCGCAGGGTTTGTGTCCATCCCAGGAGCCCAGGACTCTCAGACCTCAGCCCGACGTGCTGAGATGTTCTGGGACCCAGCCAGATACCCGTGTACCTGGGTAGACCGCAGTGAGTGCTAATGGGCTGCAGCCCGCAGACGGGTGAAAGTGGGGTGGGGTATTGCCCCTGGAAAATCAAATAATAGAAACCATAGAAAATAAAACCATGCAAGCCATAGAATTCTCATGTTAATTTTGCCTCCCCTAGATTTGCTGAAATCTTTGCTGCCTCATGTTACCTTCATGTTCGAATCTGGCATAAGTCTGGGTCTGGTTCGACACCAAATCAGCTAGTTAAAAATCTCCTTTGTCTCTAGGTCTTTCGGATAGCACCCTCGCTTCCAGACTGTGTGCCCCCATAAAGGTTCGAGAGTCACTGAGAGTCCCTGCTCAGAGAGACTTGGGATCTAGTGTGGTTCTCGCCCAGCCCAGCCAACCTCACCTCACCTCGCCAAGCCATTTGCCGGTTCTGTTTGGAGAACAGCAACGCCTGGCCCCATCCTACCTCACAGGGCAATCAAGCCTCTGGGGGGGTTGGAAAAGTTGTGAAATGCCAGGTCAGTCCCTTCCAGCGGATTCTCACCTGCGAGAATTTCGCAGTGACTTCTCCGGACTCCGCACACGTGTTGTGCTAGGCCCTGGGACCTAGCCATAGCAGGACCTACCCGCTGCCCCCACGAGCTCAGAGCCCAGCCTTGTTTCTAGAAGCGGACTCCCAGTCTGTGTGGTTTTGTGCCTAGGGAGCACAGAGTCTGTGTGCCTGTGATGTTTTGGCGATGGGCATTCTTACCATGCTTGCCTCCCTCCTCGAAATGTTCTCACCCTTTCCCCGCCCCACATGCTCTCTCTGCAGGAATGTAGAGCGGCGGTGGGGGTGGGGTTGTATGCCCTCTTGTCCCTATGGCAGTTGAGGCCAGTGAGGCTCAGAGTGAACGACTCAGCAAGACCCCATAGCAAGATGGCGGCTGATGGGAGACCAGGTCTCCTACCTATTTTTTTTTTTTTTTAAATAGCTTATCAAGATTTACTATTACCTTTGCTTTCAACGCATGGGACATCGAGTGTAGAGATTTCATACTGAACAGATGATATTCATTAGGCCAAAAGAGGAAACGACATGGAAGAATTTGCATTGTTTCGCCTACATTGTTCGAAATACAAATATGCAGATTTTGACCCCGGAAAAAAAAAAATCTGAGCTGTGTTTATCAGGGACTTAAACTGAACCTAGGACTTTTTCACACCTCCATTAGAAAGAACACACAACAACAACAACAACAGCAACAACAAATCCCAGAAAAAGAAATAGGCTAAAAGTTCTTTGGCTGCCGAGGCAGTCAGGACTCTTGCCTTGTGCCAAGAGAGGTGACATCTGGCCGGAGATGAAATGGCCGTGTTTCACTTTGTGCAGGTTCCCGACTTGCTGACTTGTGATACTATAAAAAGGTGGCTGGGAAGGGACCAGACTGTGGGGACCTGGGAATGTATGTCACAGGAGCATCAGATGTACGCATCGCTTTCCCGGCGGCGAGTTGCAAAGCAAAGAGACCGGGGAAGCTCAGGGTTGGAGTGGCCGGGCAGAGCCTGTGTCACCAAGGGCCAGGAAGGATGGGTGACCCAGCACCGGAATTTCACCACCACCCCTGGGGCTCAGGATTAGTAAAGGGAGGACCTCTTAGGGAGGACCCTTCCCAGCTCCTGTGGACCGAGCCTGGAGGAGTCAGTGCCTTGGAGATACCTCCATGTCGTCCGAGGCCCGTGTAGACAAGGGAAGGATCAATGTGCCCGGACTAGCCTTTCTGCCCTTCATCAAGGGAAGATGTGGTCTTTGTTCCAGGCTTTTCCAAGACTGTCTCCTTGAGTTTTTCCCACGGAGGTCACCCACTGGACACCTGTGGGCTTTATGTGGGCTGGAGACGGCTTTTATTTGCTGGGATTTTCTTTCAGGAGCTGTAATTGCTGCTGGCATTGAAACGCTGGGCGTTTTCACGTCCAAAAAAAAAAAAAAAATCTGGCCTTTCTTGAGAACCTGGGAAATCTGGCCACACGGGGCCGAGTCCCCGCGTGACCACCATCGCTGGAGCTGGTTCAGTCCCCGCCACCCTTTGGCCCCAATCCCGTTTGCCTTGGTCCCCACCCAGCCACTCGCTCAGTTTTATTACCTTCCTGGCCCCGGGGCACGTGCATTTGTGACCCATGCCCGAGTCCGAGTCCTAGCTTAATATTTGTTGTCCCCGTCCCCCCCCCCCAGCCCCTCCCCTGGGGATATCCCCACTCTTCTCAAGCAGCTCCAGGCTCTGCTGGCTAAAAACAGCTGGGCCAACAGGAGGCTCAGAGACGTCGGCCCTCGCCCCACGCCCACCGTGGAATGTGCCCCAACCCCCCAAGAGCCATCGCAATTTCCAGATTAAAGATTCCAGGCAGGCTGGGGCATATTTCCCACCCAGTGTCTGGGGCTTCTTTTTTCCTTCAAGTCATTACAAGTTCGAAGTCTCTAGCAACCCAGGGTCTTGAAGGCGTAGCTGCCTTTCCTGACAGCCCAGGCTGTTCAGACACCAGGTTTTCTCTGTTCCTTTTCCATATGCCCCGCTCTAGCCTTTGGTCTGGGTGCAGCTTGTCAACATTAAATAAGCACTTCTTGTGGTTCACTCATAACAATTCTTTAGATCTTGGAAGCCAGGCTGTGGAGCTCTGCATATGTATAGATCTCATTTTCACACAACAGTCTGCTTAGCAGATGGGGACCCAGACCAGCCTCCAACATTTAGCTGAGAGTTAAGATGTGGGAAACTAGGTGGCTTTTAACCAGCCCGGACTGCTGTCAGTGTTCAACCTTAGAGAATTTTCACAGGGAAAAGAAAAAAAAAAAAACAAAAAACAAAAACACAACAACAACAACAACACGCACGCACGCACACACACGCGCGCACACACACAAAACCAACAAAACCACAGTTTTCCTTGCTCCCCCAAACCAGATGGCAGATGGTATGGAACCAATAAAACACAGACTCGAACGTTTGTTTATTTAACTTTGAATGTAATATGGCTTTGTGGTCTCGCAAGGAAACACCAACCTTCCAACCAAAGAGATGACGGGTTAGTCGAACTTCAGAGCGGCACTTGGAGGTGCTCCTGAGGAGGCCATAGAGAGGGGCCAGGGGCAATTAATGGCCAGACCCCAAGCCCCGTGGCCCGTTTGCCTCTCTGGGTAAAGACGTAGGAGGTCCTCACGCACGCTGACTGACGCTTGGTTTCTGTTGCTGGTCTTTTGTCAAGGTTCAGTCCAAGAGGCAGCCTGCCACATGAGGAATGTTTCTGCGTCATTTCCAAAACAGCTGTGGAAGATGTCGCTCCGGGCCACCAGTGCGAAAGACCATGAGAAAACGGCCCGAGCCCTTGAGGAAAGGCGCTCTTTCATGGTGCACTGGGGTTTGTGATGTCAGAGCACGAGAGTTGTGTGGTTCACTTTTTGCTTTGGCTTTCCAGAGACCTCGGGCGAAATTATATGCTCAGTTGAAATAACTATCGCCATTAATTAAGTTTCTTTGGGTTACAAGTGGCAGAAACCCAGCCCAGACACCTTCAAATAAAAAGATAATTTATCAGGTTAAGTAAGTGCAGATGGCTTCATAGATGGCTGGGTTCAAGGGCTTCATGTTACCAGGGCTCCCTTGTAGATAGGCTTTTCTACAAGGCAGTCCCATACCTTAAACTGCCCGCAAAATCACATCCTACGAGGTTAGCAATGCCAGCAGAAAGAATCTTTTCCACCAGCCTTGTCGGCAAATCCTGCTTGGCAGATAGGCTCGTTTTTGAACTAATACAGGGGCCAGAGACTTGGGGGTACTCTGACTGGTTAAATCTGGGCCATGGTGACCCTCCCTGTAGGTGGGAAGGGGGCCCAACTTAGCACCACCCTAAGCACATGGAATATATTCCCTATTGGAAATATGGGGTGAGGGAAACTAGGCCAGTAGACGTCTACTTTAGCCTGGGATTCTGGCATAGCTTTCTGTTCTCTCCGCTAATTCATTCTCTCTCTCTCTCTCTCTCTCTCTCTCTCTCTCCCTCTCTCTCTCTCTCTTTTGAAATGAGGTTAGTAAATATGCATCTTTCATGGTAAGCAATCCTAAAATTATGGAAAGTGGAAGTAACTTATTCTGCACGAGTGAACAGTGAAAGATTGAACATACTCTAAAATATAGAGTTCTTAGGTAAAACAGAACCATCGTTGGTTCAGAATGCCAAAGCCAAGGGAGGTGGAGAGTTTATAGCGTGGGTTGTGGATGAGCTCACAGAGGCCCCAGGGCCGGGGGTGGGGGCGTGGGGCTGCCTTGTTTGAAGTCTGGTTGCAAATCAACCGCAGAGCCTGGAACTCGGAACCGGATTTCAGATCCAGGGCTCTCCCCGTTCCCTGTCTGACTATGGTTTCTCATCTTCCTATGTTGCTCTCCCAAGGCCTGACCCATGTTCCTTTTTCAGACCCTTGTTCTGGAATCTTCTATGAAATGGGTGGCAAAAGTTTCTTGCCAATGTAAGAACTTACAACTGATAGGAGTAACACTTAACAGGACTCTCCCCTGCACTATTTGGGTCTTCAATACCCCAAAGAATGCATACTTTAGGAATGATTTCTGCATCAGTTTGTTAACTGCCAAGTAACAGGTTAGCACAAATGGAGCAACTTAAAACAACACACCCATTTATCACCTCACAGCCTCCATTGATCCGGAGACCAGTTGTGGCTCAGCTGGGTCCTCTGCACAAGAGCTCACAAAACTGCAACCAAGGTCTAGGCTGGGTTGCAGTCTCATCAGGAGGCTCAACTGGGGAAAGATGCACTTCCAGGCTCGCTTGGGTTTGGCCAAAGTCATTTCCTTGTGTCCGTATGACCAAGGTCCCTGGCTTTTTGCTGCCTGTGAGCTGGAGGCCTAGGACCCTTAGATCCTAGAAGCCAGCCCCCCCAGTTTCTGGCCACATGGACTTTCTCGACACGGCTGATACCTTCATCAGGCCAGTGAGGAGAAATGCTCACTCGGGTCTGGAGTTTTATATAAAGCTCCATAATCATGTGGTTGAAAGCCCATCATCCTGGCCTTATAACATAACCTAATCATGGAAGTGCTGTCCTTTGCCATAGACTGTTGGGTAGAAGCAAGTCACAGATTCTGCCAGGGTGGGAATTATTCGGGTGACCTCGGGGTCTTCCTCCACGAGCCCTCACACCTTGGTGAATCACCCTGCGTGTACCCACGTCTATGTAACGGGGAGCACCTGCCCCGTGCCAGGCAGTACCCTGGTCTCTGCAGACGGCCAAGTGGATATGTCGGACCCATGAGCAGATAGTGGCCCTATGGCAAGGCAACATGCCAAAGGCTGCATATTTGAAGGGTCTGGGGTCACAGGGGATAGGGTCTCTCCTTGGGCTGGGAGAGCAGGGCAGAGGGCCAGAGAGGGCTTCCCAAAGGGGCTGACGCTGGCACAGCCTTGACGGATTAGTAGGACATCAAGGAAGAACAGAAAGGATAGCAGAGGAGGCCAAGATGTGGAGGCAAAAAGGCAAGGGGGATCTGGGGAACCACAAGTGATCCGGTGTGACCGATACAAGTGCACTGGGGAGATGGGGGTGGGGCCAAGTCACCAGGGACTTAGACACCAAGATTAGAAGTGTCTTCCTTCTGTGGTCCGTCGAGGGCTGCCATGCGGCTATAGTTGGGGTATTGGGGGCAATGGCACGATCAGGTTGGGGCTGCAGAGAAAGAGGTCTCCTAGCAGGAGGCTGAGCAGGGAAAGTCACTGTGGGTCCTAAGGAGGGGCCTCCTCCCCCCCACTCCCCGACATAAACCCCAGGGAACGCAAACCTTCTTAGAGCCGTTTCAGGCAGCCAAGTTGTCAGAATGATGAGTACTGCAGCCCCGCAGCTGAACCAAAGAAGAAAAAAGTCCCAACAAGCCCCATTTCACTGCCCTTGACCTTGCAGTAGAGCTCTAAGTGCAAAATCTGTCATCTATTAATCTGTTAGAAGTTGACAAAAGGGACTTTGATCAGAGGTTGTTTTTTCCCCCCTTCTTAAGTTTCCTGATGACACATAATAGCCCATTTCAGCCGGAGGGCCGGAAGCGCGGCCCTCATTCTGTTCACTTCAACCCCAGTGGCCTCCCGCCCCGTGGCTCTCTCCCCGCCCCGATATTAATTGGCCTGTAAGTGGTTACATGTGTTCCTTTTTATGTGTCAGTTGGAGTCTGTTATTTGAACTTCACAGCTATTTGGGAACACAGAAGTGATGCTCTGGGCCCAAGTGGGGGAATGGAACAGTCCAGAATATGTTGCACTGGCTCCCACCTCCTGATTCTTTCCTTCCTCTATCCCCGGAGGTCTTAATGCCTCCCACTGCCACCCCCACCCCCACCCCCTCCCCATCGCCCCTCTGAGTTAGGCACCCCCCCAACACTGCAGCCCAGCTCTTGGAACCATGAAGTTCACAGCCAAGAAAAGCCTCGGGGAGTCCCAAACTGTAGCTTCTGGTTTTAAAGAAATGAAAAGCCCCAGAGAGGGGGAAGGGTTTTTAATGAAAATAACATTTGCTGAGGGGCTATCATGTACGTATTTCTTACATGTGTTCTCTTGTTTCATCCTTAAAATAACTCCATGCGTTCGGAACCACATTGCCACTTTCAGATGGGGGAATTGGAGACTCAGACTCTAAGCAAGAAGGCTCTAGGGCCAGATTGCCAAGATTAGGTCCTGCCTCTAACTCTTACCAGCTGTGTGATCTTGGGCGACTTGTCTAGCTTCTCTGTGTCTCAGATTGCCTGTCAATAATGGATCGACTAATAGCACCTACTTCAAAGGGCTGTTGGGAGAATTAAATTGATTGAGGGTTTTCAGGGGCTTAGGGTAGGGCCTGGGGTACAGAAAGCACTTAATATGGGTCAGCTGATGCTGCTCTGCAAGGCAGTGTGGCCCCGTGGTGCAGAACACTGCTTCCGGAGGGAGAAGCCCTGGGTTTGAATTTCAGCTACCCCAGTTTGCAGTGTGAGCGTGGGTGACTCACTTATTCACTCAATTTTCCCATCTACATAATGGGGATATTCCCAATGGTTGGCGGGGGGAGGGGGAGTCCCTCAATGAAATGCTTAGTTCCCCACATAATTACCTTGGAGTGAATGTCACCGACTGATAAGCCCCATTCAACCTCACAGAGATTTTCACCTGATATTTGGTGACTCATTTTATTTTTGAGAATTTTACGTTTTTAAAAGCAATCTCAGTGCCCAACATGAGGCTTGAACCCATGACCCTGAGATCAAGACTGGCGTGCTCTACGGACCGAGCCAGCCAGGCACCCCTAGTGATCCATGAATGTGAATGGACTTCAAAAAATTATGTGTCGTATCATCAGCGAGTAGAGAAGACTTTTGCATTTAAAAAAAACAATGGAAAAAGCAAAGGGGGGAATCAAACCAAGAATAAAATAGGGTTCTTGAAAAGTAACATTAACAGACCAAAAAACATGTTAAATAACACAACATTTGGAACATGAGAACTCTCAGAAAGTAAAACCAAGAGATAACCAGATTGAAGAGAGGAAAGATAAGAAAATTGGAGGGTATATCTAGGATATCCAGCATCCAAATAGTCAGAGTTCCAAAGAGAGAGGAAAACAGAGAAAACACAGGGGATGCAATATTTAAGGAAATAACACAAAAATAAAAATTCTCGGAACTGAAATCATGAGTTTCCTTGACTGAATTCACCACATGCTCAACACAGCCAATGATGAAAAGACCCACATCAAGGCAAATTATTGTGAAATTTCATAATACCATGGATAGAGGGAAGATATTGAAAGCTTCCAGAAAGGAAAAAATGAAAAACAAAAACAAAAACAAGACATGTGTAAAGGATCAGGTTATAGGATGGCACTGGATTTCTCAACACTCAGTTCTGGAAGCTGATTTACACCCTAGAATTCTATACCCAGCCAAACTATTAACCAAGTGTGGGCTTTCCAGCAGCAACACTGAAAACTAGAAGCCAAAGAAGCAATGTTTTCAACATTCTGACCAAAATACTGATTTGCAATGTAGAGTTTATGTCCAGCCAAATCACAATCTATCAGAGGCTCTAAGGGCGTTTTTAAAACACAGATTTCTTCCACATTTGCTTTCCATCTTTCCCGTCTCAGGATGCTACAACAGGGAGTGTTCTGCTAAAAGGAGGGAGTCAACCAGGGAAGAGGCAGACCCGGATCCACAAAGAAGATAATCCTGTGGTGGAAAAAGAGAAGGGATCCCTAAGAGCGTGGACGGCAGTCGTGGCCTGGATACCTCGCTCCCTCTCATCCTGCCGTCAAGGCCCCACCTTACTGTGGCTGGCACTGTGGCTCCCCTGACAGCTGACTGACTCTCCATCAAGCCCCATCTGCTTCCTGAGCCTCCCCACCGCAGCTCCTGAGCCCGCTTCCTCCCAGACCCCTCACCGGGCAATGGAAACTTCTGGAGCCGTCTGGTGCTGTCTTCTGCCATCCAGGCGTGAACGCCCCGCCCCGGTCGCCTCTTCTTTCAAACAGGATAATAATCACGGTGCTGAAGTCACAAGGTCACCGTGAGGATGGAGCCAGCGGATGTTTCCGAAGCAAGAAGCACGTAGAACGGCACCTGACGCGTGGTGACGCAATACTGGCGTCTGTTAAGTGAAATACGTTACGGAACGAAGTGAAGGTCAACCTGTAGTAGATTGGAAACACATCAGTTTAAACTTCAGCCGCGGCTGAGGTGAATTCGTCCTCCCCTCGTGGTCACGTACACCTGAACGCTCCCAAACTGGAGGCTTTTGCACTCATGATGCCAGTACAAGTCTGACCACATCGCTTCCTGCTGATCGCGACTGAGCGACGCGTCACCCGAAGGGAGGAAGAAGCTGGAGTCTTCTCCTCAGCCCATGAGCCTGGCTCGGCTGTCCTCTGTAGAGTCACCTTGACTCAGCCCTCCCTTGCCAACCATCCTCCCGCTGCCTCAGCCAGCAACTTGTGAGCTGTGCTCCCTCCCGCCTCCAGACCTTCAACCATGCTGTTCCCTCTGCCTGGACTGCTCTTCCCCATACCACCCCTTTCTCCTTTAGCTGCTTCCTACTTAACCCCTTGGATCTTAACCGGGTCATCCTTTCTGCTGAGAAGCCTTCCTGGGACCCAAAGGCAATTAGATATCCCAGGGTACGTTCTCCTGGTGCCTGGGGTATGTTTAATTCTTCTTCTTCTTTTTTTTTTTTTAATTTATTGTTGAGAGAGAGAGAGAGAGAGAGAGAGAGAGAGAGAGAGAGAGCAAGTGGGGGAGGGGCAGAGAGAGAGAGGGAGAGAAAGAGAATCCCGAGCAGGCTCTGCACTGTCAGCGCGGAGCCAGAGGTGGGGCTCGATCCCACCAACCGTGAGATCGTGACCTGAGCCCAGATCAAGAGTCAGATGCTTAACCGTCGGAACCACCCAGGCCCAGACGTCCTTCATTCATTCAATGTATACTTCCCGAGCACCTCTACTGACTAACATGTCATCCTCGAAGATACAGCAACGACCCACATAAACAGAAGCCCCCACCCTCGGTGAGGTGAGTGTGCTATTTGACGTCTTTGCCTTAATGACCCTCAGCTCCATGGTTATCACGTACGTGGTGGGAAACAGACTTTGGTAGCTATTTGCGGAGAAATGAGCCACGGGAACATTGCTGCCCTCTCTGGGAGTAGAGCTGGGGCTGGGGGACCTTCCCCGTCCTATTAAACTTGAAAAGAGCTCCTAGTAGCACCGGCAGGAAGCAGGGGTGCTGACAGGCAGTTTAGAGCAGTTTAGTGGCAAGTTAAGAGAACAGAAGCCCCACCCAGGCAGAAGGGCGCTGTGGTTTCTTTGGTGAATATGCCTCCCCCCGCTCCCCCTCTTCACCTCCTGTTCATCTGGCCATGCTTGTAACCAGGCCAGCCTTCCAGATTAACTGGGGCTGGGGGGGGGGGCCTTCATGAGTGGGTAACCCTGTGACTAATCCAGAGAAACAGCTCTGGCCCAGCGGTTCACCCCGGGCTTGTTTGTGTCTAATTTCCCTGGGGCAAATCAGCCCCTTATAATTTCACTCTGAGGTTTAGGGTTTCCCCTAGAGCTCACGGGGAGTCAGGCCAGGATGTTTTGCGTAAGTGTGGGAAGTCTTGGAGTCGGAAGTGAGAGATGGGGGTCGAGGTGAAGGTGACACGGGGGGGGGCACCCTCCCCCTCCCTCCGAAGGACCTTGGCCTCGACCCCCACGCTCTGGGTTGTTCCTTTCCAGGCCTTGTTGCAGAAGAGTCTAACAGTGACACCTAAGGAGAGAGAGGATTCAGCCTTTTTCCCCTGGCGCAGGGGGAAGGTGGGGAGAGGAGTTAAGAATTAGGAAGCAGGAAGCTCTGAACGGGTGAGAAGCAGGGGGGCTGTGTCTTTGGTACCCGAGCCAGGCATGGAGCACGCTTCCCACTGGCTTTGTTGGTGAGCGGGAGGAACTTGCAATCTCAGAGCGGATCCTCTGGGTTTGGAGCCCAGCTGTATCACTTCTGTCCCATAAACCATGCATTTCTCTTCCACGGGTCCCCTCTGTCCTGGGCTCCGGCAGTACAGACACAAAGGAGATGGTTACTTGGCGTTTATTCTTGAGAAAGTCCCTTTCTGTCCCCGATCCTCACTAGGTGCGAAAGCCTCCTCTGCCTACCTCAGAGGGTCATGAGGCTTCCGCAGGGCAGCGCTCTGCACGTGACAATGGGCTGCAACATATGTGCTTAAATAGCAGAACCCTCTTAACCAACCTTCAATTAGGTGGCCGGAGGCTGTCCATGCCCCTCAGCAAGCGCTGTACCCCGCGCCCAGGACACAACCAACCCTTGAAGCTAGCAGGGAACCCTCTGATCTTCCCGGGCTCATTCTGAGCTGGGGTGTGCTTCTCAAGTGCTACGTGTGTTCATTCTCAATCTGTACCTGTCACTCGAGTTCAATAATGCAATAATTATTCCATAATGCAATGAAGTACGAGTGCAAAAAATTAGAGTTGTTTCTTTGCAAGCGAAGTGGAGTGCTTTGGAGAGAATCAATGCATGCGGTAACCCAACAGCGCTCTGGTGAATTAAATGGAAGTGAGATAACAGTAAAGGTGAAAGGGAAAAAAAAACAAAAAACAAAACCCAAAACCTGTGAAAGTGGAGTCTTTGGCGCTCAGCTTTATGTCTTCGCTCCGCTTTAAAGAAACAGACTGGACATCGGCGATGGCAGTTCGTGGGTGTGGCTTCTTGGGGGGAAGATAACAGAGGCATCTAATAAGCTAACACAAATGACTCCCCACTCTCTGTGACTATTTGGGCCAAGTGACCCCGAGAAAGCTGGATCTTCTCAGGTTCAAGAGGGCTAGTCCTGTAGAGAACCTCTGAATTGGGAGAGGCTTTGTGGTCATTAGGAGAGGCTCTCCCTGGGGTGGGCACGTCACCACAGACCCGTGGCTAGGTGGCTATGCAGGCTTTCTGTGAATGCCCCCGTGACTCAGTATGCCTGAGTCTGTAGCCTGGCTCATTTTGAATTGTATTCTGGTAAGCATGCTTGACTCATTTCATCTCCCCTTACTGTGCTCCTTGATGGGCCCTCCTTCACCTACAGGTGAAAAATCTCTGTTCAGTTAAGAAGAAAGCGGGTCCAGAGAGAGGCTCACGCTGTAGGATAAATTGGCTTACTATAATCTCAAGATATCAATTTTCCCAGCAGGACAGGGTCATCTTATCCCTTCAGATGAGCCTCTATTCTTTCCTTACCATCTCTCCCAACCCCACGACCCAGCCCTTCTTGTAAAAGATCTACCATTGACTCCGTTCATACAGATTTCTCTCAAGATTCTACCTGACCCCTTCTTCGAGTTGGTAGGAAAATGCTGTACTGTGGATCGAGACGACTTCTAATTCTAGCACCTTCTAACTCAGAGACCTTTGACTGTATACTTAACCTCTTCTAAAAGCTGTGGTTTTTTTCATTTGCATAATGGGAATTAAAGTAACCTATTGTGATGGTTCATTCATTCAACAATTTTTTTTTTAGTACCCACGATGTGCCAAGCACAGTGCTGCCAGGTGCTCTGGGTACAGAAGTGGGAGAACCAGAGACCTTCTGGAATACCCTCAGGAATGAAGCTTCACTGCTTGATTGATGGGCTAACTCAGGGGTTGGCAAACCTTTTCAGTAAATGACCAGAGAGCAAATGTTTTAGGCTCTACCTGCCACGGTGGCACAAAAGCGGCCGTAAACAACACATCCACAAGTGGGATGTGGCTACCTTCCAGTACAACTTTACAAAAACAGGCGGGGGGCCAGATCTGACCTGCAGGCAGTCGTTTGCCCACTTCCGGGATGAAGTGTTCATACCCTTGGACTGAAGGCCAGTTCCAGATCACTCTAAGAAGGCGACTTCCGATCGTCTGCCTGTGGTGCATTTAGCCCTGAATGCAGGGAGTGCTTCTGGAGGGTCTCCAGATGTCTTTCTCACTCTCCACAAGCATCATTCCCTTTGCTTATGTGGAGCTGGGTGTCATGGATCCCTCATGGCTTCCCTAATGGCAAGGTTGGACCCAATAGCATTCGGTGGTCTCTTTCAGCAGATTCAACAAGCATGCCAAAGAGGTAAGAGATCTGTACGGGTAGGGAGGGAGGTGACGTCACTTCTCCCCTCTGGGAACCAGCTTGCCTCTTTTAAATGGTGAGACCAGTGGTTTCCCAAACTTGAATGCTCATCAAATGACTAAGTGTGCCTGTTAAAAAATGCAGATTCCTGGACCTCTCCTTTGGAGCCAGTGTGATCGATTCTAGGGACGGCTCGGGGATTCTGGACTATTAACAAGTGCCCCCGGAGGATTCTGAAGGAGGGCGCTTCAAGGAGCATAGAATTAGACCTCAGCTAGCTCTGACATTCAGTGGTTACCGACAGAATAAAGGAAGTCCGTCTGCCTTCGCCAGGCTGGGCTGGGCTGTGGTGGAACAGAGAATGGTCGTGGTGGGGATCGTTGTCTTGTCTGCGAGGACGTGGCAGGATGTGGTTGACCCAAGCTTCCTGTGAATGGGGGAACCAGAGAGCAGGGGGAGAGATTCACACCCCAGCACCAGGCTCAGCCCACGTGCTCAGAATGTGCTCAGCAGGTACTGGGGAATGGGAGCCTGGTTCCCCCTCCTGTCCGTGACCTTAGGCAGGCCATTTCACCTCTTAGAGCCTCAGTTTCCTCATGTATCAAAGGGGAACGATGACAGGTCGTTTCAAGGACAGCATGAGGAGTAAACTGAGTAATGCTTATAAAATCTCCCTCTTAATTGGTGGTAGGAAATTCTCTTCCGGTGGGATGAGTGTCCTCCTAAAAAGACCCAGGGCCGAGAGTCAGAAGCCTGCTTCACAGGCTGGGCTTTTTTCAATGACTCGCTGTTCCACCTCGGAGTGAGTGAGACCCTTGGCCTTGCTGGGCCTCATTTTGTTCGGCTGTAGAATGGGATGCTAATGCACCTGTGTTTCCCACCTCCTTTCCCAGGACTCTCTTGAAGGCTGGCTGAGACCGTGGGGTGGAAAGTGCCCTGGTGCTATCAGGGACCATGGCAAAAAAATGTCCGAGACCATCCTTGTCAAGTAGGAAGGTTGCTTTCCCCCTTTTTTTTTTTTTCTGTTTTAGACAGAGGAAGTAAGAAAACAGGATCTCTGAAGACATCCTTGTTGAATACAACCTTCTCCCTTTGACTTATTATTATTTTTTCCCTGAACTTACCAGTTGATTAAGAAACAGTCATGGATTGAAGAAGACACACGAAAGATGGAGAGGCAGTCCATGCTCATGGATTTGAAGAACAAATATCATTAAAATGTTTAGGGGCGCCTGGGTGGCGCAGTCGGTTAAGCGTCTGACTTCAGCCAGGTCACGATCTCGCGGTCCGTGAGTTCGAGCCCCGCGTCAGGCTCTGGGCTGATGGCTCGGAGCCTGGAGCCTGTTTCCGATTCTGTGTCTCCCTCTCTCTCTGCCCCTCCCCCGTTCATGCTCTGTCTCTCTCTGTCCCAAAAATAAATAAAAGTTGAAAAAAAAAATGTCTACCCTACCCAAAGCAATCTACACATTTAATGCAATTCCTATCAAAATACCAAGAGCATTCTTCACAGAGCTAGAACAAATGATTCTAAAATTTGTATGGAACCCCAAAAGACTCTGAGTCGCTAAAACAATCTTGAAAAAGCAAAGCGAAGCTGGAGGCATCACAATTCTAGACTTCAAGATCTGTTACGCAACGGTGGCAATCAAAAGGGTATGACACTGGCACAAAAAGAGACACATAGATCAACAGAGCAGAATAGAAAATCCAGAAATAAAAACCCACAACTATATGGTTAATTAATCCTGGGAAAAGCGAGAAAGAATATTCAATGGGAAAAAGACGGTCTCTTCAACAAATGATGTTGGGAAAACTGGACAGCAACATGCAGAAGAGTGGAGTTGGACCACTTTCTTTCACCATACACAAAAATAAATTCAAAATGGATGAGAGACCTAAATATTGGACCTGAAATGATAAAAATCCTCAAGGAGAACACAGGCAGTAATCTCTTTGACATCGTCCATCACAACTTTTTTTTTTTTTTTTTTTTTTTTTTGCTCTGTCTCCTAAAGCAAGGGAAACAAAAGCAAAAATGAAGTCTTGGGACTTCATCCAATTAAAACCTTCTGCACAGTGAAGGAAACCATCAACAAGACTAAAAGAACTTTGCAAGTGATCGATCTGATAAAGGGTTAGTACCCAAAATATATAAAGAACTTATAAACTCAACATCCCAAACCACAAATAATCCAATTTAAAAAAAATGAGAAGACATAAACAGACATTTCTCCAAAGAAGACATCCAGATGGCCAACAGACACATGAAATAATGCTCAGCATCACTCATCATCAGGGAAATACAAATCAAAACTACAATGAGATATCACCTCGCACCTGTCAGAATGGCTAACATCAACAAAGGCAAGAAACAACAGGTGTTGGTGAGGATGTCAAGAAAGGGGGAACCCCCTTGCACTGTTGGTGGGAATGCAAACTGGTGCAGCCACTGTGGAAAGCAGTATGGAGGTTCGTCAAAATGTTAAAAATAGAACTACCTTATGATCCAGCAATCACACTCCTGGGTATTTATCCAAAGAATACAAAAACGCGAATTCAAAGGGATACCTGCACCCCTATGTTTATAGCAGCATTATTTACGATAGCCAAGATATGGAAGCAGCCCAAGTGTCCATGGACAGATGAGTGGATAAAGAAGATGTGGTGGGTATATACAACAGGGCATCATTCAGCCAGACAAGAGAGTGAAGTCTTGCCAATTGCAACAACCTGGATGGAGCTGGCGACTATAATGGTAAGTGAAATAAGTCAGTCATAATATACACTATATGATTTCACTCATATGTGGAATTTAAGAAACAAAACAAGTGACCACAGGGAAGAGAGAGAGAGAGAATCCATGAAACAGACTCTTGAACGATAGAGAACGAACAGATGGTCACCAGAGGGGAGGCGGTGGGGGGATGGGTGAAATAGGTGATGGGGATCAAGGCGTGCACTTGTGATGAGCACTGGGTGATGTAGGGAAGTGCTGAATTGCTCTATTGTATGCCTGGAATGAATACAACACTGTAGGTCGACTAATTGAAATTAAAATACGAACTTAAAAAAAAAGTAGAGCTAAAGCAAAAACAAAACAAAGGAAAAAAGAAACATTCATGGGATACCAGCTGTGAACGTAGCCCTGTGCTAGGTGCAGAAGGAGGGGGTGGGGTCCCACACTACGGAGGCTCACAGTCCGGCTGGGAAGAGAACACCGGCATGCGTGGGAGGTGAAGCAGCAATGTAACGCTCCTGCTGGAAATAATGGCGAGAAGGAAGAAAATGAAGGTACTGATCAGTCTTCGTACAGGCGCACCATCCTGCGGTTCACAGAGCATATCAATGGTGTTATCTTACTTGATACTCAAAACTATCAAAACCAGCCCACCAGTTCTACTAATGAGCAAACTGAGAGTCATAACTTCTCTGAGATCAGATAGGAAGAAAAGTAGCTGAGTTGGACGACTTTCGTTTGGCCCCAAGAATGCCACTGTCACCAAGACACCACAACTGTCTTCCTTTACGTTGCCACGCAACATTGCAAAATGCACATTAGCATTCCGTAGTAACGTAGGTAACTGCCGTGTGGGGAGTGGATGTAACGGGAGATCAGAGAGCAGGCAGGTCATGAGGCTGGTGGCCGTGGAGAAACAGGTAACTGGGCGGAGCTCAGAGGCTGTGCCGTACTTGGACATGTGAGCCGTGGAGACGAGAGGAGGGCTGCCTCTCTGGCAAGAAGACGTGTGTAGGTAAGAAGAGAAGTGAGAGGGGCGCCTGGGTGGCTCAGTCGGTTCGGCGTCCGACTTGACTTCACTTCAGGTCACAATCTCACGGTTCATGAGTTTGAGCCCCACATCGGGCTCTGCACTGACAGCACGGAGCCCGCTTGGGATTGATTCTGTCTCCCTCTCTCTCTGCCCCTTCCCCTCCCCCACATTCTCTCTCTCTCTCTCTTTCTCTCTCTCTCAACGTAAATAATTTTTTTTTTTTTTAAAGAAGGGAAATGCGAGTTCAGCCAGTTGCCGGAATGATCAGAATGGGGCTCCATAGTGGATCTCCTGGAGGAAAGGAGGAGCCAGGGAGGTTTCTTCCCAAGGCCTGGAGCGTTTCTTCTCGTGCCATAAACAGGAGGGTCCTGCCATTTTCACCTGGACATCCTGGCCTCCTTCAACCCCAGTTCCGTTCATAATCAAATCAAAGGGCTGTCTGCAGTCTTAGCCCAAAGACAGAGTCTGCCTCTTCCGATTTTTTTTCTTTTAAAAATGTCAGCGCGCTGCTTGAGACAGCAACAGTAGTGAGGCAAGAGCAGCTCTCTGACTCACAAAGAGCACATCAAAGAAACAGCCATGATAAGGGGCCGGTAGGAATTGTGCGTGAGTCGAGCTTTCCTGACAGTCTGTGAGGCTTAGAGGCCCCTCTGGGCAGCCTCGGGGTGGAAAGAGGCATGTGGTTTTCAGAAATTAGGTGACTCACCACGCAGGCGAGGTTTGGGAACAGAGATAGGGTCCTGGTCTTCTGTAACTCCCAGCCCAGAGCCCAGGCCTGGGGCCCTGCGTCACTGCACATCTCGGGTCTCCATTAAGCTGAGACTCAGCTGTCCGTCCTCCCAGGCTTCTAGGCATCCATCCAGACATCCTCACATCCACATATCCATCTGTCCACTGTTTCATCTAGTAGTTCAACAAATACCGCGAGCTCAGACTTTGTGCAGGTCCTGGGCTAGGTCTAGGAGGATACAGGGATGGCTGAAACAGACAGAGTCCTGCCTCATGAGGCTGCTTGTGTATTGAGGGAGAGACTTTATTGAACAAGATAATACTATGTGGAACCAAATCGCTGCTGTGGTACGTACTGTGAAGGAAAATACAGGGTTTTTGGGGAGCAGGTGCATGATAGCAGAGCCTGACCTGGCCTGGGAGGATGGTCAGTGAAAGCAGGGCTAACTAAAAGATGTGGCTGAGAAGTGGACAATCAGCTCTTTAGTACCTTCCCTGTCACCATCTCAATCTCTCTACTCCCCACTCCCCAAACACGCGGGCGTGCGCGCACACACACACAGCCCATGATGAATTAATGGAACCACCGTGGTCTTCTGAGTCTCATAGACGTGGTTTCAAATCCCATAATCTCAACTTCCTATCTCTGTGACTGAATGAATTCTTTACCCTCTCTGGCCCTCCGTTAGAATTCCAGAAGTCTTTCATGAAAACAGCAAAACCCTACACTGGGAGTGATACATCTTGCTCTAATCCCAGTCCTGCCACTGATAGCCATGGCATCTCTTTTGCCACTGTGAGCCTCATTTTCCCCATCCACCCAGTGGTGGAGTTGAATGCAAGAGTCCTTCCAAGCTGTGAGTCTAGGATTCTGTAATTCCCCAGGAGGTGTGGCCCTGAGCAGAGCTGGTGCACCCTGTCCTTCTTTAGCCATACTCTTTCTGCTGGCTGGTTCCACGTGCCATGACTCCCACCTGTCCAGGTTCCTCCAGACAGAGCAGGGAGCAGAAGCAAGAGCTCAGGCTATTCCCACTGTGATCCCTGGGCATTAACATGGGGAATGTGCCTTTGGAAAGATGCACCTGGAGAAGGTAATGCTTGCCTCCACTGGGACCCTCAATAACAGAGATCTCCGGGGCTTGGGAGGGAGAAATGTATGACTTCACCTCATTCTACACCCAAGAGGGAGCTGCTGATTCTGTGCATAGGCAGGGCACCAACACTTGGGCTGGGGGAGGAGGGATGGGATATGGGGTTGGAGAGGGAAGGGTTTGAGGGTGCCTTCTGCCTGGTGGAGCCTTCCACTGAGAGTGAGTAGACGGGCGGAGGTCCAAGCCTCTGTTTCCTGGTCCAGTGTCTGGGGATCAGCCAGTGTGGCCCAGATCTAAGGTCATCTTGTCCTAAATTCCCTCTGAGCTTTATTCAATTCCTTAATAGTTAAAGGTCTATTCAGATTTTCTATTTCTTTGTGATTCAGACTTGATACATCATGTGTTTCTGGGAATTTGTTTATTTCATCTAGGTTATGTGTTTGTGTGTAATTGCTCTGAGCCCTTTTTATTTTTATAGAATTGGGTGTAATGTTGCCACTTCCATTTATGGTTTTGGTCCTTTGAATCTCCTGTCTTTTTTTTCTTTGTCTATCAAAATGTTTGTTAATCTTGATCTTTCGGAAGAATCAACTTTTGGTTTTGTTGATTTTCTCTATTGTTTCTTTATTCTGTATTTTGTTGATCTCTGTTCTCATCTTTATTATTTCTTTCCTTCTGCTGGCTTTGGGTTTAGTTCTTTTTCTAGTTCCTTTCATTCCTTTCATTGTAGATTAGGTTGTTGATGGGATAGCTTTATTGTTTTTTTAGTGTAAGCATTTATAGCTATAAATATCCCTCTTAGCACTGCTTCTGCCGTCTCCAATGTTTGGGTATGTTGTGTTTTCCATTTCATTTGTCTCTAAATATTTTCTAATTTTCCTTGTGATGTCTTCTTTGATCCATCAGTTGTATAAAAGTGTGTTGTTGAGTTTCCATAAGTTTGTGAATTTTCCAGTTTTTCTTCTGTTCTTCAGCCCATTATGAAGATATGTGGTATTGATGTCTGTCTTTATAAATCTATTGAGAATAATTTGTGGCCTAACATATGGTCTATCCTGGCACATGTTTCATGTGCACTTGAGGAGAACATGTGTTCTTGTTCAGTAGAGTGTTCTTTATGTCTGTTAGAGCTAATTGGTTTATTGTGTTGTTCACATCCTGTTTCCTTATTTCTGTCTGGCTGTTCTATCTATTATTGAGAGTGGAGTATCGATGTGTCCAGTTATTGTTGTAGAACTGTCTATTTCTTAAAGTCTGTCCATTTTTTGGCTTCATATATTTTGATGGCTTATTATCAGGTCAATAAATATTTCTAATTGTTATATCTTCTTGATATATTGAAGATTTTATTAATATAGTCGCTTTGTTCTCTTTTGGTTTGTTTGCATGGAATATATTTTTTCCATCCTTTCACTTTCAACCTATTTGTGTCTTTGGACATAAAGTGAAACTCCTGTAGACAGCATACTTTTGGACCATGTTTTTTAAATTCCTTCTTCCCACTGGGTGTTGTATGGAAACCAATTTGACAATAAATTTCATATATTAAAAAAATAATAATAAAAAAATAAAACAATAAAAAAATAAAACTTTCACTTAAAAAAAAATAAAAATAAAATGCAAAAAAAAAATTCCTTCTTCCAATCCCTGTATTTTCATTGGCAAATTTAATCCATTTACATTTAATGGTATTACTAATAAGGAGACTTCTGTCATTTTGCTATTTGCTTTCTATACAGTTTATAGCTTTTTGTCCCCCCATTTCCTTCATTACTGTCTCGTGTTTATTTACTTTTTCTGTAGTGAAATGTTTTAATTGCTTTCTTATTTCCTTTTGTATATATGCTATACCTATTTTCCTTGTGATTACCCAAGAGATTAATTAACATTCTAATGTTATAATATCCTAATTTTAATTGATGCAAGATTAACTTCAATAACATAACTTTACTTCTTTATAGCTCCATTCCTACTCCTTTCAGTTATTGATATCACAAAATTACATATTTATACTTTGTATATCCCAAACAATAAACTAAAAGTTGTTTCTTCAGTGCATTAGTCTCTAAGCATAATATGGAGTTTTTAACCAAAATTATGAAACATTTGCCTTTATTTTATTTTTATTTATTTTAATTTTTTATTTGAGAGAGTGAGCACAAGTGGGGGAGAGGAGCACAAGGAGAGAGAGAGAGAATCCCAAGCAGGCTCTGAGAGTCCAACACAGGGCTCTATCCCACAACCCTGGGATCATGACCTGAGCTGAAATCAAGACTCAGATGCTCAACCTACTGAGCCACCCAGGTGCCCCTAATATTTGCTTTTAGACTATAATGTTTACAAAATGTTTTATTCTCTTAAATCATGTAGAAAACAAAAAGTTGTGTCACAAACTGTTGTTACAATAATACTTTTAAATTGTCAATGTAGTTATCTTTATTGAGATCTTTATTTCTTCACCCAGCTTAGGATTATTATATAGAGCCCTTTCATTTCAATCTGTAGGACTCCCTTGAGCATTTCTTGCAGGGAAGGTCTGATAATAACAAACTCTATCAACTTTTGTTTATCTGAGAATGAAGATGTCTTAATTTCTCCCTCACTTTAAATTTTTTTCTTTATTTTTTAGAGGCAGAAAGAGACAGGGCACAAGTGGGGGAGGGGCAGAGAGAGAGCGAGACATAGAATCCAAAGCAGGCTCTAGGCTCTGAGCTGTCAGCACAGAGCCTGATGCGGGGCCCGAACCCACAATCCGTGAGATCATGACCTGAGCTGAAGTTGGACGCTCAACTGACTGAGCCACCCAGGCGCCCCTCTCCCTCACTTTTAAAGGACAGTTTTGCTGGGTATAAGATTTTTGGTTGATAGGCTTTTTCTTTTAGCACTTTGAATATATCATCCCACTGCCTCTGGCCTCCAAAGTCTCTGATAAAACTTATGCTGACAATCTTATTGAGGATCCTTTGTATGTGAGGAGTAGCTTCTCTTGCTGCTTTCTCTCTTTGTATTTGTATTTTTGAGGATCCTTTGTATTTGTATTTGTATTTTCTCTCTTTGTATTTGTCTTTCAATATTTTTATTACAATATGTATTTGTGTGGGTCTCTTTGGGTTCATCTTACTTTGAGTGTGTTAAGCTTCTTAGATGTTTCTATTCATGTCTTTCATCAGACTCAGCAGTTTCGAGCTTTTTTTCTTCAAATATTTCTGCCCCCTTTTTTCTCTCTTCTCCTTCTGGCATCTCCACACTGCATATGTTGGTGTGCTTAAAAGTGCTCAAAGTGCTTAAAAGCTTAAGGTACCTATAGGTACTTAACCTCTGTTAAGTTTACTTAAATATTTTTTCTCTCTGTTACATAGACTCAATAATTTCAATCATTCTGTCTTTGAGTTCATTGATCCTTTCTTCTACCTGCTCAAATATGCCTTTGGATCCTTCTAGTGAATTTTGCATTTCAGTGAACGTACTTTTTAGCTCTACAATTTCTTTTTGGTTTATTTTTAAGTTTTCTCTTTATTGCTATTTCCGTTTTGTTCATACAGTTTTCTTGACTTTCTCCGTGTCTTCCTTTGGTTCTTTGAACATCATTAAGACATTTGTTTTAAAGTCTTTGTCTAGTAGGCCAGCCATCTGGCCTTTCTCAGTGACCATTCCGTTGGCTTATTCTTTTTCCTTTTACCAAGCCATACTTTCCTACTTCTTTGCATGTTGTGTGATTTTGTTGTTGTTGCTGGTGTTGTTGAAAACTGGACATTTAAATATAATAATGTTGTGGGGTGCCTGGGTGGCTCAGTCAGTTAAGCATCTGACTTTGGCTCAGGTCATGATCTTGCAGTTTGTGAGTTCAAGCCCTGCATTGGGGTCTGTGCTGACAGCTTGGAGCCTGGAGCCTGCTTTGGATTCTGTGTCTCCCTCTCTTTGTGCCCCTCCCCCTCTCACACTCTGTCTGTCTCCCTCAAAAAATAAATAAACATTGGGGTAACTGGGTGGCTCAGTTGGTTAAGCGACCGACTCTTGATTTCGGCTCATGTTATGATCTCACTGTTCGTGAGTTCAAGCTCCGCATTGGGCTCCGTGCTGACAGCACAGAGCCTGCTTGGGATTCTCTCTCTCCTTCTTTGCCCCTCTGCTCGTGCTCTCTCTCTCTCTCTCTCTCTCTCAAAATAAATAAATAAACTTAAAAAATAAATACATAAACATTAAAAAAAATTTAAATATAGTAATGTTGTAACTCTGGAAGTCAGATCCCAGCCCTCTCCCCACCCCAGATTTACAATTTTTTTTTGTTTTTGTTTTGATTGTTAGGTTATTGTGTGTACTGAGGATCAGTCCGAGGTACAAACTTAAGGTTTTCTCAGGTCTTTTCTGAGCCTTTTCCTGGGTATGCTCAGTGAGTTTCTACCCTCCCCCATAAATGCAGTTGCTTTTGAATGTCCTAGTCTTTAAAGTCTGGGAGTCTGCCGTCCTTAGTTTTTACCAAAAGGGGGAGAAAGAAAAATAAAGGGCGGAGAAAAAAAGAGCTGGGCCCTTTAAATCCCCTAGAAGCTGCTTCAGCTGGAAGGGAAGGGCAAAAAGGCCAGTTTTGTAGGATATGGGACTCTTGGTTGAGGACGGGGTACTTAGGGCCCATCCTGACTCCCACAAGCTGTGTGCAGGCTGCTTCTGGAACATGTGCACAGCTGCCTGCCATGGGGCTGGGCATGGGCAAAGGGTAGCTGCTACTAAGTTAAGAGCTGAAATTGACCCAAATTACCATCCAAGCCTTCTCCTGGAACTTGAAAGCCTTCAATGGGCCTCCCTCCAAGTTCTAAAATAGTTACATTATACAGATTCTGCAATTGTTGTCTAAGGCGGGGAGACAGATTCCTGGGGCTCACTACTGCATCGTCTTCCCAGAATCCTCCTTGTATAACATATTTTTAAAAAATAAAATCATCTATGCTGTTTTTAACTTCCTTTCAACTAATCGAGTCAATAGCCATTTGTATCCTCAATATTTTATGGCAGGGTGATCTTGCATTATATGGCTATATCCTAATTTATTTAACTATTATTTATTTAGCTATTGTTGGACATTTTAGCTGATTTCCACTTTTTCATCACTACAAACCACATTGCAATGAACATTTTATTTTCACCATGCATGCGTACATAAATTTATACATGCCTTTGCTCACTTGTCTGATTATTTCATGAGCAAAGAAGAAAGGGAGACTTTGAGTTACTCCTGGAAGAGTAAGGACAGTAAGTACACAAAGGAGATAGGGCTTTCTAGACAGAAGGGAGAGCTTCAGCAAAGAGCCAAGGGGCTGAAAGTGCATCTCATATTCAGAAGATGTTGAGAACTGTAAAGATATCCAGGCTTTGCTGTTTTCCAAGGTTCTCCCTGACCGCTCGAGCCCACAGTACAATATCCATACTCTTGGATGTCCTGGGCCATGCTACTCAGGCTTCCTCCTCATGGTCCAGTGGACTGCCCCAGAATCCTAGGCTACGTCCCACACAGTTGGCAACACACGGGCCAACTCCCCTAAAATACGAGGCAGCCACAAAAGGGTGGGAAATATTTTAAGGACAACCTCCTTATGTCTAATTCAGTGTGTAACAAAATACAAGGGTCGGAGGTCTCCCTTTCCCCTTTCTTTCTTTTTAATTTTTAAAGGAGCTATTTGAAGTCCTGGAAACCCTTTGAGGGTTTTTATTGCCCTTGTAGACCTAACAATAAAAGACTCTAAGAAGCAGAGCTCTTGGTAGTTTTGGGTGAAAAACCCAAGAACCAGAAAGAATCTAGTTATATGGAGGTTGAAAATCTCAGGATTTTGCAAATGGTTCAGGCTGGGGTTCCAGGTTAATGTTCTCGGGGGACACATGGAAAAGTAGAGATTGTCTCTGTGCTGTGATTTATAGGGGGCACCAAGCCAACAGCTGCCTGCCTTCCCCACAAGACCAAAAATTCCCCATTATGATGTTGGGTAAAGACTGATAATAGAGAGGCACCGATGCCTTCCCCCACTCGAGCACACAGTCCTGTACTGGGGAAGACATGAAACTACAGCAGTGGCTCTCACTAAGGCCATATTGCCACCCAGGAGACACTTGGCAAAGTCGGGGGGCATTTTTGTCTGTCTGGAGGGGGTGGGGCTACTGGAGTCTAGTGGATAGAGGCCACGGGTGCTGCTAAACATCCTACAATGCACACGGCAGACCCCACAACAAAGAATCATCTAGCCCCAAATGTCAATAGTGCCGAGGTTGAGAAACCCTACGGGACAAAGGGATCCGTTTGGGGCATCTACAGGAGCATCTGTCTTACTCTCCGGCAAATGGAGTAAAACCTTGGATTGCGAGTAACTTGTTCTGCGGGTGTTCTGCGAGATGAGCAAACATTTCTACTACATTTCAACTTGATAAACGAGCGCTGGCTTGCAGTCTGAGTAGGACGTGATGCCGAACCTCACGTGATCACAACGGAGCCAATGGGTCTTGAAATTCGCTTTGATTGCGCAGGTGCTTTGGATTGTAAGCATGTTTCCCGAACGAAACATGCCCGTGGCCCGAGGTTTTACTGTAATTTAAAACGATTTCATATTAAATTTTTTTTTTCAACGTTTATTTATTTTGGGGACAGAGAGAGACAGAGCATGAACGGGCGAGGGGCAGAGAGAGAGGGAGACACAGAATTGGAAACAGGCTCCAGGCTCTGAGCCGTCAGCCCAGAGCCCGACGCGGGGCTCGAACCCAATGCCTGCGAGATCGTGACCTGGCTGAAGTCGGACGCCTAACCGACTGCGCCACCCAGGCGCCCCAAAACGATTTCGTATTAAAATAAGTATGCCTATGAAGGTGTAATAAGGCAGGACAGGTTTATTTCCTTCCCCTCCAACCCCACTCTCCCTCCACTCTCCCACCCCTCTCTCCCTCTTCCTGGGGCATAAGACCCATCATAAACCTCATTGGGAGCCTGGCTGAGCCAGGATGAGGAGAAAGGCCATCTGTAATCTGCCTCACAGGGCTCCCTCTGGGGTGGTACCAGGAAGAGCGGAGCAGGTGTGCATGTGAGGGGAAGGGGACAGTGCGGGCTGAGACAGGAGAGCCAGGTAACGGAGCATAGAGGCTGTGTGTGGGGCCAGAGCAGGCTCCATCTGGGCGGGAGCACAGGGAATGAATGAGAGGAAGGACAAGGGACTCTAACCCAGCAGACGGAAGTAGAGTGGTACTTGAGAGACCACGGTTAGGAAAGAAACTATCTGCCCTGACAAAAGATGGAGTTATTCCATAGCTCGCCTGGGAAACTTGTGAGACGTAACGGGTCGGGAACAGGGAGAATCATCCAGAGAGAGGCGGATAAAAAGAGGCTCCCCATGGAGTAACCCTTCTCTGCCCGCCCACCCTCACCCCTGGGGGCAGCCCGCCTGCCCGGTGACTTTCATGCCTCAGACTGGCCCAGCTTCCCAGCTCCTCTCCCTGCCAAATACCACTTAGAAGCTGCGCTGCCCTACTCAAGAACCATCGACGGCTCCCTATGGCTCGTCTCCTCACCCCCAAATGCCTCTCTCTCTGGCTTCCTAGCCCGACGGTTAATTCAAAGAGTATTTATTTTCCAATTCTGTGTTGAAATTGAAAAGGTAACACATGAACGTAATCGAATCACACACAGTACCGAAGTATAAGCGACGAATTCCAGCTCGAGCTCACACCCTCATTCCCCCGGTCTCTCTCCCCAGGGACACCAGAAATAGGCTATCGTATCCAATGATATCTGTGCATGTGTTTTTTCTTCTTACAAGGATAGGATATTATGTGGTTTGCCCTTGACCTTGACTTCGGTGCTTAAAAATACACGTTTGAGATTATTCCTTTTCAGCAAGTAATGCGTCCTATGGATACCCCACCGTCTAGGCAGACCCTTACTGAAGACCCGGCTTCTGATCTTTGGTAAGATAAACACCAATGCCGTAAACACCCCTGTGCGTTCCTTCTTTTGCAGATGAGCAACGCACAACTCTACCTGGGTATAAACTCCCAGGAGCAGAGCAGCCGGATCGAAGGGTGCACACATTTCCCTCTCTGAGAGATGTTACAAATCCCCCTCGGGGCCGGGCACAGCCCACAACCAGGAGTCTAGTCGTGCACCTCCCCCGGTTCTCAGGAAACGTTGTGATCTCTGCCAATCTGGTAAGTGAAAATCGCTCGGGTTTTAGTTTGCATTTCTTTGATTCTGATTAAGGCTGCGTACCTTTTCATCCATTTCAAAGTCGTCTGTGTTCCTTTTGCTGTGAACTGGCTGCTTTCAAGCCCTTTGACGATTTCTTCGTATGGGTACAGAACAAATGTTTATAGACGTCCCCTTACATGCCAGATAAGTGCGAGATGGCCTCTGCCCACCCTGTACACTTGGTCCTTGTCCTCTCTTAGCGACTCTTATCACTTAGTCCCGCTCCCCCCCTCCACCCTGACTCCAGTCCTGTCCTTGTCGCAGGCCGCGCCCGCACAAGGCAAGGCCGCGTGCTCGGCTCGTGTCATGACTGCCTCGTTTTGTTTATGTCATCGTTCAGTCTCGAAAACAAGTCGTTATAAGAAGCGATACGTGTTCTTGGTAGAGCGCGTGGATGATCTAGCAAAGGGTAAACAAGAAAATAAAAAAATCCCATGCAATTTCCAGACAAACACCTTCAGGTACTTCCTTCGATAACGTGCGTGTATGTGCCTTGCTTGTAAAACTGCGATCACACTCTACATAGTTTGGTTGCTGCCTTTTCTCCTTAATACTAGGTCATTGCAAAATTATTCAAAATTTGTGAATAATTCATATTTATCGGTCAAAAATTTTTCTCCTATGACAATTCCAAAATTTATCTAACCAACCCCCTGTTTATGGATTTTTCCCCTCCCTCCCTCCTTCCCTCCATTCCTTCCTTCCTTCCTTCCTTCCTTCCTTCCTTCCTTCCTTCCTTCTCATTCCTTCTCTCCTTCCTTCCTTCTCGTTCCTTCTCTCTTTCCTTCCTTCTCCTTCCTTCCTTCCTCCCTTCCTTCCTTCCTTCCTTCTTTCCTTCCTTCCTTCCTTCCTATTCCTTCATTTCTCCCTCCCTCTCATCCTTCCTTCCTTCCTCTTTATAAAAAATACTGTTTATGTCAATTTCCTTCTGATGAATTGATGAATTCCTAGAAAAGCAATGACAATTACTAGAGGTGACCATTTTCATGGTTCTTGATTTGGTGGATCGGCTCGTTCAAAACATATTTCACCTCCTTCTAGTGTGTCTAGATAATGGACGGCCAAAAGCCAAGACTCCATTACAGCGTGCATTCTAGATGCAATTTGGGCTCTGCTAATGAGATGAACTTCTAGGAGTGTGATTCAAGGCTGAGTCACGAGGCGGGATGGCCAGTGGTATGGAGCATCTTTGCCACCACAGATCAGGATGCAGGTGACCCACTTCTGGAATCGTGAGTTATGGTGACCGTTCCTTTCTGATCAAGGTAGAAGCAGCCGCTCCAGTGACAGCCAGTTCTGGCCTGTGCTTCTGGGACATGTCCCTGGACCCGAAGTTACTTCGACTTCCAGATGATTCTGGGAGCTATCTATTCTCCTTAATAAATCCATTTCTGCTTAAGCTAGCTGAATGGCTTCTAAGAACAACTAAGAACACTGACCAACAAAATCCCCGTTTGGCAAAATGTCCTCCAGGAAGAAATTGTACCAATTTCTGGTCCTGCTAGGTGTGAGATGACACAACCCCAAGAGCGTTTAGGGAAAGTTTGATTCTCTCCTCAGGGGGTGTGGTCAGGGAAGGCATTTTTTTTTTTTTTAATGTTTGCTTATTTTGAGAGAGAGACAGAGACAGAGAAAGCACGAGCAGGGGAGAGGAGCAGAGGGAGCGAGAGCATCCCAAGCAGGCTCTACACTGTCAACACAGAGCTCCATGTGGGGCTCGATCTCATGAACCGTGAGATGATCGTGACCTGAGCAGAAATCAGCAGCCGGATGCCCAAGCGACCGAACCCCCCGGGCACTCCAGGGAAGTCGTTTCTAAAGAAGGAAGCTGAGAACTGGGATCCTGGCCCGGAAGATCAGTGTCTGTACTTTGTATGCCGGGAACCGGGCCATGCTGTTGGCATCCATTAATCTCACCATCCTTACAACTTCACGAGAGATGTGGAATCACCCCCCGTTTCACAGAGGGAGACACTGAAACTCAGAGAGGTTGTTTGACTTGCCCAAGGACAGCTAATTCACACAGATCATGGGCTACAACCACAGATGGGCTGGACCCCAGAGTCCACACTTGGCTCGTGGCCATGGGTCTACCTTGCTAGTCCATTCCTATGCCCAGGGTTATCTGCCGTGAGTAGACACTTGCTCCCGTCCCTGGCACCTCTCTGAGCCCGGGGCATCATGACAGCACCAGTGACACCGGGTTCCTCTGCTGCTGTTTCCTGGGACCCCCCCCCCCCTTCCATCAGTCCCCTCCGGAGCCTCGGGCAGATGCCCAGTCGACTGATGTCCACCAGGCACCCCCGATGTGCCAGGCACCGGTGCCCACTGCCCAGCGCTTCACCTGGTCCCATCTGCTCCTGCAAACATCCCTGAGAGGTAGCAGCACAATCGTTGTTTCACACGTTCAGAGAGCTTAGGTAATTCAACCAAGGCCACGTAGCTGGTAAATGTTGAAGTGCAGACACAAGCCAGCTCCGTTGGATTTGAGAGCCTGGGCTTAAAACGGGACCACGTTCCCCAAAGAACGGGAAAAATGTCACCTGCGTCACCCTAACCCCAAATCAATCAGCAGGAACATCCCCGTCGACGGGCGAATCGATGTCACTTTTTCCTGACGAGTTGCCCTGGGAAGGGCTCGGCATCTCTTCCGTGATGTTTCTGCTCAAAGCGCAGGGCCTGGGTCTGATCACAAGGAAGCATCATAAGGCAAGGCCAAGGTGAGGGGCATTCTACAAAACACATGGCCTGCGCTCCTCCCAAATGTCAGGGTCACAAAAGACATATAAAAGCACGGTAGCCGTTCCAGACTAAGGAGACCTGACCATCGCGTGTGAGACCTGATTGGATCTCGGGCCAGAAAAACATTGCTCTAAAGGCCATGATAGGTGGTTGTATGAGAAAATGTCCTTGTTGCTCGAAAATGCATGCTGAGGTAGCTAAGGGGGAGGAGAATGGTCATGACATAGGAAGAGCGGTGTGTATAAATAGGTAAGTCAGTGTCTGCCATGTCACAGGTCCTCAATGAGTGGGGATCAGTTACCTTTCTTCCCCCAGTGAGGACCTGCCATGTGCCAGGCACGGACCTACCTACTTACCCAATGATGCCCATTTTACAGATGAAGAAACTGAGGCTTAGAGGACCGAAGTTACCACACCGGGGCACACAGCTGTTAGTGGTTGGGCAGGCAGAGGGGCAGCAGAGGAAGGGCATGGGTGAGTATGGCACCCTCCGTGGCTGGTCCCAGACCGGTTCCCCTGAGCGCTGAGCCGGGGGCAGAGATCCCAAGCCGTGGAGGCCACTTTGGGAGGATGCCCAGTGAGGGGACGGGATGTTGGGAGAGGAGCCCCAGGCCTCCCACGCCCTCAGCTCTAGGACACAGCCCCGATTGTGACAGGGCTTACAGAAAGGAGAAAAGAGGGCCAGTATCCAGGCCAGCAGGAGCTCAGAGCTACAGCTCTCCCGGGGAATCACAAAGTCCCGTAACTGAATATGAATCCCAGTTCCACCTGCCTTTAGTCAGAGCCCTCTGCTCTGATGACCAGTGTCCCAGTTAACCCTGACCCCCCAGCCATCCGGGAGAAGGGTCTGCTAAATGAATTGGCAAAGAGGAGTCAATACTTATAACATTAGGTAGCGTCCCCTGATTTTATTTTATTTTTAATTTTTTGATGTTTAGTTCTTTGAGAGGGAGGAAGAGAGAGAAGAGAGCGGGGGAGGGGCAGAGAGAGAGGGAGACACAGAATCCCAAGCAGGCTCCAGGCTCCGAGCTGTCAGCACAGAGACCAACACGGGGCTCGAACTCACGAACTGTGAGCTCGTGACCTGAGCCGACGTTAGACGCTTAACCGACTGAGCCACCCAGGCGCCCCAATAGCATCCCTTTATTTAACTGGCATCCCCGGGAGATCATGACGCCTGACTTCCAATGAATAAAGCTCTCATGGTACAACTTGAGGCACAACGGTAGGCTCTGAGGGAGAAATGTTGACTTGGAACCAATGGAGAAGACACGCACACCCGTAGCCTGAAAAATCACAGTTTCATAAGACCTCACGCCACCCAGAGCAGTCTCCTTCCCCAGTCTGAAACTGGAATCCACGTAAAGTATCCCCACCAGTGGTCATCTGGTTTGGTTGCCTCGAGCGTCAGGGAGCTCATTACCTCGTGAGGCAGTTTATTCCATCTTGGACAGCTGCTGGCTAGCTTCATTGCATAATAGCTAGCATGATCCATTTTTTCCCAGGACTCCAGCTGGTCTCTCTGACGGTGGCTGGCTGGGGCTGACTGTGTTCCAGCTGGAACAGGTGTGCCCTTCTCCCTGTGACAGCACAGAATCAGTCAGCGTTCCTCACACCCGAGGTCAAACATTTGTCGCCTCTCCATGGCAGCAGCAGTCGGCCTGCCTTATTTTTCCACATCGGAAGAATCCGATTATAGCAGTCCTCTTCTGGGGTTACATGTCATAGACTTCTCTGACATCAGGTTGTATTTAAAGGCTCGGCGCCGGGACTGTCCCCTGCCACACCCCACCAGCCTTGGCTGCTTCATTTTCCTATCAGTTCCTTTTGGTAACACGTAGGTCAAGCCCCCGAGTCTCAGTTGAGTGTTACACGCCGGGAATGGTGGCGACAGAGGTCTGTGACCCGGCCCTGCCCTGCAGAGGCTTACGGCGCTGTCTGGAAGGCACTGTGCCCACGAAAGAGACACCAAGCTAAGCACTCCTGATCTGCCTCACTCTACACGGGAGTGAATAACATGAAATACAATAGGGTCTGGTGCCTCAACATTTGGCTCTGACAATGCCTTCTGGGATGGGGGAGGCGAGGCCGGCTATCACTGGCATGATCGGGGCATACTTCCTGGGGTTGGTGGCCTCTGGGTACGTTTTGAAGAATGGTTGGAAGGGGCTTTGCAAAGCGAAGGGGTCCAGCCGCCATAACGAAAGAACGAGGGCTTAACCTCAGTGGAAATGCATTTCTCCTTCACGGAACCGTGGTGCTATCTGAAGCAGTCCAGGGCCAGGATGGCAGTTTCAAGGGTTTGGAGACCCGAGATTCATCCGTTGTATTGCTCCGCTCTTGTCCACTGGCAACTTTTATCATATGGCCCAAGATGACCCAGCCCCTGCCATCATATGGGTTCAAGCGACGGAAAGAAAAGGAGAAAAGTGGAGGTTAAGGAAACACCAGTCCCATTAAGGCCAGACATGACCCAGACCTGGCACACACTATTGCCCTCATGTGTCACCCGTAGAGCATGGGCTCTGGGCCACACGGCCTCCGGCAAGGGGGCCTGGGGACCAGGGCCTTTAGTTCTATTACTAAAGGCCATGGGAAGAGCGGGTCCTTGAAGGGCACCAACAGTCTCTGCCAGAGGAGGGTCCCGGGCAGCAGGAGATGGGCGTGAACTTGGCCTGGGAGTGTGGGGAGGAAGAGTTGAGTCCTCGAGGCCCTCACACGGGGCGGCCCTGGGAGGAGAACTCTGGCGGATAGGTGGGAGGCGCGGGGCCTTACTTAGCAGGTAGGGTTCATCTGACACCTCATCCTGAGGCCGCAGAGAATGTAAAGGGGCCTTGGTGAGCACGGGGATGAATTCACAGAATTCCACACCTGAGCTTTGTTCTATAAACAGACACGTTTCCTGATAAATCAGAGCATTTACAGTCGT
Organism: Felis catus; assembly: GCF_018350175.1. NCBI lineage: Eukaryota > Metazoa > Chordata > Mammalia > Carnivora > Felidae > Felis > Felis catus. The sequence continues at coordinate 35,743,859 of NC_058373.1, read as the reverse complement.
CCCCTGTTTTATCTATCTATTTATTTATTATTATTTTTTTAATGTTTAGTTTTTGAAGGAGGGAGAGAGACAGGGTGTGAGCAGGGGAGGGGCAGAGAGAGAGGGAGACACAGACTCCAAAGCAGGCTCCAGCCTCTGAGCTTGTCAGCACAGAGCCCGACGTGGGGTTCGAACCCACGAACCGCGAGATCATGACCCGAGCTGAAGTCAGACGCTTAACCGACTGCGCCACCCAGGCGCCCCTTTTTACTTATTTATTTTTAAATGTTTACTTACTGGTTTTGAGAGAGCACTCGTGTATGTGTGAACGTGCGCGAGACCAGGGGAGGGGCAGAGAGGGAGCAGGAGAATTCCAAGCAGGCTCCTCACCGCCAACGCAGAGACTGACGGGGGCTCGAACTCACAGACTGTGAGATCGTGACCTGAGCCGAAACCAAGAGTCTGATGCTTAACTGACTGAGCCCCCCAGGTGCCCCTGTCCCCTATTTTAAATTAGCCTAGAGGAGAGGGGCCAGCAGGGGGTTGCAACTTAAAGAAACCCAGTGGGTCATTTTGCAACTCGGAGAATCCTTGGGTCAAATGAAAGGTTACTTCTCCATTAACCTTTTCGCGGTAAATCCCTCATCGCATACACCTTTTTGGGGACAGGTTTGTATACCTGTGTAGTGACTTTGCCCGACTGGAAGGATCTGCTCACGTCAACATCACGCGATCAGCAGACTATCCCCGTTTGAAAGATGCGGAGACTCAGGCTTTTGTCTCCCCCACCCCCACCCCCACCCCCCCGTGCCCCCTCCCAGAAAACAGGTGGGTGTCTCCAGCAAGACTTGCCCACACCTGACCCACCAGGGTGCCTCTCCCGCGCCCCCTGTTCCTCTCTGGCAGTGTTCATCGGGCCGGAAAGGGTAGGAGGCTGAATGTCAGGGGACCCCCCCCCCCCAGGTAAAGTCTGGGATTCTCTGAACGAGTTGCTTCACGCCCCCTGTTGGGGTTTTGCAGAGACAACACTCCTCTCCCCCTCCTGGGGTTCAGAACATATCGAGGGATCCCTGCAGGGCCACTCAGATAGAAACCAAAATGGCGGCTTTATTCTGGTAAGTGCTGCTCCTGCAGATGGGGCTCGGGTCTGCGGACAGACTTTCCCACCCAGGTGCAGACCCAATGGTTGACTCCAGACCCCCTCGCAGCAGCAGGCCCGAAGGCACCCTCCCCGCAGGCAGGCAGGTCCCCAGGAGGCGGCACCAGGAAGGGCGGGGCCATGACTTCCGTTTCTGTCCGAGGTCACCATTCAGGTAAGCCTCGGATCCCTCCTAACGCGCTTCATGCCTCAGTTTCCCTACTTGTCCGACAGGATTGATGAAACCCACTGTCTGCCTCCAGTGGGGGCAGTGCCTTGAAAGGCAGATGGGGAAGTGCCTCGAAACACCGAACATGCGAAACGGGCTTATTTGGGGGTCGGTTCTCCTAGTTTTCTCACCGGCTTGGTGTCTGTTACACCACTCGCTCACCCGTTCCTTCAAGGAGTGCGTATGTTGGGTGTAAGCTGGGTGCTGAGAGAAGCAAGAGCAGATCTCCTGCTCAAGGAGGCAGAAGACTTGGGGCTCATCTGGCCCAAGTCCCCGCCTGCGGGTGAGGAAGCAGAGCTCAGATCAGGGAGGGGCCTCGCCCAAGAGCTGGGACAGCAGGGCTGCCGCCGAGCCTCCACTCTGCCCCAACATGCCCCGCCCCTGGCGATGTCGCTGCCTGCCTGACGCTTGAATGCTCTCTCCCCTCCTCGCTAGCTCTCCACACCGATTCCGTCTTGTCTTCGAGAAAACTCCAGACCCGTTTTCTCGGCGGAGCCGTTGTTTATTCTGGCCACCCCTTCCTTGCAGCTCACCAAACCCTTATTATCCTCTGTGCTCATCTCTGCACTTGACTTTCTCCTGTGGTTTTACGAGGCTGTGTGTCACCTCCTCACTTAACTGCCCCAGGCCCCTTGTCTTGGGCACAGGGCTGGACACGCAGGAGGGGTCAGGGAGGGCACGAGGACTGACGGCCCGCCGGTGGATCTAGCCGGCCAGGGAAGGTGGCAGGCTGGCCATGATCTCATTTTCCCCTTTTGCTGACATGCTCCTAATTCGGCTTTATGAGATTTTTCTGGAGTGTCAGCTGTGCTGTTTTGAGCTGGACCGCGAAGGGCAGAATGTCCAGAGGCAAGGGGAATGGTATGTGGGAAGGGCTTGGCACAGGGAAGGGAGTCTGCAGTCCTTCCCAGCCTCCGGCAGGGTCTCAGAATGTTCTGGCCCACTTTGGAGTCTTAAAGGGACATGTCCAGGAAAAAAACACGGAACGCTCAGAGAGATTTGGGGAATGTGGACCATAGGGAGCACTTCACAAAAGGCCAAGGGTTAGGCCCTTCAAGGCAAATCACCTACAGACGGAGGAGTCGGGGCTGGGGTCCAGATACTGGCAGTGCCCTCTCGGGGGATGCCATCTTGTCAACGGTGTGGCCACGACCTGCATGGGGGATTCCCCACAAATGACTCAGCCACACTGGCCAGTGGTCCCTGCGTGGTCTCCGGAGGGCCACCACTCTGTGCCTCAGATTCCTCATCTATCAAAACAGGATGCAGTTGAATTCTACTGCCGGTCATAAGTTAGTCCCGGGTGTTTTATTTTTAACCTTGGATTGTTTCTATATTTAAGTGTTGGACTATTTTACATTAAAAACTGTATTTTATAGATGCTTTTAAAAAGCCAGAAGGTGCAGAAATCCTCGGCCTGCGGGACGATGATCGGTGTGGCAGTCACCCCCTCCCCCCACCCAGGTCCTGGCTCACCTCTTCTGACAGGACATTGTGGGCCCCCCTCCCCCTCCCCGCCACTGAGGCATTCGGGTTTGTCCCCAACTCTTGCCCTGACTTGATCACAGTCTTCCTGTAGTCCTTTCTGGCGAGAGCACTGGGGATTTGGAGTGGAAAGTGGGAAGGGAGGTCAGACGGAGCCGCAGGGTCCGGGAGAGCCGGCCTGGGGTTCTAGCCCAGGCCCTGCCTACACTGACTCACTGGCCACCCCCCCCCCGGGGGGAGCCGCCCTCCCTCTCTGCCTTCTTCTTCCTCATCTATTAAAAGAGGGAGTTGGTCATACCCATCAATAAGATCCTTTCAAGTTTTTGCATTCTGTGACCCTATGAAAATGCCATTTACCAGAAGTGAAATGGGCTGTGACTTCCATGTTGAGGAATCTGGCTGTCCCGCCCGTGCAGGCGCCATGGGTGCGAGGGGGGAGAGAGAGAAGAAGGGACGGACGGGTGGCTCAGGGGATCCTTACTGTGATCTCCGAGCAAGTCTGTGGCTGAGGCAGGCCTTCTCCAGCGGCCGGTGGAGTGAGAGGCAGCCCAGTCTCCTGGAATTCCTTCCAGGTCGAGGTCCTGAAATTCCCCCAGCCCCACCCTTTCCAGAAGCCCGAGGCTCTGGGATGAAGCTGAGGGTGTACAAACCAAGCATTCACAAGAGTGGACGCACAGCCAAATTCTTGGCTACTCCGTGCCAACAGAGACTTCTAGACGGAGCCCTGGGGCGAGGGCAGAGTGCTGGGTCACAGCGCTCAGCGGGAGAAGCCCGCTCTGGGGGGGCGAGGCCTCTGTGTCCCCTCCAGCTCTTTCCTGATGCGCCATTACTTAGTTGTCTGGGCCTCAGTTTCTCTGTTTGCCAAGCAGGCTGGAAACAAACAAACAAAAAGCAAGCCTGTTCTCTCTGTCTTCTAGAGAGAAAAACGTTAGAGAGCAGAGGCCAGATTCTTGGAGAAGAGATGAATGATATCCCCCCATCCCCCCACCGCCGCCCCAGGGGACCCGTGGGGGTTTCTCAGGGTCCTCTCTGCGGTTTATGTGTCACAGTTTCTCTGGGATGTTCCCATTTGCCCGGTACCATCGGGGGCCTGCCTGGCTCAGCCCGGGGCAGGCAGGCGCCACACCGCTGAGCCCCTAGTCGGAATGGCTTCCCAGGAGGCACCATCCGGGGACCCGCACCCTTTCAGCTGCCAACTGCATGCCCTCTTTCACAGCCCTCTCTGCCTCAGGACTCCTCAGCAAGAGAGGCCCTTCCTCATCAGCAGGGCAAGGGGCCTCCTGGTTGGGGGAGGGCCCCACAGGAGCGCAGAATCCTGGGAGGACTCAGCGTAAGGGCCCTCAGATGCAGGGACTCCTGGCCTCGGCTATTCCCTCTCTAGCCTGCCTCGAGGCTGAGTGCCAGGGAGTTAGGGTCCAAGGGACTGAGTCCTCCAGCCTCAAAGGAATCAGAGGTGGCCCCTGTCCCCTACCACTCTGCACCCCCACCCCCCACCTCCCACCCCCCGTGGTTCCAGATCGCCCCCTTGGTCCCTCAGCCCCGGAGATGACCAGGGATAAATCGTGCACACGTCATTTCTTCCCCACCCACAGTTATCTGGAGGCAGCATCCCTCTGCTAGGGAATCGGAGGTGCCGTGATACCCTTTCTCTAAGGTTCTGTGCAGCCATAGAGCAGTGCTCAGGGGCTGGCCGGGCCTGAGCAGGAGACCTGGGAGGAGTGAGGCCCTGGCGGCCGGCCTCAGGCCCACCTCCTGGGTGAATGCCCGGAGCCCTGTCAGGCAGCTGGACTAGCCCTGGGGGGCCACAGGTGACTTCGAGAAGCGGTCAGCCAGGAGACGTGAGTCCCACTGGGCAGGTTCTGGTCCCAGGCCCGGATTTCCCTGGAGGTGGACACTATCTCCCCGAGTCTCGGCTGCAGGGGGAGACAGCGGTCAGGGAGATGGGGCTTTGCCAAGGGCTTGCATGAGCATTATCGTAAGGAAACCTCGGAGCGCCCTGGGAAGGTGGGGGCTGCTCCCAGTTCACCCAGTTGCCCGCACACGGTCCATAGGAGTGGAGCTGAGACTCACAGACCCGGCTCTTCTCTGGCCAAACCCGCGCTCTTCCCAAGACCCCATAATCAGAGAGGTTCAGCTTCCGTGTGCGGTGCGGGTGAAAAACAGAGTAACTTATTGATGAATGTCTTCATTACTTATTGATAGCCCGCCTACTTGCAAAGAATCGTCAACCAACTTGCAACATGGAGCTTCGATACCGTCTGAAAATAAGGTAACGCACGCTCAGAGTCTTGGTAACAAGAAAGCGGAGGCCAGGGGTGGGAACTGAGAAAGGGCCGAAAGGCGAGTTGCCACGGGGAGCCCTCCCGGGTGCCCGACATCATAGAAGGTTCTGCGCGACGTGCGAAATAGTTTGATGCCCTCTCCGAGCTAATGAACAACTGGATGGTCCCAGTTACATAATAGTCACGATTCACTGAACGCTTGCTTTGGCCAGACGTTATTCTGAGCACTTTGCTTTTGTTTTTTGTTTTTTGGTTTTCTTTTTTTTTAGATAAATTTTTATCTTGGAGTAATTTTAAGATTCACAGAAAAGGGGTGCCTGGGTGGCGCAGTCGGTTAAGCGTCCGACTTCAGCCAGGTCACGATCTCGCGGTCCCTGAGTTCGAGCCCCGCGTCAGGCTCTGGGCTGATGGCTCGGAGCCTGGAGCCTGTTTCCGATTCTGTGTCTCCCTCTCTCTCTGCCCCTCCCCCGTTCATGCTCTGTCTCTTTCTGTCCCAAAAATAAATAAACGTTGAAAAAAAAATAAAAATAAAAAATAAAAAAAAAAGGCATTTTCTGCCCGTTCAAGGCCACACGGCTGGGAGGTAGCATTGCTGAGTTTATATCCAGTCAGCAGCGTTCCTGGGAAAGACGAAGGAGAGGAGACAGAGGGGGAGGGGAGGGAGAGGGGGAGGGAGGAGGGAGAGGAAATGGGGGAGGGGAGGAGGAGGGTTAACAGGTGGGGAAAGACCCAGACACAGGAGGGTCTGGGAGAGAAAGCATTTCCTGGCCAGTGCTGGTGACACATTTTTTTTTAACAGAGGGAAAAGAGAAAGGTGCTGCCCCCAGGATTTATGCCTCAATATTCACCCCTTGTCCCTCTCTCTTGCTGCCTCTCCCGCCACCGGCGGGGGGAAATTTTTGTGGGAAAGATCTAAAGTTCAACCTGTTCTCCAGACCACCCCTCTGCTTGGGACGAAGGCTCCTTTCTTCAGCTGTTGCTTTCTTTTCGTCATGGGTAAGCCCCACCTGTTGGTTGGTTGGTTGGTTGGTTTTTAATATAGTTTATTGTCAAATTGGCTTCCATACAACACCCAGTGCTCATCCCAACAGGTGCCCTCCTCCATACCCGTCGCCTGCTTTCCCCTCTCCCCCGCCCCGAGTCCCCCTCAGTTTGTTCTCTGTGTTTAAGAGTCTCTCATGGTTTGCCTCCCTCCCTCCCCTTTTGTAACTTTTTTTGTTCGTTTGTTTGTTTGTTGCAACTAGGGAAAGAGCCTAAATGTCCATCAACGGATGAATGGAGAAAGAAGGCGTGGTTTGCACGGGATACTACGTGGCAATGAGAAAGAATGAAATCTGGCTGTTTGTAGCCGCGTGGGCGGAACTGGAGAGGGTGATGCTAAGTGCAATAAGTCAGGCAGAGAAAAACAGGTATGTTTCCACTCCTACGTGGAAGTTGAGGAACGAGACAGAAGAACACGGGGGGGAGGGAAGGGGGACAACGTGGTACCTGTTTATGTAGGAAAACGTGGCTAACGTATTCATAAATGATCCAGAAGGCTGTCTCTGACCCATCATGCCACATAGCATGCCTTTTCACAGAAAGGAAATGTCATTTTACTGCATGGACTCTGGCGTCCGCTAAGCGGCTTTTCCTATCCAGCGATGTATCCTGAACATCGTTTTTATGCCCAGGTGTAGGTTTTTGTGACATGAAGTCCAAAAGAATTCTGTTGTAGGGACGGACCACAGGTGACGGAGCCAATCTCCCTTTGTTGGACAAGTATGTTCTTTCTAATTCCTAGGAGTATGCCTGAGTTCAGATATTTGTGTCCAGTCTTTATCATTCCACTGGGACCGGACTCACACAGAATTGCTGAGTTCAGAGGCCGGCACCCGGTCAGAGTTGTGCGGCCCCTGCCACCTTGCTCTCCAGAGAGGAGGTTCTCCGTGTCCGTCCCACACAGAGGGGCTGCTGGTCTACGCAGCAGCCCGCTTCCCTCCAGGCTCTCCCCAGAGAATAGTCATCTTTTTTTTTTTTTAATTCTTTTTTAATGTTTATTTTTATTTTTGAGACAGAGGGAGACAGAGCGAGAGCAGGGGAGGGGCAGAGAGAGAGGGAGACACAGAATCCGAAGCAGGCTCCAGGCTCCGAGCGGTCAGCACAGAGCCCGACGCGGGGGCTCGAACCCACGAACCATGAGATCGCGACCTGAGCCGTAGTCGGACGCCCGACCGACTGAGCCACCCAGGCGCCCCTAGAATAGTCACCTTTGCCAAAGGCATACCACTGTTTGGTGTGCATTTTTCTTTATTATTTTTTTATTTTCTCGTTTTTACTGATTTTAGTTTTCACTGCGATTGAAACTACTTTCATGCGTTTCTTAGCTGCTTCTGTTCCTTCTGTGAATTGCTTGTTCATTTAAGGCTGACCTTTCTGTGTTTGCTTTTGCTCTCTCTTGCCTGGAAGGAGTAGTTCCTGGCTGAACTGATGGCTAAGGGGTGAGCCAGGATGTGGGCGTCCTGGCTTCCAGAGGTTTCTAAGATGGAAGGAAATGAGCCGGTTGGCCTGAAAAACCTGGGAATGCGCCAGCCTCCACTCCCTGCAGAAAGATGGGCGGGGCCAGCTTTCCATGGAGAATTTTCTAGGGAGAATTTTCCCTGGTCCCCAGACTCCATGGCAGAGTGGAAATCTGGAAGCCTGGCTTCCAGACCTGTCCTGGGGTGACTGTCGGAGTCAGGGGAGGAGGGCTAGAGAGGCAAAGGAAAAGCAAAGGCCTTACGCTCCCAGGGCGAGCAAGGACCACCCTCATGGTGCCTGGCTCCCCATCTTAGCATCACGCAAAACTGGTCCTTGGTGCTGTTTGTTTCCCTATCACCTCGCCCTGGGATTCTTCCAGCCCCGGAAATGTGGACCGCCAGCGCCACAAAGGCCCCAAAAGCTCTTCCCGAGGGAGGACGGGACCCAACAAAAAGGAAAAGTAGAAACAAGGCTGGGCATACATGCCTATGGCCGCATTTATGCACGTATAAAACATTTCATGTATTTATACCTGAAAAGAAAACGGGCAAAACACTTTTTTTCCCCAAAAATAATCCCACCTCCCCCCCCGCCCCGCGCCGCCAACGATGGTTCCACAAAAGCTCTGCTAAAGAATGGTGACGGGGAGATGAGTTTCTTCTTACCCATCGTCTTATTTTACAGAAGGAGAAACTGAGGCCCAAGCATAGGCCCAACAGGTGGCACTTGATCCCGAATCCAGGCTCCTCTGTGATGTCTGGTTCCGGTGAAGCTACGTTGAAGGGCTGCCTCTTGCCTATAGAAAATATTCCTTGGGACTGAAAAAATACATCAGAGAACAGGCCGGGTTGGCAGAGGCACAGCGGAGGGAGAGGCATCCCCTCGTTACCCCGACCTCTGTCAACAGGCCACCATTTTCAACCTGCTGAGAAATTGTCCTTTTTTCCCCTCACGTCATATTTTGGGAGTTTCTTTCTGAGCCTCCTGTGCAGGCACTTCAAAGCTGATGACACACATCATACAGAGCAGAGGCGGAGGGACAGAGAGGGACTGGGGGGTGGCCCCAGAGCCAGTGTGAGAATCAGGACTCCAAGCCGCTTTCTAGAATCTTTCCTTCTCACTAAGGAGCTGCAGAGACATATTTTTTTCTTATAAGTGGAATGTTGGCTTTTGGGCATTACGACCCCCCCCCGGCTTCTAGAACATTCTCCCTTAATTTCTCTCTCCGAATCCTCTCAACCTCCACCACTGGGTCACGTTCTCCTTTTCCAAGCACGTTCCCAGTGAATGTCTCAGTCGGATGGTCACGGTGCTCTGTAAGGAGACAGAGCCAGACCTAGGGGATCCCTTCTCTGCAGAGGCCATGCCCCGAGATGTTCGGGGACAGTCACTGGGCACGTCAAGGTCCGCATTTGAAGACTTCGGACTCCCAAATCAGTGCCCTCTCTCATTCTCCGGCAGGTGTGTGATCGGCATTTCGAGAAGGTAGAGCCGAGCCCTGGCTCAGCAAGCTTCCTTGGAGGGGCCCCACTGGGGCTGAGCTCTGGGCGACCCCAAGGCTGGGCTGGAAGAGCGGGGTGGGGGGGGGGCTGCTTCCAACCAATCAGATGGTCCCTCCTGTGTCAGCCGCTCTGCACTCCTCCCGAGCTCTGATTCCACGACTTGCTGAATCCAGCCTCATTGGACCCACCGGGGCCTCTGGGCTCGTGGGCCTTTATTTTCCCGAGTTGCCCTCAACGCATCACTCCGTTGACCACCACCATTTCTTCACGGGCTGTCGCTGACCCTGCCACCTGCTAAGCGTCCTCGCGGTGGCCCAGCGTCCCCCCAGCTGCCGGCGGCTTGTTAGCACCCCCAAACCCGGACAGCCGGGTGACAGCCCGTGACACAGTGGATAAAGCCCAAACCCGCAGCGACACTGAGCCCTGAGCCTGCCACAGGTGACGCCAGACCGAGAACAGGACAGTTGCGGGAACTCTCAGCTCTCCTCGCGCACTGGGGACACCGTGCCAACGGCTAGACCCCCTTTCTCCTTTCTTTCTTCCCGATTAGACTTGCCAAGGATTCTCTGCTCCAGAACCAGGTCTAGCCTTTGTATCTCTACTCTTCTCCGTGCCCCGCCCCCGTCTGATTTCTCATGACTGTCGCCTTTGTATGTGTCCCCTTTGCGTCCCAAGAGAGCCGGCCGCCTGCTTTCTCTCTGCGGGGCTGATTCGCTTTTCTGGGTCATCAATTGTATGTGTCACTACCTACTTCCAGAGTGGTTTTTTAATGCAGCCATTGCGTTTTTAGCTACTTTGTAATACTTCCATTTCTCACCTCCTTTTAATGTCGCCTCCTGAGTTCAGCTCGGCGCCAGATCTGTATCTTCTCCCTGCAGGTCTTTTCAGCGGGTCAGGAGCTCCCTGAGGAGGCGGACAAATGTTCTGCTCGAATCTCCAGCGGGGTCGGGCACCCGGCTCGGTCCCTCCTTCCCGGTTGGTCTGTGCCGTGCTCCGTTGGGATCCGGAAAATCCCGCCTGGGTCTCTGGCGCTCTCAGCTGCTGTTGGGGGTGAAGGGGGTTCCCTGGGAGGGGGGAGGGGCTCTGCTCGATGAAGGCGTCCTGGGCAGGTCAGCGGCCACTGCTGGGAATTCTGCCCTTTGTCAACATTCCAAGACGTACCTAGTGAGAACGTGTAAAGTCTAATCAGGGAGCCACTCACTACGATGAGCTACACGTCTATCCAGTTCCTAAAGCACTCTTACTCTTTGATCCCTCCCCTGCACTGACTCCATCATTTTCCAACAACCTCCCCGAGTTTTCACTTAGGCACCAGCCACCTTTTGGCCCCGGTGGCCTGAGTGGGTCCCTGGAGATAGAGCACATGACCCTGACCTTAACCAATCAGCCCTTCGCATTCCCCAGCCGCGGCTACTGGTTCGGGGGCGGGCACGTGACCAGACGCTGGTGCGATCGGAATGAGGTTCAGGTCTTTGGCGGAAAGTCCTAGGAAAGAAGCTCAGGTTTCCCCTCTAGACCTGAGCCTGAAGGCTGGTGAGCGGAGCTCCCCCCCTGTAGCATCCGGGAGCCTGGGCACGAAGCCGAGGACTGGAGAGAAGCTTCGTCCTGAGGACGGCAAGGAGCCCCGGATCCAGCTTTGCCTGAAGCTGGCCCTACTTCTGGATCTTCCCGCGATGAGAACCAATAAATTCTCTTTATATGTGGAAGCCCCATCTGAGCCACGGTATCAGTCATGGGAAGGCGAATGAGCCCTCATTTATGCGGGTTGCGGTCAAAGGGTTAGGGAAAAAAAGAAGGAGCAAATATAAGGAGGACACATTCCCAAATGTTTACAGTATTATCTTTGGGTGGCAGGAATGTGGGTGATCCTTATTTATCTCTTTGTATATGTTACTCCATTTTCCTACGTTTTTGGTAACAAGCACGTCTTGTAAAAAAGCACAAACAAGAAAGTCCCCCAATAGACACTATATTAAACATTTGCTTCTTCATTTTGGAAAGGCAAAGAGGCTAAGGGCGGATGCTCGTGTTCTTGCTGAACTTGTGGAATCAGAGCCAGGCGCTCCTGGAGGGGCGGGGCGGGGCGGGTGGGGTAGGCAGGCCCCCCCCCCCCCCCCCCCGCCCCGGCCCTGTCATCGCCACGCGAGGAGCTCCCTTAAAGCTGAAGGAGGAAACCCTTCTCGAAGCAATAGGAGGCGAACCAGCTGTTCTCACCCGAGAGGATACACGTTGAAAATAGAAATGGTTTCAAGAGGTTTTGAAATGTCCCCGAATGGCAGTTCTGTCACAGAGGGGGAGAGGGGTGTGGTAGGGGTGGGGCCGTCTTGGGCCTTGGGGTGGGTGTCAGGGAGGCTCCCCAACCGTCCCCAGGGGCCAAGCCGGGGCCACCCGAGGGGCTGGGCAGGGGGCAGCCCACGGGGAGCTGGGCCGGGAGTGGGGGAGGGGGCAGTGGGCGGTGCTTGTCGTCAGCCTGCCCCTGAGTGTTCTCCCCACGGCGGGGACTCCGCGGGCAGGAGGCTGCCCCCCTGCCAGCGGAGCGCCCAGGGCTGGGAAAGCACACGTGTTTTAGCACTTGCCTTATCTTGAGTGGCACAGAGGACAAATGAGCCGCGTGGAGTGTGGAAACCCCAAATCCTGAGTCGCTGCTGACTGTTGCCGCAGGCGTAGGACTCCAGCTGAAGGCGTTTAACACTGCTTCTGTCTGTGCGTGCAGGAAGCAAAGTGGTGGCAAAGAGAGAGAGAGAAAGAGAGAAGGAAGGAAGGAAAAAATGGAATCAGGCTGGGCCAGGGAATTCCTATGTGTGCAAGTGTGTGTGTGTGTGTGTGTGTAAGAGAGAGAGAGAGAGAGAAAATTTTAGAAGTCATGCAAGATGTCTTTTCTCATGTGACATTTGACATCTGTTTTTCTGCAGCACTGTTGTCTCCAAGTGTGTTCCATTGCACTCCAGTTCGTGAGATAAATCAGCAACAAGGAAATGTGTTTGTAGCAAAATTCATTTGGGAAATCAGGTGTGTGTACCATCATCCCGCCCTGGAAAATCGCCAGTGGACCGTAGCCTATGAAAGGCTCTGACAAGTCCTGCAGTAGAGGCCTGGTTGACTGAATGATCGCGGAACTCATTTCGGGTGGCTTACCCAGCCGCTGGATGGAATGATGAGGCACGAGGCCAATTGCGCAGAGGGTGACCACTCCCTGAAGTGTGGACAGGGGTCGCCTCGAGAATGGTGGCGCTTTGGGCATGGGTGCGTGAACCAGCCAAGTAAGCTGTGTGGTTCGGCCCCAGAATATTTAAAGCCTAAAGCAGATCGTGAGATCTCGGAGTTCATCTGGTTTCAACACCTCATGTTGTAGAGAAGGCCAGTGAGGTCCCTAGAGGGGAGCTGTGTTACTATCACCGGTCCGGGTTCTTGGCTGTGCACCGTGACCAATGCTGGATAACCAAGGGGAAAGAGATGTGATGGTGGGGGGAAGGGGGGATATTAGGGAGCCCACCGAACCCACTGGAAGCCTAGAGATCCAGGTTCAGAAAACAAGCAGGAGTCCAGAGAAGGTGGGCTGCTGAGGGCATGGCCCGACCACGCTTCAGCTGGGGCCATGATGCACTAGAAATTGACCCAGGGCTCTTAGGGTCACTCCCGGGGGGAAACAGCCGATTGGCCATGTGCCCCCCGCAGTGGTCAGGGTCTGGGAGAACATGTCTGGCTGTTTTGGTGTCTGCATCTGAAGCCTGGAGCCTGCCTCTCACCAAGACTCATGAAGGAAGGAAGTGCCTCCATTTGGTGGGGGACAGAGTGAGGCTTCAGATCCTGTCTCCTATCTCCCAGTTGACATGATGCAGCCAAGGGTACTCTCTCCGATGCACGTTTAAAGTCTTGATTTCACCAATAAGTTGGACCTTGACGAATTTCTACTTACCATGGAGGATAACATTTTGAAAATATTTAAAACATCCCCCTATACCGTTCTTGGTGGTTTCTACCTTTCCCCAGTCTTTACTCACGGACCCCATGGTACGGTCATCACAGCAGAACTACAGAGAAGCGGGGCGCCTGGGTGGCTCAGTCGGTTCAGCCTCCGACTTCCGCTCAGGTCGTGATCTCGCGGTCCGTGAGTTCGAGCCCCGCGTCGGGCTCTGTGCTGACCGCTCCGAGCCCGGAGCCTGCTTCGGAGCCTCTGTCCCCCTCTCTATTTCTCTTCCTCTCCCCTGCTCTCTCTGTCTCTCGAAAATAAACATTGAAAAAAGAGAAATACAGAGAAGGAGAAATGAGCGAGCACATAGCTTGTGAATCTCACAGTGGAGACAATAGCTTGGGAGTCTCAAAATCTTCCCTTCTGAGCATTCAAATCCTGGGCATCCAGCACTTGGGAGGACTGGTGTGTGGTTAGTTAAGCCACTTTTTTCCACCGATAACCCAGATTAGGTTAATGCTTCCCTGAGGGGGGTGCTAGGGGAGAAGCAGAGGCCTCCGAAGGAAAGAATGAGTTAGATGGGTCTCTGGGAGCGATGCAGGCTCCATGGTCCCACAGCCGGGGGCTGCGGGAGCAAAGGACCCCCTCACCAGCCCGTGACCGTGATCGTGACGCCCGGGACTGGATGGGCAGGGCCCAGCTCACTGGAGGTGACCCCAGAGAACCAGCTGTGCGCCCCTGGGGGCCCTGATGCGATGTTTCCCCCACCCCACCGGGTACAGCGCTTGAAGGACAGATGGGGAAAAATCCCCGGATGAACCAAAACCGAGGTCCTGCCAAGAGCAGAATTGAGGATCGAGGGAGAAATCGGCTTTCTCTTTCTTTCTCTTCCCCCCCCCCCCATCTGAATTGGCGGCCTATGAAATTCGTTCTGATATGATACAGCGAAGACGAATCCGCGATCTTTAAAAGGCTTCAGGCGCCGTTGTCCTTGAATTACTATCAAACGCTATCTGACTTTGGTTTTCCTTACCACATCCTGGGGCAGAAAGTGAAAATGATAGACCGCACGTAGGGCAGTTATTTCCTTAACAAACGGCTGGTGCTAGTGGTCGCCTTCTGGGCCCTGCTGGTGGTTTCCGCATCCCCCACCCCCGCCCCTGTCCCCTCCCCCCGGCAGCTGAGTGTCCAGAAGCAGGCCAAGCCCCCCCCCGTGGAGCCAAGAGGGAGTCCCTCTTGCTGCTGGTTGAGTGATCGTGGACACTGGTGACATAGGGGCTGTGACATCGGCATCTGCTGGGGCTGTGTGACTTCAGTCACGGCTCCCCTTGTGAGGCTCAGTTTCCCCATCTCAGAGGCCACATGGCTTTGCAACTAACAGCCCCCCCCCGCCTTGCCCAGGCCTCACGCATTCAGGGTCTGCAACACGCAGGCGCCTCGTGTCGTCACCACAGCCCCACCAACTGCTGCTGGCCCCAGGTGACGGGGACTGGAAACAGGTTCCCAGAGGAGAGGGAACTTGCCAAAGGCCAGACGCTCAGAAGTCCTTCGTCAAATCTCAGATTCCGTAGACCGTGGGACTGTTTTCTGAACAATATTTCAAAAGCCCCCAATATTTTATAAACAACAAGGAGAGGGAAAGAGCTGCCAAGCATTCACGGGTGATATGACACCTTCTGATTTTAGAGAGGTTAAAGGCACAGAAAGCGGGCCTCGGGGCTGGGGGATGGCCGCGGTAGGCAGACAGTGACGCGGCGCAACCCCAGGTCCGGGGGACCCAGAGCCCGTGTTCTTTATGTTCAAGCAGCCACGTGCCGATGTGGGGCTTGAAAGAACCACGGGACAAAGGAGGACTTCTAAGTGGGCAGCATGCCGTGCAGACCCGGGGAATCATCTCCGGGAGGGACGTGCCAACAGCCGGAATGAATAAGTCACCTGCTGACTCTTGTAGAAGCCGCCTCAGGCAGGCGGATTTTCAGCGAATCGGAGTTGGAATAGGACTTGGGTGGAAATCTGGCCCAACGCGGAAGACTGATCTTTGTCTTACGGGGTCTGATAAAACCTCAGAAGCCAACTCATCCAAAAACCTCCCAGCTTAACACAGACCCGATTCACCCACAGAGAGTAAACTCCAAAACCAGGGTAGGCAGCCTTTTGGGCGCTCTAGGGGACTTCCAGTTGTTGGAATGGACGAGAACGGGGTCCGCAAGATGGCCTGGGCTCCACACGCCCGGAGGCTGGTGCGGGAGGCCCTGGGGCCTGCCTCTCTTCTGCCCCTCTCCTCGGGTGGTGTGGAACCTGCTTCCCTGGGGCCCCGTGCTTGACTGGGGGACGCGTCCCGGTGAAACGAGGTGTGAAGCACCCACAGGCCCCGGAAACTGACTTCTCTGTGAAACCCTCCCCCTGCATATCTGACCTGCCTTTCAGATGCAGTCCGAGTCCCCATGGCTTCCGAATTGGGATAGAGCCCTTTAACCATCCCTTCTGGGATGGTGTACCCCCTTCTGGATCTGGACCTTTCCTTTTCTGGCCCCGTCGCCTGCCCTGCCCCCTTCCCAGATGGCCATCGGACACAAGTGAGCGTTGCCATCGCTGGCTAACACAGACTGAGCGCGAGCGGTCCCGGCACCGTAGGGGGCTAATTCCAAGTCTGCTCGATGTGACCCGAGCTAGCAATTATCACCCCTATTTTAGAGACGGCAAACTCGAGGCTCAGAGAGGCCAGTAGATAACACGTCCGAGGCCACACAGCCCAGAAATAAGAGAGGTCTTCGCCAAGTCTACACCATCTGGAACAGCGCCGGAGTCGGTGTGAACACTCAATAAATCCCCGTTAGGTGACTGAATGGAAACCGCCTTAGGATGATGATGCGGAAAAGTTCACGTCTGAGCACCTGCATTTGTGCCCGGTGTGGACCTACCTACAGAGGAAGTGGGTTCCAGGCAACCAAGGCTGTAATACACACGCACACACACACACACACACACACACACACACACACCTTTAATGACCCGCCTGCAATTGATATACTGCTAAGTAGCATTTCTTGTACTGGGGAGATTCTATTTCCACACTAGCAGCAAATTTGACCTTTGTGTCAGCTGCCAGCTGCTTATAATTCTGACAGATGCAAGCACATTTCTGGGAAGCTATAGCCACTCAGGACCTTGCAGATCAACAGGCAGCGCTGGCGGCTTTGGTGAGATTGATCGGCCCACGAGAATCCCATTTACAGCCCGAGCGGAGCCTCGGTTTACCGCGGCCAGGGCACTAATGACTTCGACAGCCCCCCTCGAAATCTGTCAGCTGGGGCCGGTGGCGATATTAAAGAACACTCTATACGAAGCAGCAATTAGAGGAATGCTTGCCAATGGGGCACCGCTTCCGAGTAAATCCCTGGCCTTCCAAATGGTGTCATGCTCGTGGTTATTTTAATCCGCTTGGAATTTCAGGGATATTAATGTGACGGGCCATCGAGGAGGATTAGCCAGGTTTATTTCTGCTGACATTTCGGAGAGCACACTCAGGTTCCCAAGACGAGCCTGCGCCTCCCCCCCCCCCCCCCCCCCCCCCGCCCAGGCACATGGCTTGGCTGGCGGGGGCAGCCCGGGCGGGAGAGACAGCTGCAGAGGGGGTGAGCTCTCCCTCTGGCTCCAACTGCCCATTGCTTCTCCTGCCCCGGCCTCCTCCCCCCCCTTCCCTGAGGCACCTCCGTCTTCTGCCCCCCTCCCTCTCATTTCCCTCTCTGCACTGTCCTCCTCTTGTTCTCTCCAGGAAACCAACCTGTGTCCGTGCTACGTGGTCTTACGGAAGGACGTGGAAGGGGCCCGTTTGGCAGTTAAAAGGGCACTGGTTATCGCGGGCAGAAATGGGGTTGCCAGGTAAGATACAGCATGTTCCCTTAAATGTGCATTTCAGACAAACAACCACAACCACAACAAAAAAAATTTTTAGTATAAGTATAGCCCATGCAATATTTTGGGATATACTTACACTAAGAATGTTTTTTTTTTTTCCATTGCATATCTGAAATTCATATTTGACTGAGTGTCCTGAATTCTCATTTGCTAAATCTGGCAACCCTACACAGGGAGGGTGAGCATGAAGCAGACAGAGCACTCCTGGACAAAAGACTGTCACTTTGTCCTTTGTCTCAATCACCTTGTTGGAGACCCCGAGGGCTCTGTGCATCGTGTGACACAGCCCCTTACTTTCTGATGATCTTTTCCCCACTACACGGTGAGTCTCCTGAGGGTAGAGAGCAGGCCTATTTCCCTTCAAATCCTCAGGCCCTGACATCCGTGACATCTGGAGGCGGCCAATACATATTTATTGAATGAACGGATGAACGGAGGCACGTTTGACTCCGACAATGGTGACGTTATCTCTCGAAGCATTTGGGGAACACTTTTTAATTCAGTGATGAACCGGTTAGCGGAGTGGGCCCCTCATAGTAGCTACGAGCCCTTCAGTTGCCAGATTACAGGAACATCTGGGGGGGGGTCTTGAGTGGCCCTCAGGGACACGAACAGCTGACTGCCGCCAGCTGGCGTGGAAACATTTCGATATTTTAGCCGTAAGCACGGCTGCGTCGTTGTAGATAGCAGCTGAGTGTCGTGGCATGCCTGTTCTGGAAACAGGTAGAGTTATCATCACTCCCCTCTGACAGGTGAGCAAACAGAGAGGCTAAGGAGTTTGCCACCTGTGAGCCCAGGCAGCCTGGCTGCTGGCTCTGTGCTGTTATTTCCTTTCCCAGGGCTGGCTACCCTTTATTAAGTTCCTAGGTTTCCTCCGTGGCCAGGCGTTGTTCTGAGCACTTTCTTCTACGTGCACAGTCTGTCTGAGTCGCCCTGGGCCGCGGTAACAAAGTACCGCTGACTTAAAGCACAGAAATGTAGCTCTCACCCGTCTGAAGGCTGGAAGTCCAAGATTAAGGTGCCGGCTGATTTAGTTCCTGGGGAGAGCTCTCTTCCTCGCTCGCAGAATGACTTCTTGCTGTGTCCTCATGCGGCAGGGAGAGAGAGGGAGAGAGAGAGAGAGAGAGAAGGGGAGAGAGACAGAGAGGGAGAGGAAAAGACAGAGAGACAAGTCTCTCCTTGTAAGAAGGACACCCGTCTCATCTTGTGATCAGCCCTGTGATCGCATCTAAACCCGAGCGTCCCCTAAGGGCCCTGCCTCCAGGCACCCACGTTGGGGGTTAGGGCTTCAACCCAAGAACCTGGGAAGGACACACCCCCTCAATCCCCGAGGCCGCTCCCACCAGGACCCTGTGAAGTCGGCTCTTGTTTCCACTTTGTAGATAAGAAATGGAGGCAACCTGCAGTTAAGTTACTTGCCCAACTAGCGAGGAGAGGGGTTCGGATTGACCCCTGAAAAGTCTGTGCCATTGCCCACGCTCCTGTGGGGCCTCCGAATGGGGGTCGGGACCCTCTGTCGCGGCTTTCCGTAGGATTTCTATTTGAGGCTTGCAGGGCCCGGGCCCTTGTTCATTCCCCACCAGCAGGTGCTTCGAAAGCACTTGTGCCTTGCAAGGCACTGACCACAGTAAGCACCACGAAGGACACAGAGGGGCATGGACCGCCGTTCCCACCGGCAAGTAACTGAGCACAGGAAGTGCGTCCACTGCCGTGCTCCGGCTTTCTTCTACTTCTGGGATGCTGTCTCCAGCTCTCCGGTGACGGCTTTCAAAGGTGCACATCTCCGTGTGCCCGGCCGGCCTCTGCCTACGGCACAGAGCACGGATCCAGAGGATCTGGGGTCGCAATGGAACTCCAGGGTCACGGCCAGGGGCCCGCAGGTGCGAGGCGGCACCCCACAGCCTCGCGTCAAAGAAGGCCTTCTGTGGTTGGGTTTTAAACCGCGGGTTCCCTTGATTTAGCCGGCAAAGTCCTATGTCCCAGCCCGAACGAGCTGCTTCCTGTCCCCTGTACTAGCTGACGGTTTCTGACCCGGGGTGCCTGGCCTTGTATTTCCCAAGAGCCTAGCTCTCCTACTGGACTCTCGGCGGGGCCTGGGTTCACTATGGCGGACACTCCCAACTTCGGAGAGACAGAACGGAAGAGGCCTGCTGGGAGGCAAAGGTCCAGGGAGAAAGGGGGAAGCCAGGGACACGAGCAGTGGCTTTGGGGTGGCAGGAGGGGACACCATCTCGGCAGAGAGACCGAAACGGGGACGTGAGGAATGGCGGAGGAAGTCCCAAGACAGGGCGGTAGGTGGGGTTGGTGGTGCTGTAAAGTGAGCTAAAAACCCTCAAAATCCTCTAGAGGAGGAGCGATCTGAGTTATTGGCAAGATCTCAACTCACCCACCGGTGGCTGACATTGGGAGTAAGAAGGATTCGCTTTCAGCCCCTCCCAGATCGCTTTGGCCACCGCCCAGGGGATGTGCCTGGGTGTCTCTGTTGTCGGCAGACTGCGGGGGACCCTCAAGAAACATCCCCCGGCCAGGAATTCTTTCTGTCCCACTCGGCGGCTGGAGGTGGGGAGTGTACAGGGAAGGGCTGACTGAGCAGGGACACTGGAGGGCTATTGGGAAGCAGGGGGTGGGGGGTTTGCCCAGGCCCCAAAGATGGACAGAACGCAGAGCAGGCCTGGGAGGGCAGCAGGGGAAGCATAAGGGCGCTCTGGGACTCACTCCAGCCCTTGGGCAGGAGGAAGGATTCTGGCCTTTCTGCTGCACCCACATGATTCACCCTTAGGCCTGAACCAGACTGGCCTTGCAGGGTGGGGCCCTGCGCCTGTCCCTGAGCAGGAGGCGGGCAGAGCAGGGGCGAGGATGGGCTGACCCTGCGGCGTGCCCGGCCCTGTGTGCACACGGGCACGGGGTCGCCCGGAATCCTCGCTCCAGCCTGCCAGGTGGGCGTTATTGTCCAGATGGACAAAGCTGACCATCGACAAACGAAGGGGCCCTTCAGCTCAGGAGAACTCTGGGAGCCTGGGTTTAACTCCGGGCTCCCTGATTCAGGCTTCGGCTCTCCGTTTACCACCCCCTCCCCACATCTGCCCACGGCGCTGTGCTCCCACCTTACAGGAGTGTTTTCAACCCCCCGACACCACGGCCTCCGTGGTGGTGAATTTTATGTGCCAAGCCGATGGGCTAAGGGGTGTGTCTGTGAAGGTGTCTCTGGAAGAGATTCGCAATCGAATCGGCCAACAGTCTCCTCGCTGGCCTCCTCCATGCGGTGGGTGATGGCCTCCTGGGCATCATCCAACCCCCTGAGGACCCCTGAAAATGGGGAGGGAGGGCAGATTTACTCTTAGGCCTTCGGACTTCTGCACTCGGACTAAATTCCGCCATTAGCTTTCCTGGTTTCCTTCCTATGTATCCATCCATCCATCCTGTTGGTTCTGTTTCTTTGGACAACCCTGACTGATACCCACTCTCTGGCCTCCAAGCAGTTGCCCATTCACCTCTCTGGTCTTCTCCACTCAGACGTCAGTTCCAGGACCCAGACTGACAGCTGCCCCCTCCCCCCGTGCTCCTGCGTGACTAGAACTGCTTGGTGACTTGTTGCCTCCCGCCCCCCCCCCCCCACTGGATTTCAAGGTCTTCCCCCCTGCCGGGTCCCCAGATACCGTTCCTGGCACATAGTAGGTGTCCTGTCTGTGTCTCTCCAAGGGATGTGTCCAAAACGCAGGCCCCTCCTCTCTGTATGTTGAGGCCCCAGACAGCCTGGCAGACCAGTGAGGAGGAGCCTGCGGGCAAGGACGCAGGCCACCTCCGTGTAAAGTCTTTCCAGGGGAAGAATGGCTCTGTTATCTGTGACTTGGCCTGAGGCTAGGATGCGGGGAGGCCCAGGACCGTACATCTGGGCATGTGGAAACGTAAAAGAGTGCTTTATTGCTGTTTTAGGAGTCTTTGGACAATTCCTTCTGGAAATAATTTTGGACTGCGGCAAGAGCCCGGGGTTGTCCAGAACTCGGCAGGGGACCAAGAGGGCTGCAGGCGTGGCCTCTGTGACTAGCTGCTCCACCCAAGCGGCGGGCCAGAAGGGCGTTTATTGGGGCTTTGGCTCCCCATCCTGGAGACCCGCTCATAACTGTCCCTACCTTTGCGCCTCGGGCAGAGCCCCGTTCCTCCTGGGCGGGCCATGGAGGGAGGGACGAAGACGGCCCATTCCTCCTGAACCCAGCCCGGGTGCGTGTGCTTAGTTCTCTCATCTACGGAATGGGAGGCGTAGCACCAGAAGCCCACGGTGCAGACTGCTGAGAGAACGCCAATTTGGAAGTGCCCGGATACCTCAAACTTACCTCCAAGAGAGTTATTGGCACTCTGTTTGGGGGGGGGGGTCTCAGTAAACCCAGACTTCCTCAGCCGCTTCGTGTGAAGAGTATACAGGACTGTGGACTCCAGTCCCGCCTTGGGAGGGAGCGGCCCTAACACAACTTCACAATCCCAGGAGCTTCCGGCGTGATGTGCGACGCTGAGTGTGCAGAGAGAGGAGGGGTGGGAGGGACCAGCTGGGACAGGGCAGGCCCAGGGCTCCCTGATGGAGGGGAGTGGGGACCCGGGGCATTGAGAGGCAGGGTGGGGGAAGCAGAGGGCTGAGGACCGACTCCGGGAGGGGGAACCGGGCAGCGAGGTTCCTTAGAATTTGGGTTTCCTAGAATTTGGCAGGGGGTGGGGGAGGGGGGGCTGGAAGCCAAGCTGGGGCCCCCCAGGTCTCCACGGGCCCCGGGAGGCGAGCCGTGGGGTGGAAGCCTGTTCAGGCAGCCCCGAAGCCTGGTTCTCCACGTCTGTCAACCCCTGCCTCCGTGCCCAGAAATCTCCCTTTCTCTGGAGTGATCGCCCCAAGCCCGCTTGGGGCCATCTTCCGCATCTCTGTCAACACCCCCCTGTTTTCCGTCCATGAGAACAAGCGAATGTTGGGGAGGGCAGCGCCCACCACTCCTCTCCAAGACCTTCCCGTCAGCTGGCTTAATGTCCACCGATACGTCCAGATCCGGATCCATTTACTTGTGTACTCTTCCCACGAGAGGGGAGGCCTGCCCGCTCTTTTGCTTTTGGAGTTGATGCTTCCATCCAGAAAAAGAAGGTAGAGTGGGCCTCTCTTGTCCCCACCCTCCACCTGTGCCAAAGGCCGCGCGGCTGCGTCGTGTGGGGACAGACGCGCCATGCCCAGGGCAGAGCCACGTGGCGGGTACCTTGTGCACGGGGCCACAAGCCCTGGGGCTGGATCCCTCCACTCCTGGGCTGGAGAGAGCGGATGCGTCCCGGAGATCGTGGGGCTTGTGCGCGGAGAGGGGCAGGGCGTGCCTTGGTTTCTCTCCTTCTCCCTCGATTCCTGCTCCTCGACTTCCCCCTCGCCTCCCCCAAGCCCTTCAGGGGGTGTCCACGGCAGCGGCGGCCGGCTTTGCCCCGTGTGCTGGCCGGTGAGAAGGCGCCAGGCGCCAGGTTCAAGGGGTCGCTGGCCGCGGGGCTGGCTGCCCTTTGAAATTCCTCAGCTGGAGAACGTCCTCCAAGAAACCAGACTGGGATCGTAGCGCAGACCTTAAGTAACACTTAGCTCATGAGTGGAACCAGACAGCGCGTAAGACTACGGGTTCCACGTGGGGAATTTGGTTTTTCAATCAATCTGGAGTTCCCTTTGGTGGATTTCTTCTGGGTGGGAATTTGGACCCCACCCCTGAGACAGTGAGGTCAGGTTGGCCGGCAAGGGCTGCGGGGGCCGGTTATGACAGAGCTGGGGAGCTACCGTAAGGACGGAAAAAGCTCGCGGGAGCTCATCTCAAGGCGGGAAAATAAATCGATAATGGGATCCAGCTTGGGCGATGGTATTACAGGGCTGAGCCAAACCGACTTGGGCTCAAGTCCCAGCAGAAACACCGAAAGGCAAGTTACTTACTGCCTCTGAGCTCAGCTTCCCGAGGGAGGGCGAACGAGAAGAAAAAACAAACAAAATACCAACCATGCACCCTTCTCTGACATCACATGCTCTTTTTATTTTTTTTAAGTTTATTTATATATTTTCTGTGTGTGTGTGTGCGTGTGTGCATGAGCAGGGGAGGGGCAGAGAGAGAGAATCCCAGGCAGGCTCCGCACTGTCAGCACAGAACCCGACACAGGGCTCCAGCTCACGAACCGCGAGATCGTGACCTGAGCTGAAATCAAGTGTTGGACGCTCAACTGAGCCACCCGGGTGCCCCCACGTGTTCTTTTTCAAGTTGCATCGTTAATTCCCAGCGGGGCGTGTAAATGTGTGTGTGTGTGTGTGTGTGTGTGTGTGAGTGTGCTGGGGTCTTCCACTGTTCACGTGTACCCCATCTACTTACGAAGCTTCGCGTTAGTTAAATAGCCATTATCTCGACACCCCAGAATGAGCCTCTTCGCCTGCTGGGCTTCTGGGTCACCATCTGTCAAACGCCGATAAATAAAAATGGTTGCTTTCCCTCCAGGGCTCCCACGGCGGGGAGGGAGAGGGCAGGGGTGTTGGAACCTTTAGCCACAGATCAAATCTAGTGCTGACTCAAACGAGCTGTGTGAGCTGTTGGCCCCCGTCGTTCAGCAAATCCTCGTCTACCTTTCTGGGTCTCAGTGTTCTCACAGGTAGAATGGGTCGAAACTGGACGTCTACCCTGAGGCTGGGGGACTGCCTGGGCCGCTGTCAGTGAAGGTGCACAGAGCAGTGGCTTCCCTCGGGGGGCGGGGAGGCAACCCCAGACGTGCTCAGAGCACCGCTAACGGGGGGCCGGGGGGTCTGGGTGGAGTGCCTTTTCGGGAAGAAGGGAACTGGCTGTCTATCTCTCTCGAATATAAATAAACATTTAAAAAAAAAAAAGACCGACTTCAGCCAGGTCACGATCTCACAGTCCGGGAGTTCGAGCCCTGCGTCGGGCTCTGGGCTGATGGCTCGGAGCCTGGAGCCTGTTTCCGATTCTGTGTCTCCCTCTCTCTCTGCCCCTCCCCCGTTCATGCTCTGTCTCTCTCTGTCCCAAAAATAAATTAAAAAAAAAAAGAAAAAAAGAACGTCTAGAGCCCCACTCTGACTCCGTGAGCACTTTGGGTAAGTCTCCGGATCGCTCCAGGCCTCAGTTTCCCCATCAGCAGGGTGGAACCAATGTTCAGAATGGGGCCAGGTGTGGAAGTCGCTACTGCCCCTATTCGACCAGGCTCTGCCATCTCTCTGAATCACGTGTCACCAGAAATACGGAGTCTCAACATAAGAGGCTAAAAGCCTGGGTCTCCTGCTTACTTTAACTTGTCTCCCGGCACCGCTTAGAGAACACGGCAAAATTTTAAATGAAGTTTGGCTAAAGGCAGGGTGAGTAACTGCTCACGCAACTCCTTCTTTCTTTCCTCCTCGAAAGCCACGCACATCTAGCCAAATAGATTAAATTATCATTATGTTGCATTGACATCCAACGCGGTGCCCATTAAATGCATTCATTAGCGAGTAAAAGTTCAGTAAAGCCCCTTTGATAGCTACTCACTTCTCGCCCCCTGCCTTGAGTTCCCTATCAAAAGATGCCCCCAAGTTTCATCAAAGACCTCCCCAAGATCCCCCCCCAAACCATTACTTACGAGGCTGGAGCTTCTGCGGAGCGGGGAAAATGCCTTTAGAAGGATATAAATAGGGCCAATTTAGAGATCTTTATTGCCATGGCTCCACCGAGGACCGAGGGACAAAATAGATTCCTGAGACTTTCTTTAAACGTTACTCCAACTCTTAGCTTCCTCCTCTGTGAGAGCAAATGGATTTCAATTATGCCAAGCCCGCGAGCAGCAAACATGGAATTTATGCCCGAAATTTCCCCCCATTCACCAGTGATTCGGGTTTGTTTGTGCTGCTAACGAAGCTTTGTGCTGGCGATATCAACGTGCAGTGAGCCGTGGTTTGATTTCACATAGAAAAGCTCCCCTTTCAGCACGACTTTCCAGGTGTGCTAGAGTACAAAGGCCTTGATGTTCTGGTGATTTCTCATTGAAAGCTGGAGTCAATCACATGGCTTTTGAGGTCCTTCCCGCCTCGCCTGCGGTGTTCGGGCCCTACCCCACCCGAATGGCACATCGCTGCAGGGGAAGTGCGTGGAGGTCAACACCAGAACTCTTCTGGCCCTTGGCTAGGTGGGGTGGCCTTGGGTGAGGTGCCTCACCTGCCCGCAGGGTTGCTCTGGGGATGAAACGGAGGGCAGAACCGTCCTAGGAACTGTACAAGTCCACACAAAGGGAAGGTGTCATCTGATGTCCCTGCTTTGTGCGTTCCTGTCTCCCTGCTTCTCTGATGTTTCAGTCTCTGGATCACACCTAATGTTTGTGCCGGGCAAGAACTGAGGAGCTTCTAGAATGTTCTTTGTGTCCAAAGGACGGCACATCCGTTTGTGTTACCTACGGGTTTTCCCAGAGGGTTTGCTTGTGCTTCCTTTGCTTCAGGGGAACCCTGGAGAGCTAAAGAAACTTCTGGCAAGCCTGGCAGCCGCTAGGGTCCCCGGGCGAAGCCCCTCCGTCTTCTGGGAAAGGTGGAGAGACTCCCAAGCTGGCTTGAAGGCTACTACCCCGACGGAGAATTGGGCTGGTCGTATTAAACCTTAGAATTCTGCCGGGTTTTAGGAAGGGGTAAGCCTACGTCTGGTTTCTGTCACTGGAGCACTGATTCCATCTGCTGAGCCCCTGGTGATGAGAGCTCCGCGTTTCCTGCTGAGACTCGGACAGCGAGGGTGGAAAGCAAGCTGCATGTCCTTCTGGCATAAACGCCCAGGACGTGGAGAAAACCCTGACCCTCTGAAGATGTGAAGCGGGCAGCCTCACGAGCCTGGTGAGCTGGTGTGTTGACAAGCTTTCGAGAACCTCTCTGGAGTGAGAACGAGGGTAGCGGGAGAAACAAAGCCCCCTGATGTTCAACATAACAAACGCAAAGGCATTTCGAATACGCGCGTCTTTTAATTTTCATATACGCCCTGTGAAATAATCACGTCTGCCCACGCGGTGCCCGAGCGTGGAGGCCAGAGCAATAAAATGACTCTCTCTGGGTCACGTCGACCAGGACAGAAAGGATCCAGACCCGGAGGGAGCCCTCGCCAGGATTCCACACGGGCCATCTGATCCCACTGGTGCCTCTGTGGCCGGCACGGCTGCCTTTTGGGCATCAAGGGACGGCCGAGAAGCCGGGCTGTGGTGTGGGACGTCACGGGAAGCCAGGGGAGAGCTTGGCGGGGCCCCCTCGGGCCCTCCCACCAGCAGGCTTTGTTGCACCAGTGCTCTCGGCCCACCTTGCCCAGGGACAGACACGGAGGGGTGCGTGGATCCGGCCAGTCTCCCAGAGGAAAAGGCCGGAGCCTCTGGGAATGCACGCTCTTTAATCAAGGGCTTGAGGAGGAGGGTCAGGCTGGGAGGCCAAGAAAGTTAGCTCTGTTTGCGTGCCCCTGATGCTAAGGTGGTTCATGAATGCGCTAATCTGGTTTTGCTGCTACCCTGACGTGGACCAACGGTCCGTCCTAGGCCCTAGGTCTGAGTCCCCTGGGAGGGAGACCGAAAGCGGGGGAAATGGGGTTGGCTCAGTAGGCCCGAGACCACACCGAGCATCTCAGGGGAACCGTAGGCTCACGCTTCCAGCGAGGTGGGGATGAGCAAATACCTCTTCCTCTCGAAAACCGTCAACGTTTTCCGTTGTCAGAAGTCCGCACCTCTTAACAGTTTTTGAGGTGGACCCGATCCTTCCCGTATTCTACCTTTCTGTTCGCAGCTGTAGAAACTGGGGTCCGGAAAGCGAGGTACCAGGAGATTGGCAAAGGGGGCGCCGCGCTGGGTCTCCAGCCTCCCGCACAGAGGATTTATGCGTTGCGTTACTCCTTCCTGGGCAGTATACTTCCTCCTTCGGGGACAGGGATCGTGACTTGGAGTTCCCTAGCCCAAATGTGACAGCTTGGGCTCCATAAATGCTCCCGGGATGAGTCGGATTTGGGAGAGATTTCTCTTGCCTCGCGAGCCCGCCCCCCTTTAACACACAGTTCAGGTCCCCTCTCAGAAACGTGTCTGGGAGGCAGCTTCTGGGTGAGCTGGGGCTGACGGTCCCTAAGGACTTGTGGGGGGAGGGGTGGTTAACGGAGCGGCAGGGCACCGAAACATATTTGCAGGGCATCGACTCTATTTTCCGACTTAGATTAGAAGCTCTTTTTTGTTTTTTTAATTTTTTTTAACGTTTATTTATTTTTGAGACAGAGAGAAACAGATCATGAATGGGGGGGAGGGTCAGCGAGAGAGGGAGACACAGAATCGGAAGCAGGCTCCAGGCTCCGAGCTGTCAGCACAGAGCCCGAGGCGGGGCTCGAACTCCCAACCCGCGCGATCATGACCTGAGCCGAAGTCAGACGCTGAACTGACCGAGCCACCCAGGCGCCTCTTGGCATCGTATGCTTTTAAATGCTTCTTTCGGGGCAAAGCAAATTGCTCAACCCCCCAAATACAGGCTCAGGGGTTCGAGAGAGATGTGGTTAGGGGATACGAGGGCATCGCTTTCTCTGTTGCTACAACGGCAAAAGCCCACAACCTTAAAGTATGATTTGGGCAAAGGGATTCTATCCATTTTACCGACAGGCCAGTCAAAACATCTCACTGGGCCGGGGAGTGTGAAAGATCTGAGCGCGCCTTTGACTGAGGAGTAAATGGTGTGCGTGTGACGTCTGCAGAACCCCCCAAATCACACCAGACAGGCACCAACAAAGGGACTCACACTTACTGTTTGAAAGTATGCCACTTTAAATGTTTATTATTAATAATAATAAATAAATGGCTCCGGGAGTTCTAATTTTCTCTTGCTACCAAAAATTAGCATATTTTCCCCCCCTCTTCCTAAATTGCTACCTTTTTGGTAATGTGTATATAATTACCAAACTGCTCCTTCATTCCACCCAAACTCACTCTTTTGTTAGGCTGGCTGACTTCGCCTGCACGCTGTCAGATGCCGGTGAGATCTTCAAAAAAAAAAACACTGTTACGATTGATGTAATTAAACCGAGACAAGCCTTGCAGTTTGCCTCTTCTCCTGTTTTCTTTTCTTCCTCCGTCCCCCATCGCAGCCGAGTTGAGAGAGACCGGGAGAGAGTATTAGTTATCTTTGATTTGTTGGAACTGCTTTACCAGGATGCACACAGTATCTGCGTTTTGCTCAAAGAACTTAATAAAACACCCAGAGCAAACTTCAGGCTGAATCGTTCTCGTCAATTACTGGTGCGGCCTCGGGTTTCTCCTCGTTAATTGCTGTGAGCAGGGAAGCTTTACTCAGTGCGCAGTGTACCCAGGCATGCATGGAGTTTAATGAATCATACTAACTCTGCACTCCAAGCAATTAGGTAAATCTAGCTGTTAGTTAGTGAGGCATAAAATAAATTTAATCTCTCTTCTAAAAAATCAATTATAGTGCTGTAATGTATAATTCAATTTGGGTCATGCTACATAAATTTTCTGTTTTTAGTATGTTTTTAAACGGGTTGTTATTAGATTTTGCAAGCTGGGTGTGCGTGTGTGTGTGTGTGTGTGTGTGGACTGGAGGATGAGAGAAAGGGACACTTAGAGACTGGACTTAGTAAGGAAAGAGTGTCTCAGCGGGTCTCTGTCCGTTCGATCCCGTGCCTTCCTCGAGCGCCTACTTACTGCGTGGCCTTGTCTCGTGGCAGACAGACAGAAGGTACAATAAATGCCTGCCCTCAAGGAGCTTGTGGTCTAATGGGTAGGGCAAGACGAAACCAAGTAGAAAATTAGAATGTAGTAAGCGAAACTGTAGACACACCCGAGGAAGGGGTATGGGAGAAAGAATTGGCTATTTCAAATCTGGGTATTTGGGCTCCCTGTTGAACTCTGCTGCTGACTAGCTGTGTAGGCTAAGGTAAGTGACAACCTACCCAAGCCTCGGTTTGCTCATCTGTAAAATGGGCATGGTAGCCCCTTTCTCCCAAGGTTTTTGGGACGGATCCCTGTAATACATGTTGTAGTATCTCAAGTCTGCTGCCGTGCCAGAGAGGAGCGGATGAAAGTGTCTGGTCTCCTCACCTCCCTGTAAGCACCTGGAGGGCAGGGGCCACGTCTTGATCTCTCTGGCACTGCCCTTGACACCCAGTCCTGGCCCGACATGCAAAGGATAGTCCAGGTGTAGGAACCGGCGCGTGAGAGGCGATGATACAGATCTGGGTGGGCCGGACGTGGATACGTGACATTTGGGGAGTCACCAACGCCGGGCCTCCATCCGGGGCCACTTTGCCTCAGGTGCCGTGTTCATCGCCACTGCCCCTGAGAATAACACTGCATGGTTATTCCGGGCCACGGCCAAGGAAGCTGATGCTCAGAGCGGTTAAGCCACCAGCCTAAGGCCACACAGTGCCACAGTGGCAGGGTGGAGATTGGAACCCTGTCTCCCTGTTCTCCACGTGGATGACAGGCAGGGGTAGGGAAGATGGGAGAAGGCCCGAGAGAACTTTGCACTCACACCCCAGAGCTTTTGCTGAGTTCCTGAGCCTAGAAGCTCCCTCCCCAGGAAGCCCCCAGAAAGCTCTCCAACCCTTCCCCGCCCCCCCCACCGCCACTCCCACCTCCGTCTGCCCATTGGATTTTGTTAATGGAATTCTTAGGAAAAATTACACACCGTTACATTTCCCTGCTAATCTCCCAGCAATAGCCATGGTGCCAAACATTATTAAAATAGTTAAGACTCCATCCCAGCTGTCTCTTTCCAATTTTCTTGCTTCCAGGGGGTACTCAGCAAAGCAGTGAGCGGGCTTACCTTGCGAGCCCTCCTTCACCGTGCAGCAAGCCCAGCGATCGAATCCAGAGCTCCCGAGACAGCCAGGGGCACGTGGGCATGTGCGGCGTGGGGGCGAAGGGAGAGCAGACGGAGCTTTGGGGACTGGCAAGAGATGGGGTTCCCGAACTGGGTTCTGCCAGTCGGCTGGGATGCCCTGGGCGGATCCCTCCCCTCCTCTCGGCCTCAGTTATCTCAAAAGGCTGCTGCGTTCCCCTTGGTTCTCTGTGGCCGTGTGCGCGCGCGCGCGCGCGCGCGCGCGCGCGTGTGCGTGTGTGTGTGTGTGTGCGTGTGTTTGCAACTCTGCGAACGCACTGACCACGGGCTGCATTCGCGAATGGGGGCTCTGGAGTGCACGCCGTGTTACTGTCTAATAAGCCATGAGCTGCTCAGCGCCATCAGTTGACTCACTTTGCAGAGCCTATGGGTCATTAAAAAAAAATCTAAACGAGTGCGTGTGAAGTGGCTTCCACAAAATGATTCCCATCACAAAATAAGCCTTTAATTAGCAGAACATCTCAGCCAGCTGAAGCACAACTTTTCACAGACGTATACCCAGGGATGTTAATTATGAGACGAATTTGCACATGCATGATTTATGGGTCTTTGACTTTAAAGAGAGAGAAAAAAATTGGCTGCCTACTTTATTTATGCTTTCTGCCCTCTGAGAGAATTCACGGGAGAGGGATACCGTGGAAGGTTCCAGTGTTTCTTGGAAGCTTAACGTCCCCTTCAGTGACTTTTATGCTTTGCTTACATCAATCAGCTAAATATGTATTGAATTCTCAATTGCCCAGCACAGAGCCAGAGGCTTGGAGGGGCAGGGGCGGGGCGGGGGGGGGGGGGGGTTGCGGATTCAGGATGTCACTGTTCTGGTGCTATGTTTCGCTGAATTATGTACCCTGGAGGGAACGTGCAGACACAGGGTCTACCTTCCTAATTTTGCAGACTAGGAAGCTGGCCACAAAGGGGAGAAAGGGGACTAGTTCCCCCGGAATCGCACTGTGAGTCAGGATCGGCGCCCCAGCCCCGGCCTGGCCTCCTGGCTGAGGCCCTTCCTTTGCACTCCAACCACCACTGACAGCAGTCTGCTGGGCATTGGGGTGGTTAGGAAGTAGGGCACCCCCAGTTTAGAGGGGTAACTGAGATGTGTCTGCGCGCGTGCTCGTGAGCACACACACGCACACACACATTCAGACCCCTTGGGGGACCATAAAATAACAAGGTAATTGGACCACAGAATGGCACCTGTTGGGGACCCCAGGATTCTAGGGGCTCTGAAGAGGGGTCCTCAGAGCCATCAGGAGGACCTGGGGGAGGCAGCCCTTGGTCTGGCCGTGGGGGAGCGGGACAGGCAGAGAGTGGCTAGACTTTGGCTCTCTATCACCCCCCCACCCCCACCACCGCCACCTTCACCAATCTTAAATCAACCCCCCGGGGGGGGGGCAGTGGGGAGGGCCGGGAAAACCCTGGAATGATGGAGAAGACTCAGAACGGGCCGGGAAATATTTCTGCCAAAGTAGATTCTAAATTGACTTAAGGATATTGATTTCAGGGAAATCAGGTTGAGATACAAAGCACCGAAATCTATGGCCTAAAAGCTCCGTCCCCAGGTTGGCCGGGGGCGGGGTGCGGGGGGGAGTGAGCTGGAGAAATGGCAGGGAGCCGACCGCAGATGATCGCCTTGCTGCGGGGTCTCAAGAGGCCCCAGCTAGAAAGATACAGAGCCCCGGACACTCCAGCGGACCGAGCACCTGGTTTCTTGCACTCTGCCATGCACCGGCTGTGTGACCTTGGGCAAGTGGCTCAACTTCTCTGTGCCTTGTGTTCCCATTTTAAAATAAAGAGGGTGGCTTTATAATCTCTAAGCCATGGGTTCTCAAGCTTCAGAGTGCCTGATACTCATGGGGGACTTTGGCTAACATGTAGGTTCGGGGACAAACCCTCAGAGATTTAGCCACCAGGGTCTGGAGTTTCCTGGAGAACCGCTGTCCCCAGGACCTGTCATGATGCCCATTGCATCCAAGGCTCCGGTGGTCCCTAAGATCCTGCCCCCTGCACGCTGCTGCCCTACCCCTGCCGGATTTCCTCCA
Organism: Felis catus; assembly: GCF_018350175.1. Lineage (NCBI taxonomy): Eukaryota > Metazoa > Chordata > Mammalia > Carnivora > Felidae > Felis > Felis catus. The sequence continues at coordinate 35,712,016 of NC_058373.1, read as the reverse complement.
TGCCCCTGACGTGTCTTCCCTTTTCTGTTCCACGCCTCTGCTGGGAATGTCTTCCAAATCGTAAAACTGTAAACTTTGGGACATCCCTTCTGGTCCCGAATCTTCCTCTTTGGGGGGACCTTCCCCCTTCCCCTTCTGCCTCCTTCTGTGAAGCCAGCTCTCCTCCCCTCCTCTGTGAGCGCCCTGGAGAAGTTCCGAGGGGTCTGCCCTGAGGGACCTGAGAGCCTCCGAGATGCCCGCACCGCCCGTCCCCTGCTGTATCTAAACTCGCCTGTCCCCGCAGCCTTCACCACGCTCTTCCTCCCCTAAGAGTCCTTTCTCCTGCTCTCTGGCTTCACAGATCCTACCCTCTTGTATTTTTTTTAATTCTTGATGGGTTCACTTATTAACCATATTTTCCTTCTGCTTACAAATATAAAAGAGGGCAAGGTAAAAATTTGCAAACACAGGAAGCCGAGCACTCCTTATGCCAATGACCCTCCTCTAAAATAACAAAAGTCAGTGACCTGCTCTGCTTAAGTTCGGATGTTTGAATTCAGCCTATCAACACATTTAAAAAAGTAAAATTATTAAATTTAAAAATTAGTAGAGGGGCGCCTGGGTGGCTCAGTCGGTTGAGCGTCCGACTTTGGCTCAGGTCATGATCTCGCGGTCTGTGAGTTCGAGCCCCACGTCGGGCTCTGTGCTGACCGCTCAGAGCCTGGAGCCTGTTTCAGATTCTGTGTCTCCCTCTCTCTGCCCCTCCCCTGCTCATGCTCTGTCTCTTTCTTTCTCAAAAATAAATAAAACGTTAAAAAAATTAAAAAAAAATAAAAAAAATTAATAGAAAATTTAAGAATTAAAATTATTTTGCTTTGAAACAAAATATAGTTGTTCCGTACATATTCTTTCGTGTCACCTCCCCACCCCACGTGCTGGGAACGGTTTTATGCCCTAGTTCATACGCCACTGTATGGAGATGTAACATATTCTTTTTCATTACTGTATATTACTGTGTTGAATTCATTTGATGGACTGGCCGTTGATCGGGACGCAGGTATTGTCTAGTTTTTCACAGTTACTCACATCATTGCGATTTATCATCTTTGCCTAGACATCTCCGTGCGTTTGAACGGTTGGGGGACACATCCTAAAAGCAGGGCTGCTCCATACAAGGGTGTGAGTGTTTTGCATTTTGCCCGTATTGCCCATTTGACCCTCAAAATGGATCACACGTGTACTCTGCCACCAAGATCTTGTGAGTGGCTGTTTCTCTCTACACCCCCTCCCCCGCTCCCCCCCCCAAACCCTGGGTGCTACCTTTTAACTCTTTGCCAAACGGATGAGAGCATCCTTTTGGTTATTTCCTTTTCCTTAACGATCGGTGAAATCGATCAGGTTGGGACTGTTCTTCGAAGCGCCGCATCGTGACCTTTGCCCGTTCTTCCTTTTTCTTGTATTAAGCACTTGTACAAACCCCACGGAAGCAAGGCATTAGCGTGGCTTGAAGATGTAGCAGTGCGGGAGGGTGTGATACGAATAAGAGAGCCCCTGCGCCCCCAGGTTACAACACACTCGCACCGCACCCAGACCCTGGTCTTGAGCCCTTGCAGACCGTGAGCAGAGAGCTTCCTTGGGGCCGGTCCCGCCCACCGCACAGAGAGCGGGGTCCCAGGACGCTGTCCTCCCGGGTGGCACACGGCTCCCAGGGTGCAACTGTGGCCAGAGCTGTGTTAAGGGGCGACAGTGGTGGGGCCCGCCGGGACCCCCCCCCCGTCCCTGTGGGGAACACACAGCCAGGGCCCACGGGCAGCCACTTAAGCCGCAGATAGGCAGCTGGGGGTCGAGTGGCCAAGTCCCAACGTCACAGCTAACTGTCCTTGAGACTCCGTGTAAGTAGCTGTGGCTCTCGCTTTGACACAGTTGTAAGAGGAAAGAATGACGTCAACTTCATGGGTCTCTTGTGAGGCTCAAACGAGACCGTGCACAAATAAAACGAGCCTCCCATACACGGTGAGCCCTGAATGTCGATGCCTGAAATTCCACCGATGGGTGATATCCCTCGTGACTTGTATGCAGCTCACGCAGACTCCCGCGTGCATGCGGGCCGTGTTCTTGTGAGTTGTTCCATATGCAGCATGGTGGCTAAGAGCATGGGCCCCGGGACTGAAAAGAGCCGGGTTCACTGTGCTTACCGACTGTGTGACGACTCTAGGCAGGTACTATAACCCCTCTGGGCCACGGTGTCCCTCTAGATAAGGTGGCCGTCACTACTCCTCGGTTCATGGCGAGGCGTTAACGAGCTGTATTAAAAGGTTGATGCAGGGGCGCCTGGGTGGCGCAGTCGGTTAAGCGTCCGACTTCAGCCAGGTCACGATCTCGCGGTCCGTGAGTTTGAGCCCCGCGTCGGGCTCTGGGCTGATGGCTCGGAGCCTGGAGCCTGTTTCCGATTCTGTGTCTCCCTCTCTCTCTGCCCCTCCCCCGTTCATGCTCTGTCTCTCTCTGTCCCAAAAATAAATAAACATTGAAAAAAAATTAAAAATAAAAGGTTGATGCAGGGTTAGAGGTCAATCAGCGTCGACCGTGTTATTATCCTTAATAAATCATTAGCGGCACTGATCTTAACCACAATGGCATCCTCTGTCTCCTCCTTCCCACCCGGGGCCCGTTGATGGCCGGCTCACCCAGACCTGGTACCCGCCAGCCCCCTCCTTCTCTTTCCCTTCCCTTTCCTCTCACCCTGTCTGGGTTGAACGGAGCCAGTGTCTCCTGCACCGCCAGCCCCCTAGTCCTACAAATGTCCATCCTGCGTCCTTTGCTCTCACCCCAGAACCTGTGAGAAGGAGGACGTCCTTTCCCGGCACGATTTGGAGAGTTCTATTGTCTTTCCACCTGTGTCCGTGGTGGGGACAGGAATCCCACGTCCGTGGGAAGCCTTATGCTGGGGTTGACATTTGTTTTTGGCGTTAGGAACTGCTTCGGGACATTCGGCTGGGAAATACGGCACGTCGTGACCCCCTCTGCCTTCTCACCAGAAGACCTTGGGCCAAGTATCCAAGTGGCTCTGTGTCTCAGCATCCTTATCCAGGAAATGGGACATAATGGTACTGGCCACACAGAGGTCAGGGTCAATGAGATAAAGGAGCTGGCACAGCCTGGCAACAGCGAGTACTCCCTCCGTGCCAGCGATGATGAGTTTTGCCTCCCGGGGCGGGGGGGGGGGGGGGGGGGCAGTGTCTGCCTCTCCCGTAGATGCTCCTTCCACGGAAATTCTTCCTTTTGACTTCTTGATGCCTCAGAGCCACTCCCCACCCGACCTTGTGAGTGGATCAGGCAGCTTTAAAATTTTAGTGCGGGAGTAGGGGAAAGGAAGGTGGGGGCTGGTGCTCATGTTGGAGCTTCAGGAACCCCCTTGGAGGGAGAGGAGAGGAGAAGAGGCGAGGGGAGGGCAGGGAGGGGAGGGGAGAGGAGAGGAGAGGAGAGGAGAGGGGAGGGGAGGGGAGGGGAGGAGAAGAGGCGAGGGGAGGGGAGGGAGGGGAGGGGAGAGGAGAGGGGAGGGGAGGGGAGGGAGGGGAGGGGAGAGGAGAGGAGAGGAGAGGGGAGGAGAGGAGAGGGGAGGAGAGGAGAAGAGGCGAGGGGAGGGAGGGGAGAGGAGAGGAGAGGAGAGGGAGGGGAGAGGAGGAGAGGAGAGGAGAGGAGAGGAGAGGAGAGGAGAGGAGAGGGGAGGGGAGGAGAGGAGAGGAGAGGGGAGGGGAGGAGAGGAGAAGAGGCGAGGGGAGGGGAGGGAGGGGAGGGGAGAGGAGAGGAGAGGAGAGGGGAGGGGAGGGGAGGGGAGGAGAGGAGAGGAGAGGAGAGGAGAGGAGGGGAGAGGGGAGGGGAGGGGAGGGGAGGGGAGGAGAGGAGAGGAGAGGAGAGGAGAGGAGAGGAGAGGAGAGGAGAAGGGAGGAGAGGAGAGGAGAGGGGAGGAGAGGAGAGGAGAGGAGAGGAGGGGAGAGGGGAGGGGAGGAGAGGAGAGGGGAGGAGAGGAGAGGAGAAGAGGTGAGTGGAGGGGAGGGAGGGGAGAGGAGAGGAGAGGGGAGGAGAGGAGAGGGGAGGAGAGGAGAGGGGAGGAGAGGAGAAGAGGCGAGGGGAGGGAGGGGAGGGGAGAGGAGAGGAGAGGAGAGGGAGGGGAGAGGAGGAGAGGAGAGGAGAGGAGAGGAGAGGAGAGGAGAGGAGAGGGGAGGGGAGGAGTGGAGAGGGGAAGGGAGGGGAGGGGAGGGGAGGCGAGGCGAGGCGGCTGGAAAATTGTGGTCACAGAATCACAGGATGGTTTTTCACCCGCTTTCCCAACAGAGAGCTACAGGCCATTGGGTGCCCTCCAATGAGGGCCCTGGGACCCTCGTGCAGGATTGCGGCCGAGGAGCGAGACGCTCCTATGGGCAAGCAGGCTGCTCCTTGCACACCAGCCCCCCCGGCTCCTGGCTGCTCCTGGTAGGAGCCAGGTGCCCTCCCGACTCAGGGGCTTTGCACTGGCTGTTCCCTCTACCTGGAACTCTCTTCTTCCAGACAGGTGCATTCATCGCCTCCTTGGGTCTTTGCTCGTACGTCATCCTCTCCGCGAGTGCTTCCCTGGGCACACGGACACTGCCTTACACATCCTCCATTCTCCGTAGCATTTTCCTCCACTGCATATGTTTGCCGTCTGTCAGTCTGTCTTCCCCTGCTTCCCCTATTGCTAGAGGACACACTTTCTAGAAGTTGAACAGTTTAATACAAGAAACCTTTCATTATTTTTTTTGTGAGTGTGGGGCATTCAGGGGAGGCCTCTTGGTTCATTTACTGATAAATGAAAAGACCACTGCCCGGTGGTCTTCCGCTGGTGGGCAGGGATCGGACATCCAGGCTGGCGTGGCTTGCCTCTCTGTTGCCTTACCAAGGAAAGTGGGCAGGCTGGGCCCAGTTGGACTGGAGCTCCTTGAGGGTAGGTAGGGTCTTTAGAGTGTTTTGCTCCCTGCTCTATTCCAAGTGCCTGGCACATAATAGGTGCTCAATAAATACGTATTGACAGCATGAGCGAATGAATAGATGTAATCTTTATAGTCTCTGCCAAGCCCACCTCTGCCAGGAAGCCCTCTGCACCTACCCCAGGCTATGGAATCCTCTCCTACCTCGGCCTCCACCTGCCACCTGCCCTTCCCTCCCTCTGGGCTTTGGGCTCCTTCCTCCTCGGTAGATGACCCTAGAAACCAGGCCTGGAGCTCCCTGAGGGCAAGCGTGGGCTCTGTCAGGCCGGGAGGATTCAGTTAGGCGTTTCTAACCGTACGCAGGATACAGTCACATTTTATATATGTATTGGCTGATGAATCAGAACCACTGCCGAGGTGACCGTTGCTACCCCATCTTACAGATGAGAACACCGAGGCCCAGAAAAGTGGAATCATTTCCCAGCCTGTCCAGCCCAAGTCTAGCCCGGTGTCTCCACGGAGGCAGGTGCTCAGGGTCTCCGAGGACCGATTATTCCAACTGTCTGCCCCGTACGTGGAAAAGGAGGCACCCAAGGCTTCCCCTTGATGTTCCAGGGCCCCCTAAAGGTGGCGTTCAAGGCCCCCGCTTTCCTCTCCCCTGGAGGCCACGGTTTGCCACGGCTGAGATGCACTGGCAAGGGAGCTGGGTTTAATATTCATGAACCAGCCAGGCATGAGTGATTAGCCCACTGTGTGTTGGAGGAGGAGGAGGAGGAGGAATAATTGAATAAGGTATTTACATAACAAGTTAATGCTGTGCCTGCGGGGCTCCTTTGCGGGACCTCCCCACCCCCAACTCAGTTCTCTCCCACCTCCTGCTTTCCCTTGCCTTGACCGTCAGAGGGGCAATGCCGGGGCTCCGCCCCCCTCAGCAATCGGGGCTGACATCGAAATGACCAATAATGTTACTGAAAGAAGAGAATTAGAGGGTCTGGGAGGGGCCAGCCATAGGCTGATTGGTGGCCGGCGCAGGGGCCTGGACCCCCAAGCGAGCAAGCGAGCGAGCAAACAGACCCTCTGCGCAATCTGAGAGCCCACGAGGTAGGGCCGAGAGGTCCACAGGTGGATGGCAGGGTTCCACCCAGTGCTGCCCGCCACCAACCCTCCGGGAGACCCTGGGCGCCTCCCACCCCGTTTCAGGGCACGTCTCCTTTTCTGTAACATGCAGGGCCCCAGCGGGACCCTCTGTGGTCCAGACCTGTGTTCCAGCCGCCCAGCGATGACAGCAGGCAAAGAGAGGAACCAGGCCTTTCTGCCATTAAAAAAGAGAATTCCTCTTTTGTGGCTGCAAGGGGTGAGGGAAGCCACCGCTCCCACGCCTACCTGAGAGCTGCCTTCGGGATTACCCCTGGTCAGTGCTCACTTGGGGTGCTGGAACCAAAGGTTATTAGCTCATAATCACCTTGTTCACGGCTGGCTGGGAGGCGCGCAGCGCGTCTGACCCCGGGCGAGAGGAACACAGCCAAGTGCTCTGGCTGCAGTTAAAAGGGTTCACCACCCTCTCCCTGAAGGTGAACGGCAAAGACAGGCTGGGGAGTTTAAAGGGGAGTAGGAGGCATTAACCACTGGCCAACCCTGCCGCCCACTGCAAATGCAATTAACCAGCGTCATCCGAGTCTCTGGAACGGTGGATGGTGCCCCGCGAGGGCCAGAACAGTGCGGTTCTCCTTGCCCCGAGTGCGGAGGGCGGACCTGGGCAAGTTGCCCGTTCTGTCGGTCGTGTGAACGCGGGCAATTTCCGTGACTTGTCTGAGGCTCAGGTCCCTCATCTGTGGAGCGGGGAGGATGACGGTGCTCCCGTCACAGGGCTCAGATGAGGACAGACCCGCTGCGTGAACCATTCCTGGGTTCCTTCTAGAAAGATCATGGGGTACGATGCTAAGACTGAATTCTAGCCTCTTCTCGATGACGGAACGAGGTATTTTCACAGTTCTGAGTCTTTGTTTTCTCAGCCGCAAGGCTGAGAAAATTTCCTGAGCCCTGTATGATGAGCTGGCTGGGAAGATTAAGTGGCACACACACCGTGTAGAAGATGCCCGGACTCGGTGCCTGGTACATAGTAGGTGCTCAGTGAGCATCCAAGGAGGCAACACCAGGTCTGCCAGGACCTGCCTGGAGGCTGACGCCACAGACCCCAGAGAGAAGACCCTGCGGGAGAGAGGGTGGGCTTTTGTGCAGTTCAGGGGGCAGAGCTGGGTCCATGAGCTGAACATTGCAACCAGAGTATTTTAACCCAAAGCCAAGAGGAGCCCAAATCGCCTGAAAATCAGGCAGCATCAGTGGGTGCGAGTGCCCGTCACAGGGTGTATCCAAGCTAAGACTAGTTGGGATGTCACGGAGGGGCTCCGGGGACTAGGGGGAAGGAGGCTTGCTGGCTGATTTCTATGGTTCCATCTGTGATCCACGGTTGCGAGCTAGGAGGGAGCCCCCTCCTCGGAACCCAATCTGGAGAGTGTGCAGTGGGGGCCTGGGATGCCGGGGGGCTGGTGGCAGCCAGGGGACATTGGCTCTGGGCAGGTTGGCCGCAAGGCAGACTTGCGGGAGCCTCCCCTCATCCGGATGCCGGACTCCGTGGACAGGAAAGGAAGCGGGAATCTGAGACTGTGCTGGGGGACAGGGTGCCATTGATGAGGCAGTGAGGACTCCAGGTCAGAGGTGGGTGGGCAGTGCGGGTAGGGCCGAAACCGACAAGCAGCCCCTGCCCTGCCCTGCTCTGCTCCATTCACACTGCCTTCCGGACTGAACACCCGCCACCTCGGTTAGTCCTCCACAACTCGCCCGTCCCCATTGTGCAGATGAGGAAACTGAGGCTCGGACAGGAGCAGCCGCTGGGGCGCCTTCTCCGGGCGGTGTTCTTTCCAAGCTCACACGCTCCCTGCGAACTCGGGCCCCTCCGCAGATCCCAAAGTGTCACTTTCCCCCTTTTCCCTCCCCTCTTCACTTTCCCGAAGTGAATATCATTATTAATATTATTTGCCTAATTAACACGCTGGCTGAATGACAGAAAACATGCAAACAGGTTTCGCCAAGGAAACTCTGTCTGATTAAAACTGCAGCCTGTCTAATTAGATGGAGATTTCTTCATTAGTTTCCCCATTTTAGATGAGCCGTCTCCCTCCCCTGGCCCCCTTCCCTTTGCTGTCACCTACCTTCCTCCAACGGCTCTGCCACTCCCACCCCCACCTGCACCCCCCTTCCCTCTGCAGCCAGTCAGAGGACGCTGTCTGTGGGACGGGCACTGGCTGGCCCACCACACAGCCTTGGAGCTGATGCTGAGAGCCCTCATGGGCTCTGTGGTCAGGGGTGCCTGAGGTCTGGGTTGGGACTGGGGCTTCCTGGGCCTCCTAAAGGTGCCTTTATTTAAAAAAAAAAATAAAAAAAGCAGGGGGATGCCTAGGTGGCTCAGTCAGTTGGGTGTCTGACTTTTGACAATTTCAGCTCAGGTCATGACCCCAGGGTCGTGGGATCGAGCCCCGCATCAGGCGCCACGCTGAGCATGAAGCCCCCCTGAGATTCTCTCTCTGTCCCTCTCCCCTGCTTGCATGCACTCTCTCTCTCTCAAAATAAAAAATAATAAAATAGAATAAAATAAAATAAGATAAAATAAAATGCTGTAGTCTTATTTAAAAAAAAAACCCCTCCTGGTTTACAAACAAAGCAAAGCAAAACAAAGACCCCTAGGTCCCCTCAGTTGTCGTGAGCAGCAAAACGCTTGTGCAAAAATACAAGTGACGCTAGATAGCGGAGGTTGACCATTCACTCGCTATGTATCAGACACCTGCACGCGTCATCGCATTTTCTCCAGGGCAACCATACATATAAAGAGATGGCCCCACTTTCCAGATGAGAAAGCTGAGGCTCGGGGGCAGCTGGCAAGTGGCAGAGCCAGGACTCAACCCCAGCCCAGTCCGGTCCACACCCTGGCTTCTCTCTCTTGGGGGCTCCCTGGACTTGATGTCCACAGAACCCACATCCTTTCCTCATTTTCTCCTTCTTGCTTTATCCCAGTGATAGCTCTCCAGGTGACCGGGAGGGCTGGGGGGTGTGGACCGGGCGGCCCGCGGCGGTCCAGCAGGTGTCCTGTGTCGGGGTCCGGCTGAGCCTGGGACTGGCCCAGGACGAGAGGGGCCAAGACACGGAGGAGCACCGGGCCCCATGACAAGTGATATCAATCGTCAATAGGGGTGTGTGGCCCGGGAGAAGACAAGCAGGCGTGGGATTATGGATTACCTGAAGGGGGTAAGTTCGAGCCATCACGTTTTTAGCCTATCCCATGCCGGGAGGTCGTGAGTACCCGCGTCTGCTTCCTACAGCGAGGTGACGTCATCGTCAACGTTTTATAGAGGAGGACACCGGGGCTCAGGGAGGTTTAGAAATGCCGACAGAATCACACAGTGAGGACGGGGCTGCATTGTCTCCTGTGAGTACGGATGTCCTGGTGACTCTGAGAGCACAGGGGCACAGAGGGCGGAGGCGAGACGGGTGGGATTCAGCTCAGGCTGGGAAGAGAGGTTGTCACCATTGTGGGCGGGCTGCCGCAGCTGGAGTGAGTCACTGGAGGGCTGCAAGTGGAAGTGGACTTGAACGTTGCTGGAGGGCGGGCGCTGGCGTCTGAGGCTGCTTTCCTCTCACGTGCCATTCATTCTGCCATATTGACTGAGTGCCCGTGGGCAGGCACGGTCCCTCTTGGAGCTGGCGAGGCTTCTGTCTCCCTATCTGCTTTGGGTGGGTCTTTCCTCCCCTGTCTCAAGAGTGCCCGGCGGCCCAGCTGCCCCGTATCCAGCTCTTAGGCCCTTCCACTGGTCTCTTGGGACCCAGGACTCCTGACCCTGCCTGCAAGGGCCTGACCAAACCCACCTCAACTTGTGATTCGTGTACTGAGGGCAGGACAGGGAGGGCGTAGGTGAGATTGGCTGTCTCTTCTTACCTCCTCCCCAGACCCCATCGGCCCTCCAAGGATTAGCTGGAGCGCTTAAGCCCCTAGAAAACTCTGGAAAGCTACTTCCTGGCCATGTGGGAGAGCAGGTGGCCTGGTGGCCCCGGGGAGAGACACGTGGGCACAGCTGGTTAATTAGTAAAGAAGCCTGACTTGGTGACCCAGATCCTTGCGAATGAAGCTTGTTTGTGACTTGGGGTGTGAGCCCTGCGTCTGAGAACGTGTGAGGAGAACCCAGCCCCGCCAGTCGGGAACCTCGAGCCCACCGGGGAGAATAGCTCTGCGCCTTTGGCCCCTGATCCCACCATCCTATGAGAAGGACCCTGGCCTGGGGTTTGAATCCCAGCTCTGCCACTTGTTAGCTCGGTGCCCTTGGGTGCATTTCTTCACCTCTGTGAACCTCTGTTTCTTTGTCAGCGGAGTGTGGAAACAATAATGCCCCACAAGATGGTTGCACAGATTAAATAACTTCATGGGAACAAGGGCACCTGGTATAACGCCCGGACACGTGGGACAGCTCCTTTCCAACACTCCTCCAGTGGGCGAGTCCAAGTTCACAGACGCAGTAGTAACATTCTGAACTCAGGGCGAAGGGTTCATCACCGTGGGTGAGAGGACGCTGACTCTGGCCCAGGAGGGCTGAACCCCTTCCCAGAATCCCAGCTTCCAGCCGGTTCTGGAGCGTCTCCCACCGATGGGTCTTCAGGCGCTCCGAGAGTCAGACTCTCCCAGGGGCCCGACAACCCTGATGGCTTCCCTGTGCCTCGCTGGGCTCTTCCCACAAATGGGCACAGGCCCAGCCCTTCCTCCGGTGGTTTGAGGCCTGTGGGCCGATTGTACGAGGAAGCCGGAGCCCCCGCAGGGAGCACGATCAGAGGCGGGGAGGACTCGCCTCATTAGACAGCTCCCGCGCCTCGGGGCCTGTCACCATGGCAGCCGGCCCTCCGCAGACCAGGTGGTTTTTATTACTGAACTTGGAAAACTTTACTGCGGCGCCAACAATGAATCTTTATTCTGTTGTTAATAGCGTGTCTCTTATTAGCATGTATCTTTTCCCCTTCTTAATAACCTTTGCATTTCCAAGCCGCATTTATAATTAAGTCATTAATCCCTTACTGGAATTTCTTGTTTTTCAGAAGCTGCAAACCCGAGGCCCCGTCTGGCTCTGGCGTGAATGGAAGGGCAAACGCTCCACCAAATTGCTCTGGGAATGTCATTCTAATTACTGGATCCTGACCCAGCAGCCGCGTGCTGATAAGCTCTGGGTTGGAGACGCCCTATCTCGGAGGAGCTCAAAGCCTGCTCAAGGCCGCTTCGCTCCCCCTGTGGCATCCCTGCCAAGCAATTAGCCTCGTGGCTGCCTGAGCGCCCGCTCTGGGAGGAGCAGGTCCCCGCAAGGGCTGCGGTGGGGAGGGCCGAGGGGTCAGGGATGTCCTCCCACTGTGTTCCCACGAGAGGCAGCCCCGGCTCCTCTGGGTTTCCCTTCTCCACCTCCCCTGCAATGCAAGCACTGCGTTCTAGTCTGCACGGGGGGAGCCTGGGGGACCGCGCGTGGTGATCCCGGGCTCTGGGGATGGGCTGACTTGGATCCCCCCCCGGATTTCCATGTTCCAGTCCTAACCCCCCGGGACCTCAGAATGTGACCATATTTGAAGATGGGGTCTTTAAAGAGGTAACTAAGCTAGAGGGCGCCTGGGTGGCTCAGTCGGTTGAGCGGCCGACTCTTGATTTGGGCTCAGGTCACGATCTCGCGGTTTGTGAGTTCGAGCCCTGCGTGCGTCGGGCTCTGTGCTGACAGCTCAGAGCCTGGAGCCTGCTTCAGGTTCTGTGTCTTCCTCTCTCTCCGCCCCTCCCCCACTCTCTCTCTCTCTCCTTCAAAAATGAACAAACATAAAAATTTTTTTTTTTTAAAAAAGAAGAAGAGGTGATTAGGACACGGACACACACAGAGGGGAGGCCACATGAAGACACAGGAGGAAGACGGCCACCTCCGGGCAAGAAGAGAGGCCTCAGAAGAAACCAGCCTGCCCGCATTTGGATCTCAGCTGGCTGGTCTCCAGAGCTGTGAGGAAATGAATTTCTGCTCTTTAAGCCCCCCGGTCTGTACCTTGGTTGTAGCTCTAGCAAACTCCCACAGCGGCCCGCCAGCTGTAGCACGTGTTGGCTCTCCCACTGACGGTCCCTCACCTCTTCCCAGGGTCTCAGTGAGAGAAAGCCAGGCCTCCCAGCACCTTGCTCTCGTCCTGCACAAGGGTGAAGGGCAGAGAGGTTTCTCTTCTGCAATTTCCACTAGCTCCTGGCCTCCAAGGAGGCTGGCTTCCAGAGGCAGGGACTTGACCAGGGTGTCCACCCAAGACCTTGACAGTGAGTCTAGGTCAGGACCCTGTGGGCAGAGTTGGGAGGGAACCCTGTGCCAGCTTCCCAGGGGTATTGGTACAGGCGCAGGTCGGGGGCAGGGAGGTCCCCAGCCCTGGGGACCTGAAGTGCTCCAGCGTTAGTCACAAGCCGCCTGGCAGGGGGGTAAGTAGGCCAGCTGACCTGAAGGGCAAGAGGATGGACAGACGGATACCCAGAAACTTGTGGCCCATATTTACTTTCTGCTGTTTCCTAGCTATCACCTCCTTTCTGCCCCAATCCAAAATGAGTCCCCTTAACCTCTTCTCTATGACCCTTTGGTGGCTCTGAATTGTCCTCTGTGTGACCAGCCACCATCCAATCTTGCTTCTATTTACCCCCCAGGGTCATTTCATATACTCTTCCTGTCTGTCACACTAATCTTCTCACTATCTCTGGCATAACATGTTCTTTTCCATCTCATTTATCTGCCCATCCACACATCCATCCACACATCCACACATCTATCCATCCACCCACACATCCATGCATCCACCTACCCATCCATCCATCCATCCATCCATCCATCCACACATCCATCTATCCATCCATCTGTCCATCCGTCCATCCATCCATCCATTCACACATCCATCCATCCATCCATCCATCCACCCACCCATCCATCCATCCATCCATCCATCCATCCACCCATCCATCTATCCATCCATCTGTCCATCCATCTGTCCATCCATCCATCCATTCATCCATCCATCCACCCATCCATCCATTCACACATCCATCCATTCATCCATCCATCCATCCATCCATCCACACATCCATCTATCCATCCATCTGTCCATCCGTCCATCCATCCATCCATCCGTTCACACATCCATCCATCCATCCACCCACCCATCCATCCATCCATCCATCCATCCACCCATCCATCTATCCATCCATCTGTCCATCCATCTGTCCATCCATCCATCCATTCATCCATCCATCCACCCATCCATCCATTCACACATCCATCCATTCATCCATCCATCCACCCATCCATCCATTCACACATCCATCCATTCATCCATCCATCCACCCATCCATCCATTCACACATCCATCCATTCATCCATCCATCCACCCATCCATCCATTCACACATCCATCCATTCATCCATCCATCCATCCATCTATTCATCCACCCACCCAGCCATCCATCCACACATCCATCTATCCAACCATCCATCCATTCATCCACACATCCATCCATCCACCCATCTATCCATTCATCCATCCATCCATCCATCCATCCATCCATCCACACATCCATCTATCCATCTGTCCATCCATCCATCCATCCATCCACCCACCCATCCATCCATTCACACATCCATCCATCCATCCATCCATCCATCCATCCACCCATCCATCCATTCATCCATCCATCCATCCATCCATCCATCCATCCATCCACACATCCATCTACCCATCCATCCATCCATCCATCCATCCATCCATCCATCCATCTATTCATCCACCCACCCATCCATCCATCCACACATCCATCTATCCATCCATCCATCCATCCATCCACACATCCATCTATCCATCTGTCCATCCATCCATCCATCCACCCATCCATCCATTCACACATCCATCCATCCATCCATCCATCCATCCATCCATCCACACATCCATCTACCCATCCATCCATCCATCCATCCATCCATCCACACATCCATCCATCCACCCATCTATCCATCCATCCAACAAATATTTGCTCAATGCCTTCTGAGTAAGTACTGTGCTGAGCCCATATTCACAGCCCCACCCCTCACAGAGCTCACAATCCAACAGGGGAGCTGGACATCAATCCCATAAAATGACATACACTTCAGATTATAAGCTGAAAAGTGCCACGAAGGGAAAAATCAGGGAGCAATGAGCATGTAGGACAAGGAGACTGAGGGGTTGGTGTTGATGTGAGCCCACGAGGAGGGAATATGTAAGCTGAGCCCTGGACTGAGAATAAGAGTCAGCCAGAAGGAAGACAGGGACTAGTGTTCTCATCCAAAGGAATAGCACATGCAAAGTCCCTGAGGTGGCAGGGAGCTAGAAGAAAGGGAGGGGAGCACAGAGCGCGGGGGGGGGGGGGGGGCAGGGCTGAGCCTGGAGAGACAGGCAGGGGTTTGCTGCTGGACTGGAAGGTCAAGGTTGGGCTGATACCCCTTTTCATTCCTAGGACAGCATCTGGTTTGGGCTAGGAGCTCAGTATCTGAGGGGTGCCTGAGGCTGTCACCAGTCATCCTTCATGTTGGTGGGGGAGACGGTTAGTTCAAGGGCTTTGTAGCACATGACCAGACCCTACGCACTATCTCTAAGGGGTGCCGTGAAGGTCATCTGTCTACTCTGGGCTCCTTTTGTTCCCCTGTGCTACTGTTAGCGTTTTGATAGGTTTTCTTCCAGATGCGTAGGTAGGGGTCGCTTAGATTTCAGCAGGCCAGCCCAGCCCCAGTAGCCTTGTTGTTCCTCTGGCTCTGTCCTGCCTGTCAATTCCCTCTCTCTCTCTCTCTCTCTCTCTCTCTCTCACACACACACACACACACCATACTCCCTGCAGTCCCAGGGGTGTGCCCAGTATGTGCTCACACCTAATACTAGAGTGCTGCTCTTGTGTTCTCAGGCTGCCCTTGGTGATGCCCACATCTGACACCTCCACGGGGTGACAGGGCCTGGCCACCACCGCCTCTGCCACTGCAAGGTGCCGAAGGGGTGCTGCAGCCAACCAGCAAGGAGGCTGCCCCGTGGATTTCTGCCCTGAAGACATTCTACACGACAGTGGGTCACCTGCGCACCTTGTCAAAACAGCACCTGCTATCCCCCTGCTGCCCTCTGTCCCGCGGACTTGGCCCATGGGAGGGTGTCTGGGAACCATACACCTAGGGCAGGCAGTGCTGGCTCCCCGGTCCCCGGGGCCCGCCCCTCTGGGTGCCTCCCTCCAACCTTCGTGCAAGCCAGCACATACACACGTGCCCCGGGAAGCCCACCCCACACGATGACCAAGCACGCTTGGAAATATCTGGATCCCCACGCAGACATGACTCAGGCTCTGACTTCCCTCTAGTATACGGGATTGTTAATTTTTTTTTTTATAGATTATAATCAGCGTGCATTCAGTTTTGAGTGCTGTTTCTTCACTCTACGCTGCAAGCACGTCCGTTCAGCACACTCTTCATCAACATAATTCCCGGCAGCTCCCTGATGGTCCCTTAAGTGGATGCACCACTTCCCCCCCAGCACCCCCCATTGTCGGACGTCGCGCGTGTTTTCAGATTGACGCTGTTATAGATGGCGTGCTTGCCGTCTATTGGGTGACTGGTATACACTTTCAGAAGAAGAATGACCACCTTAGGAAGTATGAGAGGCTTAGATTCACGGGGTTCAATTGCCATCCAAGTGGTTTGTAGCAATTGCCCCCTCCACCAACATTTCACACGGGTAAAGGCACCAGATCGTTAACCGTAATTGCCGGAGGGGGCTCCGGGCTGGACTCCCCCTCCTTAACAACACCACGAATGACTCTTGAAGCTCAAGGTTGTATAAAAAGCAAGGGGCACTGGCTAAGTACCGAATGCAGACCATAGGGATCAACTGTGTCGAGTTTCAAACCAAACATTTAAGCATAAATATGTACCTAGGATAACATGATCCGCCTACACCACTGTGTCTGTCGTGGGAATCTTGTTTATAACAGTGATCTCACTGGTTGCACGAGTGAGGAGCCATGTGGGGTAAGACCCTCACCGCTGCCCTGGATTGCCTTCTGTTGTCTGGCGCAGAGATCACCCCCACTTCTCCGTACCCGCCCGGCCCCAGTTCTGACTGTCCGAGCCGGACCGGGAGCTCATTCACCCGCCAAGAGGGCTGGAGGGTGTTTATTCTAGAAGTGCGCAATACCCCCAAGGCGAGGGCGGGGTCTTCCTGAGCGGCTCCTCCAAAGCTTTGCCTAGTCGAGCTCCTATTTGCTACTGTCCCAACCTGCTGCAAAAGTGGGGGGTGTGGCTGTCCTCCGATTTGGCAAGAGTGTCTCCTCTAGGCGCCTGGGATTGGCAAGAGTGTCTCCTCTAGGCGCCTGGGACGCAATGGCCATCGTTTGCGCTTTGCATTTGGGTGGCAGGAGGGGCTTAAGAACCTCCTGAGCTTTTCGCAGGAAGAGAAATCCACTCCATGTATGTGATCCCTGAATCTATGCACAAGCCGTTTTCCTAGGTTGTGTAAGCGAATACACTGCCCTCTCCCACCCCGGGCAGAAGCTGGGGTGAACTGCACTTGGGCCCGGTGTACCGGGGAGGAGGGATGTTTCCCTCTTTCGTGCTTTCCTGCAACACCTTTACTAGCGATTAACTAAGATGATTATACTCATACAGAGTTAACAAGGGGACCCTGGCCAGGGGGCTATTTGTCCTTTCGAATGGGACAATTCTGACCTTTAACAACAAGATGCAAAGCTGCAATGGAAGAATGGCAGGCAGGGATGAGTCTACCTCATTCAGCAGAGACACATCTTACTTGGGGCCGTTTTTCGGTCATCCTCCAAGGCGACCGACAAGTACAATTTCCTGTTTGGTTGATGATATCAGAGACCGCAGCTGCTTGTCAGAGACTCAGGAACAGGTGGGCAGTTTCTTACAGTGACCAAGTCAGACCGGACTCAGTCCCGGCTCCTCCGAGAATAGCTGTGTGACTTTGGGAGAATCCCTCAACCTTTCTGGGCTTCTGTTGCCTCCTGTGTAGATCTGAGATAATAGCATTTCTTACAGGGTAAGAGTTAAATGAGAAAATTCATGGAAAGTGCTTAATGCAGTGCCCGGCCTGTAGCAGGGGCTTAATAATTGCTGGCTATTATTATAATTATGAGCCTGTCATTTTGAAAATCCCTTTCTTGGAGCTCCAGCAATAATCACCTACCGGGTCCAGTGTCTTACAGCTCACGGGTGACGTTCATCCCATTAACCCTCTGAAGTCTCACAGTAAGCGGGGAGGAAAGTTAATCTTACTTTCCTGCTCTCGGGATAGCCTCCTCATCCCTAAAACGTGAGGTTGCACCTCCCACCCTCTTTACAGGGCTGCAGCCAGAACCCCACGAGAAGGTCTATTTCCAAGTACATCGTAGGCACCATGAAACGGCGACCATGGAAGCCGCGTGACCATCTCAGCGGCCGTTTGAGCCTGCACCCTTGCAAAGCTAAATCCAGCCACAGAAGTCTCACGGACAGCCTGCAGCCCTGCCCTCGTCCACGGTCTTGCACTTAAAGGCCGCAGGGCAGACCGGAACGAGAAGCACTGTCGTCAGACAGACTTGAACTGAGTCCGCTGGCTTCGGACAAGTTATTTAATCTCTGAGACCCAGCTTCCTCTGCTTTAAAATCAGGCGGTCCCTTGGGGCGCCTGGGTGGCTCAGTCGGTTGAGCGTCGGACTTCAGCTCAGGTCACGATCTCGCGGTCCGGGAGTTCGAGCCCCGCGTCGGGCTCTGGGCTGATGACTCAGAGCCTGAAGCCTGCTTCCGCTTCTGTGTCTCCCTCTCTCTCTGCCCCTCCCCCCTTCATGCTCTGTCTCTCTCTGTCTCAAAAATAAATAAACGTTAAAAAAAATAAAAAAAAAATAAAATCAGGGCGGTCCCGTCTGTCTCCCAGGGCTGTTCTAAAAATTCAATGAAATAATTCAGGTAAAATGCCCATTTATTCCACAAACACCGAGCGTCTACTCTGTGATGGGCTTGACTATAAGGCATGGGAAGAAATTGCTGAGCAGAGGCGGGGTGCCTGCCCTCTGGGACCGGAGGAAAGAGACCACACACAGTCAGAGTGGTTTCTGCTGCCAGCGCCACGACATCCGACAACATGTGACTGCAGCCAGCTTCAACAAACCGGAGATCTAATATCTTACGTATAGTATACCCAAAGACAGGACTATCCCCGGGTCTCCTAATTCGCAGCTTCTCCGCGCACCCAAGGGCAACTTTTTCCATCTTTCTGCTTTGCCACCCTCAGCGTACAGATGTTTGCCTCCAGGCTGGTGCCCTCCTGGGCACGAGCGGGCTGCTGACGTTCCAGGCTGGCGTCCTCACATGGCAAGAAGAGAAGGCCAGCAAGGCGAGGGACGCCTCTGGCTGTCCATTTTTTCTCCCTGGAGATGAAAGTCACACAACACGAAATTGATCGTTTTATTTATTTATTTATTTATTTTTTAAAAAAAATTTGATTTTGAGAGAGACAGAGAGAGGGAGCATGAGTGGGGAAGGGGCAGAGAGAGAGGGGGAGAGAGAATCCCAGGGCAGAGCCTGACGTGGGGCTCAGTCCTGCCATCCTGAGACCACGACCTGAGTCCAAGTCGAGAGTTGAACACTCAACCCGAAACATTTTCGCCCCCCCTTAAGGAAAAACCCTTATGTCCATTTTTAAAAAAAAATTTTTTTTCAACGTTTTTTGTTTATTTTTGGGACAGAGAGAGACAGAGCACGAACGGGGGAGGGGCAGAGAGAGAGGGAGACACAGAAGCGGAAACAGGCTCCAGGCTCCGAGCCGTCAGCCCAGAGCCCGACGCGGGGCTCGAACTCCCGGACCGCGAGATCGTGACCTGGCTGAAGTCGGACGCTTAACCGACTGCGCCACCCAGGCGCCCCAATGTCCATTTTTAAGAAATCTTTTCCAGCAGCTCAAGAGATGTGTCCTCAAGGCTCATCAACTCAAATTGGGTCACATGATCATTATTAAACCCATCACGGAGAGGAGGAGTGGAATTATTATGCTTGGTCTTTCAGAAGTCCCTCCAGTTCAGCAGCCCCTGAAGCACAGGAACGTGACCATGACCATGAGGGTCCTGAACAAATGAATGACCGAAGGAATGAGGGAATAAAATTGTTGGCACAGAGTGGAGCACCTAATAGATGCCCAATGTATGTTTCTTTCCCATAGCAACGAACGTTGGATGAGAGGGCAGACACACTCCAGCCTTCCCAATTTGCCAAAATGAGAAAGAAAAAAAAAAAAAACAACCAAAATAAATACAATCATAACAGCCCCTCCAAGGAAATGCCCAATTAATTTTCGGTGCCTGGAGAAGGCGTCTTTGCAGTCAAAGAACAGCACACAGCGTTTCAGAGACGGCGAAGGAATCGGCATCTGGAGCCTGGATGGTTTGCCAGCCGCTCGCGAATTACCCAATTACACCATTTTTTCTGATCTTTTTCACTACCCCAAACCGACTGCTCTTCTACTCTTTTTTAAAAATGTTACTCAGAAACAGTAGGCCATATTATGCATTTTTGAGACACCTGTTTGCAATCACATTGCCTTTTATGGAACTATTTTGAAGCTGGTTTTCAGGAACAACCTAGAAAGCCAAATTGCTACAGCTTAGCACCTGTACAAAATGTTCTTCCTGCTTCCTGCTGGAGGGTGCACATCCCCTTCCTCCTTGCCCGATGGTGACTGAGAAGAGAGGCGTGTCCCTCCTACCCGTACGATAGCACCTTCGATGCGGGGAACATTCCAGATCATCCCTGCAGCTCCCACCAGGAGTCGTGGCTGATTAAATTGGCACCTTCCCAGAGTCCCTCGTTCCAGGTGACAGGGTAGGCCGGACATTCCCATCATGGGCAAGTGAGGCAATACCTCGGTGAAGCAGGGGTCGATGACTCGTCTCCTGTCTCAGAGATTCAGGGCTTCGTTGATTTAACAAATACTGACGGGGGTCATGGATGACCCAACACTGTGCAAGGCATCAAAGTTACACACTGCTGTGTGGACCTTGCTTCCTTGGGGCATAAAGTCCACATTAATCAAATGATCTTCCCCAGACGTAATTAAGCACTGTGGGAACTCTTTGCACCATCCGGACCGGACAAGTCCATTACCAGGAAAAAGCAGCGATAAGTCTCACTGTCGGAAAATTCCAAATGCTCACGGCCCACACCAACCATCTACTCTTCTCTTCCAGTACTTTTCCCATCCCTTCTGGGTTGCCTCCAAGGAAGTCCGGACTCGCTCCTTCTCAAGGTCTCTTGGCTATTCATCTTTGGCTAGTATCTGAGTCGCAAATATCTCTTTTCATAGCTGGCTGGGTCTGCGATAAAGCACGGGCCGTAAATATTAATTATAGAATCTAAGTCAGAGGTCACCACATTTTTTTTCTTTTTTCTTTTTAAAGGTTAATTATTTATTTGAGAGAGACAGAGAGACAGCATGAGCAGGGGAGGGGCAGAGAGAGAAGGAGACGCAGAATCCGAAGCAGGCTCCAGGTTCTGAGCTGTCAGCACAGAGCCCGACGCGGGGCTCGAACTCACGGACTGTGAGATCATGACCTGAGCCGAAGTTGGACGCTGAACCGACTGCGCCACCCAGGCTCCCCAGGATACGGTGTTTATTTTTTTTAATCAGTGCAAATGAAGTAGTGAAATATTTGTGACTAAGCTAAATCTGTTGGCCTTGTCCCTCGTGGTGTATGATTTTGGTGAGGAACCTTTCCCTCCCTGACATCAGGTAGCTATTCTCTGGGGTTTTCTGTGTTCTGGGGGGACTTCCCCGTGTGTGTGATGACAGCTCAGAACAGAGCTGTATTTCCATGAACACGCTCAGTCACCCACGCCCTTGACATGTTGGTCCCTCCTTCCTGCTGGCTGGGAGGCCTTCTCAGTCACCTGCTGAGCTCCCCTTGTGGCGGATCTGTTTCCAGCTGTTTCCACGGTCCCTTTTCCATCCTGGGGACACTCTCCTTTCTTCTTGCTTCCCCTCCCCCGCCCCCTCCCCCAGCCTCTCCCAGCCTTTCCAGGGGGTCCCTGAGAGGTGACAAGTCCTTCTTGGCTCTGGGCAGTGATCCCCATTGTCCACTCGGAGAGAGGCTCAGGTCCCCAGGCCTCACGTTCAGTTCAGGGAAGGACACCCGCTGTGACATCACTTCCTGCTTTATGAAGCTGATACAGTCTCTGTCTTCACTCTGTCTTACCCAAGTCCCCTCCCCACCAGGAACAAGGAAGAGGAAACAGAAGGGGGGTGGAGGTGGGAAAAGAAAGTTCTAGTCACTCCTTAGAAGGAAGCAAGCAGGGAGGCCCCACAACCTCCTGTGGGGCCTCGCGAAGCCATGGAGAAGACCCACCTTCCAGCCCCGTGTCTGCCTCTCACTGACCTCACTCCATGGCCTCCCTCCTCATGAGGGCACAAAGCCAAGCCTGAGAGCCATCTCCCATGACGACGGCCTTATCTCTCCTTTCCTGGCATCTCTGCCCACCCCCCCCCCCGAGTTCAGAGCCCCCTCCCGGAATCCTCTCCTCCCTCCTGGGATTCTCTGGCAGCATTCGCCGATTAGAGACCCTCAGGGGACCCTGGCATTAAAGGGCCCTGTGGCCTCGGGCAGGACCCTTTCCCTCTGGGGGCCCCGTGTGTCTGTGCCTCCTCTGGTAAGATTTCCACGCAAACGGTGCAAAATTCCAGGCCTCAAAAGGCCCTCATCGCAAACCGGAGCTTGTGAGCGGTCTACACCGCGCGGAGCTCTTTCACCCCTAGACAAGCTGACTCCCTACAGTCATCGGATATCGGGGCGGGGCCCGGGCGTTGCCATCGACCCCCGAGGTAAGTCTCACTCAGCCTCCTCCTGCCACCGCTGACTTCCTTTTGGCTTCATTTCTAAATTAAAACAGGTGTCTTAGCCGCCCGCGAACATTCTGGCAGAGTCTAGCTGCAGCACAGGGAAGGAAGGCATCCACCTCCATGGCCAGGGGGACACAGCTCATTAGCCTGCTCCCTGGGCTCTTCCATTTAATTAGGGGGCAGGGTTGCCCAGCCCCTCCGAGCTACCGGACTCACGGGAACCCTGCTTTGCACCTGCAGAGAGGATATAGAAGGGAGGCCCGGTCACTGCTTCCTGACTCCCCAGCTTAGCTCCGGGTCCCGGTGTCCCCTGTTCTCACCCCCTTGTGGCTCCCTTGGGGGCAATCCCCCCTGCTTTTATAAGTGGGAGTGGGGGGCTCACGTGGGGGTAGGGGGCTGGCATCCTCTGCTGGTTTCCAGGGGAGACTGGAAGCCTTTCCTGGCCCTCTTTCTCAGAGGCAGGAGCGGGGTCATGCAGCTGGATGAGACACGAAATGCTTCAGGCAGGCCCCATATGACAGTCCTAAGCCTCAGTTTCCTCATCTGTGAGATGCGGCTAAGAATACCCGCCCACGGAAGGGCTTCTGTGAGGGTGAAGAATGAGATGCTGCGTGTGTAACATTACTGATCACCACGTTGGCCTTGGTCTGTTGTCTCGTGGTCTGTTGGGCTGAACTTTTGTAGGTGCTACGTCAGCGACAAAGAAAAGGGAACACTTTTGAGGTCAGCAAGAGGAAAAAGAATGGCGTTGCGCCATGCAGGGATGGGATTGCAGTGGGCAGGCCCCCAGGCGGGGAGCATTCTCGCCCAGGCAAGACGCCAGAAGGGTGGGTGGCCCTGGGCAGCCACAAGGAGGCCGGGCCCCCAGCTCAGGGTTACCTGCCTGGCAAAGACCTTCGCCCTTCACGACGCCGAGGAGTGGACAGTGTTTGGGAGCTGAGGGGGTGCAGGAGCTTACCCCATGCAGGACGAGGGGGGGCCGACCACCGCCTGGCCTCTGGGGGCCCTGCTTCAGTTCTGGGCTCCATGAAAACTCCAGCAGCCTGAAGTTCCTGGGGGGGGGCGGCGCAGAGAGAGTGGGGGGGTCAGATCATAAGAGTAACTGCCACAGAATTACCCGCCACCTCAGGCGCAGATTTGGGATGACGGAGGTAAAGAAGCTGGGCGTTTCTCACTCGTCGGTGATTCTGGCCTCAGACCACCGCGTGGAGCGCGGCCTGAGGTCGACGGCCGGGAAATGGGGGCTGTCCTCAGTTTCCCCTCTGGAAACCGGGGATCACCAGCTGGAGGGTTGGAGGGTTGAGCCTGACGCATAAGTAAGCACCGGGGGAGGGGTGGCCATACCGTTTCATTCTGGTTGGCTTCTTCCTGCACGGGAGAAGGCGGGTGGTCCAAGAGTGCAGGATTTACTGCAGTGAAACAAAGGCACTGCGGCCAGCCCCGCCGTGGCCCCCTCGCCGCCACACTGGCGGTGCCATTTTCCAGGTTGACCTGGGGGGTGGCACCAGTGAAGGTCAACAAACATCTTTGGGCGGCCGCCCCCCTACCCAAGGGACAGAAAGAACTAAGCACAACTGGGGCGCCTGGGTGGCTCCATTGGTTAAGCGTCCGACTTTGGCTCAGGTCACGATCTCGCGGTTCGTGAGTTCGAGCCCCGCGTCGGGCTCTGGGCTGACGGCTCGGAGCCCGGAGCCTGCTTCGGACTCTGTGTCTCCCTCTCTCTCTCTGCCCCTCCCCTGCTCACGCTCTGTCTCTCTCTGTCTCGAAAATAAATAAAACATTAAAAAAAAAAACAGAATTAAGCACAACTAAGGGTGATTTTAAACAGGATTGTTCTGTCTTCCAAGGTGGTCTTGGCTGGACCTATTGCAGGGTAGAGGGGAAGGGGTTCGGAGCAGCTGTTTGTTGTTGGGGAGGGTTTCAGACGCCTTTGCCACTTGGTCCCATCAGCCAGTGCTGCCATGAGTCAGCCTCAGTAAGGAAGAGACCTGGGGTGATTGGGAGCCCCAGCGTGAGCGGCAGACCACCTCCCGTGTGTGCGAGGATGCCGAGAAGCCCAGGAGGGCATTTGGGCAGGCGTGGAGACACAGAACCCCCAGAGGGTTTGCACCTCAAAGAGCTGGGAGTGTAGAGGGGAGCAGGTGTCACAATGGGGTCAGGGCTGTCGGAGATACTAGGCAGGGGTCAGGGGCCATGAATGAGGACGGGCCCACAGAGGTAGGCGGGGCCAGTCCTGGGAAACAGTCAGTCTTTCCTGGTGCTGTGCTCTCGGCCCCTGACACGGCTAAGTCTGCACCTTTCCTTACAGCCAAGTCTTCCCCAACTCCTTGTGTCCAAGGGCACGACTCCAGGACTCGATCCCTGGCAGTCCCCCTCAACAGCTTTGCCCAGCTCGGACTTGAGATTTCACAGACCAGTGGCGTTCGAAATATAAACATAATAGCAAGTCAACAGAAGGGGCCAGCTGTTTCCTTTGCCACGTAAGGTCATGCTTAAAACCTAATTGTTCCCATTATTGCATAAAATAGGGGGGAAATTTACTACCCAAACATTGGGAAGACATAACCTTGGAGTCATCCCTGACCATCTTTCTGGTGTCCCCACATCCAACCTGCCAGACTGGAGCCAGGTCTGGTTAGGTGTTCGTTAAAGAAAAAGAACGTCGAGTCCAAAATTCAGTATGAGAGTGCGTGTTATTGAAAAAAAATTTTTTTTAATATTTATTTCTTTTTGAGAGAGAGAGAGAGAGAGTGAGCAGGGGAGGAACGGAGAGAGGGAGACGCCGACTCCGAAGCAGGCTCCAGGCTCTGAGCTGTCGGCACAGAGCCCCACGCGGGGCTGGAACCCACGAACCGCGAGATCATGACCCGAGCTGACATCGGACGCTTAACCGACTGAGCCACCCAGCGCCCTGACTGAGTGTTATTTAGGATGAGAAATCACAATAAATCCCATCTTAAAAAGCTGACAAATACCACACACACGACAAAATCCAGGAACCAACAACAATATTTAGCAGTTAGCTGCCTGACATGCCCATCAGATAGCTTTCCCCTCTATTCTGGACTATATTCTCTTTGATCCTTCTCTCCCACGTCAACGGCTTCGTGCTAGCATTTTCTGGAGGCAAAACAGCAGGACGGTTCTATCTTCCCTTTAGCACCGTCGACTGAATTTGGCTGTTATTGAGCATTCGGAGGCGTTTCTTTCAGCTTTGGAGATCGCTGCTGTTAGGTCATGGGGATTGTAAGGCTGTGGCCACCTCTACCAAATTTCCTTCACCGGTGAGCGGTCAACGTGTTCCATGTTCCTAATTGTATACGGGAGAGTGTTGAGTATGTTCCTTACAGGAAGGAACCTCCCCGAGTGGGCCAGGCACGGTGACAGCCAGAGTCCCCGCTCAGAAGTGTGCAGGCTGATGACAGGAAGAGAGTCCCTTGGACTAGCTTCTGGCTAGCTTCTTTCTCCTCCATAGTCCGCGGACAGAACCCGGTTTGCTCAAGAACGTTCAGCATTTCTTTCTTCTGTCTCCAGGCCGCGGGCTGCGGCGGAAACATCTCCATTGACCAGCTGGGGGGCCCGGGGTACCGGGTGGCTTCCCCGACAGCCTGTCGACTCACCAGTGCACATTGTACCACCTCTCTGGGACGACTCCCTTTCAACAAGGGAGGGGGAAAAAAAAATCTTCTCTGTGGGATTCTCAGCCCAGGAAACACTGGGAGAGTTCTCGGCCGGAGGGATCTTGCCAGGGCCTGCCCACTGGCTCTGCTCCGGCTGAAAACGGTCACAGGGATTGTCCCGAGAACAGAAGATCCCTAACGAGGTGGCAGGGGCCCACAGCCTGGTGGTGCACCCTCCGCCGCCCGCTCTCCCTCCACACCGAATTTTGGAGCTTGATTTCTGGGCCTGTTCTTTTCTCTGAAAAAGTCATAATAAGGCATTCTGGCTTGGGGAAAAGATGATTAAATTTCAAATTACCCTTCCTGCCAGATAAGATTGAAATCTCTGGATCCAGGCCGGCCGGAGACCTGTTCTGCACACAGGAAGCGGTAACAGGGGTTTATTTGCACGTGGCGGTGGGAGGGGGGGGAGGGGGACTGAAATGGAGCAGTGTGTTTAAAAGGACATTAAGGGGCGGCAGGCACGGTAATTGGGGCATTTGTTATACTGTAAGGAGCTTCCCCGAACGTGGAAATTAGGAACATTGCGATTATGATTTTGAACTTGGCGAGGGAAATCAGATCCGTCCGCCCGTCGCAGCACCCCTCCCCCCACGGCCCCCTCCCGCTCCTCCTGCCACTAAAAGGCGGAGGGTGAAGGAAGGAGGCGCCAGAGGGCTTTCAGGGTCTTTGGGAGGGAGGAGCCGTGGACAGTTATTAAACGCTTTAATAATGCGGAGAGTTGCGGCTTCGGCTTGGGTTTGGGGAGGCTTTGATCAAACCCGGCCTCGTTGGCAGGGCCTGCTTCCCCAGGGGAGGCCGGGAGGAAAACCGCAGGCGGGAAAGGGCAGGGAAGGGCCGGGAGCCCAGCCTCGGATTTCAAAGCTGCACCGAGGGTGCCCTGCAACAGGCTAGAGGTTCTCAGTTTCTTCCCAATGCCTTGAAGGCAGGACCCAGGTGTCTCTTCGCCATTCAGGCTTGTCAGGGGACTCAGACTGGAAGCAGGTGTTCGAGTGTGTGTGTGTGTGTGTGTGTGTGCGCGCACGCGCGCGCGCGCGCGTACAGGCTAGGCCACCATCTAACGATGAGTGTAAACTGTGAGTTACGTGAAGACAGGCTGGCGTGTGATGTCCTTGCACACTCAAAAATGAAAACTAGGCTGGGGCGCCTGGGTGGCTCAGTCGGTTGAGCGTCCCACTTCGGCTCAGGCCACGGTCTCGCGGTCCGTGAGTTCGAGCCCCGCGTGGGGCTCTGCGCGGACAGCTCGGAGCCTGGAGCCTGCTTCGGATTCTGTGTCTCCCTCTCTCTCTGCCCCTCCCCCGCTCGCACTCTGTCTCTCTCTCAAAACTGAATAAACATTAAAAAAAAAAAAAAAAAACATTTAACAAATGGATGTTCCCAGCCCACGGCCTAAACCCCCTTCTCATCCCACCCCGGCTGCATCCCACACTTCCAGAACCCTTGCCTCCACGCCTGCAGATGCATGGCCTGTGGTCTACGTTTCTCCTCCCCAAGTTGCCCCCGCTCTGGGCCGCCCCTTGGGTCCAGGGCTACACCCGTGGGTGGTATGGTCAGACCTCAGCGGAAGGGACCCCAGAAAAAGATTCACTCGGGCCCCAGAAACCCAGTCATTGCCACTTGGGAAGAGAATTTGGGGGTCCTGGGTTTCAAAATGTGGTCTAGAAGGAGGGGGCCACCAGCTTGGCGTGGGGATGGCTCTTTCGTTCTGTGGCCTCCTCAATCCTGGGGTGGATCATGGCCAGAGGTGGCCCTGGGCCCTGTCACCCGGGTCTAAGGACGGTGCAGACTTGAGTGCGGAGAAAGGAGGGACTTCATCCCACCCCTCGGTCCAAACACGGGCTGCTGAGCTCCACAGTGTCCCATTGGCGGAACATCCCTTTGATCCAGCGGCACCCCCTACAAAGCTCTTTTCAAATGCTTCTCCCTTCCCCTCTTCCTGCCCACACGGGGAGGGCAGAACCCTGATTCCCAAAACCACAGGGGCGCAAGACCCCGGCCCATCTCTTGTCCGGCGTCAGGGACGGAACCGGTGCAGAAGGGAGGCGGTGTAAAGGACAAATATGGAGTTTG
Organism: Felis catus; assembly: GCF_018350175.1. NCBI lineage: Eukaryota > Metazoa > Chordata > Mammalia > Carnivora > Felidae > Felis > Felis catus. Next base: position 35,684,371 of record NC_058373.1, on the reverse strand, counting down.
ATCAACACCGCCCTTGGCTCTGAGCATGGTTTCAGGAGTGGTTTGGGGCAGCCCGTGCGGAGGAACATGCCCGAGCAAATGTCTCGTGGAATTTCAGAGCCACAGAGGAGCTGGGTATCTTCCGGGCACAACAGAGCTGCAGGGGCGACTGCTTGGCCGCTTTGCTCAGAGCTGGGATCCTGGCCGGGGACCTTGCCCTTGCCCCTCAGAGCCTGCTGTCGTGGAGGCTGTGAGGATACGGGTTTTGTTTTGTTTTGTTTAATATTTCTTACATTTATTTATTCTTGAGAGAGACAGAGCACGAGTGGGGGAGGCGCCGAGAGAGTGGGGGAGGGGCCGAGAGAGAGGGAGACACAGAATCTGAGGCAGGCTCCAGGCTCCGAGCTGTCCGCACAGAGCTCGACACGGGGCTCGAACTCACGAATCGTGAGATCGTGACCCGAGCCGAGGTTGGACACTTAACCGACTGAGCCACCCAGGCGCCCCTAGGATAAGTGTGTTTTAAAGTGCCGAGCACTTGACCTGGCACATAGGAGGGGCTCAAAAATGCCCACTAAGGGGCGCCTGGGTGGCTCAGTCGGTTAAGCGTCCGACCTCGGCTCGGGTCACGATCTCATAGTCCGTGAGTTCGAGCCCCGCGCCGGGCTCTGTGCTGACAGCTCGGAGCCTGGAGCCTGTTTCAGATTCTGTGTCTCCCTCTCTCTGACCCTCCCCGTTCATGCTCTGTCTCTCTCTGTCTCAAAAATAAATAAACATTAAAAAAAAATTAAAAAAAAAACGCCCACTAAATGGAGAGTAAATTCACATAAATGTGAATGTGAGACCAGGCTGGCTCCCAGGGCTCCTGACCTGCTGTCCCATGGTGTCTCTTCTTCTACACAGGGCTTATGTGCCCAACCAGTTGAGTGTCCACAGGTGAGGGACCCTCGGTCACAACCCAGCTTCCTGCTGTAAAGATAAAAAGGCTTTCTAAAATTTCCTGTAAATTGCAGTTTGGCTCTGTTCGAAGGACCCTGCTGGGACCACGGTTCTAAACCTCAGTCCTCTTAGCAGGGCGCTTCCCAGGCCAGGATGCTCAGTCTTGACAGAAGCCTCAGAGCCAACCCCGGCAGCCTTGGCCGCACCTCCAGAGGCTGGCACTGAACTTGGCACGCGGTAGGAACTCAAAAATATGTGTTGCTGGACTGTGTAGCTGACCGGTGACGGCCTTGCACACCCAGCTCAGACCCAGGGACTCCTACTTTGCACACACTTCTCAGGGGCTGGTCGAGGGCTTCCCCATCCCTTGGCCCGTTCGGATCAGGAGGGGACGGTTTCTAAAGGCCAGCACGCTGACGGCAGGGAGAGAAGGCACCAGGACAGAGGGCAGCAAGGGAGAACACAGCAACGTTGGCTCAGGAGCATTGGTTACAACCCACCGAAGAACTCTGGAACGCTCGGAGCGATGGGGCCCTTGTCGGCTCACAGAAGGAAGCTCACAGAAGGGGACCCAGTGTGGGAAATAGAGTGAGTGTTTCCTGGTCTCCAGGCTGTAGGGACCATGGGCAGGGATGCTCTTAGACCTTCCTCTACCTTCTCACTCTGACGTCAGCAGCAGACCCCCTGGACCGGGAGGGTTGTGGCCTGGCTCAGCGTGTGGCCTGGGCCTGCTCTTAGCTGGGTGAGCGACCCCTCTCTTGAGAGCCCTTCCGAGGCGGCCCCCAGAGGGAGACCCTGGCGCTCATCAGGCAAGGGGAGGGTTTGCTGGGCAGCGAGGAAATCAACATGGGCAGCACTGGGGAAGGGACTCCCACTGGAGGCTCTGGGCCCCTCAACTGGCTGCAAACTGAATAAAAAGCAGGAACAGCTCACCTGCCCATCATCTGATGGGCAAATGATGTGTGATTTCACCAACTGTCCCCACTGTCTTTTTAGGGACAGCGCGATTTCCGTATGAAATGATACGAACTTATTTTTAACTTGTTATTTATTTAACTTTTTAAAAACGTTTTCTAATGTTTATTTATTTTTGAGAGAGAGGGAGAGAGAGAGAGAGAGAGCATGAGCTGGTGAGGGGCAGAGAGAGAGGGAGACACAGAATCCGAAGCAGGCTCCAGGCTCGGAGCTGTCAGCACAGAGCCCGACGCGGTCACGAGATCGTGACCTGGGCCGAAGTGGGATGCTTAACCGACTGAGCCACCCAGGCGCCCCTATTTAACTTATTTTTTTAAATATGGTGCTTAAATTGAGAACCTTCACTTAGCTGGAGATTGACTTTTGAGAACGCTTCCCATATTTCCAAGGCCAACGGGCATTCCCCTTTCCTCTTGCCCACTGAGACCCTAACCTGGGCTCCGGCGAAAAGGACACGGGCCCTGCCTTGATCTTTGCCTCAGGCCAAGAGCTATCAGCAAAGGAGCACTGGACAGGGAGTCGAGCGGATCTGGACATCAGCGTCAGCCCTGCCCCTAAGAGCTGTGCCATCTGAGCCTCCCATTGTCACACCGGCAAACGGGGTGGAGCAGACCCCGGCCAGCCCGAGAGAGGGGTGGTGGGCAGGACTCACAGCAAGCAGTGAGCATCGGGCTCTGGGCTGCTCCGAGAATTAAATGAGATACGGTGCGTGAAGCGCCTCCCGGAAGGCCCGCCGTGGAGAAGGGAGCGCGGAGGTTAATTGAATGGAAAGGCGAGGGGAGAGAAAAGGGAGGACTGACTGTGTCCCCGCGCAGAACGTCCCAGATCCTGCTGGACTTGCCAGTTGCTGCCTGGAATTTTGCAGTAAAGCATTCTCCTTTTCGCCTAAAGCATTGATCCCAATTAAAATGCTAATTATCTCCAAGGGTTCTCCTTTTTCATTTTTTTTTTTTTCACTAGTCTGCCACTGACCCCAGAGTGTGGCTGAGGGGGATCTGTGAGCCACGGTTCATGGACGGGGATGGAAAAGGTGGCTTATCCCCGCAAGGCACCCAGGGCCCCCACCTTCGCGCCATCATTTCCCCATGTGATGTGAGCGTGAGTCAGATGCTCAGATGCCCTTCTCACTGCCCCCTGCGTCCACCACCCACATTCCAGCCGCCACGCCTTTGGTCCTGTTCTCTCCGTGCCTGGAATGTCCCCCCTGCTCCTCTCTGCTCCGCCCCCCCCCACCACTCCCCAGGGCCGGGTTCGAATCCTACCTCCTCCAACTCGCACCATTTTTTTCTTTCCTCTCCTCCTGTGGGATGTCTCCTCAGTGCCACACACTTTACCCTTAGTGAAGGACAAAGTGCGTGGTAGGATGACCATCCTAGGAAAGGCTTACAGGTGGTTAGCCCTCCCTGGTTCCACAGGCAGCACATGTCATGGAGACAGTATCGCGTGGACAAGAGAATGTGGCCCTTGGTGGGGCTGACTTGCGCTCACATCCGGGTTCACCCTGGGCATTCGTTGGCGTCTCTGAGCCTGCTGCCTCCTCCGTGGAAGGGACGACTCAGCACGAATAATAGGGCAGCGATGTATGTAAACAGCCTGGCGTATAATAGGGTTCCAGAAATATTAGCAGCGTCCTCTGGCTTGGTCTTCCCCTCCTCCACCAGATTTTCTGATGATTCCATGAGATAGCCCGAGCATTACATTCCCACTGGACAGATGGATAAACCGAGGCCCAGGCAGGTAAGGAGACTTGTCCAAGGCCACATGGAAGCAACGGCCATCCTGGACCCTGGATGGCCTGATTCCCAGGTGGATGCCCCAGGCAGCCCCTCCCTGGCCCCTGCCTTAGAGTCTCCTGCTCCTGTTCTCGCTCAGGAGGCTCCGTCTGGGGGCAGATCAGCCATGCTGGGGGCACTGAGGGGACAAGAAGCAGCGAGAAGGGTGCAAACCAACAGCCCCGAAGAGAAGGCTCTGCTGTGGGAAGTAAACTGTGACTTTCTCTTCTGCGTAGTAGATATTTTCTAACAAGGTCCTCGGTCTCCTGCTCCTTTTCTGCAGTGGAGTTAACCTCGGTCTCTTCCTGCACTTCATCTGCCGATGCCGAGGCGGTTTACGGAGCGGGCAGCTGTCACCCCGGAGGGGTGGGAGCTCGGAGCAGAGTGAGGTCAGCCCTGTACGGGTCTGTGCTCCTCCTTTTACCGGGGGGGGGGGGGGCAGGAGGGGAACTGAGGCTAGAAGGGACCAGCTGGAGGCTTCTTGGCCCAGAATTGGAACCAGCCAGGAACTCACTCAAACAGAAGAAGCAGGACTGGAAAGGAGCAATGCCTCGTCATTCCTAGGGTCCTTCGTCAGAGTCCCCTGGCCCAACTCTCTGCTGGCCTGGGAACCCGGCGCGGGGGGGGCTCCTAGCACAGCCAGGAGAAGTCAAGGGGGCTTTCTTGAGGAAAGCGCTACCCCTTGCTGAGTTTTGGAAGGCAGGTCGCTGCAACCCGGGCACTATCGACATTTGGGCTGCACCCTTCTTTGCCGTGAGTCCGCGCGGTGCACTGCAGGCATTCAGCGACATTGACCTCTTCTGGCCACATGCCGACAGCTCCCTCCCGAAGCTGTGACTGCCAAAAAACGTCTCCAGGCATCACCAAATGTCCCCGGGGAGTGAAACTGTCTCCCGTAGAGAGCCACTAGAGGAAGAAAAGAGGGAGTCCAGGCAAAGGGCATGGCTTTGACATGTTTGGGGAGCCCTGAAGTTTGCCACAACACCGGTGAGCAACCCCCCGCCCCCAGAGGGCCTCCTGCGGGGATAGATGAGGCTGCACACATACTCAGAGCCTTAATGAAAGGCTTCGTATGATCTGCTCAGCCTTTTAAAAATTGTTCTGGAAGTTACTGTCCCGCTCCTCTGAGCCCTTTCCTTGGCAGTGGGTTTCTTGTCTTATCCACCTCTGCAGAAGCCTCTGCAAATGCCCTGGGGGCAGTGCTTTTGCAGGACCTCTGGGAACACGCAGTCTCTGTGGGGCTGCCCTAGCAGGTGGATACGGTACAGAGCCCCCCACCCCACCCAATCCAAGCATCCATTAGATGGTCACCTGTACCAAACAGATAAAGGAGGCAGACGTTGCTAAACCTTAACAGAAGATTAGCCAACGGAGCCCTTTAACTGACGCCTGCCCGAGCGCGTGTAAATATCATCCACTTTATGAGGGACAAGTTTGCCCATGGTGTTTCCAGACAGTCACTGCAGAAAGCAAGTTACCTCATGTTTATCTGTACCTAATTCCCAGCCCAAACACACTTGACTATTTCGGTCTAGACCACACTTGATCATTGCAAACAGCCACCAAATCCCTCTCCTCTCCTGTTTACGGATGGAAACAGCTGCTGTATTTGCATGCCGGGCTCCTTAGGATAAACACGACTCTGATTTCCTAACTTTCTTTGGAGAATTCCTCCTCGGCGCCCATGTTTATTAATGAAGCAGGCTTGGAGAGGTACAGCAGGCATCAACGTAATCTCTGGGGCTTTCGCTGAGGTCAGCTGGGGAGAGTGGACATCACCTGGGGAAAGCGGGGGGCGGTGAGCCCCCTCCCGGTGGGCCGTATCTGACGCATCAAGCCCGGCCCCACCTCCAGGAAAGGATCGAGGTTTCCCTTCTCAAGAATCCCCAAGTTCCCCATCACCTTTCTCTGGCTACTTCATTTTGCCTTGGCTGCCAGGAGGCTCGGGGGTCAAATCAGATCTTATTATTCGAGGCTCCTGACGCGTTCTTCCTCCCAGTTTGCTACGTGGCTCAGGAAACCTCTTTTTTGGTTTTCTTTTGGGTTGTTCTCTGTGTGTTTTCATATTAGAAACTGCCTCAAGTACTCTCAGGAAGTAGGCGGGGTGTCAGGAGCAAACAAACATCAAACGCACCAAACCTTTTCTCCCGCCTCCGTCAAAATGCAGCTACGATGTGTCTCTTTTGCTGAAGGAGTCCCTCTGTATGGGAGAGGTGATTAAGATAACCCACAGTGATGCTGGGACGGGGAGGTGTGAGCTAGAATGGGCCTGCGGGTCTCAGAGAAAGGAAGGAAATAACATCGTTAACTACGCCCAGGCCTTGGCCAGTATTTACAATCCAGGGATGAGAACACCAACATCCGGGAAAAAGGAAAAGGCTCTTTCAGGTCGAGACTAGAACCCGCATCTGCCGGCCCCTCCCAGCCTGGAGCTGTAGGCATGACTGCCCTGCCGTGTCCTTGAAGCTGAGGAGACTGGGCCAGCCGGTTAACAGAGGCCTTCTCTCAAGCCAGCGTCTTGTTCCAAAGGGGAGGCTCTACGGGGGGCATGTCATTGGGAAATGAGGTGTGAGTGGCCAGTCGCCGTCTGGGTTCTGAGTTCAGGCAGGGGAGGGCCTCCAGACAGCTCACTGACGGCCTTGGTTTGTGATGGGCAGGGCAGGGCGGGCTGGGAGAGGAGAGGCCGGGGCATGTCACCAGCAGGAGAGAGCAGCAGCTTCTGAAGGACGAGTAAGGTCAAGTGTTAAGCCTAGAGGACAATCGTGGCTCCTTGGAGCATAGATTTGACCCAGAAGTAACTCGGCCAAGTGTCGTCCAGCCTCACCTTAAACATCCCCGGGGGTGGAAAGATTCATGACCCGTCCTGAGCCAGACGGGACAGGCAGGCGCTGAATGTCCTGACTCACGGGGTCCTGGGTCCCAGAGGTGAAAGAAATGTGAAGTGGCAGGCGAACGGTCCCTCTGCTGAAGGCAGCTGTGGGTGGTCGGGCCACCTCTCAGGGGACCGCTGTGCAGTGCCTGGCCTGCCTCTAGCGATGCCTCAAGTGCAATGCTGAGGACTGCAGCCGCGATGATCCATAAAGCTGCTTTTCAGCCTTAGACGTCCCTGCGAGAGACGGAAGGTGAATCTGGAATTGGGTTCGGGGACGGGGCGGGGGGAGGTGCAACGCCCTGATTTGTAGTGTTTGCCGGCTCCCACGGGTGCCAGGCTCCCACCATGGTCAAGCCCAAGCCGCCAATGTCCAGGTCACGGAACGCACGTTGCGAGAGATGCTAACAGTCCTGCCGCCGGCTGGTCTCACGTCACATGGTGGCCTGGTCTCCGTTACAGCTCTGATTCTCACTCGCCAGGTACCTTTAGGCCCCGGCTTCCTCATCTATAAAATGGGATGTCCCCATTTTATATTTCCAGGACTTTTTGGAATACAAGAATACAAGAGCTTGTCACCAATTTTGATGGGAGGCCAAACAGGACAATGTGCCCCGGCAGAGGACTAACGTGACATAGCAGGGAGGCCCGGGGTTTGAATCCAAAACCCCAAGCCCGAGTCCACGTTTGCGGCCCACGTAAGCCACGGGTCTCGGCCTCCCCGCCTGTGAAATGTGGGTCCCCCCTCGCCGCCCCGGCCACCTCCTGGGGTGTGGTGAAACCGGAGGGATAAAAAAAAAAAAAAATCCCGTATTTTTCAAGAGCCCCACGCACGGGAGAGGGAGGTGGCAGATGGCTGTGACAGAAACGACAAAAAAGAGGGCCAGCCCAACCATCAAAGGGACAATTTACGCTCCAGAAAACTAATCCCTAATTATTCCTTTCTGTTCTGAAGAGACAGGGGCCCAGAAGAGAAGCCAGTGGTTCAACCTTCACGTGACTATTTAAGCCTGAACCAGGAAGAGGAACAACTATACATGTACACAGGCTAGAATTTGAATACCTAATTTGAGGAGGCATAGAAATTGGCAGTTATTCAAATGAGTGCATTTGCATATATAGGGTTTAAGGCTACATGATAATTCCTTAATATTTTTCCCATAGTGCAGAGTAAGGACTTTAGATCTTTCTCCTTCTTTAGATCTCTCTCCTTCTTTTAGGAGGGGATTGCTAAGACAGCTGGGTGGAGCCCGGGTTCTGGGTGAGCCAGGATTTGGGGGTGTGGGGCGAGCACCCAAGGGGCTGCCGAGAAGCCCTCTTCTACAGTAGAGGAGGTGATACTGACCTGTGGGCATTTGACCGTGACCTCCTGACTCAGCAGTGCCAGCCGGGGGCACGTCCTCTGCCTCTTAGGGGTTGCAGAGGCTCCAGGACGGCTTGTCTAGGTCCTAGTAGAGGGGGGTGCTCCAAGTGTGACCCCCCGACCGGCGGCAGCAGCTCGCGGAAGCATGTGAGGCATGCAGGTTCCCAGGCCCAGATCTATTAGGTGGGAGATGCTCCGAAGGTAGAACCCGAGCCACAGTCTGTTTTAACGGGCCCTCCGGGGATCCCGGTGCGCGCTCCAGTGGGAGAACCCTTACCCCGAAGCGTCCCTTCCTTCGGGAATCTGTCTCACACACATGGGGCTCAAGGTCGCCTGGTCATTTTGGATTTATTTCCCAAGGCCACGCCAAATTCTCATCCGACAGCTTCCGGGGACGGTTTTGACTTCCTGGGTTCTCTTCAGGAGCCGGGATGAGGAGGAAACCACTCCTCCGCTGTGGTGGCCTGGCTGTCGGCAGGCAGTGGGGGACCTGCCACCCGCTGACCTCATGCCCTCCTTCCTCACCAGTAGGGGTCCGCTGAGCTCAGGCTGGGCTGCTATTGTGGGCAGGTGCAAAGAGCCCCAGGTCATGGCTGAGACACCCAGATATTGCTGGAATTTCTTGGACCCAGGCCCTGGCCTATGCTGTCTGCCTGAGCAGAGCCTCTACCTGCCATTCCTTAACAGGGGACAGACAGGGGGGTCTTGGGACCAAGAAGGTTCCCCGGTCCGGAGGTCAAGGAAGTCTTCCTGAGGATGGCTGGGGTGGACAGAGCTTCACTCTTACCTGGGAGATGGGGCCCAAGAATAAAGTGAACTTCTAGAGGCCACAGCGAGTCTTTGAAAGTTGCTAAGTAGAGGAGGTACGTGACCAGATTTATGTTGTGCAGAGCAGCACTGGCTGCAGAAAGGGGCCTGGCTTGGAGGCTAAGGTTAGGATCCAGGTTGGGATCCCAGATTTGTGCCCCAGGATCGGGGGCCTGCCTTCACAGACTTGACCACCGGATTTGTGGTTGTGGTCCCGACTCTCAGGGCGGGCCACTGGGTGGCACCACCCCCAGCCTTGGGTGGAAATGCCAAGCAGGAAGGATGGGCTGCCACGAAGACCAGGGATAGGGACCTGAGTCAATTCGGAATGGAAGAGGCCATCAGGAGAGCTGGTCCAATAGGAGGAAAAGGCAAGAGTTTGGGGTCATGCAGGTGGATCTCGGAGAGAAAAAGATGGCGTCTGGATTCAGATCAATATGAAGGATCTGGGACTGAGGTTGCCCAGGCTACTCCTGAGGTTGAGTTGAGAGACCCAGATGGGCCACAGCCATCCAATGCTTAGGGTGGTCCATCAGGCACCCAGGCTCCTTCCAGCTCTCTGCTCTGCCAGCCCCAGAATGTGACCACATCTTCTTATTCACAAGACAGCTGCTGGGGCTCCAGTTATCACGCCCATATTCCAGATGGGAGGAAGGAAGGGAAGAAGGAAGGAAAGAAGGAAAGAAAGTCATGCGCCAGTTGAACGCCCTTTAAAAGGCTTTTCTGGAGGCCCCACCCAATGACTTCTACTTTTAGCTCCATTAGCCACAGATAGCTAGCTATAAGATAGCTTGGGATATGTAGCTTTTTAGTTGGGCCCATTGCTACCTGCCCCCCCCCAAATCTAGGGATTCTGTTATAAAAAATTGGAGAACGGACATTGGGTAGGCAACTAGAAATCTCTATTGCAGAAAGAATAAATAGGAGAAATTAGCATCTTTTTTTCCATTAGATTCTTCTTTTTAAAAATTAAAAAAAATTATACACATTAGTAAATGAGGTCAAGTTATTAACAAAACCGTGAGTGTCTGAGGCAGAAACCCTGGTGCGGGCAGGTACAACCAGGGTGGGTCACTGGGGGTGGATCATCCAGGAGCTCACGTGGGCAGGCAGGCATTTGGGCCATATGTCCCTGCAAATACCCAAGGACGGCACTGTTCTCTTCCCACTGCCCTTAATGCAACCCTAGCTTCCCTTCCAGGTGTGTGGAGAAAGCTTCTTTTTAACTCCCTCTAGTCTCTGTATGAGCCGGCCCCTTTTCAGAAAGGCTCTGAGGTTCCAGGATAGGCAACATATAAACTATTCTTGACACTCGTTCCTGTATTTATTTTCCTCTCCCAAGTCAAAGACAAGTAAAACTGACCTTGGCCCTATTGGGTCAGAGTCTGGGGGAGGAGGATGGACCCGTGACTCACAGTCAAAGCAGACGGTGGGTTTGCACCCTGCACTGTGTGCCCCGGTGGGATATGGGGGAAATAACCAGAATTGCCTTGACAGATTCTGGATGCACAAGATAGAAGCAAGAGTGAAAAATGCTGACTCCAGCCAGTGAGAGCCAACCAGAGCCAATAAAATTGAGAAAACTGACCTATTCTAGCAATTGACGTGGCAGAATTAATGTAAAAAGTAGCACTTCGACTTTAATTTCCCAACATGTTGGAGTGAATAAATCATGATAGCACCAAAACCAAGAAAAGGCCCGAGGCCCCTGTAGATGGCCAGGTTAACCAAGTCAAGCTTAGAAAGTAAATTTCATCTCTGTGAAGTGCCACTGTATGCTCTTTGCTCTTAGAAGGATTTCTTAACGTTGAATTCGAATAACATGTAATATTATGTGTTAACCTTGCGAAAGGAATGGCATCCCCTTCCACACATATGAAAATAGTGATACACAGTGCTGGTGAAGTTGTGGTAAAACATCCATCTTTATCCACCTGGTTAGCCTCGGCATAAACTCCTTTGGGGAGAAACTTAGCTATGCATTCCCGGAGCCATAAGAATGCTTATTCCCTTCTATCCTAGGAATTTATCCTAAGGAAAGGATACCCCATTACCACCAAAAGAAAAAAGCTAAAAAGGATCTGTTATAAATAACCAAACTTATTTCTTTTTTAAGTTTATTTATTTATTTTGACAGAGCGCGTGCGCACGTGTGTGTGTGTGTGTGTGTGTGTGTGTGTGTGTGTGAGAGAGAGAGAGAGAGAGAGAGAGAGCAGGAGGGGCAGAGAAAGAGAGAGAGAGAGAATCCCAAGCAGGCTCTGCACTATCAGTGCAGAGGCCAATGCAGGGCTCGAACTCGTGAAACTGTGAGCTCATGACCTTAACCCAACCCAAAAGTTGGATGCTGAACCCACTGAGCCACCCAAGCACTATTAAACAACCATATTTATTAAAGTAGAAGATGCAGGCATGTGTTTTCTTACTTTTCAATGCAGGCTAAGCAGGAGGCATTCATTATCTCCCCTTTCGCCGAGTAAAACAGTTGGGATCTGGGGTGTAAAATGTCACAGGATGGGAGTGAATAGCTGTGTGCCCAGTGCTTCACCTTCCGGAGCTCAGTGACACGGCCGCCCCCCCCCCCCCCAAACACACACACACACCTGTTAGGCGAGTAGCATCATCCCCTTATGGACGAAGGCTCAACTCTCCCAGTTACTGGGAATGGCAGGATTGATTTCCAGCCCAGCGTTTTTCAAAGAACTGCAACGTGGTCCATTATTCTTGGAAACTCTGCCCTTGGCATTGAGGCATCCCATCTGGGGTTCCGTTCAGGTTTGAAAGGAGAGAATATAATATCATCTGATACCTTACCAACGTGTACTCGACAAAGGAAAAAAATCTCAAGTTCAAACACATACACATGGAGTTTTTTTTTCCCCCATTTCTTTCCCCCTCCTTTCGTTACACACTTTACATTCTCTAAGAAGTTTGGACTCATTAATTACAGTGGTGGTAATTATAACCCACTTGTACTTCTGCAGAGCTCTTCTGAGGAGCTGAGAGTCCTTTATAAACACGAGCTCATTAATCGTCCCAGCAGCAACACAGGTAGAGGGCAGCTACTGTCCTCGGGGCTGGGGCTCCGGGCTGCCTGGGCTGGGGCTGCAGGTGGTGTTGGGGCTGGGCTGCCTGGAGCCCCCTGCCGGAACGCCATTTGCCTGAGGGACTTACCTGGTTACTGGCTTCAAGGGCATCAAACTGCCTTGGCGTTGCAAAATCAAAGTCCTTGGCCGAGCACTCCTCCAGGCCACGCTCACAGGACAGACCAGACACCCGAGCTGGCACACCACGACCGGGCACAGTGCCATCTAATGCTCTCTGACCTCTGCACCCTGGCTCTCATCCCTTGTGGGTCACGCCTGCCTCCTCTTTCCCAAGCCAGCCCCCTCCTCAGCTGAGGATCTGCCCATTCTGCAGCCCCTCCCCTTCTCTGCCCTCAACCAAAATGTGCAGCCTGAACCACTCTTTTCGTAGGCAACTTGGAGCAGTACGGCCTCTCCTGGGTTGCCGTCTTGCGTTGTGAGTGATGTTCCGAATCGTGGTTTGGCATTCCCTGAAAGGACAGTCTGGTCTTCTTCCCAGCCAAGAAGAGCCTCTCGCAGGAGGGGAACGTCTTCCCCACACTTCTGGGAACTTCAGGGACTAGCACAGGGATTGGTATGCAGTAGGGGGGTAAGAAATACTGACTGATGGGCAGCTGGGGTCCTAAGCAGCTGTCTTTCACAGAACGCCAACAGGAAATGGATACTGCTGTTACCTCCCTGCCTCCACTGGGCTAGAGTCCTGAGTCACTTGGGTACCATCTGAGTGCCTGATCTCACATCTCCATGCCTTACCTCGGTGGCCCCTTCCCTCTCCCACCAGGCCTACCTGGAATACCAAACTGTGCTCATCCTTCTCACCTATATTCGAATGCTATGTATTAGTGAATCTCCCTGAGCCGGTCCTTCCTCCTCGAAAGGTCATTGCCCTCTGCTCTGAGCCCCCACAATGTAATGCACATGAAATGGTCCAGGTTGTGGCTGTGCCCCTTCCTAGCTGCAGGGCCTTGGATAGGTCCCCACCCTCCCCAAGCCTCTGTGTCCTTGTCATTCCATGGTACTGACATGCCAACTGGGTGATGTCACGGGCACGCAAAGGGAGAGCTCAGTGCCCGGTGTTTCGTATGCCCTCACTGCTAGCCGTTCTGTTCTGCTGCATGGAGGGGTGTGGGGTGGAGGCTGGGGCCTCATTCATTGTTGGAATGAGTGACTGTCAAACCTCTTGGTTTTGAAAAGCTTATCAAGTGACCCCTGATGTACAGTTACATTTGTCCAGTCTGAAGACTCTCCCATGAGAGGGAAAACCAGGTTCCAGAAAGTGGGGCCAGGGTTGGGGAGGGTGTATCCAAGGTCAACACCTTAAATAAAAGTTGGAGCAAAGATGAGACACATAGAGCCCAGCTCTGGATGGGACCTTCCATGTCACCCAACCAACAACATATCTGATGCTCAAATAGCACCAAATATTGGGTACGCCTCACCACTCTTTTCATCATTCTTTCTTTTCATTCTATTCGCTCATATAAGATACGGTCATATTCTCATTATCAAACAATCATCGCAGAGAAAGCAGAATTCGCCGGGATGCCCACCTTCTGCCTCTCCCCACTGGCATTGGGTTTTCTATGTATCCTCACAGAACCTTTTCTGTATGCCCGATTATTTTTTATTTTATTTTGAGGGCACATGGAAAACTTCATAAAGATTATGCTACACAATTGGTGTTATTCTCAAGATAATATTAAACTTGGCTTCTCTGTCTCATATGTGTATATATATATATATATATATACATATATATATATACGTATATATATATGGCGGGCAAAGTCCTGGGGGCAGATCCTCTTCAGTCATGGCCACAGCTGTTGCCCACATTGACACTCCATTTGGGAAATGTTGCTGAGCATCTACTGAGGGCCAAGCATTAGGCATCAAGCAAAGTCCTCTGAGTTACACTGAACTCAGTTTCCTACATTCCTGCCTGCATTTCTCCATCTCATCCGTTAGGAGGTACTGGGAGTCCGTACCAATTACTTTACAGAAATTTAAGTCTATTACATTTATTGTGTTTTTCTGATCACCCTTCCAGTAACCTTGTCCAAGAGTGCTTGTTTTGACATAGGCTTATTTTGATTCAGCTAGTTGTTGTAAAGCCTTCTTGAGGCCTGATGGTCACCATCTCATTTCCCAGTGGCCAATACATCCTTGCTTTAATCACTTGTACTGCAGTCCCTCCCTGGATCAATATCAGGCTCATGAGAACACAATATTTCTCTCTTTTTTTAAGATTGCTTATTTTGAGAGAGACAGAGAGAGAAAGAGAGAGAGAGAGGCAGTGTGAGTGGGGGAGGGGCAGAGAGAGAGAGGGAGAGAGAGAATCCCACACAGGCTCCACACTTTCAGCGTAGAGCCCAATGCAGGGTTTGAACCCCAGAACCCATGAGATCACGACCAAAATCAGGAGTTGGACGCTTAACTGACTGAGCCACCCAGGTACCCAGAGAACACAATATTTCTATTACTACTCGACTTATCTCATCTCCACAGTCCTCCCGAGATCACCACCAGCTGTTTGGTGGTCTTTTTTGCAAGAAGCTCTCAAGACCCTGGGGTATATAGCTCATTGGCCTTAGGAGACTGGACTGGTTCAGAGTAGTCTGAGCTCTCTAACCTCCTCCCTCCTTTATAGATATGCCTCCAGCCCATACCATTCTTTCTTCTCTGGTCTGAAGCTCACTTCCTGGCCTGAGAAGAAATCAGCAGGAGAAAATATCTATTTCCTCTTCACCCCCTGACATCACTGGAAGGCACGGTGGGAAGGCCGTGGGGCCTCAGGAATCAGACAGACCCTTGTTCAAATCCAAGCTCCGCCACCAGCCAGTTCTATGACTGGGGGCAAACTGTTGAACCTTGCTAATGCTTGCTTTTCATTTCTGTAAAGTGGGCAGAATTGGTTTAAAATTGGGAATAATGTCTTTGCTCAACAATTGGTAGTTACAATTACCACTATCTTCCCAGGTGGCTTGACCAACCATCCCTTGGAGACAAGAAGTTCTGAGCTTCTATAAGAAGCACCGAGAGGAGAACGAAGTAATTCAGGGCACTTTGGGCTGGAGGGCAATTCTCCGAAATCTTTCTGCAGCACAGCTGCTCTCCTGGTCCCTGGATGGGGAGAGGTTATGATTGGTCCAGTGTGCCTTGCTTAACCCCATCCTCTTTCTGTCCATCATGGAGAAGACCCTAGCCACAGCTCACCCCCAATACTGATCTCACTCATGGATTTCATAAGGTTTTTGCTATTACTACTTAGTCAGACTCCTTTACAAATGAGGAAACTGAGGCTCAGAGAGGCTCGAGGATCAACCTTGGCTCAAGGTTCTCCAAAAATTTGGCTGTGGAGCTGGGGCTCCTACCAGGAATTCTGGAGGACCATCTCTTCCCCTGAGCTTCCTCCCTTCTGATCCAGTTCCGCAGAGTTGACAGGGAGCCTTCCTTAAGCCCAAAGGCTCAGTGCAAACCAATTTCCATCACTCACCCCTGTTCCTCCTTCTTCATGCCCTGTCCCTACGCCGGGAGGCTCGCTTACGCATCAAGAATCATATCTCTGCCGTATGACCTTGGGCAAGTCACTGTCCCTCTCTGGGCCTCCCTCCAATGAGGAGGTAGGAATCTCTGATCTCCAAACTCACCTCCACTCTGACAACCTCAGATTCCGCGCGGGCGAGATCCACATCTTCATCACTCCCCCCGCTCAGGGTTGTATGATCCCCAGGCTCCTTCTAGTCCGTAATGACAGTTGACCATTCTCTTCCAGTCTTACTTGCAGGCTTCGTGTCTCAAGTGCTCGGCTCGCGGGGTATGGGGCAGGCATGGTGGTCCCTTAATGCAACGATGTGTGCACCGTGAGCTTATATAGCAGTCAACTAACAACAGCCTCTCCACAGCAGAGTTTCCTTGGAAAGATCCCAGTCTTGCGGAAGGCACCTGAATGCACCACCGCCCCCCCCCGCCCTGCACCCCCCGATTCCCCACCAAAGCTACCTGGGGTCCTGCTGAGGGCTCTCAGGAAAACTATTCTAGAACTGGGGCTCCCTTGGCACGGTCAGCATCAGATCATCAGCTGTTAAGAGCCAACTCTGGAGGCAGCCCCAACCCACATGCACACACACACACACACACACACACACACAGACACACACCTCCCACCCCACCTGAATCAGCGTTTGGAGAGGAGCTGAAGCAACTCCTACTGGGGCCCAAGTGGCTCCCTGCGCACGCAGCCACATCCTGCCAGCGCCTCCCACTCTCTCCCGGGGCCACACCTGCAGAAGGATGATAAGGGAATCGGATTCACCAGCGACACCGGCGGTGCAGTCCAAAGATCCAGCATATTTAGCTGTGTTTACCCGCAATAATCAGCTTCTCAAAGACATGTCGCCGGGCAGCTCTTGCTTGATACATTGATTATGCCGCCTCCTATTTTTGGCCCCCAGGGGCAAACAGCTCTGATTAATATTTCACAACACAGCTTCCCGCCCCCCCCCCATATTTCTTTCTTCATGTTGTTGCTTTTCTCTTTTTTATTTTTTTTTTATTTTTTCCTCCTCCCGAGCCCCTGAGAGCCTGATAGAGAGACGAGGAATATTTTACCGTCTCTTGTGTCTGCCTGCTCCAGTAATCAGCGGACTCAATCACACTTGCAGTGTTTTTATGAATTAATAACAGGCACTTTGGAGGGCTAGCGGGGGAGGCAGGAAACTCCATCTATGGAAGCTTAATGAACGCCGTGGGGAACAGCTACCTCTCCGCCTCCAACGCCGCCGCACGGTGCTCTAAATCATGGTCGCTGAGACTACCCACTCACAGACCAGCCCTGACCACTTGCGTGGGGCTCCCGAGGGCCCCTCTGTCCCTGCCGGGTCCTCCCAGGAGCAGGGATGTGGGAAAGAAAGAGAGACGGAGGGGCTCTGGGTTGGCCAGGGGAAATTGTGAAAGCCGATGTTGTGAAACACCACTTTCTGGATAAGATATCCAGTCCGTCGTGGTCTGACACGTGGTCCTACTGTGGCTGACCAACCCCAGTCCACACCACATGACATTCGCTCCTGGAGCACGACTACCATCCCAAACGCCATTTGAGAAGACCCATCCGCCCACCATGTGTTTGGCTATTAGGGCAGTGACAAATGGCCACAGAAGTTTCTCAACATTTATCGTCGGTTACCCTGCGTTCTGGTAACAAACTCACAGACGGGCCCCTACCCTCACATGATACTTTGAACGGCGCTGACCCAGGCCTGAGTGCCACATTCTTTGTTGTTTCCATTTTTTTTCTTTTCTTAATGTTTATTTATTTTTGAGAGAGAGGGGGAGACAAGAGCATGAGCAGGGGAGGGGCGGAGAGAGAGGGAGACACAGAATCCGAAGCGGGCTCCAGGCTCCGAGCTGTCAGCCCAGAGCCCGACGCGGGGCTCGAACTCACGGACCGTGAGATCATGACCTGAGCCGAAGTCGGACGCTTAACTGACTGAGCCACCCGGGGTGCCCCCGACATTCTTTATTTGCAAAGGGAAATGTAACCACCGAGTAAACCAGGACGGTGTGGCCGGGATCAGAGCAGCAGGCCAGCAGGGCAGGACAGGTTCTAACCAGAAAGTTCTATTAGAAGTAAGACGTGTGTAGCTCACTCTTTCGCTCTCCCTCCCTCCCTTCCCCCCCTTCCTTCCTTCCTTTCACTTTTTATTTTGGCAGATGTCATATCTACACAGAAATAAAACATCACTGAGCTTTGGTTATTAAGCTGAATATTTATGACCTCACCTACCCTGCAAGGACAGGGTTCTCGGCCACCGCGTGCCACGGGCCCAGGATGCTGGGGGGCCAATGTGCTCACCCAGCCTTCCTCTTCAGAGGTGTTGTGCAGCCCAACCCCCCTCCAGTGGCCAGGGCTACTCTCTGGCATAAGACCCTCCCCAGGGGACGCCCCCCCCCCCCACCCCAGGCGGGATAGGTCCTTAGATTACACGTTCAGATACTCAGCTGCGTTCCGTGCAATAGGTGACCGGTCTCATTCTTCATATTTTGAGTCTTTCTCATTCCTTCTCACGTCGTAATCTTCCAGGACCCGGGGAAACAAGGAAGCGAGAGCTTGGAGGGGCGCTGTGCACTTTGCCTGGGGTTTAGGGGGGCTCCTCCATGAGACCTGCTGAGGCACGTCCACACGCAGGAATACCAGCAGTGGGAAAACTGGCAAAGCTCTGCACCCGAGCCCGGTGCCAGGCCCAGTGCTGGGCAGTGGGGCTCCAAAGAGAAGAGCGCCTGTGTCTCCCTCAGGGGGCTCATCGGCCCACGTTCAAGTGCCCGGGCTTGCGGGACAGTAAACACTGGTCACCTGGTGAGAGAGCTTGGTAAACCACCCACGCCTCTGTGAACCAGCTGCTGGAGAGGGAACCCGGAGACGAAGCCAGCAGGGAGGACGGTGATGATAGACGGAGGGGGAGGGGGCGGAGGGAGGTGGATAGACAGAAATAGAGAAACAACACACACACACACACACACACACACACACACACACAGAGGGGCTCTGGGAAAACCTGAACTGGGGGTAGATGGCGAAGCAAGGGGAGGGGAAAATGAGGCAGATAGAAGCCGCACTGGGCTCTGTCCAGGGGGCCCGGCAAGGTCTCAAGGCCCCATCACGCACGCCTGCCTTCCGGTTGCTAAGGGCACAGCTCACTAACCAGGCTTCCAGGAAACCACCGTCCAGATCAGCAGACAGCCCTCCTGGGGATTAGTCCCTGCGCTCGAGCCAGAGAGGACCGCTTTTTGGCCACGATTCCTCCCAAACCATCAAATTCTGCCGCGCTTAGGCCTCTGACCAGGTCTCCCTGGGATAGTCGGGCTTGCGGGTTTTTATCACTGTGCTCCCCAGATGTGGACCCCAGACCAGCAGCCTGCGCCTCCCCCGGGAGCTCGTGAGAAACGTCGGTTCTCAGGCCCCTCCCGGGCCCCTGAAGGGGAATCCACATTTTAACTCCCCCTCAAGGTCATTCATGGGCACGTTCAAGGGTGAGAGGCTCTGGTCTATCACACACCTGGGGACCCCTTCCTAGAACACCAGCTTGCCTACCACGTCCCTGCCGGCTCCCCTGCCCCCCAGACCCCGTGCCCAGTCGGTGTCCTGGCTTGTCGCCAGTGGTCCAGCTCTCCGGCCGGCCTCTCGGGGCCCGGAGATAATGGCATCATATTGATGTCTCCCAAATGCATTTTAGTGAAAATGTCTTAAAGATCTAAAAGCCTTTAAACATCCCAGGGAATGCGCTTCTAATAATACGATTTCAGGCCCTTGACAAGCCTTGACAAAAAAAAAAATATATATATATATATATAAATATATATTTATATATATTTATTTATATATTTATATATATTTATATATATTTATTTATATGTTATTGTATTATATATTATATATATTATTATATATATATAATAATAATATATATTATTTATTTATATATATATTTCTAGATAGGGAAAGAAGCCCTCCTGATATTGCTTAAATTCGGTCACGGAATAATAACTGGTACTTGTATAGCCTCTTAATTTTACAACATGTGTTTATTCCTTCTCTCCTCCAACGCTCCTGTCACCTGCGAGATACACAAGACAGCTTTCGGGGTCCCTATTATACGATGAGGAAACTGGAGTTCAGAGCGCTTAAGAGACTTATCGGTGGTCACCCAGATGCCGTGGAGCAGAGGCCGGCACGGACCCCCAGGTCACCTTCCCCACTCACAACCCCGGGCTCCGTCTGGACACGGTCACAACCTGTCCTTCCAGAAAGAACTGTGTGCACGCTGAGCTTTGTTTATTGATTTATTTATTCAATAGTAGCCCATCTTACACAGGAGTCAAATGTCCGGTCAGCACAACAAATATATCCCTTAGGCTCCCAGCTCTAAACCAGAAGCAGGGGCGGGGGGGGGTGGTGGTGGTGGTGGTGCAGGGAGCGGGGGATGGGGGGGGGAGACAGGATAAATGACATCCAGCCCTTACTTTTGGGAGCTGGCACGTTACGGCTTCATTTTTAAAAAACCCTTTGCTGGAGCAGAAATGCGTTCTCACATCCCAGCATCACCAAAAAAATACATGGATTTGTTTTTCCTGTAAGAAAGCAGAAATTTCTTTTATCTTCAAAACGAGGTCACACACACACACACACACACACACACACACACACAGAGACAAAAATCTCGGCTGCCGAACCCCTCCCCCACGCCCCAGCCAACAGGTGTTTCCCATAATGCCTCTGGTTCCAACCGGAAGTGGGGGGCCGGGAGGGATGGGTTAGCACCTTTCAGAGCTCCTGGGGCAAAATCAAACGTCTACAAAACACGAAACCTCTTTTTGTTTTTTTTTTTTCAGCAACACGTTTAAAGAAGCTCTTCTCAAATTGAATTTAAGGTGGTTTCACTTCCCTCTGCTCTTCTATCAAAACCTACCTTTTCTGTGTCCCATTTCCTCAGAGGCTCTCAAGTAATTTAAAGCTAATCTGTTAAGCCACTTTGCATTTAGGAGGATTTAACCAATATTAGTATAATATTTTAACCCGCCTCCCCTCCCCTCCCCCCAAATATGCTTTTCTAAACTCATCACTGCCCTAATCCAGCATTTCAGAAAATGTGTGTCCGCAGAGCCCTAGCGAGGGCTTGGTGAAAATACTTCCCTGGTCAGTGGGGCTGGGAAATCTTGGAGGCTACAACCCCCGCTTTTGGTCATCAACATGGTAAAGACTCTGAGAAGTCCTGCAGGGTGGAAAACTCCACACTGAATTCAGCACTGCTCAAACTTGTTCCCCCCGCGCAGAGCCCTTTAACACCCGGTCCCAGTAATCTAGTGCTCCTGTCAATGCTCTTGGGAAATTGTCAAAACCCAGTGGTTGACTCCCCCCATGGGGATTTTAGGTTGTGCAAGTGAGCCAAGCAGGACTTCCTCTGTCCCTCAAGTCGCCCTGCACCCGTGGCATTCCCCTTGGCCTCTCCTCTGGGTCTGGGGCAAAAGTAGCAGAAAAGCTCCCAAGCTCATGCCTGTCTTTGACTGGCTGTGTGACTGTCCCTCAGCCTCTCCGACACTCACCTGTGAAATGGCGGGACAGTCCCTGCCCGCTGTGTCTCACGGGGGTGGGGAGGCCCAGCCACAAGCTGCACTTCTAGGGCACCCCAACACGGGTTGCCCTGGATTCCACGGCGACACCAGAGCAGCTGGCTTCTTACCCACTGGACAGTGGAGGGTAGAAAAGGCTTTTCCCCGGAGCGGCGACTCCAGCTCCCCAAATCGGGCTGACATTTATGTCGTCTCTCCTCTCCCACACAGGCCAGTGTCGGAGCTGTAGCATTGCCCGGAACCTTACGTTTTGGCCACGGCACCCGTGATCATGCCTCCTACTTGGTCTAGGAGGGGGGCCAGCCAGGTTGTGGGAGAGCGAGGCGGCGTGCCCCGCCCCCTCCGCCGTGTGGCTGGCCACCGGCTTCCCCCCAGTCATCCTGCCTGTCTTTTGCCCTGTCCTTCCCCCGAGCCGCACCTGTTGGTAATCTGCACTGACATGTGTCGAGCACAAAAGCCTGGCAGTTAGAAATCCCGGAGGATTTATTTTCGTCACATACATGCATACCTTGCGTGCAGTCGGACGGGGGTGGTATTTATGTCTCAGCTCTCTGTTGCAAAGGGTAAAAAAAAAAAAAAAATACAGTGGAGCTATAAATGTGTACATTTTGAACAGTTGCCCTCATGTACTGTGTATATAACTCAGCTGCAAGAAATTTAAACATAAACGAGGTTGTTTTTTTTTTTTTTTCTCTTCTCCCTGAGATTGGATGGAGGAAAATTTGGCCATTGGCATCTCCATTATTTTTCTGCACCAAGTGCCAAAATCAGGCATTAAAATGCAACACCTCCACCCCCAGAAAAAAGAAAAAAAAAAAAAAAAAGAAAGAAAGAAAAAGAAAAGAAAAAAAAGCCACATGCACATGACATACAGCCTAATTTTCTCTGGGGAAGAGGTTGCCGTTGTTGATATGACATGTTTTGGTAGCACAAATGTTGGCTCCTCAACCTATTTTGCTCTTTTCTGTACTCTCAAAATGGGAAACATTTGAGAGAACACACACTCAAAGTTCAGAGCACTTCCCCCCTCGCCCCCCACTGGCTGTGAGATTTCCTTGCAGGAAAATCTGTTCCAGACTCCAGGGCAAACTGTCCAGGAGTTGAGGCTGCACGGTGGGGTTTTATTAATGGGCACAGGAGGAGAAGGGTCTCGCGTCCCCTGCAGGGTCGAAGAGTGGGCAACTGGGAATACTAGGAAGCGATGAAGATATGGACCAGGCAGGGAAAGGGGAGGTGACAGGGGGCGGCCACTGGAGAAATCCCCAAGGCCAAGGCAAAGCGGATGGGGATCGGGAGCTAACTTGTGCGAGCTGGAAACGGACATAGGAAGGATGAGACCTGCAGGCTTTGCACACAGAGGGACCTGAGTTTGAATCCTGACCTAGGCAAGGTCTTCCTAGATGGGGGGCTGCCTCCTCCTGGGAAGCACAGGTTTTCTCCTTTTGTCCAGCAAGCAGCTTCCCAGCCCCGAGTCCACATGATCCCTAATGGTGGCCCCATGGCTCGTCCTTTGTGCCCTCGGCTGCCATTTTGGATTCTACCCTCCCTCGCTAATGGCTCAAAGGCCCTGGCGCTCCTCGTTCCCAGTCCCTCCATTGGCACTTGACCTTTGGAAAGGCTGTCTTCTTCCCTACCTTCCTGACTACACAGCTGTAATGAACCCTGCGAGGGCCGGGCCAGGAACAAGGCGCAGTGGGGAGACAGGGCAGGATCCGCCACGTCCCCAACCCCAAAGAGGTACTCTGGGGAAGGCAGGTGTGCAGACCGCCCACTAAGACGCAGCCCAGTGGCCTGTGTGCCCTGTGTCTGCGAGTTAACACGGGCTTGTGTCCGTAATGACGGAGGTTGCCGGCTTTCGTGCCCCCTCCGCGAAGCAGCATCGTCCCTTGGGGGAAGTCAGCCCTGCCGAGTATTTCCAATAGTTCCACAGCTGTTTTCACAGGCAGCTATGGCCCAGCCTGGCTGGGCCCGGTGACAGGTCCCGGCATCACCCCAGCTAGCGGGTAGAGAGCTTTTCTTCCCACGGGGGAGTCCTCCACCAGCTCCCCCCCCCAACTCACACCCCGACAGCGTCGCCCCCGCCAAGCATCAGGCGGACCTGCTGTGTGGCCCTACTGGGTGCCCAGTGGTCACACAGTTCTCAAGAACTGTGTGTTAAGTGGGCATCAGAGCATCACTGTCAGATCTCAAGAGGGGGGCTAAACGTGTTGAGAATAGTGACTTTCTTGGAGTCTTGTCAATTTTTCCAATACACATTTCTTAAAGTTGAGAAACTAGCCAAAGGGTAGGGGGAGAAATGTAAAATGTAGAACCCACACTTACAATCCCGTTGCCCAGTCCCCTACTGTTAAGTGTTTTTCTGTATTTCCCCTAACGGGCTTTTCTGGAAGGGCCTTCTGCAGGGGCAGCAGGAGTTCTACCCTGAGCCACGCAGATGCCCAAGAAGGAGATGAGAAGGAAAAGTCTGAACAAGAATCCAACAGGCTTTGGGATGGGCAGAAAGAAAGGGCTGAGTCCTGCCCCCCCCCCCACTCCGGTCCTCAAAGACGAATTGAGGGCGGCGGGGGAGGCTTCTGGAAGAAGAGAGGTCCAGAGTGGGAGACAGGATGCTATGCAGTGTCAGACCAAGAGACGGATTCAGGCTATGCAAGTGCAGGGGTGGGTGGGGTCCCGGGGAGGGGGGAATCGGGGAAGGGGTGGGGGGCCAGATGTCAGACAGGACCTTCGCGTCCCTGCCCCGTAGGAGCTTGGACAGCTGGCCGGGAGCATGGGAAGCTGCTAATTGACAGCCCGATGGCAGGTGAGCCCTTGCTAAGTACTTGCTCACCCCTTTCCCTTCTCATTCCCACTCACACGACACCGTCCTCGGTCTCCAGCTCCCTCTCTCTGAGCAGACCCAGTCGTTCAGACAGGCGTCCTGAGGTATTCCACGCTACCTCTGTGATGGCCCGGAGTGGCATTATCCCATGGGGCACTGTCGGGCCAGGTCCCTGACCGTTTTGTGATCCAAAAGAAGAAACTCACCGAAGCTAGGCCAGTGTGGTTTGGTCTGAGGAATCTCAAGGATCCCCACCCCTGCCTGAGGCCATCATGTTTTGGGGTGCTACCCTTCCAGCTCCTTTTTTTTTTTTTAATTTTTTTTTCAACGTTTTTATTTATTTTTGGGACAGAAAGAGACAGAGCATGAACGGGGGAGGGGCAGAGAGAGAGGGAGACACAGAATCGGAAACAGGCTCCAGGCTCCGAGCTGTCAGCACAGAGCCCGGCGTGGGGCTCGAACTCACGGACCGCGAGATCGTGACCTGGCTGAAGTCGGACGCTTAACCAACTGCGCCACCCAGGCGCCCCATACCCTTCCAGCTCCTTAAGAGACAGTGTCCTGGGGGGCGCCTGGGGAGCTCAGTCGGTTGGGCGTCCGACTTCAGCTCAGGTCATGATCTCACAGCTCGTGAGTTCAAGCCCCACTTTGGGCTCTGTGCTGACAGCTCGGAGCCTGGAGCCTGCTTCGGATCCTGCTTCCCCTCCTCTGCTCATGCTCTGTCCCCCTCTGTCTCAAAAATAAATAAACATTACAAAAAAATTAAAAAGAAATAAAAAAGAGACCCTGTCCTGGTCTGAGCGCTGAGAGAGGAGCGCGGACACCTGGGTCCTGGTCCAGGACCTGTTTCGGACCCTCTGCGTTACGACTTGGAAAAGTCATTTCATACTCTTGAGTTTGTATTTTTCATTGGGCGAAAAAAGAAGACGGTTGTCAGAAAAGCAAAATCCAAGATGTGGTCAGGTCAAAGGCAAGATGATTCTGTAACATACCAAGGGGCCGAGGCCCCTTTGGGAAAACCAGTGTTTCTCCCCTCTCCCACCCCCACACTTCCTCTCTGGATTTGTTGAGCCACTGAGGAACCCAGGAGGCTGGAGGAAGGAAGAAGGGTGCTCCTGAACTCAGGAATGGAGAAAGGAGTTGGGGAAAGTGGGGGTGGCGATGCCTCAGCCCCAGGGGAGGGAGTGACCCAGGCCCAGGGCTTTGGGTGGGACAGACTGCTTCAATGTCCCATTTGAGCCTCAAAGCGACCCTGCAAAGTACTGTTATCACCATGTGAAGCCCTTTCAAGGCTGAGACACGGGAAGGGACTTACCCGAGGCCACACAGCTGGAGGAGCCAAGTCTTCCAGTCGGTTTTACCTGATTCCAAATTCCAGGTCCTTCTAGAAGGACTACGGAAGCCCTCTGGAAGCCCTGCGCAGAGGTTAGGGCTCCTGGGTTTGTGCACAGCCCCCACGCTCTCCTGCTCCCTCTTATGTCAGCAGCATGGTGACCGCAAAAGTCCCCGCCAGGAGCTAACGTTGATCTGAAACTGCCATCCGTGGAAAGCCTTTGAGGAAAGCTCCGGGCAGAGACATTTTCCCTTATGCAGGGGCAAGGGCAGGACTTAAGGGCTGCCTTCTGTGGGGCAAAAAACCAGATTGCTGGTTGATGACAGCCAGAGGCAGGGGCCCCAGGAAATAGGTGGGGTGGTCTGGGCCCCTCCACAGGGGAAGACTGAGGCTCAGAACTCCTTGCCCGGACTTGCTGCTGGGACTCCAGAGGCCGCCCCTTATCGCCCCTTCCTTCCCACCTCCCCCTGGAGCCCCCACGACATTCTTCAACACCCCTTTAAAAATTACGGGTGCGGCAGAGGTGGGGGCAGCTCCTGCAACAGATAAGAGGTAACTGCCTGCCTTTGACTCCTCTTGATGTGAAAATGGGATTGGAATGACTCACTCTGGTTGAAAGGTTAGTTGAAGGTTATTACAGGAAAATTGTTATTCATACATTTTTTCTGCACGGGGCCGGATAGCCTGAAAGATTAAATTCACAGAGTGCATAATGACCCATCAGGGCGGACAATGGTAGGGGCGTCCCCGGGGAGGGGAGATAACGGAACAGAGACTTCTCTGAATAATTCATGCTCCAGCAGAGGCGGCACTAACAGAGATTAACGGGAGGCCTTTCATTAGAAAGGAGAGTAGTGGGTGTGTTTCTCGGCGGCCAGGGCAGCGCCAGCCCCGTTTGCTGTGACTTCAGTCAGTGTGTGTCCCCACACCTTGGGGGCCGCGAGAAGGGGGGCAGGTAGGATAATGAGCATCGTCGCTGTCGTTGTGCGGTCTGGGCTTCCTGGCCTCATCCTGAGTCTTGTGGCTCCCAAGCAGCAGAGGCCAGATTCATCTGTGGGGCTCTGCATTTTTTTTAGATGACGATACGGTGATGGGAAATAGCCATCTCCCGAGAGCGCGGGGACAGACGTCTTGCTCCTGTGCCATCCGAACCTCTGAGCGCAACCTCGCGTGGGCACGGAGCTGGAAGAGGGACTGGAGGCCGTTTGGGAATGAGCGGGCAGGACGAGAATGTTGTCCCTCGGGGAACACCCCAAATCACGGCTGTGACCCTCAGTGCGGGTGTAACCTTGGGCAAGTCGAGACCGTCGCTTTTTAGAGCAGGTGAATCCCATTCTGTCTCCCAGGCCAAGGCCGATGTGCAGGGACCTCTGTTGGGCGGCTGGCAGGAGGCCTGATGCAGGGAGAGAAGGGAGGGGCCCGGGAGCCGTCTCGCAGCCTCTATGGAGCCTGCTTGGCACATCCAGCGGCCCTCTTGGGCCTCCTCTGCTCTGCCGTCTGGAGCCCGGGGCCCGCTCCAGGTAGCTGTCCCCTCGGAGGAGGCCTGGGGCACAGCCTTCTGCCGGGACCTCTTCTCTCCCAAACCCCAGTGGCAGGGCAGAAAGGATCAGGCCACCGTCTCCTGGGATCCGACCAGACACGGTGTCTGTGACTGCTTACCCGAGGCCACACCCCCTTTGCTTCCGGGCGTCCAGTGTCCTCGCTGTCCCCACACAGGGGAACCCACAGCCACACCGACTTTACCAGAAGCCTCACGGCCTTGCTTCCCCACACTGAGGCCCAAGGATGGCACCTGTGCCCGAGTCAGTGAGGTGCATCAGGAAGGGCCTCCGGGCCACGTACCCATCTCGCTGTGGCCCGAGAGGAAAAGGAGAGAGAAATCCACGCCACTCAGTATAGTGGAAATGCCAGAACACCAAAGACAAAGGGGGATCTCCTTGGGAGGGTTCTAGAACCCGGATTCTAGATCCTGCGCTCTAGAATCAGCTCTAACCCTCGTAAACTATGGCGCTGAGCTGTCGTTTCGCCCCCGTCTGTAAAAGAATGCCAGACGGCAGCTGCCATGGGTAACCTCGCGGCGGTGAACGTAAGAGCCAACAACACCGAGCCCTGCACCTGCTGCTTTGTTTATCACCAGCTGCATGTCAAGCCCTGCGTTAAACACTTCCCACGGCTGATCTCTAATCCCTACAGCAGCCCCAAGAGGGAGACAGCATAATTCCCCATTTGACGCAGGAGGAAACAGAGACCCAGAGCGGTTAAGCAACTTGGCCGAGATCACACAGCTGGTAGGTGGGAACGCCGGATTCGAGACCGCGTTGTATCTCGTTCTAAAAAAGGTAGATCTCCTTCTTCTCTAAGGGTGCTGGGGGGCGGGGGGGTAAGGCCCTCCACCATTTCTGCTCGGTACGGAAAGGCGTTCTCAGGGCAGAGGGGCAGGAAGGAAGCTGCTGATGCAAACGCGGGGCATTCGTGCATCCATCCACCCGTTTGCCCCCTCTCTGGAGAGGCCTACTCCCTGCCCGCCCTCGGCCGGGCGCCGGTCACCGAGGACTGCATCCCATGTAGGCCCATGGTCACGACCTTCCGTGCAGGAGGCAGACACAGGTACTGGCGCTCTCCCTCCCTGACCCGTAAACTCCAGAGTGGCGGAAGAGAGACCAGAGAGGGTGAAGGGAACGCACCCAAAGGCCGCGCTGGGGACTCAAACGAAAGGAATTCTGACCGCCTTCGTTCTTTGAGTCTCAGGCGGAAGCCTGGAAGCCCAAGTGTGCTCGTGGGTCGGCACAGCTTCCCGGCTGGCAGGGATCTAGGCGGCTGGAAGGGATCCTCACCTCCTGGACGAGGCCGCGGAGACCCTGGTAGGGGACTCGCGCAACGTGACACGGTTAATAAACCACCACGGCTCAATCCCAGCTCTCCTGACGGCCCGTCTTAGCGAGTGGGCTTCTGCTGTGCCCGCCGTCGCCAGCCTCGTCCGCAGGTACGAGCTATCGGCCGACTTTCCCTTTAGGGCTTGACGAGGTTTCTCCTGCCTTCTAAATGCGGTCCGTTGTTGCCCTCGGTTTATGGAAGCTTATCTTAAGTGCATACGGTCTCCGGCAGGTAACCGGACCGCGGGGCCGTCATCTGCAGTTGGTGTTCGAGATAAAACAGCTGTTGTGTTAAATCCTAATTAAATCCTAACTCAAGCAATTAACTTAGCCCCCGAATGCTCATGATTTGAGTTCTAGGGATTCAGACTACTCGTTTCTCCCGCACGCCCCTCCCTTCTTTCCACCCCTACATAATGAGCAGCTTCTTTACGTCGGCCACTGAGCGGGCACGTCTAGAGAGCCAAAGGCAATCACAGTCCTGCGGCCATATCTACCTCGGTAGAGACAATAAGCAGGCCAGGGGGCTTCTCCCCGCCGCTACGACGGGAGCAGACTTGGGAGATGTCCTTGGCCACACCGCAGCTCTTCTGAGCCCCCCTCCGATTCGGCGCCTTAGCAGGTGCAAGGGGACTTGGCGGGTCATACGATGCCTCACCTGACTTTACGCACGATTCCCTGCAAAATCCTCCCAGGTAGCTGCAGAGAGGTAACACGTCGAGCAATTCATAAAGCGGAAACGAAAGCCTTGGCAGGTCGACTCTTGCCAACCCACCCCTACCTTCCTGTCACGTGCAGCCGGGCCCAGGGAGAAGATCGCCCGTGCTTTGAAGGGAAAATTCTACTCAGATGTCCTCTCTGTTTCTCAAAATGAAGGAATCAAAAATAAAGCCCATCCACATGCCATATGGGATCCTGGAGTGTGTCCTAGAACAAATAGAGGTCATTAGTGGATATGCACACACACGCGGACACACACACACACACACACACACAATCACAACCAAGTGCGAAGGTCTGCCCACTGTCCGATTCTTCTGCAGTTCCCCAGCGTGTCCCCTTTTCTTGACGTCCACAGCTTTGCCTCAGTCCTTTGCTATATCTCATCTCAACTATCACTTTTGCTTTCTAAATAGCTCCCTTCCTCCAGCCCATTCCCTTCCAAGCCACCCTCCACCCTGCCGAAAAGCGCAAAGTACTGCCCATGTATTGCCAATGCCTGTTGGGTACATCCCAAGTTCCTCCATCGGGAATCCAAAACTTTCTGTAATTTACAGAAATAAACAGCCTATTTATATTCCGTCGTGGAGATGGTCTCCACTCGTCCTCCGAGGTGTGATCTTATTGGGTCTGAGCGTTACAGGAAGGCATGCGGATACAGAGACTTAGAAAACTTTATTGCGCTCGCAGTGGGCACCATATCCAGCTTCAAGAGGTAACTTTGGGGAAAGTTTCATACAGCTTACGACCCAGGCTTCTAATGAGTGCCTGTAAAACTGGTGAAATCAATAATATCCATGGGTTGTGTCAAGGTCGGGTTCCTGCTGGTGATACCATACTGTAGGGGTGCAGGATGTTACCCCTGGGGAAACTGGGTGAAGGGTTTAAAGATCTCCCCATATCCCTTCTTTTTTAAAGTTTTTATTTAAATTCCAGTCACTTAAAGTACAGTGTAATATTAGTTTCGGGGGTACAGCAAAATGATTCAGCACTTTCATACATCACCCGGTGCTCATCCAACAAGTGCTCTCCTCAATCCCCATCACCTATTTCTCCCCTCCCCCCACCCCGCCCGTATTATTTCTGACAACGACACGTATACGCACAATTGTCTTAAAAAGTTCAGGAAAAAAAACAAAACAAGCAAACGAAACAAAATCTTCCCCGCTGACACCTTTCCCCCCACAATTCCCTATTCCTCCCTCCTTTCCTTTTGTCCCATCATTATAGCCCACCAGATCCCCTCACAGAAGGGGAGGCTATTTTCAGGAGAGATCAGAGGAAAAGAGCCTATGAAGGTAACATTAACCCGAACCTTGGAGGTTCATTATCAGAAGATCCATTTGCTAATTCCACGGGCGTCTGAGCTCTTCGCGTCTGGTGGCGGGTGGCCAAGGGCCCATGCGCACTGGAAGCACCACCAGATGGGTTCTTGGGAGTCCCAACATCTTGGCACCAAAGCTATTTCTTGGCCCTGCATGTGCCTCTTCAGTGTCCGACATAAAACACGAAATGAATGCTCATGGTGGTTGGATATTGTTCTGGGCACACAGCCCTTCCTTTGGAGGAACCATCCCTGCCACACACCGCGTGGTCCAAGAGGCGCCCCAGTATGGCGCCCTGGCCCCTCCCACACCACGAGGGTAAACTCTGACCTGGGGCGAGCCCTGGGTATCCTGATTGGTTCAGAGGTGTGCATGTGATCCAACCTAGGCCAATCAGAATCTTGCAAGGACTTGCCTGCTGCAGTTGCTTTCTGCCCGGAGCCTGCATGTCAGGGAAATGTGAAGTTGGGGTTCCTGGAGTTCATCCTTTCTGACCGCACAGAAGAAGGCCCTCGGTAGGAGTGACTGGACCCACACATGAGGGTTATCATCTGGGAGAAGAAGGAAGGTAAAAAGAGAGCCCTTATTAAGGCTCTTGATTTCTTCTGGATCCGGCCATGACCCTCTAAAGCCTTCCCGGTAACAATGTGCCATTGTATCGATCACAAGTTGTTGTTGTTGTTGTTTTAATTTTTTAAATGTTTTTATTTATTTATTTTTTTCAACGTTTATTTTATTTTTGGGACAGAGAGAGACAGAGCATGAACGGGGGAGGGGCAGAGAGAGAGGGAGACACAGAATCGGAAACAGGCTCCAGGCTCCGAGCCATCAGCCCAGAGCCCGACGCGGGGCTCGAACTCCCGGACCGCGAGATCGTGACCTGGCTGAAGTCGGACTTTAACCGACTGCGCCACCCAGGCGCCCCTGTTTTTATTTATTTTTGAAGGAGAGAGAGAGAGAGACAGAGCATGGGCGGGGGAGGAGCAGAGAGAAAGGAAGGCACAGAATCCGAAGCAGGCTCCGGGCTCTGAGCCGTCAGCACAGAGCCGGATGTAGGGCTCGAACCCACAAGCTGTGAGATCATGATCTGAGCCGAAGCTGGACGCTCAACCGACTGAGCCACCCAGGCGCCCCACAAGTTCGTTTTGATCACATGTGACTCAGACAGTTTTGACTTCTACAATACCCTAATTAAATAATTCCTTCGGAGCCGGTGAAGGAAAGGCGAAAGAGTCCAGCTCTCCTAAACTTTTTAGGCCAAGGGTTATGTAGATGTCCAGAAATGGAAATGCAGGATGCTAGGGAACCGTAAATGCCTCTCCTGGAGAACGAAGAAGAGGGAGACACTTTCTAGGGCAGGCGGCAAACAACCACTAAATCCTGACTTCTGCTCGTTAAGCTTTTTCTAAATAATTCAGCAGGAATAGGACTAAATGTTCCCCGGTGTTTTTCTTTAGTTAGAAAATTGTGTGTTTGTTTTGTAATGCAACTTTTTGGATACCTTTCTTAACTCACGTTGAACTGCCCCAACATGTCTACAGCCATTTGGTCCAAAGTGACTTACCCTCTACTTTATGTTACTTTATTCTTATTTTCCCACTTCCGGTCACGTCCCTGCAGCAAATTAGGTGGTGTCACGGCATCTCACTCATGAATTTCCAGACCTTCCATCATCTGACAGGAGCTTTGGAGAATGCGGCTGCTTAGACGGGCCCCTAACTTCAGCTAGACCCATCAAAACCGTTGCCCGGGACTTGGGGATCTTATCCATGAGGCGCGTGGGTGAGACCCTCTTCACGTGGACGCACCTTCACCACGTGACCCGGTTCCTGGGACTCGGGGTGGTGCGTCACCGTGCGGACCAGAGGGGTAGAGGGTGGCGCTAAGGGCAAGAGGAAAATGAAGGCGGGAGATGGAAGGACAGCATTTCTTGTTCTGATCGGCTTCCGAGGTCAGGGAGCCTGCTTTCCCTTGGCTTCTGTTAGAGATCGTGTGCCCCGCAAATAAACCTCCCCGTTTCCCCTGTTAAGTCAAATCCAGGTGGTTGCTGCCCCCTTGCAATGGAAGGATCCTCTCTAAGCCATGCAGGTTCTTGCCCGGCCGTAAAATGCTTCCTCCACCCCTCTCTTCCTTGTCCTTCCCCCTCCTCAATCACATGTGTGATCACTGACGCATGTATATTACGCAGAATATCAAATATAGGTCAATGGATGTCACCATGGTAAAACAAGCAAAGGAAAAGCTCACACTCCTCAATGCTTGTTAGTAAAAGGATCCAACAATGCGCTCCTCCCCCCTGCTGGTGGGGGGGGGGTCACCGGGGTCAGCCCAGGCTTTGGCGTGTGAACTTCTTGTTCCCACCAAATCCGTCAGCTGAAGTGAGAAGGTTTTATTGAGGCGGACATGTGTCAGCCTGGGTTTGAAACAAAGACACGCTGCCAGCCTGTACCATCACAAAAGCGGGGCTGTGTGAGACATCTTTGCTAAGGCAGTGATTTTTTTTTTTTTTCTCTATTGCCAGGCACCATTTTGGAAAGTTGCTATGGGAGGTTGGTCTGCACTTGAACGACGTCTGAGACACATTCAAGGCTAATGCTTTTGAAAAACAAAGCGCCTGAAAGGTTTCAGGACGGGGAGGTGGTGAAATCAAATGACCCATTGAGGCTAAATTACCAGCCTCACAGAGCGTTTTTTAGAACTACCATTCTGCCTCGGCCTGGGGCCACCACTCATTCGCTTGCTCTTCCAATTAATTATTGTGTTTTAACACTATCTCCAAAGATAATTGCCTGTCAGTGAATCAGTATGTAACACCTCGGGGTGAACGATGTTCTTGCACTCCGTCTGTCAGTGCTAATAAACACGGGGCGGGGGAGAACCCACCTGCTTTCCTGAGCATCCCGTCCTTCTCCTGAGTCACCTCCCTCGCTCACTCGCCTCCCCCCGCCGCCTTCCCCCCCCAGCCCAGCACTGGGGGTGGGTGAACTGGGAGAGAAACACACAAGCTCCATGGCGGAAGAGTGCCTGATCACAGCCCTGATTCCGAGGATGGCTTCTTTCCAATAGATCCGCCCTTGTTAATTTAATTCCGAGAGCCACAGAATAGATGGCAAAGGAGAGAGGGGTGTGTGTGTGTGTGTGTGTGTGTGTGTGTGTGTGTTTAACCACCCATCCCATCACCTACCAAAAGAAAAGGTATAGATCAATAGGCTTTGTAATTACAGAGTTGGTTAAAAAAAAGAGGAAGAAGAAGAAGAAAAAACTTTCAAAATAAATCCAGGTCGGAGGGGTCTTTTATATTCTTTAAAGCAAAACAGAGGAGTGACGGAACGTTAGCATCGAAACTCTTTCGCTTCAAAGCCCGCTGCATTAAATATTTCAATAGGGGAAAGACAAAATTCCCCATTTCAAATTAAATTGAACCCACTCGGTGAATGTATGAGCATCATACGGAGTAAGTGTCAATTAAAGTGATAAGTAGTGGGTCTGGCACCGAGTTCTGGATTGTTCTGAGGCCTGCTTCCCCGGCGTGGCCGTTCAGTGCTTTGGGGTAAATTGAAACTGATCCACCAAGTGTGACCGGTGATTCTTCTGAGAAACAGATTCTCGTCCAACACCTCTGAGTTAATTGGCATTTTATTCTCATTTAAATCTCTGTCACAACCTTTTACTTTATTTTATTTTTGTATTTCAGAGGAAACTACCATTCCAGTGCCTTCCCCGCAGCGTTCAGGAAGCTCAGAACAAATTAGGGGGTGCCCTACCATTTCACCCACGGATCACAGAGCCCTCCAGCTTCTGTCGGGACTTGGGGGGTTCAAGTTTCCTGCCAATTGCACTTTCGGTCACAGAACGGAGAGGAAATGGAATCATTAACGGCATTGGAATTTTTCTCCGAAGCCCATTTGCTGCCTATCTCCTGGAACAGCTACCCTAGCACACAGGAGCTTCTCTGCCAGGAGAGGAGGAAGCCCTGAGATGGGAGAGGAAGAGTCTAGAATAAATGATAACAGGAATGCTGCCTAGGGTGTGCCCTCTGCCCTAGCTCCTCCCAGAATGAGCCCCCGGGATGCCCATCATGGAACCCCCTATTGCTGGCAAAGCAAAGCAAGTGGGCTGTTGGTCTCATCTTCTTAGGAAGCCCCCCCGCTCAGGTAAGTGCCTGGGTTCCGGGCCCTGATTTCCCTGGCTTCGTCTCCAGAGGGCATCAGTCCGTGCTTGGCTTCCCAGGGGGGGGTTCAGCCTCTTGCAGGGTCTTGGATAAGCAGTATGATTAGGGCCAGCGGGTTCCACACGCACCCCACCCACGCCGGTCCTCACCGAGTACCTCCTACTTCATATGGACTTTCAGACCCTCAGATAACCAAAGAGTGTCTCTCTAGGAACCGTTGGGTTATGGCTGCTGTTTCTACCTTCCTTGGCCACTCACGTTCCCACAAACACAAGCCCACACAGACGTTTTTACTCACGCTTAACCCCGTCTCTCATCCCCCCAAATGTCCTGGTCCCTTTGGGGCACCCAATTTCCCTAGCTTCATCAGTTCGTTGGTACACGAAAGACCTCAGTGCTCCATGGTGTTCGCTTCGATTGTTCTGGTTTACCACGTCGATGTAAGGACCTCCCCTCCAAGATGGCTGCCCCCAGGAAGTGTATTTCCGGGAATCCACAAGAAAGGCCTCGTGCAGGTTCTCCAGAAGCCTATCCTCTTGCCACTTGAAAACAATCGCCCATGACCACGGGGGCATCAGCTCTCGCCCTCCATCTCCACTGGGAATTACACCCCCACTCTGGCATCAGCTTTCCCTCACCCTTGCACGCTGCTCATGGACACCCATCGTGATGACTCCGCCTTCTTGTGGGACCCAGGCAGGGGAGAAATGCATGCTTCCTCCACTCTGCGGGCCACTGTGTCAACTGGGCTCCCAAACAGCCCCTGTGAAAACAGCTGCACCACACGACATGGGCCAGGGGCTGGGCCAGGGAGAGGGATCATGCTGTCTTCCTCCACGGCCGCTCAGCTCAGCTCCCGGCGTCTATGCGAAGACACCTTCCCAACGCGCTCTCCCCCGTACAACGCCCTCTCCCTGGGACGTTGCCAGCCCACCAAATCAGCAGATGGGGCGAGAGGCTGACCCCCCTGGGCCCAGCCCGAATCCTTGCTCAAAGTCCACACCATGTTTTGCAGTTCTCTTGGCCAGTGGATGACAGAAACTGGCATCGCCCTTGTATGATCTCATAGCCCCTCCAGAGTGCAGCATTCATGGGCTCTCAGCGGCATTGCCTTAGCGAGAGCCATAATTTCATTGGTTTGCATTCACTCATGAAGTTCTAATTTGTCTTTTTCTTTTCATGTCTTTGAGCTATTTGAGGGCAGAGCCCATGTCTTCAACAGTTTTGTACTCTGCCACGGAATGTGGCCATTCCCGGGCACGGAGGAGATACTCCGTGGCCACCAAGGACTGAACCAGGGTCAACACGGGACACTTGGGGCGAGATGGAACTTGACCCTGGAGGCCCCTCGAGGCCCTTCCCAAGGCTTACTTTTCTACATTTCGATTCTGGAAGAATCTATGGGAGAGGCGCCTAGAAAGGAATAAAGGTCTAATAAACACCATCATTTGGAACCCTTGGCCTGGAGTTGCTTGTTCACTAGGTGTGGGATGTGTAAGCAGAGGGGGGCGGGCATATGGACTGTCTTTCCAGCCGTGTCCCCCTAGAAATCCTTGTCACCTCCTCCTCCACATTTCCTGTGTCTCAGCTTCCCATATATAGGGCACATTACGTACCACATCTGATGAACAGTTTTCCAGTTTTCCAGGAGGCTGTGAGGCCTCCTTGGTTAGCTCCGTGCATCCCTACCTTCCTGACCTTGAGAGATGCCAACTTACGGGACACTGGGCCTGTGGGGGAGAGAGCAGTGGTACCCGGCCAAGGCAGGTGCCCTGAGACTTGGCAAAGGAACGGGATGGGCTGGGGGTGGGGGGGACTTATTTATAAGCATGACGAGGCATCACCTCAGAACCCCCACGAGTATCACAGGGCAGTGGGACATGTTCAGGGGCTGAGGGCCCTGCATTGGCAGATGGGGGCGACGAAGCAGGTCTGAGGTATAACTATCTGTGCGATCTTACTTGTCCCCCGGAAAGGTTTGGTTTATGGACTTAGCAGAAGCACTGTGGGAAGAAAGGCTCCTGGCAATCGAGTCTCACGGTTTTAAATACCAACTATATACTGATGACTCCCACATTTATATTTGCAGCTCAGACCTCTTTTCTGGACTTCGGTCTTCTATATCCAAACACCCACTCAAGATCTTGATTTAGATATCTAACAGGCATCTCAAAGCCAACAGACCCCAAATTCCTAATCTCCCCCTCCCCAAAACTCTCTCCACCCCCAGTTTTCGCCGGCTGAGCTGATGCTCCCTCCGCCCTCCTCTTGTTCAGCCAAAACCCTTGGGGGACGTCTTTGACTTCTGTCTTTCTTTCACGCCCTGCATCCCATAGTCAGCAAGCCTGCAGGTTCTGCCTTCAAATAGATCCGGATCCCAAACACTTCTCTCCCTTCTCCCAATACCGCGCTGCCGCCATCATTATTCCTCTCTGATGTCACAGAGGTTTCCTGGAGGGTCTTTCTGTTCCCGCCCTTCCTTCTCTACCATCTCGTCTTTACACAGACCCAGGAGACAAGGTAAGACAAGGTCAGTCAGGCCACGTCTCTCCTCTGCTCAAAACCCTGCAACGCCCCCCGCCCCCGCTGCATGCAGAGTCCAACACCAAATCGTTACAGTGGCCATCCAAGCCCTGTGCGATCTACTTTCTCTGCTCCGGCCTCTGTCTTCTTCTCACACCTCTGTCCCACCTGGCGTCAGCCACCTTGGCCTCCTTCCTGTCCTTGAGCACTCCAGCATGACTTCCCAGCCCTGCGCTAACATGTCACCCGTCCATGAGGCCACCCTCTGCCGCCCCTCCTCCCACAAGCTCTCGGTCCCCTTTCCGGGCTCTAGTTTTCATTTCCTTTTGGCCCCTACTGCTTTTTAAACAGGGGGCGCCTGGGTGGCGCAGTCGGTTAAGCGTCCGACTTCAGCCAGGTCACGATCTCGCGGTCCGTGAGTTCGAGCCCCGCATCAGGCTCTGGGCTGATGGCTCGGAGCCTGGAGCCTGTTTCCGATTCTGTGTCTCCCTCTCTCTCTGCCCCTCCCCTGTTCATGCTCTGTTTCTCTCTGTCCCAAAATAAATAAATAAATAAATAAATAAATAAATAAATAAATAAAATAAAAAACAAACAAACAAACAAAAAAACAAATTGTATAAGTTACGCATGGGTTATAGTTGTCATCTCTCTCCCTCCGTTAGAATGTAAATTCCACCAGGGCGTAAATCTTTGTGTTGTTGGCAGGAGGGCCTGGCGTGTAGGTTATGTGTGAGTAGGCACTCAGTGAATGTCGAAGCAGAGAGAGTTTGGGAGCACAGATCAGATAGGAAAGGAAGGCGCCGTGCCAAAGATGGAAATAATGATAGAAAACTAGTGGTTCTTGGAGTGAAAGGCACCAAGGGTTTGAAGGTCCAGTGTGAAGGTAAAAAGAAAGTTCTTTGAGAAAACCGAGATGAATAGAGTGGCCGTCTCAACGTCTTAATATTGAATCAAGACATTAAATAACAATAATGAAAACCCTACTGGTCTTAAAGTAGTTTCTTAGACAGTCCTATGCAGTCATTTCACCCTCTAATGATTCTACAAGATAGATTTAGCAAGCCCATTTTATAGTTAAGGAAACCGAGGCTCAGAGAGATGACCAGACTTGCCTAACTTTACATAACTGGGAAGTGACCCAGCCAGTGGGGCTACCTCACCTCCCTACTCATTGTGATGCCGGCCAGAAGAGGAGAGAGGATAATATTTCACCACTGGTTGAGCACACCGATCTGGAGTTATCACTCTTCAGAAATGTCCAGCTTGGAAGGGTTCCTTTAGAGACTGAGGTCATTCCAAGACATGCCAACACACATTCCTCTTTGCAGCCTGGCTCCCCACTCGAGCATGAAGACCTCATTCCCCGGATTGGTGCAGGAGAGAATCTTCTAGCAACGCCACCCTGGACCGTCCTCCCCCTCTACCTTCCCACCCGGAAATGCTGTCCCTTCCTCACACCTGGGCTGGCTAGTCCGCTTACCTTTCACACCCCCTCCCCTCTTCTAAGAGGATATAAAATCAATAGCGATCCGGAGACCGATTCTGGCATTTTAATCGAAACAATAGAATCGGAGGCCAAAGGGCTCTGTGTTGACAAGACAAAGACCACATTGAGGGCTGCAGGCAGCCAGCAGAATGGAGTTATGACTGTGTCCAGCTTAATGGCAGCCAGACACAAAAGAGGTTATTCACCCGAGCAAAGTTTTAAAAATTCTATAGTGTGCAATTTGGACCTCGCTGGAGTTGTTTTGTCTATTTCTGTGGATGCTGGCCTACCCCCTCCCTTGGCAAAGCCGACAGTGCCTCCATAACTCACTTGCAGATGTCCCACAGCGCTGTTCCACTTCTGGACTTTATGCTCGTTAGCAGACACAACTGGAAATTCTTGAGCTGTTGCAAAATGGGTCATTTGGAACCAAATTCCAGTCTCTGACTATGTTCATATGGTGGATTGTTGGAGCCCCCTTGGCTGAAAGAGATGTGAATGTTGTCATCAGGCCTCCAGCACTGAAAAGGCTCAGCTAGAGACAGGTGGCATGGTCTCAGGTCACCGCAGCTGGAGCAAGTCTTCAGGCAAGGCCAAGTTCGTCCTCCCATGAGAAACCGTGGCCCTGAGATGGGGGGGTCACAAAGCCATGATGGCAAACCCTCATGAGTACGCTCACAAAGCCCATCGCCAAAGCCTTCTTCGGCCCTCCCTGCAAATACTGTGATTGCCTTGGCCGTGACCCTGGGCTATTTTGTGGGAAGCAAAGGCCGTTACAGACCTTGACCTTCAGCTTTCGCTCGGTTCTGCGGGATGCTTTTTAGTTTTGCGTACTCGGCAACCTCGGTCGCTCATGCAACAAACGTGTACCGAGCACCTAGCACTCTTACCTTCGCTGAGTGCTGTCTCCACAAGAGTAATCGTTGCCCCTCGTAAAGTATTCACGGTGCGTGCAGCAGGCACTGGTCTCTTAGTTTTAGCCACAAAAGCTAATTAATCCTCCCCACAACCCCGGGAGTAGATGAGCTAGTGATAACATCTAAGAAAAGAAGTCTGAAAATCAATGAAAGCCAGATACTAAGTTCCCTGGCTCCCCAGGGGTTGCTTCCCCAACATCCGTAAGAAGTGAACTGTGAAGGTTCCAGGCATCGGCTTACCCTCCTCCTCCCTGAGACACCCCTGGTCTCTTCCCCACTCCCTCCTCGTCCTCTGGGACCAGACGTCCTTCCAGGGGGAGGAAACGTTCTCTTGTTCACAAGCTTGCCAGGTGTCACGGGGCCTGGACCGTCAGAGAGGTCGGTACGGGGCACCTGGGTGGCTCGGTCGGTTAAGCGTCTGGCTTTGGCTCGGGTCATGACCTCGCGGTCTGTGAGTTCGAGCCCCGCGTCGGGCTCCGCGCTGACAGCTCAGAACCCGGAGCCTGCTTCGGATGCTGTGTCTCCCTCTTTCTCTCTCTCTCTGCCCCTCCCCCACTCATGCTCTGTCTCTCTCTCACACAAATAAATAAACACTAAAAAAAAATTCCAAATGGTAAAGCCACAGCTATGCATGGCTACTGAAATTTAAATCGAAGTTCACTGTGAATATAATTAATAATTCGGTTCCTCACCTCCACTGTCTACACGTTAAGTGCTCAGGAGCCACAGGGGGTCAGTGATTCTTGGACAGAGATCCTTCGACGCAGAAAATTGTATTGGACGGCACTGCTCTGGGGAACCGTTTCTTGAATCGTCTTTGATTCACAGACCAGTGACAAATCTGATAAAAAGATATGTGTTTTTTCCCCAGGAAGGAAAGTGTGAATGCATTGAACTTGCACTCAGGCTTCCCGCGAACCCAGGTTAAGAACACTTGCTTTGAGTTCAAATCTTTCTTACAGTTCAAATAATCCCTTGGAGGAACAATGCATCAAGTGGTTATCAGTTGTCCATACCTGAGTGTGTGTGAGTTTATCAGATGCTGTGTGGAGCTCTCTCCATCTGATTTGAAGCAAGAGGAGGAGGTGAGAGCCCTAAGGTAACGGGGGAGGCAGAGAGAGACTTGAGGAGAGAGAGAGGGTATGTTGGCGCTGGAGACTCTTGTGTACCTGCAAGGATTCAGGGGACTGGTTTTTCCTGGACCATGCAGCTCACCACAAACGGGATCGTGGTGGCGGTCCCGCACGATGGAAGCACACAGTAGGCGCCTAATGCACAAAAATGGCCAATTTCTCTTACAAGTATTGTGTTGGACTTCCTGAGGAGTACAATCATGAATGAAACATGACTCCTGTGCTCAAAGAACTCAAAGTCTCCTCTGAGAAAGACAGCGATATAAACAGCACGGGCTCGCCCTTCCCCTGATTCCGCAAGCCCAGAATTTTCCCGGCACACCTACTCCCCTCGCCTTCGTGTTGATAGTTTTGCCACACACACACACCCACACACACACACACACACACCATCTCTTTGAAGCCGTCCAGCTTTGGATGCCATGGGGTTCTCGCCCCTTGTTCCGGATGAGGACACCCAGGCCCGGGGGCGTCAGTCACCTGCTGTGGTCGGAATGGCCCTAGGAAGAAGATCGGGACCCGAATGGCTGCGGGCTGTCCTGCGCTGTGAGGTGTCCACGGCCCATCTGGGGTTTTCTGGGACGCCAGGAGGGACGTGGGGGCCCAGGAGTGTGGAACAGAGAAGGGCGGTGCCCAAGGCACAGGTACCGGATCTTCAGCATTGCCTCTGCTGTGTCTCCCCGTGACTGCAGGGAACCCACAGGGCCACCCGCCTCTTCCTCAGCCGGCAGCCCCTCAGGCTTCTGCGGGGAAGTGGGGCTCTTTCTGAGAATGTCCACCCTCCGCAGGAAGAAGAGGCCCTGGCATCACGTGGTAGGCTGGTGAGGGGGAGCCCGTCCGGGGTGAGAGTCCGCAGCGGCTGGCAAAGCACTTACCCTCTCTGAGCCTGTGGGAGGAGGAGAATCGTGCCAGCCCTCGCTCGCCTGGGAGGGAGGGGTGAGGGTCGAAGGAGGTCATCGGTTAGAAGGTCCTTCAGAAAGCATGTTGCTGGAACTAGAGAGCTTGTTCTCTCTCAAAGAAGAGGGTGCAAATGCGCCCACACTCCTGCGTGCACACACACGCGCGCACACACACACAATAGGGGTTTCCTTTGTTTTATTTAAAAAACTTATTTTTTTTTAATCTTTTTTTTCCAACGTTTATTTATTTTTGGGACGGAGAGAGACAGAGCATGAACAGGGGAGGGGCAGAGAGAGAAGGAGACACAGAATCGGAAACAGGCTCCAGGCTCCAAGCCATCAGCCCAGAGCCTGACGCGGGGCTCGAACTCACGGACCGCGAGATCGTGACCTGGCTGAAGTCGGATGCTTAACCGACTGCGCCACCCAGGCGCCCCAAAAACTTATTTTTAATGTGTCATTTTATTTTTGAGAGAGAGCGAGTGAGCACGGGAGGGGCAGAGAGAGAGGGAGACCCAGAAGCCGAAGCGGGCTCCAGGCTCTGAGCTGTCAGCACAGAGCCCGACGCGGGGCTCGAACCCACGAGCCGCGAGATCACGACCTGAGCCGAGGTGGACGCTTCACCGACTGAGCCACCCAGGCGCCCCCACATAGCAGGGGTTTCTTAAACCCTCAGCTGTGCTCCCTGGATAGCACTGGGGACACACAGGCATCTCAAGCATGGCTTCGCACACGCACACACCCCTTTGCGTCCCTAGAGAATAGGAGCGAGGGGGACCACGGAAACCTTGTCCACCGTGGGGCCGCGCTCCCTGACATCTCTTGGAACATGAAGCATGCTAATTAACAACGCTTGCTCAGGGGCCAGGCGGGCCCTGGTTGGAATCCCTGCCGTCCTGTGTATGACCTTGAGCAAGTTACAGTGCTAAGCTCCTCCAATGTCAAGTGAGCCTGGTCGCAGTACTCGCTTGTTGTGGGCACGCTGGC
Organism: Felis catus; assembly: GCF_018350175.1. Lineage (NCBI taxonomy): Eukaryota > Metazoa > Chordata > Mammalia > Carnivora > Felidae > Felis > Felis catus. Next base: position 35,642,273 of record NC_058373.1, on the reverse strand, counting down.
TCAGCCCTTGCCCGGGTGGTCGGTCCGCTTACTGTTACCATCCCCCTAGAAGGAAGAAAACAGAGGACTCACCCCAGGCAGCCCCTATACACACTGCAAAGACAAAACAGAGCCTTGGCCTCAAGGATAGCGTGGCGTGTTCAGCACCTGTCTTGTTTCACTTAATGACAATCCCATGAGGTTGTTATGGTTGTGCTCATGATTAGGGGGACATGGAGGCCCAGAGAGATGAAGTAACGTGCCCCGGGTCACACAGCCAGTAAGTGGCGGCAGGTATTTGAACCCGGGTCTGTCTGCGCCTAAAGCACAGAGACGTCCTTCTGTGTCTCCAAGAAGTTTCAACTCGCCTTCTGGCGGGGAGATGGCTCACGAAACCGGCCCCTGGGTCCCAGGTCTGCCCTTTCCAAGTGGGTGAGACTGGCTAGCCACTGGCTGGCTGCCTGCCTGGGTCCCTACAGATTGTCTCAGCCTCATCTCGTGGTCTGAGTTTGGGGCTGTGACCCGCAGCCCCTCAACCAGTTCCAGACTGCATTGATCCAGCCAGCCAGGGGGCCTGTCAGCACTCTTTAATTATTTTCTAAAGCCTGCCTAGGCCAAGGCTTCCTCTTAATCCAGAAAAACAGGTTTTGGGCATGGGGAGGGGGGAATATTTCGATTGTCTACATTCCTGAGGCCAGAGACAAATCTGCCCTAGCAGGGGTGACAGGTGTAGGGAAGGACCAAAGACGTGGGCATCAGACAGACTGGAGCTTGAGTCCTGGCTTCGCTGTTCCCGGCTGAGTGACCCGGGCAAGCAGGTATGGTCTCTGGTGGTCTTACCTCCTATAAAATGGGGGACATGGGATCTGCCTTGCAGGGCAGGGGTTAATGAGACTGCACGGGAAGGTGCCCGGGACAGGGCGCACAGTGGGTGCTCAGAAACTGTGGCCCCCTGCCCTCTCCCTTGCAGGGATGAGTATGGCCAGCCCTGGTGGCCAGCCTCTTCTCAACGATGCAGAGACTCCCTCCCTAGTCCTCGCCCTGCCCTCTGCCCTGTAATGAGTCCCGCTCCCCCTCCCCCCCGACCCCAGGCAAACCCACAAGAACCATTCCTCGGAGATTCAGAACGGAAGAATGTTTGCGGAATCTCAGCCAATGATCTAAAGCCTCAATATATTTTCCCTTCCTTCTTATTTTTTTTTTCCCCTTAACTTTAATTTCATTTAGCCTGGCTTCCATACTAAAAATACCAACCCTTGAGATAAAAGCATGTGCATTATGATTTTGCCTTATTCAACCTTCCACAATACACTGAGTGCTTGAATAATGGAGAGAGGGGAAAACCAGGGGTGCGGCGCGATGCTCCGAGCCCTGCTAACCGCTCTGTCGGCTGCAGGAGAGGGTCTTTGTGCAAGAAATTGATCACTTTCTCCCAGAGTGATTGTGCTGGAATTAGGGAAGGGCTGTAGGAAGGCACGGGTCAGCTCCTTTTCCTTCTCTGGCTATGAGGAAACTTTATTCCAGATGCAATCTTGCTGTGGTCCCATAAATCATGACCCCTGATATACTTGCTGCATCTGTAACAGGAAGAGCCAATATTCTCGCCCACCCGGGGCGGGGGGTGGGGGTGGGGGGGCGCTGTGTGCAGAGGCCATAAATCCTCATCGCGACTCCCTTCTGCTTTCAGAGGTTGGTGTGGGGGCACCCGGCCAGGGAAAAGCAGGGTTTTCAAAGCTTCTGCTACCTTCTGTGGAACCCAAGGACCCACCAGGGACAGTGCCTCTGCTGTTTAAGGCAGCAAAGTAATGGGGCTATTTCCTGTGCTGGGGCTGTCCTCCGAGATGGTTTCCAAGCAAGAGGGTGAATAAAAGAGAAACGGACACCACTCTTCTCTCGCCCCAGATGGCAGGTTTCTGGGGAAAAGTTTTCCTACCTTTCAGTGGGTCTGAACTCCGATATCCCTGAAGATTATTGTTGTCCTTGGAAACGGTGAGTGAGTGTGTGTGTGTGTGTGTGTGTGTGTGTGTGTACCTCGCATGGGTGCTGCATGGTTAAGAGAATGGGGAGGCAGGATCCTTCTTTGTATCGCCAGGACCTCCCCCCCCCCAGACTATCCTATTGTCCCCAATCCCTCCACCCAAGTTCAGTTCAATGTCATTTTATTTTTTTAATTTATTTTTAAAGTTTATTTATTTATCTTGAGAGAGAGAGAGACAGACAGACAGAGAATCCCAAGCAGGCTCTGAGCTGTCAGCGTGGAGCCTGACGCAGGGCTCGATCCCATGAACCATGAGATCACGATCTGAGCTGAAACCAAGAGGGGGACGCTTAACTGACTGAGCCCCCCCAGGGGCCCCCAGTGTCATTTTAAATTGAATCTTGGGCTCTGGGAAATGTACAGCTGGGGAAATATGATGTCCCTCTATCTTGTGAGGAGGGGGACTTTGCCCTGAAGCGAGTTCAGCCCCTGTGGGTAAAAGATAAGGTTCCCCTGAAGGGTGCTGGAGAGTCACCCCATTGAGATTTTTCAAAAGAAAAAAACACTTATGGAGGAGAGGGAGGGCACTGGGCTCCAGTGGCCAGAAGGAGACACGACCTAAGGGCACCACGGCCCCTCCAGCTCGGGGTTAACTGGCCCCCTCCTGCCATTTTCTCTAAGGGGAAGGGTCATCTTCATGCCATGGTTTCAACTTTCCCGTATGCGACGGTTCTTTTCAGATGTCCACAGCCCGCACTTACTGCCTTGGTGAGATTCAAGGGAACGAGGGTGTCTTTAAGTTATGCCTCCAAAGGCTTTTCAGTCAATGGCATTTTGTCCCACGCATAGAGACGAGCCTTTAGATTTGTTTTCCAATCAAAATTCTCTATTCTTTCTTCTGCTTGGACCAAAACAGAAGCTGATTTGTAGGTAGTGTACTCGTTCATTCAGCAAAGGTGTACTGAGCGCCTACTCTAGGTTTGCATTGTTCTAGGATTCTGTGGCAAAAAGCAGACATTGGAGACTCTAGCCCAAAGTCCCAACTTTTGGGGAGAGCCGTCTCTAATTTTTCTTAGAATCACGTCATTTAAACAAATGGTAGCCACCTATGATGGTTAATTTTATGTGGCAACTTGACTAGGCTAAGGGATGCTCACATAGCTGGGGAAACATTCTTTCTACTGTGGGTGAGGGTGTTTCCGGAAGAAATCGGCATTTGAAACAGTAGAGGGAATAAAGATCAGTGCAGGGGGGCACCGTCCAATCTGTTGAGGCCTTGACAGGAAGAAAAAGGCAGAGAGGAATGGCGAATTCGTTCTCTGCTTGAGCTGGGACATCTGTCTTCACCTGCTCTCAGAACTCAGTGCTGTCGGTGGTCAGGCCTTTGGGTTTGGACTAGAATTGGCCACTGTCCTCTGGACGTGTCCTTCACCAGTGTGTTCCCTGGGTCTGCTCATCTTTTGCCTAAACATTCCCAGTGTATTCACTATATACCCCAGTGGATGTGGCTTCTAGGCACCTACCCCGCCTTCCTCATCATCATGATTTCCTTTGCAATATGCTTTCAGGCCAGTATGTCTTCTTCTTCTTCTTCTTTTTTTTTTTTCATTTTAGTTTATTTATTTTTTCTTTTTCTTTCTTTTTTTTTTTTCAACGTTTATTTATTTTTGGGACAGAGAGAGACAGAGCATGAACGGGGGAGGGGCAGAGAGAGAGGGAGACACAGAATCGGAAACAGGCTCCAGGCTCTGAGCCATCAGCCCAGAGCCTGACGCGGGGCTCGAACTCACGGACCGCGAGATCGTGACCTGGCTGAAGTCGGACGCTTAACCGACTGCGCCACCCAGGCGCCCCTATTTTTTCTTTTTCTTTTCTTTTTTTTCAATATATGAAATTTATTGTCAAATTGGTTTCCATACAACACCCAGCGCTCATCCCAAAAGGTGCCTTCCTCAATACCCATCACCCGCCCTCCCCTCCCTCCCACCCCCCATCAACCCTCAGTTTGTTCTCAGTTTTTAAGAGTCTCTTATGCTTTGGCTCTCTCCCACTCTAACCTCTTTTTTATTTCCTTCCCCTCTCCCATGGCATTTATTTTTTCATCACGGTAAGTGTCCTCTTCAATCTCCACCCCCCATTTTCCCTATCCACCCCGCCCCCCATCAACCCTCAGTTTGTTCTCTATCGTTCAGAGTCTCTTAGGGTTTGCCTTCTCTCTTTTTCCCCTTCCCCTACATCCATCTGTTTTGTTTCTTAAGGTCCATATACGAGTTAAATCATATGGTATTTGTCTTTCTCTGACGGTTTCGCTTCGCGTAATACACTCTAGTTCCATCCGTGTCATTGCAAATGGCAAGATTCCATTCTCTTTCACGGCTGAGTAATATTCCATTGTGTATATATACCACGTCGTCTTTATCCGTTCATCAGTCGATGGACACTTGGGCTGTCTCCATATCTTGGCTCTTGTAAATAATGCTGCTGTAAACATGGGGCTGTGTAGATCCCTTTGAATTAGTGCTTTTGTATCCTTTGGGCAAGTACCCAGTAGTGCAATTGTCGGGTCATAGGGTAGTTCTATTTTTAACTTTTTGAGGGAACTCCATCTTGTTTTCCAGAGTGGCTGCACTCAGTTTGCATTCCCACCAACAGTGCAACAGGATTTCTTTTTCTCCGAGTCCTTGCTTGTTGTGTCTTGTGTTTTTTAGTTGAGCCATTCTGACAGGTGTGAGGTGGTATCTCATCGTGGGTTGTTTTTGTTCCTTTTTTTATTGTCAAGTTAGCTGACATACTGTGTATACGGTGTAGCCTTGGCTTTGGGAGTAGATTCCCGTGATTCATCACTTACATACAGCACTCAGTGCTCATTCCAACAAGTGCCCTCCTCAGTGCCCATCACCCATTTTCCCTGCCTCCCAACCCCCCATCCCCATCAACCCTCAGTTTGTTCTCTGTATTTAAGAGTCTCTTATGGTTTGCCATAACTTATTTTTCCTTCCCTTCCCCTATGGTCTTCTGTTAAGTTCCTCAAATTCCACATATGAGTGAAAACATAGGAGAGCCGTCTTTTTCTGATCGACTTATTCACTTGCGTAATACGATTTGCATTCCCCTGATGATGAGTGACGTTGAGCATCTTTGCATGTGTCTGTTGGCCTTCTGGATGTGTTCTTTGGAGAAATGTCTCTTCATGTCTCCTGTCCATTTTTAAATTGGATTATTTATTTTTGGGGTGTTGAGTTTGATAAGTGTAAGAAAGTGGTCCAGGTTCATTCTTCTGCATGTTGCTGTCCAGTTTTCCCAACGTCATTTGACAAAGAGACTGTCTTTTTCCCAATGCATATTCACTCCTCCTTTGTCAAAGATTAATTGGCCATATAATTGCGGGGTCATTTCCGGATTTTCTGTTCTGTTCCATTGAGCTATGGGTCTATTTTTATGCCCGTACCATACTGTTTTAATTGCCGCCACTTCATAATATATCTTGAAATCTAGAATTGTGCTACCTCCAGTTTTGTTTTTCCTTTTCAAGATTGCTTTGGCGATCCGAGGTCTTTTGTGATTTTATCCAAATTTTAGCATTGTTCGTTCTAGTTCCGTGGAAAAGTTTATTTGAACAATTTTTGGTCTTCCAATGCACGAACATGGAATGTCTTTTCCATTCCTTTGCGTCCTCTGGAATTTCTTTCATCGGCATTCTACAGTTTCCAGAGTACTGGCCTTTCACCTCTCCGGCCAAGTTCTATTTTTTGGGGTGCAACTGTAAATGGGAATGTTTTCTTAATTTCACTTCCTGCTGTTTCATTATTAGCGTATGGGAATGCAACAGAGATTTTCTAGGTCATTGTTGAAACTCCAGACCACAGACTTCTGGGGGCCTCATGTCAAAGATCCTCCGCATCTTTTGACACCAACGTCGGTTAGGATTAGATTCAGCTGCATAGAATGCAATGGAAAAAAACCCAAACAGCAGTAGCTCACAGGACCAACGTTCCTTACCATTGCACATGAAACAAGTCTGGAGGAGACAGTTTGGAGTTGAGATAGAAGATCCATGATTACATCAAATGCTGAAACTCCTGGGGCGCCTGGGAGGCTCCGTCGGTTGAGCGTCCGACTTTGGCTCAGGTCGCGATCTCGCGGTTCGCGAGTTCGAGCCCCGCGTCCGGCTCTGTGCGGACAGCTCGGAGCCTGGAGCCCGCTTCGGATTCTGTGTCTCCCTCTCTCTCTCTGCCCCTCCCCTACTCATGCTCTGTCTCTCTCTCTCTGTCAAAAATAAATATTAAAAAAAATTTTTTTTTAAAAGCTGAAACTCCTCTCTGTCTTCTCTGGCATCTTCAGAATGTGGCCTCCATGCCTACAGGTCAGGTGGGCTGCTGGAACTCCAGCCATCAGATCTGTGTTCCAGGCAGCGGGAAAAAGGGGAAAGGAAGGCATACACCCCTCCCTGTTGAGTGATTTCTCAGAAATGCCAGAACTTGACCGTGCGGTGACACCTTAGCCACACGGATGGTTTCCATTGCTGCGCAGAAGTTTTTTGTTTTGATGAAGTCCCAACTGTCTATTTTTGCTGAGAAGCACAGGCCTTCATCCTGGATTCAACACACTCAGCCAAAGCTTGGGATTCTACCAAGGAAGAGGGAAAAATGGATATTTGGGAATCAATTATGAATCTCAGCTGTAAGCCCCCAACTTTTATTAGAGTAGCGCCGTGACAGTGGGGGAGGGGGGCAGGGACATTCTTTTTACATTATAAGCAGGCCTTCCCTACAAAGGTTGGGAACCATGAAGTCATGCCTAAATATTTCTTTTTTACATGTTTATTTACTTATTTTTGAGAGAGAGAGAGAGAGGCAGAGAGAGAGAGGGAGACAGAGAATCCCAAGCAGGCTCTGTGCCCTCAGCACAGAGCCCGACACTGGGCTCGAGCTCATGAACCGTGAGATCGGGACCGGAGCCGAGATGAAGAGTCAGACGCTTAACCAGCTGACCCTCCCAGGCGCCCCTCAAAAGATGTCCCTTGAATCGCCGCGTCCGGAGCAGAAAAAGTAAACCTCCGGGGCTCTGAGATGCTGGCCGTGGAAACTATGAAACTGTATATGCAGCCTCTTCTTCTGAGAAAGGCACCTTTGCTGAATCACACCAGGAGTTGGAACGCAGCCAACACAATCCAGCCAGAGCGGGTAGGGCTCCTGCGGGTCCGATGGGAGACCCCTCCCCTCCAACTTTCCTTTCCTCCTTCTCTTCCCAGAAGGAGGCAGCAACCCTGGGGAAGCGTGTCCCTCCGCGGGCCCACGCAACAACTGGGTGGGTCCGATACAAAAGCCACATCCCCTGGCCTCGCTTTCACTGGCAATAAACTGACACCATGATTTCTGCCTGTTTGGAAGGGAGGGGAGTTATTTCTAGACCTCGTCACCCCCCACCGTCTGTTACGTGGCAACGGGCTAGTTACAGAGCAACAGGTACTGTGTAACTTCTAGAATAAGGTGAAGGAAAACAAGAAGAGAGCCGCAGGTCTGCCGGTGGGCCAGGCCTCACTGGGCCAAGAGTGCTCCCAGGGGAGGGTGGTGTCACAACAGCTCGGGTCCTGTGTAAACGGCCAGGGGGTGAGCAGGGGTATGGCAGGCTCCTAGACGTAAGGGAAGCTCCCCAGGAGACACCTGTGAAATATGGAAAGGTCAGAGGTTACAGCGATGCTGGCCTGGAAGGTGTTGCTAGAGAGGCAGAACTTTATTCTGGAAGCCAGGGGGACGCTGCTCTGGGATGAGGAGTCCAAGTGACTCCCGGGTTGGACAGCTAAGCCGGGAAGGTGCCACTGCTGCCCTTTACTGAGTCACTCCCCGCTGCGCATTGTTTCTAGGTCCATAAGACCTTCGGGTTACTTCCTAATGACTTGAGGCACTTAGAAGAGTGTTGTGAAGAAAGGGCCCAGGTGAGCAGGGTCAGAAAGAACTCTGGGAACAGATCTGGTGTGAGCGGCACCTTGGAAAGCATGCACACGGATGGACCGGACAAGGCAGAAATCCCAGCACCCGGAGAAGGGTGACGAGGGGAAGGAGCAAGACAGGCTTCCAGACCAGCCCTGAAACTCATCAGATGGGACACGGAGGGTCATACGGATGGTGTGTAATCAGAGGTGTTAAAAAAGAACCACATTGGTCACGTCTGTATTTGGCCAAGCTTCTGCACCCCTCCGTCCTGTGTGCACCCACGGTCGCCTGAACAAAGTCCCACGTAACGCTCATCAGGTCGCTTTGTGATTGTTCAGCGGCAAATCACACCAGCATCAGGGCTGGTCTGTGGGTCTCGGAGAATGTTTGTATCTTGGCTCACCCTGTGCTCCAAAAGGACCTCTCTCCAGACATGTCCCCGGGCAAAGTGCTGAAATGTGACTTTTAAACAAACAAAAATCCTGTGGCCGCTGAAGCAATCCGTTCCCCATCAGCCGAAGGGAGAAGAGTGGGTGTTTTCAAAGACAAAGTGGTAGACAAAGTGGATGTTTTCAAAGACAAAAGGCGAGCCATTTTGAAGGGAATCATAAGCAGAAGTGGCCAACGAGTTGGCCCGAGAAGACCCAGCCAGCCGGCCAACAAACCAAGCAGACATGTGCTATGTATCACTAAAAGCTCCTGACTTTCCTAAAATTTGCTTTGAAAATGCAGGCTTTGAAAGTTGGCATGAACCTCATTCAAATCCAGTGCGTCTAAAACAGAGGTTGGGATCTGTTGGGAGATTATATAATAAGTAAGATTAAGTCATTGTTTTTTTTTTTTTTTTAATGTTTATTTATTTTTGAGAGGGGGAGGGGCAGAGAGAGGGAGACACAGAATCTGAAGCAGGCTCCAGGCTCTGAGTTGTCAGCACGGTGCCCAACACGGGGCCCGAACCCATGATCGGTGAGATCATGACCTGAGCTGAAGTCAGACGCTTAACCAGCTGAGCCACCCCGACGCCCCAGATTAAGTCCCGGTTTAAAGACTTATAGTTACTCTCGCTGTGGATACAAGGATCCTGTCGGGGTAATGAAAATGTTTGAAAATTGGAGTGTGGTAGGCATTACACAAGTCTGTCAATGCACAGAAAAAAATCACTGAATTATACATTTACTGTTATGCTATGCAAATCACACTTCAATACAGTTTTTTTTTTTTAAAGCGGAAATCTTCAAAACAACCAAGGGTTTGATACTTCATAAAATGTCTATGTAAAAGATCTTTGAGATTACTGAATCCAGGCTTACAGAAGGCCCGGAGTAAGGCAGCCATTGATAGAAGCTAGCAGAAGCAGGGAGAAGTTGAACAAGACTGGAATGCAGATCCCTAGATGCCCAGGTAGAACCATCTTCTTGGTCTTCACAGGGTTTGTTTGGAGTATCTAACTGGAGGAAGGATGTCATTTTACTTGTCCACAGACACTGTCAATGAGGAGGCCAGCTGCTCTCTCCCTGGGCCCCGGTAGACTTCCTAGGTTAAGTTCCCAGGCCAGGCCAGGAGGAGGCAAGACACGGGATAAGGATGACACCCCACTCATCCATCTCATTTCCAGTGGGTAGCAGGTGCTGGTTGGAATCTGTACTTCTTTGCAGGCTCAGAGGAATGTAGTCTCCCAGGCGCCACCTCACCCCTCTCCAGGCCAAGGGGGCTGAAATACAGTTGCCTTTAAGTCAGTCCCCACTGAGCCTCCTTGATGTGGATGAAGCCTGTCATCTACTCATCCACCGACACCAACACTCACCCATTTATCCTGATCCATCCATCCATCCCTGCACCCATCTTTCCAAAAATCCATCCACCAATCTACCTGTCCAACCATCCATCCATCCATCCAAAAATCCATCCACCACTCTACCTGTCCATCCATTCATCTGTCCATCCATCCATCCATCCATCCATCCATCCATCCATCCCTGCACCCATCTATCCAAAACTCCATCCACCAATCTATCCATCCATCCATCCATCCATCCATCCATCCCTCCACCCATCCAAAAATCCATCCACCAATCTACCTGTCCATCCATCCATCCATCCATCCATCCATCCATCCAAAAATCCATCCACCATTCTACCTGTCCATCCATTCATCCATCCATCCATCCACCCATCCATCCATCTCTGCATCCATCTATCCAAAACTCCATCCACCAATCTATCCATCCATCCATCCATCCATCCATCCATCCATCCATCCAAAAATCCATCCACCACTCTACCTGTCCATCTATTCATCCATCCATCCATCCATCCATCCATCCCTGCACCCATCTATCCAAAACTCCATCCACCAATCTACCCGTCCGTCCATCCATCCATCCATCCATCCATCCATCCATCCACCCATCCAAAAATCCATCCCCCAATCTACCTGTCCATCCATCCATCCATCCATCCATCCATCCATCCATCCACCCCTGCACCCATCTATCCAAAACTCCATCTGCTTAGCCATCTGCCTACCCAGCCAACCCACCCTGTCATCCAGCGCACTCTGAGCCAGTCTCCAGGCTGAACCCAGCTCCTGGCCTCCAGGAGATGACAACATAGAGCATATTCTGTGGCACTTCAAACTTTCTAAAGCCATTTATTTACCTTGGTAGTTCACATATATGCACCAAACTCGTTACTCCTCCACTCTTCATTATTTCAGGAAATATCCGATTTCTCACCTCCCACATCCAGGGTGCCCGTGATTCATGTGGGCTCTCCCAAAGTACATGCAGAACCCACCTGCTTCTCTCCATCTCCTCCACCCACCACGGTCCAAACCACCACTTACTGCTTACCTGGATTATTACATCAGTGTCTACACTGGCCTTCCTGAATCTACCCCTGCTCCCCTGTGGGCCCTTCTCCTCATAGCAGCCAAAGCTGATTGGATAGCTTTGTTCTCCAGTGATTTTCCATCCTGGCATAAAATCTGAACTCCTTACCTTCTTTCTTTCTTTCTTTTTGTTTTTCACATTTTACTTATTTTTAAAATTTTTTTTTCAAAGTTTATTTATTTTTGGGACAGAGAGAGACAGAGCATGAACAGGGGAGGGGCAGAGAGAGAGGGAGACACAGAATCGGAAACAGGCTCCAGGCTCTGAGCCATCAGCCCAGAACCCGACGCGGGGCTCGAACTCACGGACCGCGAGATCGTGACCTGGCTGAAGTCGGACGCTCAACCGACTGCGCCACCCAGGCGCCCCTCACATTTTACTTATTTTTGAGAGACAGAGACAGAGCACAAGTGGGGGAGGGGCAGAGAGAGAGGGAGACACAGAATCCGAAGCAGGCTCCAGGCTGTCAGCACGGAGCCCGATGCAGGGCTCGAACTCACAAACCGCGAGATCACCACCCGAGCCAAAGTCAGACGCTCAACCGACTGAGCCACCCAGGCGCCCCTCCCTCCCTCCTTTCTAAAGGCCCTCCAGGTCCTGTGTTTCTGTCTCGTTCTGTCAATCTCCCCCTTGTTCACTTGGCTGTAGCCACGGCGGCCTTCCTTTTGGGCCCCAATAGCTCAAGCTTCTTCTCTGCACCGGGCCTTGGCCCTGGCCGATGCCCCAGCCGGGAATGCCCACCCGCAGATCTTCCCGTGGCTGGCTCCTTCCTGCCACCCGGAAAGGCCTTCTCTGCTCCCACGTTAAGGAAGTTCCTTCTTCCACCCCACTTGCTAGCCTGTCCCTCAGGGCACCACAGTACTGGGAGCTGTTTTTGGAAACCAGGGCCCAAGTAAAGCTCACTGGCTATTCACTCCCTATATTAGCCAAGATTCTTTTGCTTACAGATGATTGGTGGTAGTTTTAAAAGAAAACCACCACCACCACCAACGGGCGAAGGGGTATATTGGCTAATAAAACTTGGAGGAAGCTGGCTTCAAGCGGTGCTGACACCGGGGTTCTATCAAGACACCAAGAAGCGGCTTCTTTTCTTCTATCTCCTGACTCTGCTCTTCCTTGGGGGGGAATTGCTCCCAGGCAGGTACTCCCCACAGTGGCAAGACCACATTCCGAATGCCTGGAATCACCCTCACCCCTGGGCTACCCCCGAGGCCAGAGGCAGCCGCATTCTCCAGAATCGCATCAAAATCCTAAGAGGGCCCTGACGGGCCCAGTTGCCCAGCTCTGAACCGATCACTGGGCCCAGCAGGCTGGCGAACTCTGATTGGTCAGGCCCCATCACATGACCACCCACTCAGGTGCCTGGAAAGGCCACTGGAACCACAAACCTTGAAAATGCGGAGGGTGGTTTCCCCCCAGAGGGCGCGCAGATAAAAACACCGTGCGTACTTTTCCCTCCGCTCACCTCCTTCGTTCCGCTCCTATCCGAATGCACGCCACCAGACGGAAGGAGTAGAAAGTGGGTTATCGCCCCACACCTTTCCCTTCGGGAAAGGAACAGAGTCCTGTTCCAAACAACAGTCTTACTCTTCTCTTTCCCTCCTTTTTTTTTTCTTTTTATTAAAAAGAATTTTTTTTTTAAACATTTACGTATTATTGAGAGACAGAGAGAGACAGGGCATGAGCAGGGAAGGGGCAGAGAGAGAGGGAGGCACAGAATCCGAAGCAGGCTCCAGGCTCTGAGCTGTGAGGACAGAGCCCCAGGCAGGGCTTGAACCCACCAACTGTGAGATCATGACCTGAGCCGAAATCCGATGCTCAACCGACTGAGCCACCCAGGCACCCCCCCCTTTTTTTTCCTTTTTGTTAGTGTTTATTTTTGAGAAAGAGGTAGAGCGTGAGCAGGGGAAGGGCAGGGAGAGAGACAGACAGACAGACAGACAGAGGATCCAAAGTAGGTTCCGTGCTGACAGCAGCGAGCTCGATATGGGGCTTGAACTCACAAACCGGGACGTCGGTGACCTGAGCTGAAGTCGGACGCTTCACCACGTGACCCACAGGTGCCCCTTCTCTTTCCCTCCTTAAGCATGCGATACTGAGCCGCTTCTGGGCCTCCACCCCGCTGCAAAGAGAGGCCGAAGGTGCATCAACAGCCACGCCGTCTCCTAGCTAGGGAGTTGAACCCGACCCATGACAATTTACCGTACAAACAATTAATTACTTGGCTGTGTGGTCAGAGAAAGGGGAGTTGAGGAATTGCAGAAGGCTCGGGTGAAGGATCGGAAATCAGACTGGGTGCTTGGGGATGTTCGAAGGGAGAGAGCTGTGTTCCACGCCATCAGACCTTTGCTCTTCCAGTTATGGGTATGTGTATTGAGGTAGAGAGAGGAATCATGCTTCCATGTACGCAAGCATCCAGCCTCCATAGCTACATTCAGGAGACCCCAGGGGCACCTGGGTGGCTCAGTCGGTTAAGCATCCGACTTCGGCTCGGGTCATGATCTCGCGGTCCGTGGGTTCGAGCCCCACATCGGGCTCTGTGCTGACAGCTCAGAGCCCCTGGAGCCTGTTTCGGATTCTGTGTCTCCCTCTTTCTCTGACCCTCCCCTGTTCATGCTCTCTCTCTGTCTCAAAAATAAATAAATGTTAAAAAAAAAAAAAAAAAAAAGAGTCCCCAGGGCAGAACTGTGTTATCTTCCTCTGATGCACTCAATAAAACCTCCCGAGGTCCTGTGCGTGTTGTTCTTGATCATTTCAGGCCAACCCTTACTTGTTGGTGGGTCTTTCTTTATAGTTGTGACGTACTCTCTTTGCCTCTCCAGCCCTGAGTGAGTTTATGCCTGTAAAACACTTTGTCTCTTTCGAGAACATGCCAGCCCTTCAGTGCAGAGACCCAAGAGCCCTTACCACGTCTAGTCGACCCCACCTTCCAGGAACGACACGGTCCTCTTCCTACCACCCTCTGTGGACTACATCTGTTAGGACTTCGAGGCCAAGAACAATCCCATGGGCACCGTCCCACTAGCCTTTGTTCATTCATTCAACAAAAGCAAAGGGTAGACAGGACTGCAGAGGGCATGCGTAGCCAATTTAAGAACACCAACGATTCTCAAGCATTTTCAACCCCTTTCAGGCCATGCAAATGCCTCTGAACCGGCGGCGTGCTTACCATAGCTGATTCTTACCTATTGGCTGAGCCGGTCCCCAATCCTCCTTCGGCTGGTGCCGTAGACCCTGACTTGGCATTCCTCTCCCTATTTAGAATCTAGGGTTTTCACTGCTTTACTGGCAGGCCTCTGCTGAGTGCCAGCCCCTGATGTAGCCAGGGAACGGGTGAGAGAACTGAGTGGGTAGAAACACAGGAACAAATCTTTCTGAAACCACGAGAGCCACTCCCGAACAAAAGGGGACTTTGGGGAAGGTTTTGGAAAGGTTTGGAAAGGCCGGGGCTGGGAGCTGGCCTTTGAGGATTAGTAGCCTGAATTGGTGGTTGTCAGGATAGAAAGCAAAAAGTTCACCGGGTGGGGTCCCTGCCCAGAAACAGAGTGCTTCTCCGGGGGTCCAGACAGGGCTCGAATCGAGTCATTCAGCCAGTGGTTATCACGGCTTACTTTGCAGAAAGCCCAGGGAAACTAACAATGCTTATAATTTCTTTCTCACAATATTTTGTGCAGGGTGGGCAATCTAGGGAGCCTGATAGTAAATGCTTCTAGAGTGTAGAGAGAGAGAGCCAGCCCTCCGTTCTGGGGTAGGAGAGGGGAGACGTTTGAAGGAGGGGAAACCCCACCATCAGCCTGTTTTTCCACAAGGACATTAAAAGACTTCCCCGGGGGCGCCTGGGTGGCGCAGTCGGTTAAGCATCCGACTTCAGCTCAGGTTAAGTGAATTGCCTAAGAACACACAGCTGGTAAGTGATGAAGTAGGACTCAATCCAGATCTTTCTGGATTTGGTTACTCAGGGAGGCTTTTACTTCTTTTCCGGCAGAAGGAACATGGCAAGGGCTTAGTTTAAATTCATTCATCGGATTTGCTGATAGGGCACCGTGTATGAAGGACGTGGGGAACTGGAAGGGGAAGTTGTGGTGGGATTTAGAGATCAGGAAAAGTCCAGAACACGAATACCCTTCACAGGGGGTACTGATGATAGAGGGAACTGAACAACCGGAGGCAGCCGGTGTGCGGGAGCACATGGTAGCTACTCGGTGTGTGTTACCTTGACCGACAACGCATCCCAAAGACAAACAACAGGGCACAGAGTAAAATGCTCCTGTCCTAGTGTCTTGGGTCCACAGCGGGTCCACGGTGGCTGGGCTGGACCACACATCTTGGGTCCCTGTGCCAGGGACCTGGAGAAGCTCTCCTCCCAAAGCAGACGGAAGAGGAGTTCCTTGACCTTGCGTGCCCCCTTCCACTTGGGTATATGGCGGGTCGGGGCATTTATTTCTCCTCTCGCGAGTTCCTGAGGACACGGCAGGTGATGGATTGCCCCCCAGTTAACGCTCAATGTGGGAGCCTGGCACTCCCAGGGTTCCATCCTTGTTCCTTCACTTCCTAGCTGAGTTACCTTTGACCTTCAAACTTTGGGAAGCCATTCAGTTTCTTTTTTTTTTTTTTAAGCTCATTTATTTATTTTCAGAGAGAGAGAAAGAGTGGGGGAGGGGCAGAGAGAGAGGGAGAGAGAAAATCCCGAGCAGGCACGGAGCCCGATGCAAGGGCTCAGACCCACGAGCCATGAGATCATGACCTGAGCCGAAATCAAGAGTGGGACGCCCAACCGACTGAGCCACCCAGGCGCCCCCGGAAAGTCATTCTGTTTCATCTTCCTTGTGTGTGTCCTGAAAATACGTGCCAGAGAGAGTTAAGTAGGACCTAGAAAGCCCCCCGGCTGGGGTGTGCACAGAGTTAAGTCGTCCAACGCAGCTTACCTAAAATCAAGGCAGTAACAATGGTTCCAACATTACGTGCGAAACTTGTCCTTCGTGGGTCTTTGCTTCCATGTCTGCTCTTCAAGTTCACCGAGCTACCGTCAGGGTCAGTAAGGTGATGCATGGCAAGCGAAGCCTTGAGAAATATCGCCCGATATCCAAACGCAAGGTGCTGTCATGTTGAGTTTCAGTGAAAGATCTAAAAATCGCATTTTCCAACCCGTTAGCAGCAAACCATTTGTTCATAGACCTCTACTCCCCGTTCACATTAGGGAACATTAACAACCCCAGGAATATTTACACTGTCACCCAGCAGAAGCAATAAAACTGAGGGGCAATAAAGTTTAAATCCATTCTGGTTTATGAAACGCTATGGCTCTGAGTAAACCCCGTGGAGAGTCGAGTGGCTTAAAAAAGGAAAAAAAAAAAAAAAAAAGAAGGCAAGGAGACAAGGAGAAAATAAAACCTCCTCTCTCAAATATTTAGAATCAAGAAATATGTTATGGAAATAATACATTAGACGGGCAAGGACAGCTTGTGTGCTAGGATAAGGCTCTTGATAGCTGGAGAACACAGTGGAAAAGAGAAAAATCCTTAAGCCCAGTGTTTGCACCCCTACCATTTCAATGTGAATAAGAAACCGCCTCCCTCCCAGCTTGCACCAGCCCCCCCCCCCCCCCGGTAGCCACAGGTTCTCAGGAAATAAATGGCAGAAAATCTGCCTGTGGGAACAACCCCTTCAAGTCAGGCACACGTCTTTGTCAGCAGCAAACCAAGGGACCTCTCAGGGCCTCAGTTTCTCCATCTGCAAGATGGGTGGAACCAGACCAGCATCTCTTTTCCATCGCGTTAATTTATTTTACGGATTGTTAGAAAGCAAAGCGACAACGCCCCAATATTAAACAACACGGGAGAGGGGCACCTGGGTGGCTCAGTCTGACTTCGGCTCAGGTCATGATCTCACAGTTCGTGGGTTCAAGCCCCGCGTCAGGCTCTGTACTGACAGCCCAGAGCCTGGAGCATGCTTCCGATTCTGTGTCTCCCTCTCTCTTTGTCTCTCTCCCGCTCTCTCGCTCTCTCTATCTCAAAAATAAACATTTAAGGGGCGCCTGGGTGGCGCAGTCAGTTAAGTGTCCGACTTCAGCCAGGTCACGATCTCGCGGTCCGTGAGTTCGAGCCCCACGTCGGGCTATGGGCTGATGGCTCAGAGCCTGGAGCCTGTTTCGGATTCTGTGTCTCCCTCTTTCTCTGACCCTCCCCCGTTCATGTTCTGTCTCTCTCTGTCTCAAAAATAAATAAACGTTAAAAAAAAAAAAAAAACCCAAAACACGGGAAATCAAAACAGACTTGCTGTGACTGACATAAAAGGGAGATGGGGCTAGGCCCAGGGCCAAGTGCTCCCTTGTCTCTGTTCCACGTCCACGGCTCCCCAGAACCCCGGGGGACGCTGACTAGTGCAGTTCCCAAACTACCCTTCAGGTGATCTTTGGAGACCCTTTAAAACACGGCTTTTTGTGATTTTAGGATTCTTTTGACAGTCTTGGAGGCTTTCGGGCTGCTTGGGTCCTCTGTGACACGTTGGCCTTATTTTCTGAGGCTGTAGGTGCTGGGCGTGCCCCGTCTAGGCTGGAAAGCACCTCTTATGACATGGGGTCACACGAGTGGACCTGCCTGGCACAGGGCGGGGCACCCAGCAGGGGCTCAGGCGGACCTTCTGCTGTTTCTGACCCCCAGCCTTGCCGAGGGCGCCCACCTCCAGCCCAGCTGGACTCCCTATCGGCCCTTTCCTGTGGCGAGGCCCTGTGGCCCCTGTGCGTGTGTGCAACTGAACATGCTCACACGAGTGTGTGTTGGGGGGTTCGCGGTCCCACCACCTGCTACGGCCATGCCCTCGGTCCCCCTGGGGCTGTCTATACGCCCGCTCCCACCAGGGCCTGAAGGGGCGTGTGTACAGCTTTTTCAAATAACCTGGATGATTTTTTTTTTTAATAAAACTGTTTTTTTATTGCTGTTCCCAACCCACCTAGCACCAGCTGTGATGAGAATCACTTGTATGGTAAAGTGCTATTGATAAAATTGCTCCCACCGGAACTTAGCTATGCACTCATGCAGCGCACTTGGCTCCTTCACTGCTCAGTTCCTGCAGCCCGCCCATCGCCCCCCTCCCGGCCCTCCTGGCCTCTCCCTCCTCCCTCCCCCTTCTCCTGCCCCCCCCCCTTCTTGCTCATTTCCTTCTCCTCCCTTCCCCTTTCTTTCTATCCTCTCCTGTTGCCCTCCCTGTCCCTCAGACATCCTCTCACGGTCCCCCGCCTCCTCTCCTCCCCTAGCCCACCCAGGCCTGCCTCCCCTCCCCCCCATTTCTCTCCCTTCCTGCTTCTGCCCCTCTGTACCTCCTCCCGGGGTGCACATTTGGAGCCAGGCCAGCTCAGTGGGGCCCATCGGGAGGCACCAGGCTTCTCTTCAGAGAGAGACAGATGCGGCCCCTACCTAACGTTGAAGAGGCGACCCCAGTGACAGAGTTTAAAGGCATAAAAACCTGGCTGGAAAGCTTAACTTTGACCTCTAGTCCTTCCCAGTGATTAGAGTGCTTACCGCTTCGGGAACACAAGCTCCAGTTACTTCACACAGACGTGTGAGTTTCAGGCCCGGTTCTATCAGGGTTCCGGCTCAGTCGTGTCTTTTCTTTTCTTTTCTTTTTAACATTTATTTATTTTTGAGAGACAGAGACAGAGCGCGAGCTGATGAGGCGGGGAGGCGGAAAGAGAGGGAGACACAGAATCGGAAGCAGGCTCCAGGCTCTGAGATGTCAGCACAGAGCCCCCGACTCAGGGGCTCAAACCCACGAACTTCGAGATAATGACCTGAGCCGAGGTTGTATGCTTAGCCGACTGAGCCACCCGGGTGCTTCATTTTTTTTTTTTTTTTTTTAAGCTTATTTATTTATTTATTTATTTAGAGAATCCCAAGCAGGCTCCATGCTGTTAGCAAGGAGCCTGATGTGGGTCTTGAACTCACAAACTGTAAGATCGAGACCCGAGCCGACATCAAGATTCAGATGCTTAACCGACTGAGCCACCCAGGCGCCCCTCAATCATTTCTTATGACTTTCTCAGACGGCTTCCGCTCTACGTGGCTGCTTGTAGATGCTCACGGATGTAACAGGTCTGCAAACAGTAGTCAGGGCAAAGGGTTTCCTTGTTCATTTCCAGCAAGAGAGAGGCAAAAAGCATGGCTTCCCATAGCTCTCTTTTGAGAACGAGAAGGGGCTTCCTGAGAAACCTAGTCTCGGGTCTCGTTGACCAGAATTGGCCCCCACACCCCCTACCTGAGCCAACCATCGGCAAGGACAAAAGGAATACCCTTGCACCTATCGGGCACTCTCTCTGGGCTGAGGACAAGCCCCCCCCCAATTCACACTGTGACCCAAGGAGGTGGGGTGGGTGAGGTGTCGGTGAATCAGCCCTAACACCCTCTCCAGCTCTGTGTTCGCCCAGGGGAACGGGTGATGGGGACTGAGGGTACGTAAAACTCTGGGGCCAGCAAGGAGCATCTTCCCAGGTCAGTAATATATTTTTTTTTATAAATTTTTTTTTTAATTTTTTTTTCAACGTTTATTTATTTTTGGGACAGAGAGAGACAGAGCATGAACGGGGGAGGGGCAGAGAGAGAGGGAGACACAGAATCGGAAACAGGCTCCAGGCTCCGAGCCATCAGCCCAGAGCCCGACGCGGGGCTCGAACCCTCGGACCGCGAGATCGTGACCTGGCTGAAGTCGGACGCTCAACCGACTGCGCCACCCAGGCGCCCCTAGGTCAGTAATATTAACTGCAGATATGTCACATTAAAATAAGCAGAGATAGATGATTGCCAAGCATGCGAAACGCACCTACAGCTTTCGATGAAAACACAAGAGTTGGAAGACATTTTCTGCGTAATTAAGCCACATAGAAAACTCACAGTATACACTGGTTGAATGAGTGAATGAACAACTGATTGGGACAGGCAACTTCAGGCTACTTCCAGGCCTGGGGGTGCCATTTGCCCTCCTCTGTCAGGGGTGTTTTGGCGGAGAAGTTTGAAAAACACTGCAATAAACAGACAAGGTGCCCCAGGAGTGTTCTGACCGTTTATTTTTTTAGCAGTCGTCTTATTGAGATATCTGTAAATTTCACTCTTTTATTTTGTAAGTAAAAGATATTTCATGTTGATTTATTCTGGAGAGAGACAGAGCACAAGCAGGGGAGGAGCAGAGAGAGGGAGAGACACAGAATCGGAAGCAGGCTCCGGGCTCCGAGCTGTCAGCACGGAGCCGGATGCGGGGCTCGATCCCACGAACCTCTGAGATCATGACCTGAGCTGACCGCAGCCACTCCGGGGGGCGGGCTGGGGAGCGGGCAGCCGTCTAGCAGGGTGTGGCTGGAGATGCTGAGTCCAGGTCGGTGGCTTTCTGGAAGGTCTCAGCGCGGTGGGCCTTGGTGCGACCCGATTATACGGTGCCTTCGGTACAAAGCGGGAGGGTGGGGTAAACACCGGGGCACGAAAGCAGGAACCCAAACCTTGGACCCGGCTCTGCCTCTCATGAGCCGCTTGGGCTTTGAGGTTCCTCAGCTCTAAAATGAAAGGGTGAAAAATGTTTTTGTTTTCCCTCTGAACCTAGGCCCTCTGAAAAAAGCTGAGAACATGCCAGATACTATATCACCGCCTGGAGATCTGAGGGTTCTGAGCAGTAAAGGAAGGAAACTATTGATCTCTCCATTCAGAATTTCCCCAAGTATTTGATGGGTGGGCCAGGGTGGGGGGCTCAGAACATCACCTCCCAGCCCCGTCTAAAAATAGCTTCCCACCCCCAGGTCCCACAGTATCTGAAACCCTACCCCCGCGGGTTAATCTTGGGGCTGGGTCTCCCGGCCTCCCCGTGAAAACAGAAGCACTTTTAGATGGAGTCACATTAAGCCGTTATGCGTTGACATTTTGGCTGGGACTTACCTAACAGTTGGTTGAGCACAAGGTAGGCCTGGGGTGAAGGGCAAGGTAGGATACCAGGAGATGGCAGATGGGTTAGTAAAGGGACAAGGAGGCAACAGCGACCTATATTTGTCATTTAGCAACTCAGAGTGTTTTCAAGGAGGGAGAGTCCACATCAGGTTACTTGTGGCTGTGGCCAAACAAGAAAGGTAGAAGTCGAGACTTTTATACCCAGGATGGCATTTTTCAGATGAGGAAAAATCCCAACTAAGCCCAGAAAATGGATTGACTTGCCCCAGACCCCACGGAGAGCAAGCAGGAGGGCAGGATGGCCCCAGGCCCCGGGGCTCCCGTCCTCTACTCAGTGCCAGGCAGAGTGGGGTCTCGTGGTGGCCCTCCCTGCACGCACGATACGTCTCTCCCAGCCCTGATGTCGGTTCTGTTCCCGGGAAGGATTTCTCTTGATAAGGAAATAGAGGTAAAAAAGGCAAGGGAATATTGCCAAATGGTTGATCTGACAGCTGCAAATTTCATTTTGTGTTGCGCGCTGACCTCTAATTGTTTCCCAGGTAGCCCGGGACGGAGAGATCGATAAATCCCGCAGATAGTTCCAATCCCGTCTGGCGTCCTCGGCTTTCATCAGAAAACAGTCAGATTCATGGCTCTCTGCAAGTTTTAGCAGGTTTTTCATTTGCTGCAGAGCCCGGTGAACTATGTTCTGGCGGAGGACCTGGCTGGGGACTGAGACACTCGCGGTGACCCGGAGGGCTGAGCTGGGAGGGAACTGGGCGTTGCTGGCCCGACCTCCCCTTGTCCAGGTGGGAAGACGGAATGCCCGAGAGACCGCAGCGGCCACAAAGGGAGTGGGAACTGCAACCCCTTCTCCTGTGGATTCTTCTACTCGACCAAGCTGCCTCCATTAGGTTCTTACTGCAAGAGGGAGGTGTCATTTGGTTAACCCGTCCCCAGAGATCTCTTTAAAGGAAGGCTTAGAGGTAGTAGAAGAAACAACAGATTCGTTAATCACAAAGGCTACTTCCTTCAATCTCCTCTCTCTGCCCACCAAGGTCGTGGCACTTCCCCTATCCCCTACTTGCTGAGCCTCAGTTTTCCCAGCTGCACAATGGGGATGAGAATTCTCCGTGTCTAAATGGGCTCTCCGGAGGATGAAATGAGTGGGTGAGTGGAAACGCTCACCCAGAGCCCGCCCGAAGTCCGTGGGAGCCTCCCCGAGTGTGAGTGAGGCTCAGAACTAGTCGGCCACCTGCTCTATCAGAACTAGTCACCTGCTCTGTCTAGGAGCCCTGAGACCCGAGACTAGGCTGCCCGGCAGGTGGACCTGAATTTATAGCCACACTCTGCAAGGGCTGTGCCCTGGCCAGGGTGTCCCATGTGTCCTGATTCCCCCCCACTGGACCGCAGGAGCCTGGTGCGGG
Organism: Felis catus; assembly: GCF_018350175.1. Classification (NCBI taxonomy): domain Eukaryota; kingdom Metazoa; phylum Chordata; class Mammalia; order Carnivora; family Felidae; genus Felis; species Felis catus. The sequence continues at coordinate 35,620,166 of NC_058373.1, read as the reverse complement.
GCTCCAAGCAGGTGTCTGGGCGCCAGGCAGTGTCTGGGTAATGGGACAGGGTGGCATTGGGTCCACAGGATGTGTTCACAGAGAGGACACTTGGGTGCAGAATCACCCAGTCTCTCTCTCTCTCTCTCTCTCACACATACTACACACACACAGACACACACACACACATGCATGCACACACACGGCTAAGAAGCCAAGGTCAGTATTGGCATCAGTCTTCACCTGCTGGCCACATCTGAGCACCAAACTCTCTGACCCTCTTACATCCATGCAGTGTCAGGACTGGAATCCACTGAGGGCCGAGGTCTTCCCTGGCCTGCCCTGCGTTTCTGCAGTGAGTTTAGCAGAAAGAATCCCCATCTAGAGTCTGCAGACTCCAGGTGGACCTCAGCACGGCATTAGCCAGCCGTGTGACGGTGGGAAACTCACGTCACCTCTCTGGGCTTCCGTTTTACCACCTGTGAAACGGAGAGAGAGAGCTGCCTGGGTCGGGTCTCTCCCCACCAGGGTCTTTGAGACAAACCCGCAGCCCAGGAGAGGTGGGAAAGGCCCAGCACATCGCCAAACCTAATGCCTTTCAAACGTTGATTTCAGCAGATGAAGCTTTAATTATTTTTACTCTGGACCCCAACTTCTTTTCTTTTTCAGTGTATGAAATTTATTGTCAAATTGGTTTCCATACAACAGCCAGCGCTCATCCCAAAAGGTGCCCTCCTCAATATCCATCACCCACCCTCCCCTCCCTCCCACCCCCCATCAACCCTCAGTTTGGTCTCAGTTTTTAAGACTCTCTTATGCTTTGGCTCTCTCCCACTCTAACCTCTTTTTTTTTTCCTTCCCCTCCCCCATGGGTTCCTGTTAAGTTTCTCAGGATCCACATAAGAGTAAAACCATATGGTATCTGTCTTTCTCTGTATGGCTTATTTCACTTAGCATCACACTCTCCAGTTCCATCCACGTTGCTACAAAGGGCCATATTTCTTTCTTTCTCATTGCCATGTAGTACTCCATGGTGTATATAAACCACATTTTCTTTATCCATTCATCCGTTGATGGACATGTAGGCTCTTTCCATAATTTGGCTATTGTTGAGAGTGCTGCTATAAACATTGGGGTACGAGTGCCCCTATGCATCAGTACTCCTGTATCCCTTGGGTAAATTCCTAGCAGTGCTATTGCTGTGGACCCCCAACTTCTAAGACAGAGAAGAACCGAGCTGCCCAGGCTGAGTTGGAGATGGGGGGCGGGGCGGGGAGGGTGGCCGCTGGCCTTTAGGAAGGATGCCTCCTCTTCAGTGAAACCCTGATTGTAGAACAGCGGCCTCTTTTTAGAGGTGAGGAAACTGAGGAAACCAATAAAGAACCCCCTGCTCAAAGTCACATGTGTCCACAGAATCCTAAATCCTCGGAGGCTCCGAGTTCCAGGGGTGGGAACGCCCACTTCTGCGCCGCCCCTGTGAGCCCCGGCGTCACCTGAGGCCCCTGACAGCGCCCGGGTTACCAGGCAACCGGCCTTGTTGCCCGGCACTGCCCGTGAGCGCCTCCCAGCTGCCCTCCCAGCCAGAAGTGGTCCGGCCAAGGCTGCCCGGCTGGCAGGTAGGGACAAAGGGATTAGGCCCCATTTGACAGACAGTGTTCCTCCCATTTGCATGTCATTAAGCTGCAGGCCAGTTAGCGGAGGGGGGACACATAGCTTCAGATTCCCTGCCAAGCCGGGGCACAGAGGCGCTGGGCTTCATTTGCATTTTGGACACCTGCCCTGAGCCGCGGGAGGGGATTTGGGGGAGGGGGGGGGGAAGAGTTTTCTTGAAGAGCTGACTGGGGGGAGGGGGGGGGGCTGGGGTGGCCTGGGAGGCTGTGCTCATCTCAGTGCTCACCCCAACCTTTCTCTGTCTCCCTCCCAAACTGTGACACAATCTGGAACAGACCTTTCGGGGGGGGGGGGGGGGGGGGAGGGTCGTTATTGTCCCTGGGCTTCAAACTTGCCACCAGAAAGCATCTCGGGGGAAGACAGGTACCTTCTAACAACCAGGCTGCACCCCCCCCCCCCCCAGCCAGCATCCCCATGCCACACACACACACACACACACACACACACACACACCCCAGCCCAGCCAGGGGAAAAGGAAGGAAGAAAGGAACACAGGCTGCATTTTCTCTGCACTCCCCTTCAGAGGCCTCCCGGGGCGCTCCTGATTGACAGGATGCTAAATGCAAGAGGTTTCCTGCGATAGAGAAAGAGATTTTCTTGAAGCATTCAACTCCTGACCTTTAAGAGCTTGGGGAGCAAAATGATTTTCAGTCACTTGGGCCTGAGTGAAAGGTATGTGAATTGATCAACCGCAGGGCTCAGGCCTCCCGAGGTCTCCATGTTATGTCATTAAAATCTTACAATCGAGTTATCCTAATGCATTCGAGCAGCCACCTTCTCGGAGGCGATTAGTAAATAGACTCAAAGTTACATGGTACCGAACGCTTTCTCCCAGGGCCGCTCCAGATCCAGGAAGGTCAGCAGTGAGTTAGGGGCTTGGAGCCGAAATCTGACCTGGGCTGTTTGGGGCTTTCTTTTTGACACTCCACTAGACTGTGGTAGCGATTGTTGCTTCCTCTCGCATTTTTTCTTCTGGCTTTCTTTCTCTTGTGGAGCTGCCCACCGCTGAGGCCACAAAGCTGGCTACGGATGTAGACCTGACTACTCACCCCTTGCCTCATTCCCCGGCAGCTGTGGTTGGTCTGGGGTACACATGACCTGGCTGGACCAATCAGAATCTTCCTTGGGATCACTCTCTTTTTCCTGCGGAGGCTGAGCGGGGAGAGTGTGAGGGTGGGTTGGTGGCAGCCATCTTGCCTGCCGTGTGTGGTCTGTCTGCGGCGACGAGCAGAGGTGACAGGATAGAGTGAGAGAGGGCGGGTTCCTAAATCCTCTGAGCTACCCTCATAGCTTTCTTAGCTCCGTGAACCTCGAAACTCCTCCTTGGCTTAAGTTGGCCAAAGTTCATTTCTATGGCTGGAGACCAAAAGCCTGCTGGGCAGAGGGAGCTGGTAGTCCCAAAGTACAGTTGTCTGGGGCTTGGGGAAAATGAAATTGATAGGGAATGCTATCAGGTGTGATGGTGCAAGTCGCAGGTGCCACAGCAGCGCCTCGGGGATGGCCCACTAAGAAGGGAAGCGGCAGGAGGAGAGGGACTTTTGTCTCTTTTCCAGCGCCTAGAACAATGCCTGGCAATAGCTCCCCTCCTCCCTCCTCTCCTTGGCTGCAGGATCTTGACTGCAGGATCACATGGCACCTCTGCTTTCTCTTGATCCCCGTCCCCTGTCTTTTTGACTCTGCTCTTTCCTAACTTCGGTTTGTACCTGGCCACCATGACCCAGCTCTCCTCCACAGCCTCTGCTGGTAATCGCTTCATTCTTGGTATCAGATCCAAGCGCGTTTCCAAGGTCAGAGACACAGCATCTGACTGGCTTGGCTCATCTTTTCGTACCAGGTTAACTCACAGGTCAGCAGGGTGTCCATGCCTGAGCTCATCAGCTGAGGGGATGGGGCAGGGAATCACGTGGTAGAAAACATGGCCACCAGGGCAGTAGAGGTTACAGGTCAACCAGTTCTCCCTGGGAAGAGTCACAGCGTCTCTAGCACAGAATCTTCTGTTCAGACTAGACTGAAGGAAGCCAAGGACTGTCTACACTTCCCCTTCCTTGTTCCAGAAACTTCACCTGAGGCACAGGATTTTTGGTCGGCAGTGGGAACCCTTCCCCCATTCCAAGGAGTTCGCTCCCAGGTGCCTCTCTGGTGTGTTTCTTGCTTGAATTGCAAATGGAATCAGTGCATAAACCCTACATCACTCAGAGCCCCATGTTGGCAGTATCTTATTTTTCAATTTCTTTCTTTTTTTTTAATTGAATGAACATATTCTTTGCAAGCCGTTCTACCTTGGTGAAGGCTGTTCCCCTGTGATTCATCAGAGTAATAACTAGAAACACCATTATTTGGCTCTATCCTCCTGCTGAGAACATCACATAACTGAGAAATGTTCATGCATTTCACAGAGTTGCAGGGAGAGGAAAAGGGAGGCAGCGGGAGGAGGAGGAGAGGGAGGAAGGAAGGAACAAATGATAATGTACACGCACGGATAGGCATCCAGAGCCGTGGCGAGACATGGAGAGGAAAATGCAGACCCACACGTAGTTGTTGATCACACACACACACACGCACACACACACTTGAAGGCACAGAATGAACCATACATATTTCTCTACTCAGGTTATCTCACACTTGAAAACAAATTTTTTTTTAATAAACTCGAAGAATTTCAAAGTGAGAAGAGATGTTGGAGAGCTGGCCCAATCCCCTCATGTAACATGCAAGAGAAATGAAGCTCAGAAAGACAGCGGATAGCCCTACGTGTCCCATTTGCAGACACCCACGTTCCTGGATTTCCATCTAGAAACGTATAAATCAACTAGTCTGAGATACGGGGCGCATCTTTATTTATGTTTACTGGGCTCTCGTTCCGGAGTTAATGATTTTCAGACATCCTCATCACTTCGATCGAAGGTGTGCCTAAAATATTCTTGCCCTTGGTGTTTGTTTTGTTTTTGTTAATGACCTCGGGAAGCCCCACAATAAATGTCATATAAACTCTAGCATGTTCTCGGGGGCTGTGTGAAGGAAGGCTTTTAGGGTTAGACAAGTCAAACGTTCAACTCAGTCTTCTGGGAACACTCCCATTTCTTCTCCAGTTGTATTGGACGCTTCCTTAGTCCACCTCTCCTCACCTCCTGCCCGAATGATTGCCTGGTCCACTGACTCATTCCAACGTCTCTTAAAACATGGCTCTCACCTTGCCCTTCTTCGAGTGACCAGCACCCCAAGCTGCACGTGTCCACTTTTGCATCCATCAGTCATCTTCTGGCTGCAAGTGAAAACACCCAACTCAAGCAAGGTGGCAAGCTTGCGGAAGGACTGGGATACTTATGGGTTCACCTAACTGGATGTTCAAGGGGTAAAGGCTGGATTCTGAGGTCTTATTCGTGCCATCGAGAACATCTCTTTTCCTCTCCTTCCTTCATTGTAACTTTTCCTTTTGTTTTCAACTTTTCGGTGTCTTCATGATGGATGCGCATCATATAAACGATCTAGAGCTGAAAAATTGCAATCCAATCTGATAATTTCTATTTTAACCAGAAATTTAAATCCACTGAAATATGTTGTGGTTAGTACTCTGTATGGATTTACATACACTGTTTTATTTTTTGCAATCTTTTTTACTCTGTTTTTTCTATATTTCTTTTTCTTCCATCTATTTGTTGGAGTGATCTTTTTCCTTATTTCTCTTCTTTTCCTTTACTGGTTTGGAGCTTGTACATGTTTTTAGTGGCTGTCTTTAATTTTTTAAACATTCATACTTGATGTAATAAAGTCTGATGATAATAAAACTCCATACCATCAAATAATGTAAGACCTTAGGATACTTTAACCACTATTGGCCCCTTCTCGTCTTTTTTCTAAAGGTATTTGGGGATTTTTTTAGGCCCCTTCCTATCTTACATGCTATTCTTACCCAGTACTTTAGTTTCACATTGTTTTATATTTAATAAAATTATTTAATGTCATCACTATTGTTCTATACAGGAAATATTTGATTGGATTCTTCCACATGTGTATCATTTTATTTGTTTAACAATTCTCTTTGCACCTCAGTTCTTGCTTCTAGGTAAAATTTCCTTCTTCCTATGATCATCCTGCCATAAGTCCTTCACAGAAGACCTGTTAATAGAAAGCCCAGGGGCACCTGGGTGGCTCGGTCAGGTAAGCGTCCGACTTCAGCTCAGGTCATGATCTCACAGTCTGTGAGTTCGAGCCCCACGTCATGCTCTGTGCTGACAGCTCAGAGCCTGGAGCCTGCTGTGGATTCTGTGTCTCCCTCTCTCTCTGAACCTCCCCTGCTCGAACTCTCTTTCTCTCTCTCTCTCTCAAAACTAAATAAATAAACATTAAAAAAAAAAGAAAACCCTGTGTTTCTTTGAAGTGGCTTTCCTTTTTCCTCCCTCTTAATTAGAATTCTAATCTGGCAGGGTTTTTCCTCTCAACTCTTTGAAGATGTTATTCCGTGTTTTTCTTGTTTCTATAGATGCTATTAAAGTTGATATTGCTCTAGAGTTGCTAATTCCTTTATAATAATCTCTATCTTTTCTCTGTTCTCTCTCTGAAGACCTCTGTGTCTTTGGGGCTCTGAGGTTTTAGTACAATGTGTGGTGTTTAAAGGGTGGATTTGTTTTTATTCATCCTGCTTGAGACTATCTGTGATTCCCGAGTCTGAGGATTAATGCTTATCAGGAATTCTGAAATGTTGTTAGACATCATGTTGTCTAATGTTGGCTTTCTCTCATTCTCTCTACTCTCCTTCTGTAACCCCAATTAGATGTACACGGTGTCTTCTCATCTTGCCGTCCATATCTCCTAACTACTTGTCCGTATTTCTATCTCTAACTCTCTGCATGCTGGGTATTTTCCTCAGACATATTTTCAAGTTCACTAATCCTCTCTCCAATTGTATCTAATCCACTCTTTAACTCATCCCCTTTTTTTTATATCAATGAGTATGGTGTTTTCACTTCTAAAAATTCTATTGGGTTCTTTTGCAACATGAAAATTATTTTCCCATATTGCCATGATCTTGTTATAGGGTCAAATACTCCTTTTACATATGTATTCATTTCAAGCATGCTCCTTTTGAGGGACTCGCTGTTCTGCTACCTAGAGTTTTTGGGGTGGAAGATATTAGGGTCTAATATTGTTCTTTGTTGGGTTTCCTGACTCTCATTCAAGGTGGATATAGATTCCTTGTGTGTTTTGTTAGGTAGGGTTAGGAGACTACTGTCAATGAAGCTTTTATCTGTGGAGAATAATTTGGGTTGATGGCATGTTGCCATGGTCTGAGTTTGCTTCCGTTCAATACCCCACGGGCATTCCTTCTCCATATTAGCATCATTTTTATGTTAGCTGTAGATTTGGGTATTCCCAGACAATGCAGGTTGTACCATGACATAGCTTAACCCCTCGCACGATACACGCTTGAATTATAAATAATCGGGGGGGGGGAACGCCCCCCACTTCAGAGCTCAGGTCAAGACACAAAACAGCTTTCCTCTTTTTCCCTTGTGTAAAATGCTATGTTCAGGTTGTATCCAGGTTCAGTGGTTATCTTCGGTGTGGTTCCAGATCCCAAAACAGATATTCCCGTGCACCTCCTTTAGGGAGGGAGTGGTCTCCAGAGAAACCTGTGAGAAAGTGAGGGATGAAGGAGAAGAAGCTGAACCAAGACATGGTTTCAGCTAAAGCCTAATCTACGGGGAGCACTGGCATGGAAATGGTACCACAGGGCTGTCCGCCAATGAGGCAAGACATTTGACGTATCCCTGCGTCAGTCAGTGGCCGGCCGTGGCTGACTCTGAAGGTAGGTGGGGAGAGACCGTGACCTCCCGCTATCCCCCGAAGAGGAGATTCCCAGCTGCTGAGGGACATGTTCCGGAGAAGAGTGCAGCTGGGAGCTATTAGGATCCCAAACTCACAACAGCTGGGAGTTGGAAGAACTGGCCAGGCAAAGAGGATCTGGGCAGGGCACCAAGGGCATCTAAGACAGTGGGAAAGGGTGTTATAATTGATTAACAACAACAACAAGTTATGCAAGCTGTTCTTTGTTGAGCACTTATGTGCCAGACATCATCCTTAGTGCTTTACATGTGTTCTCATTTAATCCTGATAATAACCACAGAGCTAAGTGCTGTTATTTCCCAAGATTCTGGCTAAGGAAACTGAGTGAACCACAGAGAGTCTAATTAGTCAAGGTCACACAGGAGACAGGGTTCACGTTGCACCCTAGAACGAGGACGCATCACCACTCAGTGACGCCCGGTGTGAGCATGAGGCACAGGAGTAGCCACGCTGGTGGCAGAAATATACCATTTTGAAGACGTGGGACTGCCTTGGGCAGGAGTCGTCTCCCTCCAGATGCCTCTGACCTTTACCTGGGTGCTCTATAGCTCACCAGCTCACACTGTCCAGGACATAGCAGGAAGACGGTGTCTCCTCCCAGAAACTTCCACTTCTAAAGGAAACTGACCACCCAGACACCATTTGGCCTCTTGAGCTGCCAGCCAGGGTGGTAAGAAATTGAGTAATCATGACATATGAAGAATGGGTGAACGGACTGGAGACACTGAACCCAGAAGGGCGTTCTGAGGGGAGTCGCAGGGTCTCAGAGAAGAAGAGGACGGCTGAGCTCGCGCACTACGATAGACGAAGGGAGAGACCCAGAAAGGCATAATGACTTGCTCCAGGTCTAGTGTCTGGTGGTTTTAACCCATGGCCTCTGATTGAGTGGTGCGCTGGTAAATGTTTAACGATCAGCACTCCGAGAATCCAGATTTGTAGCAATTGCCAGTTTATGTTGTGTAAACATTCCCACTGTGGCCAATTTCAAGCTCCCAACGTGCCATCGCGAAATGCAGAGCTGGGGGGAGATGTGCACCGTCGGCCGTTGTGAGTTGGTAGAAGCTGGCGTCTGCACACCAGTGATTCCCAGCACAGAGCTCGTTCTGCAGGACCAGTAATTCCCCAACACTAATCCCACAAGGCAGCCCAGCCATTCAAGGAGCATTCTAAGGTCACCCACGTTTGAAATCAGAGCATTCTAAATCCCCTTCTCAGAGCACGGTTTGGTGCGTTAGCTTCGGAAAGGCCCCAAAAGTCCAGCAGTAAAGAAATCTGTGCAACTTCAATTAGCTCAGCATTCTCCAAACCCGTTTGACCGTCCAACCATTTCGTCACATGCCTCTTAGTAGCGTCCCTTGGAACTAGTGTTCAACGGGGCACACTTTGGAAAGCGCCAACCAACACAACGTCTTCACATAAACCAAGGAGACTCCACTTGCTGTTCTCTTTGGTTCCAGAGGTGGGAAATGGGACCAATGGATTAAAATCAGGGGAATCAAAATCCAAACCGGTATGAGGAAGTCCTTCCTAATAATAAAAACCACCCACAATAGCATGAAGCTAGGTCTTGAAGGGAAAAGGGAAAAGGTCTATTAACATAGAGGATGATGAAGGATCGTACGTCAAGGGACGCTGGGAATGGACTTCTTGTACCAGGAAGAAGGCTCGGAAAGATTCCTTTGAAGGACTATGTCTGTGAAGTCCCAGGATTCCGTTAATTTGAAGCGCATAGATGGTGTCTGGGGTCCCAGAGCAGCGCTCTGTCGGAGAGGGGGCTGCCTCTGTATAGAAATAGAGATTACAACTCTATTGATGGGTGTGATATAATTTTAGAAGGACTAGGATACCGTCACTTTCCAAAATCTACGTCTTCAATGTCTAGTTTCTGCATGACTTCACCATTAGAGCTTTATTTCTTTAGCTTAATACTTTATTCCATGTTTAAATGTACATTCTTCTGGGAAAGGGGTGGTTTGACCTAAACTGCTATTGGCCAGTCGTATCATAATCTGCAGTGTGGTTAGGATCTCGGTTCCTCCCAGAGAGCAGGTTTTGTTTGGAAAGAAGGACCAGGAGAGGGGCAGAGGGGACGGGGGTGTCTGGGGTGGGGGCTGCAGAGACTGCTGGCCAGGAGCGCCTGCCGTGGGAGCACCAAAGACAGTCTTGGCTGCCTTCGTGAATGTGTTTGGGACCAGGCCTGTCCTGAAGACATCTCAAAACTATTTTAGGAGGCAGCAAATTTAGCTGGTGGCTGGTTTGCAAATCATCCAGCTATGGTAGTATTTCTGATGAGACAATCTGTCTCAGAATGAGACATTTAAAGCCTTTACAACGAAAAGGGATTTGCCTCTCTGAACACTACCATCCAAAAAGCACAACCATTGCCGCTTCTCTCGCTGGCCAAATCCAGCAGCGGGTAGAACGTTCGTGACCACGCTAGCATCATTTGCCCAGAGCTTTCCAGGTAGGAAACGTGTTCTGTGTTTACTACCCGGCCGAATTCTCGGAACAGCCCCCAAAAGCGAGCGGTCTGGTCTTTATTTGATAAACGGGGAAACCAAGGCACTCACCTGGGGTAACCCAAGGAGCAGATGGCCTGGAAGTCATTTTTAAAAATTTTGATTTGCATTTTAAACAAGCTAATACACATATTACCTTTAAACTGTTCAGTAGTTCCACAGGGCTTTTAGTGAAAAGTATCCCTCTCAGCTCAGATTTCCCAAAACCTAGAGGCAATCACTTTTTAGCTATGTCTCCTTGTATTTATCTTCATATTTCTTTTTTTTAAGCTTATTTATTTTGAGAGAGAGAGAGAGAGAGAGCACATGCAGGGGAGGGGCAGAGAGAGAAAGAGAGAGAGAGAATCCCAAGCGGGCTCCATGCTGCCAGCACAGAGCCCAAATTGGGGCTCGAACTCATGAACCTTGAGATCATGACCTGAGCCAAAACCAAGAATTGAACGCTCAGCTGACTGAGCCACCCAGGCGCCCCTGTCTTCTTATTTCTTTTTTTCTTTTTTTAAATTGTTTAATGTTTATTTATTTTTTGAGAGGGAGAGAGACAGAGGGTGACTGGGGGAGGGGCAGAGAGAGAAGGAGACACAGAATCCGAAGCAGGCTCCCGGCTCCGAGCTGTCAGCACAGAGCCCGACGCGGGGCTTGAACCCACGAACCGCGAGATCATGACCTGAGCCGAAGTTGGACGCTCAACCCACTGAGCTGCCCAGGCACCCCATATCTTCATATTTCTAAGTAAAATGTTTATACTTTACTTCTTGGTTCAAAAGAAATTTAGAGATGATCTAAAATCTTCCCTCCCTGCAAGCTGGAGATTTAATTTTTTCACATTCCCATTTTCGTTCACACCCCCCCACACACACACTTGTCCGACCCACCCTGAGACATACACTCGCAGTCACACACACTCACATGCACACTTATGTTTACGTCACAGCTTTTATTTCTGCAGTGGGAGTTTGAATTTCCAGACTCTCTCTGACTGCTCTTTTTGTGTAGCATCCTGTTTTTGTTGCATAGACACTGTGTCTTCCTCTGGGATTTTACTTTTCTGTTGGAAGTTTTCATTCGCTCCCTACACTCTTTCTCTTTCTCCTGAGTCCCCCTTTCCAACGCTTCCATATTGACATCTGCCTTTCAAGTTAGACGTTGTCTTTGAGTATCTGGTAATTCCTGTCTTTACATCCATGTGTACTTATAAGATGCTAAAAGGCATTCAGACACACTCAGTGCCTGGGTGGGTGGCTTCATTATAAGATGGCGAGATAGACAGTAGTCATTTCCTTATGGTACTCCCTCCACCGGCATCTGTAAGAATTTTCTCTTGGGCCTGTTGGTTTACCCAGAAAGAAAGTCATCCACTGGGGAAGGAATAGGGAGGTGACTCTAAGCCTCGCCTCCAGCATTCTGGGAGCCAAGTGGCAGACCGGCCCTTGCCTCACCCTTGGTGGTACCTATGTCCCCCAAGGCCAAGGCTCTCGTGTTTAGCCTTTCCGAGAGCAAAGCTCCTTTCTGCTGGCTGGGGAAGACACAGTGGCTTGGTGGTACTAAGAGGGGAGGAAATCCGGGGTCACACTTAGTCGGTTACAGACCCTACCAGAATAGTTCCTGGGAGATAGACTCCAAGCTTTGCCTGTAGGTTGTCACGGTGCCGGGAGAGAGGGAAGCAGGATTGAGCAGAGGGAGGAGAGGAGCTGCAGTCACCACAAAAGACTCAGCCAATCCCAGAGAGCCCTGGAGCTGGAATGATCGCCCTGAATTGCCTTGCCCTGAGGCAAGAGGGATGGGCCTTTACTGTCTTTCATTGCCTGGCCAGGGGAAGCGGGCTACCCCAGGGAGGGGTGTCGACCTTGGGCAAGAGGATTCCCTTTAATAGCATGTCCTGGAGAGACACCTGAGCTGAGAGTCATCAATAATACTCCCAGCAAACAGGGGAAGTGAGTACCTGAAGCCTGAGGGGCCTCTGGGCAGCACACCGTGACCACGACCATGGCCGTGACCGCTATGGCACACCCTACGCTGCTCAAATGACCTGCCATCACAGGGTTCCATTCCCCGGGGAAGGTGATACTGGTTTGCATTTACTGCCTTGGCCCTGGGTGGGGGAGGCCGTTTGAAGACTTCCACTTGGCCTTCGCTACAGTGACTCTCAACTCCACACGTCAAGGACTAGTTCTGCCAACTGGTAAGTATGTCCACTACAAAGTCTACACTTGGAGTCTGGGAAATGAACAACGGGTAGGTCTGTAGACTTAGTGGACCTGTCACGGGGTACCTGGGTCAAGACTCCATTTATTACCCGTCCCCCGCTGTGTTCCCCCCACTCCAACAGAGGTGTCACGATAGGCCTGGTGATCAGCAGTGGTGGTGAAAGCGAATCCTGAGAGAGTTTTGCATTGGCCTGCAGGGGAGAGGCCTCTGCATCACCTTCAAGTGCGAGAGGATTGCTATCTTTTAACAGAAAAAAAAAGTGGGGGGCACAACTTCTGTGGACCCACAAGGTTCAGAGGGATCTGGAGATTGAAGGCTTTGGAGTGCATCAACCTGAATGGCCCCATCCAGTTCTCAGGGTCCCGCTCTTCCCCAGTCACGGCCCTGACCTTGGCATGACCGACTTTCTGAGTTCAAGAATTCAACCTCCTCTAGAATTCTGCTACTCTTATAATTAAGTCATGGATCTGGTCCTCGGCTTCTCTTGACCTCTAGTTGCAAGAGTTGAAGTCTTTTTATGTGCTGCCGATTGGGCTCGCTGACTTTCAGACTTAGCCTTTAATTGGTGATTAATCACCCTCGGCCTTTTCTTTCTTTCTCCAATGCGTCAATTGCCCTTAGCGGTAGCCGTTTAACTTGACAGTCTCTTTAATTACTACTTCCCCAGAACCTCTGGAATGTCTCGAATATGGCCCCCACCAGAGTACTACCTTCCCCGGTATCCCACTCTGGTGTGCCATGAGCGAACGTTTTAACAATAACCCCAAGACAGCATGCCAGGGAGTTATCCACGCCAGCTGAGGAGCCCTCCCCACCGGCCAGCGGCCAGCAGTAGGTAATCTAGTCCCACAATCCCAATTTAGAGTCGGCTCCCTTGAACCACTCCTGGGACGCACCCTCTCAGGTTGGGCCCTCTAGGCCACAGACTGAGACAGAGATCTGTATTCGGGAGATGTGTTTGGGAGTGGCCTTGGGACGCACACCTGGGAGGAATGATGGAAATACTATCATGCGTTCCCGAGCAATTCCACTGAGTTCAGCACCACCTCGCCCCTCGACTTCCAGGGGTCCTCCTGGCTTCCAGCTCCTGAGTCTTTCTGGGGTTCTATTTTTTAGAATCGGTTTTCGTTAATTTTTTTTTTTTTGAGGGAGCGCCCAACTGGGGGAGGGGCAGAGAGACGGGGGAGACAGAATCCCACGCAGACTCCACGCTGTCAGCGCAGAGCCCAATTCGGGGGCTCGAACTCATGAACGGCGAGATCGTGACCTGAGCCGAAGTCAAGAGTCAGACACTTAGCCGACTGAGCCATCTGGGGTCCCCTTTCTGGGGTTTTACAGCGGGGGAGAGTTTGGCCCTTTTTGCCTCCCTAGCCCACCGCCACTCCCTTGCCTTTACAGGGACCCTGGCTGTCTCCCATCTGATGAGTTATCTGTTACAAGTTCTACTTCCCAGCTTCAACAATTTTATTGGGATCCCTTGCGTGATGTCATTTCCTCTTTCTCATGCCCAGTGTGGATTTATGCCCCTATTTTTATTCCTTCATTGTTATTTTAGTAGGGTTTGGGGAGGGAGTGAAAGTAAACATATGTTCACTCTGCCACATTTATTGGGCATCCGTCATTGAGGTTGTATTAAACAGCAAACAATCTGAGCCCCCTCCCTTCTTCTCAGCACCCTTCTAGTAGCTTCCATCCCCTAGTCTGTGAATCCTGACCTTTCCTCATCTAGGGCAGAGTGTTCTCCTGCAGTCAGAACTTCCCCGTCACCTCCACCTGAAGAGGAGAACGTTTTCCCCAGCCCCACACGATCTGACCCAATAAGAGTTGAGTGTATGACGCTGTCCCATGTTGTACGGAACTGACCCTTTGGGGACTTCACGTTCCTCCAGGGCGCCGTTCCTCCTCCACCAACACCTCACAGCATCTGAAAAGCTCCCTCCTTTCCCTAGTGTCTCTCACCTGGGGCTCCCCCATTCCGGCCGCAACCACGATCCAGCCTGGTCAGCCCCCGAATCATTGTTTCTCAAAGAGGATCATGGAACATCTTGGGGTGTGTGCCATTGTTTCCGGGAGCTGGGGCAGGGGGACACAAAGCCACAGGGTGAATATGGGGCATTATCTTGGGGCGTCAACATCTGCCCTGTTGAAATAAATAGAATTATGTATGTTAAGTTTTTCTTTCCCCCCCCACTCAGGTCCCTGCCCTCGTGGAACTTCCATTCTGGTGGATATAAGTAGTGAGCACTTGAAGACAGAAACACCCATCTGGCTGCATAAACGCTCCCTGAATGAGTAAAATGAAAAACTAATTTAAAAAAAAAAAAAGAAGAAAGGAAGAAAAGAAAAGAAAGGCCTCCTTATTAACAGTCATATCTTTTCTTGCAAAGGGTAAAAAAAGCTGAGCTTGAAAATTCTGAAAGCCCATTAAGAGGCTGAAACCAAGAAACATAACCCCGTGGTTGGGAGATTGAAAACGGGCTTAAGAAACATAACATCGGGACTCTCCGGGGAAGTGGTTAAGTCAGAGCCAAAGGCATTAGCACTGAGTTAAGAGGAGCTCGAGCTAATGAGAAGGGAACGGAGCGTGGGGGAGCCCGGGAGGGAGGTGACTGGGGATCAAGTGCAGGACGGGGGAGAAAGGGAGGCAGGAGGCCAGCGCACGCACGCGGAAGTCATTGACATGCCAGGCACGGGCTCCCCACTGGCGGGAGGAAGCGGCTGCCAGGGAGCAGGAGTGCAGAAGTGAAATGGGGACCCACGAACGGCCCCCCGGGTCACACTCCGGACTTCTGACTTCTGCCAGGGACTGAACGAGCATGTGGCCAGGGCCAGGGCCAGCCAGATGTGAGGGTGTTACAGGGCTATGCGGCAGGCCCGGGACAGTTTCCTTCACCCTCTCCGTTCCTGCCCCTTGCCCCCTCCCTCTCTCCACCTGGCTCTCTCCGAGCCCCCATCTTGGTCCAGGTGTCCCCCCCCACTTTGGGGGGAAGGAAGTAGCTGAAGCCGACCTCTGAATGTAGAGAACAAACCCTCATTTCCTGGCAAAGGGATCTCGGGGAGGGCGGAGCAGGGCAGACATCAGACCTCTGGACGGGACAAGGCGGGCGGTGGGGGACGGCCCGTCAGGCTCTCCAGACTCACTCCGTCCAAACCGCAACCTGTTGCGGCTCAGAGCTTTGACGGCCGAGGCTGGGCCACAGCAGGGACACGGAGGCCCCCATCTATCCCAGCCAACGCATCCCGCGCACCTGCTCTGGGCCCAGCCCGGTCTTGGGCTGAGAGAGCCCATAGAACAGAACAATTCCCGCCGCTCACAAACTAGCCAGGGCCACAGACGATCGATCACCTGCTCTGTGACACTTGACCCCCCTGTGGCCGTGGCTTTCCACCCCGCACAGAAGCAGCCCCTCTCTCTGACGGGGAGTCGGAGTGGCTCATTCACACGGAGGGCCCTGGGGCTCTGAGCCAGCGCCCCCAAAGCTTCCCCGGCCCCCAGTGCCCTGGCTGGCACCCAGGGCAGGCGCTCCCTGAAGCGACAAGGACAGCCGTGATGCTAGTGGGAACACTTGAGTTATGGTGTGCCGGGCGCCTCACAAACAAGTTTGGTGCCCGCCTGTCTTCATGAATCACTGCGGAGCCTAATCCTTCATTAGAACATTCAGCCGTAATTGCTGGCGAAATGCCACTTGCCTTTTCCTCATTTTAACAAAACATTTATGCATGAAAGATTTAATGCCAGGTATCAAGCATATCATTGTAAATTTACCACTAATTAAGCCTAATTAAAATAATTAAATGGCTGCGGAGTCACCATGTGAATGAAAATCACTTCTCCACCAGGCTGTTTCTTGCTAGCCAGGCCCCCGGTTTCAGAGACAAATATCTATCTCCCTCTCCATTTTTTCCCCCCGTCGCCCCGCTCAGCCTCACGCGGGGTATGTGCACGGCCAAGGAGATTTGATAATTAAGATAATGCTGCGATTTGACGGTGCGGTTTTTCAATTTCGGGACCCCAGGAGATTTTCCTTTATCTCGGCGAAGTATAGACAATTTGACAAATCTGTTGCTCGGAGCAGTCACTGGCGTTTGCATATTCATTACTCATTGGATTTTTAATCAAAGTAGCTGATGGACCCCTCGCACCACAAATAACTCGGTCATGAATAATTTATCGGGGCTCGCTGGCTGGGCCGCGCGCACCCCCTGGCGCCCCGGGGCTCCTGATTGGCTCGCCGGGGCTGGCCTGCCCCGAGCAGCACATGGCCGCTCCAGATGTTTCGGTATCCATATGTGCACAGCTCATCAAAAACGGCAACGGCCCGCACCCAGGGGCCTCGGCCGTCCCCAGATAGGCCATCTGGAGTTGGAGGGGAAAACAAACCACGGTGAATTGTGGGATGCGTGTTTATCTTCGGTGGCACCGGCTGTGGCTGCGGAGGGGCGCGCAGGAGGCGCGGGGACGCGGTCGATGCTCCCGTCCGGGGGTGCCACGAAGCGCCCGTTCCCCGGGGGACGCTACCGGCGCCCCCACCCCCTCCCCGCCCAGACCCCTCTGGGGGTTCCCCCAGCCGCCTCTCCTGCTCCTCCGGCCCCTGTCCGCAGGACAGCCGTCTCCCCTCCCCCCTGCACGCACATCTGTCCCACAGGCCGCCCCCCACCCTGCCGAACCCCACGGGGTAAGCCCAACCCCACGTGGGGCTGCGGTTCTTTTCCTCCCCTGGGGTGGGAAGGGGGTACCCCCAGCTGGCCGGCTCAGCCGTTCCGGGCCCGGCCACCCTTGGGCAGGCCTCACCCTTAATCGCACCGAACCCGTTCAAGTTCACCCACATGCCCCATGAAGCTATTTTATATATAACCGTGGAGCTGCTTAGAGAAGCAGTTGACTGGGTGACCTAAGAGCACGTTTTGCAGGCGTTTAATGGACCATTTCCTCATCTTGATTTTGTGGTTTTCTTTTCCTTTGGAGCCCGCGATGATTGGCTACCCCCTCTGCCCCCCGCCCATCTCAAGGACCTTGTGCAGGCTCCTACCAAGCATGGAGGGCTGGCGGTGGGCCCCCAGTGCCCTGTGGTTTCCAAGGCCCATGGTGTGGCCCACAGGGTAGCCTTTTCTAGTTGTTTCAGAGTCAGCCCCGGGGAACCTTGGCTGGGAGCCTTCCGTGACCCTCGCCATCCGAGGCCCAGGTGATGTCCCTCTGTGGTGCTTTGATAGACACCCCCCCCCACCCCGTGTCCCTACGAGCTCCACCCATGTGGCAATTACTCTCCAGGGTGCCTCCACACCTAGCTCACATCTGAAGGGTAAATGAACCTTGGACTTCACGTTTGGAAGAATGTAAACGATGAGCTAAGAGGGACAAGTGAGCCAAAGAGCAGTGCAAGGCAGGTGTGGACAGCTGGGGGTGACTGGAGCCACAGATCCGCGCAGGGTGGGGAGGAGCGGACTTCCCCCCCCCACCCCCCTCCACCCTGCTGCCTGTCCCGCCCCTTCTCAGCCCAGCATTTGTGATGAGCACACACGCGACCCGATCTGCTGGGTCACACGGGGGTCTCCCCCACCCCGAGGACTCTGAACCCAAAGAAACAGAACCCCGCCCAAGAAACTGATCTGGTGAAGGTCACCAGCCACGCACCCCCTCTCAAAGCTGGGGTGTCGGGAGTCCCGTGCCCCTGGTGCCGCAGCTGGTGAGGGGCTGGCAGAAAGCCGTCGCCGAATTGCCAGGCAGGCGGGGAAATCAGTGGGCCACGCTCTCCCTGTGACAATTAAAGTGGAAATATTTCCTGAGAGTTTTTCTCTTTTTTTTTTTTTTAAGGTGAGAGGGAAAGTGTGATTATACAAGTGTGTGTGTGTGTGTGTGTGTGTGTGTGTGTGTGTGTTGTGGCGGGGGAGGGGGTGAGGAAACAGCCTGAGCTCTAAGCAGATATTCCAGAGCCCTCCCTCCTGCCGTCGGGGGCCCACCTGACAGGAGGCGGCCACCCACCCCAACGCCTCCGCTGGAGACACCAGCCAAAATTCCAGAGGGAGCCAGATGGTGGCAGCCAGAGGCACAGCCGAGGCAGAGCGCAGTCTCTTCTCCAGAGCGACACGGAGACAGTCAAGAGCAGCTGCCCTCAGAGGGCCGACAGACACCAGGGGGCTGGAGAGAGATCCACGATGTGCTCGCACCAGAACCTTCCTCCTCTACCTGTGAGCCTCCGACGCTTCGCCCATTCTCCCCTGAGAACCCGGCCACCAGACGAGGAGCGTCAACCCCAGGCTGCCCCTACGCGTCCTCCTCTTCAGGGACCTAGCCCCCCACGTCACCCCTCGCAAGAGAAGCAAAGACCAGGCAGCAGCTTAAGCAAGGGCCTGTCCCTGACTGAACTTGGGGGGGGGTGCGGGCAGAGGAAGGGGCCCCAAGGACTTGTGGCAGAGAGGCAGCCAATAAACAGATGGGGTGGCGGGGGCAACACCACGACGGACGACGTCAGCCAGACTTTCCTCCTGGGATTGAATGGGGACACAGAGGACGATCTGCCAGGTGAGGCCAGAAGTCATGAAGCCCCAGAGAAAGGAGCAGTGGCATGAATGGTGAGGCTTGGGGGAAAACTCTAGAACTCTGCTCCTGAGGGAGGAGACAAATCTAGCTGGTCCCTAAAGACAGCTGGGCTGCTGACAATGGGTATTCCTGGAAGCCGGGCGGTCCCCGTCTCCCCCACCTCCGGGATGCCCCCGCAGACCCTCAAAGGCCAACTCCACCACCGGGATGTGTTTGTTGCCCCCTAAAGCCCCGAGTCTACACTGCCTCTCACCACTTTTCTGGGATGCCTCCCCGGGGGCTTCCAGGCTTGCAGATCTCCCCGCCGATGGCCAGGAGCGCGCACGGACACGCAAGGGCACAGCAGCCGTCCAAGTAGATGCGATGCTGCTACAGTTACGCACCTCCCCCAGAGCTCCCCAGTCAGCCGTCGGCGGCCATAACCATTCTCGGGATCCATTTCAGAGCCGGGAACTATTAGTCTCGTTTGTTTGTGTTGTAGCCGGAGCAATAATGGGTATTCCCAATTCATTGACAACTGACTTTATTTTTATTGTCTGTGTTCAGCTGTGGAATCTACCGAAGCTATGTCTGATAGCGTCACGATGATTTTCAACGCCAAGGAATATTTTTGCTTCTGTTTCCGACTCAGCAAACATTTATTGACGATCTAGTGGGTGAGGGGCATGAGGCTGGACACCGGGGACAAAGACGGAGATGGTAATAAGACGGACTCTTACTGAGTGTCTACCCGTTTAATTCGGCTCGTGGCCCCGTCGACGGATACTGTTAGGATCCCAGTAGTTACCAATTTACCAGCGTTGAAACTGAGGTCACACGGGCAGCAAATGGTAGAGCCAGGAGGCGAAGCTCAGAAATCTGGTCCCAAGATGCTCATAATCACGATTAGAAAAAGAAAATAAAAATCCTTTGGAAAGCTTACTGTCCAACCGTGGAAGCAGACCCAGAAACAGATCATCTGAATTCTTTTATTTTTCAAAAGCCGATTCAAAAAAAGGAGACGAGGAAAGGCAGAGAGAGAGGGAGAGAGAATCTCAAGCAGGCTCCTCACTGTCAGCACAGAGCCCGACGCAGGGCTCGAACTCACGAACCGCGAAATCATGACCCGAGCCGACATCGGACGCTTAGCCAACTGAGCCACCCAGGCTCCCCGGTAGATGACAAATTAATAACAAAGGCTACTAAGCCTGGGAATGCCTCTTTCTTGGGCTCTTGGTTTCTTTCGTGCTGGGACCCGGTTTCTGTGACAGAGGAATTGATCGGACGTGCATCAGGGAAACCCGGCATTGCGGGTGTCTGTCCGTCTTCCCAGTTGATGACGACACAGGAGCCAGCAACCGATCTCCTCCCTCTCTTATTGCTTTTATTTCATATGCCCAGGGAAACTGTAAGCCCCTTGAGGGCAGAGTCTTTGAATCTTCATTCATTCATTCCTTTATCCTCAAAAGCAAATACATTATGTTGAGCAGGTGCCTGTAGTAGGAGGCGCCAGGCCTGAGCTAGTGGCCAGAGGTACAGAGACAAAGAGGGCGGTACATTCCGAAGGAGACGGGCAGGTCAAGCTCCAACATGCTGCAGCCAGGCCTGTATCAGACGTGAGAAAAGGTGCCAAGGGCCCAGAGGAGGGAGTAGCCACTCTGCCCAGAAGGTGGCTGTGAGCTGTCTGCACAGAACAGGGTGTCTGTTGCTATAAAGGTTTAAAAGGAGAGGGGCAATGAAGAGTGGCCCAGCTGCCAAGTGGCAATCCCATCCGAAGTCCTGACGTGCCCGGGAGCGGTTTTGTCACCACAGTTAGGACTTACGGACACACCTCAGCACGCCCAAGGTCTTACTCTCCTCTCGGACCCGTGCCTCCCCGACACCGCCTTCTCAGTGCCCCCTTCTCTGCGTAGCCTTCTCTCCCCTCTTCCTCTCCTCACCCCTTCCCCCCAGCGGCCCTCTTAGTGTCCCCCTTCCTTTCTTAACTGTGGATAACTGGACGTGATCGAAACCTCAGATTCTAGAAAGAACCAGGAATCTAGCAGGGCCGAGCCATGGTATTAGCCTCTTCTGCTCAGGTGACATGCCTCTCTCTCCCAGGACCCACCACCTCCTCCTCCTAGAAGCTCCTTCACGCTAGTCGAGAAGGTACCTGAATAGGTCACCTGCGGATGAGTTATTACCTCCAATACGGGCCTTGAAGTCCGCCCACCTCCATTGGACAAAATGTGAGGAGTAGTGCCAGATGGAACCGTCCGTGTGTCCATTCATCTACCTATCCATTCACTCAATGAGCAGGACGTCATGAATCCCTGTGGTAATGACCAAGGCGGCCGAGATGGACCCAGTCCACTGGTGGGGCACAGCACACAGTGACACTATGATGTAACAGAAAGCCGAGCTGAAAAACACGGGTCCGTGGAAACAGAGCCTGCAGGAAGGGATCGAAGAGGGATCTGAGGGGCCGACGTAGGATCGATAAGAGAACGGCGTCACAAAAGCCAAGAGAAGAGGTTCTAGAACAGGGGAGGCGCCAACAGGGTCAAATGCGTCCGAGTGGTCCAAGCAAATGAGAATGGGAGAGCTTCCTCTGGATTTGAGCGTAAGAAGTGGTTGGTGACCGCAGTGGTATAGTTTGGTGGGCGGGGATGGGAGTCAGGTAGTGCTGGCTCAAGGAGAGGGCGGGTGGGACAGGAGTGGTGAGCTTCCATGCACGCAGCTCTGCAGAAGTTGGGCTGCGAAAGAAAGAGTGAAGTAGGGCAGTGTCTAGAAAACAACACGGGGATGGAGAGTTTAGGGGTTTTTTTTTTAGGATGAAAGAAATCTGATGGATCCCACTGCTTCCGCCGGGGACAGAAAGAGGAGAGAGTCGGTTTCCCTCTATCCTTCCTTTCAGAAGGCCCCAGGTCCTTCACCGATGCCCGTCATGGAGAGAGGAAGCAAGCAACCTCTGCTGTTCCTGATTCTGCTAGGGGATCTGGGGCCAGCAGACGCCCCGCACAGTGGCTTTTGGAGAAGTTGCCAGCTGTTGGATCCAATGAGTGCATGTCGTGGTTGGTTCCAAAGGGCTCCCTGGCCCCCAAGACAAGTTGGCTGGGGAGCCAATTGGCCCTCCTCGGTGCTGGGCGACTCTGGCATACCGCTCAGCCACTCAGGTGAGCCCTTCTGAAGGAGTGGGAGTTGCACAACCCTTCCTCCCCGACCCCACAAAGTTGACCATTTGGTTTATTTCACACACAGACTTGAATGCCACCACGTGAAGACGTCTCTTCTGGGTCCCTTCTCCCTGTGGTTCCCTACGTATTGGGCAAATGGCCGAAGGGTCCCGGAGCCAGTAGAGTACTGTTCCTTTGGGCCACAGACCCTGTAAGTGCCTGGCTGAGTCACTGAAAGCAAGGAGCGCAGGGAGGCAGGGGACAGGGGCCTGGCGATCAATTCAAATGTGGGCGTATGAGCGCACGCATGTTAAGGGTGGTGTAACGTAGAACCCCAAAACCACAGAATTGAAGTACACAAGATCGCTGAGAAGATAGGGACTCGCCTGAGGTTGTACAGAGGTCATGGCAGGCCTGGGTCTAGCCTACGCCCTTGACCCTTGGCCCCTCGCCCTGTCCACTCTAACCATCAGAGGCACAGCCGCTGGGCCTCCGATGGCAACACATTTGAATTCAGGATAATTTTCCCGGACAAACGATGGGCTTAGGTGGTTCCGTGTCACCCTAGAGACAACCATGATGGATGACGGTGACAACACTCATTACGATACCAGGGAAGCGCAGCCCGAGCCCAAGCGTGGGTCCCCGTCGCTGTCGAAGTCGGGGCGCCCGGCAGCCCTTGCTCGGGTCCTGGACCTGTTTGTCTTGTTCCCCGCGTGGCCCCAACACTTAGCCCACAGGGGCCCAGGGTGCAGTTCAATTAGTGTCTGTTGAAATAATGAATCAGTTAATTAGTTCGCCCCTGTAAGAACCAGCTCTCCAGGTGGAAAGGTGTTCAGAATTCTGACCTCAAACCCGAGGAAGTGCCTTTCTTCGCGGTCTCTCTCCTGCTCTGCTTCCCACGGGGCAGACCCCCCGGCCGGGCTCCCTGCTCCCGTGTTTGGATGACGTGCTTCTCCTGATGCTGTCCTCCCACACCCTCTCTGTTCTCGGCCATTCCACACGCTGAGCTAACAGCTGACGGACTGCCTCCTACGTTGAAACAGGCACCCCAGATTTGGATCGTTGGTGCTGGGGCCCCAAATGTAGGTCTTGATGTCGGTCCTTGTTAAATTTTCTCTTGTTGGATTTGCTGCTTCGATGTAGACGGTCAAGGCATGCATACATGCTACTTTTCCTCTGCTGTGTCTGCTGTCCTTCCCCAACAAATGGGAAGCAGTTGCCCTGTTTTCATAAATCCTATCGGATTGAAAGATACACGGGGCAGCAGTGAAGACAGAGTCCTGGGGCGTGTCACCGGAGACTCGTCAGGTTGACAAAGCTCTTTAAAAAAATTTTTTTTTTAATTTACATTTGTTTATTTTTTTTTTTTATTTTTTTTTTCAACGTTTATTTATTTTTGGGACAGAGAGAGACAGAGCATGAACGGGGGAGGGGCAGAGAGAGAGGGAGACACAGAATCGGAAACAGGCTCCAGGCTCGGAGCCATCAGCCCAGAGCCCGACGCGGGGCTCGAACTCACGGACCGCGAGATCGTGACCTGGCTGAAGTCGGACGCTTAACCGACTGCGCCACCCAGGCGCCCCTACATTTGTTTATTTTTGATAGCCAGAGAGAGACAGAGCACATGTGGGGGAAGGGCAGAGATAGAAGGAGACACAGAATCCGAAGCAGGCTCCCGGCTCTGAGCCGTCAGCACAGAGCCCGACGCGGGGCTTGAACTCACAAACCGCGAGATCATGACCGGAGCCAATATCACATGCCCAACTGGCCGAGCCACCCAGGCGCCCCTCATTACTGCAGTTTTTATAAGAAAATATACATTGCTTATAGGTCCACGGTGTTAGTATTCCAGAAACCCTGATCTAGCCCGAATTTCTCTTGTGGGTTTTTTCGGGATTGCCCAAAACAAACATAAGACCATTGTGTAGTAAATGTTTGTGGAAGAAAAGAAAGACAGGTGAGTGAGTTTGTCAAATTGCTTGCTGGGATTCAAATCTATGTGTGACAGTGCTCTTCTGGAATATGAATGTTTTCTTATCCCAGTTTCTCTAGTAAAAGGAAAGCCTGAGACCAAGCTTGGGAAGCACTAAATTCCAGGGCCGTCGAGAAGGAGGGCAAAAGAAAAGAATGGAGGGGCCCCTGGGTGGCTCAGTCGGTTGAGCGTCTGACTTCGGCTCAGGTCATGACCTTGCGGTCGGTGCGTTCGACTCCCGCGCCGGGCTCTGTGCTGACAGCTCGGAGCCTGGAACCTGCTTCAGATTCTGTGTCTCCCTCTCTCCTCTGCCCCACCCCTGCTTGCCCTCTGTCTCTCAAAAACGAATACACGTTTAAGAAAAAAGAAAAGAGTGAAACTGCACTAGATTGAAGAGTGTCTCCCCAAACTCATGTGCATCTAGAACCTCAGAGGGTGATAATTTGGAAACAGGATCTTTAGGGATATAATTAGTTAAGGTGAGGTTCTGCTGGATTCAGATGGGCCTTCAACCCAGTGGCTTAGGGTCCCTATAAGAGGAGTGATATGGAGACAGACACGCCCGGGGAAGAAGGTCGTGTGAAGACGGAAGCAGAGACCGGGGTGATGGGGTACAAGCCAAGGAGTGTTAGGCATCACCAGCAACCACCAGAAGCTACATGAAGCGAAGAAGCGTTTTCCCCCAGAACCTTCCAACGAGCATGGGGCTCCTGCCATCTTGATTTAGGAGCTCTGGCCGCCACGACTCTGAGAGAATAACCCCTGCTGTTTTAAGCCAAGGCTGTGTGGCACATAGTTAAGGCAGCCCTAGGAAGCCAATACCAAAGGCATTAAATACAAGGTTGTACGTTCTGAGACGCGCACACATGTACACACAAGAAAGTTGAATGGTACGTCTTACGTTGCGTGTATTTCACCACAGTTTTAAACCTTAGGGAACGAAAAGAGACAGGATGTATCTGGACAGGCTGTTTGGAACCACAGCTCCTTGGAATGGCCTGTCAGCAGGCAAGACATGAAAGGAATTGATTTGCTGTCTCCTTCCCGCTTTCGTGTGCTCCTTGGTCAGAGTTTGCCAAAGTGTGACACGGCGTTAAATCCTCTGCGCTTCCAGATTGTGTCATCTGTGAGCAGCTGCTGGGGTAGCCAAGTCGACATCGGTGGCGCGGCGCCCCCACTGACCCCAGAAATGGTGCTGCAAATCAGCCTCTGCTCTGGGCAGGTCGGGTTCATGGCTGAGGGGCACGTGGAGACTGGCCCTGAAACTTCAGGAGGCTGAGACGGAGGGTGGTGTCGGGACATGAGGCATGAATGGCACCCAGGGGACCCTCCTGAACAAGCAGGGACCAGAGGCAGGTGGGCAGGTGGACCTAGAGGGCCACGCACAGCTGACTTCATGCTGAGTGCATGCGGGGCAGAGTGTCAAAGTCACTGCATCAGGGTCCCAAATCCAGCATCTGACTCAAGAGGTGAGCCAGGTATACAACTGGAAACTGGGCAGTGATCTGTCACAGTGATTTTCTGTGATAAGCAAGCCTCTGTCAAGCGGGCAATTAATTGTTACCTAGCAGGACATGGGCTCAGTGTGGCCAGATCTTCCCATTTCCACAAGAAGAAAAAAGAAATCCCGTATTTATGATTTTTTTTCATGTTTATTTATTTATTTTAAGAGAGACACGGAGAGAGCACGCACCGAAGGGAAGGGCAGAGAGAGAGAATCCCAAGCAGGCTCCACACTGTCAGTGCAGAGCCCGACGCGGGGCTCAAACTCATGAACCTCGAGATCATGATCTGAGCCAAAATCAAGGGCCAGATGCTGAAACAACTGAACCACCCAGGCGCCCAAAAGAAATCCATATTTTAAAAAATGAATATTCTCAGTTCTTCAATGTTTCAGGTATTGGGGGCCAAATACCTAAATGCTATGAGTGCATAGTAACAAAATTAAGAAACTGAAAATACTCCTGAGGACAAACTACTCCTAACTTAAACAAATGGAAAAGACATACCATGTTCTTGGATAGGAAGACACAATATCGTAAGGGTGTTGATTCTCCCTGAGTTAATCTATGCTTTTAAAGTGATACTTAAGAACAACATGGAAGAAACAGACACATGAATCTAAAGTACGTGCAGAAAAAGTGAATAAACAATAATGGGAAAATCCTGAAAAAAAGAGTAGAAGACGGGGGAGATGAGCTTCATCGGGCAGGAAAAATAGTATGAAGTTTCAATAGTTAAAGCACTGGTGGGGCACCTGGATGGCTCAGTCGGTTAACCATCTGACTCTTGGCTTTGGCTCAGGTCACGATCTCGTAATTCATGAGTTCAAGCCATGAGTTGAGCTCTGTGCTGACGGTGCGGAACCTGCTTGGGATTCTCTCTTTCTCCCTCCCTCTCTGCCCCTCCTGCTCTCTCTCAAAATAAATAAACTTCAATAAATAAATGAATACATACATACATAAAAATAAAACAGTGACACTGGCACATGAATAAACAGAGAGCGAGACGGAACCAAAAGAAAAGTCTAGAAACAAACACAAATACATAAGGACATTTAAAATATGTAAACACGCAGTGTCAAGATGGGGCCACGGATTATATCAATAAATAATGGAGGGAATCGGGTAAACATCTAGAAAAAATAAAGCTAGATTTACCGCTTCACCTCCCACAAAAATAATCTCTCTCTGATACAACATACCATTTAGTTCACTCATATATGTTGTTCGTTGGCTGCTTCTCCCCTCTAGAAGGTAAGTTCCACGAGGCCAGAGGTTTTTGAATGGTTTGGTCATCACTGTATCCTCAGTGCCTAGAACGATGTCTGACACGTAGTCTGTGGTCAGTACATATTTGATGAATGAGGGAGGCAAACATTAAAATGTTAATAATGAAATCTTTGAAGTAATAGGAGAAACCATTGGAGAAGAGTTGTATAACCCTACACTGCACTGGGTGATGCTTTTGAAGAATTAAAAGAACTTGGTGCCTGGGTGGCTCAGTGGGTTAGGCATCCGACTCTTGATTTGGGCTCAGGTCAAGATCTCGCGGTTCGTGAGTTTGCGCCCCGCGCTGGGCTCTGCGCTGACAGTGTGGAGACTGCTCGGATTCTCTCTCTCTCTCTCTCTCTCTCTGCCCTACCCCACCTCTCAAAATAAATAAACATTTTAAAAAGAATTAAAAGAATTCAAAAACCAAAAAAGAACATAATTTGATAAATGTGACCACAAAAACATTTCTTCATGGCAAAAGCCATCATAATTAGAGACAAAACGTAAGTGACAATCTGGTAAGCAAACACACAAACTTGTATCTCCTATAATAGACAAAGGGCAAATAAGTTATAAAGAACTCCTTTAGAAAACAGACAACATTACAAGAGAAAAATTGGCAAGGAATATGAACAGAAATTCACTGAAAGATGTTCACCGTTACTCATTACATGAAAAATGCAAATTAAGACTCCAATGGGGTACCGGCTTTCATCTATGAGATTGGCAGAATTGAACATTTTGCCACCTCACCGTGCAGACGAGGGTGGGAGAGAACAGACCCTCTCCTGGATTGGCCATGGGAATATAACCTGGCCCAGACCACTGTGGTAGGCAATTTAACAATGCTTTCAAAATTGTAAATGCTCGTACCCTTGACCCAGAAACTCCACTTCTAGGAATTTATCTTACAAATACATTCAAACGTTTGCAAAACAGGTTATAGAACTTATTAGAGCATTGTTTATAGTGGGGAAAAAAAAACCCTGGAAACAACCCAAATGTCTATCAGTAGGGGGCTGATTCAATAAATGATGGTAGCTCCATACGACAGATTACAGCACTAGAATGCCATGTGGCCTTAAAACAACAAGGAAGCTCTGATGTGTCTCTATGGAGAGGTCTCCGAATGGAATTAATTGAAGAAAACAAGGCAGAGAACTGTATGTATGATGGGCTACCATTTGTATGATCACTTGGGAAAAAAAATGTATATATTCACACGCATGCACATGTATGTGTCATTGTTTGCAAATGTCTAGAATGTCTCTAGAAGTACATACACAAGAAGCTAGCAACATCAGTTGCCCCTCAGAAGGAAAACTGAAGGTCTGGAGACATAGCTAGGAGAGGAACACTCCACCGAGAACCTGCACGAGTAAGAATAAACAGAATTGTGGGGCGCCTGGGTGGCTCAGCCGGTTGAGCGTCCGACTTCAGCTCAGGTCATGATCTCACGGTTCGTGGGTTCGAGCCCCGCATCGGGCTCTGTGCTGATGGCTCAGAGCCCGGAGCCTGCTTTGGATTCTGTGTCTCCCTCTCTCTCTGCCCCTCCCCGCTCATGCTCTGTCTTTCTCTGTCTCAAAAATAAATAAAAAAAACATTAAATTTTTTTTTAATTTGAAACACATAACTGTATTATTCAAAATAATGAAAACAAGTAAATGTGAACAAACAGGAGTCTGGTTTGGCCTGAGAGCTGCCAGTTTTTAATCCACATACAAATGGTATTTGATTATACGATAACGATGGCTAATTGTATCAGTAAGGATTGTATAGACTCTTGGGTAAATGGTGTTAGAAAAACAGAGTAACCACTGGAGCAAAAAAAGTGAGGTTTGGTTTCTTACTTCACGCCACATCCCACAAAAAAGTTTCTACGGGTGAAACGACTGAATATAATAAACAACACAATCAAAGTATTAAAAGAAAATATAATCTTGGGGGAAGGAAATATCTTTTTTTTTTTAATTTTTTTTTCAACGTTTTTTATTTATTTTTGGGACAGAAAGAGACAGAGCATGAACAGGGGAGGGGCAGAGAGAGAGGGAGACACAGAATCGGAAGCAGGCTCCAGGCTCCGAGCCATCAGCCAAGAGCCCGACGTGGGGCTCGAACTCACGGACCGCGAGATCGTGACCTGGCTGAAGTCGGACGCTTAACCGACTGCGCCACCCAGGCGCCCCATGGTTTCTTACTTCGCACCACATCCCAAAGTTTCTACGGGTGAAACGACTGAATATAATAAACGACACAATCAACGTATTAAAAGAAAATATAATCTTGGGGGAAGGAAATATCTTTAAAAGATTCGGGTCTCAATGGCAACTGACAAATCTGACCACATAAAAGCGTCATAAAAATGATGCAGCACAACATGAAGTCAAAAGACAAGAGACAGACTAGGAGAAAATATTTGCCACACGAATAAATGACAAGGAAATAATCGCCCACGTATATAAATCGCACTTAGAGATCAATAAGAAAACAGACGATCGCGCGGAAAAACGAGCAAGGAATGTGGAAGGAACGTGCGCAGAAAAAGAAATGCCGAGAAGCCACGAGCAGACGCTCGTGCTGACAAGTGATCAGGAAAATGCAAATTATTGCAATAATGAGATATTGCTTATCACCCATCAGAATGGAAAAACTGGGGGCAGGTTGGAGGACCGTATTCCGCCTGGAAGTGGATTGAAGAAACGGTCTTATGTGTTGCTGGCAGGCATATCGATTGGAATATCATGGTTGGAGAGCAACTTGGCATAATCTATCCTATTTTAAGTATCATATTTTTAAATACCGAAATATTTTTAAATATGCTCTCCAACCAAGGAATTTCTGAGTCCCCGTCCGGGAGAAATACTTGACCAGGTCCACAGGCAACATGTCTAAGATATATTCATTACTGTATTGCCGTAGCAAGAAAAACAGAAGGACCAAACTAAATGCTCATCGAAATAGGGGATTAAAATCATACGTCCGTATCGTAGAATATCGTAGAACGATTCACAGCACGGCGGTTGTTGTTTTGAATGGAATAGATCTATGTGAGAAAAAAAAAAACACAAAGATATTTGCGAAAACAAGAAAAGCAGGTTGTAAGAGACTACATATGCCATTTGTAGACAAACCCAACCATGCATTTCTACATTAACACACACGATCGGAATGCCTATAAAATCGTCTAGGAGAACACAAGCTCCTAACAGCAAGCACTGTCTGCAGAGAGGAACATGACGAGGGAGGCGAGAGCAAATTTTTAGTTCTGCCGCATCCGCCCTGCTGCGTCGGAACGTGTGATGCGCTGTGATAAACGCGTACTCGTTGATTTGTCCAAACGTACGCATATATTCACATCTGCACATTAGACGTGATAACAGGCCTTTTCTTGAGGGCTTGCCGTGTGCCCAGCACCGTGCTAAGCACTTTACTTGCATTATCTCATTCCGCGCTCCCGAGAGCCTTAGGATTCAGACGCTGTTATTATCCCCATTTACAGATGAGAAAACTGAGCCCGTGACACGTTACATCCATCGCTGCAGTCAGAGCTGAAATACCAATTCAAGGGGGTCCGACTTCAGAGGCCGTGCTCTCAGTCGTGACCTTCTGAGACTGAGTTTGTGGCCCCTGAAGGCCAACCTTTCCCAGCCCGGGGGGCTCTGCAAAAAACGTGGGTCAGCTGGAAATGCAAGGCAAGGAGCATGCGTGTGGGGGGAGGCCGATCTCTGTGGCGGGCAGGTCCCTGGAAGGCGGCTCCAGCCCGGTTAGCCTGGGCGCCACCTGTCCTTCCGCTGATGCTGAACACCCGGCTCACGTACCACACCCGGACTTCACGGCAGAGCTCACAGAGCCTTCATCCCAGGCCTGACCTCCTCCTGGTCCGGATGGGGAAACCGAGGCTTAGCGCAGGAAAGGTCTCCATTGGGTGCAGAGACGGGGCCAGAATCGGGAGGTCGTCTCCCCCTCCCCCTCGAGGCTGCCAAACCCTGTGGCCGTCCCTACCCCAGTTTGGTGGGCCATTCAATAGCGGTGGGGGGTGAGGGCCAGAGGGGGCAGGGCAGAGACCCTTCCAATGCCTTGATAAACAGGATCGTTTCTTCCTGAGGAAATAGCCACGATTGCGTCCGGTGTCTTGATGGACGGCAAGAGACGGGCAAGGACTGAGCTGGCCCTGTGAGGCCCAAGGGGGAAGAGTCCCCCTCAGATGCCTCTGAGCTGGCCTTCTTCCCTCTCTCTCTGTCTCTGTCAGTCTGGTTTTAAATCACCTAACTGCTTTTGGGCTGGACAGAACAATTACAGCCGATTGATCTGAATCAATCTTTAGGCCACAGGGACCTCCTTCCGGGTTCATTAAAACGGCCACCGTGGTGCCTGGTGAGAGTATCCGATTCATCTCTGGGGACTGAAGTGACAGCACCAGGCTCAGTGGATCTGGAGACTTGGTTCTCAGGCCGTATTAAAACCCGTCCCTTAAAATCCAGCCACCCTTCCCCTCTGCCCCGTCCCCTCTCCCTTTGGGCCTTGTTGCCCTGTTTCTCTGTCGCATCTCTTCCTCTGTCTCACTGGGGCTGTCTCTCGCCGGGCCTCTGTGCCATCATCTGGACCTCGGGTGTCGCTATAATTTCTCCCCGTCTGTGACGGACTCCCCCTCGGGCACTGAGGACTCGGGCGGCCTGCTGATCCCAATCTCCCGTGTGGTATTTCCCTCTCATTTGCCCTCTCTTCGCCCTCTTCTTCCTTCCTCCTTTCGCCTCTGCCCCTCCCCCAGCCCACTGGGTGCTGCTCAGGGCCAGACTGCCTGTGCCCTGCAGGCGAGGGTGGCCCGGCCCCTGGGGCCCGAGTGTGGCTTGTAACTTGGCTCCCAGGTGGCAATGCCTTCATTCGGAGGTGCAGGCGGCACGCTGAGCGTGATCCCAAGCCCTCTGTGGCTGTGAGCTCTGTCACTCTCCCGTGGCTTTTGTGTAGATCATGACCTTGCCTGATCTCGCCTGTCCTCATTTATTGATCTGAAGCTCCACTGACAGGGAAATGATTGAGAAAATGAAGACGCAAGGGCGCCTGGGTGGCTCAGTTGGTTAAGCATCCAACTCTTGACTTTGGCTCAGGTCACGGTCTCACGGTTCATGAGTACAAGCCCCGCATCAGGTTCCGCACTAGCAGGGCAGAGTTGGCTTGAGTTCCTCGGTCTTCCCCTCTCTCTGCCCCTCCCCTGCTTGTTCTCTCTCTCTCTCTCTTTCTTAAAATAAAAAATAAACATTTAAAAAATGCAGATACATGGGGCGCCTGGGTGGCTCAGTCGGTTGAGTGGCCGACTTCGGCTCAGGTCATGATCTCGCGGTCCGTGAGTTCAAGCCCCGCGTCGGGCTCTGTGCTGACCGCTCGGAGCCTGGAGCCTGTTTCAGATTCTGTGTCTCCCTCTCTCTCTGACCCTCTCCCGTTCATGCTTTGTCTCTCTCTGTCTCAAAAATAAATAAACGTTAAAAAAAAAAAATAAAAAATGCAGATACATACACACAGAGGAAGGGACTGTCACTGTGGCCCGATATCCATTCTCCCTTGTTTTAGCCATCACTGCGCTCCGGACGTGCACCTGGAACCTGCATTCTGCAGCCCCCTTCCAGCCAAGGACAAAGTTGTAGGACAGAAGTAGCCTCGGGGTTGTGAGCAGAGTGAGGGGTGCATTTTCCCGCTCACGCCCTTAAAAGGGGGCTACTGCGGGGCGCCTGGGTGGCTTAGTCGGTTGAGCGTCCGACTTCAGCCAGGTCACGATCTCGCGGTCCGGGAGTTCGAGCCCCACGTCGGGCTCTGGGCTGATGGCTCAGAGCCTGGAGCCTGTTTCCGATTCTGTGTCTCCGTCTCTCTCTGCCCCTCGCCCGTTCATGCTCTGTCTCTCTCTGTCCCAAAAATAAATAAACGTTGGAAAAAAAAAAAAAACCAAAAAAAAAAACATCCACTCTTTGGTCTGTTAAAGCAGCCAAGGCAATATCCAAACCAGCCTCCCTGCCGTGGAATACTTCGAAGACACTGAAAAGAACAAAGTGGTTCTAGAAGCACCTCTGTGACACGATCCCCAGGATATATTGTGGATTAAAAAGGCAAGTTGCAGGGGCGCCTGGGTGGCTCAGTCGGTTAAGCGTCCGACTTCGGCTCAGGTCATGATCTCACGGTTGGTGGGTTCGAGCCCCGCGTCGGGCTCTGTGCTGACAGCTCAGAGCCTGGAGCCTGCTTCGGATTCTGTGTCTCCCTCTTTCTCTGTCCCTCCCCTGCTTGCACTGTCTCTCTCTCTCTCTCTCTCTCTCTCTGTCAAAATTAAATAAAACATAAAACTGAAAGAGTACACGCCAACTGATAAGAGGGGTGGCTTCTGGAGAGCTCTAGGTCCTAAGGGTTCCAGTGAGAACTACTGTTTTTTTCACTCACTTCTGGCCGGACTGCAGCTGTGAATTTCCCAGCCCCCTTCTGACCGTGACGTCTTAGGATCCTAAGCGCGGGATGTTTGATTTTACGCTGTTACCCCGTACCACCCATCCTTCCTGAGAGACTCCCGAGACATCTTGGTGAACCAAACTGATCTCCGCCCACCCCCCCAGCCTCCCCCTCCCCAGGCTAATGCTCCAGGCCATTCCTTTTCCACCCCCCCTGTTAAATGCCACCTTCCCTTTCCCCATCCCCCTCTCTGTTGATCAGGAGCCTGGAAAGTATGCGTTGGGCTAATACCCGTGATGGGTAATGACTGATGTCCCGGCTGATGCCCCACGCCACGCGTCCTCAGGATAGCCGGGCGTGGGTAGACCTGGGTGCGTATGGTGACTATTCCAGGAAATAGAGACCGCCCTGAAGACATCAGGGTAAGTGAAACAAGTCAGACACGAAAGGCCACAAGTTGTATGGTGCCACTTACATGAGGTGCCTGGATTAGTCTAAGACAGACACAGAAGGGAGAACAGTGGTTGCCAGAAATGGGAGGAGGAGGGAGTGGGGTATGACGGGTCAGTGGTAGGGTTTCAGTCTGGGAAGGTGAAAGTGTTCTCCAGATGGATCCAAAATAATGTGAGCTATTTTTTTTTAATGTTTATTCATTTTTGAGGTGGTGGGGGGAGAGTTTGTGAGCAGGGGAGGGGCAGAGAGGGAGGGAGAGAGAACCCCAAGTAGGCTCTAAACTCATCGCAGAGCCTGACTCGGGTCTCGAACGCACGAGCTGTGAGATCGTGACCTGAATCGAAATCGGCAACTCGACCAGCTGAGCCACCCAGGCGCGAGTTATTTAATACCACCGAACTGTGCCCTAAAAAATGGTTAAAATGGTAAGTCTTGTGTATATTTTACCACAATTAAAAAAAAATCAGTCTAAAGGAAAAAGGACAGAAGGGGAAGGAAGAAGGGAAGGAGGGCTGCACACCTGTGACACACGGGGCTCTGGTGGTTGAGGGGCTTCCCGTGCCCTCTGGAAAATACTCGAAACGCTTCCCCTTCTGTCGTGGAACGCTTGGTGCTGTAAACTTGCTTCCAAGCCACATGGACCTACAAAGAAGTGATGACTCACGGGGCTTTGAATTTCTATTAGGTGGAAATGTTACCTTTCAAACCCAGATATGAAGCCACCAATTCTTGCTGAAGAACAGAAAAGAGAAAAAGAAGACGGTGGGGTCACAGAGCCCCAGGACAGAGAACACTTCGAGGGACATTTCAAGGGGGCCGGGGGTCAGGTCAACGAGGGCCGAATAAATAGGAGCCGTGGGTTTAGAGATCGGGAGGCCAGAAGTGACCTTTCCAGGAAGGGCATCCCGTGTGGCAGGGGCACAAACCTGCTTACGATGGGTTACAATCGTCCCTGGTGGCGCACACCCACACACCGCGTACACGCGCCCCGAAGACCGTGGGATGATCCGCATGGCACCCTGTTCACTGAACAAAGCGGTTACAGAATTACATACATAGTACGATTTTAATTGCGTTAAAATCGAAACAACAACAAAAGACTAGAGGAAACCTATCCAAACAGGACCCATTGTGTTTGGGGCCTCCTTTGTCCTATTTTTCTATTTATACATCTGATTTCATGAACACGTGTTACTTTTACAATAGCCGATGAAAAACCCACACCTCCGTGGAGCCGCGTCACAGTGGTGGGGACCAGACCATAAAGAAATAAACAGCATGTCGGCTGAGGTGACCTGGAAGAAAAATAAAGCAGGGTGAGGGGGCCAGGGGGTGCCAGGCCGAGGGGATTATTTAGTAGAGGGTGCTCAGGGAAGTGGCAGAGAGCAGGGACCTGAAGAAATTGAGGGGCAAGCCTTGTAGATGCGTGGGCAAAAGCGGAAATGTGGCAACGCTGGGGATAATTTGTGCACGAGGATATTCAATGCGACATTAGTTACAACAGTGAGAAATTAGGAACAACTTAAATGCCGAGTAAGAGGGCAAAACGTGGCACATCCAAGTCACGGGTTGCCATGCTGCGCTTTGAGAACGTCAACTGCGACCGACAGACGCCACGCCCACTTCCCACGTTAGTAGGACCGATGTGACGATGACGTCAGGGGGCAGGGCCAGTGACCTGGGAGAGGGGCAGGTCCCACATAGCAGGAAAGCGGTTTCACTACACAATCTCATTATCTGTGTTGAAGGAACAATCCTCCTTCTAGAAACCCATCCTAGGATGATGGTGACGATGATTTTTAAGTAAGCTCTACACCCAATGTGAGGCTCGACTCCCGACCCCAAGATCGAGAGTTGTACGCTCTTCCGACTGAGCCAGTTGGGAGTCCCGGTCCTGGGATAATTTTTATTTTATTTTATTTTATTTTATTTTATTTTATTTTATTTTTTAATGTTTTTATTTATTTTTGAGACAGAGAGAGAGCATGAGCAAGGGAGGGGCAGAGAGAGAGGGAGACACAGAATCTGAAGCAGGCTCTAGGCTCTGAGCTGTCAGCACAGAGCCTGACGTGGGGCTCGAACTCACAAACTGTGAGATCATGACCTGAGTCAAAGTCAGACAGCAACCGACTGAGCCACCCAGATGCCCCCCTAATTTTTAAATCGTCAAAGCAAGCCACGCTGTTACTTACGACAACGAAAAACTAGAAACGGTCCAAGCATCCAACATTGAGTTAATGGTTAGGTAAAATACAGTACATCCAGATGAAGTTTGATGAGGCCATTAAAAGTATGTTTTGAACAGTTTTTTTAATACTGTAGGAAAAATGCTTGTGATAATAATGTTAGCAAAAAAAAAAAAAAAAAGGAAGTCAATACTCAAATTGTATACAGCACAATGTCATGTAGGAAAAGAAAAAATATCCTGGGGCGCCTGGGTGGCTCAGTCGGTTGAGCGTCTGACTTTAGCTCAGGTCACGATCTCGCGGTCCTCGAGTTCGAGCCCCGCGTCGGGCTCTGGGCTGATGGCTCAGAGCCTGGAGCCTGCTTCCGATTCTGTGTTTCCCTCTCTCTCTGCCCCTCCCCCGTTCATGCTGTGTCTCTCTCTGTCTGAAAAATAAATGAACGTTAAAAAAAATTAAAAAAAAAATATTCTTCCGTAAATATGAAATAAAGAAATAAAGGTGTTCAAAATGTCATTCATGGCTGCCTCTAGGTGAGAATATGGTTGTTGTTAACTGGTTTTTTTTTTTCAACTTCTTTCCTCTTTCTTGAACTTTAAAAGTTTGCTACAAAGAGCACGTATTATTTTGATAGCTATAAAAATCATAAAACTTTAAAACCTTAAAAATCACTTTCTGGAGAGAAGCCAGAATAAACACACGTGGAAAAGTGGGGATAATAATTGCAGGATATTTTTTTTTTCCATAAAATGGGCTCTCAAGGAAATTTCTTTTCGTAATTGAATAGTGTAAGGGGGGCTTGGTCCTCAGGGTGAAATTATGATTTATTTATTTATTTTTAGCTGTTGTTTTCTGTTTGTGTTTTTAGCGATGGGAGAGATTGGACCTGACTGAGGAAAGCACCAGCAGAAATAAAGCAGCGAAAATTCAGGACCCGGGCACTGTGGGCAAACAGGAGGGCAGGTTAATGAGGCCTAGTAGGCCCTTTTCAACTCAGAGTTAAAAAAAAAAAAAAAATTTATGTTTATTTATTTTTTGAGAGAGAGAGAGAGAAAGAGACAGAGCATGAGCAGGGGAGGGGCAGAGAGAGAGGGAGACACAGAATCCGAAGCAGGCTGCAGGTTCCGAGCTGTCAGCACAGAGCCCGACGCGGGGCTAGAACTCACGGACTGTGACATCATGACCCGAGCCGAAGCTGGATGCCCAACCGACTGAGCCACCCAGGCGCCCCCCCCCCCCGTTTTTAAATGTTATTTATTTTTTTAAATGTCAACTCACGGTTAAAATGTCTCAGCTGATAGAGCGGTGTCACCCTGGACGCTGAGAGGAGGGACGCACCCCCAGGTGGGGGGAATGTCCTGACAGACATAGATGGGGGCTGTTTCTACCCCATCACTGAATCAAAACAGCTCTGAGTCAGCGGGAAAGTCAGTAGGGCATTCGGCTCACCCCAGCGACCCTGTCTGTGTGTCTGTCACCCAGCCACCAGGTCCGTGCGTCTATCTCAGGGCACTGGGCTGCACTGACCTGAGGATTGTCCCCCCCACCCCACCTCACTCCTCCTAGTTAGAAATGTGACTCTCAGGACGGATGGTACCCTTGGCACGGTGGGGTGAGAAGGTAGCGGGAAGGGGGTGGGGAGGTTTGGGCAAGGCAGGTCACAGAAGGCACCCCATCGCCACAACCCTTTGGCCCAGGAGACCCTAAAAACCGACTGGTGAATGGATAACGAAGCGTCCAAGCCAAGGGACGCTCCTCACTGGGTTTAAAGGACCAAATTCCTGGTATGAGCAACTTAGAGGAACCTCGAAGACATTATGTATAGGGACAGACACCGTTCTCCACAGGTGACGTCCTGCATGACTCCATTTCTGTAACATTCCCAAAGAGACAAAGTTATGGGGAAGGAGAAGAGGTTGGGGCGGGGGTGAGGGGTGGGTGACCGTATGAAGACTCTTTTCGTGGGGGGACAGAACTGACCGATAGCGGTCACGAGACTCAGGCCAGCGGTTGCCAGGAGCCAGGATCAGCAGGAGGGAATCTGGGGGCAGTGACAGAAATATTTTGTATTTCGACTGCAGTGGCGGTTACGTGGCTTAGGCATGTGCCAAAGTTCCTGGAGGTAGACACCAGAGAATTCATTGGACTGAACGCAGGTTAAAAGGCAAATAAATAAAGATGTAAAACTTCAATTAAAAAAAAAAAAATCTTTAACGGGGCCGGAGGTGCACACTTGTACTCCCAAGATGGAGATCTTAGCCGTTCCTTGGAAAATACACCTTGAAGAAGAAAGCCGAGCAAATGGAGTAAAGTCAATAATCAGACTCAAAACAGAAGGAACCCTTTGTCTTTCACGGTGTTAGAGCAATACCGAATGACCAAAGACTTATCACAGGGGCACTTTTTGAAATTTCAAAGATTAAAATATGCCTTAGGAGCATATTTCAGAAGAGCATATTTCCAGAAGGAAATGGAAAAATGGAACCTTTTTTTTTTTTTTTTAAGAATCTTGAGGGGAGAAAGTGAAACCCAGAATTCTCTACCCAACCGATTTGTTTTTCATCTGAGAGGTCAAGATACAGACACTTCCAGATATGGAAGCCTCAGAAAATCTATCACCCACATGTCTCTCCCAGAAAAAAAATATTTCGAGGCATGCTTGGTCATCTTGGAGACGAACCAAAATGGAGAATTCAGGAAAAAGAAATGTAATAGTACAAAAGGATTAGGGACACACATTAAAATCAATTCAAATATAATTAAGCAACTTAGTGCAAAAGGAAGAAACAATTCTTCACAGAGGATATATATATATATGTATTTATATATATTTATGTATTTATATATATTTATATATTTATATTTATTTATATATATTATTTATATATATTTATACTTATTATTAATATATTTATATATTTATATATTATTTATATATTTATACATATTATTAATATATATTTATATA
Source organism: Felis catus (assembly GCF_018350175.1). Classification (NCBI taxonomy): domain Eukaryota; kingdom Metazoa; phylum Chordata; class Mammalia; order Carnivora; family Felidae; genus Felis; species Felis catus. The sequence continues at coordinate 35,581,494 of NC_058373.1, read as the reverse complement.
TTTATATTTATTTATATATTATTTATATATTTATACATATTATCAATATATATTTATATATTTATATTTATTTATATATATTATTTATATATATTTATACATATTATTAATATATATATTTATTTATATATTATTTATATATTTATACATATTATCAATATATATTTATATATTTATATTTATTTATATATATTATTTATATATTTATAAATATTATTAATATATATATTTATTTATATATTTATACATATTAATATATATTTATATACTTATATTTATTTATATATATTATTTATATATTTATAAATATTATTAATATATATTTATATTTATTTATATATTATTTATATATTTATACATATTAATATATATATTATTTATATATATAATATTTTTCTAAATATATAAATATAAAGATTTATAATATTAATATTTATAATATACAAATATTTATGAATATATATTTATATATAAATATATATTTCTAAATATATATATTTTTAAATAACTGAAAAAAATGATCATTAAGCGCTGATGAAATTAACACGACTAAAAGGTAGATGTAGATGTAAAACTTCTAGGTACAGTACAAGCCACTGCACTTGACAGCCTGTTAGGAGAACAGTTCTGCATGATTTACTAGGGTTGACATCAGGAACATGGGAGTCACTTCATATGGAGGGTGGGCATTTCAATGTCAAATTTTTAAAAAGTCTACTTAATGTTTGCTAACAATTATTCAATGGCTTTAAACATACTCTTAATTAATTAATTTATTTATTTATTTTTATTTTATTTTTGGGACAGAGAGAGACAGAGCATGAACGGGGGAGGGGTAGAGAGAGAGGGAGACACAGAATCGGAAACAGGCTCCAGGCTCTGAGCCATCAGCCCAGAGCCTGACGCGGGGCTCGAACTCACGGACCGAGAGATCGTGACCTGGCTGAAGTTGGACGCTTAACCGACTGCGCCACCCAGGCACCCCAACATACTCTTAATTTAAAATCTCTGAGGAGATTAAGAATAGAAAGACATTGGGTGGCCTGGGCAGGTTAGTCAGTTAGGGGTCCCACTTCAGCTCGGGTCATGATCTTGTGGTTCATGAGTTCAAGCCCTGCATCAGGCTCTGTGCTGACAGCTCAGAGTCTGGAGCCTGCCTCAGATTCTGTGTCTCCCTCTCTCTCTGCCCCTCCCCTGCCAGCACTCTGTGTCTCTCTCTCTCTCTCTCAAAAATAAATAAACATTAAAATATATATATATAAAGAATAGAAAGACATTTTTCTAACATGGTAAAGAATATCTCAGGGGCACCTGGGTGGCTCGGCTGAGTGTCCAACTTTGGCTCAGGTCATGATCTCATGGTTCATGAGTTCAAGCCCCACATCAGGCTCATTGCTGTCAATAGAGAGCCCACCTCAGATCCTCTGTCCCCCTCTCTGTCTGCATCTCCCCAGCTCCTGCTCTTTCTCTAAAAGGTGAAATAAACATTAAAAAAAACAACAACAGAATCTCTCTCTCTCTCAAACCGACAGCCAAACTATTCAGATCGGCTCTGAGATATGACGTGGATGATGTTTAAGGATCCAATGCTAAGTGAAATAAGCCAGTTCCCAAGAGACAACACTGCCTGACTCCACTTCTCTGAGCTACCCTGAGTCGTCACGTTCGTACAGACAGAAATCAGAAGGGTGGTTGCCAGGGTTACTGTAGGGTATTTTTTTTTAAATTTTTTTTTAAAGTTTTTAAATTTATTTTGATAGAAAGTGCAAGTGGGGGAGAGGCAGAGAGAGAGAGAGAGAGAGAGAATATCCCAAGTAGGCTCCGCACTGTCAGTGCAAGCCTGACATGGGGGCTTGGATTCACGAATGGATGCATAGCCAACTGAGCCACCGGGGCGACCCATGAGAGTTACTGTTTACTAGTTGTGGAATATTTTATAAGATAAACAGAGTTTATCTGGAAATGGATGCTGGTGATGATTGTACCACATGATGAATGTATTTAATGCTACTGAAGTATACACTTGAAAGTAGTTAAGACGGGGGTGGAGGGGGTGGGGGGGCACCTGGGTGGCTCAGTCCGTTAAGCATCCGACTTGATCTCGGCTCAGGTCATGATCTCGGGGATCGTAGGAACGCATCAGGCTCTGCACTGACAGCGTGGAACCTGCTTGGGAGTCTCTCTCTCTCTCTCTCTCTCTCTCTCTCTCTCTCTCTCGCTCTCTCTGCCCCTCCCCCCATTTATACGCTCCCTCAAAAAAAAAAACTCTAAAAAAAAAGGAGTTAAGATGGTCGATTTTATGCTATAGGTATTTTAACACAATAAAAATACCTAAAGACTGGAAGGGAGTAAACAAAAATAATAATGGGTCGCAAGCGACTATGAGTATAATTAATTTCCTTTATCGAACTATTCATGATAATATGTGTCTTTTATGATTTAAAACCAAGTGGAAAACCCAGCCCCCCAAAATCAGCTCTAAGAGTAGTAATCACAACTACCTCCGAATTGGCTCCTGCTAGGAGCCGGTTACTGGACAGGTGCCACAGAGGTGGCACAGAGGTGTCATCTAATGTTCCAGCCACTCCACAGAGGCGGTGCATTTGACACGTGACAAACTGGGTCTTTCGAGGACCATGTGAAGACATTCGTAAATCTTTTCAAAAAGACAAACGTAAGGGGAAGATGTATTTAGCTCCTAGGAGGGCATGTAATTGAGCTTTTATTCTGTGCCCATGTGTTCTGGGTGGGGCAGGCCTTCCAGGTGAAGAGAGCGACATCACAGAGGCAGAGCAGGGGTGCGGGAGGGGGCCTCACAGAGCAGCTGAGACCTGGGTCAGCCTGGGAGGAAGGGTAAGCCAGGGGTGCCGTGGAGGCGGGTTGGGGGGGGGGGTCCCCGCAGCAAAGCAGCGGTACCTCCCACGTCCACACACGTGAAAGCAGAAGTCCCCGGACGGTCCCTCTGCAAAGACTTGTGACACTAGGGACCCTCCTTCACGGACAGTACTCTGCAGACGTTTAAGAGAACACAGCCACAAATGTCGACTTAAGTCGAACCATGGGAAATTGCCACTGTCCTTTACAAGGCCGTCACCCGTCAGCAAGTTCATCTGGTTAAGCGAACGTACAGTGTGGTCTTCCCTTCTTGTCGTGAAGAAGGAGAAAGCAAGGGCGCCTGTTCCCGTGCCGGGGTGGGGAGGGATCGGGTGGGCCCGAGAGGCGGGCGCTTATATTTTCGCTTCAACGAGACACTTCTATATGGCTGGCTCAAATTCATCACAATTAGCATGGTGATTGCTGTTTTTCTTAATAAAGGAAAATTAATTAAGTATGGAGGTTGACTTAAGGGTACGTTAGCCCTCCCGGCTGACCTGGTGCTGATCTAGGCTCTGTACGCAATGTACGTCCTCAGTCACTTATTTCTTCTTTTGTGAAATTGAGGGGTTGGAGTGGTTCAGCGAGCGCCCCGAACCTGGACGCACATGAAAATCTCCTAGGGGCCTTCGCGAAACGAAACAAAACCAACAAAGAAGTCAGTAGGCCTGGGAAGCTGCACGTTGACCAGTCCCTCCCCAGATGGCTCACATGATCAGTCACAGATCTGGGGACCCCGGACCCGAAGAATGCATGGTTTTGTTTCTAGCGGTGACATCGCTTTATTCCGCTCGCTTGGTGTTTCCGTCTTCCCCTCTTCAACGGAATCCGGCCCCAACCCGGTAAGACCTCCAACTTCGTATCGCAACACTATCTTAAAGAACCCTCTGGCACCCAACCCCTTCAGCAAAGGACCAGAGCCAGATCAGGAGAAAAAGACTGTTTTTGCTGTCCAAATGCTTCGCATGGATGCAGCATTTGGTTTTCCTTGGATTATTATTTTTTCCATGAATATAAACCGTTTTGCATGTTGGAATGCTTCTGCAAACAGAGCAGTTTGTCTTTGTGTTTGCTCATTTAAAAACAAATATTTGCCTGTCAAGCAAATACTGTCTCTTAGGATGTGCTATTAATAGGATAATTAGGCAGCCGGTAATGAAAAGGATTGCTGGTAATTATGGCAAGATTTGTTTTGGCATTTGAAGGCAGCGATGGAGGCTGGAGTGCTAAAATCTACCTTAGAGTTAATTAGTACAATTAGAACACACCTGAAAAAATAGCCCGGCTAATGAACACTTCACTCTGCTTTTAAAGTGACAGCACCCGGTGGCTCCCCGGGCTGCTTGGGCACCCCCTGCCCCGGCGTCTCTGGTGGGACGGAGGCCGGCGGACATGACCGAGACCTTGAGTTTGCCTGGCCTCAGTTTTCGAAAGAGCTCATTGTCTCTGGTCTCCTTGTCGACCCCGCCCGTCCCCGTCCCACGTTCCGTCTGAAAGCCAGCTCACCTGTCATCTACTCCTTTGACTTTCATGACAACCCGTTGGTTAGGTTAGGTTGAGCTTGCTTGGTCTGGTTTTGCCGTTTTCAGAGAAGGACACTGAGGACCAGCGATGCCCGGGGGTTGCCCAAAGCCGTAGCTGAGGTCAGCGGTTAGAGGTGAGGTCAGAGGTCACAACCTGAGCCTCAGAGGAATGGGAGAAGGCTTCGGAGAAAAGCGGCTGTCTGATTCCTGCAGCGTCCCCCGCGTGTCACCACACGCTGAACTTGGCCGAGTCACCATTGGAAGCCTGTGCTTCAGGACCCTCCAGCCCGCGACACTGGTGAACCTCCCTGCTAGCAAGTTACTGGTGTGAAATAACATCATTCAGCTTAGGAAATAGTCTCGGACATATCCTTTCCCCTCTTCCCTGGGGGTCTTCTGCCTGTGACAGAAGTTCCCTCCGCCAGCAGGCAGGCGTGTGCGCGTGGCGGCGGTGGCCAGTGGCGGTGTGGCCGCCTGGGCGCCGGCGGGCCGTGCATGGGAATTTGAGTAGACACACAGACACACGCACACGCACATGCACACACAGACACACACACACGCACACGCACACGCCCACACACACCTGGGGTGTGCTCGAGCAGCCGAGAGGGAGCAAAAAAGGCTGTCAGTCAATCTAAGGAGGGCTTTGCCCTTTACGGCAAATGATTCAGCCTCTTGAAAGGCTTAGTCTCCTCCAAATAAACGGGAACGAAGTCAGTATCCGCGTGGAGGTCTGTCATCGAGGGTACAGCGAGGCAAAGGACACAGCCCACCCGGCCCATCACCATCACCATAATTATCACCACTGTCGATGGGCTGTAAAATGGGGCGCCTGGGTGGCTCAGTGGGTGAAGCGGCCAACTTCGGCTCAGTTCATGATCTCACAGTCTGTGGGTTCGAGCCCGGCATCGGGTTCTGTGCGGACAGCTCAGAGCCTGCTTCAGATCCTGTGTCTCCTTCTCTCTCTCTGCCCCTCCCCACTCACGCTCTCTCTCTCTCTCTCTCTCAAAAATGAATAAACACTAAAAAAAATTTTTTTTTTTAAATGGGCTTTCTCGCGGACCCTATATGTGAATGGTCCAACCCGTGAGTTGTCTCGTTCAGGCCTTTGGGGCCGTTTGGTGGGACAGCAAGGAGAGGAGGATAGAAACTCCAAGAACACCACACCTTTCCCGGATTCATCAACTCTGTTCCCTACGCAGGCCAAATCCTAAACCCCAGCATCCTGCCAGAACAGGATAGAGGCTCAGGCCTGGCATCTGGGGCTGTCTCAGTCTGCACTTCACCTTCTACAACCTTTGCCCTCAGTGGCAAACAATAGCAGGCAGCGATTACACCCGGCTTTCAAACGCAGCACTTAATATTCACAGAAACCCCTCGAGGCAGATCTCATCTTTTTAAGAAGGAGGAAATCGGGGCTCGGAGAGGTTAGGCAACATGTTCTAGGCCACAGAGCCTGTCAAGTCAACATTGACCTTGAACCGACTGGCCCCATGCCGGGCTCTTTCCACCTCACACGGAGTGGTGCCTCGCCCATCGTCCAAAGTCTCCTGTCGAGGACCTGAGGATTTGGGGCTGCTATGGGCACGTTCCTGGCCTCTCAACCACCCCGTGGCCATTAGCGTTCGAAACCACAGGAATGGGACGGGCATTTTGTAAACGGAGCTCAAAGAAGAAAACCCCTCCCGTAAACACTGAAATCGATGTCCCTTGCAGGAGCTGGATTTGCACTGATTAATTAGAAAATTGCATTTATATAACCCTTTAATCTGTATTTATGTGTTGCTCAGGGTGCGGTGAGCTGGGTGCGGAATTACATCCAGATTAGCTTTGATCCGTAAGCAGCCTGGATTGGAGCTTTCTATGCTACAAGGGGAGGATCAAAAGGATTTGGGACTGGGACCCCCAGCTGAGGGCTCTAGCCCCCTCTCCTACCTTCGACCCAATGAGTCTGGGGCCTTCCAGAGCTGCTCAGTAAAGCTTGCGTGGCCTCCTTGGTCAGGCCAAGCAGTGAGATTACCCGATGAGCTAATTTCAAGCCGAGCTGGCCCTTGGTTTCCTAAATAAAATTGCTTTTATTTCGTCTCAACACGTGTTCAGCAAGCTTAGAGATCCATCAACCTTCGGAGCTTAATACAAGCTTTGCCAAAAGCAGCCCGTGTCCTCCCCAGAGCGGGGGAAGGGAAGCAGCAGGGGACAGCCCTAAACTCCCGCGTGTTAGAAAGACCTTTAGTAGATGAAGGGTATTGACGTAGGGAATCTTAATAATTTGTGATGTTTTGAGGGAGTTATTAAAGTATTTCGGCTTTGGTTGTCATGTTTTTTTTTTTGTTTCTTTTTCTTCTTAAAGTTGGATCCACAGATGGGCCTGGCTCGGGGGAGATGTGGCTGTGAGGGTCATGGGAGGCTGGGGGACTGTGGCTGTTGGTGTAGAACTCACCGATGTCCCGTCTAGGCTGCCAACCGGGGCGGGTGAAGGGAGTCACGTTGGGCTCCATGGTGTCGTGGGGAGGGACACAACACGGCTGGAGTTGGATTCCAGGGCCAGGAGCCTCCCACTGTCCCCACTGCTGCCGGGAAGTTCAATGCCCTTCCTCTAGTGTGGCCAAAAGTTGTCGACCTTGGCCAGTCTGCTGTCCTACCCGGGCCTGCCCTTCATCAGTTACAAACGGAGGGAATAGACCAAATGACTGATGAGCCTTATTCTAGCTCAACTATTTTGATTTCCCAAGCATCTCCGTGGATCTCAGAGCCAATCAGAGCAGCAAGTCCTGAAACTCTCTAATACTCCAGAGCGTTGTGGTTTCAACGTGCACAGGTTCTGCAGTCAGTCTGGCGGGGAGAGACGCATTCTGGTTCTACCACTTTTGAGCCCTACAGCCTCGAGCAAGCTCCTTAACCTTTCTTTGCTTTGTTTTCTTCCCCGCAACATTGCAGGGGTGATCCCAAGCACCTTCATCACAGAGCTGAAGCGAGAAGTAGATGAACAAATACGTGTGAAGCTGCCGGAACAGTACCTGGGCCCAGCGGGCCCTCGATAATGGTGGTCACGATCGTGATAATGGTGGTCGTGATCGTGATAATGGTGGTCGTGACCGTCATCACCCTCCCTGTTGCAAACCACAGCACCCTCCTCCCCACCACCCCCGCCCCCACCCACCTGCACTCATATAAGCCTGAGAACACACCCTCCGGACAGCTCCTGGGTTGCTCTTGAACTTGACTGTGCTGCATGGGGCCATGTTTCTTGCAGGACCTGCCAGGCTCTCACCAAGTAGCTGTCGAATGAATAGGCAAGCCACCTTGGCCCGTGAGCAGCACAGGCCTTCTTCCTTCACTCCCTGTCGTCGGATCCTTCTCGAAGATGAAAAGACTAAAGCTTCTCTGCACAGCCAGCATTCTGGATCACACTCGCACTCTCTCACGCCTTGGGTAGTTTACCAAGAAAGTGCACATTTCTGCTTCCCCAGGGACCCAATGGCACCTCCAAATTGGAGAACCACCCGGACTGTCATGGAGGCAGAGAGGGTTTTCTGGGTGGATGTGAGTGGGGCCGCGCTGTGGGAATATGTATATATATTGGGAAATGGGGCAGCTCTATCTCCTTCTTGACGATGAGCGAAACTCATTCGTGTATTAAAGGCCCTGAGAAGTCCTACAGCACGAAGACAAAATTGTTCAGCTTCACCGTATGCAGGGATTTCCAAGAGTTTCTGCCAAGAGTCCTCTTTCCGTGTGATTCCCCTCACTGGCCTCCCACAGGATTCGATGGCAGCTTCTGATCCTTCCTGGTTCCAGCAGACTGTGCTTCCTCCCCCAGGAAACGATCGATAAACATGCAAGATGCAGCCGTCCCAAGAAGTGGTTCAGTGTCCTCATTTCTTGGCCCAAGGGAGAAAGCGGGAAGAGGAAACCAGAACCATGTGGCCAGCCTCGCGCACTGTCGTAAAAGGAGCCCCGGGACCCCTGACCCAGGGCAGCAGGGAGAGGGGTGAGACGGAGTTCATGAAGAGCCAGGAAGCCCAGCATGAGTTGCCCACCATAAATAGATAAATCAGGGGGCCACCCCGCCAAGCAGGTTGTATTACGTTATTTGAGCAAGGCTGCTAGACATCTGGACGTTTCTGTTCGCCCCCAGCCCTCCTGTCGCCATAAATTTAAGCTAATCCTGTGGGGCCCCGGATCACAAGAATAATCCTCACATCTGTGTGGGCTTTTCAGCTTTTGAAAGCTCGTTCACAGAATTATCTCATTAGTTTCCCTCAGGGCCTGTGGGAGGGACTCGGGGATGATCATCTCATTTGGCAGAGAAGAGGCTGAAGCCCAGAGAAGGAAAGTGACTTTCTCAAGGTCACACAGCAAGGCAGGGGAAAAGTAAGACTATTGTGCAGGTCTCCTGATTCCCAGCCCAGATCTCCCATGACCACAGTGCGGCCTTACAAAGAACACCCGGAGACATGGACGTCTCCCCCATGCTTGCCACAGTCATGTGGTCAGTCCCCCTGCCACCACATGAGAATGGAATGTAGGTAGGAAGCCACGGCTTAAAGATCGTGGGCTTCAGAGTCAGACACCCAAGTTCAAACCCTGGCCCCGGCTTCTTGGTCATCAAACCTCAAACAGTGTGGTCGAGTTCTCTGGGTCCATTTCTCACCCCCAAAGTGAGGAAGAAAACCCGGCAGTGGAAGCTATCTGTTCAACTACTCTCTATCACTCTCTTCTTCTGATAATGACCCCCCCCCCAACTTTTGCGACCCATCTCTCCCCCAACTCCAACCATGCGGCTCTAGAAGAAGTTTCCCATCACAGCATTCCCTCCTGCCTGGCTACAGGAGTAGACATCCAACCCAGACCAAGCCAACAGAGGCCACCCCTGAGATGATTCTCAAAGTGAAATAAAGGAAGACCCCCTTCTTCCCTGGGGGTAAAGATGAGAAGATGTGACCCCAGCCTCCTGGAGAGAGCTGGCCTGTGGGCCTGAAGCTGGTGTGCAGAGGAGAGCAGAGCAGAGATGGGGAGAGAGCCCTGCGAATATCCAAGGCCCGGATGCTCCTGCCCTTCCCCTGGGTCACGTGAGCCTGTGAATCACCTGGAAGTGCCTCCATCTAGCCCCTAGGACCCCGACTGTCCCGAATGTGTGAAAACCAGGAATGAGGGGCCCTACCAGCACAAATGCCAGGAAAACAGGCAGTGATCTAGGAGACCCCCGAACAGCACTCCATATAATGAACAAAGGACCTGAGTCCCCTCAGTTTTCTGAGACTCCTAGGAATTCAGAGCTTAAAGGAATTTAAAGACCGGAGTCCTGATCTCTCATTTTGACATCAGGGTGAGAGGAAATTCACCGCATGTGCCTGGATGTTGAATTCCCACCGAGTGAGAAAGTCATAGGGCACAAGGCATCCAGAATTCAGGACCCCCGGCCTGCTGCTCTTTGGGCTGCAACCCTTGCTTGCACACTGAGAGACTAAGAGGGGAAAAAGAGAGTGGATGCACCTGGATTCTTTGCTTTTCTCAGAAGTGGTTATGAGGCTCAAGCCAGATTAGACAATATGTGGCTAGGGAAGGATTTATCAAAGTCTCAGCACTGTCTAAAAAAGCAAGAGATTACTACGATGAAATTACAGACTCAAGATTCCCTGGACACAGCCTGACGCCTCCCAGGGAATTAATGGTAAGCCAGACTGTGTATGAAGGGTGAGGGAGGCAATTAGAACTGAGCCCAAATCATCTCCCAGTGAGTCTTGGCCAGGTAGCCGTTAACTCAGTCTCCTGCCTCCCCTGCCTTCGACCCCCTCAGCCACCCAGTTACCTGAACTTCGGGAGTCTTGTCGACCTATCAACAGTCCGGGTTTGTCTGTGATTGAGAGTTTCCCTGAATTAATAGCTGCCTGACAAGACTCACGAGCACCTGCCTCATTGCCATGGTTTTTTTTTTTATACTTTGGTCTCCCCCTGTACCCTGAGCCACTGTCTCTCACAGGAGGGGCCATCATTTGCACAGCTAGCCTCAAATACACCCACATCCTGTGCCTCTGTCCGTGGTCCTGAAATATTTTTTTGGTGCACTTAGGACCAGGCTATTTCTCCTAAGCCTGGGACGCTTGCTGGTTCATCCAGGTATTCACTCAATATCTTCATCAGTTAGCTTTGACTGTCCAAGAAGCCATCCCCAAACATAAAGCATCGAAATTTAAAAAAAAAACCAACATTTTTTTCTCACAAATCTGTGGGTTACTTAGACCATCTTGGTTCGGGCCATCTTGGTGATCTGTGGTCAGCCAGCGGTTTGGCTGAAGTTGGATGAGCAAGGATGATCTCGCTCATATGTCTGATTGACAAGCTGTTGGCTGGGGCATCTCGGTTACCTCCTGTGCAGTCTCTCCAGCATGTTAGCCCAAGCTTATTTGTATGGTGAACTCGGTGCTCCAAGCCCACAAGAGAAGACAGGATCCAATGCTCAAGTTGTTTACATGTCTCTGCCACATTGCTAATGTTCTATTGTCCAGGGCCAATCACCTAGACAAGGTCTGAGTCACTGTGGGAGAAGAGTCCCCAGAGGGAACACATGAAGTCCAATGACTGTGGCTGGTTTTCAAAACCAATCTGCACTCCTTGCACCCTCAAAACACCACGAGGCCACAAGCAACGGGCTGACCTTCTGGCGAAGCCACCGAGAGACAAGTTTGTCCCAGAGCTGTTTTAAGCTGAGAATCACTTGGCCTCTGCTGAAATCACTTTCATAATTGTATCACGAACAATTAAAAGTCTCTTTTGAGCCTTCCCTGTAACATTCAAGGCCACACCTCCAGTTCTTGTTGCATCAGAAAAGAACTATTTTTTCACTTCTAAATGAACAAAAACATCTTCTGAATTGCAAGCCTTTTTAACAATACCCAGCAATAATTTCTTTCAGTTGTGCACGGCTAGGCAGTAATCTTAGGAATCTTGGATGAATGCGGAGGAAATTTGAAGTAAGGTAGAATCCTCTGGTCCCCAACTCCCCAGAAGGGAGGAGGCTTTAGAGAGCACCTGCTAGGGGACAGAGCCTTACATAAATTCTCATCTGGTCCTCCCAACAGTCCCTCCTTGAGAGTGCCCATGGAGAAAAACAACACTGATGTTGGAGAGATTCGGTGTCTGGGCCAAAGTCACAGAGGTGGCAAGTTGCACGGTGAGATTTCAAAACCAGAAGTTCTGACCTCAACATGCATTCTTTGCGACACAGTCATTAATGACCTCAGGGCTGCAGCGTTTAGAGTCACGGTCTAGGGGCACAGGCTCTTTGATCCCAGCTCTGCCTCCAGCTCCGATGTGACACTGAGACAGACACTCACCTGTCCCCTTTGAGCCGCTGTTGTCTCATGTGCAATATGAACATGGAAATACCTGTGCCTCCTAATCCGGGCTCAGGCAGGGCAAATTAAAATAGCCTTGGGCTGCTTCCCTATACCTTGAAGAGCAAGTCTTCTAGAGTGATCCTGGCAGCACCTTTCAAATGTTAAATGTGTGCCCTCGATCTCGCATTTCTACTTCAAAGAATCTGTGTTAAAGAGCTATGTCTATGTGTGATTTGGGGTGTATGCACAAAGATGTTTATTTCGACACTGTTTACAATAGCAAAAAAAAAAAAAAAAAGCCCAGAAATGATGTAAATGCCAAAACGAATTACATTTATCCATTTTGTGAAAAAACTGTTGGTCATTTTACTTACTTATTTGTTTATTTATTGATTGAAGATCTAATTGGCTTTGTTAAGTGATTCATGAATCAGGCAACATCCATCTAGCAAGTAGAGATGCTTCCTATTCATCTTTTTTAAAGGCAGAGAAAGACTTATGGATGAGGATATGTGTCCAAGATATATTATTTTATTTTATTTTTAAAAAAAATTTTTTTTCAACGTTTATTTATTTTTGGGACAGAGAGAGACAAAGCATGAACGGGGGAGGGGCAGAGAGAGAGGGAGACACAGAATCGGAAACAGGCTCCAGGCTCTGAGCCATCAGCCCAGAGCTTGACGCGGGGCTCGAACTCACGGACCGCGAGATCGTGACCTGGGTGAAGTCGGACGCTTAACCGACTGCACCACCCAGGCGCCCCCAAGATATATTATTTTAAAGAGTATAGTAGATCTATAACCAGAAAAACCACTAAAACATTCTTTAAATGAAAAGAATACATTTTAGCTTGGTAAATAAATTTATATATGCTTGTTTAGGTTCAACAAGAGAGAAGGAAGACTGAAAGAAACCCAACAGATGGTTAACAACTTCTGCCTCTGGCAATGTATTAGTTTTTTGGGTTGCTGACTTGGTTTTCCTTTCCATAGTTCTATATTGTTGAAACATGTGCACCACAAATATTTATTATATTTTTAATGTAAAGAAAAAGCATGGGATGCCTGGATGGCTCAGTTGATTGACTGACTCTTGATTTTGGCTCAGGCTATGATCCCGGGGTCATGGGATTGAGCCCTGAGTCAGGCTCCGAGTGCCCCTCTACCCCACTAGTTCTCTCTCTCTCTCTCTCTCTCTCTCAATAAAAAGAAAAGAGAGAGAGAGAGAGAGAGAGAGAGAGAAAGGAAGGAAGGAAAGAAAAGAAAGAAGGAAGGAAGGAAGAAAGGAAAGAAAGGAAGGAAGAAAGAAAGAGGAAGGAAGGAAGGAAGGAAGGAAGAAAAGAAAAGAAAAGAAAAGAAAAGAAAAGAAAAGAAAGGGAAGGAAGAAAGAAGGAAAGAAAGAGGGAGGGAGGAAGGAAGGCAAGGGAAGAAAGAAAAGAAAGAAAGAAAGAAAGAAAGAAAGAAAGAAAGAAAAGAAAGAAAAAAGGGAGAAGGAAGGAAGGAAGGAAGAAAGAAAGAAAGAAAGAAAGAAAGAAAGAAAGAAAAGAAAGAAGGAAAGAAAGAAGAAAGGAAGGAAGGAAGAAAGAGGAAGGAAGGAAGAAAGAAAGAAAAGAAAAGAAAGGGAAGGAAGGAAGGAAGAAAGAGGGAGGGAGGAAGGAAGGAAAGGGAAGAAAGAAAGAAAGAAAGAAAGAAAGAAAGAAAGAAAGAAAGAAGAAAGAAAGAAAGGAAAGAAAGAAAGAAAGAAAGAAAAAGAAAGAAAAGAAAGAAAAAGAAAGAAAGAAAGAAAGAAAGAGAGAAAGAAGGAAGAAAGAAAGAAAGGAAAGAAAGAAAGAAAGAAAGAAAGAAAGAAAGAAAGAAAGAAAAGAAAGAAAAAGAAAGAAAGAAAGAAAGAAAGAAAGAAAGAAAGAGAACAAGCACAAATCCAGGGCTGGAAGAAATTTTGAAGAGGACCCTGACCCACAGAGAGAAGCTTGCCATGGTCACCTAGCCAACCATTGGTAGAGTCAGGCCGAGCCCCTGGCCTCTCGATGCCCAGCCCAGGCTGGTTTCACTCATCAGAACAAGACCTTCAGAAAGCATGTAAGCCACATAAACCTGTCATACAAGGGGAAAATCCTGGTCAGAGTGCAGTGAATGGCATCCAGCCTTGGCTCAGCCACCTACCTACTGGGCAAAGTCACTTAACTTCTCTGAGCCCTATTTTCAGCATTTGTAATATGAGACTGATTATGTCCACCTCCCAGGGCTGTTCTAAGCCTCAAATAAGACAGGCAGCAGGTCCTGGCAGCAAAAGCATGAACTTGAACCCTAAACAGATCTGTGTTCAATTATTCAGTCCCCTTCTCTGAACACTGGAACTCGCAAAACCCACCTTACTGGGTTGTTGGCAAGCTAAAGTGACAAAATTCATGTCAACCACTTGGCACGGTCTAGGGACTCAATACGGAAGCCATCATCATGATGGAAAAGCTCTGTGAGGACTGATGGGCTTGGCAAGGCTCGCGCCAAGCATCGAGGTCTTGTGATTCCTGGGTTGCCTTCCCTCCTGCCTCCCTCGTCCCATCTTCCCTCCTCCTTGAGGCAGGATGCAAGTTCTCTGGTGCCCCAGGGCTCCGGCTCAGTGGGGAGCCACCCTCTGACACAGCGGCTCCCTTGGCCAAGGGCAGAAGGCAGCTCTACATTTATGGGCCTTGCCGAGGCACAGCATCACTCCTGGGGAGAGAAGGGCACGCTTGGAGTCTGGAACCAGACAGGGACAGATTCAAATCCTGAATCGGCCCCTTCCAGGTTTTAGGACCTTCGGACTGCATTCTGCAAGCAATAGGGAGCCACGGCAAGCTGTTAAGAGAGTGGCCCGATTTGAGAGAAAAGTGGCTTCTTTTCTCCATACGTGAACGCTTGTCTCTGTTCCCAGACGCAGGAATGAAGAAGACATAACCCTTCCCTGTGCCTTTTAGGACGGAGGGAATCTAGGTCGTGTCTTCCGTAGCCAGTGCAGGACGGGCTAAGGGGGAGCAAGGGACGGGACATTTAGCGGCAGAATATTGCAGCATCCGAGGGTAGCTTGGGTTGGGGGACTGGCCAGGGGCTTGGGGCGAGGGAGAGGCCTTCCCAACCCCCTCACTGGGCTTGGGGAAACCCCCCCCCCAGGGGCCCGGGTCAGGCCTCTGCTCAGCACCACGCCTCTGGCAATTCTCCCTCATCCCCCCTGGTCCCTGACTTGGCTCTCCTCCCTCGGACTCACTTGACGTACAACACGGATTGCACCGAACTATATGCCAGTCTGGCCCGGAATTGCTGCCGGGTGCCCCCACCCGGTGACCTGCCAGCAACTGGGTAGAGAAGGAGGACGCCGGGGCTCTGTGACTGACTCCGGGCGTGGGAGGGGCACGACTCTGCATTCAGCTGGAGCCTGTTTTGCATCCTAAGCACAAGGGTGGTCCTCCCCGGCCACGACAGAGCCACCACGAACTGCCCCCTTCACCCCTCTCCTAGGAGGTGTCCGTGGCCTCAGCCCCATGTGTGTCCCCGAGGAGCAGCCTCACGCCCCTCCCCCTCCACCCCCCCCCCCCCCGGTCTACCGCTCGAGCTTCTGACTCGCCACCGGGAAAACACGACATGAACACGAGAAGCCACAGTGAGTCAGTGGATGTGTGGTTCTGACGGCGAGGT
Organism: Felis catus; assembly: GCF_018350175.1. Lineage (NCBI taxonomy): Eukaryota > Metazoa > Chordata > Mammalia > Carnivora > Felidae > Felis > Felis catus. Next base: position 35,566,086 of record NC_058373.1, on the reverse strand, counting down.
GGCGAAGAGTCAGAGAAGGGAAAACCCCGAACGGTCCAGCTTGCAGGAGCCGTGGGGCTCTGTCTCTCGCCAAGAGCCTGGCCCCGGGGCCACAGGCCAGGGGCCGGCCTGATTTTGACTTCCCACGTTGGGTCTTTATTTTTTTTTAATTTTTTTTTTAACGTTTATTTATTTTTGAGACAGAGAGAGACAGAGCATGAACGGGGGAGGGGCAGAGAGAGAGGGAGACACAGAATCGGAAGCAGGCTCCAGGCTCTGAGCCATCAGCCCAGAGCCCGACGCGGGGCTCGAACTCACGGACCGCGAGATCGTGACCTGAGCTGAAGTCGGACGCTTAACCGACTGAGCCACCCAGGCGCCCCCCCCCCACTTTGGGTCTTTAAATGAAGGCACGAAGGGCACGGCCGTGAGGAGAGGCACAGCGGTAGGCCCGCCGAGGCTCTAGGCTGAGACAACAGAAGCTCTCGGCGCATCAAGCAAAGGTAAAGGACACGTGTATTCAGGAGGAAAAAAAAAGAAATAGCGATTCTCTGGCACTTTCTTCTTCTAGCAAGCCTTCGCTTCTAAGTCGGGATGTGGGTCTCTGCATTTTACTTCCAGCGTCTGCAAGAGGCTTTGGTGCTTTGTTTCTGTTGGCGTGCTACCTGCCCCCCCCCCCTTCCTGCCCGGAAGGTAAGGGCTGGGAAGCTGCAGGGACCCTTTGTAGTCAAAGTGGGGGTCCGGGCCAGCCGCACCGGCGTCTCCTGGGAGCTCGTTAGCAAAGCAGTCTCAGACCCCACCCCCGACCCACGGCATTAGACTCGGCCTTTTTCGTTCGTTCCGCAGGTGTTTCCGGTACACGTTGGATAAGTCACACCCCGAGGCGGGTGTGCTCCGGCCACCAGCAGGCACCAACACTGATCGCAGGTAACGCGGGGTTGGGGGGGGTGGTCACTTACGATTTTTATAGCTAACTGGAATGTCCATTTATAGCGAATGATGCATGGCTTACCGAAATGGCCGAGTGACATCCACTGCTGTGTCTCAACAGTGAGTCGACTTCAGGGAAACGTCCAGTGTACGTGGATAGTAAGGCGTGCTCCGATACGATGATGCCTCCCAGGAGGGAATGAGGTGACTGTTCCCAGGAGGGCCGATCCGGCCCGGCCCTCAAGGCGGGTGGTGGCGAGGACACAGCCGCACACAGAGAGAGGGGACTTTGCCAAGGTCACGCAGGGGAACTGTGGCGGAGGCAAGACTGGAGCCCAAGGCTGTAGCCACAGGTCACTGGGGTGCCCCTTCCCCCTTTAAGCCAACTGCCCAGCGGCAGACCCGAGCCCAAAGCGGGAGCTCTGGCCACAGTGGCCTCGGGAACTGGGGCATTTGCAGGTGACATTAGGCAAATCAGCGGCGTAAATGGCTGTTACTGAAAATGAAGGTATCATGTGGCCTGGGGAGGCCAAGGGTGAGTCATTTCAAGATGAGCTGTCTCCCTCCACCCAGGGACCACGGGGCACCCAGTTCTTCCCTCATGAATAAACACTTTAAGCTGTTCTGCGTAGGCTGAGAAGCCCAATGTGTTCTCAGTGTCGTCTGGTGAAGTTTTGCAAGTAGGAAACCCGAGCAAGTGGGGAAGGAGTTGGTCACTGATCTTCAGCCTGGCTTGCGGAAGTCGGCTCAGATTTCTGGGATAAGGACATTCAGCTGTGTCACCAAATAAAAACAAAACAAAACAAAACACCCCTGCAGAATATTTTAAGGTTTTCTCAGCCCTTTCTGAACGACTTGCGATTCAGGATCGTCGGTAACTGTCCGATTTTGCACCTTTCCTACGGTACGGAATAAAGGGGCAAAATTTGCCATCAGGTCTCCTGTCCCCTCTCCTTGTTCCCAGCTCCTTATCCTGACATGCAGTCCTGTCATCAGTATGGCCTTAATCTAGCTTTCTGTCCCACACCGCGTTTTAGCCCAAATATACCATGAATCACACGTGGCCCAACCACAGCCGCCTTCTGCAATTTCCCCCACCCTGCATTCTGCAAAAGCCCGGCCCCTCTGTCTAGAACTTCCTCTCGCCTCATTGAAATCCTTCTTCTGCGAGTTGCAGTTTTCAAGCGCCCTTTCCTCCAGGAAGCCTCTTTGGATTGTCCCCAAGCCCTATTGGGAACTCTCGCAGCCCTCTGTCGCGACCTTGTTACGGCGTTTAGAACAAGCCTCGAATCTCCAGGGTTGTGGTTGAGTTTCCCTTACCTCTGCGTTCCCGGCTTCCTTGCCTGACTCCCAGAGATCCTTCCTGAAGTAAAGGACCCGGACAAGTCCTAGGTTTGATTCCCAGCTCACTGGCAGGACTAGTTAGGGTATGACACCGGGCCGGTTACCTAACCTGATGACTCAGCTGTAAAATGGGAAAATGAATCACTTCTTCGCAGGGAAAGCATAAAAATTAGATGAGGTGGCAGGTACAGAGTGTGTAACTTACAGCTTGGCACCTGCTGGTGGCAAGTAAGTCATAGCTAACATTAGTACCGTGGGTAATAATAAAACTTAATGCTATTTGGAGCGAAAGGCAGATTCTGGGCCCCCGGCACGTCCTGCCCACTTCCCACTGGCCCTCCTGCCTGGCTGTGCCTCCCTCACATTCCGGCCCCCAGACCTGCTCCAAACCCTCCCCCTCTCCTTCACCCATGTCTTCAGTAAAGACCACAGGCACCTAAGGGGTCTGCAGTCTTAGCTGCGCTAGGAGACAATGATCCGGTCCCCCCACCCCCACCCCCCCTGTGAAGGAACCAAGGCCCCAAGGCTGCAGCTCTCAGACCCGGAAGGTTCTGCGGTTTCCAGAGTGTCGTTTCCTCCCCCAGACCTGGCACAGATTTGGACGCCGAAACGCCGCTGAACTTCTCCTTCTCTGTTTTCGCAAAACAGTGGCCCTCTCTGAGTCTGCATCGTCCCTGACGAATGTACTCATACGAGAGAAGTATAACTTCCGGGGCTCTCCTCTCTGAGCTGGGAGGAGACCACGGGGCAAGAAAACATTCCCCGGACACACGGAGGGACAGAACATGGAGCAGGCCGGCCAAGCCTGCCCGGGAGCAGCCGGGGAGAAGCGAGAGGACAGCTCAGGGGACGGCCACAGGAGTAAAATAGGAAGTAGGATTTTACAAGGGCTTGCGACGAACGCTGAGAGCGCCCCTATGAGGGAGGCTCTCTTTTCATCCTTACATCACTGTGGGGATCAAGGCAACAGACACTGGCTCCATTTTTTCTTAAGTTATTTATTTGGAGAGAGAGAGAGAGAGAGAGAGTATGTGCATGAGCAGGGGAGAGGCAGGGAGAGGGCGAGAGAGATCCCCAAGCAGGGCTCGATCCCACGAACCACGGGATCACGACCTGAGCCGAAATCAAGAGTCAGACGCTTAACTGACTGAGCCACCCAGGTGCCCCGACACCGGCTCCATCAAAAAAAAATTTTTTTAGGGGCGCCTGGGTGGCGCAGTCGGTTAAGCGTCCGACTTCAGCCAGGTCACGATCTCGCGGTCCGTGGGTTCGAGCCCCGTGTCGGGCTCTGGGCTGATGGCTCGGAGCCTGGAGCCTGTTTCCGATTCTGTGTCTCCCTCTCTCTCTGCCCCTCCCCCGTTCATGCTCTGTCTCTCTCTGTCTCAAAAATAAATAAACGTTAAAAAAAAATTAAAAAAAAATTTTTTTAATGTTTCTTTATTTTGAGAGGTGGGGAGGGGCGGAGAGAGAGGGAGAGAGAGAACCCCAAGCAGGCTCAACGCTCAGCGCGGAGCCCAAAGCGGGGCTTGTGAGATCAAGACCCGTGCCGAAATCAAGAGCCAGACGCCCAACCGAATGAGCCACCCGGGTGCCCCTGTTTCCATTTTAAACATCACACAGCTCCATTTGGTCTAAAAGAAAAAAAAAAACCTACTCAGATGCTCACTTGAAGGAGGGACAGAGGTGTGGGGCTTGGAGGACAGGGATGTCTGCCCAAGCCCAGCTTGCAATGGTCACTCCTTTGAGTTAAAGCACTGAGTGAGAATTCAAGGAGTTAAGAGGAAGAGGGAGAACGCGCTGTTCTAGCTCCTTCCCGGGACGGGCCATGGTCAGATACATGGCCCGCCCTTCCCTAGCAGATCTCCGGGGCCACCGGGTTAAGTCCAGCTGAGAAAAGGCAGGATCTGGCTCAGAGGTGTGGACACCACACAAGAAAAACCCGTAGAATACGCCCGAAGTCACATGCTATCATTTTCAAGTCTGAGACTCGCTGGCCCGGGGAAAAGCCCAGACTGCCTACCGGAGGATGAGAGAGCCACCAGCGGGGCCCGATCTCCCCCGTCACCAAGGATGAGGCCATCCTCGATCGGCCAGCAGCCAGCCGACCCCCCACACACGAGAACCCAGCCAAGAACAGCGGGGTCTCCCTGTGGCTGACCCCATACCTGAACGTAGTTATTGCGTGCCTCCGAGGTTTTCTGGTTGTTTCTAGCACAGCATTACTGGGGCAATAGACAACCGATGCGGCGTATTCGTTCTCATCTGATACTTGGCCGAGAAGAACTAAGTGCCGTCCCCTGACAGCTCCCCCACCCCAAGTGTGGATCTCTAAGAAAGCTTAGGTGGAAAGTCCTTGGAAGAAACAAGCGATTTGTTGGCTTCTCGCTTCTGAACCGAGGCTAAAACGTTTTGTCTTCGTTCAGAGACAGCACGTGACCGAAATCGTCAATTACTGCACTCGTTAAACATTCTTTTCTTTTTCTTTTTATTTTAACGCTTATTTATTACTGAGAAACAGGGAGAGACAGAGCATGAGCACGGCAGGGGCAGAGAGAAGGGGAGACAGAATCTGAAGCAGCCTCCAGCTCCGAGCTGTCCGCGTAGAGCCTGACGCAGGGCTCGAACTCGTCAACTGCGAGATCATGACCCGAGCCGAAGTGGGACGCTCAACCGACCGAGCCACCCAGGCGCCCCTAAACATTCTTAAAACAAACCAGTTGGACATCCTGAGCCTCTCTGCCTCCTCTCAGAAACCTCACGAAAATGACAGACAGGGGTGTAACAGGATAAACACCAAAAAGGGGGTTGGGGAGGATGATAGAGAAGACAGCAAATCGGGTTTCGAGACGATTTTAGAAGGTAAGAGACACGGGGCGCCTGGGTGGCGCAGTCGGTTAAGCGTCCGACTTCAGCCAGGTCACGATCTCGAGGTCCGGGAGTTCGAGCCCCGCGTCGGGCTCTGGGCTGATGGCTCCGAGCCTGGAGCCTGTTTCCGATTCTGTGTCTCCCTCTCTCTCTGCCCCTCCCCCGTTCATGCTCTGTCTCTCTCTGTCCCAAAAATAAATAAACGTTGAAAAAAAAAATTTAAAAAAAAAAAAGAAGGTAAGAGACAGATACACCCCTGATAAAGAGCTCCAGAAAGTAGGTCTCCTTGGGAAAAATAAAATAAAACTGAACTTCTGTCTGACGTTTTACCCATATTTGGAGGAGTTTTGCAATTCTCTTGGAGAATTCAGAGGTAAATTCGTAATAGGGATATAGAATACCGAACGAACAGCCAAGAAGGAGAAATTATTACCTGCAGAAAAAGATAAAGCAAAAGAAATGAAATGTATTCGTAATTCACGACGTCCGCGGGGCAGCTGTGAGCAATATTCAAATTGTCGTAACAGTGTAAACACTGAGTATGGATACATCACCAACATTTGTGACAGAGCTATACGTGGAGGGTAGAGGGGGGAGAAATTGTGAGTGTGCGTGTGTAAGAAAGCTAAATGCTATCCCGCGAAGCCAGGAGATGATGTTTACAACGGGGAGAGAAATCAGAAAATAGGTGTATAATCACGGTATTCAAAAATATGAAAACTGTGGAGAACACGATCGTCTCAAGAATGCAGGACTGGGGTCGGGGTGAAGTAGGACAGGGGACTGCTTTCTTCGGCCAGCAGCCTCGTCAGCCTTTTGAACGCTAGACATGGGTATGGTAAATTCAGTGTTAGAAAATCACTTGAGGGCCACTTGGAGTAGAATTACAGAACGTACTAAATATTCAGCGATCACACATTTTTAGTCACCTACCAAAACATAAAGCTGGTGCATCCCCGGCCTCCCCAGCACCCTGCCTGGCTGCTGAGGAAAACAGGTCTACTAACTGTCCATGACCTTGCAAAACACGTAGGCACAGAACGTCAAAGGGGCGTGGAGGGAGAAAGCGTGGCAGATGAGACGATGCTAACTCTGGGGGTCTTCTTTTGCTCCACTGCTCCTTTAGCAACAGAGGACTGGAAATCTTTCTAGCTGTGTCCTTAACCTGTGTCGTACGGGCGTCACGGCTGGCTGTCATGACTGTATCAGCATCGGCAGGCCAACCAGCTCTTTGTCTCAAAGAACCATTCAAAAGTGGAGCGCGAGTGTGCGCCGGGTACCGAGGCACCCAGGCTGGGCCTCCAAGCTCAGGGGATATTTAGCAAGAAGCCCAGGAAAAGATAGGTGGGCACCCTGCTTGGTGACAGGCTGGACTCACGGACCCCAGGGGCGCCCTCCCTGTGGACGGGAGGGACGCCACACAGCACACAGAGCAGCCCCAACCTCTACCATCCCCGGAAGCCTCGGCAAGACCCCCGGGGTGAGGCAGCAGCTGCTGACCATCGGCCCTGACCCGGAACCGTGGTGGGTCAGGTTCAACATCCCAAAGCAGTCTTCGGGTTCCGTTTCAAAATCAGACATCGTCCGATCGATCCCTGCTGGGGAGCTATCAGGCCGGCTGCTTCCTGAGGTCAGCCAAGAGGAGGGAAGAAATTCATTGGCTGGGTCTGATTGTGGCTAACTGAAATCAAAGACAGAGGGGGCACTTTCTTCCAGGGAGAGAAACTGTTCGCTGGGGACGGCTGCCGAGGGCAGGCAGAAGGTAACGGGAAGGAGGCGGAGACGTGGAAATCCTCAAAGCTATCCTTCCGCACCGCACAGATGGGGAAACCAAGGCACAGAGGGCGGAAATGATTTGCCCAAGGTCACTTCGTAGTTGAGGGAAGGCTCTGACGTATAGTGACAACACCTAGCATTTATGGAGTGCTTATGGTCATACAAAGACTTTAATATATATATACTTATATAATATATAATATACATTTATATGATATATAATATATATTTATATGATATATAATATATAATATATATTTATATGATATATATTTATATGCTATATAATATATATTATATGCTATATAATATATATTTATATGCTATATAATATATATTTATATGCTATATAATATATATTTATATGCTATATAATATATATTGTATGCCATATAATATATATTATATGGTATATAATATATAATATATATTTATTTATATTTATTTATATTATATATATTTATATATATATTTATAGATTATATATATATATACACACATGTATATATATATATTCCCCCAAAACTGTGAGGTAAGGATCCTTGTACATTATGCGAGGGTCTCCATTTTACAGATGAAGAAACTGAGGCTCAGAGGCTTAATTAACTAGTGCAATATCCTAAACACCTAGACTGCGGGGCAACTGAGACTCCAACACCGTCTGCTTATTGCAATCCAATTCCTAAGGCGCGGATCTTGGCGCTGGACTTCACTACCTCTTGGAACTAGAATCAAGCGTCCCTTGTTTCAAGCCACAGCCTAGCCTGTTGCCTCGCAAGGCACATTTGTGCGTGTTCGTGCCAGTGCCCTCCCTCTGGGGGCCTATCGGTTTCTCCCTTCACCTCCGTCTCTCTGTCTCTGTCTGTGTTTCCCTAACTCCACGAGTGTCTGTTTCCATCACTGCCTCTCCCTGTGTCTCTTTCTCACTGTTTCTCTGTGTGCCCGACACTGTCCAGCTTTGTTCTGTGTATGCGTATCTCTGGGTGGTTGTGTGTATCTGCCTGTCTCTATCTCCCTCCGAATAACTGAGAAACAGAATTCTGCTGTGGATGGATGGGTGGAAGAATGGACAGATGGACAGATGGACAGATGGACGGATGGACGGAAGGAAGGGCGGGGGGCTCCCTCCGTCCCACAGACAGCAGACGTGGCAACGAGCAAGCACATCCCATCCCGGCCCAGGCATCCCGGGCGGCCAAGTCTCACTGGGCCATTGATCTGTCTCACCCTCTAATGCCCTCCCTCCCCAAGGCCTGGGCATCCCATTTCCGTCTTAACCCGAAGCTGCTTCCCCAGGGCTTGGTGGCTTCCATCCAGTTTTATTGTTGATACAGATCTTTATCTGCCTTGGGCTTATAACTGACATTTAAATTACTCTGCAAACAATGAATCAATATTTATGGATTCTTGGACCGGCGCATTTGCCAACCCTGGCGTCCTGCGTTTCTCCCAGGCCAAAAGGGGACGTGAGTCAAGGTCAAGGCTTTATCTCATTAGAAATGGGGGAACTGGGTCTGCCTCTAAGCAAAGGTCTCGAATTAGAGTAGAGCTGGGTGCTCCGAGACTATCTAACTAGACCAAGGCAGCTCCCCGTGGGAAATTCAATTCACTTCACAAACAGTGGGCATTTCCCGTGTGTGCAGAGCACCGCATTAAGCCTGCATGAGAGACAAGGACAATGAAATCAAGCCCCCACCCTTTAGGGGTCCCTACACCGGGAGGGGAACAGAGGCACACACAGGTAACGACAAACAGATCGCATCAAGGGTTGCAAGAGAGGTCCAAACCCAGTCCGTGGGGAGACAAAGAAAGGAAACCGTTATTCTAGTAAGTAGGGCTTCTTGGAGGGCTCCCTGGAGGAGGCAGGGCATTCCAGGAGAGGAAAACAGCCGGGGTCAGGCAGACCCAGAGGTACAGAACAGGTTTCAGGGCTTCTGGAAGAGCTCTGTGGGAAAGTGCCATGGGAAGGTAAACTGAGGCCCGACCCTGAAGAACTCTGGACGAGAAACTGAGGCTTGAGGCTTCCCTCCTGCGGGCCAGAACCATGCGGGGGGTGGGGGGGGTCTTTGAGACGGGGAGGCACCCCAAAAGGCCTGCGTTCTTTCTCTGGAAGCCCCTGAGGCACTCTATGGTGAGCCCCACCAGCCCTGAGCCTCTCTCCCCAGGATGGCTGGGCAGAGTGTTTCTCCGTCTGTAAGCATGCAGCCCTCACCCACCTTGAGGAAAACAGCGAACATGAGACGGATGCTTCTGGGCCCTCTTTGGCGCCCTGAGTTATGGGCCTGGCCTTAATCGCAGAGGCCAGACCGTTTATCACCCTGGTGAATTTAAGCTCTGGTTCCGGGAAAAAGGACAAGCAATCTCTTGTCCCTGCAGCAGCACAGACATACGTTCCCAGGCAACGATTTATTTGCCCAGCTGCCCTTGCCGGCTGTCCTGCAGAGACCCTCAAAGCTGAAATTTCCCCTGTGGCATCTATCCCAGCGCAGGGCATGGTCTGGGTGTCTCCGGGGACGGGGGCTGCTGAGCTCCGGGAGTCTGGGGAGGTGGCCGTGGGATCTGAAGGAGCCGCGAGGCACTTGTCGGGGTCAGCAGGGCTGCTCTCCGTTAGGCCCAGCGGGCACCGTTCCCCAGGCCCGAGAAGCACTGGGAGATCCGTGAGAATGTTGAGAATCCATTTATTTATTTACTTATATGTTTATTGATTTTTGAGAGACAGAGCGTGAGCAGGGGAGGGACAGAGAGAGGGAGAGAGGGAGACACAGAATCCGAAGCAGGCTCCAGGCTCCGAGCTGTCAGCACGGAGCCCGACGCGGGGCTCGAACCCACGAAGTGCGAGATCGTGACCTGGGCCGAAGTCGGACGCCCAACCGACTGAGCCACCCAAGCGCCCAATAGGTTTTTTAAATGAAGAAATGGGGCCCAGGAGGGCAAAAGGCCCGCGGCCCACGGAAGTCCTAATATGACCCCGCTGCCCACACCTAGGCACCTAGTTTCAATTTTCTCTCAGTGGGAATGGAAAGAGCCGGGCTGAGCTGGCCTCAGATCCCACATCACTCAGTGGCTCTACTCCCCCGTCTGTGCCTCGCTTTCCTCCTCTGTGAAATGGGCTGATGATCCGTACCTCACAGGTGGGCTGAGAAGGCTAGAGATGGGTACAGGATCTAGCGGGGAAACACCCGTGCCCGCAATTCGTGCCTACTTGCTCAAGTTCGGTTTATGTCTCATCCTCCCTGGGAAGTTGTCCTGACCACGCTAAGCCTCCGTGTGGCCTCCTCCTGCATGTCTGGGGCTGTTGGTGGCCAGGAGGCCCCAGGAACCTCAGCGAGGCTGGATCCGGGCCACAGTCAGCAGGTGCTAGGTCTGGGGAGGCTGTCCATGTCAACAGCAGCTGTCACTGCCTTGAAAGCAGGAACCACATCTTACACAGTCCGTTTCTGCAGCGTTAGGCACAGAGCCGTACCCAGGAGGCATTCTGTGGCCATTAGTTGGTTGGGGATCTCTAAAATTGAGGGTTGAGGGTCCTTGTAGTTCTCTCTCACGCTTTAAACTCCTCATGGCCGCACCCCTGGGCTTGTCCGACTTGCTAAACCTGCCTTGCCCCAGTCTCCCTCCTCCTCCTGGCTCTGGCCACATGCAAACCTCAGGACCCTTGCACCTGCTGTCTGCTCCTCTGGAAATGCCCTTCGGCCCACAGTCTGCAAGGCACCCCGTTCTTCAGGTGTCACTTAGGCCTTACTGCCACAGAGACGCCTCCCCAGAGTGGATCTTTCCATTATTTCTTTTAGCTCTGAACCTGACCGATTTCTTCATGGTCCTCAACACAAGTTTATCGCCCCTCTGTCTCAACACACGTAAGTTCCTTGGCCAACGTAAATCATTACCGTTTTACAGAATCCCTAACACAGGGACAGACTCTGAAAAATATTTGTCAAATGAATAAATTACTGAATGAATAAATCCACTATCTTACTAAGAATATCTCGTTCGTCTATTCTGAGCAGGCGCTGAGAGACCATCAGAGATCGGTGCCCAACCCACCCCGTGTCTTAGCCGGATGCCTCCCGCAGCCAGGGCGGTGACCCTGTCAGTGGTGCCCCAGGGCAGAGCTTCCCTTTGGGAGGGGACTCAAAGGACCCCGACCCCTCCCACTAGGGGGACACAAGATATTTTGAGGGTCTACCGTGGGCCCTCCGCGCACGGAAGACAACACTGGGATTTTCACCAAACGCCTGCCGATTATCATATGCTTGTTTGAAGGAATTTGATTTCACCCATTCAGCCACCAAATATTTATTTAGTAAGCTCCTCCAAGGGGGCAGACGCTGTGCTCAGGTGGAATGTTCAATGATGAACAAAACCAGCCACTGTCTGTTGGTGGCGAGTTAAAGAATATGGACAGCAGGTAAATCGGAAAAAAAAAAAAGTGGGGGGAGCAAGGCCCATCCAGAATATAAGATCTAGAAGGATTCTTGGATGTACAAGTACGTTGCTCGGAATGACGTGAGGGCCTATGACCTTTCTCTGAGTTACTGCTGCGCCCCCAGACCCGACCACCGGAGGACTGAAGGGCAGGGGTGGGAGAGGGGAGGCGCCCAGGCAGGGGTTAGGGGCCGGTGGGAGGAGCCGCGTGCCCCACGGAAGGAGGACGGCTCTCTGCGCAGGGGTTACAACCTCAGAAGGGAGGGTCCTCCCACCTGGCCAAGTGCCCTCTGGCCCTGGGTGCTTGATATCCCCGCCCCAGCACCCCTGACCTCGGGCCCGCGTCGACCGGGCAGAGCACTGCGACAGGTGCCTTGCGGCCTTGTCTGGGCCCCTCGGCCACCCGCACCTCCCGCCCCGACGGACTGCAGGCTGGTGTGTGTGTGTGTGTGTGTGAACGCGCGTGAGCGTGGGTGCAGGTGCATACGTCCACGTGCGAACGTGTGTGAGTAGAAGCGTGAGTGCGTGCGAATACACGCGGGTGGCTGTGTCTGCGCGCGACCGTGTGCGGATGCGTGTGCGCGTGGGCCGGCCGAGTGTGAGTGCGCGCAGCTGGGCCCCTCCCGCCCTCTCCCTCCTCTCTGGAAGGAAGCTGCAGGGAAGGGGCCAGATGGTCTCCTCTGACCTGCTATTTATCATCCCGGCAAAAGCTTATTCAGTTTAATGCTCTTCGGCAATTCATTTAAGGGCTCTGTTTGTTTCTGCTGATGAGGACTGTTAATTTGCACAGCGGTCTCATTAGGCCTAAACCACCAATTAATTCCTTTTGTTCTCATTAAATGGCTGATTCCTAAACATTTCTCGGACAACAATGGGCCTCCCGAGCAGAGCCGCCACCGCGGGGGGTGGCCCGGAGCAGGTACTGACGGACGGGGGCTCTCCTGGTCCCCGTCCCTGGCACAGCCAGGGAGCTCTGTAAACCTTTGGGGCCTGCCAGCCACGGCCAGGCCCTGGACCGCAGCCTGGGAGGGTCAGGTGCCCAGCGGGGACCGTCCCCTGGCTCCCCGGGAGCCCCTTGAGTAGGCTAGTAGGAGTTGGACAGGTCCCCCCGGGGAGCCATGACCGCCTGGCAGGGGCTCTGAGCCAAGACCTTTTGTCTGCTGGAGACGCCCGGCTTATGCCCTGGAGTCTGGGGGCACAGAAGCAGGTGGGGTAGGAGGGTGGTCCTGAGGCAGCGCGGAGCCATCCGCCAGAGACCCCGCGGGCTGAGCAAGCTCACCCCCCACCCGCTCCGGGGGCCCGTTCCCCCCTCGGAGCAGAGGGCATTGCCCCACCAGCAGGATGTTTATTTCCAAACCACAGAGCCATTTTTTTGTTCAAGTGCAGGCTCGCGCAGGTGCCCAATGTATACGGTGGGTAAAAGCGGGGGTGCTCTCGTCGGAGCCCTCCCCTTTGCAAGGCTCCCCCCCTCCGCCCCCCCATCCTCTCCCTGCCAAAGACGGGCGCTCAGAGCTTCTCCCTGAATACCCTGAAGGGTTGCTAGTGTGGAAGCTTCTGGACCAGCCGCCGTTCCCTGTGAGTCCAAGGGCTGCGTTTTTAACGGGCTTCCACCGCCTGGTCCCCCCTCGGTTTCTGCTCAGCGGTTGCCCACGCCGCCCTGCTAAGAGGAAGGCAGATAATAGGAAGTGGGAGTGAATGACATCATGCACGGCCAGAGCCGTGGAAAATTCCAGGGAGGTACAGCTGGATCTGCACCGGAGTCGGAATCCGCACCCCACCGCTTCCCAGCTATCGCTCGACCTCCAGGTTTGCTCATCTGTAAAATGGGGGCAACAGAAGTACCTCCCTCCGAGCGACGGGTGGCGGATTGAGGATGAAATCAGTCCATAGCCAAGGGCTTGGCAGACTTCCTGGGATGTCGTCATTGGTCTAATAGATGTTAGAGAACAGATACTCCCAACTCCTGTTAACTGGACGCTGACCTGCCTCGCTTTCTTTTCCAGCCTTACACCACCCTCACCCACCCCCGACACACACACACACACACACACACACACACACACCTCCTCCCGCCCTCGGATCCGGATCCCCATCCCCTGGGCTTCTCCATGTCAGCTCGTGGGGCCTGAACCGCCCTCCCCCCCACATGCAGTTACCAGACTTAGCAGATACAAAGATGAGATAGTGAGAGTTGAACTTCAGATACACAGCGGAGGGATGTGCCAAACACAAGAATGGTTACGTTAAGCCTAAAATTATTTGTTACTTACTTAGCCAAGATTAAAATTCAACGGGGCAGCTCTATGTTTAGTCTGGCGGCCCTACCCCCAACCCATGTCCAGTGAACTACTACTCATCCACCCTCAAATCGGGCATCGCCTCCTCCGGGAAGACTTCCCTGATGGTCTGTTAGTGCAGCTCTCCCTTGCTCATGCTCTGTCGGTTTTGGTTCCTTGTGCCGGGATGACCCCTACCCGGCTCGGATCACCGCTTTGTACGGGGCTTTGTAATGGGTAACCCACATGCCCATCCCTCCCACTGGGTGTTGAGCCCCTTGGGGTGGTGAGGAAGGTGGTAAGTGCACCCTTGTCCGAACCTGTTCACCGCTGTCGCCCGTATTCGGCGTGCTCTGTACGTGGACAGGGCACTTCTTCCTGTCCCCACCACAAGTCCAGGGGTGGCAACCAGGGCCCGGCAGAGATTACTAGTTGCCAGCCAACATGTTCATTCTCATTCTTCCTTAGCAGCAAAGCTCTGTCTGGGGCAGCCGTGCGCCCGCCCAGCTTAAAGACATTTCCCAGACTCCCTTGCAGCTAGGCAAGGCCCTGTGATTAAGTGACGGCCAAAATGAGTGTGGTGGGGGAATTCCAGGAGGGCTGGGGGGAGTGGGGAGGTGGCTCTGTCCTTCCCCTCCCCTCCTTCCTGCTGCTTGGAATGCAGATGTGCTGACTGGAGCTCCAGCAGCCATCTTGGGCTATGAAGTAAACTTAGGGTGGAACAAAAAGATAAAAGGCGCCTGGCCTGGATTCCTTTATGGAGTCCCCATTCCAGCCCTTTACGGTACACCATCAAGGCCTGTGAAATTTTGCCCCCCTTGTAAGCTGACGAGGTAGCCCGTCCCAGTTTCATGGATGCCAGCAGAAGACACTAGACTCCCAGGCCAGATAAAAGGGACCGTATCACCCACGACACAGCGGGCAGGGCGAGCTGCGTGTCCAGGCCTGTTTGCGTTAGGTCCGCTCGTCCCCGAGTCCCAGGGGGCCCCGTGGAGCCGTCCACGTAGACGCTGCAGATGCAGTGGGTTTGTGTCCCAGCTGCGGAACCTCAAGCTTTAAAACGGGGCTGCCGGTGGACCGGCCCAACCTTTGGCTCGTTGTCTTTACTACCCCGGAGAGCAAAGAGATCTCCCCTTTGACACGCAGAAGAGTGCCGTGTCTGTCTTCCAAGCCCATTCGCTATAAAACCCGCTTGCAAACGTGGTCTGGAACCAAAGCCGCCCGCGGCCCTGCGTGTAGGAGCTCAAAGCCGCAGGAGGCCTGCGGGACAGGGTCCCGCCTATGCCTGCAAAGGTCTCTTGGGTGAGCGATGACTCCCGTGCGTTGAAGCCACCACTGGTCAGCTGCTCGGTGTAGCCGGAGCAGATTTTAAACGATGCAACGAGAAAGCTTGTTCTGTGTTCCTCGAATCTAAGTGTGCGTCCTCCGCCCAAGGGAGCCCTCAGAGGAAAAGCCCCAGCGCCCAAGCCTTGGCCTCGAAACCAGAGCGCCTGTCTTGAACAAGTCGACGACGACAAAAAAGACGGCGTTCCTTACGTAAAGATTAATTTCTCCCTTCGCATTTAATCATCAAAGACCTAGAACCACCACGGCGGATCTCAGAGCGGCAGCCTAGACAGGACTGTGGTCCAGCGACGTTTCTGTCAGTGTGGATAAACTGCCCCCCGGGTGAATCCGCGCCTGGCGGGGAGAAATGGTAGAAACTTGGCCTGAGCCGCCAGAGCCCTTCCCAGGCGCCGCTGGATGTGAGACGGGGACGGAAAGGAGGGGTGGGAGTTATGACAGTCAGGACGCTCAGTCTTGTGTCGGGAAAACCAGTTCGGGAGAGGAACGCTGACACGGGATGGAAGAACACGAGGGTTGCGTCGTTGGTGACCGTGGTCAGAGGTCTGGGAGCCAGTGCCCTCGGGTGCTCTCCCAAGGTCAGTCCCGTAAGTCCGCGAAGCCCCTCTGCGGCCAGACTGGTTTGGAGTGGGTTACTGCCAGGAAGGACGACCTTCCCGGTGGGGTCTGGGGACTTCAGACGTCGGGGGCAGGGGGGGGGAAGGCGAAGATGCACACAACCAGCCCACCTGTGTGGGTGATCTGTGCACGACTCCGTGGAGATCACAGCAGTAGAGATTGTGCCTCGGGCCACTCGGTCGAGAGGGGACCAGAAGGCTCCCGGCCCGTCTCCACGCCACCGTGTAGACTGTACCCGGGGAGTGAACCGGGAAGGGAGGCCCCGGCTGACCCCTGTCACCCGCTGGCGGGGAGCCCCATCAAAGCCCGCCCCAGGAAAGCAGGTGCTGCCGGCTGTCTCCGCACGATCCGAGTTCATTTCCATATGTTCGTTTCGTCTTCTCTGCAGGATAATCGTTCTTCTGGGGCGCAGGGCGTGGGAGGGCAGGAGCCGCGCACTCCTGTTTATTAACTCGCTAAACGCCCGCTTTTAATGAAAACCCACACCACACGCTGGCTCGCACAGGGATAATATTCAGCACGACTGTTTGCCTGCCTTCTGCCATCAATGCCAGTCTGATTTAAACCTGCTTTTCTTGCTCGTCTGGGGATGCCCGTTCTGGAAGCATCTAGCAATAACCTAGTTCCTACAGCTCCCAATCCTTTTTTTTTTCTTTCTTCCTTCCTTCCTTCTTTCCTTTTCTTTCTTTCTTTCTTTCTTTCTTTCTTTCTTTCTTTCTTCCTTTCTTCCTTTCTTCCTTTCTTCCTTTCTTCCCTTCCTTTCTTCCTTCCTCTTCTTCCTTCCTTCCTTCCTTCCTTCCTTCCTTCCTTCCTTTCCTTCCTTCCTTCCTTCCTTCCTTCCTTCCTTCCTTCCTCCTCTTCTTTCTTTCTTTCTTTCTTTCTTTCTTTCTTTCTTTCTTTCCTTCAGTTTGGGAGCCCCTCCTCGGCGTAAGAGGACACATAGGATGGTCCCTTTGTATCCTTTACTCTTCAACCAGCGCCATCCCAACAGTGTGTCTGCTTTATCATCATCCAGCCATTATCGTGGCCTCTCTGGGCCGGGCTCAGTGCTAAATCCTTCACGTACATCACCTCCTCTCATCTGACCCCATCCTCCCAATAAACCTGAGAGAGGTACGATCAGCCCTTTCCAGAGGGGAAAGTGGAGGTTCGGGCAGGGACGCAGAGTGCCCGGCTCAAGGTGGCGCAGCTGGCGTCCCTGCCTCACCGTTAATGCCACCCGCGCCTCCCAGCGGTTTGCCATCCACCTACTTTCCATTATTCAGCTGCTCCCCCCGCTGACTGCGGCTCGTGGGGCAGGAGCATGGCTGTTCTGTATCGCAAGATCCAGCCTTACACGAGGACCCTGCCAGTGGCCACTCCCTTCCAAGGATTCGATCCACAGGAAGACGGATTCTGTTCCGGCCCCACATCTGAGCTTCGGCTGCTCCCATGGGCGGAGATGTGTCCATCGGTCCTCCGGGCTGAGGCATACGGTCCCGAAACACCCCCCTCTCGATCGTACGTACGCTCCGTGTCTCAGCTATCTCTTGCTGCCAGACAAACAGTCCCAAAGCTTGGTGGAGCCAAACCGCCCCCGTTCTGTGGGTCAGCGAATTTGGGCTGGGCTTTTCTGGGGGTGCTTCTGCCGCTTTCGCCTGGGGTCACTCACCCAGCTGTACTCCCCCGGCGGCTGTCTGGGGCAGTATGATTTAAGATGACCTTGACCTGGGGGCCGGCTCTCATCGGTGCCTGGGGCTCCAAACCAGTGACGGCGGAAGCTGCAGGACCTCCGGGCGCCTAGGCTCAGAAACCCCACAATATCTCTTCCATTGGGTTGGAAATTTGGTTGGTCAGAGCAAGCCACGGTGCTGGAGAAACAGACGCCACTCCTCGGTGGTGTGAAAGGGCCTACCCACCGAGATGGGAGGACTGTGTGGCCATTGGTCTTTGCAGCCGGCCACCTGAGAAGATCTAGGGCCCCTAAAGGAGGTTTTCTCAGCCTCGGTACTCCCGACGCGTCGGGGAAGGTAATTCGGAGGATTCTTTGCTCTGGGGGCCGTCCTGTGCATCGTGCAGAATTCAGCAGCATCTCTGGCCTTGCCCACTAGATGCCAAGAGCACCCCCTCCACCCGGCAGCCAGCAGTGAGAACCAAAAATGCCTTCAGGCATTGCCTGATGTCTCCTTGGGGGCGATGTCCCTGTTCGAGGACTGCCACTCTACGCCAAAGGTGCCACAGAAGTAATGCCCTTAGCCCCTCTCAGCGGGCCCCCTTGGGTCCTGTGATGTGCGCTCCTCGGAGCTGACCAGTCAGGAGAGATGGGGCTTAATGGTGGGAAGCCCCGAGGTGCAATGTGGAAACGCACCCCCTTTCTTTGTCAGTGCCGCTTGGCCGGGGCGCTCACACCCTGGTCAGGGCCGGCAGGACACCGTCTCGGTCCCACCGGCCTGTGGCAGGGGAGGGAGCCCTGTGCAGGGGGTGTGCCTCTGGCTGTGTTCTTGGCCCCCCCCCCCGCGTGCTCCTCAAGAGCTGTGGCCTTTCACCGGACGCCCCCTGCCCCACCAGCTCGTTTGGCAAGGCCCGGGGAGTCCAGCTGCATGGACTGGCCGTCACCGTGACCGAGCTCCTGTTGGCCCTCTCCCCAGCTGGGCTGGGCCCATCCTAAGTAGGCTGAGCACTGGAACCAGAGACCTGCTGCCAGCCTAGCCGTGAGCGACACCGGTGCCTGAGGTCCCCGCAAGCTGATCACCCGGCAAATGCGGCCAACTCCGCCTTCAAAGGGTCCGCTCGCCCCCCTCCGCCTGGTACCGGCCAGTGCATGCCTCGCCTACGCGGTCCTCCCTCTGGGCCCCCTGTTCCACCTTTGCTTCTGCCGTCTGGGCTCCACTCAGCAGCTGCGTGGTCTTGCTAAAGCACAAGCGTGATCGTGGCACGTTCCCATTCAAACCTTTCGTGGTTCTTGTGTTCCCAAAGGCAAAACCCAGGTGTTCACAGTGCACGGTCTATAAGGCCTTGGAGGATCTGACCCCTGTTGCTCCTTGACCTTAACTCTTACGTCCTCCCCCTTGCTCACTCTTCTCTGGCCATATTTTTCCTCGCCGTTCTTCAGACACGCTCCTGCCCCAGGCCCTTTGCACCTGCTCCCTTGTCTACAATTCTCTTCTTCTACATATCCACAGGCTCCCTCTTCATAGCGTTAGGTCTTTTCTCAAAGTCAGCCTTTCAAAGGAGCTTTCTCTGATCATTCTTTCTCTTTTTTTTTTTTAATTTTTTTTTCAATGTTTTTTATTTATTTTTGGGACAGAGAGAGACAGAGCATGAACGGGGGAGGGGCAGAGAGAGAGGGAGACACAGAATCGGAAACAGGCTCCAGGCTCCGAGCCATCAGCCCAGAGCCTGACGCGGGGCTCGAACTCACGGACTGCGAGATCGTGACCTGGCTGAAGTCGGACGCTTAACCGACTGCGCCAACCAGGCGCCCCTGATCATTCTTTCAAAAGAGTCAGTGACACCCCATCACTCACATTTCCTTCCTCTGCCCTATTCTCCATAGCACTTACCACCGTCTCGCATGTGATCTGTCCTTTATCTGGTTGTTGTCTGTCTCCCACATTAGAACGGAGCTCCACAGGGGCGGGGATTTTGTTTCTTTACTCACTGCTGTAACCCCAGTGCCTAGAACAGTGCTGAGTGCACAGAAGGGGCTCAAAATGAATTTGCTAAGTGATTGATTGAATGATTAAATGTATAAATAAATCCCCGTAGGACAGGAAGCCTGCAGGATCTGGAACCAGCCTGAGTTTTTCAAGCCCCCTGTGCATGCTGTTTGGGTGACCTAGAGGACCCCCTTTCAGCCTCAGCTATCTTGCCCCAGCCCCAGCCAGGTAGGTTCTTCCAGAATCCAGCTTCCTTCTCCTTCCCTGCCTCCCCATGTCTCCCAGCCTCACCCCTGCCCTCTGCTAGGAGCCCAGCAGAGAAGGCTGTGAGGCTGTGTGGCTGGGAGATCTGTTCAGTTCTACCTGCCCTGAGACAGCCGGCCCCACTGGGGTTCCGTCTTGGCCAAAGGGGAGGCTGGTCCTGACCCCAACGCCCCGAGCGACATGTTACACGTGCAAACACACGCACGTGCACACACATCCAGCATCCGTCCCTCCTCCCTCTCTGGGGTCTCCGGCTCCTTCTGTGGCATGAGCAGCTGCTCAGGGCACCAGCCGCCGGATCCTGGGCGCAAGGATGCAGCACAGGACGCCTCCCTCTCTCAGCCCTTTCTGGAGCGTGACTCTCCCCCATTTTCTAGGCCAGGAAACACCCAGAAGGAGTCTTTTGCTTTTTGACCTTAAGCTCCTCTGCCCTATTTGCAAATGTCCACACAGGCATTTATTTGCTTTTATAATTAAAAAGAAAACCAGTTAAATATTACAGATAAAACAAACGACGGTGGGGTAAAAGAGGCAGCCTGGTTTTTTTAAGTGGAAGAAGAAGAGACAGACAGACAGACAGACAGAGAAAGGAAAGAAGGGAGGGAAGGGGGGGGCCAGTCTCTTGAGAGAGAAGGGTGCCCCGCCTTGAACACTGACCCCACGTGAATACCAGAAAAGGGTTCCTTCTGCTGAAGCCTCTCTGGTGGCCCGAACTGATGTCACAGACCCCAGAATACGTATTAAGGTCACGTGTTCTCCAAGCTCCCTCCACGCCACCAGACCCCCAAAGGCGAACCCCCCAATCTCCACTCAGCTACCCCTTCTCCGTCCTCCTGGATAGGGAGGCTTCTTGTAGGGGAGAAGGGGGGGAGGGGTTCCCTTAATGCATCAGCAAAACCCCTGAAGGGGGAGGGCCAGGCAAGAGGCGAAAAGAAGGCTGGGGGGAGAGGGAGGCTCGGGGACTCCAGGGACAGCTAGGGCTGAAGCCAGGGCAGTGGGCGAGAGAGAAGACGGGGTTTAATAAGTGTTGCTGCGGACTCTGTATTTGAATCTCTTTTAACGTCCTTCGAGATACTTGAGTAAAGAGTGGCTTTCTTTTTTTTAATTACTGAGAATTGTTGAACTTCTCCTCCTAAAGGTCACACTCACCGAGGCTCCTAAGGACCACCCAGGTATTTAAATAGCACCTTCCGCTTGACAGAGGCTTGGCATGCATCCTCTCACAGCCACAACAAACCTGGGAAGCTGGCAATGTCCTCACAATTTTCAGGTCCAGAAACTCAGCCTCAGAGCAGGGCACCCAGAATCTGAAAGAGTGAGGGAAGGAGAGGTGACGCCGGGCTGCGACCCCCGGTCCTGTGTGCCTCCCGTGACCCGCACCGCCTCCCTCTCCCCAGCAGCGGTCCTTGGTTGTGGGCACAGCTGAGAGTCGGCAGAAAGGCACTTTCCCTGGTGTCTCTCCCCAGAGATTCAGATCCAGTAGGTCCGGGGCAGGGCCCCGGGCAACAGGATTTTTATCAGGCGCAAATCTGCTGTTGGGTTCGAGCAAAAAGAACAAAGTTGGAGGCATCGTGCTTCCTGATTCACAATTATACTCTGAAGTTCTGGTAGTCAAAGCAATGTGGTACCTGCATATACACATAGAGCTCAGGGGAACTGAATAGAGAGCCCAGAAGTAAGATGACACGTATGCGATCAAGTTTTCAGCAAAGGCACCAAGAATACTCAACGGAGAAAGAATAGTCTCTCTGGTAAATGGCGTTGGGCACCCTGGATAGCCATATGCAAAAGAATGAAGTTGGTCCTTTATTTTACATCCTGCACAAAAATCAAATCAGCGTAGATTAAAGGCTTAAACATCAGATCCGAAAGCATAACATTTCTAGAAGGAAACACAGGGAAAAGCTCCCGACGCTGGTCCTGCTGATGATTTTTTGGATTGGACACCAACAGCACAGGCCAAAGCAAAAATAAACGAGCGAGGCTACATCCGATTGAGAAGGTTGCAAAGGGCAACGCGACCTACTTATCGGGAGAGAATATTTGTGAACTGTATATCTGGAAGGGGTGAATATCCACAAATATAAGGAACTCATACAATACCATAGCAAAAAAAACAAAAACAAAAACAAAAACAAAAATAAAAAGTTCAACTTGCAAATGGGCAAAGGATCTGAGTAGCCATGTTTCCAGAGAAGACATCCAGATGCCCTACACGTACATGGAAAGATGCTCAACATCACTCATAGTCAGGAATAAGCAAATCAAAACCCGCAATGAGGTGTCACCTCACACCTGTCAGACTAGCCATTATTAAAGTCAAAAGAAAAGCGTTGGCCACAATGTGGAGACAAAGGAATCCTGCGCTCCGGTGGGGGGCGTGCAAATTGATGCAACCCCCAAAATAGTATGGGGGTCCCTCAAACTACCAAAAAGAGAATTGTCATATGACCCAGCAATGCCGTTCCGGGGTATACATCCAGGGGAAACAAAATCCCTGTCGACAAGAGGGATCTGCACCCCCTGAATTCACTACAGCATTATTCAGTCGCCAAGAGATGGAAACGGTCTAAGTGTCCATCGACAGATGACTGGATAAAGACCAATGGGCTATCATTCAGCCTGACCCAAGAAGGAAATCTAGCCATTTGCCACAACACGGACGGATCTGGGGGGACGTCCTGCTAAGTGAAAGAAACCAGACACCAGAAAGACAAAGGTCAAGTGACCTCACTTCCATTTGGAATCTTTAAAAAAAAAGAACAAGAGAGAAGGAAAAGGAAAATTGAGCTCATCCGAAGGCAGAAGAGAAAGTCAATAATAGCGTAGACTCGAAATTTGCTAGGAGAGTAGATCTCAAGAGTTTTCAACACACAGATGATAACCGTGTGAGGTGAGGGCTACGTCAATTAGCTTGATTGTGGCAACAAGTTCACAACGGGCGCATATATCAAAACGGCACATCGTACACCCCAAATACATATCATTGTTATTTGTCAATCATACGGCAGTCAAGGTCGGGGGCGGGGCGGGGGCGGGGATTGAATGTTGGTTGGCCCCTAGACCAAACTTTAAGAAATACTGAGACAGGTGGTGAAGGTCATGCGACTCTATAGCAGGCTGGGTCGCTCCCCTGAGCAGGGGGGTGGCTTTACCCCGGGAAGGGGCAGTAAGGACCCCTCCAGAGGCAGGCAGCTGTGATCTGAGGATCTGTGCCCACCACACTGCCCATCCGTGGAGCTCAGGGTAATGGGTGGCTCCCAGGACACTTGGACCATCTGAACAAGGGGCCTGGATCTGTGGTCCGAGGGAAGATACAGACCTCTGGGGTCTCAGTCATGCTGGGAACAAGCAGCGACTGCCTTATGGGCCTGGGGACCGGCCCCTCCTTCCCCTAAAGGAACAGCCAAGTTCTAGTGGACGTAGTGTCTGTGCTTGTGTCTCTAGAGGCCATTAGCAACCATCAGAGGGTCTGTGCATGGTCCCACCGTCCAGTTTTACAGTCATGGTTTCCTCTCGGCTCTTGCCAAGCGTGTAATAAAATTCCTCTTGCCAATCCCCTCTGCTGCATCTTCCAAGCACTTGCCACAAATGTGTGTAACTCGCGCGCTCAGTCGCTGTGTTGAAAGTACGGGTTTGCTCACTCACAGTTTATTCCCACCTCCTCCCCCGAGGGGTGCTCCTGGAGAGCTAGGGTCCCACGCCGATTGAGGTCCTGCCGGTCGACGGACTCACCTGAAACTCGAATTCGGAACTGAGCCAAGAGGGGAGAGAGACGAGCCTGAGGCTTCCATCTTGTCGTAGAGGCCCCCGTGTTCTAGAACACGCAGCCGGGGTGGCGGCTGCCATGGGAGCCAAATGGGCCTGGCTCTTGGGAGACACTCCTGAGAGCTCAGCCCAGTGCCCGTTTCTGCAGACCTCCTGGAAGTCCTGAAGGCCACCCTGGAATGGAGTTTGAAACAGTGCTTGATTTCATCTCCCTCCCAGGGCGTCCTTCGGGGCCCCAGTCACCTCCCAACAAAGCAAACCCAGCCAGGGTGCCGATTCGTTCTATTGATTTGCAATTGCAGGAATCAATTAAGAAAAAATATTACCACCCTTGCTGATCCCTGCCATCAAATCATCGCTCCGCTTGCAAGGTTCTGAGTGCTCCGGCCCTTCCCTGGGCTTCAGAACTACGCTGTCTCCCTCTGCAGCCATTGGACTCCGAGACCTCCGAGGCTGGAGGGAGGAGACAGGGCCGGGGGAGGCGCGGGGGTCCTCTCTGGAGTACCCCACTGGGTCCCGGGGAGTGATGGTTCAAGCCCAACTCACTAGCTCATCCTCTCGCCTGCCAAGACAAGGTCTCAGCCCTCGATGAAGTCCCCAAGTGTTTCTGGGCATCCTCAGCGAGCCCGTCACATGTGCCATGAGCAAGGCATACAACCACCCGCCACGCACACATCAGATCCACTCGGGGCCCCTGACGTAAGGTGTTCTCCCCGTGGGCAGGGCCAGGGGGCAAATAGCACACACAGCCCGGAAGTGTGGCAAGAGATGGGAGCTAAGGACTCCGGGGTGACCCCCTTCGAATGGAGGTGGGACCCAGCAGATGAACGCTCCAGCCCTCTGCGTCCAGGGCAGAATATTCTGAGAGCCTCCCTGACGGTGCTCGGACCCCTCACTGAGTCCCTCCATAACCCTGCCCTGCACACGGCTCCCTCCTGTCTCCTCCCACTCTTGATTCTGGGGTCACCTCGCAAGTAAGCCACCTGCACTCAACTCTGGGTGCCGGGCTCTGCTCCCTAGGGCACCAGAACTAAGACCACCACCCTGGCCCTGGGCCCTGGAGCAGTGCCATCAGACTGCATATTCAGAGAGAGGAGGTCTGCTCCGACAGAGGGCTCCCAACACAGAATAGCTGGGGCACCCGGGGCGCTCAGACTTTAGCCCAGGGGGCCCCAGACTTGAGTCCACGGAAACTGGGCTAAGAGAAAACATTTGGAATACCTACTTCCTTCCAAAAGCGAAGCCTTGGCCGTTGGCTGGGTCAGGCTCCTATGTCCTCAGGGTGAGGCTCTTCCAGGAGGCCCGACCCACCTATAAACGCATTTCTCATTTGCCCATCACCGGCAGGGCTGGACTGTAATGGTTGACACAAGTGAGGTTTAAATTGGGCTCCTTGAAAGGATGCCACCAAAGCTTAGACCTGGTCAGACCTTTCCCGCGTTCAAAGAAGTTCTGCCCGCGGAGGGGCCACGGGGATACTTTTGGCTGCACGTAACAGAAGTCCCCGCGCAGACTGACTAGAGCAGCAATGACAATGCGAGCAGGTCGGGGCAGGGCGGGGCTGAGCAGCCCCGGGTTTGGTTAACTGGGCTACTCCGTGATGCCATCCGGGACGAGGTCCCCGCGGTTCTCCTCTCCGCCGTCCCCGGGGGGTGGTCTCTGGTCCCCAGGCACGTCCCTTCGCGCTTTCAAGAGGACCGCCACAGCTCCGGGCTCGAAGCGGCATCGTGTGCATGGCTCAGAGGCCCCAGCGCATTCTCGGGGCGTCCAGAGAGGCAGGAAGCAAGAAGTTCCGTCTTCGTGTGGCTTCCTATGAGCTAGGGATGGCTCTTCCAGAAGCTGGCCTCTCGTGGCCTCCCCTTACCCACCGTTGGCAGGTGGGCTTGGAGAAAGTACTCTTTACTCCCCGGCCTGGAGGGGGACCACGCTGCCCTGTACGATTCGATGCCCCAGTTTGGGCTCTGCCAGGAAAGAAGGAAAGAAAGGACAGGTGACAGATAGGCAAACAGCGGGATCAGCCTCCGTCCTCAAAGTGCCCAGGGAGGCAGGATGGGTGGCCTGCTGAGCCAAAAGTTGCTCAGAGAAGCCAGGGGCAGCCCAGGGGCAGCTCCTATCTCTGACTGGATCTCCTGCTGTCTCTCTCTCTCCCTCCTGACGGCATCCAGCCCTTCTGTTGATATAAAGGGGGGGGGGCTGGGCAGGAAGCATGGACCCCCAGGGACAAGGACCCTCAAGGACTCCACCACCCAGGGACAGGACTCCCACAGCAGGGGTGGTTATACAAGATACGAGCATGCCCCAGACATCGCTGGCAGGCAGGAGACGATTTCTGAGGAATCCAGGAAATGACTCCTGTTTTAACCGAACTCCTCGTGCCCACCTCGCCTCCCCCGCCATCCGCGACCCGGGCATCCATGGCCCTCTCACCTTGGCTCCTTGCCCTGCCTGCCTTCCCTGGGACTCCTTGTCTGCTCTGGCTGCAGTGAACAGGGCAGGGCAAACTGTCCCCCGGTACCTTAACATCCTACCAAGCGGTCATTAACAGAGTCACCATCAATTTCTCCAGAACGATTGCAGCTGCACAGGGAGCTTAATGGAATCACACGGTCATTTTTCATTGGGGGGGGAAAAAAAAGGATGGGAGGGGGATGGGAAGTAAAAGGAAAGGGAGAACGCTCTCTACCAGCACAGGGCTGCTCCGGGCACCCTCTCCCGTGGCCGTGGCCACCAGCCGGGGATGGCGGCACACGGGACGCTAGCTGGTTCATCACCCGGCAGAACAGAGACCGAAGCTTATTAGACAAATGAAGCACGATGGGCATTTCATTTCAACAGCGGCATCGGGAGGAAGGGGGAGGCAGGGAGGGTCCTGCAGCAACCACCGGGTGAGACTCTGGACTCTGGGCGAGGGCAGGGGCCCGGGGCCTCCCGCGCTGAGAAGGGGGAGGCAGGGAGGCATACACAGCAGGAACTGCGGGCTCAGCCCGCGGCCCTTTGAATGATACCTGTGCTACCTCGGATGTGTCCCGAGGATCTAAAGCAGACTGAGGACAGCACACGCCATCCCCCAGACGACCCCCCTCGAGGAGCTATTTTCCTCCCAGGAGGGAGCCCTGCCTTGCTGGGGTGCCCTTCCCTTCGGGAGACAGGCAGCTGGGGCCGCGGCCCCTCTCTGGGGCCAGCCGGGGTCCCCTACCTGCCGTCTGGTGGAAAGATCTGCAGAGAGGAGCCCTCAGTGGTGGCTGAGAAGGCCTGTCCTGGGCACCGGGGGCTCCTCGTAGACGGCTGGAGGAACCCGCTTCCCAAGGGCTCAGGAGAGGCTGGCAGGAAGTCCCCCCCCCGCCCCGGGGAGCAAAGCTGGTCAGTTCCAGCTGTCCTTGAGACCCAGAAGGGGGCCCAACCCGCTGCCAAGTTCAGTGGCTGCCTGAGGTAGAGTTATTCCCCTCATCGCGCAGGTGATGAGACCAAGGCTAGACAAGTCACGGCACTTGCTCGGGGTCCCTCCGTAAGTGAGGTTGGGCAGAGCCCCAAATGCGCCCAAGTCGGCCCAACTCGACGTTGAGGGCAAGATGGCAGGCCACCCTAGCAGGCTCCCAGGGGGGCGGTGCTCACTGGGCTCATGTTGCCTTCCGGTCTCCTTTGGGAGCTGCTTGTCCCTCCGAGAGGCGACTGCCAGGTTTTCCACTCCGCGCACTCGTTCAATCGCCAGGCGGTGACTAGCTGAGCCCTGAGGGCCTGGCTGTGAGCACTTAGAGCTGAGGCAGGCCCTCGGGGGGCTCCAGCTCCCGGCAGCCTAGGAGGGGACCAGCCGCGCCCCCGAGGGGACCGGCAATCAGAGGCCAGGACCGGAGTGTCAGCTCTGCCGCTTACCAACCACGGCATCCAGGACGCCTCCCCAAGCCTCAGTTTCTCTATCCGTACAATGGGAATAAAACACATCCCCTGTTTAGGATTACTGCAAGAATGAAAAAAGAGCTGAGGTCCACGATCGCCTAGTCAAGTTCCTTGTGTTTTAGGATTCAGAAGAATTCGGGGGGATCTTCGAAACAGAAGAAGCCGAAAAGCCCATTTATTTTGTTATCTAGCTCTCCAGCACGATCTGGGACAGGGCCCTGGAATCAAACGCATTAAGATTTCTGCCGGAAAACTAATGCATATTCACCGTCCATAGGGTAAATAAAGACTAAAAATAGTAGCCAAATGAATTTTAATTTTTTTTTTAATTTTTTTTAACGTTTATTTATTTTTGGGACAGAGAGAGACAGAGCATGAACGGGGGAGGGGCAGAGAGAGAGGGAGACACAGAATCGGAAGCAGGCTCCAGGCTCCGAGCCATCAACCCAGAGCCCGACACGGGGCTCGAACTCACGGACCGCGAGATGGTGACCTGAGCCGAAGTCGGACGCTTAACCGACTGAGCCACCCAGGCGCCCCTAAATGAATTTTTAAAAAGCTTTTGATGCTCAGAGTGTTTGGGGGGGGGGTGTCTCAGGATTGTGGGTAAAAGATGTAGATAGTAATGAAAGTTACCATTTACTCAGCGCTTCCTGATTTACATGCATTAGCTCCTGGAACCCTCACAGCCGCTCCGCGAGCACAGGGACCATCGTCATATCTGTTTTGAAGTCAACGCCGGGAGACCAGAGAGGCTGATTCATTTGCCCACAAGCACCCAGTTGCTAAACAGACCTAGGCAGCCAGGCTTCAACATCTGTGTCTCTGGGGAGGTTAGAAAAAAGCACGGTGGTGGGGCCGCTGGCCCAGTCTCAGCACCTTAACCGATCTTCGTGATGGGACAGGCAGGCACAGAGAGGAGAAGTGACATCCGGGGTGTCCTGCCACGTTCCCGGACTCCTGATCCAGTGTGCGTCCGACACCCACTCTCTCTCTCTGATCCCACCCCTCCGGCCTCCCCCACCGCCCTAGCCCCTGCCCCAAACGTGCTCCCCCACGTTGAGGAGTTAGGGAAACATTCACATCACTTGGCCGCCTTTCTGCCTCTTTTTCCCCCCTGTGTGACCTGACCCCCGCCCCCATCTCCCAAGACCCCCGTCACCCGCCTGCTCTTCCCTGAGGGAGCAAAGAGGCCTTCCGGGGGCAGTGGCCGCGAGGGAATGTCCCTGGGACCCAGCAGCGTAACTTCCACTTGACTCTAAGTATACAGACTGAGTTACGGGAGGCCCCAGAGCGCCGGACCTGGAGTAAGACAGGTCTGGATTTCAACTCCAGCTCCTCCTCCCCAAGCCTGGCAGTGATCTCAACCCCCTGAGGCCTAGACAGCATAGCGGGAATTCAGTTGGGGGTTGGGGTGCATTTGCAAGTTAAGGAGGTTAGCTGGAGCCCTTCTGACGAGCTTTTAGCCCCGGGAGACTTCTTGCCAGCCTCTCTCCGGAGCCCTTGGGAAGCAGGCTCCCCCGGCCACCCACGAGGACCCCCTGGTGCCCAGAACAGGCCTTCTCAGCCACTGAGGGCTCCTCTCTGCGGATCTTTCCACCAGACGGCGGGTAGAGGACCCCGGCTGGCCCCAGAGCAGGGCCGCGGCCCCAGCTGCCTGTGTCCCGAAGGGAAGGGCACCCCAGCAAGGCAGGGCTCCCTCCTGGGAGGAAATGGCTCCCCGAGAAGGTTTCCCTGGGGGACGGTATGTGTCACTCAGCACGCGCTGTCCCCTCTGGTTTAGTTCTTATCACCCGGGACACGCACTCACCGCACAGCAGCCCTGAGAGCTGTGACCCCACGGCCTCGTGGGCAAATCTCCAACTTCTGCTGCTCAGAAAGCCGTGAGGCTGGGCCTGGGGACCTCCCGGCACCCTCTCCGATGGGACTGGGGGAGGGGGGCTCAGGCTGCCAGTGGGGACCCCTGGTCCCGGCGTTCCATCTGGGGGGAGGGAAACGGTTCTCTCCGGCGGGACGACTTATGGCGCACAGTACAGTTGTGTGAGTCGGGAACCCGAGTGTGAATCCGGTTCCACCTCCTACGAGCCCCGCCTCATAAGCTCGCTCACCTCGCTGAACCTCTGTTTCCCGCTCTGTGAAATGGGGATGAGAATTTCTCTTGGGGCCAAGGGCTGTCGTTAAACAAGATCATCGAGGGGCGCCTGGGTGGCGCAGTCGGTTAAGCGGCCGACTTCAGCCAGGTCATGATCTCGCGGTCCGTGAGTTCGAGCCCCGCGTCAGGCTCTGGGCTGATGGCTCAGAGCCTGGAGCCTGTTTCCGATTCTGTGTCTCCCTCTCTCTCTGCCCCTCCCCTGTTCATGCTCTGTCTCTCTCTGTCCCAAAAATAAATAAAAACGTTGGAAAAAAAAAAAAAAAACACAAGATCATCGATTCTACAGCAGAGGTTTCCTGAGCCCCTGCTCTGTGTCAGTCGCGTCACTGAGTGCTTTGGGGGGAGCCCTGAGCGGACAGACTGGGGCTGGCCGCACAGAGCTTGTGGTACCGCGGGTGAGTGGACAGTCAGGGAGACTGTAAAAGAAAATCCGATTAAGAGGTTTTGGCTTAGCAAGCAATAGCTCTCAAGATCTACCTTTGGAGGTGGCTGTGCTTAGCTAACGTGAATTTGTGATAGCATTGCTATTCACCCGCGTTTCTTATTCACCGATGGGTTAATAAGAGACTTAAGTGAGATTTTATAAATAAGTAATATAGTCATATATAGATAAATATATTTTAATTTTTTTCTTAATTTATTTTTGAGAGCGCGTGCACGAGTGGGGGAGGAACAGAGGGAGAGGGAGAGAGGAAATCCCAAGCAGGCTCCAAGCTGTCAGCACAGAGCCTGATGCGGGGCTCGAACCCACGAACCGTGGGACCATGACCTGAGCCGAAGTTGGGCACTTCACCAACTGCGCCACCTCGGCGCTCCATAAATATATATGTATATTTATAGTTATATTTATATATGTATATTTATAATATGCATATATATGTATATTTATAATATGTATATATAAATATATGTATATTTATAATATGTATATATAAAAATATATTTATAATATGTATATATAAATGTACATGTATAAATATAGTTATATTTATATATGTATATTTATAATATGCATATATATGTATATTTATAATATGTATATATAAATACATGTGTATTTATAATATGTATATATATACATATACATGTATATTTATAATACGTATTATATGTATAATACGTATTATAAATATACATGTATATGTATATGTATACATATATGTATATATGTATACATATACATATACATACACATATAATACGTATTATATATTATATGTATAATACGTATTATAAATATACATGTATATTTATATGTATATATAAATATAAGTATAAATATATATTTACACATATATTTATATATTTACACATATAAATATATATTTAGATAAATATATAAATATAATATATTTACATAAATATTAAATATGAGTATTTATGTAAATGTATAATATATGTAATATTATAATAATATAATATATAAATTTATATTTATATATACGCATCATTTCAATCAACCCTCAGAAAGATCATAGGTACTAGGTATTTTCTCCATTTCTCGGGTAAGGTAACGTGACTTGCCCAAGATCACACAGCACCAAAAGGGTGAAATGGAGACTCCAGCCGAAGTCAGTGTGCCCGAGGGCCCGTGTTCTCATCTGAAAGGACACGGCCTCTTCTTAGCTCAGAGGCCATGCGTGGTGTGTGTTAAAGGGCTCTCTACAAATTACAATGCTCTGGACACATGTAAGGGGTCATTGCAGCTCTGTTTCCTGCTTTGCACCTGGTCCCTTGAACACCAGACCCTTGAGTCGAGGGTGGGAGCCAGGATAAGCCACATGGAGGTGTCAGAGGAGGAATTAGCCTCCCTTGACAAGTGGGGGACACACGACATGTCGAGGCGGCATCCTGGCTGATGCTTTCTGGGGGTTTCTGGGAGCTGCTCAGCCCCAGAAGGGAACCATCCCTGGAGAGCTCCGATGGTCCACCGCATCGCCTTTGGCTAGTCGTTGTCCCCGTCATTGGAGAGCTCGTCCCACCCCAGAGGATTCCCTAAACCCTGGATCGTCCCATCTGGGAGGAGACGTAAGCTGTAGTGACGGACACACCTGGCTCTGAATCCCCACGCAGCATTTCCCCGCTGTGTGACCCCCGGCACGTCATCTAACCTCTCGGAGCCTTGGTTTCCTTGTCCGTCGAGTGGGGGCAAGCTCCTGTCTGCAAGGTTGTTGTCAGGATTAAAATAATGAAGACAATGAAGGGTGGTGCCTGATATAGAGCCCACACTCGGTAGATGGTGGGAGATGAAAAAAAAAAAAAAAAAGTGGCTCGGGTGGGTGGGTGTCACCGGATAGAAACAGCACCTGTCATTGTCTGTCTGCTGTGCATACCCGAAAGGGGCAGGGATGACACTGAATCCGGCCAATTAGGAGATCTCCTATAAAAATTTAATTCTTCAATAAAGCAGCGCAAAATGAAACAGGTGAAGGATTTTTAAACTGTAAATTAATGATCTATGGTTATGGCCATCATAATAATAATAATAGCTGTCAATTACGGACTATGGAAGGCCGAGTCTGGGCCAGGAGCTCCACGCACGTGGGGGCCAGCTTGCACCTTCTGATTAGGGACCCTATGCGTTTGCAGGCCAGGGGACCGGGGTTCGGTGAGGTCAGTGGCTCGCCCGCCCTGCCACAGACGCTGGGGAAAATGTCAAAGGGATGCGCGAAGCCACAGTTTCTCACGCCTGTGTCCTCTCTCCACGGTCTGGGCACATTCAAATACTCCTTAGAATATAGAGCAAAACGACCCAAGAGCGAGCGCTATCCCTCATTCCGTCGACCTATCTGGTCTTGCCCCTCTGGACCTCTGTTTCCTCACCCCGGCTCTGCTCCCGAGCCGGGAAAGCCTGGAGGGCCGAGCACTCCCTCAGGCCCCTCCCTGCAGCCCCCGGAGGTCCGTGCGAGCCCCCCCATTTCTCTCTGTGTAGACAGAAACAGTTCAGTCTTCACATCTCTTCTCCTTCAGAGCTTTCCCGTCCTCAGAGAAGAGACCTGCCCTCAGGGAGCCCTGTGGAATCTTCTCCAGTCCCCTATCGTCCTCACGACTCCTCTTCAGGGTCAGAAACCGACCCGATGCTACAGTTTCGGGGGAACCTGGGCTAGCAGGTTCTGTCTCTGACGTGGTACAAATTGCTGTGTGGCCTCCGGAGAGTTACTCAACCTCTCTGTGCTTCTGCTTTCTCATCTGTAGAATGAGATTGATAATAATAGCGCCTGCCCTCTAGGACATTTGCGGGATTAACAAATGCCAAGTACGTAGAACAGTGCCTGGCACCTCGCAGGTGCTCGGCCACAACTATCTTCCGGGCCCTAACTGTTCACGGTCACCGGTAGCCGTAACGATTTCCTCCCAATAATAAAGATGAAGGGGCAGAGGTCCCCGTTGCAAAGCCAGGCACGGCACTCAGCTCTTTACCCACATCAGCTCTTATATGTGCCAGGCACGGGGAACGGCCCGCTGCAAATGCTCAATAAACGTCAGGGCCTCTGTGCACCCAAGGCACTTCCTCACTCACGGCACTTTTATGACTTATGACACTTTCCCCACCCCCCACCCCGCCCCAACCTTGTTTTAACCATAATTCGATTAGAAGCAAATGACACTTGGGCCGCCCGGGTGGCTCAGTCGGTTAAGCACCTGACTCCTGATGTCTGCTCAGGTCGTGTTCTCATGTTCATGAGATCGAGCCCCGAGTTGGGCTCCGCGCTGTCGGCACTGAGCCGGCTTGGGATTCTCTCACTCTCCGCCTCTCCTCTCTCTCTCTCTCTCTCTTTCTCAAAATAAATAAATAAACGTAAAAAAGGAAGCAAGTGACATTTTGACTGCCCACAACAATGTGTTTCTTTTTTTTTTTTTTTTAATTTTTTTTTTCAACATTTATTTATTTTGGGGACAGAGAGAGACAGAGCATGAACGGGGGAGGGGCAGAGAGAGAGGGAGACACAGAATCGGAATCAGGCTCCGGGCTCCGAGCCATCAGCCCAGAGCCCGACGCGGGGCTCGAACTCACGGACCGCGAGATCGTGACCTGAGCCGAAGTCGGACGCCCAACCGACGGCGCCACCCAGGCGCCCCAACAATGTGTTTGTTGAAGACAACAAAACTTGCTTTCCTCCTCCATATATTTCTAACCGGACAGGATCCTTCCACAAGTCACCCAGTGATCTCCCGGGCTGGCCTCTCTCTGTGGATCCCCATTCTCCTAAACCCTGCCGCTCACAGGTCCCGTGTCCAGCCAGCCCCCGGGTCCTGTTGATTTCCCTTCCAATGTCCCTCATTCCCAGGCCTGGTTCTCGGTTCCTGCCCAGGCTTCCGCTCCCTCCCGGACTGTGCGACAAGCCCCCTAAGCCTTCCGTCTCCCAACCAACCTCCCGTAAGCAGTCCCCTCTCCGGGGATCAGGTCCCTGTGCAGAAACCATGGGAGGCTTCTCTCCCTGCCCCCGTCACCCCCCCCCCCCAATCTGGGCCCTCCAAAGCATTCCTTCTGACACAATCTCGCCCTGGGCGGGTTTCCTTGCTTTCCCAGCCCAGCTGAGAACTCTTGGCGGTGGGCCTGCGTTCCAGGTGCCGTGTGAACCTTCCAGCTCCCCTGACATCTACCTCAGCTCTGTTTTTAGTTTGAGAAATATTTTTGGACCTGATTTGCCAGTCTGAGTAACACTAGGTGTGGTACAAAATGTCAGCAGCTAATTACTTTTAACCATTATTAATAGGTTGGCGCTAATTATCCCTTGCGCTAGGCAAGATTTTGCGAAAGACCGGCAGAGAGGGAGGAGTGAAGGGCTGTGCCCAGGCCACAGGGTGAGCAGGCTGTCGGGATGGTGCTGGGACCCCAGGAGCTGGGTACCAGCAGGGGGAACGAGGGGCAGCCTCTGGGCTGAGGGCTGAGACGGGGCCGGGGCGGTCAGGGTGGCGGGGGGGGGGGGGGGGGGGGGGTTCCGCCTCAGTAGGCGGAGCTGCTATCTGGTCTCTCTCCTCCCCCTCTCCCAGAATGCAATCTACCGAAACCTCTTATCGAAAGTATTCTGGAGGTGATAAAAGTGTCACCAAAGATTTGCTCATTTTCTAAACTGTCATTAAAAAAAATTTATGGGCAGGGGGAAATATAGGCAGGGGAGGAGGGCGGGTGGGCAGGGAGAGAGGGAGGATGATTTAAAATCAGTCCCTTCATAAATTAAAGACATTTGCTCACGAGAGGGGGCTCGGAGAGGGAAACGGCTAGAAGGTCGTCGCGTTCTCCACGCCAGGCCGCCGGTCTTCCCAGCCGGTCACACACTCTGTGGCCTTTTCACCCCCACCTACGCTTGTTGTCAACCCCTCCTAGCTCACCTGCACAGCCAAACCCTTCCTCCACCTTCTCCAACCCCTCCTCCCCCCCCACCCCTCCCCTCCCCCGCCCCCCGCCGGCTCCCGCAGCCCCACTGTCCGCACTTGAGCTAGAACTCAAACGTCCATGGAAGGTGAGGGGGCTGGGGCTCGACCCACTGGACCGTAAGGTGCCTGAAGACAGGAGGCCTGCCTCTAACCGTCGCTCGATTCTGAACCCTCATGGTGTCTCCTTGGGGTGGGGCGGGGTGGTGATACAGCACCCAAGAAGGGGAACATAACGCCCGAGAAGGTCAAGCCCTCATTATACACACTGGGAGCCCGAGGCTCCGAGAGGGGAGACGACTCACCCAAGGCCACGCAGGGGAGCCACCAGAACTCACGTCTCCCGCTTCCAGCTCAGGGGTCCGGCAGACCGTTCAGGAGCTCCGACTCAGGTGATGGCCCCCCCTGCACTGGCTAGCCGCGTGATCGTGAACAAGTCGCTGAGCCCCACCCCGTGCACCAGGCACCTGAGTCCTTGTAGGTGACAAGCTGTGACAACGTCAGTGCTTTGCCCAGGGATGTCACTTATCACCGTCACTGTCGTTGTCAGCATCTTGATGGGAGGGGGCGGGGGCTGTGCAGGTCAAAGCTGCCTTTTGCGTGGGCCCCCATCACCTGCTCGGCAAGTACCCCAGCGTCCACTGCGTGCCCGACCCCGTGCGAGGAGGGGGAAGGGGGAGATACAGAGGAAAAGAAGGGTAGCTCCAGTCCCTGAGATGCTTCAGCCCGGGAAGGGAGGCCACTGCCTCGAATGCGGAGCCCCCTGGGGCTGTTCACAGATGTCCCACCCCTTCCCTCGCTCCTCTGGGCGGGCGGGAGCCCTGGAAGTTAAGTGGCCACGTGTCTTGCTTTGGCCAAGCCGGACCAGCCCAGAAGGAGGCCGCCGGTGGGGGAGGGGAGGGGGAGGAAGGAAGAGGGTGTTCCTGGCAGGGGTGAGAGGGAGGGTGTGGCGTGCTCAGCAGGTGCTGACCCACTGAGAAAGGGAAGTGAGAGAGCAGGTTGGGGGCCAGGTTGCAGGCTGGGCCCTTGGGGAGGGGTTCTCAGGTCTGTGCCTAAGCCGGTTCTCACTGCGGGTCCGTCCCCGCTGACGCAGGTGCTCAGCGCTCGTCCCAAGTGAGGTTCAGGAAGAGGGGCTGGGACAGTGGCCGCCTGTGGCAAGAGGGGGGGGTCCAGGTCTCAGTGCGTTGCAGATCGGCTCAGGGAGCTTGGCGAGCTGCCTGCCTCGGCCTCCGCCCCCTCTGTCCGCTTCCACGGTGGGTCACGTGTCATCAGTGGCAGGCTCTCCAGACTGAGGACCACGTGCCAGCATTCACAGGAGCGAGTCTGGCAAAAGCAGCAAGCACCAC
Organism: Felis catus; assembly: GCF_018350175.1. Classification (NCBI taxonomy): domain Eukaryota; kingdom Metazoa; phylum Chordata; class Mammalia; order Carnivora; family Felidae; genus Felis; species Felis catus. The sequence continues at coordinate 35,530,094 of NC_058373.1, read as the reverse complement.
GCGCATCGAAGTAGCACAATCCAGAACCTCCTGGAACGCCTCCCTGTTCGTGTGCGGGAAGCCCCCGGGTGGGGGCAGGGAGAAGAGGACCTAAATCCAGATGGAGAGGTGGGGACAGAGAATTTACGTGCCTGGCATTTAGAAGACAACTGCTGTGTCACTGAACGTGGCCCGGCATGGCAGGCAAAAGAAGTCCGGAGAAATTCTTGCGGGACCGTGGGCTCCGTGAGCTCCTTGGAGGAGGACCGGCCTGGGATGGGCTATGAAGGCAAGGCATGCAGAGGTGGAGGGGAGAAAGGCAGGCCCAGGTGTCAGGAGGGGCGGGGAACACCGGGCCATGGCCTCTGCAGGCCTGAGCTGGCCCTGCGGTGGGGAGGGTCCTCCAGCTTCTAAGGGGCCAAGGATGTGGGGGAGGTCGCTGTAGTCCTCCCAGCTCCACCAGTCCCCACCAGCCCCCTCAAGCCCCCTCCAGCCCCCTCCAGGCCCCTCCAGTCCCCTCCAGCCTTCTCCAGGCCTTCCACTCCCCACCAGCCCCCACCAGGCCCTTCCAGCCCCCTCCAGCCCCCTCCAGCCCTCTCCAGGCCCTCCAGCACCCTCCAGCCCCCTCCAGCCCTCTCCAGCCCCCACCAGCCCTCTCCAGCCCCCTCCAGCCCCCTCCAGCCCCCTCCAGCCCTCTCCAGGCCCCTCCAGCCCCCTCCAGCCCCCTCCAGGCCCCTCCAGCCCCCTCCAGCCCCCTCCAGCCCCCTCCAGGCCCCTCCAGCCCCCTCCAGCCCCCTCCAGGCCCCTCCAACCCCCTCCAGCCCCCTCCAGCCCCCTCCAGGCCCCTCCAACCCCCTCCAGCCCCCTCCAGCCCCCTCCAGCCCCCTCCAGGCCCCTCCAACCCCCTCCAGCCCCCTCCAGCCCCCTCCAGCCCCCTCCAGGCCCTCCAGCCAGGGTTCACAGCCTCTGCAGGGGAAAGTCATTTCTGAAGACTGCATCTGCGGAAAACGGAGCAGACGGCCTGGCAGGCTCTGCCTTTCATCTAGAAAGCAGGCCAACCTCCACGTGTAGGGAAAGGAGGGCAGGCCAAGAGGCCGAGCTGCGAGGCCAAGGTGGGCCAGCTCCACAGGGGGAATTCTGCCGAGTCCCACACACCCCGCCTCAGGGTTCGCTCAGACTCACCCCTGCCCTCACCTCTGACACCCTCTTCTTAAGCCTCACCGCCTCTCTAGGCCTGCGGCTTTTTGTTTTGCTTTCGGTTGCTTTTTCTTCTCTGTTCCCCTCTGTCTCTGTCTCTCTGTCTCCCCCCACCCCTTCTCTGCCTTGCTCTGTTTTGCTTTCTCCCTCTCTCTCCATCTCCCTCCCTCTTCTCCGGCTCTCTCTCAGGTCCCCTTGTCCTGCTCTATGTATCTCTGTCCGGGTCCAGCCTGCCCTCCGTCCCAGTGCTCTACCTGACAAATGACAGAATTCCAGGGCAGGGAGGCCGTTGAGGGGTCAGGCAGGCCTCCCACAGACTTCGGCCTGCGGGGAGCTGGCTCCTCCTGCTTTAACCTGGGGGTGATCTGACTTTGGCTTCTTTGACCTCCTCTGCCTTTGATCTTTATCCTTCTTTGAAACCCTGGGTTGTTGGAAACCTAATGACTTTAGATGTTCTCATCCTTCCCGGACAGCCAAGGCGGCCCTGGGCCAAGGGTTCTGGCTGGGTGATCCCCGGAAGTCACAAGGGCAAAGAACCCCCAAAAGCTTGGATTGCAGCCCACACCGTCACCAGGCTAAGTGGGCATCTCCTCCTGAGTCCTGCAATCAGGCACACAGGAAGGCCAAGTGGGACAAGGGGACAGGGCGGGACAAGGGGACAGCGTGGGTCCAGGAGACAGCTCTGCCATTGCTGCCTGAGTGCCTACGGGCTGGTTATAACTCGGAGTTTCTGTTTTCTCGTCCGGAACTTTCATATTCTCCTCTCTTGGGGATAATAGTTTTTGAGAATTTTGTGCCCTAATCTCTTCTAAATGCCCAGGGGATTACTTGGTGCGCAGCAAATGCTCAGAAATGTTCAGCTTCCTCTACCTGCCTCTTCCCACACCTCCGTTTCATTAACCGCCAGGCTCACGGGGGCCACAGGACACCCCCAGAGGACACAGCACAGCGACAGAAGCCCACTCGTTACCCTGTCAGATAGATGAGCCAAAGGTGGCCCAGAGACCTTCACTGACACACAGCTGTCGTCCCCACCCCCTGCCCCCCGCATGATGACCACAGGACGGCACTCACAGCTGTGTTCACGGCTCTCAAGTCTCCAGGTTTCATTCGCGGAGCCATCAGACCGGGGCAGGACAAGCATGATATAAATAACAAATCCCACCCCCTCCCCCCCAGTAATAATAATGCAATCAACTCCTTTAACCGCCTTAGAGTCAGCAAAGTCTTTTCCCAGACAAAGGTTTGCTTCTCACGAACCCTGTCCCGGAGGGCAGGAGGTCACAGGTGAGAGGCCGGGCCTGCTCAGGTGACCTAGCAGGTCAGGGCCAGAGCTGGGGCTAACCCTGGTCTTCCGATGCCCGGACAGCCGCTGTGTATACAGCAGGGCCTGCCGGGTACGGCTTTTGCAACCTGGGAATCTGCATATCAGTAAGCTCTGGGGAATTCTGGCCACAGGCAGCCTGAGAAACATCCCTCCCCAGCATCTGCACGGAAGGAGGTGAGTTTTGCTCACCTCTCCCCCGAAACGGCTGCGGGGGAGGGGGGGCTTGGTTCATGGTCACTCGCCGTGCCCCTCACTCGGGGCAATTTAGGGGCGAGGGTTTTTCTCGCAAAGCTGGAGGGAGACAGCTAGGCCTGGAAATGTGGGTGCTGTATCTAATCCTGGGGTGCCCCCCCGAAATTCACTCTGTTGGGGTTCCTCCCTGGGTGAGGAAATGAATTGAGGGTCACGGGTTCTCAACCCTGGATGCACCTTGGAGTCACCTGGGAGGCTCTAGAAAAACACGATGCCCACGGCTGGGCCACGGAGACAGGGAAGCGATGCTTCTGGGCTGTGGCCTGGCCATCTGATGTGTTCTAAAGCTCCCCAGAGGACTCTAGTCTGAGAACTGCCGAACCAGGCCAGTTGGGGTCAGTTCTGCGATGTCCGAGTCTGTGACCCAGTGGTGTAGACGCCAGATACACCCCCCAAATGCATGTGTGAGTCTGTGTGTGTGTGTGTGTGTGTGTGCACACGCGCGTGTATGGAGAAAGACCAGGAGGGCTTATAAGAAGGGATATACTTGCCCTCCCTTCGCCAGTAGGACCCAGAGAGAGTACATGTCTTGTTCGGCTCGCAAGGCCACAAAGGCCTCCACAGACCGCACTTTTAACCCAAGACCCGAGGGAACTAGAGCCCGTTCGTCTCTCCGGGTTTTCTGGCTGAAGCAAAACTTTTCGCTTTGCTTCTTGACCTGCCGCGAGATGCTGGGTCCAACCCGAATCGGCCTGTTTTGCCGGCGCGAGAAGGCCCTCCTCCAGTCCGGGTGCTCTCTTAGCGGGAGGGCTCCAGCACCAGGAGGGGCCACACACAACCCCCCCCCCCCACCTTGCAAGTGACCCCGCGACGGGTTGGGGGTCAAGGATTCGATCTAGAGCTTGCCTCATGGTTACCTGGAGAGGGACCCCGAGGAGCTGAAAAGGCTGGGCTGGGACCTGGGGGTCTGCCTCTTACCGGCTGCGTGATTCGGACCACAACCAAGCCCTGGTTTCCTCGTCTGCAACTGTGCCCTACACAGGGGCTGGAGGCAAATTCCAGATGCTGGTGACAGTCCTCTGCAAACTAGGGATGGTGTCTCCACGCAGGCCCGAGGTCATTCCTGGCATGATCTCAGGAATGCCCAAACCTCCCTGTCCCCAGATATCTTCCCCGCTTGCTTACCAAATGTCTGCTGCCCCCACCATTAGATCTAGCCTTCTGGGTTACTCAGGAGACTCTCGCTGACTTACAGCCACGGTTACCGCCAGGAGGGGACGCCGTGACGCTGATGCACCCGCAGGCCCCCTCCACACCGCTGTGACCTGCAGTCCGCTTAGCGGCGGGTGGTGGCACAAGCCACGAGGGAGTTGGCTCCCGCTGGGGCAGGGATCTAGAAACCTCCGGAACAAAGGCCAAGGGAGGCGGCAGGTGGTTGCCCTGAGGTTTTGTGGGCGACAGGAGTTTCTGGTTTGAGTGCCCCGGGGGGCCTGGGAGTGACCCATGGGGAAAGGGGTCTTGGGGGCCAGCAGGGACCCAGTGTGTTCCTGGCCCAGCTTGACCGACTACAGCCCTGCCCAACGGACAGGACCCAAGCCCTGGAGCCTGACAGATCAGAGCTCCGGTGAACATTTGTGTGGCACGTTTCTTATCCTCTCTGAACATCACGCTGCCATTTGTAAAATGGGGGTCAAGGGGGCGCCTGGGTGGCTCAGTCATTACGCGTCCGACGTCGGCTCAGGTCATGATCTCACGGTTCGTGGGTTCGAGCCCCGCGTCGGGCTCTGTGCTGACCGCTCGGAGCCTGGAGCCTGCTTCGGATTCTGTGTCTCCCTCTCTCTCTGCTCCCCCGCTCCCCCCCCCAAAACTAAACATTTAAAATAAAATAAAATAAAATAAAATAAAATAAAATAAAATAAAATGGATATAAAGAACCATTCTCTTTTGGGTCATTTAACGATTAAAATCATATACGTAGAAGCAGATCAGCTGTTATTATTTATAGTTGGGTTGAGGCCTTCGCGTGGGCAGACTATCTACGTTTCTCCCCCCACGTTTAGGTGTTCACTCTCCCCCTTGTCTTACTACCCCCCTCCCGACTGGAGTGAAACACAGGAAAGGACCCGGGATCAGAGTCTGGGGCCTACATTCTAACTTTGCCTTTGCATTTACCGCCCAAAGGCCCTGGGACAAGCCCCCTCACCACTCACAGCCTCACCTATAATGGTAGGCAGTGGGGGTGGGGGTGGGGCGGGTAATAATCACTAATCCGTGGAGCTACCGTGAGAATGTCATTAACAGTATGCCAACGATGGCTCCCGTGTGTCCAGCACTTACCGGTGCCAGCCATTGCCAAGGGCTTCACGGGCATTATTTCCAGGGATCCCCCTCTACAACCTTATAATTCTCCCTACTTCTGGCGCTGAGCACGCTGAGGCTCAGAGAGGTTAAGCGACACGCCCAAAGGTCACTCAGCTTGCAAGCATGGAGGCTCTCGTTGGAACCCAGGCGGCCACCCCCTTCCCTACTTGACCGGGCGCTGGGAGAAGCCCTAAGGCACCCCTCGTCCAATCCCCAGTTTGCTGCAGAGCCATCGCCCCTTCACCTTTAGCTGTGTCAAAACTTCCCGGGTGAGTCCCTGCACCCGGCAGGTCTCCACCAGCCACAGGGCAGCCCCAGCCCCCTGCTGCAAGCTCTTGGCGGCAAAAGCTTTGTTCTCTGTGTTCTTTGCTGTTGTCGTTGTTTATTTATCTTGAGGGAGAGAGAAAGAGCACGGGGAGGGGCAGAGAGAGGGAGAGATTGGATCCCAAGCAGGCTCCGGGCTGTCAGCGCAGAGCCCGACGCGGGGCTGGAACCCACGAACCGTGAGGTCGTGACCTGAGTCGAAATCAAGAGTCGGATGCCTAACCGCCCAGGCGCCCCTGCACCTTGGGTGCCCGGTGGGCGTTAGGGCCTTTGATGCTGGAACGGGGCGGGGTGGCTGGGTTCCCGAGATTTTCTGCTTTTCTAAAAGCATCCAGAGATGACCCTCGACACTTTGTGGTCTAGAGACCTGGCTCTGTATCCTGCCACGACTACGTTCCTGCGGTGGTCACGCCGGGGGCAGGGACGGCCTGGGACAGCCCCACATTCAGGCAGATTTGTGTTCAGATACTGACAGGCCCAGCCCAAGGGATGCAATGTGATTGGTCTAAATCAGTCACGGTAACCCCTTCCTCCTCGGCCAGTGATTGGCCAGACAGTGGCCAAATGACCCGGCTCCGACCCACACGAGGGGAGGGGGCAATTTCCCTCCTCGACTAAAGAGACATGCGACAGAAGAGCCCTTTGAGGGTCCCTCCCTCTCTCCTCCACCTTCCTTCCTGCTGCTGATGCTCGTGGGTGAAACTACGACGCCTGGAACCATGGCAACTGTTTTGTGTCCGTGAGACAACATCCGCTGAGGATAGCAGAGCAGGAGGGTAGAGAGATTCTGGGCCGTCACTGATGCCGTTGCACCCCTGGAACCAAATATCTCACCAAGCAACACGTGTATGTGTTAGTAATGCTATTAGCTGGCATTTTGTTACGTGCAGCTGGGATCATTAAAACTGATAAAACGGGTGGTAATAATAATAACAGGATGGACTTTATGAAGCAGACGTTCCGACCTCTGTTTTACACGTAAGGAAGCCGAGGTTTAGAAAGGATACGGAGGGGCGCCTGGGTGGCTCAGTCGGTTAAGCGTCCGACTTCGGCTCAGGTCACGATCTCGCGAGGTTCGTGGATTTGAGCCTCACGTCGGGGCTCTGCGCCGACAGTGTGGAGCCTGCCTGGATTTTGTCTCTCTCTCCCTCTCTCTATGCTCCTCCCTAACTCGTGCTTTCTCTCTCTCAATCTAAATATGTAAAGTTAAAAACAAAAAAAATAGAAAGGGTACTGAATCTTTACGCCGCATACACCCACCCCTAGGAAGCCGAAGGAACAAAATTTACACCCGGGTCCACCCGACTCCCACATCTGTGCACCAAATCATCACACAGCCCTGCCCCCAGGGAGAGCTGGGTTCTACTGGAAGGACATCAGAGGAAAACAAAAAATTATTTCGACGCCTGTCTTAGCTGTGTCTCTAAATTACCCCACTTCCAAATGTTCAGGGAGCACCCGTGTTGAAATGTGTCCTGTCAGACGGATGATGTGTTTTGGAACTGAAAAGACAACAGGATCGGGCCTGTGCGGGATGGAACCAGTCCTGCCTTTCACAGTCGTGTGCTGCCGTTAAGGAGCCAGGATGGTCCCCCCCGGAGGCAGCGCAGAACGGCACTGGGAAAGAACCCACCTTCTGCTCCCTCTGCTCTCGGTCCTTCAAGGCCAGTTCAAGTGTCCCTTCTTCCAGGAAGCCGGCTCTGATCGTCCCGAGCAACCCTGGGCCCCCAAACTATAGGCTTTCCCACTTGCTATCAGGGACGCTTTTCGTAGCTACTTACGTGCATATGTGCCCCTCCATCCAACTGAGTGTGAGCGCCTGGAGGGCCAGACTGTGTCTTAGACGTACGTGCCCTCCACACACACACACACACACACACACACCCAGTCCCCGGTGCCCAGCACTGCTCTGGGGACCAAGTAGGAGCTGAGGAAACGCTTGCTAGTTCGACACGACATCATTCAGCTGACCACACGCTATGTAAGAGGGGCTCGCCCTTGTTGGGTTCTTCCCCGACCGCCATGCACGCACACACGCAGCGCTCAAGACAAAAGTCCTCGTCCACCAAAGGGGGTTTCTTCCACCTAAACACGGGGTAGTCGTCATGAGACTAGCGGAGACGCAGAGAAGTCAGGTGAGCCACAGGAAGAACCCAGAACGTCGGTCACGCCAGGAGGAGTGGGGACTCGAGCTAGCCTGGAGGTACAGGCACGGGCGAGTGGGGACGCCCCCACCTGAACAAAGGCACAGAGGGGGCCCCAAGAGTGAGGGCGTAAGGGACAGTAGGGGCTGGCTGCAGACAGCCACCGGGCACCATAGAAATGGCAGCTTTCTTCCCGCGCTCCAGCAGCCGGGGGACCCCGCCTCCACCCAGGCCTAAGGAATGTTCTGGAAGCTAGCGATGCCCTTTCCCTCTGGCCTTGCTCTTCCCTGGAACTTAACTGGCTCGCGCGCCAAGAGCTCCCAACGGGGCTCAGAATTCGGCCCAGGAAGCCAAGGAATCGACGGCTTCTGGGGGGCTGCCCGTAAGCACCTCCTCTCCGCGGGCATTTTCGTCACATCGAATTTGGCAGCTCGAAGCACTTTTGACTTCACATGATTCGTTAGAGCTTGTGTGTGCGCGCTGTTTTTCTTCTTCCCGCCCGCCTGTCTCCCCCAGGGGGACTGGGTGTTGTTTTGACTTTTATGTGCTACAATAAAAACTTTCATTGTAGCAAAATGTTTGCTCGTCAAAATTAGCTTGGTTAATTCCAAAGAATTGTTTCATCTTGGCTCCACAGGCACCGGGGATCTTTTTTACAAGCCGAATTGGCCACCCGCCAGCTATCTCCGGGACAATTCCTCTGTAGCGCTCGTCCCCCTGGAATTTACCTTTAAAGCGGCAAAGACCTGCCTTCGCGTTCCAGCCGCTCCTCCTCTGAACGCGTGGCTGGGTTCGCAGAGCGGAGCCGGGACTGTGGGCTTGGTGGTGTGGGGTTTAGAATCGCAGACATGAAAGAAAGGCCCACGCGGAGGCCGACGACACTCAGGGGCACAATCCAGGCGGGCGAGGGCACACGCGGGCACACCCGCCCACAGAGGCACACGCCTGCCCGCGCGCATGCGCACCGACACGCACGAAAGGCAAGCGCGCGCCCAGACACGCGAGACCCGGGCCTGCACCCGGAGATGCCGCCCTGCCGGGCACGCATCGGCACCTGCTCCCAGACGTGCGGACACGCCAGGGGCGGACACCGCGGTCAGGCACGCTGAGCCAGGGGCACGCAGGAAGGTGGGAGGGCAGAGGCGCACAAGAGACCCCACGCGGCCCGGTCCCGATGGGGCAGCCCTGCCCGCGCACCTGCTGGCGTCAGTGGGCTGGTCCGGCCGCCGAGACCCCCCCCCCCCGCCCCCCGCATCAGCCAGGGAGGTGGTCACTGCTACCTCCACACCATGTCCGTTATCCTGGGGGCCAGGTTCAAATGCCCTCCTTGCCCGGGGCAAGACCCACCCCTCCGCCCTGCTGCTCTTAAACCCTGACTCCGGCCGTGCAACCCTCCCATGCTGGCCTCTCCTCCCCGAGCTGAGATCTGTTAGCCAAGGGGGCGGGGGAAGCCCACGTATGCTGGTAAGGCCAGCGGACCATCATTAGGTGGGAGTTGCTGGAATGATCGGGGAGACCCAGGAGGCAGTGAGAGGGGCCAGCGTGCAGCCTGAGCCAGCGTGGGGGAGGGGAGCGGGGGAGGGGGGTTGCCAGGGAAGGAGGTTGTGCAGGGCGCCGTGCAGATGAACTGTTTTGCTTTGGCCCTGGGACGGATCCTCGGAGCCGGCTTCAGACCATCTGGGCTATTCAGTGACGGACACACTGCCCCTCCTCCCCCCACCCCCCCTTTCCAAGCAGCCCCTTCCCCCTTTATCCTCTGTCTACACTGAGTGGGTTCACAGCCAGACTGTTCTGGGAAAGAGCCAACGTTAATGGTCTCTGAACATCCACCGTGTGCCTGGCATTTCAAACCCGTTAACCCAAGGACGCGAGGTCAATATCCTTATCCCCACTTTGCAGATAGTAAAGGCAACGATCATAGCACTCAGTGTGGGCCCAAGAATAGTTGTTCTGTCTCTCCTGCGTCTGATGGATGGACACGAGGACCGGAAAGGCTCAGAAACCAGGCCACCCAGCTGGTACCGAGGGAGCATGGCTTTAAGCTCAAGCTCGGCTCTAGTGTGTGGGCATTTAGGAACCACCGCCCTGGAAACGAGGTGGCACGATCAGGGCATCGGACGGGTGGCAGGGTGGCGCGGCAGACCCTTTGGGCTGCGGGGCGGCCCGGGCTGAGAGCCTGACCTAGGGATCCTCCAACAGTGAGCAGAGGAGGGACAGGTAGAGTGCCGTGTGGTTGGTAAGCCGGCTGATCTGTCTACACAGCTGAGTCACCCAGGGCACCCAGATGGGGCCAGCTCCCGCTGCAGAGAGAATCCCTGATAATGTTGCTCTTTGGTTCTCCGGGCCGGACTGTGTGCCCCCAGCCCCGTCCCCAAACTCTCCTCAGCAAATTCTCTCCTTGGAGAAAAGGCACAGCCAACATCTTAGGGGGGAATTGGCCTTCGAGCCGGGAATTCATCTGGTACGGTTTCATCAGCTGCCCACCCCGTCCCAGGCCCCGGGGACGCAGCACGGACCCGGGCAGAGTTCCTGTCCTCCAGTGCCCTCAGGGGAGTCAGAAAACACTGACCTAACAGCGGCATCCGGCAACGACAAAGGGAAGGAGGAAGAAACACAAAGCCCGTGGGGTGACGGGAGGCGGGCGGAGGGCGGCCCTCATGCAGGGAGGGCTGGAAGGGACCCCGGGCGCAGGGAAAGGAGGGCCGTGCACGGTGAGCCCAGCAGTTGTCTGGGAAGGACCAGTCCAGGCCCAGCCATGGGGGCGAACGGAAGCGTGGCGCGGGGACAGGCTCGGTGGCTTTAGGAAGTGATTGTGGCAGAGTTGAGTGAGCAACGAGGCCGGGTCCCCTGCATTTCGGCCTTCGTCTGTAAGCACCCCGGGCCACTGGGCAGGAGGCTGACAGCGGCCCGCAGAGAAACAGGTCGCTCTTCAGCGGCTGGTGCTTTTCACCCTAGAGTTTCCATGGCCAGAACTTTCGGTCCCCTGGCTTAGAAACTAAGCTCCCCTTCTCCACCCCCATTAGGGAAGGGGCTTGCAGAAGCTGCCAGAAAACTCTTCCTACGGGGTCCGGCCCCAGAGCAAGACCCGGGATGGAGTCCTGTGGCTTCCCCTGCCCCGCTGTGTGGCCTTGAGTGTATCGCTTGCCCTCTCTGGGCCCCAGATTCCTCCCGGGTCACATGGAGAGATGTCCCGCCACAGAGCCACGAGGGTCAAATAGGCAACAGAAGCAAGAGCGCATCGTAAGCTTCTGAGAACTGTGCACGGCTGCGGGCTTTTACTTAAAATTGTTTCTCGCGTGTTAGGGGATGGCATGCGGGGAAAGGAGAAAGTTTCTCTGGAAGGGGCTGGTGCCTCCCTGCCTGCCCCTTCCTCCCCATCCTCCCCAAGCTCTGGCCAGGCCTCTCTCGGGCTCCTTCGTCCGGAACCCCAAGCTTGGAGGCCCAGCCCGCTGGCTCCTTTCCTCACCCAAGATTTCTTTCTGCTCAGGCGCGTGCATCTCGTTCATTCTCTCTGGGTCGGAAGCACAGCCGAAGAGCCAACCCCTGGTGCTTTCCGAGCAGCACCCGGAAGGGACCCCGGGAGCCTCACCTCCTTTGGTCAGTCTCCCCCTCTGCGTTTATTAGTTACTTTTTAAAAAGCCAAATGGGGGCGCCTGGGTGGCTCAGTCGGTTAAGTGTCCGACTTTGGCTCAGGTCATGATCTCACAGTCTGTGAGTTCGAGCCCTGCGTCGGGCTCTGTGCTGACAGCTCGGGGCCTGGAGCCCGCTTCCGATTCTGTGTCTCCCTCTCTCTCTGCCCCTCCCCTGCTCATGCTCGGTCTCTCTTTGTCTCAAAAATAAATAATAACATTAAAAAAAATTTTTTTAAGCTGAATGATTTTTTTTTAACTGATGTTGCTAATTCACCTCATTTTTCAAATCCTAAGTGGGGGGGGGGGCGTATCTACAGGTAAATGAATAAATTGCGAGAAAACCGGGCAGGAAGTGGCTGGTGGAATAACTGATCGTCAAGGAATTCTAAGGACCTAAAACGGATGACTCTCTCCAATAAGACAAAAAAGACGGCTAGGAAGTCGGGGTGCGGGGACAGTCACATCTGGGGACCCAGGGTTGGGCCCGCAGAGCAGGCCTTTGCTCCAGAAGGGGGCTGGAGGCCCTGAGGGCCCCCACTTATCCCTGGCCTCCTCCTGCCCCCACCTGGGCCCACCTGACCTTGGCTGGCGCCTCTCACTTCATCCTGGGTCCCCCAGCCTTTCCTGGAGGCACTGACCGCTGAGAGATGAATTGGAGGTCATGTCCATGGGCCTCGCCCACAAAGCGAGCACAAGCCAGCCAAGTCCGCGGACTGCTGAGGCCTCATTTCCCCATCCCCGCCCTGCCCGTGTCCCGCACTGGGCACTGGGGACACAAGATGGTAACATGCCCTTGCCTCTGAGAAGGTCACTATTGTGTGCTCCCTGAAAACTGGTCGTCTAGGTGCTGGTGGCTGCTAAGAGAATGGGACTCTGTCGTGGGGGAAGGAGCTCTTGTGGCTCCTGGGCACATGGAAGCTCTCGTGCCCAGCCCCTGAAGGACTCAGGGCTCTTTACTCACCGCCAGAAGGTCCTTTTAGGGCCCTTGGACACCAGGACTCAGATAAGCAGCCGTCTCCATGTTTTCTCCTCTTGAGCATTTAATACGTGTAGACAGTCCGCTAAGTGCCTCATATATATGAACTCATTGAAAAAAATTTTTTTACATTATTTTTATTTTTGAGAGGCAGAGAGAGACAGAGCACAAGGCGGGGAGGGGCAGAGAGAGAAGGAGACACAGAACCCGAAGCGGGCTCCAGGCTCCGAGCCGTCAGCGCGGAGCCCGACGCGGGGCCCGAACTCACGAACCGCGAGATCATGACCTGAGCCGAAGTCGGACGCTCAACCGACTGAGCCACCCAGGCGCCCCTATATGAACTCATTTAATCCTCCCCATAACCCTGTGAGGTGAGTGTTATTGTTTATTCGATGGGTGAGGAAGGTGAAGAACAGAGAGGTTAAGCAACTCGTCCAAGGTCACATGGCTCACAGCTGAGGGAACCAGACTGGACACACGTCCAGAGACGGCATTCAACCACCATAATAATGGCTTCCCTAACGGGTGTGATGGATGTCACCACAGGTCACCACAAAATAAGTGTTGGCCTTAGAAATCTTCCTTACGGGCCCATTGTCTGAGCTTACATTTGCGAAATGAAGCTGCTAAGGTAATAATAAGAAACATTCCTTGATTAACCAGTAGAAACCAGGAACTGTTCCGGGTGCTTTCCATATGGTAACGACTGGCCCCTCACAAAAACTCTATGAGATGGATACTCTTACGACAAAGGAAGAAACTGAGGCACAGAGAGGCTCAGCATGTTACCCAAGGTCTCCCAGGCGATCGCCGGGAAAGTTACTGTCTGAACCCAGGCCGTCGGGCCATTGAGTCCGCGTTCGTAACCACTCGACTCTGCTGCCCAGAGTGTGGCCGTGTCCGAGCCTCCGGGGGCCCCGTGGCTCTGGGGACCACATGGCCTTCCTAATGACAGGGAGAAGAAGTCCACCCCTTCAGCTCAAAGGCCTTGCCGGTGAGGTCCAAATGGGCAAGTCCAGCATTGAGCCGTGGGCATAAAGAGGGAGGCTGCCAGCCTGCAGGGAACAGTGTGGCCGTGGCTGTGCACACACTTGTTTGCACGTGTGTGTGGCTGTATTTGCAGATGTGATGCTCAGCTGGCACTAGGAGCCCTAACGTGGGTCAAGGATCTGGGCCTGTACTGTTTCTGGAAGGTAAGGGCCGGGTGCGTCTGGCCCATCCCCTGGTGCCTAATCGCAGCGCACCTCGCTGTGTGGCCCTGGGCAAGTTACTTAACCTCTCTGGGCTGGAGTCGTAGAAGGATCTGACGAGACAGTGAAAGAAGCTCGTATGCAATCCGGCATCCCTCGGGCCCACAGAGCGTCCAGGCACTCAAAGACTGGCACCTGGGGTCCTCCTGGCTCACCAGCCACCAGGGGAGATGGGACTTGTGATCCTAGAAACTAGAACCATCATCAAAAGAGAAGGTCAAAGGCACCGGAAAACCCGAAACCTGGGGAAGGTTGTTTACCGAGAACCCCTCACGAAAGTAATCCTTGTTTTCTGAGAAGCTGTTCCCCAAAGGGCACTTGAAATACCTTCCCAAGAAACCCTCCAAGAACAATCACCGGGACTTGGCTTTGAGGGCTGTCTCAGACAAGGGGACCCACAAACCTCGCCCCATCGAGATCTGGAGATGTGAATGTGGGTGTCCAGGCCAAGGACGGGGCCAACTCCTCCCAGAGAGCTCAGCTTCAACACGCAGGCTTCAAGGCACTGAACCTTCTCTTTGTGAACGGATTCTAACACGTGGGGGTAGAAAAGTACCCTCCTTCGTCACCGAAGGAAACAGCCCAGAAGCCTGGTGCTTAACATATACTAAATCTCAACAGATGTCAGCTATAAGAATAATAGTAACTATTATTTATGTGTTTTATACTTCTTTTTTTAAAGATTTTTAAAAAGGCTATTTATTTATTTTGAGAGTGGGGGGGGGTGGGGCAGAGAGAGTGGGAGAGAGAGAGAATCTCAAGCAGGCTCCGCGCTGTTGGGACAGAGCCCAACGTGGGGGCTCGAACTCACAGACTGAGAGATGGTGACCTGAGCCGAAACCGAGAGTCGGACTCTTAACTGACTGAGCCACCAGGGGCCCCTATTATAAGTATTACTGATTTATAAATATATAAATACAAGTAATACTTATTTATAATACTATTACCGTGCAATAAAAATGATGCTCCCCAGAAGAATGGAAAAAACAATCGGGTGCCGCCCAAGCTGCTCATTTTGAACGTGAGAACAGGGCCTCAGAGAATGAGAAAGAATTAAGGGGCGCCTGGGTGGCGCAGTCGGCTAAGCGTCCGACTTCAGCCAGGTCACGATCTCGCGGTCCGTGGGTTCAGGCCCCGCGTCGGGCTCTGGGCTGATGGCTCAGAGCCTGGAGCCTGTTTCCGATTCTGTGTCTCCCTCTCTCTCTGCCCCTCCCCCGTTCATGCTCTGTCTCTCTCTGTCCCCAAAATAAATAAACGTTGAAGAATTAAAATTCCGGGGCCAGCCTGACGTTTCTCTGGGGCATGAGGGGGCCTGCGGAAAGCGTAGGACAGAGGGGTGTTGAAAATCGGTTTTATCTGGGTCCCTAGCAGGGGGCCGACAGACTCAGGACTGGGGTTGGAAGCAGGGTGGCCCACGTACTGGCCGCTTGAGCTTGGGAGGTCCTGTAAGCTCTGGGAGCCTCAGTTGTCCCCTCTGGACAATGGGGTGACCGACGCCACTCCTGTAGAGGTGAGGGGAAGCTTCGGCCATGCCCTTAGCACAGACTCCCAGGCACAGTGACGGCTGCCGGGTGGCAGGTGCCGCGATTCGCCTGGTGCCTATTGGCCAGACTATTGGCCACAATGTAAGCGGGCGTGGGAGGGGGGTGGTTATCGCCGAGGGGCAGGATTTCTGCCACTCGGATCTCGGTTCTTTTCCCTTTCTTTTTGCTTATCTGCCTTTCCCACAGACACCACAATGCTCCTGAACTCATTGTCCTTTGAAAATGGTGATAAAGCGAGAAGCACCGGGGCCGCCCCGGGAGCCGCACGCCCTCCCCCACCCCCACCCAGGAGCCCCGGGCGCGGCGGGGGGCGACGTCCCCTCCCCGGCGGCGAGGACCCCCCACCCCCGCAGGGCGGGCCCAGCTCGCTCCGCTCACGCCGGGCTCAGACAATGCGAACACACAATCATTCATTATAACTCAATTACAGTGATTAAAGCTGGTGGCATGCAGAGGCAGGAGGGAGTGTTGCCAACAAAATTTACACTCCGTGTCATCAGCGAGAGATAACAGCAGCTGACGCGGCCGCTCGCCTCCCCTGCCATCTGCTCAGCGCGTGGCCGCCCAGGGCCGAGGGCCGCGCGCGAATGGCGGTGGCGCGCCACTGAGCGGCCACGACCCACGATGCCCGGATGCCAGGCGGCACTGGGGGTGGGGCGTGGGGGAGGGGGTCGCCTGGGCCCTCCCTGCCATCGGAAACCCCACCTCTATCCGGGAGGGGCAGGGGGGAGGCAACGGTGCCCGCGGTTCTGGGGTCGTGTGGGTTGTGCCCCCGTGTTCCGGATGAGAAACTGAGGCACGGATGCGGGAGGGATCCCACACAGTGAGTAAGCCTGGCAGATGGCAGGGGCCAGGCGGAGCGCTGAGACCCTGGGGGGCCCAGAGTGAGTCGAGGATGGGGCAAGGCAGGGGACGCTCAGCCCCAGCGCAGAGCTGCTGGGGGGATGCGAGGGGCAGGAGCCGGTCACTGATCAGCAGATCCAGACAAGGTCAGCCCTGGGTGAGGTGACCGAGAGGGACAAGAAGGAAGAGGGAGACACAAGCCCATGGCTGCGGTCCGTGCCACCGTGAGGCAGAGGGGTGGCGAGGACAGAGCCTTTCAAGCGACATTGGTGGCACCAGCCATCCCAGAACACCACGCCCCCAGCCTTGTCGGCCTGACGAACCAGGACACCTGTGCGCCGGACCGGCACGCGGGTCACGTGCGTCGGTCCCAGATGCGGGAGAGTCTCCCTTCTGAGCCTCCGTTGACTGGCGGAGGGGGGAGGAAAACCAGGAGGGTGTGGAGGTAGGTCTCTCTTCCCCTGGTTATTCCTCACGCTCTCATCCAACGTGTTTTTCTGGCGGTGCCCACCGCTGAGGCCACAGTCACCCTGGTAGCGTCCCTGCTTGCTGCCTGCCATTCCCTCCCTGACGCCCTGTCCAGGGCTGCAATTAGAGCTCATCTCCTGAGGCTCCAATCCCACTGGAAGTGTCCTTGCTAAAGTGCCAGTGGCTCCCTGGCTTCCCCAGGACACTTCTTGACCCCTCGGGGGCTCTCCCTCGGGCCTCATCTGTCACATGCACCCCAGGGCCTTTGCGCCTGCCAGTCCACAGATGTACCGCCCCTCTTCCTTTGGCCTTCCTCATCCCTCTTGTCCTTCAGAGCCCAGCTGAAACATCCCCTCCTCCACGAAGCCATCCTGACCTCGAGGCCAGGCGGACACCCCTCCTCTGGGCTCCCATACCCCCACGCGGTTGCCCTTGGAGCCCTGGCCATGGAATATCGGGGTCCTCTGGGGACAGGCCCATGCCCTACCTTCAACTCTGGCAGCCACTTGGGGGCAAGAGTTGGGCCCTCTTCCTCTCTGAAATCTTGCCACATGTGGATCGTGGATGCATGGCCCAGGTGTGAGCTACTAAAATGACCTGCTTCATGAGGACGGGCTCAGGAGAGCACAGAGCCCAGCCACAGGTGGGCCAGAGATCAGTGTCCTCAAAGTGGACAGCAAGGGAGGGAAGATGAGGAGACACGAGCTGTACCCCCAGCCAAGGCCTTTCCTATATCCCTTGGAGGTCCCTCCCCGAGTCCAGGCCTGACAAGCCCCCTACCCATTCCCAGGCTCCGGCTCCCAGCCCGGTCAGATGTGGCAGGGCCGATGGCCCAGGGTCGTCCTTGGAGATGCTGACCACTGAGGCCAAGGACAGGGAGGGTGAGGCTGCTGCCTTCCGTCTCCTGCACATCAGGTACCAGGACACCTCCAGGGTGGGGGTGGGGGGTCTAGCCAACCCCGGAACACGTGGTGACACAGTACAAGGGGGTGCTCTGCCCTCGAAGCACGGTCCTTAGAATTCCCCCGTGAAGAACCGAAAGGGGAAGTTGAGGCCCGGGGTGGGGGTGGGGGGGAGTCTGGCCCGGTGGGGCCTCTACTCGAGGCCCAACCCTGGGTTTTAGTTTCAATCCTGACTCAGGGCTGTGGGAGGTTATTCATTCGTTCATTCAGCGAACAGAGCCAAGGTTGGCGGCGGTCCTGCCTCCACTGACTTCTATCACAAGTCGCTCGTGCCGGCCAGGTCTCAGTTTCCCCATTTGCATTGGGCGTGTTACATTAGCTCTGGATTCCCAAAGATGGGGTGGGGAGGATTTTGTAAGTAAGACAAGGAGTCATTAAAAATCATTGACTCACAGCAGGAAAGCTGTTCTGTTTCCTGTTTTCCATCAAATACGCTGATCAGACCCGGAAGCGAGTGTCACGTGGGTGCTGAGGGGCCCTCACACCTCTCAAATACTCCCTTGTGTAACAAAGAGGGAGTAAGGAGGACGGGAGACACAGCCAGCAAGATTTGTTCTTGTTGCATGTACTCATATGGAGATTTTTAATTTTTTTTTTTAACATTTATTTACTTTTGAAAGAGACAGAGACAGAGCATGAGCGGGGGAGGGGCAGAGAGAGAGGGAGACACAGAATCCGAAGCAGGCTCCAGGCTCTGAGCCATCACCACGGAGCCCGACGCGGGGCTCGAACTCACGGACCGCGAGATCATGACCTGAGCCGAAGCCGGACGCTTAACCGACTGAGCCACCCAGGCGCCCCCAGAGTTCCCTTTTAAAATACTTACTTTAGGCTTAAAACGGGAATTTATTTAAACAGAAACTACGAATTAACTCAACAGGCAGGTGGGTTTTTAAATTTTTTTTTTTTTTTTTCAACGTTTTTTATTTATTTTTGGGACAGAGAGAGACAGAGCATGAACGGGGGAGGGGCAGAGAGAGAGGGAGACACAGAATCGGAAACAGGCTCCAGGCTCTGAGCCATCAGCCCAGAGCCCGACGCGGGGCTCGAACTCACGGACCGCGAGATCGTGACCTGGCTGAAGTCGGACGCTTAACCGACTGCGCCACCCAGGCGCCCCAGGCAGGTGGGTTTTAATAAACCAAGGCAAATAGCCCTAGGTGATGACTTACAAAGAACTGAATTCCTTTGATCCTTGGGTTCAGGGACCACTGCTTTTGGAGGGTAGTGCTGTTCGCTGTTTGTGTTAGGGGACAGGACTCAGACCTGACAGCCAAGTGACTCCTGGAACTGGGCCAGCAGGCCCAGGGGAGGGTGTCCCACCCTGATGAAAAGGTGACGACAGTGAGTCAACTGGTAGAGGCTTAAGTAACGTGTGGACGCTTGGGGCTTCCCAGGGACTAGGGAGTAGGTCTCCAAACAAGCCTGAATGCAAATGACTGTCATTGACAAGCTGATGTATGTCCTGGGCGCGCAGCAGTCGACAGCAGTTTCCAAACAGAGGGGCAGCCTCTCTGTGTTCTGAAAAGTGACTCAGGCCCTGGGGCTCGACTCCTCCCTTCCTCTCTCACTGTCCCTGCCTATTGTCCTGCACACCCTTCAGGGGAGACACCAGGGGTTCTCCAAGAAGCAGCCTCCAGCCCCAGCATAAAGGATTTGCAAAATCTTCAGTCATCCAGGCGCAAACTAGCTCAGCACTACAGACTTCGGCTCAGGTCATGATCTCGCGGTTCCTGGGTTCAAGCCCTGCATTCGGGCTCTGTGCTGACAGCTCAGAGCCTGGAGCCTGCTTCCGATTCTGTGTCTCCCTCCCTCTCTCTGCTCCTCCCCATTCATGCTCTGTCTCTCAAAAATTAAATAAGTATTAAAAAAAATTTTTTAAACTAAAATGCCTTTCCTTTTCTCAATCTACAACTGCGATGCATCCTTAAACACCCAGGACAAACAAGATTTCTGCAAAGCCTTCATGCATACCTCTCTTTCTTTCTTTTTTTTAATGCTTACTTATTTTTGAGAGAGAGGAGAGAGGAGAGAGAGAGAGAGCGCGCGCGCACAGGAGCTGGGGAGGGCCAGAGACAGGGGAACAGAGAGGATCCGCAGCAGGCTCGCAACTGCCAACACAGAGCCCGATGGGGGCTCGAACTCATGAACCGTGAGATCATGACCTGAGCCGAAGTCAGATGCTTAACGCACCGAGACAAACAGGCGCTTCAGATACCTCTCTTTCTGCCGCTTGTAAAAGTTACCGGATCCTCCCTTTTCACAACCCCCACAGCACTCTCTCCAGCACACTATTTATTAATAACATTGTTTTATAGCTGTTCTACTAATTTGAGTTTGTTTTCCCTACTTGAGTGCATTGCTTGAGGGCATGGACCATTTATCTCTATATCCCTCGTCCCTAGCCTTCAACACTGGGTCTGAGTTGTCTGTTTCTATTGAATTAATGGATGGGTGAATAGCCTTGGCTCAAATTTCAGAGCTAGTTTTCAGATTCCATTCACTCTACTCTTCTCTTTAAGGATAGTTTTCATCGAAAGCATCACTTGGGCATTCAGTAGCTATTCATTAAGCACCTAACATGGGACAGTTATTCCGTCAGGAGCCAGGAGCACGGAATGAATCAAACTTGATCTCTGCCCTCAGGAAGTTCACAGTCAGGTTGGAGAATGAAGCAAACAGCAAATGGTAACAACAAGAGAAGGTTTGGAACTTCATTGTCACTTAGAGATAAACCATTCCGAATTTAATCAACTTTGTGAGAAAATTCAGATAGAAGATCAATGGGGTTAAGTAAAAACCTGGCACCCTGAATTTGAATTAGAAATACTGGAGAGCGCCTGGATGGCTCAGTCGGTTAAGCATCCGACTCTTGGTATCAGCTCAGGTCATGATCTCATGGGTTTTGAGATCAAGCCCCATGGTGAGCTCTGCACAGACAGTGGGGAGCCTACTTGGGATTCTCTCTCTCCCTTTCTCTCTGCCCCCTCCCCCATATGCTCATGCGTGTGCGCGCTCTCTCTCCCTCAAAATAAATAAAGTTAAAAAAAAGTATCGGTAGATTTCATGATGTAGTTCATCTTTAACAAATACACACACACACACACACACACACACACACAAACATCTTTGTTCTGCTACTGAAGGGATCTAAAAACAATGAATGACCAATCCATTAGCACCAAGCACCCCTAGCCCACAGATTATGGTCTCTAAATACCACTTCCCACTAAAAGGAACTCCTTGGAGAAATGGCTGACTCCAGATCTAGGACAGAAAATGTACAAGATGAGTCAGGAACATGATCTTATGTCAGAAAGCAACGAAGTTATCAAAACCTACCAAAGTCATGTCAAAAAGACTTAGGAGGCATCTTGAAGAGGTTTTCTAAAACAGGATCATTTAAGAAACAGTAAGGCTAACTCCACGTGACTGAAGCGTATCAAACATGTTTAAATCTACAAGTTCATGGTGATATTTTTTTAAAAATGTCAGCTGTTGAGGACACTAGTTTAGTACTTTAAAAGCTGGCAGATAAAGCAAATGAATCAAACATTTTTCCTGCATTTAAACTCTATTTCAGGGTAATCACCTGGTTGATGAGGGGCAGTTTCTCCTCCTACTAGCATTCAAGCAAATAGACGAAGGAGTGACGGAATTAACATATCACCATTTTGTAGCCCCTAGTGAATTCATGAATCTGAACAATGATCATCAGTGGCTGCTAACATATAAAACGGGAAACATCTAGATAGGATGTGCTTCCTAATGAAGTATTCTTGAACCCCCCAAAATCAAGCCATGGGTTAATCAAGCTCCAAGATCTAACAATTTAGCAATCAGCAAAATTCAGACTGTGAGAAGCTCTAAGGACAAATAATTTTGTTTCTAAATAAATGTGTGTGTGTGTGTGTGTGTGTGTGTGTGTGTGTGTGAGAGAGAGAGAGAGAGAGAGAGAGAGAGAGACAGAGAGAGAGAATGAGACATAAAAGAGAAACCTAAAAGACCTATCAATAACAGTTGCTTTGAATGGACCTTACTTGGATTCTAATTCAAATAAACAATTTTTTTTTAAAAATTATGAAACACTTGAAGAAATCTGAGTGCAGACTAGGTATTTGATGACATTGGAAATTATTGTTCATGTTTTTGGTGGGTTAGCAGAATCGGTTATATTTTTAAAATAGATCTTAGCCGGTGGAGATACTGAAATTGTTACTAATTAAATGATGAGATCTCTGGGATTTGCTGCATTAACACCCCACGGGTGGCGGTGGCCGGGTAGAAACGGGCACTGAAAGGTGAAACAGGGTAAGCCCTGAGTTGGTGAATGCTGAAGCTTGCCAATGAGCACATGGAGATTCGCCGTACTGTTCTCTCTAGTTGGTATCTGTTTGGCATATCTCATAATGAAAAGCCAAACTAATTTAACTCCTGTTGTCTCTGCATGAGATAGTTGCCCTTGCGCCCCTACAAAATCATTAGAATCACAAACATCCAGGCTGGAGAGGGGCCAAGGATTGCTTATCCCGCCTCCGAGCATCGGTCCATAGATGAGAAGACCGAGGTCTGGAGAGGCCCAGTGACGTGGCTAAGATGACGTGGTGAACTTGGGACTTTGCTCCCACGCCACCGGGCATGGGTACCCCGACCTGGGCCCCGGCCCCCACCGCCCCCAATGCAAGGTGGTTTCCTTTTTTTTTTTTTTTTTAATTTTTTAAAAATGTTTTTATTTATTTTTGAAGGAGAAAGAGAGACAGAGCATGAGCGGGGGAGGAGCAGAGAGAGAGGGAGACACAGAATTCAAAGCAGGCTCCAGGCTCTGAGCCATCAGCACAGAGCCCGATGCAGGGCTCGAACCCACAAACTGTGAGATCTGAGCCGAAGCCCGGACGCTTAACCGACTGAGCCACCCAGGCGCCCCGCCACGCAGATTTTTAAAATGGGAACATTTTAACATTTTCTTCAGATTTCTTTAAAGGTAATAAAACGCGATAGGTGTAACTGAACTCCCACCTGACCCCCCATTTCCCTTCCGTCCCGCCCCACAGGTAACCACTGTGCTGGCAGGCCCGGTGTGTACTTTCCACTCATGCTTTTAAAAATGCCTGGATTTGGGGCGCCTGGGTGGCGCAGTCGGTTAAGCGTCCGACTTCAGCTAGGTCACGATCTCGCGGTCCGTGAGTTCGAGCCCCGCGTCGGGCTCTGGGCTGATGGCTCGGAGCCTGGAGCCTGTAGCCTGTTTCCGATTCTGTGTCTCCCTCTCTCTCTGCCCCTCCCCCGTTCATGCTCTGTCTCTCTCTGTCCCCAAAATAAATAAACGTTGAAAAAAAAAAAACATTTTAAAAATGCCTGGGTTTATCTACTCAAATTTAGAATTTTATATTGATAGTTGCCATGAGTAGTATCATGTCATATATTTCCTCCTGCGACTTGCTCTTTTCACACGACTTTGTGTTTCTGAGATCTAGCCAAGTTGATACGTAAAGATCTAGCTCATGTATTTTAATGCCCACATACAATTTCATCATAGGAAAATGCATAGATTTTTTTTTCTTTATGCATCCCCCCCCCAATAAAGGACAGGTTCTTTTCAGCTATTCCTGCTACTTCAAATAACGGGGCAATGAAAATTTCCATGTACATTTCTTTATGTACTTGCGTAAGAGTTTCCCTAGGGTATATACCTGGAAGTCGAATCACCAGGTCGTAGGGGCGAGTTGTTCCCATTTGACTATCGCCAAAGGCTCGGCAAAGTGGGTGAGCCGACGGTGCCCCCACAAGCGGTGTTTGACATTGCCAGTCATTCCTCATGAGTGTTATCAGACTCAGAGACTTGCTGATCCCTGGGGGATGAATTCCTCTGTGTCACTTTGCTTTGCGTCGGTTGACAGCTAGAGTAGTTTTCCCGGCCATTCATTTTGTTTCTTTCCCGCAAGTTGCCTGTTGCTGTGTTTAAAGCTTTAATGTGATCAAGTTGATATTTATGTATTTAGAGACGGAGCATATGAGGGGAGAGAGAGAGAGAGAGGGAGAGAATCTCAAGCAGCCTCCATGCTGTCAATGTAGAGCCCAATGTGGGGCTCGAACCCATGAACCATGAAACCACAACCCGAGCCAGAGTCAAGAGTCGGACGCTCAACAGACCGAGCCACCCGGGCGCCCCTTGTTGACCTTTTTCTTCATCATAGCCTTTACTTTCTGCGTCCTGTTCAATCATCCTTTCCCTCCTCGCCCTCCTCCCCTCTACTATTTTATCCTACAAGTTTAAAGACTTTAACCCCCCTAGAATTTAGTTTTGGGTAGTGTGTGAGGTAGACAGCCATCTTCCCTCCATGAAGAAAGCCCATTCCTAGCACTGCCTGCTGAGTCCTCTTCTCCACTGATACATAATGCCACATGGGTCATAGTTGGATCATTATTTATAGGAGGGTCTGTGTAGGGACTTTATTCTGCTCCATTGGTCTGTCTATTCACGCACCGACTGCTGGACTGTAGCTTTTACTTAAGTCTTGATATCTGGAGGGCAAGGTCTCCTTTCTTATTCCTTTCCAAATTTATACTTGTTACTTTTGGTCCTTAACCCTTCAGATAAATTTTAGTGTTGGTGTCTCAAACCATATAGAACATACCCTAATTGGATTTTGCTTAATACTGTATTACAGGTTTCTGGGAAAGACAGCATTTGAAATACAATTGGATTTTCTCACCAATGAATGTGGTATAACTTATGATCCATGTAGGTCTTTTTCAAAAACATTTCCTTCAATGAAACTTTATATTTTTCTCCATAAAGGTCTTGTGTGGCTTCACTCAGATCTATTTGTGGGTAGTCTTTGTTGCTATGGTAAATGCATTTTTTTTCTTCATATTACATTTTCCCGATTGGTCGCTGCTAATGAATAGGAATGCTATTGATTAATGAATGTCGATCTCGGATCCAGCCACTTGACTGAACTCTCGTATTTGCTTTGTTTGTACATTTTCTAACGTATATAGCCATGTTATCTGCAAATAATTACAACTTTGCTTTTTCTCACTGCAATCATTGTACCTTGTTGATTTTTTATTTTGTCTTATTGCATTGGCCAGAGCCTCCAGAACTACGTTGAAAAGCAGCAATAGTAATGATTATTCTTGGGGGTTTTGTTGGCTGATTTTATTTTTTTATTTTATTTTTTTTTAATTTTTTTTTCAACGTTTATTTATTTTGGGGACAGAGAGAGACAGAGCATGAACAGGGGAGGGGCAGAGAGAGAGGGAGACACAGAATCGGAAACAGGCTCCAGGCTCTGAGCCGTCAGCCCAGAGCCCGACGCGGGGCTCGAACTCACGGACCGCGAGATCGTGACCTGGCTGAAGTCGGACGCTTAACCGACTGCGCCACCCAGGCGCCCCTGTTGGCTGATTTTAAACCAGTACTCCTAAACCTTTAAAGTTTTTAAATTTATGACATTAAAGTATTTCCCTTCCTTCCTTCTTTCCTTAAGCTTATAAAATGGTTTTAGTTTCATCTTGTCCAAGACGTCTCTGTGTCCACATGGTTAAAGGGAATCGAACCCTTGCACAGGACCGCTATAATACCAAGGAGAGACAAAGTCCTGGCCCCATCTGACTTTCTTCTGGCCTCTGCAGTCCAGGAGGTCCCAGGAGCCCACTTCTGAGCCATCACCCTGCCGTGTCTCATCTGCCTGGGAGAGAGCTGAGTCAGGGTCAGGGTGAGCACACTGTAGATTTTTCTGGGCACTGACTGAGGTGCCCTAATGGACGTGAGGAAGGCCTGAGCTGGGCGGGGGTGGAGTTGGGAGGGGGCTTCTTTTCCTTTCCTTTCTCTCCTGGGCTCTTCCCTTTGAGATCACGTATCTCCTCCTCTGCCCGTGGGATCCATTCCTTCCCACCTCTGGCTGAGAAAGTTCTGGGAAGACAAGCACTGTCTTATTGGTTTGAGCTTTGCACTCCGGCACTTAGAACTATGCCTGGCATATTAGATTTGCACTCCGTAAATGTTGGTTGGATGGATGGCTTGACAGATGGGTGGATTGGTGAGTTCTAAGTTCTCAAGGCAGGAGGCTGGTTTCCATGACTTTTCTTGGCCATCTCTTTCCATGAGCAATTTTTTCACCAGTACTGTTGAAGGGGCAGGAGCCCTCATCCTCTGGATTCGAAACGTCGTTCAGTCCTGCCCTCCTCGACAGTATGCTAGTGATTTAAGGGGGAGGGAGATGTGATTTGTAATCCAGTTCAGGCTGTGCGACTTACTTGCCCTTTCTGGGCCTTAATGGTCCCATTTAATCAAGGGCTCAGTATAGATACCTCTTCAAATACAAAGGGTCCAATTTTAGTGTAATGTTTAAAAACGCTTCATGGGTACTGGAACAGAGCACATTTTATATTAGCATAAGAAAAATAAAGCGGTGCATAACTGTGCAAGTTTTCAAAGGGTTCATCAGGTTTGTTTGCTATACTTCACGTTAAAAATAATGTTCCTTTTCAAGTACCGTGTTCTTGAAAAAAAAAAAATACGCTTTGTCGTCATGAAACATTTGATGACCAGTTTCTGATATTTAACATTCTTGCTAAGGATCTTTCCAGCTGCAGTATCCAGAGGTCCGTATCTCTGGGCCTTCTCATGGACGCTCAAATTCAGAGACTCACTGCCCATGCTGGGGTTGAGCACCTTGGGGGTGGGGAACCGGGATGGGCAGTGGCTCAGAGGGACACCAGAAGGGCTGGCCTGGTCAGCTGTGGCTTGGAATGGCCTGGGCCCACGGACTAAAATCATGAAAGTGGCCTTCTGACAACCATACTCTGCCCGCTTTTAAATACGGCTCTCCTTGGGGCGCCTGGGGGGGCTTAGTCGGTTAAGCGTCCAACTTCGGCTCAGGTCACG
The DNA here is from genome assembly GCF_018350175.1 of Felis catus. Lineage (NCBI taxonomy): Eukaryota > Metazoa > Chordata > Mammalia > Carnivora > Felidae > Felis > Felis catus. Next base: position 35,504,005 of record NC_058373.1, on the reverse strand, counting down.
ATCTCGTGGTTCGTGAGTTCGAGCCCCGCGTCGGCCTCTGTGCTGACAGCTAAGAGCCTGCAACCTGCTTCGGATTCCGTGTCTCCCTCTCTCTCTGCCCCTCCCCTACTCACACTCTCTCTCTCAAAAATAACTAAACATTAAAAAAAAAAAAAATTAAATGCAACTCCCTTGCTTCAAGCAACAGCAGAGCTTAAACAACTCCAGAAGTCAGTTCACGTCTTGGCTTCAGTTCTGAGCATCTAGATGCCCAGCTCACAGAGAACTAGGGTCCCCTCCAGCAGGTTAAGAGCTCACCATTTACTCACCGGGGCTGCCCTGGGCCCCTGAAGCCCTGAGTGCTGCCCTCCAGGGAAGCCGGTCAAACCGGACAGGTGTGGTGAGGTGTGGCCAACGCTAAGACTGCACGGGCCTGTGTCTTTGCAGGAACAGTTCCGGTGACTTGGCAAAGGCCAGGAAATTGGCATGGAGACCTTCTGCCGCCCTGTTGGAGAGGGGGGCAGGGGCAACCTGGGGGTATTGAGGAAGGGAGGCTGATTATTTGCTGCAAGCAGGCCCCTCTGCACAGACTAGAATCTGAGCACCTCACAAAGGTGTCAGCAGCAGAGGGGCCCTCAAAATGCAGCTTCAGGGCCCCCTGGGCGGCTCAGTCGGTCAAGCGGACTCTGGCTCAGGTCATGATCTCACGGTCCGTGAGTTCGAGCCCACAGAGCGTCGGGCTCTATGCCAACCGCCTGGAGTCTGCTTCCGACCCCGTGTCTCCCTCTCTCTGCGCCCCTCCCCCACTTGCACTCAGTCTCTTTCTCAAAAATAAAATAAAAAAAAAAAATGCAGATTCAGCCGTTGCTGGCCTGAGATGCTGGGTTTCCAACAAGCTGGGTGGAAGGCAGAGGGGAGCGGCCGGTGAGGCGGCACGCAGTGGGACAGTCGTCAGGGCAAAGCTTGGAGAGCTGGCAGAAGGGACAGCGGCGGTGACACAGGCAGGAAACAAGGCGCCAGCGGCTGGTGCCCAGGGACGTGTCGCCAGCAGGGCTCACACAAACGAGGGGCTGTGCTGTCCCCCGACCTCAACTGTGAGCGTCCGTGGCTGAGACTAAATCTTGGCCGGCTCTCCATCTCCTTGACTGTGCCCAGGACGTCTGGGTAGGGCAGTCTTTCAGTCTTGTTCCCCTTTCCAGAAACGGTAGTAACCACCTCTGCCGGGGCAAGACGGGAGGCGAGGATTCTCCGACAGGCGTGTCTCATGGGGCCTGCAGTCCCCAGGCGGGTCCGGGGCACACGCAGAATGTTCTGGCCAGATAGCCCTTGGCTTCAATGCACAGACCTGGACGAACAAGGTGGGTGAGCTTTTACTAAAGTCCATGCAGCTCCGATGAACATTCCTCCAACCTGCTGGAAGCTTCTCCTCTAGAAGCCCGAGGGCATCCCTCTCCAGCTGGCCCACTCCTGTGCCTGCGGTCCGGCTGTCCTTCCTAGGCTAATAAAGACTGTGCTGTATTCTAATTGTAAACTCCGTTTAAAAACCGTTAAGTTATTCTTCCTTTTTTTGTGTGCAGTGACAGCGGGCCGTTGTGATTTATTTGGTACAACAGTGATGGGACGATTGTGACCAAGTACGGGGTTGAAACCACGCTAGTCCCCAGCTTGAGGAGGAAATCCCAGAGCCCAAGAAGCACCCTCGCCCAGCCCCGCCTCCCTGGGGGCACTGGCCTGCATTTCCTACCCCGGCCCTTCTGCAAACCCTTCCTCTCAAGCCTTCAAACGCCTCTGTGAACCAGACTTCAAGTTCACCGCCCGTAACATCTAACTTGAAGCTTAAGGAGGTCGGTGGAGGCTTTCAGCGTCCAGATGGTCCTGGAACCTTGCGCGTGAAGTTCGCGTTGCATTTTTTTGCCCCAAACTTTTGCACTCACCGCTAAGACTTTGGTACAGATCTGTAGTCCTCCCCTAAGGAACTCCGTCCCGCCCCTGTGGGCAGAGGAAATCCCAGCTCCCACCCACCACTCCCTGGTGCTGAGACCCGGGAGGTATGGAGCACACGCCCTTTCACTGTCCTGCAAGATGGGACTTTCAGGGGTTGGGGACAGCATGTGAAGTGCTCAAAGATGAGAAGAGCCTATGTTCAGGGAGGACGAAGGGCATCACCCAGAACCCAGGGCATGAGGAGGGACAGTGGCCCCCAGTGGCTCTTCCTGGGGAGGACGGACAAACGGGTGGGTAGGGGGTGGGGGGAGGAGGCAATTAAAACACAACAGTCAAGCCAACCTTTAAATAGCAACTTTTAAAAATATAAAAACAGCTCATTACAATGACTTTTCATTTTCTTTTTTTTTTTCTTCAGGAAATCAGCTGTTTCTACCCTCGCCCTCCCTTGCGGCTGGAGCCTTCACAAGACGGCAGATGAACCAGAGAAAGAGAGAGAAATTCTGTAGACGGCCCCTCCCCCACCCTCAGAAAGGTACAGGGGGGGCCTCACCAGTCTCCGTGGCCCCTGGGCCCCCCCCCCCCCCGTCAGGGGAGCTGCTCGCCCAGAGCAAGATCACTGAAGACCAGAAGTTTCCACTGGAGCCCCTCCTTCCTTCTCACCAGACAGAATCACACATTATAAAATAATCCATAAAAATGCAATATCAAAATTATCTTCCATATGCTACATCCATGGAGAGCCCACCAGCAGGGCTCACATCGGCCTTTACCTTTTCCTTAAGAGACGACGACGAAAAAAAAAAAAAAAACGACCAAGGGAGGGAGGAAAAAAACCAAAACAAAACAAACCGACAAACCCAAATCCTAATACCTCAGAACATTCTGGTACCAACATGTGGTACCTGCAGGAGACCACTTGCTACCTGTCATCTGTTGGGGCTCAAAAGAGAGAGAGACTGCAACCGCGAGAAGTCGCCACAGTGTCGGGATCAGGGTCCCCACCCGAGCCCTGGTCCCCCAGCCCTGCTGTGCTGCCCAGGGTGGGGCTGGGGGAGACGATCCCTTCGGACTCCCAACCCTGCAGGTGGATTACACTTTGCCCCTCTAGGGAGAGAGGAAGGGGTCAGAGGCAGGAAAAGGGGGAGAAGGCGTTTTATAAAGGACGTCAATTCTAATTCTTTTTATTCAAATAAAAAAAAAAAAAAAAAGCACCCACATCAGTCGCTATTTTTCTCTGGTAGCTCCCTGAGCTGAGTTGCCATATGCTTTCCGCTTTTTGTCCTTTTTAGGTCGTGTCCGAAGATCAAGGACCAGGGATGGGGCTCCTTTTGAACCTCCATTTCTCCTCACCGTAACCAAGTGTGCACCAAAGAGAGCGAGGCAAGAGGGAAAGACAGAGCAAGAGTCGGACCCCTGAGAGAGAGGGAGGCGAGCGCAGGAGGCCACAGAGAATCAGACCTTTGTCGGCCCAGGCTGCCACCAAGCGCGCGCGCGGCCCGGCCACCGCCGGTGGGTCCTGCCGGCCTCGGGCAGCTCCCAAGTCCACGGGGAGGCGCGCTCGGCCCGGGGGGGTGGGGGGGGGGGGGCCCTTTCCGGTCAGTCTGGTCACCGGCTGTGGCTCCCTTCCTCTACCCCCTCCACTCCCTCTCCGTTTGGCTCCCCCTCCCGGCCTCCCCTTCCCAAATGGGGATGTCCCTTTAAAAAAAAAAAAAAAAAAAAAAAGCCACCACCACGAGTGGGTTACAAATACAGCAGGCGAAGTACACGGCTAGCGTTTTCGGTGGGAAGGGGCCCCCTCCCCCACTGACCAGTCCAAGATAGAGGAGTCTGTTATTTACATTTTTCACAAAGGTTGTGCGCTGCACAATCGGGAACAGGAGAGTCCCTCCCTCCCCCAGCATAAACACGTGGTCCGCTCCAGTGTCCCCGACCCAGGGCAGGGGGACCGAGCAAAAGAAAGGGAAAGGAAAGATGGAGATTCACGAGGGTGTCCGCGGGGCTGCGGTGGGGGGGGGTGGGGCGCTGGGGCCCCGAGCCTCCAAATCAATCTATTTGTAGCGTCTGCCAGGGTCGCGGAGGGGGAGGAGGAGGGACATCCATCGGAGTCCGTGAGACACGGGAGCCCGTGCCCAGGAGTCCAGACCGTGGCGGGCGCGCCCTCTCGGCCTGCCGGAGCGCAGCCCTGAACCGCTCGGCTGCCCGCCGCCAGCCTCCGCCAGCCTCGGGGCCCCTCGCGGGGTCGCCCTGTCACCGCCGAGTCCGTTTCTCCCAGAGTCTGACAGCCCTGTTAGAGTCCTTGTTTAGTAGATGACCTCATAAACCGTGGCCTTCTTGTCACCAGAGCCCGTTACAATATATTTGTCATCCGCCGAAATGTCACAACTCAAGACAGACGAGGATTCCTTGGACTGGAGGAGGAAGGTAAGGACAGGCGGGAGGGAGGGAAAAAAAAAGGCAGAAATTCACTTTCTTGGTACTCAGCACGACCGCAGGGCTATCTGCGCGGCACCCCCTCTCCACGGCCCTGGAGCTCCAACCTCGGCGCACCCCGCGGGGACAGATACCCCTCCCCCCCTGCCGCCCCCCCAGAAAAAGCTCATTAACAGGGCCCAGCACGATCTCGAAGTGGAACGGCTCGAAAGAGAATGCTGGAGCGTGAGCTTCTCCTCTTAGGTTACAGACGGGAAGGAGCACTTCTGAGCAGGGTGTGAGCATTCTGAGAAGTGCTCAGAAGGAGCACTTCAGAGCGGGCCAGAGCCTCAGCCTGCTGAGCTGGGGAGGGGGTCCACACCCAACCTGAAGCGTCCAGCGTGACGGGGGAGACTCTGAACGTTATGCCGGACACCAGACCTTCCCCAGCACGGGTCCTGGAGGCGGCTTGACAGCTGGGAGCACGGGAGCACATTGTATGTGTGTGCTGTGTGTGTGTGTATGAGAGTGCGCATGCTGTGCGTGTGAAAGTGTGAGTGAGATGTGTGCTACGTATGAGTGTGCGTGTGTGCGCTGTGTGTGGGGGCAACAGTGTGTATAATTCAGAGGGCAGTGCGTTGGAACCCAGATCTTCAGAAACCAGGAAAAGTCCCTTCCCCCGCTCGTGTCTTTGCAGACCCTTCTTCCTGCAGCACCTCTCTCCTTACACCGAGGTGTCGACATAAAGGACAAAGTCACCTGAACGCCGGCTAACGCTGCTCTGGAAAGAGCTGTCCAGTTTGCTCCATTGCCCGGTGCACATCCTGTGACCGCCCAGCGCAAAGGCCAGAGCCAAGAGCATGACGGGACTCCCCCTGGCTCTAGAGATCCTACGAGAACCCCTGCCTAAAAGCCCTCGCCCTGCAGGGTATGTCCCGCTGCCGTGTCCAAGGCCTTGCCTCCGGGGAACCCATCCGGGACCGCCATCCGGTGGGGGCTGGAAGGGGCCGGGGCAAGTCCTGCGTTGCCTCCCACCAGCCCCATCCCCGTGGGTGGGCCCCAACTCTGGGCAGAATTCCGGGCGCTCGGATGGCGGGCAGTACCTGGAATATGCTGGCTCCGTACGGGGTCCTCCAGGCGTTGAGGAGGTTGTCCTTCCCAGTGCTCACAAACCACTTGCCTACGGGAAGGAGGCAAAGGGGGCGTCAGCTTGTGGCTTGCTGCCCCGGATGGAAGGCAGGACCCACCCCAGACAAGGCTGGCTGCCATGGGAACGCGGCGTGAGCGGCCAACCAGTGTGTGGTTAGACCCTCGGCCGGTGGGGGGCATTCGGTCAGCGAGACCCGTCACCGGCTCACACCACCCACAGAACACCTTTCTCCGCGGTCAAGGGCGGGCGGGGGGAGCAGCTGGATGGGCAAAGGTAGGATTTGCAGTTAACTCCAGACATCACACTTCCCCCAAAAGATTCTTTTTAAAGCCAGTAGTCGGCTGACCCTTCTCATTTTTACTACGGGAAGGCGGCAGGAAGTACCAGAAATGGCGAGGCCCTGAGGTCTGGAGACCCAGCTGAAGCCAGTGGGCAGCGGGCACTCTTCCTCTGCAGGCCGCCCTGCCAGGGCCCTGCCCGTGCTAATGCCAAAGCCACGCAGGGGCCCCAGAGAAAGACCCACTGGGATTCAGAGAGGATGAGCGGTGTCCAAGGCAGCAAAGCTAGTCGGGCGCGGGGGAAGCAGATGTCCCAGTCCGGGGCCATCGGCCATCGCAGCCCGCGGTCTCGGCCGCCTGGAGGAAAGGCTCACGAGGCTGTGAGCATTGTTCCTCTGGCCCAGGCCTGCAGGGACTGGCTCTGGCCGGGCGCCATGAGAGCTTGGCACCCTGTGGCAGTATCTGCATCCCTGGGATAAGGATGGGGCGGCGGGGGGAGGGACAGTGGTCGCGATCAGGAGGTCCGATTCCAGGACGTGGCTCGCTCCAGGGCTCTGACTTTCTATAAGCTTTAGGGGCCCTCCTCTGCGCCGGGCTCCCGGCTCCCCGAGGCTCACCGCAGTAGGCGAACTTGAGGGAGAGCACGCAGCTCTCGTGCAGGTGCAGCTGGTACTTGTCGGGCTTGGTGTGGTGCAGCACCTCTACGTTGCTACTCTCCATGCCCACGGCCAGCCACTCCCCGGTGGGGCAGTAGCCCAGTGAGAAGATCTGCAGGGGGGAAGAGGCCAGACTAGGTTCAGCTCCTCTGCCCTCGGGGCACCAGGGGGCTCCCCAGAGGCCTGCTCGGGGACCCTGAGGGCAGGAGCCCAGCACTCCTGCTCCCACCGCCTCCCCACTTGCGATTTATTTGCGAGGCGGAGCCCCTCTCCCTCGGCCCTGGAGTCCCTTTATAGGCGAGCAAGTTGAGGCTCAGAGAGGCTGCAAAGTGGTACAGCCAGCATTCCGGCTCCGAATTTCACTTTCAAAGTGACTCTGTCTCTGGGATTCCTGCCTTGCCTTGAGAAAAAAAGTGAATACACAGGGGCGCCTGGGTGGCTCAGTCGGTTTGGGCGTCTGACTCTTGATTTCGGCTCAGGTCATGATCCCAGGGTCATAGGATCGAGCCCCACGTGGGGCTCCACGCCCAGCTTGGGATTCTCTCTCCCCCTCCCTCTCCCTGCCCCTCCCCTGCTCGTGCGCTCGCTCTCTCTCTCTCAAAAAAAAAAAAATAAACAAGCATCAACAAGTAAAATTTAAAAATTGAAATAAAACACTAAAATATTAAATATATATGGTTGAAATATCAAAATAAGTAATACAAATGACAATGGGAACTTAGGATACCTGGCATTTATAGAGAATTTTCTAGGAGCCAGGCTGTGGCTAGGCTTTCAGAAGAGGGACCACTTTCGCTGCCCACATCAGACCTATGAGGTTGCTACTGCTGTGCTCATCCCTTAAGGGACAAGACCAAGGCCAAGGTGCTCAACAAAGTGCTCAAGTGAGAACCAGATCTGAGCAGCTGGGTCAAGGACGTCCAACTCCGAGGCTCTGTCGATTCTATTTTATTGCTGCTTCCTCCAGGAAGCCTTCCAAGGCGGCTCAGGTTGGTCTCAGGTCCATTTGCAACGGTTGCCTGTGAGGGCTCCCTTGTCCCCTGACCCAACCGTTAGGAGCCCGGGAGGGAAGGGAGCGCGCTGTCCTGGGCGAGGGGGAGGAGAGCACACACCTGGGAGGTGAAGTCATGCTGTTGCAGCTGGCGGCCCTCCCGGAGGTCCCAGGAGCGCACAGTGTTGTCCAGGCCTCCGGTCCACAGCTTGGTGCCATCGTGGGAGATGTCTATGCAGCTGGCCCCGTCTGTGTGGCCCTGGAACTGCCTATGAAAGCCAAGCGGGGAGAAGGGGAGAGCCACTGAGTGCCAAGCGGGCAGTTATCCAGGAGGCGGGCCGGCTCTGTCTGTGCAGAAGGGGAAACTGAGGCCCAGAAGGGGGTCCACCATGCACGCATGGTCCTTCGCTGGGCCGCCGGGCTGGGCTTCCGCCTACCCAAGAGTCTCCCCTACAGGTGGGTCCTGGAGACAGGTGCATAATGGCGGGGGGAGGGGGGGGGCAGGGGGAGAGGCTCCTGCTTCGTTCTTTATCCACATCCTCCTCCCCCTGCCTGAGCTACGGGACTGAGGCCATCAACAAGCTGCAAGCTATGAGGACCAACAGACACAGCCAGCCCTGCACTGCACTCTTATCTCTGAGGACGGGTTTCACCATGCCCGTTTCACACAGGGGAAACTGAGGCACGGGGTTGAGTGGCTTGCACAAGGTCATAGCGGGGGCAGGATTCACACCCGGCAGCGGCTCCCGAGGCCCCATAAGAACCACCAAGTGACACTGCTCCGATCTTCTGGTCCTGGGGCCTCCTCCTTCCTCAGTTCTCGCCCTCTGCTCACCTCTGCCGCTCTGAATCCCCCGTTCCCTGACCTGCTCCAGCTCCCCGCTCCCCGGAGCCTTCCGTGGGGGGTGGGGGGGGATCCTCTATCCTCTGGCACGAGGCTGCCCCCTCACCCGCCCTGCCGTGGCCACCCCGCGGAGCCTCACGGCACCTCCGACGAGCCCGGTTACGACCGGCGCAAAGCTTCCCGAGGACGAGGCTCCCCTGGTCCGTCCCGCGGCCTCACCTGACCAGGGTCTGGTTGTGCAGGTCCCACACGGCAATGTTCCCGTCGCTGCAGCAGGAGAAGCAGACTTTGGCATCGGGGCTGATGGCCAGGGCGTAGCAGGCGGGAGCCGAGGAGGTCAGCTCGGCCTTGATGCGGGGTGTGGGGGAGGCCAGGTCCCAGATGGTGAGCGTGCTGGCCTCCCCGCCCACGATGAGCGTGCGCCCGTCGGGAAGCAGCTTACAGGAGCGGATGTAGTTGTCCCTGTTCTGGGCAGAGAAGGGACAGCGTCGAGCTCCGTCCGCCTCCCCTCGCCAGGGACCAGAGGGGTCCCGTTCAGCGACGCTGAGCGCCCTTCGCCACCCCTGCTCACGTCCTGCCCTCACTCGTTCACCACCCTTTCATCTTTCAGGCACCTCCTCACGAACCCCAGGAAGTCCGGGATCATTGGCACGTCGGGACATTAAAACCGGGGCTCGGGGACGTCAGCCAGCTCGCTCGGAGGCCCGGCCAGTAGAGGGCCGCGCCAGGCTGCCCCTCCGCCCACTGGCGGAGAGGCCTACGGCCCAGGGTCCTCACCAGGCAGTCCAGCTGGGAGATGGGGCTCTTGCTGCCCGGCTGGCTGATGTCCCAGATCTTCACGCAGCCCTTGCCGCCTGTGTAGACGTGCCGCGTGGGGTTGCTGATGGTCACGGCGCACACCACCTCCCCGTGGCTCAGCGTGTTGATCTGCCGGGCGTGCCGTGGGATGCCGGGGCCCGCCAGGGCGTCGTGGGGGAAGGGCACAGGCTGCATCTGCCCATCGGCGCTCACGTGGAACGAGTAGGCTCTGAAAGGGAGACGCGGCCCTTCCGTCAACCCCCCCCCCCCCCACCCTCTCCCTGTTCCCACGAGTCCTGCCCGGGCCGGACGGCACCAGCCCGCAAACGCTCCCCAGCTCTCAGGGAACCCAGTAACACCCCCCAACCTCCTTGGTTTGGCTCTACCAGGGTAGGGGATTTACTCAGTATCCCAACCTTGGCTTCCGCTCCTGGTCACATACCCTCGGCTCCAAGCCAGGTTACCAGCACCCCAGCCCCCCACCCCGGCCCTCCCTGTGCCTCAGAATGCCCTCTCCTACCATTTACCAGCTTGGATGTTACCTCCTCCTTTAGAAGCCCCGGGGTAACGGGGGGGGTGGGGGACAAAGGTCTGCCCCCCCTGCTGATGCAGCTCCCCTCATTTGGTTATTGAGGCCCCCTGGGCTCATGGGCTCCCCATGCAGCGGGAGCCCCAGCGCTGAGCAGGAGCTGTCTCCCGGGCTGCAACCTGGTCTATGAGTGCCTCTAGAGGGGAGACCCTTCCCAAGGGGACGTCTGCCAGGGCAGGGGATAGGGGCGGGGGACGGCGTGCTTTCCCCAAGAAGCATGCGACACACATAGCCAGAGCGTACGGTTTTCCACCAGGAATGGAGGCCAGGCTTGAGGGCAGGCCCGTGGCCCGCATGGGAGGGTGAGGGTCAAAGCCAACCTGAAAGGCAAGACGAGGCCAGCTCTTAGTGAGGGGCGCCGCCACCCATCCCCCTGGCCTCTTCCTTCATCACTTCCGACGTCCTGCCCACATAGCACCGCCCCTTCCCAACCCGGAAGCCAGCCACGCAGAGCCCGCTCTTTCAGAGGAAACACGGGCCCAGCGGGCCCAAGTGTCTTGTCCAGGACAGTGGCAGGGACAGGGTGACAGTCCAGGCCCACCAACCCTGAGCCAGTGTTCTGGACCCCCCCCTCCCCCCCGCTCTCCCGGCTCCACGAGGCACAGTCCCACTCCATTCCCTCCCCTGGCGTCCGACGGGCCCGTCATGAGGACAGGAGGCCATCCCAGAGATGCACTGTCCCCTGAAAAAGCACCCCTCTTTGCTGACCCCAATCTGAACCCATCCTCGGTAAAGCAAACAGCCTCATTTACCAAACCCATGCCACGCGGAAGCCACTGGCCTCCTTTGGGGAGTCCCATCCCCCCAGGGCCCAGAAAAAGAGGTAATCGCCCCACTTCCCAGATGGAAAAAGACGGCCCTCGGAGGCTGAGCCGCACAAGGTCACGTGATGACTAATGGGCAAAAGGAGGTGGGAACCACGTCTGCTGACCCCAAAGCGTATGTTCCTTCCGCTTTCTAAGAAACAACCCCACCGGCTCCCCACTCCTGGCCCACTTCCACCCCCCAAAAGGAGCCAAAAGGTCTACGTACAGCTCCAAAGCTCACCATTGGCGATCGGCCATAGGCGGCGGCGGCGGCGGCCGCGGCCGCACTCATCTGGGGTGGGATGTTGTGGAGGCCGGCGTAGGCGCTGGGGCTGGTGAGCGAGCCGTTCATCTCGTGGTGGCTCATCATGGCAAAGGGCGCCGCGTAGGAGCTGGTGATGGAGATTGGAGTGCGCAGGGCTGAGGCTGCAAGGAGGAGGAAGTCAGCTGGGGGAGACCCTCAGGGGGAGGGGTCCCCCGCTCCGGGACAAAGCTCAGGCCACCAGGCCGCCTTGCTTCCTGCATTTCCTGCATTGGAAAGCTGCCGGCTCCAGGCAATCCTCGGGGACTGAACCCCCCCCCCAACTGGGATCCTGGTCTTCACGGCCCAAGAAGGTTCAAGCTGAGAGATGCGCTCACCTCTTTCTATAAGGCAGGACTCAAGAGACCCAGAGAAGGAAGTTTGTTGAGTCTCACAGAACTAATGACAGAGGTGGGGACGGGCCACAGGTAACCCGACCTGTCAGAAGCTCCTCCCACGTGCCGAGTCCAACAGGGGCCCTCCCAGTAAGCCCTGCCGTCGGTGTGGACGCACCCGGCATCCGTGTCCTCCTCTGACCTGACCGCGAAGTCCCCCTGGAGGCCCGGGGAGAGCCCCAACTCCCAACACGCTCCCTGGTGCTCTGGCTCCAGCCCCGCCCCGGGGCACACCCCTCCCCTCAAACCCGGTCGACCCAGCCTCATCGTGCCTACCCATTATACCTATCGGGTCCATGCCTGGAGGTTTGCCCGGCATCGACCGGAGCCCTGGGGTGGTGCTGGTGCCTGGAGTCGGGGCATCGTTCCTCGGAGTAGGCGTGTTGGACTTGAGCCCAGGGGTAGAGGATTTGTCATTCTGAATAGGGAAGACACGAAGATTCCTTTCTCCCCAGAGCCGGGCCCTTGGAGCTGGCCACGACACCCAGCTGCCCAACAGCCCCTCGATTCTTGCCCCACCTTGTGCGGCAGGGACTTGGGGTGACTGACTGCTCCCATTGTATAGATGCGGCAACCAAGTCTCAGAAACATTAACTGGCAGCCCGAGGCCCAGCCGGTAAGTGGTAAAGCCAGGACTGGCACCGGGGCCAAACCCCAATCCATGGTCTTCGTACTCCACCCCTCTGCCCTCCGGTGATCACCGCTCCGGCCTCTTTTCCAGAGCCGTTTGCCCCCACCCCCACCTGCCCCAGCCCCCTGCTTCTGGGGTGCCAGTGGCAGGCCCCACATACATGACCAAGGTCTTTGGTCTTGGAGGAAGGTGTGCTGCTGGACGAGGCCACTGAGGCGGGGCTGGTGGGGGCATCCTTCTTCAGGCCTCGGGCCTTGTCCAGCCCATTCTCAGGAGGGGAGTGTGCCGGGCTGACCCGCGGCGTCGCTGGGTCCTAAAAGCACAACCACAGAGATGCGTGGAAATCAACAAGCAGCCGGGAGTCCTCCCTGCTCTGGGAATGGGAAGGGAGTGCGCCAGCTGTTGGGGAGAGGAGCTTGGCTGGAAGAGACTGGGGGCCTCAAAGTGGGGGCGACTCGTTCTGAACGACCTGGTCTCACCCCTTCATCTCACAGATGGGGAGACAGGGGCCGGCGCGGGGGTGGGGGGTGGTGACCGGCCCAAGATCAAACACAAGTTCAGGACTCATATTTGGGCGGTGGGGTCTCCTGGCCTCGGGTAGGTCGCTCCAGTCCTCGTCCCCTGCCAAAACTGATCCCGAGGGGCTCACGACCCCTTACTCTCGAGATCCCAGGGGTGGTGGGGATAACAGATCTGACCTCGAGGACCTGGCCCTCCCCTGGGATCCTTGGGGCACACCTGCACTGTCCAACCGAGGTTCCCATCCTAAGGAACCCCAGCCACCCGGCAGCAAAGCCCTGTCCTCCTCCTCCTGACCAGCCTGGTGCCCCAGCCCCGGAGGCCTCGGTGCCCTGCTCGGGGCATGTCAGTAATGTCTGCGCAGCAGCTGAGACACAGCAGCTCCTAGGCAGGAAAAGGGCAACCTCAAACCACCCCAAGCCGACCGAGCATGCTGCCACCTGGGCCTGTGCTCACCTCATTGGAAACATCCACCACCAGATCATCGCTCTTGTCCCCGTCACTGTCCTGCAAGCAAGAGACAAGCCAGTAAGGAGGCCACCCCCGCCACACCCCAGCTGGGGCGTGAACCACCGCCGGTTTCCAGCATCCGGGATCTGAACCTGGGCCAAACCCCAAAGCCCAGGCTCTTGCTCCCAGCCCAGCCCCCCAGCCCTGCTCCGGGTCACTCTGCTCCGTGCCCACTGGCAGCCTGACCGATACCTGCCGATACCTGTTATGGTATTTCTGAGCCCCCCTCCAACTTGTCTCTCTGGAGCCACACAGGTCCTTGCAGCCGGCTTCATACCCACCATCACGGACAAGGAAGTATGCTAGGCTCATTGTATCATTTCTGCTGCTGTGTGTGTGTGTATGTGGGGGGGGGGGGTGGTGACCAGCCTCTCGCCCGGAAATGTGGGCGACATATCCAAAGCCACAAGCAGCAAGGTGACCAAGTGGAGCCCAGCACCGCACAGCCCCCTTCCGTCGGTCCCAGCTCTCATCCTGCACAGCTTGGCCCGGAGCAGACACCATGACCACGCCGCTCGGTCAAAGTGTGGGGGTGCCAGGCAAGGCTCCCCGGAGCAGACCGAGGATTCTGGGAAGGCCGTGATGGCAGCATGGGGTCGCTGGCCCGGCTGTGGGAGGCGCCTCTGCTCTCTTCATCCATTCCCTCCTGGCTGTGGTGGCCCATGTGCACAGCGTGTGTGTGTGTGTGTGTGTGTGTGTGTGTGTGTGTGTGTATGGTCTCCACCCCCCCCCCACACACACACACCAGACAACCCAGCCTGTCCCCACCTGTGCCTCTGAGTCACCCACAAGTCAGGCCTGTGTGTTCTCCCACAACCCCAGCTCCCAGCACAGACCCAGTGGTGCCCACTAGGCCCTTTGACGTACGTATCGGCTCAGACTATCCTTCTCCTCTGCTTTCCGCTTCTTGGATTCCATGCTGTAGTCTGCAGAGCCCCGGTGCTTCTCACTGGCCCGGAGGCTTTCCGAGGGCGACACCGAGTTATTCTGGGAACGAGGAGGTTCAGCGTGAACGTTTCGTGCACACCAAGACACTAGCTAAGTGCAGGTGGTTCAAGAGGGCAATGTCCTGCACCAATGGCCAGGCCCTCGAGGTCAGCCCTGTTCCATCGGGGCCTTGCCAGGGAAGCCTTCCCAGCTCTCCAGACTGGGTCCCCCCCGGGAGAGGCCCGGGGAGCACAATTCCCTTTTGGAGCCGTGACGCTGCTAGTAAGTAAACAGGCTCGCACGGAGCTGTCTGCGTTCCGGCCTTCGAGACTGTGCCTTCCATGAGGGCCGGATCACACCTCTCTCCGTCCACACCCATCCTGGGCCGGCCACGTACATTTGCTCAAAGAAGGGATAAGCCAAGGCTGCACTGAGTCTTGAAAGACGGGTCTCAGCCGACACACAGGGGCTGCGTGCAACACGTCATCAGCTGAACCCCACTGGAATGGGGGGACTGACCCGGAAGGAGAACGTTGGGCTGCCGACAGGCCTTCTAAGGGTACGTGGGCAACCTGGCATTTTGTGTGAACACCGTACTCCTCCACTGCAGGGCCTCCAGCAACTTCTGAGAAAGAGCAGTGTTTTAAAGAAACAAAAATCCCAACATCGGGAAGCCTTTCCCTCTGAAAGGTGGGAAAAGGTAGGAGAGCAGGGGCCCCAAGGGGTCGGGAAACGTGCCCGAGGTCCCCCACTGGAGGCAACATAAAGGAAACCGAGGTTTCTCAAGCTTGGAAGGGCCTGATCAGTTCTCCCTTCAAACTCCAAGGTGAGAAAGCACAGCGATAGCTTGAAATTCCAGGCCTGGGAAGAGGGCCGATCGGCAAAGCGGGAACAGCACAGGCAGACGGGCCTGGGAACGGAGCTGTCCTAGGGGCGGGAGGGCGTCCCGCAGAGGAAGGGATCCCTCAGGCGGGCGGGCGGGCTCGGGATGCTGCCTGTGGCCACGAGCGGAACTGGTTCTGTGGCTATCAGCACCAGGCTGGGAAGCAGGGAGGGAGGAGCTAACCAGCAGGGGGGTACCGGCCAGCAAACCTGTGCCCTTGCCCTCCGGGGGGCCGGGACAGATTATGTCCCTCGAGGGGGCTGCCGAGTTCACTCCTTTCCAAGAGACCCTCCTTCACTCACCACTCACCCACGCTTTTCTGAGCACCCACCCTGGCTCAGGCCTGGGGCTTGGAGGAAGGGGCAAGACTCAGTCCAGCTACAGGCCGGCCCATCCACGGCCCCACGCATCACAGACGCGCAGGCCACACAGGGCCACGCAGGGCCACAGAGGGACCCCCGCTCGGCAGGGAAGGGTATCCCAAGGCGGAGGCCGGGGTGAGCCTCTACCTCACGTCTCCCCACTTTTCTGGAGGCCAGTGCCGGCGTTTGGGTTGGGGGGGGTGGTGGCGGAGGGGGGGCCGGGGGCGCGGGGCACGGCGTGGGGACCAGCCACAGAACTTAATTTCCTTTTCCTAAGCCGGTTTCTGGGCAGCCCTTCCCTGCCAAGTTTCTGCCTGAAGCAAATTAAAATGGCAGAGTTATCAAGCCTTGGAAGAAAAAAATGGAGGTTATAATGGGACTGCAGCTCAGCCTTCCCCACAGCCGTGCAGGAGCGGCGGCGAGGCGCACCCGGCCGCAATTCAATTAGCCGCTGCGAGCGCCGGCAGGAAAATCACCGCCATTTCATTTCATTTCCTCCGACGGCGGCCACCCCGTGCTAAGCAGAATCGCTTCCAGCCCCTCTCCTCTCTCGGGCGGGCGGGGAGCGGAGCCGAGGGGGGCGTGCGGCGGCTCGTGTTTCTCCTTGCGACCCAGTACGTGGCTCGGAGAACAGCGAGCTCTTTCTTCTCATGCAGTCAGGCTGAAAACCCTCGCTGCTACCGGAGAGAGTCATGTCAGGCATTTAGCGGCATCGATCCAGCCCGCCTCTGGCTGGCAGGCGGCCAAAAAACTAAGTATTTTTTATTGCTTCGGCGAGGCAAGGAAATATGAATGAAGCTACCTCTAATTGGACTCCAGACTAAGCCCTCTGGGACGGCTTCCAGCCCGTCCAGCCGGCCCCCTCCCACCCGGCCGCGGCCCTGTCCTTCCTGCGGGGGCCTCATCTGTTGACAACCTGGTCCGCGAGGGGCCGCACACTTCCTCGGACGCCGCGGCCACAGGCGCACGGCCCTACGGCCTCGCCCGCCCTGAGCCGGGCGCCCGGGCCCCGGGCCGGATGGCGTCTCGATTCGTTCCCACCGGACTCTCCCGGGGCCGGAGCGTGCCCCCTCTGCTCGGAGTGTGCCGTGCATGCGTGTGGGTGCTGCAGGGTGAAGAGCTCAGCTCTTGGGGGTCCCCCCCGGGGAGCTTCTTTGGGCAGAAAGCTTTCACAGACGGGGGCACAAAGCCAAACGCAAACAGCAATGGGGAGGAGGACAGAGGGCGTCGGGCTTCAAACCCTCGGTTCACGCCGCGGCAGGTGCCTTGTTAACCGGGTCACCTCCTCGATGCCACATTCTGTGCCGAGGGGGCTTCCTAACCAAGCTGAGAGGCTGGCTGGGCGGGAAGATGCCCGTGTCACAGGTACAGACACTGGCGCCCGGAGAGGCCAAGAGAGCTCCCCGGTGTTGCGTGAAGCCAGGACCAGCCCCGAGCCCTGAGGGGTCCAGTCCTATCTAGACAGACCACCTCTGCAAAAATGGCCACCTTTTGGAGGATCAACGCTAAAGCAATCGAGACGGACTTTCAGCTTTAGTTGTTCCTTTCTGAGGTAGCCAGCCGTCACTGGGCCCAAATGTGGACCCAGAGCACACGGGCCAGTCGCGGGGGGCCGAGAGCACCGTGGCTAATTGGATGGTTTATAAAGTCAGCCGGGAGGAGGGCCGGGAGGGAAGGGGGTCGGAATGGAGGGGCTGCCCGAGGAAGCTGCCGTCTAGATGGTTAGTTAACTGCCTGACCTTCCAAGTCCTACTTAACACGAGGTAATAACCAAAGCCATCCTAACAGATTAGATGGCCCCAGATACAAGGACAGCGATGAGGAATAAAATAGCTTTGCTAATCGCTGCAGGATTTTTTTTATCCAGACTCCACTGCGCTTATTCAGAAGGCTTATTCACTTGAAACAGAACCTCTGAGCCTCAGTGTGATCAGAAAGATTTACAGCAAATCTCAGAGCTGGCAGACACGCAGACAGCCTGGCCCTGATGCCTGCTCGCTAGCACTTTCTTAAACCGAGTTAAAGCCCCGAACAAGGAGAAACCTCAGGCGTTCGGAGGAAGCAAGGAGAATACAGGATCAGGTGGGGGGGGGGGGGGACAGCCAACCTGGGAGGAGGGAAGCAGCCCAGCCCAGGACGCAGGACCCCCCCCCCCCCCGCCCAGGGGTTGCCTGTGGGGGGCCCAGTAACTCCACGGGCTGGCCAGCTGACCTCTCTGGTTAATCACCTCTCATAAAAAAGAGAGTTAGAGCTCACTGAAAACTATTCATCTGCCAAATGATGGACAGGAAGGCTGGAGAGATGACAGCTTCCCCAACCGAAGGTCACTCTCAACAGGTGCAACTCCTGTTTCGTAACAACAACCCCTACCAGGATCCCACGTGGTCCCCTCCTCCTCCCGCATTACCTCCCCCCCGCCCCCAGCCCAGATGCCAGCGTGCTGACACTTACTGCGCTGGATTCTCTTTCTTCAGGGACGGAAGAGCCAGGCGGGAGGAGGGTCAGGCCCCCCAAGACAAAAAGACAAAAAAAAGGGAGAAGGGTCAGTCTCCTGCAGTGGTTTTTAAGCTTTGCTAGTTCCCAGGTTTTAAAATGGGCCGCAGGCCTGGCTCTCTGAGTCACCGTGGGTCAGCCAAGGCAGGGCCATGAGGTGACATCTCTCGCTTTGAAAATTAACCGCCCCGATTCCAATGCTCCCCACTGGCCACCGGTCCCGGGTGGGGCGGGGGCTGTGGCCCTGCTCTCCCTGATGTGCCAAGGAGGGCACCGAGATTCCTGCTCAGCGGTTTTTAAAGTCACAAGGTTTGGAAGAGGATCCTGCTATGCAGGCGACCCAGCGGATCTGGGCGTTGAGACCATCATTGTTTAAAATAAACAAGCAAGTAAATAAAGGAATTGTGGGAGCGGTTTTTGTTGTGTTTCAACTAACACGGTTCTCTCTGTGTCTTTGCACAGCCAGGCACTAGCTCCCCGATTCTCTCCTCTGCTGTGAGGAGACCCGCCTCCTCTCCCAGGTGGGGCATCCTTCTGCAGGGACACACAACCGTGCCTCCGTCCGCTTCCCACAATCTGTTACCACCCTGGCGCCTTGGCCCGGGCCGGACGGGGTGGCGCCCGGGGAGGGCTGGGAAGGCACTGGCCATACGCCCTGGTAAACAGCTAAGAGCAAATCAGACCATGTGTATACCTTCGACTTACACGATTTTGTACGTCAATTGCGTCTCAATAAAACCGGGAAAAAAACATCCAAGGGCAGAGCGCACGAGGCGGCGGTTTTTGAAAAGGGTCTGCCAGGGAGCCACGACTTTTCCTTTCCCGACAAACTAAGCCCTCCTGAATGAAGCCCGGGCTGGGTGCAGCTGCTGGGGTCCTCACGGTAAGGGCCGGTGAAGGGGGGGGGGGGGCGGGTTCTCGTTCCAAGTCCTTCCGGTCATCTCCCTCAGTAGTGTGACAGCTACCTCCGCTTAAAGACGGTCTACTAGGGTGCCACTGTGCACCTTGCCCAAGGCACGTGCGCTGGTGAGACATACACGCTAAGTTAAAAGCCGGGGAACCCGGCCCCTGTTCTCTAAGGGCTACCGATCTCGGTGAGGACGTAACATTCTCCAGGGGGAGGATACAAGAGGACAGCGACCAAAGGTCTCCTTCTTGGGACCCCAGCTCTCCAACTCTCCTGGGAACTGGCAAAAGGCCCCCAGCCCAGACTGGAAGGCACACTTTTGAAGGAATGGGACTGGGGCTGACCCTTGAAGGATGGGCAGCTTCTAGCTAGGATAACGGGAGGGTGCACAGGCCTCCCAGGGCAGAGCGCACCGGGACCACGTCAGGCATTGAGGTGGGGGGGGGGGGGGAGGGCCATGCGGGGCGGGGCTCTGGTTGCCACAGACCAGGAATTCAACAGATGGCACCAAAGCTTTTGCTAACTCCTGACCCCAGGGTGACGACGTTTGCCGTGTCCACGCACAGTAGGGCCCGTGGGAACCCCCCCTCCCCCAGCCCCCAGCCCCCAGCCCAGCCCCGCCCCCTGCCCCAGCTCTGGGCCGCACCTCTGTGGTCCAGCTCATGGTGATTCTTCTCGTCCTTCACCGTCAGGTGGGCCTGGCCACCCAGGGCCCCGAGCGCCAGCAGCCCGGAGCTGCTCCCTGTCACCGGGGGGATCCCTGGAGGCTGGAGGCCTGACGGGTGGGGTGGCAGCTGGACCGGGGGGCCGTGCGTGGCGTGGGAGAGGTGCTGGGCCTGGAGCTGCTGTTGCTGTAATGAAGCGGGTGGTGAGCACGGGGGAGCGTGGACGGCGGGGGAGTGCCCTCCAAAACCTTTACCCCCAGCTCGGTCCACACACGCTGTCCGGATGAAGGCAGTCTGTTAATGGACCCGCAACCGAGGCACCAAGATTGGGGTCTTCAAACTCCCCGCCCATCCCTCCCCCCTCAATCCCCCAGTTTCAGGACAGAATTTCCCACAGTCCATTTGCGAGCCCGGGATCGATAAAAAGCGCGCATTTAAAGACCAAGCAGCCCTCGGGGCTCCCTCTCTGTTGAGAAGGATCCATTTTCAAGCTGGTGGTCGTGTTTGCTCACGCCTGCACGCCTTCAACATGAGCAGCCGGTGGCTCCCACCCCGAGCCCGTATCCCGGGAAGCCTCTCTCGTTTCTGAGGAGCTCGAGGCTGGCTTACTGAGCCAGGGCAGGCCACAGCAGAAAATCCCCGAGATCAAGAGGAGGGAGCTTGGGGCCAGTGGAATGACAGCTAATGGCCCGGGGACGTCAGGGTGGAGAACGGTTAACAAGGACTTGGACTTGGGGCTTTGGGACGTGACAGACCAGGTTTCAAATCCCAGCTATCATTTGCCAGGGGGCTTACAAGGGGCTCCCCGCTGTTCTCAAATCTACACCTGCTCATCGTCAACAGCAGTGATAACAATGCCCAGCCAAGGGTTCTGCTCCCTGAAACCCCAGATGTCCCCTGCCCGGACTAGCCTCAGGGTGTTCTCTTTCCAGTCTGCATCCTACACCCAAGGGACCGGTGTGGGTAGCCTAGTTCCCTCCCCAGCAGCCACTACAAAATGCCCTTTATCTTATCATTCCAAACTTTGCGCCGAGAACCACAGGAACCGTGGGGCGGGCTACACCACGGCCAAATATTTCTGGAGAGTGGCTGGGGCCTTGGATATGCGGATACCCACCTATGCACACCTCTTCTCAACTAAGCACAAGAGAAGGGAACCAACGTTTACTGAACGCCTGGCACTTTCCAAATCTCATCTCTGACCCTTCCAACCAGGTGGCAAAGGAAGGGTCAGGCCCATTTTACAGAAGGCAAACTGATACTTGGCGGGCTGGACTGGGCAGCCAGTGGCTTGCCAACTCCAGCCAATAGAGTGCCATCTGGACTCCACTCTGTCAACCGCCCGTCTTATCCAAAGACTGTTCCTAGGGAGACCCTCAAGGCAAGAAGGGCCAGTGGGGGCGACAAAGAGCAAATACCTGACCAGCTCGCCTATCAGTATGAACTTGGCTTTTGGGCCACAGCTGGCAGTCAACAGAACACAGGGGGAAGGTCTATGGTTCTGGTTGGAGGCCTCAAGAGGCAGTAAACGTGAGCAACCGGGGCTTAAGGGCCCTGCTCTTCCCCAACGAAGCTGCAAACGGCAAACCGGGCTCACCCCAAAGTCAATGCAACCAGAGCCACCGCCACGCTGGTGGCCCCCGAGGGTTTGTTTCTCAGCTCTGCGTGAAAGGCTGGGATCCACTGGTGGTCACATCAGCTGGATCATCTACTGGTACGTGGCTTATGGAAGCTGCTGGTGGGCAGTGGTCCCCAGTGCAGCCTAACCCCAGATGCCCCGCGATGCCAGAGCAGAAACAAAAGCCCAGGGGTCCCCATGCGGAGACCCAACCCGGCCCAGCCCGGTGGCTCGGGCTCTTTTAAAACACGGGAGCTCACAGCTGATCTCCCCTGTCTTTCATTTTTTTTTTTTTTTCAACGTTTATTTATTTTTGGGACAGAGAGAGACAGAGCATGAACGGGGGAGGGGCAGAGAGAGAGGGAGACACAGAATCGGAAACAGGCTCCAGGCTCCGAGCCATCAGCCCAGAGCCTGACGCGGGGCTTGAACTCACAGACCGCGAGATCGTGACCTGGCTGAAGTTGGACGCCCAACCGACTGCGCCACCCAGGCGCCCCCTGTCTTTCATTTTTAAAGACATTATCATCGTTAGGCCTTATTACGAGGAAAAAAATGATACATGGTCAGAAAATATTAAAAATGAGTACGGATTTACAAGTTTTTCTTAAAAGATTACCCTTCAATCCCACTCTCTAGAAGATTCCACTCTGAGTTGCCTCAGACTTTCCTTAGTGCAGATCTACAAATTGTGACTCTATTCCTAAATAAATAGGCTCTCGCGAACCTCACTACTAGACAACTGGATTTTTAATTTAAGACTGTTAGGCACAAGTCAACACATCCCTTCCAATGGCTACCCACCGTTCCCCGGTGTGGGCCAACGATCCAACTGTATCTACACGCCCAGTTTTAAGAGGAGTCTGCGCCAGCAGCCCTGTGGTTTTAGACCAGTTGCTGGCAGGCCCGTTAATTCTGCCAGCGTTAACTATTTAGTAAAATCCCAGAAAGCAAGGCGTGAGGTATTTAATCCACTTTTTACAGTGCCTGGCCAGTAAGATCGCCGGAGGGAGCGGAGAGGAGAGAAAACGGCTTCAGAGAAGGAGCTTGCATGGGTACAAGGCTGGCTCCTGCCATGAGCAATTCGGTTTCTGGAGAAAGCGCTTACGAAGGATCTGTGCTCGGGAGAAGAGGTCGTTGAAGAGCTCCAAACACCCTGATTCGTACCTTACCAGGTAAGCTCGGCCCTCTTACCGAACCGTCTAGGCTGCCCGGCCGGTTCAAATACCACCTCCTCTGGAAGTTTCCCCCGGCCTCCTGGTCAGGACGTATGTCTCCCTTCTGAGTTGTAACAGCTCAGACACCAGGGCCAGCGTGGACGTCCTGAAGGGTAGAAGCTGGACGTCCACCTTATCAGCCATGAGACCTTGGATGAGTCAGTGGACCTCTCTGGGCCTCTGTTCGTGGTCTCATCGTGCAAGGACCCCATGCATTACACTATGTGTCAAGGCAAAGTAGGTCCTCGAGAAACGTTAGCAAGAACTACGAATGGATCACAAATACAACCATTTCGTTCGTCTTTATGTGATGCCTGGCAGCTTGGGAGCTCCAGGAAGGCAGGGACCTCGTGTTATCCGTCCCCGCACCGCTGAAGGTGCCCGGCAGGTTGGCTCGGTGCACAGTTGCTGGGTAAATAAGTGATAATGTTGAGTAGACATGCAGAGGAAGTCAACCGAGTGGCTCTGTCCGAACGTGACCACCTCCCAGATCCGCGCCTCCTCTCCAAGGCCCACTGAGAGGCAGCTGGAACAGTTTGTGGGGACAAGGAGCACCAGTGGGGTGCCCTGCTTCCTGGAAGCGTAACCCAGTGAGCCAGCGTCAGAAACAAAGGCTATGGTGGCTGCCTAGCGATCTGCCATAGCACGTCAGGCGTCAGTGTCTTCTCTGCAACAGAGGAAAGAAGATTTCCAAAATACTTCTCATCTTCGAGTACAAAAGCACTCCCTGCACAGCCAGAAAGTCGCGCCAGGTCTCCTCTGCATGGTTTGAAGGCACGGTCAGGAGTGGTCCAGAAGGTTCCGGGAAGCAGGGACTTCAGGAGCCGACCTCCAAGGCTTCTCTCGCGGGGCGAGGGCAGATGTCAGCGCTTGCTGGGCGTAGCATCTGCTAATGGCAGTCTCGGTTGCAACAGAGAGCGAAACGAAATTCTCTCCCCAACACGGCAGGGGAAGCTGGCTGGCGGTGAGCCACCTGCCTCGCCGTCCCGTGTCGCAGCCCCAGACCCTCTGCAGGCGGGACGGCAGGCAACACTTCTGTCCCCTGTGGCATGTCCCTGACTTCAGAGGACGATGTGCTGAAATACAGTGCCCCGTGAGTGAAAGGGTGGCGGCTGGGGAGAGAAGGGAATCAAGTCCACCGTCCAAGCAGGGACTGCGCTCACCGCTTTGCTGCAGCCTGTCTCCAGTGTCTACCATTCCTTCCCAGGCCGAGACTTCTCCATCTGGGATGTGAAAGGACGTTAGCAATCCCCCCTCCACCCCCAGCCCCGAAGAGGGACTCAGCGTCTGGAACCAAGCCCACTCAGGGGTGCTCGTTCACGCCAGAACACGAGCCCGTCACAGAACGCGTCCCGCGGGCTGTAAGCAAATCCCTTGTTCCACACGTGTGTCACGTGCCCGCGCCCTGGGCTCAGAAGGTATGGCCACTTACAGGACAGGCTGACAGGGAAGCTCGTCCTTGTAGAGGATATGTAATTGGATTATGCACATCACGCTTTAATGCCTCTGCTGGCTGATTTAATGCTTCGCTTCTCAGGTTCACGGTTTGGGTTGAACTTAGTGAAGTTGTCTAAGCACCTGCTGAGCCAAGGCCCACGGAGGACGCCCACCAGAGGAAGCACAGAGGCCGAACTGCATTCAGTGAACGCTTGGCACCCTCCCAGCATTGCTGGGAGAGCAGCCCTGGGCCTTCCCCCTTCCTTCTAATCGCACACGGCCGGTGGGCCCCAGGGCTCCACGCCGAATTGAGCTTCCGTGCTCCGTGATAGCTTTCAGAGCCCCCCAACGACCCTTGTTATCCTATTTCAGAGATGGGGAGGCAAGCAGAGCCAGGACTCCGAGCCAGCGTGCCCTCTCCCCACCGCGCCGCCGGGCCGAAAGAAGCTAATGTATTCTAAAGCATGATCTCTGCACCTTCTTCCTCGTGGAAAATTCAGTCAACTGAATCCTACACATCTACATCCTGGAGTGAATGCAAAAAACCTCAGGTATGGCTTCCAAATGCCATGTCGTTTGTGACAGGCTACAATCTCCCTCTTCGTCCTCCCCACCGCCCACCCAGCCCCCCCAGCCCCCCCCCCGCCCCGCCCCGCCCCGGTGAAAACAATAAAAAAAGTCATCGCTTTATCACATGCCTCCCACGAATACATTTCCAAAGGAATGTCGACCACGCTGTCAGCGTGCAGATGAACCCCCTCCGCTCGTCAGGTTCCATTACCATGGGCCAGCGCAGAAGGTAAAAACGAAACAGAACCACCAACAAAAAAAGGAGTCTGGGAACGATTGCTAGGTCAGCTCACAGGGTCTTTAATCTGCCTAGGGATGCCTTCTGCAGGATACTGCTCAAGGGACAAAATCCGCTCCCCACCCCCCCCACCCCCCCCCCCCCGCCCCATGCTTAGGAATCTTGACCCTTTCAGCAATTTGGATCCAAGAAAAAAAGGGCCTGTAACAGAATGGGGTCTACGATAACTGGGTCCTGCCAGGCCCCGGCTGGCACAGAGACATCTTCCGGCCCGTCTTCCCTCGAGGGTATCTGAGTTCCCTGGAGAGGGGAGTGTGCTGAGCCAGCAAGCCTGGGCTCCCTCCTCCGCCCCTCTGTCCCCTTCTCCCTTTACAGCAGCCCGATGTTGGATCCGAGTCTCTCTCGCCAGGAGACCTAGAAATACTCTACTCCGTGCAATAAATCTGCCACGACGGACACCCACCCACGCCAGACACATTGAACTGTCAAGCCAAGACACGGACTCAGAATCCTTCAACTCCATGCCCAAGAGAGCCTCTCACACCGCACTGAAGCAGGCACCTCACAGCACACTTACCTAGCCCGCCTCCGTCTTTTCACAAATGGAGAAACTGAGGCCCGGAGGAACCTTGCCCAAAGCCCCCCTAATTCCCAGACCAGGGGGCCGGGCTACTTCTCCCTCCAGATGGGCAAATCGGACGGCCCCACGGGGGTAGAGCCACCAGTTGCCCTTCACTGCTGGGCCCAGGACCCCTGGCGGCCCCTGCGCCCCCGCCCTCCCCCTCTACCTCGCCTTCCCCAGTGTGCTCGGCTACCAGCCCGCTCTGCCCTCTCCTCCCTGGCGAGACGAGCCGCCCCTTCGCCGGAGTGCAGTCAAGCCCGGCTCCCCAGTGCGAGCATGCCGCGGCCGTCCTCAGCCGTCCATAATTCCTGCCTTGTGACGCTCTGTCAGGCGCAGCGATTAGACGGCCGCCTGCTTAATGACAGGGCGACGGCTGCATTCACTGAGAGCCGGAGAAGCAATTACCTTGAAAATGGGGGTCACAGGCCCCACTCGTTGGCTTTAATTGAATTCCAATATCTGCCTCGAGCTGCCTTGACCTAACTTGTAGCTTCCTAAATACTACTTAAAGGAAGTGGAGCTAATCCAAGCAGCGTTTCTTCCCCAATTTCGCTCTTTTCTTAGAATTTAGGAAAAAAAAAAAAAAAGTTATTTTCATAAGAGGATTTTCGATGCCAAAGAGGGAGGCGGAAGCGGGGGAGGGGACCGACCGTGGCCCCGGTGCGGGCCGGGAAGGCTCGGCCTGGAGAGGGGACAGGACGCGAGGGGCTGGAAGAGGAGAAATTTCGGAGGGCAGAGCTCCCGGTGCACTTCCCGCCCCCGAGTCCCCCTTCTACCACTATCAGCCACCGAGCCGTGAACGGGTCACTGAGATGGAGGCCCCAGGCCCCAGATGGGCTGAGCGGGGGGCGGGGTGACACTCCCGGACACTATGTGACCATCCATGAATCACTTCCCCTCTCTGTAAACCAAGGCCATTGGTTACGCCGGTGGTTCCCCACCGGAGGCCATCCCACCGCCCCCAGGGACATCCGGCAATGTCTGGAGACAGTTTTGGGGGTCACAACTGTGTGTGGGGGCTGCTATGGGCATCCAGTGGGTTTGAAGCCAGGCGTACTGCTCAACGCCTACAGTGCCCAGGACAGGCCCCCCAACAAAGTGTCTGGCCCCAAACTTCACAGGTGTCAGGGCTGAAAAACCCCCTGCCGGCTGATCTCAGAGAAGACAGCCACTTTACGGTGCTAGGATTTCACCCTCAGGAGCACTGCCTCCCAGCTCCACGGCTGAAGGCACTGACCACTTCCCCACAGTCCCTCTTCCGGACCCTGCTCTGCCCCTCCCTGGCACTGCCAGGGTTTAGACCACGCTCAGGCCTCTGCCGGTGCCCTCCCGCAACAGCACTGCGTGACTGCCCCCGGGACTGACCCCAGGACACAACCGACACAGGTCCCAGAGGCGGGACGGGAGTGTCGGGAGCTACCAGCATGCTTCTGCCCCTGTGACCCCAGCCTCCCAGCGCTTTCTGGCCCAGGGAGATGGGCTGGTCCACTCCCTCCTTTAACGGATGCAGAAACTGAGGCCTGGGCAGAGGCAGGACCTGCCGAGGTCACACAGGGAAGAACTATGGCTAGAACGCAGGTCTCAGGGTTTCTGCCCCAGGCTGAAAACCCAGGAGTTCTCGTTTATTCCACCAGGCGGACCACCCTGGGGCCTTCGGGTCGAGTCCACCTTGAAATAACGGCCTCACGTAAGAACAAAAGAGAAATGAGGACCGAGCAGGGTCCCAGAACGTCAGGGCCAATGGGACCTCAGCCCTTTGGGCCACGGCTTCCCAAGCCTGACTACCTTTCAGAATGAGCTAAAAAAAAACTTCAGAAACACAGATTCCCAGTCCCACCCCCCAGACCTACGGAACAGAACTGCAGGGAGAGTGCCTTGAAATCTACATTGTTCAGAAGCTGCCCTTGGGGACCATGAGCCAGCTGTCCTTGGATGGGAAGCACTGATCTCCTCCACCCCCTTCATTTTAGGGACCAGAGGTGGACAGGTACGCCTGAGGCTAAGAGCCTTGCCCAAAGTCCCGGGAAAAGAGCTGTTTTTCCTGAGCTGCTTATCTTAAATGTCCTCAGCCTCACTCAAAGCAGCAGAAAGATGCTTCGTGAATCCAAGATGCGAGTCGGGGGCGCAAAAGGGGAGGGATCTGGCTTCCTCCCTCCACTGAGGGGTCCCACCAGAAGCAGACCTCCCAAATCATTCTTGGATGCTTTCCCTGCTCCCGGGGAGACAGGACTTCCAGAACACCCCCCGCTAGAATTCCGAAGGGTGCGTGACCAACGCCCCGCCAGGCGGCTCAGTGCCCGGCACGACAAAGCCCAAACCCAAATTCCACAGCATGTTTCACATCAACAGTACAGCAGAGACGGTTCTGATCCCAGGTGGCCAAAGAAGGGCAGACCTTTGCCAGGGAGGGGACACAGGGCGGACAGCCCCCCCCCCCCGCCAGGGAGGCTTGAGGAGGAGGCTGGGTGTGAGGGCGACCTCGGAGCCCCACCCCCTGGGGAGGCTGGGGGCTGATGAATTTAGAGGTGGAGGCATGTGGGGCACTCCCTCAACGTGGGGAGTAGGGGGCCACTGGGGAGCTGATGGGGAGAGAGCCCCCAAACAGGGCCAAGCCCATGGGAAGCCGGAGCCCTGGGGCCGCCATTCTTTGAGGCCAGCTAAGGTCAGGGTCCATCTCTGGTTTACGGTTAAATGAGAGGAATTAAAGGGCTATACACACGGTGAGAGGCAGATTGGGGAGTCCACGTACCCCGATGATGGCGTTTAGCTCCGTCATGGTGACCTGCTTGGCACGCTCCACGGCCTGTGCCACCTGCTGCTGGTGCTGCGGGGAACAGGGGGTGCGTGAGATGCGGCTGCCTTCCCGACACAAAGGGCACAGGGAGGGCCGCTCGGGACAGGCGGGGACGTGCCCCCCGCCCCTTCACAAAGCAGAAGAGGCCCACTAAACAGGCGGGGCAGGGCATTTTCGCCTTCTTTCACCCCTTTCCAGCGAGCGTGCATTACTCGTGCAAACGTCCCATGAACTGTTTCAAGTTAAAATAGGGATGAGCCCAAAGACGGCCATCGGTCAACCGCCTTCCTCTACCACACATACAAAAAAACTCCCTTCCACGCCTCGGAACAGGAGCTAGACAGGAGATGATATTCCTCGATGATTAGTTTTCTCAGTGCGGGTAACGGCTGAGTCGTGTAGGAGAACCTTCCCACTCGTAGGCGGCGCAGCTAGGGCACTGAGAGGTTGTCGGGGTCTGTGCAACTTGTGTTCAAGGAGCTCAGAAACACGTATGTGAGGGGCGCCTGGGTGGCTCAGTCGGTTGGGCGTCCGACTTCAGCTCAGGTCATGATCTCGCGGTTCGCGAGTTCGAGCTCCGCGTCGGGCTCTGTGCTGACAGCTCGGAGCCTGGAGCCTGCTGCGGATTCTGGGTCTCCCTTTCTCTGCTCCTCCCCCACTCACGCTCTCTCTCTCTCTCTCTCAAAAAGAAATAAAGCTTTAAAAAAATTAAAAAAAAAAAAAAAAAAAAGAGCCTTAGAGAATCCCGAACAAAAAATACTTAAAAAAAAAAAGAAAAAAGTATGTGACTCTATGTACGCTCAATCCCTCTCCAAGTAGAGGGAGGAACAAAAACGTGTCTAGAGAGAAAGGGAACGTGAGAGCGGTGTGCGGGCTCACCGGCTGTGACCCAACACCCCACTCTGGTGCGGGATGCTGAAAACAGGCAACCTACGGGACATCTCTGTGCCTTCCACACGTACAGGTCGCCGTGAACCTAAAGCCGCTCTATAAAATCGGGCCTAGTTTAAAAAAGGTTTTCTTGGTACGTTCGTTCCCTTCCACCTTGGGGTAGTACCTGCTTCCTACGCAGCTGTCTACCTCACTGGGCTGCAACCTCTGAGGACGTCACCCTATCCTGTTTTCACGTAGATTCAATCGTTCACCAGTGGCTACTCTGATTCAGAGACCTAGGAGTCCGGGGGGGAGCGGAGGTGGTCCCAGCCCCTCGGGGGGGAAAAACAGAAGGCAGGGCCTGCCCCAGCTGGAGGGAGCTCTGCTGGACGGAAACAGGCCCCTCTCAGGCAGCTCTCCTGTCTGCCCTGCACCAAGGGGTCTCCTTGGAGACACTGCCCTCATGTCACCCACGAGCCCCGTCCAGGCCTCAGGGGGTGGTCCCTTGCAAAGTGTGCTTGGCGGGTAATAGACTGGTCATGCCTCTAGGGAGGACACTCTGTCCTAGGGGCTGGGGTCCCCCTTGGGAACTCATTCCCTTTAGAGGATCTGCCCCTTAGCACTATCTGGCCAGGCTTCTTGCTTCTAGATGTTTCCAGGAGTGGGAGGTGGGGCACAGAGAAGCGGTGTCTGGGAATGTCTGTTTGGATCGGGGGGTGGGGGAGGGTGATGCTAGCCCCATCACAGGCCAGGACCCTCCTCTTTGGTCTCAGGCAGCAGCAAAGAACCCGTTCCACTACAAGAAAGAGCAAATGCTCCCCTTCATGTGCTGGAGAAGTTTCCATAAAGCCCCAGGTTGCCAACTACAGCCAGTATGAACGGACAGGGGCAGGGGTCCCTGGACTGCCCTGGAAACACGAGGAGGACACAGTTAAAGGAGGTCTTACCTCTTGTGACAGAAAAGGCATGATCTGTGCTAAAATCGTGTTCAATCTCTTCGCGATCTCTGTCTGCAAAAGAAGAGAGACCGCGTGAAGCCCAGGCGGGTCGATCAAGTCGCTGAAATGTCACACAGGGGGGAAGCGCAAACTCCCCCTCCGCCGCTCCCCGAAACCACAGACCCTCCATGCTTTCTCCTCGCCCCCCCACCCACCCCACCAAGCTGGCCTCCCACCAGGAGGCCTTGGTAAAAGTCCACAGCACACAACATAAAGAAACTTCTTCCAACTGCCCCCTCCCCCCCCCCCCCCCCCCCCCACCCAAGGCCAGGCTGCCTACATTTTGCAGAGCTCGGATTTCCTATCAGAGGTGGTCTATGTGTTTGGGTCAGAACGCAGTCTGCCTGCTCTGGATAGAAGCCCTAATTAAAGCAGAACGAAACAAGGGCCTCCCCCTCCCCCACCGCACTAAAACCTAGAGCAAGACGGGTTCTCTGGCTCTCAGAGCGGGAGGTGACAGGGAGCCCCCAGGGCCACATGTGCCAAAGGGATATGTGGATAAGGGGACCCGCTTCACCCCTCCTCTGCTTTTCACTTTGCAGCTCCCCAACCAGAACGATCCCTCCCCCCCACCCCCACCCCTAGTTGTGCTGCCCGGCCCGAAATCCCACCATTAAGGCTTCACTTTTTAGGGTAAGGCACCGCCTTCTCGAAGAACTGCTCAGGAGGTAACTGGTTGGGACCCTGATCCTGCACATGGGCCACTCGTAGGAAGGCTTGACCAGTTCTCTGCTCCACCGCCAACATTCCAGAAAAGCTCCCATTTAGATGAACATCAACCGCTTCTGCCGCCCTGCCCTATGTCAGCCCCGGATGAAGAGTGGTTAACAAAAAAAAACAAAACCCAAAACTTGTGTCACATGGTTAACGGTGACCAGGCAGGAAGGCCGAGCGAGGCCCACTGATAAGACGCACACGTCTCGCGATCGCTTTTCTCCGCTCGCAACGAATCCTGAGGCCGCCAGGACTGAGGGCCCAGGGCGGGCTGCAAAGTTCTCATCAGCACACTGCAAACCATGACAACAGCCTTTAAAAATCTGTGATCATCTGCATGTCAAACGATTCTCCTTGTGCACTTAAAATAAAAACAACGCTGTCTGAAGGCTTGCAAACAGACCCCTGTTCCGGGAGCTCGCACCCCCACCACTAATGAGGATGTCTCTGATTGGCGAATCGGAGACAGGCCACACCCCCGGGAGACCTGAGGGGGGTGTGTGGCCCTACATCCTGGGGCGCCGGCCACAGACACAGACAGCCTGTCTTCTACACCAGGGATTGCTACACTCTGCCGATCACTCACTCTGATCCTCAGGAACCGGGGCCAGGGTTTCCCACTGTGGGCATTTGGGCGCAACGGTTCTTTGCTGCAGAGGACCGTCTCCGGTGTGTGAGACCCACTGAATGTCAATAGTGGTCCCCGCTTCCAAACTGCAGGGTAGAGAGGCAGTATCCAGTATTCCCCTGGCTGAGACCTATGGGCCTCACCGCTGCATCTGCACATTTGAGTATACACTCCAGAGAAGGTCACTGGACGTCAGACTTTCTCGGCCCCCGTGCCATTGACATTTGACATGTGTTCCGTGCACTGCAGGGGTTTTAGCAGCCACCCTGGGCTTCACCCGCTAAATGTCTGTCATTTATAACGTAAGGAATCTGGGAAGATTGCTAAGTAATTGCTGTATAAATAAATTATTAACCTAAGGAAGTGGGAAGAGTTCTACCCCAAACCAGGACCCTTTCTCATTTCTGTTCCTTTTTTCCTCGGTTGATCGTGGGGAAGGGGAAGGAAACAGGAATCAGGGCTGTATGGGGCGGGAGCTCTAGAACAATCAGTCTGCATCTCAGTCCAAACCTGCATAGACCAACATGGTCACTCAACTGTCACACGCTGATGTGACAAATCAGAATAGAAGGATATATTAAAAACATAAAAGAAACAGAAATAAACTAAACAGGGCGCCCGGGTGACTCAGTTGGTTGAGCGTCCAACTTCGGCTCAGGTCATGATCTCACGGCTTGTGAGTTCAAGCCTCGTGTCAGGATCTGTGCCGACAGTTAAGAGCCTGGAGCCTCCTTCAGATTCTGTGTCCCTCTCTCACTCTGACCCTTGCTCACTCACACTCTGTCTCTCTCTCAAGAATAAAATAAAACATTAAAAAAAATTTTTTATGTTTTATTTTATTCTTGAGAGAGAGAAAGAGTGCCAGTGGGGGAGGTGTAGAGAGAGAAGGGGGGAGACACAGAATCCAAAGCAGGCTCCAGGCTCTCAGCTGTCAGCACAGAGCCCGATGTGCGCCTCGAACTCACAGACGGTGAGATCACGGCCTGAGCCAAAGTCAAACGCTTACCCAACTGAGCCACCCAGGTGCCCCAAAATATTTTGGGGGGGAAAAAGAAAGAAACTAAACAAACCAGGCTCAATGCTTAGGAATCTCATTGGTCCAAAGCCTCTTACCTCAAATGACTAGCACAGCAGTGCCTGGCACGTAGTAAGTGCTCAATGAACACTCAGCCAGAAGAATCTCAAATAGCCTCCCTGCATTTATTTTTCAAGGCTTCCCATTGCAAGGTCCCCGTGGCCGCAGATCAACACGGGCAGGAAGGGCCCGGTGGATGAAATGTTGGCATACAGCTGGGAGGGGAGGTGGGTAAGCCCTCCGCCAACAGGATGAGGCAGTGCGGTCGAGCCAGACCAACTGCAAGCCTTCTCGGTGGGTCTCTGGCCGCTGCCCCCACCCCTGAGCCAGGAAGGCAGGCGGCGGGCAGGCTCTGAACCCCCACAGTTACTGTGGTCTGTGTGTAGCTACAGCTCTCGGGGGTGGGTGGTTATAAAAGGTTTCCCATCTGCCTACTTCCTCTAGCAAATAGGCCAAGTGTCAGGGTCTTGCGAGTTCAAGGCAAAAAATGAAAAGTAGCTGTCCTTCCCCTTCCCAATACCCTTTAGCAAACATGCGGCCACAGCCTCCCCACAGGTGGGCTCTTCCTTCCTGCAGGGCTCGGTCCGGAGCCCAGCATCCTCTGGTTTTGAGGAAAAGGGACCTGCTGAGAGTTCACATAGCTGTGCCCGGTTCAAGGTTTGGCATCCGGGCCACCAGGTGACCACGGCTCAGAACAAGTTCCCAGTCTCACCCTTCCACCCTACTGGAAGCAGTTCGTGCCTCCTTCACCCACGTCCCAACACCGCAGGTATCCACCAGGGGCCATCAGAACAACTCCACACAGACAAGGAACCTTCTGGAGGCCTGGGGCATCGGCATTCAGGCCCCGTCCTGCGCCCGAACCCAATGAAGCTCTGGCAGCGCGAGATAGGATTACGCAGGGCAGAGAGGGGAGGGGTGGCCGTATACTTGGAGAGCATTTATAGTAAAACAGGGCTTCCCCGTGGCTGGGTCTGGGGTGGGAGGAGGGCACGTTCCTTCCAGCCCCCCTGGTCTCCACCAACAGCAGAAGCGGGACTGAGCCCCACCCATCTCTACGCTGGCCGCCCAACCCCGGGAGTGGGCTCACCACGCTGGTGAGTTCACTCAAAGACTGTTTTCAACATTTTTTTTTTTTTGAGGGCGGGGATCGCAGGGGGGAAGCTCCTGGAAATAAAAGCTGGCCGGCCAGAGCCACTCGTAACAACAAGAGTAACAGCTAACACCCACCACCCCAGCTGTTCCCAAGCACGTTCCCTGAGTGAGCTGGCAGTAACCCTGTAGGGAAGGCACTTAGAATCACAGTCTCCATGTTTCAGATGGGGAAACTGACGCTCGCTCGGCAGTGAAGCAACTTCACTAAACGCCTTCCTACCAAGAAGCCAAATTGTGACATTTTGAGAGAGCCTGGAGAGGTCTCTTTGAAAGAAAAACTACCGTCGGGGTTAATAATTGACAGCATTTCCGATTCGAACAGCTGTTAAAACAGCATTTGGTCCAATTCAAACAAGCCCTAAACATCAGTTCCAAGAAAGGGGAGGGGGAAAAAAAAGGAAAAATCCAGACATGTGGCTTCAACAATTGGGACAGGTCACAAATCACCAACTGGAACTAGATCACACGTCGGAAAAGTCCTCTCGGCGATCCAGGGAATTGTTATCAATAAGACAGCCGTGGTCCGCGCGAGGCTGGCCCCGGTCCTTCCCTCCGCGCGGGTCCCGCAAAGTCACTGCCTTCTTTGAGCCAGATCCTCAGATACAAACCCGAGAGCAGGTAGGTGCCGGCGGCAGGAAGACGGCCGCCTTTGGAAAAAGGTGTTTGGGGAGGCTGGTGCGGCCTTTGAACATTGCTTTTCAAGTGTGGTTCAAAGCAGGCAGCTTTGCTGGTGGAAAAACACTGCTCCTCAGAAGGCACTAATCTACCAGACACAGACAGAAGCAGTTCAGAGACAGGTGCACAGAGACCCCGCGAGATGAGGATTCTGCGCTCCCGACTGGGCGCGGGGAGTAACGTCTGCCCCGCGTCTCCGTTGAGACTGTTAGGCTAATAGACGACGGAAAACAAGATAGTGGGGGGCAAGGGTAATTTCCCAAGGAGCAAGCCGCTCAGCGTGCCTTAGTGGCTCCCGTCTGCGCGATGATCATCTCCTCATTAAAAGCAGGACCTCCGAACATCTTGCTGTAAACCGAGGGTACCTGAGCATTCTAGAAGGCTGCGCGTCGAACCGCGCTCCTGTATGCACGGCCCTGCTGCTTAACCAGCCTCGGGCCCCAGCCCCCCACGGCACGCTGAACGAGGGGGGCCCCCACCTGCTCTTGCTCCCCGCCCCACCGCCTTCCTGCTCCTGGCCTGCAGCATCCAGCCAGCGTTTGGCCCTTTCGTCCACCTGACCCTCTCCCTGCCATTTATTTTCAAACCGCCTGGTCGTCTGTACCCGTGGGCTTTCAGGTGCTTCATTTTCATCTCAGCCAAATGGGAAACGGGGAGAAGGAGAAATCTGCCACTTTACTTTTTTGTTTTGATTTTTTTTTTTTTTAGCATTTGTTTATTGTTGAGAGACAGAGAGAGACGGAGCGCGAGCAGGGGAGGGGCAGAGAGAGAGGGAGACACAGAATCTGAAACAAGTTCCAGGTTCTGAGCGCTCAGCGCAGAGCCCGACGGGGGGCTCGAACTCACGAACCGCGAGATCATGACCTGAGCCGAAGTCGGATGCTTAACCGACGGAGCCACCCAGGCGCCCCGAAATCTGCCACTTTAAAGAACATGTTATGGGGGCGCCATAACATGGTGGCTCGGTCGGTTAAGCGTCCGACTTCGGCTCAGGTCATGATCTCCCGGGTTGTGCGTTCAAGCCCCACAACTCTGTGCTGGCTGCTTGGAGCCTGGAGCCTGCTTCGGGTTCTACGTCTCCCCCTCTCTCTCTGCTCCTCCCTGCTTGCTCTCTCTCTCTTAAAAATAAATAAACATTAAAAAGGGTAAAATAAAGAGCACGTTGTGACCCAAAGCCACGCAGCGCTGGTTCTACCCACCCCACCCCCCACCCCCCAGCTCTTCTGCCTCCATCTATCTGGCCGTGTGGCTTTGGGCAAATCACTTCTCTCCCCCAGGTTTCAATTTGGTTGTCTACACAACAGTGGCCAAGTGGTACCTTGTGAGATCTAGGCGAAGTCACTTAGTTTTAGCCTGCTAACCATTCCCGAGTTGCTCTGTGACATAGCCACCTCCGGCCACTTGGAGGCGTGGCTGGGCTTTGGGGGGGGGGGGCTGGACTGCCGCTGGCTGACTCAGTCCCCAGGAGCAGTCTTCACAGCACAAACCACTCAAGAGCAGTGACATCCCATCTGTCAGTGTCAAGCAGCTACTGTCCGAAGGGCTCATCCTGGTGGCCGGGCCACAGATTTCTCCTCTAGAAACGTGTGTGTTTGGGGTGGGGACCCGGTCCACCCTGGGGTTCTTGAATTTTAGCCGGGTTTGACCTGGTTCTCGGACTCAAGGCCCCGGGGTGTTCAAAGTGAATCTGCTTCATCTTGAATTAAAATCAGAGGGGCACAAGGGGAAGTTGGGGGCTGTGTAGAAGAGGGAGGGTGCAGCAGCCGGGCACCACAACCACGAAGCAACCAAATGCTGGAAGGTTCTGGAACAATGCGCTGGAGTAATTTTAACTCAAAATATCCCATTGCTTTTCCCAGGCAATTCTAAATTGATAGGCCCTCAATTATTGGACTGTACCAAGAAATTCCTTGCCAGGCAGTTTCTGCTCAGATCGAGCTTGGAGAGAACTCAGATAAAGCAAGTGGGTGTTTTATCACCAGCGGGAAGGATGTCCAGGCACGAAGCGGGGTGAGACCTCCAGCAAAAGCCGGCGTGGGGAGCCCTGGCCCCACAGGCTCTAGGGGAAAACGGCACCACCACCCCCCCCCTTTAAGAAGGGGGGCAAATAAATGATCCACTTAGCAGCTGAGGGAGATAATGACCCCTGCTTCTGGAGGGGTTGGCAGGGTTTACATCACAGATCACTCAATGATAGGTGAGCCTCCTTAAAGGCCCTTTTAGCACTGACATATTGATCAAATTATATATAACTACAATGCCATTAAATATTTATGCCTTCCGAGGAAGCCTGCTGAATTCTTTATGCCGGGAGGGCTTGGTACAAGAAAAGGCCCAGCCTGGTGTGACCCTGACGATCTGTCCCCCGAGGGAGGGAACAGGACGCTGGCTGGGGCCGGCTTATGCCAGACACTGTGTGTGCTAGTCCCCGTGTCCTTCACACAGAGAAGGACGGCAGCGAAGATCCAGTACCCTCGCCTTCACCCAGCTAAGCCCCACGGCAGGGAAGAGTCTGGGGTGCCCGGGGTTGTGACAGGACCCTCCCTGTGCTCCCCGAGAAGGAATCCCGCCTTCCTTTTCTCTGCCTGCTAGAAATCTCCGGCATTTCCTTCGGGAGTCTAGGGAGTGAGTGGATCAGGAACAGTGAGCTGAGTGAGGAAGGGGAAAGAGTGTGTGTGGGGACTGGGGGAGAGGACGCACCTAGGCTACTGGCCCTGGAAAGAGTTGGCAAGGCGAAGGCTAAGGACTTGCACTCCAGCCCCAGGCCTGTCCTGCACTCGGGCTTCGGCTTCCATTGCATGAAGGCGGCAGATTTGGGCCCGGTATAAGAACCAGAGCTCTCAAAAATGAATCAGGCGCTGCGTGTGGGTGAGCGCCCCGTCCTCAGGAGCATTCAACGGCGACTCAACAGGGACACAGGGTTAGACGCCACTCCACGGGAGTAGCCTGGGCCTAGGTGACAGCCAAGTCCCTCCCCCGGCTCTAAGACTCTATGACTTTCATTTCTCAGACTCTCAATCTCCATCCACCGGGCTTCCCGTTAACAAGATCCAATAATCTTTAAATATTTGTTCACTTTAATTTCTTGGTTCCCAAACACATTAAACTCTCCTTGCCTCCCACCCCCACTCCAGGGGATGGCCCTCAAAGAGCTTGCTTGTGTAGACAGAACAGGGAAAGCCTTTTCAGATTAGACCTTCCCCCAACACTGCCCATTCATCCCAGGCGCCACTACCCACCCCCCCCCCCATCCCTTGGGCCCTCCATCCCCTCCCTCCCCTCAGATAACCCTCTGCCTCCCTCCCCCACCTTCCCAGACTCCATTGGCCAACTCCCGCCAGGAGGAAAAATTCTCAATTCAGCCCTGTGGGGTTGCCATGGCAACCCCCAGCCACCTAATCCCCCTTAGAACATTATGCAAATCTCCCCTTGCCCCTCAACAGGCTGTAAAAGTCACATTACCCTTGCAGAGGCAGCTCGTTAAATTTTGGGGGTCTCCCCGTAAGGTCAGCGCTACAAATGAAACACTGGCTAGGACTTTTTAAGGACAGAGGCTGGCTGGCAAATCTGGGTGGCAGGAAAGGAAAGTGAGGTGTGGGGGGTGGCGGGGGGGACAGGCTGACTGTGGGCAGACACAGAGCCCCATTCTATCCACCCACCACTGAGTTCACCACCAACAAGCTGGTGCCTTCTTAGATTAAAGGGGTCAGAGGGTCCTCTCTCCCTAGACAAGGATGGCAAGAGGGGCGGCATTTCATAGGCCATAAAAATCACGATCGGTTATTTACCAACTTGTTTATGGATCAGTTCCCTCTCAAACAGACCTCCTCCCAAATCACCACCATGTTCAACATCTCATTGTACAGATAAGGAAAATGAGGCCCAGAGAGGGCAAAGAGCCGCCCTGGGTCACAAAGCGAGACGGTGGCGACCGACTCTCCCTGCTCTGCAATCGAGAATCCTTCCCCCTACACCAAGGGTTCACAACCAGGGGCACTGTGCTCCCCTGGGGGGGGGGGGGCCTTTGGCAATGTCTGGGGACAGGACAGTGTCACAACTGGAGAGGCGCTACTGACAGCTAGTGGGTAGGGGCCAGGGAGGCTGCTGATCTTGGGAAACACAGGACAGCCTCACCCCAAAGAATTATCCAGCCTCAAATGTCAAGAATGCCCAGACCGAGCCACCCTGATCTACACGTGGCTGCACACGTTTCACTGGATTCTTCAGAGGCGTTGTCTGGGGCCTTCCCAGCCCCGGAATCAAAGTCTGGAAGTACATACGGGTGGGTCTTGGGGGGGGCCATGCAGGGAGACCACGCCTCAATACGGCCTGTGGGACGAGTCATTGGTTCCTGATTGAAAACAGACCTTAGTTTCTCGTTCTGAACCTGCCTCTGGTCCACCTGAGACCACGAGCCAGTCACTTAACCTCCCCAGACGGCAGTGTTCCAGTCCGTGCTCCTGTCAGGGAGTGCTCGGAACACCTACGCTGCTATGCTGTGGGGCGGGGCCTGTGGGGCCAAGAAGCAGCAAATGGGAAGGGGCCCTGGAATGTTCCACCGCATCCACAACCCCACGACTCTTGTCCTCGCTCTTTGAGGCCTTGGCAACGCCGGGGACTCTGTCCCATTGGGAGAATACATTGCTGAGGCCTTCCTATGTGCAAGAGACTATACCGAGCAATCAAGAGGCATCATCTTATGTGATCTTTGTAACGCTCCCTGTGACCGCACGGTCCGCCAGATGAAGCCACGAGCCACGGGGGGCTAGTGAATGTTAATGAAAACTCAACGTAAAACTCAGATTCCCACAGCAGCCACATTTCAAGGGCTCCATAAACACGTGCGGCTGCTGGCTACCATACTGGACGGTGAGCTAGGTCTTTCCGCCGTTGCAGAAAGTTCTACCGGACGGCACTGCTCTAGCAGGTAGGTGTTATTATTCTCCCCCGCATCAACTGAAGTTCACGGGACGTCTACCTAGTCAGCCCCAGGTCGCACAGCCAGTTAAGTCCCGACACGGGACTCAAACCCAAGGTTCTCTGGCCTCCAAGCCTGTCCCTCGGCCACCAGGACTTACCCCTCCCAGCTCCTGATGCTCTGCACCTGACCGGCCAGGATGCCCCTCTGAAAACCAGTGGCTTGTGACGGAGCAACTCTGAGCCCTCTGGCACGGAGGGGCCAGTAAAAAGTCTCATCAGGGACCTGCCCCGCTCCCCACCGGTGGGGCTGGGCAGGGGGGCAGTGAGGGAGAGCCGCGTGGAGGCCCCTTGAGAAGGGAGGTCAGACCCAGGTGGGAGAATAGAGAAGAGAGAATTATCTAGACCGCACCCCCACCCGCCCCCTTTATAAGTTCCTACAGGCTGGATAACCGCACGCATGTATCGGGGGACACGGAGGCCAGCATCGAGCCGACGGTGAGAGGACTCTGGCAGGGGCGGGGCTGCTCTCTGGGGGCGCTGCTGCTTCTCTCCCCACTCCAGGCTGGCTTCTCGAAGATTCCTTGTTCCTCTGGGATGAAGTGCGAGGGCCTCAGGACTCCAACTGCCAACCTCAACCCCTGCAGAGCCTTCCCCCCCCCACCCCCCACCCCCAGGATGTCTGCCCTGAGGCAAAGCCAGGTAAGATCGCAAGATGACAGCCCTCTCCTGGGGTGGGGGAGCTCAGAGGAAGGGGCCCCTTCCAGGAAAAGCAATGGGGAAGGGTGGAAGGAGAAGGGAGAGCTCTCCTGGACCCATCAGTCCTGGCCGACTCACGGCCTCCACCTACTGGATCTCAGGCTTCCTCTGTTTCCACGGGGGCCACTGAGCCTCTCAGTCTAGATCGTCTGGGATCACCTGTGGCTTCTCCACCGCCCCCTGCGTCTGCCCTACCTCTTCCTGGGCAGGAAGTCTGATAGTTCCTGTCCCCCACCCTGGCCTCACCCACTAGTCATCCCCCCCCCCCCCCCACCAGACTGCTCCACTTTTCCCAGCACCGATCGCCACTGATTCACAAAGCACGCCCCCGACAGGACAACCGGTTTTCAGACTCCGGGCTCTCCCCAGACGCGTATCTGGGGACCGAGTAGCAGGCCCCCTCCTCCAACCTTCGGGTCACAGGCTGGCTGGGTGGTGGTGGAGGAGTCTAGAACCAAAGCCTTCTCGACCAGTTTAGGAAGAGTCCCCCTCCCATGCCCCCAAGGTGCTCTTGGCATTCCCAGTGCTACAGGACTGGGAGAAGGATTCCTGCTCCTTGGAGTCTCCCGTATGAAGGAACAGGTAGCATTCCTGGGCACACTAAGAAGGAACTTCCCCTGTTGGGCTAGTCTAGTTTTCAATCGGAATCACAACGGCCACCACAACCGCAACAAACAGCTGAAAAGCTGCGCACCAAAGTCCTGGCATCTGGAACATTCCATGCCCAAAGAGACAGCCGAACTTGCCAATCTACCCCCAAGCCACCGACCCTCGCGCTTCCTTCTCATAATCCCAATTCAGCCTGGTTTCCCTTCTCTGCCCCCTTCCTACCCACCCTCCCCCCCCCGTATCTCTGCTCCATCATCTCCCCTCCCAGCTCTCTCTTTCCTCACCACCTCCTTTCTTCCCTTTTCACGTTTCAACTGTCCACCGTACAAGGTGAAAAACAAACAAAACAAAAAACTTGAGCTAGATTAAAGACGCTTTAAGATAAAAAAAAAAAAAAAACTCAGGACGCTTCTCCGTTCCTTCCTCCAATCACAACTTTGCAGCCAAAAGACGTCTCTCTCAGAAGCTGGAGAAAACCTGTATCCTTCCCAGAAAGTCCATAATGTTCTCAGGGTCAGGGACAACCCCCAACTGGAAGGTTACCCTCTGTGAGTCTCCCCTCCCCCCAAACGTGGCCCAGCACCACGCAGGGCTCAGGGGGCCTCAGTGAATACAAAATGGTCCCCTATCCCTTGGGGAACTCCTGGCATCATCCTTCCACACACACACACAGCCAGCCCCTGCCCCTGCCGCCCCGTCCAGTTTATGAACACAGCCCTCTAGTGCCCTGGATGTATACAGGTCATTTTCACACCCCGCACTCTGAGGCTTCTGTCCTGCCGTTTGTTTGTCCGACGCCCAAATGCCTGTCATTTTAGGTTCCTAAGACGAAAATGTCTTCGCTGCTTTGTAAACAATCAAGTGCTCCGGAAACACCAGAAGTCGATGTTATCATAATTATGATATGTGGAAGAACAAAATTTTCAAAGTCTGTCCTCCATAAAGGTCTTCTCCTGAGGTTACTTAGTGGTGGTGGCGGCAGCTGCCCCAGGCCCCCAGACCCCGGTCTGTGTCCCTCACTCGGTGGGTGGAAAGGAAGAGGCCCCCTTTCGACACAAAAGCCAAGTCCGTCCCCGCTCCCAGCCCTGGTCGCTCCCAAGCTCTCTTTTCACCCTTCAAAGGATGCCATTGGTGAAGGGGAGCTTTGGTGACAGCGGGGACAGGGGAACCTCTTCCCGAAGGGTTGTGTTGCTTCTTCAGAGTCGGCTGGGGTGAAGGGGAGGGAGGTGTTTGTTCTCAGGCAAATCTCCAGGGCTGAGTTAAAGGGTCTCCTGGCTCATAAGCCCCTAAACCCCGCATGAACCTCCACTTGACAATAAGACCCTCCCCTCCCCACCCTCATGCTTTCCAGAGGCCCCCCCCGCACAGTGAACAGCCTCCGGAACCTGAGCTGAAAGGGCCTTCAAGGTCCCAGGTCCAGGATCTGCCTCTCCAGTAAGTGGAGCCCTCCCCCTCAGTCCCCACAAAGGTGGCCTTAGCCTAAACAT
This sequence comes from Felis catus, assembly GCF_018350175.1. Taxonomy (NCBI): domain Eukaryota; kingdom Metazoa; phylum Chordata; class Mammalia; order Carnivora; family Felidae; genus Felis; species Felis catus. The sequence goes on along the minus strand of NC_058373.1, from coordinate 35,462,579 downwards.
TCAGTGACAGCTGGGCCCCACCCTCAGGCTGACCACAAACAAAAGAACTCCACAACAACACCGGGTGAGAACAGCCCTCCCATCCATTCCTCCAGAAACTCCAGAAAGGCCAAGTCCTAAGAAGCTCCCCCCCCCCCGCCCCCGCCCCCGCCGGGGCGGTGGGGGGGGGAGGGGGTGCTCCTGTCTGCAGTGGATGCGGGCTTGCATCAACCAGCCCACCCTACCGTCCTTTCTTAGGCTCAGGCAGGAAATCCCCCCCTGCCCTAAGTTTCTCCCCGGCCCCCACCGGAGGGGGAACACTTTACCGTGTTAAGGCGAGAGCCAGAAAAGAAAAAGCCGGGAGAGAAAAGCAAGAGAGTGAGAGAGAGCGAGAAAGCAAGCATCTTGGCCCGGGAGTCGCAGAGAGCATTTGTTGAAAACAAGATATTGTCCCTTTAAGCATATAAAAACAAGGCCCTTGAGCACGCAGTTCTCACTCTGGTACACAATTATGGGTGCTTTCAGCTGTCTAGCACTACTTCAAGTGCTCTCTTAAACCAGACTGTCAATGGCATGTTGAAAGCTATTTTGCTGGCTGCTATCATTAATAGCAAAGTGGAGAGAGCTGGCTGATGAGAATTAAATATGGGGGAGGGGCGGGTCAGAACCAGTCATTACAGAATTACCAACACGAGCAAGGAGGCAATGCCACTTTGGGGAAGAAAGTTCAAACTGGCATGTGGGGGTAGAGAAGCAGGCACCGGAGGCCCTCCCGCTCCCTCCGCCAGCGCGGGGCGTCCCCATCCCCCCCCGCCCCCCCCACCGCCGCCCGGGGGCCCGGATGGCCGCGGGCCAGCCCCCGCAGAGCCATATGGGGACAGAGGGAGCCACGGAGTCGGGAGTGTGAGAGCAGAGAGGCCTTGGAGATCACTTTGCTGCAAAATGTCACCACCTCGCCTGGCTCCCCAAGTGGAGCCCCGCCCCCCCCCACCATTCCAGCTTGTGGATGGTGCTTCCGACTGCCTTTCCAAGAGAGGTTGCCACCCAGATTGAGGAGCAGCGCCCTCCCCCTCCTCCCCCCAGGCTGGCTTTCTGCTGGCTTCTGCCTCATAAACCCCTGCCCTCCCTCTAAGTCTCGGCTCAGGTAACAGCCCTTCGGTGTAGTCTTCTGTGCCCCCCCCATCCCCCTTCCCCTCCCCCTTTCCGGGGAAGCATAAGCTGTTCTGTCCTGGGTACTCCTCCTGTGACACTGGGGCCGTATTAGCACTTACCTCACTGCACTGCCATGACTTATTTAGATGCCAACTCCCCAGCGGAGGGAATGGTGTCTGATTCGGCTGTGTAACCAGCCCCGGCCCACACCCAGCACATCCCAGGCCCCTAATAACCGTTTTGGAACGGCTCCAACCCCCTCATTTTACTGATGAAGAAACTGGATGCCGAGAGCCGTAGGAGGAAGCCTGCAGAGCTGGTAGCCAACCCACAATTAAAACCCTCACTTCCTACTCCCAGAGCTCAGGGAACCAGAATCCCACCCTCTGATGACCCCAGTAATTCTGAGTAAAGGTAAACACCAGCGTGTTTGCTGAGCACCTGTTACGTGCCAAGCGCCCGTAAGAGACCCCAGCAGAAGGGGCTTCCTCCGTGGCCACCAAAAAAGGAGATGACGAAGGGTGAGAAAGGGCGCCATGCAGGCCAGATCGCAGGCGGGAAACCCCACGGAGGTTTGGCCTTGACTACCTTTTGGTCCCAAGCGTCCCAGGATTTTTGTGCAAACGGATAGGGATAGGAAAGCCGCTTCCCACGCAGGAGGAAAAAGGGAGCTCACTCCTACAGAGGAACAGAAACCGAGGGCCTCTGACACAGACCAGACCCTCTCTATACTAAGTGGAGGAGGAGGAACCCAAGGAGAAAAAGAGCTCCGTGCCCTCGGGGGGCCCCTGGTCCAGAAGAGCTCGTGGAAAGAAGGAAGAGTCAGGCTCAGTTTCCTCGGATGAGCCGAGGCCATCCCGATGACCAAGCATATGAGAAGCAAAAGAGCACACGAATCTCACTCCATATACCAACAGCAGCAGTGAAGAACGGGGGTCCAGAGAAGGCTAGGGTGGAAGGCAGTCTGGGGCGGGAGCTCCTCGCAGGTGCACAGGACAGGGGGCAGGGGGCTTTGAGCTCGGCAGACCCCCAAAGCTGACCATGGCAGGCCCTCGGCGCAGTGAGAGGAGCTAAGTGACTGGAGAAAGACTCTCCTCAGCAAGAGTGACCAGCCGGGAAAGGTGAGGTGGAAACCAGGGCCTAGGAGGAGTGCTTGGATGCCAGCAACACCCCCCCCCCACCCCCCCCACCCCCGCTACTCCGGAACTCTTCTTAGCTCAACCCAGACGCACCCCACAAACAGGCACTCCTGGGCAGGGTCTTTGTAACCTCGCCACCTGCTGGCTCCCTCTGGCCACCCGGCCTTCAACACTGATGGTCCCCAAACTTCAACTCGTACCTGGACATCTTCCAGCCAAGCCCCTAATTACTTAGGTGATGAGAGGGGAGGGTACAAATGGAGATCTCCCATCTCCTTCTTCAGCCCCGCGTTCCCGGCCGGCCACGGCCGGCCGTGGCTTTCTGTATCCTTGGGTAAAAAGGCCACAGGCCTTACCACTTTACCTCACCCATGAACCTGACCTCTGGGGTCGCTAGTTCCGCACTGGGTTTATTATTACGCACATCAAATCATTAGATGTGCAAATAGCTGGCAATTCAGAAGAGGACGGTGGGCAAAAAGCACCCAGCTGATATGGTTATACAACCCGAAATGGGGTACTTTGTACTTTGGTATAGCCAGGTTCACAGGTGTTGCCTTAGCCTCTTGACATAATGCAGAAAGCGGCAATGACAATTAAAGCCACAGAGTGCTATCGGTTAGTAAACAAATACACCTCACCTCTGGAGTCTTGCTAAACAGAGACCTGGGCTCGGGACAAAAGGTTGCATTAGCAGCCCCAGCACTAATGCGGGACCGGGTGACTGGGCATCTCAGCTCCCCTCCCTGGCCTCAGTTTCCTCATCTGCAACCTGGAATGGTCTGCATAAGAAGCCAGAGGGCTCCCCCCCCCCCCCCCGTTCCAGGATGCCAAGAGAAACTTGGAGGAAGGGTTGCTCCTCTGGGTTTATAGAAAAAGGGTGACCGTAAAAAGGGTTGGCATAGCGCTGCCCCAAAGTCCAAATGTCTCAAGTTCTCTTTTGAAACCTCAGTGCTCACCGGGGGAGGGTGAAGACGGCCTGACCCAGCTTCTCGTGCCTCAAACCCCACAGCCAACAGGTGCTCTGGGGCGCTCCTTTCGAAGCTGGCTTTGTTGGCACTGGAGAGCCTCGGCAGGGACAGGACAGGAATCAGTGAGCTGGCCAGCCATCATCGCCTCCCTGAATCACCCTTGACATTCTGCCTGGAAGCAGGGGCTTAGAGGAGGTGGGTGACCCCTTGAAAGCTCAGACCAGGCCCGTGATTCTGTAATCTTTGCTTTGCCATAATTAGGGAGGTAGGCAGAGGCGTAGGAGGAGAAACCATTTATTACTTCTGTGGGATTTGACAGCTTGAAAGAAGAACGAGAAGGATACAGGGAAACAGCCAGCAGGAGCCAGCCACAGTGAGCTTAACCTCTCGGTAAAATAAAAAACGGGCCGGACGCACCTCGTCAGCTGCCCCCTGTCAATACCCAGGGCCTATCGGGCAGACCCCGAGGTTCCCAACTAACAGGCATTTCCCCAGAGACAGCAAAGACCCTTTTTAAAAAAAAAAAAAAAAAAAAAGCGGTGGCGGTGGTGGTGGCGGTGAAGGGGGGGCGGGGTGCATGTGAGCGAGCAGGCGGAGGACCCCCACGCTTTCCAAAGTGCCAGCTCTGGAGATCACCTATTACATAAAGGTACAGACAGTCCCCACCCCCCACCCCTGAGCTTAAAGACGAAGAATCCAGCCTGTTTGTTCCAGGCAGATGTAATCACACGTACAGTCAAGTCTAGAGGGCAGGACACTGCATGAATAATTCAAGCGCTCCAGTCACTTGATGGTGTGTGCAGATAAAACACCAGTCAACCGCTAAACAGGTCAGCTGATAAACTTGTTTGCTCAGGCCTAACCACCATCCGCCAAATGCACCCGAGACCCACACTACAATTAGTGGCTGGGTTTTCTTCTGCAGAACCCCGGCAAGCCTAGGGAGTGGCCAGCCCCATTAGGTCAGGGTGGCAGGTTAGTTTCTTCACCTCCCTGCCTCTTTGTTCCTCCACAGCCTCCGGGCGATTTCACCCAACTCCAGAGATTGCCATAAACCCAGCGAAGGCACCACTCATTCGTGCTGGGAGAGCAAAGGGGAGCTGGCTGTAGGGCAGAGGTGACTGGCAGGCAGGGTGAAGCACCCATTTCGAGAATCCAGAGGCCTGGACTGGAGTCCCAGCCCTGCGCTACGGGCCTCCCTGAAGCCTCAGTTTCCCCGCCTGTACACAGGGTGCAAACGCTCCGTCTGCCTGCCTCTCGCAGCTGAGAGGATTCAATGGGACCGTGTTGCCAAACCTCAGGCATTCTCCCCCTGAGAACCCTGTCTGGGGAATAGCCAGAAGCCCCAGATGCACACAGCTGTTCTTTGTGCAAACCCCACCACCACATGCGTTAAGGCGGTTAACTCTTCCTGAGTTCAGAGTCTCCCCAGGACTCCGGGAACACCTTTGCTCCACCAGCCAAGGTGGACTCGTGCCAAAGAACCAACCACTCACAGACACGGGGAACACCACCCATGCAGACCTCAACATGCAACGACGTATTACGCCTTAATTATGAAGCTCTTAGAATAACTGCTGCTATAAATTTTAAACCTGGGTGCAATTACCCTCTTTAAACACACCCAAGATACTAAGCACCGAGGGAAAAGAAAAAAAAAAAGAAAAAAGAGGAGGTGGAGAAAGGGAGAAGGTGGCACCTTGCCTAACACCTCAAGGGTCCCTGAACACCCGACGTCCACTCCATGCGTTCAGTCCCACCTAAAGTTGGGCAGCACCTGCCTCCAGTCCATTCTGCCGAAGAGAAACATCTCAATATACAAAGCCGTGGCTGCTTGTGATTTCTGTGGGTTAAGAAGTGAAAACTTGGTAGCCTTCCTATGCTAATCCCTCAGGAAGCCACAAACTGGCTTCCCACATCGCCCAGTAAACTCAGGCCCCTTTCCGGCTGCCCTTCACCCAACACTGGGGCTCCTCCAGGACAGAAAGGAAACCACAGATTCAAAAGGCTTTATAGGAAGCCACCGGAGCAGGCCGCAAGGGACAGGCATTTCAGGGTCACCTGCCCTTCTCACCTGCCCCAGACCCTGCCCCCTTCAAGAGCAGATTTTAAACCCCCGTCAACGACTGTTCATTTAGGGCAGCAAATCCATTCAAGTCACGGTCACCAAAGGCTAGAGTGAGTCAACAGTCTTCTGAGATTTCAAGAACACCAATTGTTAAAAAGAACAACCGGCCTGCGCCATTTATTCGTGCCAAGTCACTTCTAATCGCTGGCCAAGCCAAATTACAGACAGCCTCTCCTTGGAACACAAATACACAAACAGGCCTCTCCCACAGCCCAGCCTAGCACCCGGGACTAGTTACTGATATGCACTGAGATAAAGGCTGTTTGTATTTGCTCGGTTTGAGGTATACTGTTATTAGGAGAGTGACAATACGAGGTAGTTTACATACCCATTAAACAACACCACACTAGCTAAACTGGTTTGACTTCAGGATTTCAAAGCTGAGCTCAACTACCAGCCACCTCCGAGGTCCTGGCGAGGCAGCCCTGGGCAAGTTAGTTCACCTCTCTGCTTCAGCTTCCTTCTCTATAAAATGGGGACCCGGGCTGCCTTCAAACGAAGATTGAGAGGAGAAAGCTGCCTCGCAAACGTAAGACATGAGGGCTATATTTCATCCTGGCTTCGTATTTTTAAGCAGTTAGTGGCTTGTTCCCTTAAATTTTGACAGCTCAGCCTGGCTTTAAAGACTCTTGAAATTTAATCTTATCAAGGCAGAACATCAAATTGTTACGCGCAGGCACACACGCGCGCGCGCACACACACAACACACACACACACACACACCCCTCCTGCATTTCCCCTTGAGAATTTCATATTAAAACACTTAAAAGCAGCCAGCTAGCCCCCTCTGGGTTTCAGGAGTTTGTAAAGCAGATCCTGAAGGCACAACGTTTCCTCCGCTCCTTTATACCAAGATCCAAGACCAGGGCTAATTTCACAAGCTCAGGTGCCAAAAACTCATGCCCAAGAAATCAGCAACGCCTCAGACCCTGCATTTCAGAGACCGGATCCACGTGCTCTTCAAGGAGAAGGAGGGGGAACAGAAGACGAGGCTCCTTTTCAAAGGGCAGGGGCCATAAGAAACCCATTTATTAGGTTTTTAACCGCTAGGTAGATTTCGAGAAGAAAAGCACTTACCTGCTTGTGCATTTCGATGTTCAAGCCATAGGACATCTCATAGTACTAAAAGCAAAAAGAATTGCCATTAACAGGCAACCCCCAGTCATCTGTTCACTTTCCAAAATCAGCTTCGGGGCCAGGTTTCCCTTCCACAAGCACCTCGTGGGCCATATATCCTGTTTATACAAGGTTCGGGTTCAACAGGGAATCGTGTGTACGCTGGGCCCCTCTTGTCCTCTGAGAGTTATTTAGCAATGTGTCAAAGGCCTCTTATGTGGAAAGCAGTGCAGGGAGGGCGCTTAAGTGCCTCCCATGTCCTCTCAACAAACAGAAGATGGAAACTCAGGGCAACAGCCACTGGGAGAGGGAAGAGAGTCTACCCTATTGCGCCAAGGCTGACGAGGCTGGGGTATCCCTGCTGAGGGAGGGGAGTGGAGGCAGAGAGCTTTGAAAGGCTCCTCCACTCTCACAAAACCCTGGGGAACGAAGTGGGGGGGGGCGCGTGCAGGGGATAGGCGGAGAGGGCTCCTGTCCCACTCTGGCTAGATCCCAGGGCTGCAAGGCAGCAAAGTTTCCCAACACTCCCCGGAGGTCCCTAACAGAGATGTTATCCCACCCAGACGTGAGCTGATCCAGTCCTATCTTACTAGCCAAGACAGGGGCCACCAGTCCCTCTGGGAAACCTTCAGGCCACAAACTAAAGGGGCAGGAAGGTAGCGCAAAAGCGCCCCGCCTGGATTTGGGTTTCCCTTTCGGCCCCTCCTCTCACCCACCCTCCTCCAAGTGGCCCGGGCTAAGGGGGCGGGGGGGGGGGGGGGGGCAGTGGCGGGTCGGGGGCACACTCGGATAACCCCGGCTCCCAGGGCTGCCCGGCGGCTGGCCGCGGCGGGCCGGGGACTCGGCTGCAGGGTCCCCCAGACCCCCGCCCCGGGCCCGCCCTGGCCCCGGCCCGCGGCCGCCTCTCACCATCACGTAATGGCGCTGCATCTCGGTCTTCTCGTTCGCCAGCTTGTCGTACTCCACTTTGAGGCTGCGAGGGCAGGAGGAGCCGGCTCAGGCCCGGGGCCCGCACTCTCCTCCGAGGCCCCAACGTCAGAGCCTCTGAGAACCGCTTTGCCACTTCCTGAACGCCCCCCCCCCTCCGCCCCTTGGGGGACCCCGGTCACCCCGCAGCCCCGGGGCGGAGGGGGTTCGGGTCCTCGCCGCGGGGGAGGGAGAGACACAACTTGAAACTTCCGCGGCCGAGCGCGTGGACTGCTCAGGGCCGCGGGGGCCGGGGCGGGGGGAGGGAGGGGGGTGGAGAACCCGGCTCGCGACCCCCGGAGCGGGCCCGCCGCGACCCCGACCCTCACCCCGCCGGCGGCCCAGGGTGCCGGGAGGCTGCGGGCAGCCAAGGGTTAAGGCGCCGCGCTCGGAAAGGGGAAACAAAAGGCGGAGGCCCCGGCTGCCCCGCCGCCCCGGGTCGGGAGCCCCCTCCGTCCCCGCGGGGGGTGGCAGGAGCCGCGGCGGGGACGCCCCTTCCCGCCGGCCCCGGGGAGGCCCCCACCGGCCTTACCTGTGATATTGAGCTTGCAGGAACTGGAATTCGTCTTTGATCCTGTCACAAGACTCAGCCACCGTGAATTTAAATCCCGGCTGCCCGGGTTGATGGGGAGCCTGGAGCCCGCGAGGACGAGACAGGGGAGGGGGCGGGGGCGTCAGACTGGGCTCCGGGCGGCCCCAGCCCCTCCGCGGCTTCCCCCGGCTCCCCCCGCCCAACCCGGGAGGCCACCCTCACAGCCCAGAGCCTTCCCAGCAAGTTTCTCAGCCGCCCGACGGGGTGGGGTGGGGGGGGCGCCCCAATCCTTCCCCATTGGCGGCGGGGCTCATCCCTTGCACGAAGGGGCTCCCTTCCCAAGTAAGACCGGCACTGGAACATAGCCGGGTGAGTTGGGAGATTGGGGAGAGGGAGCGGGGGAGGAGGGGGGCAGCGTGAAAACAAACAGTTCCGCTGGAACACAGGCAACCCCCCCAACGCCACTCGGGCGGAATTAACCTCCTCTCTCCACGGCGCCCCCCCATCCCCATCCCCTTTGTGTGAGCGCGCGCGCGCGCACTCACACACACACACACACACACACGCGCACACACACACACGCACACACCATAAAGGTAGCAACAAGCAAAATGGAGGTGCCAGATAAACTGCCTCGTTTACCCTGCCATGATAGATGCTTAAATAAACCGAGTTGCAATTACTCACCGGATGTCTGCCTTGCGGATACATGGCAGGGAGGGGTCGTGATTCCGAGAGCGTGGAAGCGCCGAGAGCTCGGGCCGGGGAGGTGCGGGGGAGGGGGGAGCCAAACCCGAGCGGGGGGCGGCCGGGAAACCGAGTGCTCGCCCCCGGCCCCCCCAGCCCGCTCTCGCAGCGAAATCCCAGAGTCGGGCGCCCGCCCCAAGTGGAGACAAAGAGCTGCGGAGCAGGCGGCAAAGTCGTCGGCGGGCGCCGAGGCCGGGCGGCGGACGCGGGCTTTGTGCGCCTAGGGCTCGGCGGTCTGCGGCCGGCCGCCTTCCCCCCGCTGCGTGGAGCGCGTCAGGGCCGGGGACAGCGCGGACATCGTCGTCTCCCCGGTGGCTCCGGCGCGGGGTCCCGAGGCCGGGGTCTCCTCCTGGGGCGACTGCGGACCCCCTCCGGATCACTCGGCGAGTCGCGCCGTGAGGGGGGCGCGCCGAGGCAGCCCCAGCATCCGGGGCGCGCGGGTCCGATCCCAGAGGCGGCGCTCGGGGAGAAGAGGAAGGAGGCTAGCACCCAGGTGGCGGCCGGGGGCCGCAGGAGCGCCGGAGGGTGAGGGCGGGAGCCCGGCGCGGGCGCTTAGACGCCCCCCCTCGGAGAGGAGAGCCTGCTGTTCCGTCTGCTACTGCCGCCGCCGCCGCCGCCGCCGCTGCAAGCCCTTCCCAGGGCCGAGGAGGAAACTCCAGGCTCAGTAGGTGCAAATCAGCTGCCCTGGCATCCTAACTCCAGCGGGCACAGGAAGCCTCCGCAAAGGGGTCCTCGCTGCTCCCAGCTTGAGCGCCGCGTCCCCAGCGAGGAGCGCTCGGCGCCGCCACCGCCGCCTCGGAGCGCACAGGCAGGAGAGAGCGCAGCCCGAGACCGGGGAGCTCTGCGGCTTCCTTCCTTCCCCTCGGCCTGGCTCTTCTCTCCGCGCCCGAAAAACCCCCCAACACACACACCCCAAACACACACACACACACACGCGCGCACACACACACACGCACACACACCCAAAAAAGTGCCCGGGACCTGCGGATACCACACACAGACAGGCGAGGGGGACGAGCACGAGGTCTGAACTGCCGCGAGAGCAGTTCCAAATAGGGACTGAAAAGTAACAAAATAATGTGGCAGCTTCGCCCGGTGCTGGCCAATGGGAGTGCGGGGCCCCCACGTGGGGCTACCGGACTCGGCCTGCGACTGGGCGCCGCCGGGCGCGACGTCACAATGCCCTCTTGTGTCTAAAACTATGCATGAAAAGTAGCAATCAGGCCCTACCCGCTGGTGACTTTCGCATGGGAGTGAAAAACAGCGCTCCTCAGATCAGGAATTAACCGAAAGACATATAATAAATAGATATATATTATAGTGCTGGGCTGCTAGACTTTTTTTCTCCCGCCTCTCTTTTTTTTTTTCCCACGATCTACTAGCAAATAATTATTTGGCGGGAGGGGGAAACAGGGGAACCCGAGGAATAACAACAAAAGAAAAAAAGACAAGCCGTACGGTCCTCGAAACCTGTGGCTGGTAGTAATGTATCAGTTTATTCTGCAGTGGCGGCGAACGATTCCTCCCTGGAATCTCATTAGGTCTGCAAAGCAGCCCAATTAGATACTATAAAACAAACAGAATCACTTTGTCACTTTAATGTTTTCACTTCGCAGGATTTAGGACTGAGAAAATGGTGGGTCCCAAAGTTGCCTCCCACCTTAAAAAATTTGCTGGGAACTGAGGGTCTCCCTCTCTTTACCCCTTCTCTTGCCCTCCCTCCCCGTTCCACTGGCCCCCAGCTTTTTTTTTTTCTTCTTTGTTCATTCGTCCTTCTTTTCAGAAAGCCAAATAAACAGCGTCTTTGATGTGCGGCGGCTGCCGGCTAGAAGTCTGAGGAACTCTGGCTTGGCGGGCAGCGCAGATGGAAGGGCCGGCTGCCGGCGGACAAACGGCCCAGTTCCCGAGGTTCCTCACCGCGCGCTGGGGCCAGGGGAGCGGAGGAGGGGATGGGGAGGCGGCCCTGCCCTGCCGCGGCCGGGGAGCTCCCCCGTTCCGACCCGGTTTGCCCGGCCTGCTCGAGGCAGTGTTGCGGCGTCGGCGGAAGCCTGCGGAGGGGCTCGCGTGCGGGCCCGTGGGTGTCTCGGCAGGCAGCCTCGACGCCTCGGGAGGCGCAGACGCTCGCCTGCCCCCGCGCGCTCCTCGCGCACCCCCAACCGCCGCGCCTCCGGGACTCCCCGCGCGGTCGCACAGGCCACTCGACTCCGGGGCCAGTCCGCCCGCAAACGGATAGCCTCGATCTGCTGCTCGGGGTTACGTCAGGGCAGACGGGCGGTGGGGGAGCGGCCGCGGCCCGGACCCCCGCGGGCCCCGCCGGGTGGACCGGCCCAACGGGCGCCCGCGGGTCCCTCCCCGGCATCTCCGCGAAAGCGCACGCACCCCGGGGCCGGTGGCGGGCGCGCGCGAGGCGGCCGCGCGCCCCCGGATCTATATTTTCCCCTCATTAGGATCTGGAGTTCGCTCTTTGCATCTTAATGAGGAGCTGAGAGCGAGCGGGCGCTCGGAGGCCGGTGCGCAGGGAGTTACACGTGAGCGCCCGCCTCGGAGTTGAACCTCCCCGCGCCCGCTCCGGCCGCCAGCCCTGAACCGCGCTCCTCTCTTCATTTATTTATTTTCCTAAATAAAAACATAAATCGTGTGCGGCGCGCACCGAAGAGGGGGGTAGAGAGAAGCCCGGGTCGACAGATGCGAGCATCTGGCCGCAGCATTCATTAGACACAAAATGGCTCCTCTTTGGAGCTTCCTTTTCCCCTCCCCCTTCTCTGCCCTCCCCCTTACGTCACGGGTGGGCGCACCCGCTTCCAACCCGCCCCGCCCCTTTCTCGCTCCTGCCCCCCACGTGGGAACCGCCGGCCACGCCCCCTAGCAAGGCCCGGGAAACCAATCAGAGGCCGCCGAGGAGGCCCTCCGCCACTGATTGGTGAAACGGCCGGGAGCTGTCAGTCCGCGGCCAGAGCTGTCAGTCAAAACCACGAGGGGTGGGGGAGCGCTGACAAATGCCGAGGCTTCTGAGCCTCCCGCTTGCAAATAGTGCTTGGAATGGCTGCTTAATTAGCTTTGAATGGCTTTTCCTTCCAGCTCAAACAATCTGTCACTACCATGTGGTATAAAGGAGCCATGCATAAAAAAGTAAGCAGAGGCTAAATATCAATTTGATTTTGTGTATCAAAGGAATATTTTATTTTTCTCCCTAGTAATGAAACGTATCAATTTAAATAATAAAAGGTAAAACACACACACACACACACACACACACACACACACCCCGAAAAGGGGGGAAAAAAAAGAAAAAAAGGAAAAAGAAAGAAAAAAAAAAAAAAACCCAAACTCCACGGTTCTCTGACTCCTGCGCACGCCTGAAACAGGTAATTTCTACGGCCCACGTTTAGAAAGAAAACTTAAGATTCCCTCCACCCCCACCCCGCCCCCAAACTGCGTCTTGTTTTGTTGTTGTCGTCCAGAAGTCTAGGAGTGATGGGGGAGGGGTGGCCTGTAAAAGGGAAGGTGGGGGCGGGGGGGGGCAAACTTTAAAGGAGCTCTTTGAAGCTGCTAATCAAAGTGAAGGGGGTTTTAAGACCCCGTAAACTGGGGATCCCACAGCAGGTCTCGATTTGGGAGCCGAGAGGAGGGGTGGGGGAGTAGCGGGTGTGCGTCTCGCCCGGATTTATTAAACACAATGCCTTCAAGATGCGCCTTGTCCGGCCTCCCTTTCCCGACCTCATTCCGGGCTGGCTCCAACGGCGCCCGCCCGCAGTCGACCTACCAGCCTGGGCCCCCAGGTCAGGTCTATGCAGATTGCGACCGAAGAGCACTGCAGCTCCGTCCCCGTCCTAGGCATCGCTCTTCGCTCTTGCCCCGCCGTCCGCGATCCCGGGGACCCCACGAGCCTGGACGCTCCCACCAGGCCGACTCCCGTGGGGTTCACCAGTGAGCCCCAGCGCCCGCGCGGGGCCGGGCACGCTGGAGAAGCGCGCGGCTGCATTGATGGACTGGGTTTTGCAGAGCGCCGCCTCCTCTGCAGGGCCCAGCTGGAGGGCCAGCCAAGCAGTCTAGAATGATTAGGGCGCTGGAGCGCTTACTATGCACGAGGCAGAACACTGCTACCCAAGCGAGAAATCTCTTCTTCACCTCACGCCCTAGGGAAGCGGCCTGGCCGGTAGTCCCCATTTTATAGAGTAAATAAAAAAAGAGAGGCTTCGAAAACTCGGTAATTTGCCCCAAACGGGGCAGAAGCGTCGACATTCGAATCCAGGACAGCCAGCTCAACAGCCAACCTCAGCTGCTCCTTTGCTTGCGGGAGCAGGATCCGCGCAAGCAGTTGCTGAAGGAGAGGCATTGATTCATTCCTTATTCATTCACTCTTTCATTCATTACCAGCTCTTTCTGCGGGTCAGGCTGTAAGGTCACTGGCCCAGCTCGCCCGCCTCCGGCTCCTACTCGCTGCGCACCCAGCGTCACGCCCAGCTCTCGGAGCCCAGAACTGGGAGAGGGGCGGGAGGTAACTAACCAGGCCAGCACCCCTTTAAGGAAACCCCCGCTCGACCCCCACCCGCGTGACCCCCCCAAATTAGAAAAAAAAAAACACAAGGAGAAAAATACATTTCTTTGATGCTCAAGAAAGAGAAAAGAAAATAAAAAACACGTATACAACACCACGTCCAAAGCTCTTGACAATTATTTTTAAAGGAGGGGAGTGGAGAGAAAGAGTTCAAACGTCTCTGTCTCCAGTTCTAATTGGAAACGTTTCAACTGTTTATGTTACAAGAAGTGTCAGGGTCATTTGCTACCGAAGAGCTGACTTTTCATTGGCTGCTTAATTGAGTACCTCGGAGTCCACCCCACGTGGGAGAGGAATTCCTGGCACATTAAAAAAAAAAAAAAAAAAAAAAAAAAGTCACCCGGGTAAGATAGAAAGCCCGGCCTGGATTTGCAGAACCTAGCCTTCTCAACCCCTCATTTGGGGTGCAGGGTGGTTGGTGGGCAGCTGGATGCCAGCTCCAAGAGCCGCCGCTCTGGTTCTTTCAAAATGATTGTCAAATACTTCAGGGAGAGTTTTAATATATGTTTTCTCCCTTTCTCAGAAATTAAAGGGTCTGGCTCAGGTCCGCCACCAGGCTGCGGCCTCCCATTTGAGGAACTGCTCCCAGTGCCTTGGGTGGAGTTTTGAACCTCTCCCTGTCAATCCCTTCCCCTACAGCCTCCGTGGGCTTTGATTTTTTTTTTTTTTTTTTTTTTTTTTTTTTTGAGACCTTTCCTTGGGACTGCCCAAAGAGAAGAGAAATCTCCCTCACCCATCTCTTTGGTTGATTCTGTAAGGTCCCTCTGATTATTGGCTTGTGGCTGCACGGCTAAGGCAATTCTGCCCACCCCCCCATAGCCTCCCACCGCGCACCCCCAGGCCTCTTCCACAAGCAAGCACCTTGCCATAGAGCAAGAGGAAAGAGAATTTTTATTTATTTAACAAACTCTTACATAGTGCTTAGGCTGGGCCAGACACAATTCTAAGCACTTGACAAATATTAACACGCTAATCCTTTCACAATGAATGAAGTGGGTGCTCTCAGCCTTCCTCCTATTTTCCAGGGGGGGGGGGCAACTGACACACCGTAGTACCGTGACTTGTCCAAGGTCACTTCAGTGGCTGCCAGACTTGAGCCTGGGCAATGCACCACCACACCCTACTGGCGTGGCTTTCCTGGGAATGCGGATCAGGCTTCAGGACACAACACAGGAAACTAGAGGGCCCCAGGAAGTCCCAGAGGGAGGCCCTATGGAGCTCATCGGGGGAGCCATTTTATTTCAGGGAGCTCGAGGGGACTTCCCAGGCTCTCCCAACCCCTCTTCCGTCCGATTCTCTGGCCGGTCCTGGTTATGTGACCTTGGGGACTTGTTTAATCTTGCTAAGCCTCCATTTCCTCATCTGTAAAGTGGAGATAACCATCCTGTCTGCCTCAGAGGATTATTTTGAGGATCGATGGGGCTAATGCGTGCGATGTACTTAGTACCGAACCTGGCACATTAAGTGATCGATAACAGTTAGCCATGGTGGCCGTGATGGTGATGTAGGACCTTTGAGTGGTTCCACTCATTTCTGGGAGGCTGCAGAGACAGGAAGGGCTAACATCCCAGCCCTTTGGGGGGAGTAAGCCAGGCAGTAACCACGCCCAGGTGGCAACACCCAGCTCCCTTCCCCTGAGCTCCCCCAGTGCCCTCCTGAGGTCATCGGGTGGTTCCCTCCCTCTCTAGAAATCCCATTCTTTACCTTAGCCCTCTAGTGACTTTGGATCTCCCTATTACCCAAGGACCCCTGAAGTGTGTGTATGTGGAGGAAGGAGGAGGGGCAGTGGGGGGGGGGGGGAGGCACGGGATGGAGTGGGGGGGCGTGCAGTGCAGGGGGCTGGGGCAGGAGAGGGGGGGAATGCAGGCAGAGAGACCTGACTATAACAGCCAGGGAGTCTGAAGCATTTCTGAGAAGACAAACCACAGCAATGAAGTATATATATAACGCAGTCCGGTTCTGAGGGAGAACAGGAGTTGTGAAGAGGTTGCTTCTCAGAGGACTTCCTGGAAGGGTGGAACCTGACCTCAGTCCAGAAGGATGGACAGAAGTTCCAGTGGGTAGAGGGGGGGCCGGAGGAGCAAACAGTTCTAACAGAAACCCTCCCCTCCCCCTCAGCCTGCACCGGGGTGCTTTCTGCTTCCTTGGATCCTTTCTGTGTTTTGCCACCTGATGAGGTGGTTTTGGTCTCTAAACAAGGGAGCTAAGAACTTGCTTCCCTAATACCTCTGCTCTCACCCCCCCCACTTCTGTTTCAGGCTCCAGTGAAATCTGTCTCTGAAGGCTCCCCGTGTGGCAGCCCCAGCCAACGCAACGGGAGGCCTGAGGATGTGCAAGGTCTTGGGCAAGACCCTGAAACTCTCAGGGTCTCAGTTATCACATCTGTAAAATGGGAACAGTGGCACCCGATGGTGGCGAGAATTTACAGAAAGCCTACCCTATGCAAGACCCCTTTGGAGATACCAAAATCTAAGGGAAGCCCTTGCTTTGGGGACATAGACAAGCCCAGAGAGTCCCCACTTACTTTCAAGGCCGTGCGCAGGCCCCAGGAGCCAAACAGAGTCTACACAGGGAGATACTATTGGCTGGAAGGGTGGAGGTGACCATCAGAGAAGCTACGCGTAGAGCACGGCCCTTAGTGTGGCTAAATGGAGAAGAAAGGGGACAATTCCAGATAGGGACAAAGGTGTTCAGCCAGGACACTCTGGAGAATGCGGGGGATGGTTTGATTTGCTTGGTGGCCCAAGGGGCAGGGGAGGCCACCACCTCTCTCCAGAAAGCTGAGGAAGCCAGGCAATGATTTATAATGAGCCCCCCCCACCCCCACCCCATGTCCACCTGGGGCTTTGTTGGGGGCAGGTGTGCAGAACAGGCTTGAAATATTTGTTCACCTGTCTCTAAAAGAAGCATAAGACGAGAAACATCCTCCAACACTCCATCCAAAGCCAGTCTGAGCCGCATCCTGCTGCTCCCAAGGTGCACTTTGCTGACCTCTATTGACTAATGGCCCAGGGTTTCCATGCCTCATGCAGGAAGCGGGTAAATATTTATCGAAGTGATTGGGCGTCCTAATTAAGAGATTTGGGCCGTTTCTTTCTTTCCTTTTTAAGGATTCAAAGCTGAAGCTTAGGAGATTAAGAAATATTTTGCTGGTATTAATGCATCCAACTTCACAAGGGTGAGGCCCACGCTGGAAGAATTATCCAGGCCGGTGGAGGGGAGTGCTCCGGGTCAGCCAAGGTGATTAAGGTAGGACTCTCACCAAGCACATCCGGTCTTTGCTGGGGGTGAGTGGGGGGGGGGGGATGCGGGGGGAGGGGGGAGGAGAGAAGAGAAGGATTCTGCCTGACAGCTTTGATTTTCACTTCCAAATTTGCTCTCAGCTTTACGTCCTTCCGGTGGCTGATTTTATAAATATGTGTTGGTCACATACACCCAATGATAGTGAAGTATGTTTACCCGATACGGTCACACCTACTAGTGGTCGTTAACTAAGAGCATTTTTGCTCCGAAGGGGACATGGGACAATATCTGGAGACATCTTTGGCTGTCACCACTCAGGGTTAAGGGTGCTATTGGCATCTCGCGGGCACAGGCCGGGGATGCCTCTAAACATCCGACAGTGCACAGAACAGCTCCCACAGCAACGGGTTATCTGGTTCCCAATGTCAATAGTGCTGAGGCTGAGGGACGCGGACAACCTTGTCTCCCGTAGTCTTAACAAGTAAGGTAGGTCTCTAGGTCCCTATTTGTAGACGAGCAAACGGAGATACAAGAAGGAAAATACCGCGTGTGCAAGGAGGGAGGGAATGTTTGTTGAGCTCTGCCCCTCTAAAAGGGCATATGTTTTGGCTCCTTTGCGAGTGCCCTTTCTGGAATGGGGTTTCTGCAGGAGGGACACTGGGGCAACCAAAGAAGGCTGGGGCAGGAAAGGGGGGCGGGGAGAAGAGGGAGTTGGAGACTGTGAAGGTCCAGATTGCAAGTGGACCCTGGTATTCTGGGAACATGGAGAGCTGGGGGGCAGGGGGAGGGGGAGGGGGGGGCTTCAGTTGTAAGAAAGGAGGAAATAAAGCAGATAAACCAGTTCCCATTTTGATGTTCAGATTCTGAAAGTCTGGAAGTCCGACTTATTATTTCACTACTAACCCACTGCAAAAAATGTGCAGAACGGAGGAAAACATAAACAAAAGCGACACCAACTTCTGTGTTTGCATCTTAAAGTACCGTCATATCTATGGAGTCATAGACAAGACCTAACACACGGAGCAGGGAAATTATCCCCGTGTGATAG